>NC_140301.1:37459878-38877612 GCF_964211825.1 Aythya ferina | reverse complement strand
GGATATTGCTGGAGGACAGCCAGGCTGAATCAAAGCCCCAAGCAGCCTATTCTCCATCCGGGCAATGCTAAAACAGGCCACGGAGAGACAAGAAGTCCAGCTGTGATATGGGGGAGTTGGGAAAAAAGCTCTCTGCCTTCCCCAGCCTTTTTACTCCCACTCCAAAGGGGACAATGGCGCGGCATTGTCGCAGTCCCGTAGGCACGGTATTCACAGTGGAAGCCTTTCTGGGGAAGAGCGTGCCTCAGCCAGGCACCCCATCCTGAGAGTCCTGTTATAGATTTTGAGGAAGCAAGAACTGCCTCTGTGTTTGCAGAGTGCCACCTAATTTATGGCGCTATAGAAGTGATGAATTGCAGCAGTGCTACGGGCTGGGGATGGAAAAGCCCCGTTAACTCCTCCAGCCCATCTCCTGGAGCTGATGCAGGACTGTTGCCTCTCACGCATTTCCTCAGTTTCTGTCTGGGCGTGTGTTGAACAAGCAAGCAACTGAGGTTCCCACTTTTTCCACTTCTTAATTCTGCTTTAAAAATAAAGCCTGATGTGATGGTAATGTAGTACAGGCTACCCAGCTGCTTGGGGATGTCAAGCGGGATGGAACAGAGTGCACCAAAGGCAGCCCCACACCTGCCTTACCTTAAAGACAAAACGGAGGACGAGCCAGCGAGGCCTTGATCGCAGCTTGAACTAAGAAGCCTCGCATGAAGTAGGAGGGCAGTTCGAATCAGCTCCTGTAAAATTAGGCGTGTCCCTTTTGGCTCCCGCCAATCTGTTCGCGCAGCCCTGACTGAGGCAGATTTGGGGCATCCATGATGCTTGGCCTTGCATCATTCACCAGAGCTTAATTAACGAAGGAGCCTGGCTTGTTTAGCCTAGCAAAGGGGGATGTAATTGCTATCTATAAATAAATACTTCAGGGGGTGAACACATGGGGAGGAGGAAAGAGCTATTTAAAGATAAAGGACAATGCTGGCATAAGAACAAATGGGTGTAAACTAGCCATGCATACATTTAGGCTGAGGATTGTCAGGTTTCTAGCGCTCAGAGCACTGAAGCTCTGTGAAGGCCTCCCAGTGGGTTTAGGGAGGCCAAAAACCATGCTGACTTTAAGAGTCAGACACATTTACTGCAATGATTGTAGGATATGGCTGCCTGGGCGAGCAAGGAGCTGGACCAGAAGCCCAGGGGAATGCCCCGAGGTTCTGCAGGCTGCTCCAAGTGCAGGAGTTTTGGCTAACCAAAGCCAGCAAGGTGGGGAAGAACGGGAAGACTAATAAACCTGGGAAATTTAAACCAAATCTTCATTGTATTTGGGGCAGATTATCAATCCAGGTCAAGCTGGGGCCTGAAACTAACCCCTCTCCGGTGGCCGTGCTGGCTGGCTTCACTTAGGGAGGGTTGTGGGGGCAGGAGGAGATTAACAACAGTGTGGAAGAGTCTGTGATCAGTTTGCATGAAGCCGTACACAGGGGAAAAGAAGAAAAGAATTGATGATTGGTTTCGCTGCAAGCAGGTTGAGGCTGGGAAGCCCACAGGTCTCTTCTGCCATCCTCAGAGGCAAAAAGATTTCTTGAGCCAGGAAAAGCAGCCATGGGAATGTCTTGTCGTGTTCTCCCGTGGAATAACAGCTCGGCCTGACCTCGGGCTGAGACCTATATGTGGTGCCCTGCACACAGGAATCCTTCCCTGTAAAGCCAGTGTCACACAGGCAGTGGGTGTCTTTCCCTGTGGCTGTCCTGCAAAACAGCCAGAATGGGAGACCTTGACCCTTGACTAAGGCATGCCAGAGAGGCAGACGTCCAAATCGTATCCGCCTTATCCAACTGGAAGCTGTAACAATAAATCACAGGCTCCGGTTCGCACCAGCAGCATAAACAAGGTAATGGACCTTATACCAGAGAAAGATGTGTTGTAATATAGCGCTTTGTTTCATCCTGTTCCTGCTGGGAGAAGAGGGATGAGGGACAGCCTGCAGAGACGAGACAGCTATACAAGTGGCACAAATCTCCCTTGTATTGGGGGAGTTTTCCTGTGGGAATCTCCTGCCTGTTTGAGTTCTCTCTATGCTCCATAAGCACTGCAAAGCAAATTTAGCAGAGACCAGAGAATCTATCTCAAAATGCCTTAGGGGGGACAGAGAATAGGGTATAAATGGAACCGCAGTGATGTCTCTTCTAATTCTCGTAATCTGTCACCCAGCTACGACAGTGATAGGTGCTTTAGAAATCCACAGACAGACTGAATATGATTTGATCACATTAGTGATGGCCCGTGCATCAAGAGATTCAGAGGTTTTATTCAAAAAAGCCTTAAAATAAAGGTGGTTGTAGTTCCAAATCTCTTTTGTCTGGGAAGAGGATATCTCCTAAGGCTGGCTTTACTCCTGACATTTCTCATTCTTTGCTTTCCCTCACATACCAGAAATACAACACGAAACGCCTTGTCTTGCTGTTTGCATAATACTGCAGTCAGCCTCAGCAGGAATCCGAGACAAAGAGGGTGGGAAGTGATGAGCTGAGTCAGGTCTGAAATACGGCTCCTTGCACTGGAAGGACGTAGACGTGGCTTCGATTTAAGCCACCGGTTCAGGTCTTCATGACACACTGTGGCTCTTGCCATCAGCTGCAAGGTTTCCATCCAGCTGCTGGCTATTTTCAGGTAGCAGCCTAGGAAGCTGAGAGCTGCATGAATGAAAGCCACAATGCCCTGGCTGGGGAGCAGCGCACATGGGAAGCCTGTCCTGCTGCTACTTGCATTTTCCTGGCTGCGTGAAGCGTAGGCATTTTTCATCCTCCAGGTCTCAACTTCTTGGCCTGGTAAGCTTCATCACGTGAATCAACTTTAAAAAACAGGAGAGAAGATGAGGGGAAAAAATATTTTCCTTTGAGGGGGGCTTTTTTCTTTCTTCCTTTCTTCCTTTCTTCCTTTCTTCCGTTCTTCCTTTCTTCCTTTCTTTCAGATACAAACCAACAGGTTTTTTCCTTCGACCTCCCAAAACCAACGAGAATTTATGGGTCATTTTCACATTTTTAACTGACATTCTAATTTTCTTCACAAAAGCACTTCAAACATTGAGAACCTCAATAAATCTTGAAAGCACATGGCTAAAAGTGTTCACACAGGCTGTAAAATTGTAACTCTGGATTTGTACAATTCATGCTTATGGTCAGTCATGTCAAGCTTTAAAGAATCTACCACTTCAGCCATCTCAAAAAGGCAGTAAATCTACGTTATGTATTGAAAGTGCTTAGGGAGTCTGGGTATTTGTACCAATGAAATGCCAAAATATTTTACTGACATGCTCCATTTTTTATATTCTTCTACTAGCAGTTACTTTTTTATACATATATATATATATTTTTTAATGCTGACAGTTAAATTTTGGCAACTTTAGTTTTCAGCTGGCTAAGCCTCTTCCAGTCAAAACAAGAGGCTGCCCAGTTTCACAGACATGGCACCCTGGGCAGAAGAGCGTGGCAAACTCAGATCTGTGCATGCCCAATATATTTCAGGATGCATCTTCTGAAGCTCTGCAAATGTCACGCAATTTCTGGCTATTTCCACAGGAATGATTCACTGGGGGGCTGCTGCTGAAAAGTCTGCGCTAGTCCCCGGTGTCCCCACGCAAGGCTCGAGGTTGTGGCCCTGTGGAAGTGAAAGGGGTGACTCAGAAGGGAATATTTCTTCTGTGCCAGAAGCACTTTACAGCATCCTAGGGGGGTGTGCAGCCAGGAGAGTAAACTGAAGCCTCTGAGGGATGTCCGCCGTATCGTGCAGTTAAGAGGCATCTAAATCAGCCTTAGTACCCAAAGCAATATAGCTGCATTCATGTAGCTCTCTCACTGGACTACTTACCCTCGCTTTTAAACGCACGCACCCGGCATTGGTACATTTCTTTCTGACCCAAATCGGCTCTCCTGTCTAATTTGAACATCTCTGGATGATACTGCTCCGTGCTACCCAGGCATCACCAGTGGCTCTCTCCGCTGGAAGGGTGCCAGCAGCACGTTTTGTGTATGGATGGCAATCACTTAGAAGAGGCTAAATTCCTTCTGGATTTACAAAGAATTTACACAAAGCGGGTGCATAAAAGATTTAAATGCAATCAGCTAAGTCAGACCAAACTCACTCAGCATAAAGGAAGAGTGGGAGCATTGTCAGTGAACCCAGCTCCAGTCTCAGGCACTTGACACCCCCACACCAGGCAAAGGATCCTGATGAGGTTATAAATGGCTTGTGGTGCTTTTGTCCTGACTGTTGGGGCCCTGATCCCTCACCTGGGGATCCCCCCACCCTGCCCATGGCCCAGGACCCCATTTCAGCCCCCGGGGCCATCAGTCCCTGCCCCAGCAATGCTGTAGGATGCTGGTCTCCAGCTCCCACAGCCTTGCCCTCAACTCGTCACCGTCCCTGTCCCCATGGAGGTGCCCAGTGCCTGGGGCTGGGGCTGCTGTAGCTGACCCCAGCTGCCCTGCTCCTGGTGTGGGTGGTGGGATGGGCTCTGGCTCTTTCTTCCCCTCTTGCTCACTTCAGTCCAAGTTGCCGAAATGAATCATCACCTCAAACAGTAGGTCACAATTGCAGTGCTTTCACCAAGCGAAGTTGGTCCGTGGCCAAGACTGCTAACCAGAGGCTGGGCTGGGCTGCAGGGGGGCTTCAGATTTGCCCTGTAGATGCTCCCATCCCAAGCTGAGCTGAGGAAGATGATTTTAGCTTTGCCAGCCACATCTAGGGGGACGTGCTGCTCACCTAATGTTACATATCAAAGCAGTGACACAGACAGAAGACAACCAACCATATTCAAGGCCTCCAGTATCACAGAAATGGCTTAACAGCAGCACCATGTGCTAGTGACCCTGAGAAGTCTGCTCCAGGAGCAGGAGGAGTCTGCTGCAGGTCTCTTAAGTGCTGCAGTAACATCAATAGCAACAGACTCGCTGTATAGAGGCAGCCTTTTGTGCTTCTCGTGGCACTTCTGAGTACCATTAAAAATAAATCCCCAGTGTAACAACTGTACAGAATGCAGGGGGCTTGTAAGGGATCTGTTTTTACTTTCTGGCCACAGCCATACAATCTGGGTCAGTATGGATGGCACATAGAGCCATGTGGAAGGTTTCATTCCTTCCAGCTGCTCCTCATTACCATTTGCTTTCAGTAATTTCAAGGAATACTGCAGCTACCCTGTCCAAGTCTCTGTCAGGCTTTCTTCCAGACAGAGGGATTCAGGTGGCTTTAGTTGTTCCTTTTTTTTTTTTTTTTTCCAAAGAAATTTGAGTTCTTTTTAACAGTGTAATAGGGGCACTGTGTCCCCAGGAGGGACTAATTCTCATTTCCTGGCCCAGTGCTTGAAGTAGGTAAGTTACCAAAACACTTCTGCAATCTGTAGCTACCGGTGCACACTGGAGATGGCATTTTTTAGGAGCAGGCTAAGCAATGACCCTCTGTTTACAAAGGAAGTGTGGTGAAGTCAGGATCGGTCCGCCCCCCGGGAAGCACGGCGGGGCTCCCCCCAGCAGTCCCACTAACACAGCAGGAGTGGTGCCATGGGCTGCTGCAGCAACCAGCCTCAGGCATCCCAAAAAAGTGAGAGAGGCACTGGTGGTGTGGGATGCCCAGGAAGGCCAGGTGCCATCTCCTCCTGCCGACTGCTCGGGCCGCCGGCTGGGAGCGGTGCCCGGCCAGCCGACGTGCTCCAAGTCCAGCTCAGGACGCTGCGTTTGCCAAGCGAGAAGGAACAAAAATGTGTTGAGCAAAAGATTTAATTTCCCAGTGTCTACAGGGAAATCAACAGACAATGGGAAGCAACATAAAAAACATATACATGAAAGACTGTTATTTAAAACCAGTTGACATAGTCATTTTCAATGGAATCTGGCCGGCTCTAGCCAGTATTTAATTCAAAAATTCCTCAGGAATGAAGGTCTTTTGCAGGCCAGCTTTATTTGGCTGGGGTTGGGCTTTGCTTTTTCCCACATCCCGCCTGCTGAAGTTAGAGGTTGATGGCATGCAGCCTGATCCCTCTGCCTCTTCCTGTGACGGATGCCTGCAGCCAGTATCACCTCCTTTGTAAACTGTCGGCTGAAATGGCTGCGTGCAACAGCTGGAACGGGACGGAGCAGGAACAGCATCATCTGCTCTGCTTTCCGAGAACAGAGCCAACAATTACCTGACAGAAGATGCTGGGAGGAATGAAAGAAGCTAAAGAAAGCAAGTAGAGCCCAGAATGTGTTATGTACAGCCCCATGGCAGAAGCAGCTCTCCTACACGGTATCTCATAAGCCCGAAGTGCTGCAACGAGAGGCTTTAGTGCTTAATGAGCAACAGCAGCAAGGCACTTGCTGCTAGCTCTAGACACTGAAAAATAAAACTGTGACATACATAAAGAACCTCTTCAAAGCACTGACCAGAAAGGGTGAGGTGATCACTCTGTACCCTCTCAGATGTGCAGCTGAGCTAGGGGCACATAGAAACTCTGGCTTTACAAATGAGGGACAGAAAAATTTTGTCATTTTAATGTTCGCCAAGGCATATAGCAGGCAGAAAACATAGGCTGATGAGGTTTAGGTACTCCCATTGTGAAGCCCTTCGTGTGACAGTAGTAGGGCAGCCCACGGGTAAATAGCACACCCCACAGCACTGCACCTCTCTCCTGTCTCCTGGCCCTCAGCCTGCTTGCTCCATCAGGCTGGGGGGGCAGTGGGATAGCGCAGCTCCAGATGTGCTCTGCCTCTTCTTTGCAACTGTTCACCAGAAAAACAAGAAGCCCACGTCGCCATGGAGACCGTATCTCCAGCTCCGATGGGCCCAGCGGGCGGCAGCAGCCTCTGGCCGCCGCCGTGCCGAGGCCTGGGCCTGTGCCGGCTCCTCGCTGCCTCACGGGCGCTGAACCACGGCGCTCAGCAGGGCCAGGACATGCCGGGTCAGCCAAGGAACGAGGCAGTGATGGACACAAGGGTCTGGGTTTAGGATTTGGGTCCCAGAAATGTATGGGAAAGGCAGACCGAGGTGAATTTGGAGGCACACAAAAGCCGCGCCAAATGCCAAGAGTCTGGGTGAAGGAAGCTGGTGGCCGCTACTGAGGTGAAACCATCTTCAGAGGTTTTAATGGTGGTGTTTACAGGGCTAACACTAGGAATAGTGGAGAAACTAAGCCAGACCTTGATGCAGAAGGGTTTTTTTTCCAGGAAAGCAGCGGAAATGCCATCTTTTGAATCATTTAGAACTTCTCACTTACTTTGTAAAGGAAACGATCCGCTGCCGGTCCCCAGGAGACATATGAAATGAGACCAATTAGGGCTTCTCCAGCTCCAAATACTAGGACTGTGCAAAGACATACTTTATCCTTATTATCTTTGAAAGTGAAAATGAATAGGGTGTATCCCAGCTGAATAAAAATCAGGGCTTGCATTATGTAAAAAGCTACAGAAGATGATCTACTCCGTCCTTAAAATTTCAGAAAACATGAGCACAGGGTTACCAGATGGAGGGGGAATATCTGTCCGTGAAGTCCAGCCCTGACAGTGCCCACCTGGTGAAGCCTCAGAGGCCAGGAGGATCCCAGGTAACCCACCTGACAGGGCACACTGCAGGGATTTTCTTGAACCAGGGGAGTGACCCTAAAACATCAAACTCCTACCTGTTTTAATTGTGCTCTGTGTTCACCATATCATCACTGCTTTCCCATTAAATATCGTTAGTGATGAGAGGTCATCCAAACCATTTCACAGCTCAGACTTAATTATCAGATCCAGTTTCAATCCTGGTATAAAATGCTACGTCCTAGTCAGAACCCCAGAAATCACCAGAATTGTAACATTACAGCGAGCAGCAGGACAGGGGTTCACAAAGTGCACACAGTAACCCCACAAATAAAGGTTAGGCTGTGGGGTTTCCAGAAGAGCCATGTGCTGGGTTATCCAACGGAGCAGATGTAGATGCACAACCTTCTAGATGTGCTCACCACAGCCCTGGGAAAGGTCTGGATGGTTGCCCGCTCTCCTCTACATTTTTTTTTCCCCAAAGCAGTTTTGCTTCATTACTGCTCAAGAAACGGAGAAGGGCTGTTGACAGGAAGAAGCCCTATTAGCAGAGACACCCTCCTGGAGGTGGTGAGGAACAGACATTAGGCTGCTGTCTAACTCATGCACCAGTCCAGCTGGCCGTGGCTTATTCCTCGTGACATCTGCTTGCAGAGGTACTGCCATCCACATTAGATTCCGTCAAAAGCCATTTTGCCACCAAGCTGCATCGCTTCCTGGGACGTGTGTCGCTGCGGGGGGACAGACCACCATGCCCCATCCAATGTCCTGGAGAGATGACATCCACCCCAACAAGAGAGATGAGGGAGTTACAGAGCCTTTGTTCAGAAACATGAGAGGTCTCCCCCACCACAGGGATATGCTGCATTTGGCTGGTTAAAGCGAAAAAAAAAACTCATAATTTTCTCTAAATGGATTAGAAATGGAGCCACTGGTGACATTTGCTGTGAAGCTGTCTAACTGCAGGCAGTGTCCCCATCAGAGCTCAGACTCAGGGCTGGCTGAGGGGTGGCACCTGCTCAGAGGATGGCAAGGTGAGGAGATGCTGCAGGATGGGGTGCTGAGCGTTCAGCAGGTGGTGGGCCATGAGCCCACGAGCCGGGGCACGTGGCATAGCTAGGAGACTCATCGTGTTTTAAAAATGGAAACTCCCTTCCTGGTCCTGAAAGAACGCGTGGCCCTGCTGGAGAACCGTGGTGTTAATTTATACTCCAAATTGAGCAATTTCACTTTGCTTCCTGAATTTTCCGTATCACACATGGCTGGATGCAGCATCCTGCTACCCCAAAGGCTGCGCAGCGTTGCTATGCTCTGGTAAATAACTTCCTCCTTCCTTGCCAGAAATAGCTCCATTTCAATAGCAAGTGAAGAGATACCAGTATTTATAGCTTCTGGAGCTTCACCTTGGGATTGCTGGGATAGATAAGCATGAATCTATGGCTTGATTTTGCTGTCTGGAGAAGAAGCAGTTAATAGGGAGTAGCATCCAGTACGGCCAGTTTAGCCACTCCACTATTGCCTAGCAGGAAAAGGAGATTTCTGCCCAACCACTGTCTCCTCTGCCCTTTCTGCAGGTCTTTGCACTCAGACAGCCCGTGAGACAGAATTTTGGAGCCTGAAGAAGACAGAGCACTTTAGCAGTGTTGTAAGCTGTGTTTTAGACCCTATGACTGAGCGCTGAGTTGTTTCAGCCCTTCAGCTGGCTGCTGATGTCCCCCTTCACCTGGAGTCAGCCTCTGGACCATCAGGGAGGCGAGCAGAACAGCCAGAGCTGCTGGCAGGGTGTCTGGGGAGGTGGATGCACGCGGCAAGGAGGTGAGGGTGCTCGCTCGCCCTAGGGCTGCTGTAGCTCTGAGGTGGTACGGGAGCTTGGCCCCTCTCCAGCTCCAGCCTTCCCGAATTGCATCACGGGTTGAAAGCAGCAGGACCGAAGAAAGCGCAGCCCTGCTTAGCCGCACATGGCAATAAAGCAACGTCTACAGTAATGAGGGGAATCGAGGGAAAGGAGGTGAAAGGAAGGAGGGAGATAGGAAAAGAGGGAGGGAAGGCGCGGATGGCAGGGGATCCTTTCCAGCCCTGCTTACAAGGTGCTGGATAATTCATGGCTCTTGTTTACACTGCTCCAGACCACATCACAGACATTCCTGGCTAATGGCTTCCATCTGGAGCAGCCATGTGCTGCCCAGCCTCCCCCTGGCTGCGCTGGGGTCCCTGCCAGCAGAGGAGTGTCTCCCTCCAGACCTTCCCACCCTCCCGCCTCGCCTGCTGCTGTCACTGGCAGGACTGGTGCACGCGCCGCCTCGAGGCTCCCGGACCCAAGAGAAGGGGCTGGGGTGGACCTCGGGGAGTGAAAAGCCCCATTAATGTGGGGTGCACGGGGAACACGATGCAGGGACACCCAGCCCTTCTGCACGAGCCCAGCCGGAGGCCAGCAGGGATTCCTAGCTCTGGTGCAGCATCAGCCCTGGGCTGCTTCCCAACAGGACCACGCGAGTGTCTCCACATCGCGCGTCCCAGCACTCTGGGTTTGGGAGGGTTTATTAGCTTGGGGCCGTGCCAATGTGAGCTTTCTTTCAACAGTGCTGGGGCTAGGAGAGCCTCGCAGCGCTCACAGCACGGGGGGAAGACACCTGCTTGGCCTGGCCAAGTCGGTGCTAAGCTGGGTTTAACGGGCCCTGCCGGATCCAGCAGGATTTGTGCAAAAACTCTTGGGTGTCTTTGCACCATGGAAGTGGACTAGCCAGGGACAGTAGCAAGGAGGGGCTGCTGCAGAGCTGGATAAACTGCATCCAGCCCGCAGCTGGCCCAGAGGTCAGCAAACGAGGCCTGAAACCTGAATCGAGGCTGTCGTGACGGCGCAAAAAATTCAACGAAGCTGGATTCAGACCCAGGCTTCTGAGCCAGTTACAGCTAATTTATTTCTCTGAGTGTCCTGCTAGGTGTTGGAGGTGTGGTCGTGGGTTGCAGGGAGAGACACCGGGAGATCAGCCCCTGGCTCCGCTCTCTTTGTTCCTGCCTCTCCCTCTCTCAGCAAAGCCACACATCCCCGGCGTCTGTCGCGTCTGATCTGCTCTGAGCTCCAACGAGAGGCAGGCGAGGAGCTGAGACGGGAACGAAACAGATTCCCGGGCCGTGACGAGGAGCTGAGATTCCTCACTGCGCCCCGTGCGGGTTGCCCTGTCATAAATCATCGTTTGTCAAACCCAATAAGCGTCCTGAACACAAAAAATGACGCTATCTCCTGGGAGCCCCGAGTGCCTGAAATTCTGCACAGATGTGGAGAAACCAAAATATGAGGGAAGGGGGGGGGAGGACGGGGAGGGAGGAGGAAGGGGGACAGGTTTTGCATGGCAGGAAGGGGATTTTTCCCCGTGCTCTGCTCCCTCCGTGGTCTTACACACACAGCCGTGCTGTGCGCTGCAGCTTAGGGCTGGCTCTGGCTGTGCACGTACGGGTTGTGCTGCACTGTGTCAGTGCCTAACATGCTGGGTATAAATAGGGATACATGCAAATACCCACAACAGCCATTTTGTGTTCCCCTCACACCACAGTGCCTATCTCCAAAATGTAAGATACGAGCCTCCAAAGCTGCTCGAGATGGAGCAGCACACAGAGGATTGAGCCCAGCGTGCAGAGCGGGCACCCCAAGGACACAGCTCGTGCCACGCCGTCACATTTGCAGCGCTCTGTGCCCCAGGCTCTGCTGGGGTGGGCAGGGATGACACGGGATGGCCTCCTGAGGATGCACAGCCGGGTGCTGGGGCTTCAGCAGGCTCGGGCTGGGGATGGCACAGTGCTCTGGGACCAGCAGGGTCCCACACAGGCTGAGCCTTTCCTTCTGCCGGCTGTGCAGCCACTCACACCCCTGTTAATGAATCACACAGGCTGCTGCAGACACCTCTGTAGCCACCTAGCACTGTTTGTCCCCTCCGTGCTATGTATGCTACAGAGCAGCCATTTTAGAAAGAGGGAGAAGCTTCCCAAAGCCTCTTACAGCGGCTGGTTTGAATCCCTCTGCTTGCCAAACCAGGCGGATACCCGGGTGCCACAAAGCTAATTGCTAAAGCTGCAGAGGGGCGGTATAAAAATGCATTAAAATTCCAAATCGGTATTTAAAAGATCTTCAGTAGATAAATATGCCTTGACTTTGAAGGTCAGAGTATTGATCCGTGTGGAGGCTAGAAGCACGTACTTTGAGCTGCACTTGTGATCTCCCCTTTGCTGTTATCATCGGTATTGGCATTATTGTTGCAGTAGCGACACCTCAAGGACCTATTCAGGAGCCAGCTGCCATTATGCCGGGGACGCGGAATTCAAATGAAGAGACGTGTGCCGAACACCACCTAATGTGCAACACAAGCACCCCGAAATGTGACAAAACAGGCACAGCAAATCCCTGTGAGGTGGGCTGCGCGTTGCTGCGTGGCAGAAATGCAGGAGCCCTGCCGGTAACCTCGCTCCCGGGTTTCTGCCAGACGGGTTTCTGCAGGGGCAGCGTGAATTCCTGGGAAGCGGGTGGTTGTTCGGGCAGCTACCTATGGATCGCGTTTCTCTAGCAGCCCTGGTTAACCTGGATTCACCCAGGGAAAGCGAGCTGGGGTGTGCCTCCGTGTTCTGCAAATGCACTCCACAAATCCAGCTCGGCTAGCGTGCCCGGAGAAAACCGGGGAGAGGCACACGGTGCTGTTACACAGGTCGCTTACTGCAGACATGGAAGTGATTACCAGAAAGCGGGGTGGGGGCGAGTAATCTTAAAGAAATAAATCAGCCCTCTCCCCTGCCATAATTCCTTGGCGATAGCTTTCCAGTGGGATAAAGCTGTCGGATTTTTACTCCGCAGGGAGATACCAGACTCTAACACTGCATTGATTCAGGTCTGATTCTTGCCTCACTGCAGTCTTAGGCCAGGTAAATCCTGCTTGGTGAGAGGAATAAATATTCTTCTTCAGACTGCTCTCCCAAGGAATGAAAGCTGAGGCGATTCTGCTACCTACACGCCTCTCCCTTGACACCTTCTGAACCCCGTGACGAGTTGCAGTCCAATTTGCAGCATTCACAAGCAATGAAATCTCGGGCAAAATCTCAGGTAATGCATTTCATGAAATGAACTGCACACTGGCAGCTTGCAGTATGTGCCGTTCCCCACCCAAATGGGGTGTTACAGAGGTGTGCAGGTAACAGGGCTACTGCCCAGTCTGGGGAGAAGTCCCTGGGAAATCAAGCACCACTTGCTTATGGAAGATCCTTTGTCACTGGCACCTTCCTGAAAATTACTGCAGGGAGGGGAAGGAGAAGCTGTATGGAAATGTTTTGAGCACACGGCTCTGCCGTTAATGACCACACCAGCGATATAATGCACATAGCCGTGTATCTGCTCATACCTTACATTTCTGCTAACCCTCTGGGGTACCGGCAGCAGAAGTTCACAAAAACAAAGCAAAGGTCATGATGCTGACAGGGTATCTTGATTGCTAGACAACTCCCCAACCCCCCCGTGATAAATGAAGGCCCTTATTCCCGCTTAACCCATAACCTTTGGAGCAGACCCTGAAGGTCGCCCATTTCAAGGTTCCCAACCTGGGGCTGGGGGCAGATAAGAGGGCTGCATTTAGAGGTCCCTCTCCTTCCTGCCTGACGTACGAAGACGTTCAGGTGGCCTCAGCAGTGCATCCACACCCCCCGGCACAGGCACGCCGAAGACTTGCAGAAGCGCGGGGCGGCGGAGCAAAAGCTGAGGGTTTCCATGCGACACTTGCCCAGGCGCGTTCCCTCCCGGTGGCGCCCCCTCCCCCTTGTGCTTTGCGCATTAGGGAAGAATTTTATTCCCTAGTATGCTCGGAGGAAAGGCGGCATTTTGCCAGATTTCAAAATGGCCTCATTTATCACCTAAATCCCCTATGAAAGCTAGGGAATACGGTTTGTAAAACAGCCCAGATTAATGAGGCTGCATCTACATCTTAATAGCTTTTGTGTGTGCACAGTACTCGTACATGCAGTGGGGTGCAGTGGGTATTTCTGAGCTTCGTGGGCTCCACTCACTCCTCTTACCCGGTGTATCTGCATGCGCTCGTGTTTCTCTCTCGTTCTGTTTCCTGTGCTCAGCACATAAAACCTCCTTCTGTGTCTGTAACCGTTTATGCCACACACAAGTGAAATCCTCCCTGTGAGTATCTCTGGTTTTGCAAATGCATCCTGTGTTCAGCATCTCTGTGTGCCGGAGTTTTGGTATGGGAGTTAAAGCCACTGCTTCGGTGCCGGCTCCTTAGGCAACGGAGGCCCATATTTCATCCCCGTGCTGGGGGAATTTCATTTTGCTGCTATATATAAGAATTCTGGTGAAGTAATTAACAGGAGCCTCCAGAGGCCCGGTTATGAAAACAAGGCTCCACGTGCCTGCTTCAGAGGAGCCTTGTACTCCTTGCAAACTCCTCCAGGCAAGGAAGATATTGCAGCTGCAAAGGGAAACAACCCAGGGCAGGGAATGGCGAGCACCGAGGTCGGGTTCTCAGTCCTTGAAAACAGCTTTAGCAGAAAGCTGGAACACGCAGCAAATTAGAGAACCAGGTTCCAG
This sequence comes from Aythya ferina, assembly GCF_964211825.1. Taxonomy (NCBI): domain Eukaryota; kingdom Metazoa; phylum Chordata; class Aves; order Anseriformes; family Anatidae; genus Aythya; species Aythya ferina. Next base: position 38,863,503 of record NC_140301.1, on the reverse strand, counting down.
ATGGGATCGCGAAAGAAAAGGGCATCAGCTCCATCTACAGTGATTAATTTTTAAATCACACGCCAAAAAAAACCTCGGAAAGCATTTGACCTATATCAGCCTGGTGGCCCTGATCATCTCTTATGTGGGACACAGGGAAGACTTGGAAATTCCCCTCGCAGAGTTTCCCCTCTGGTTCTTTCTCTGCAGCTTCTCCCTGGATTTCTTTTTCCCTTTCCGTACCGATTTCTCCTTCCATCCCTCTGACGAGGAGCTGCTGCTGCTGCTCCTTCCCTCCCCTCTCCCTCCCCCTTGTCTGCTGTCAGCCATTTCACTTGGCTTTTTCTGCTCTTGCATTCACCAGAGCTGAATTCAGTGACAGCCCCTTGGCAATTTCCCTTTGCTGGTGACTCAGGTAATTGGATCTGGTGCCTTGGGGAGCTGCCAGGCATGATGTCACAGCTCTGCAGAAAAAAATACCCTATGTAATTGCTTGATACACTAGCTAATGTCTCATCCCGGCGGAGGGAGGAACTTGGAGTCTGGGGGTTGCCAAGATTTCTGAGACTCGGGGCTCTGTGGTTGAGGTGAATAAAGAATTATCTTCATTTCTTGCTTACACAGGCTCTTGCTCGTTTACTACGTGCTCATTAACTGCCCCCTGAGCAGGGAGTCCGAGGGTTCATAACAAATACCGCAGTCCCTTTATGAAAAGGGAAGGATTGCGAGCCCTTCATTAAACAAAAGAAAATGGGAGTGAAATATCAATGCAGCACAAGAAGGAACAGCTCTACATATGGTGGTGTAACCCTGCATCGGGGACTACTCTGCCCTTTTTTGACATTTCCCTGTAGCATCTGAATGCGCTCGGATACTTCACTTCTTCCAAGCCAGCAGGAAGACCTCGCTCTTATCCTAGTTGCAAGGAGCGGATCTGGAGGACAGGCAAGGGATCAGAAAGGGTCAGAGTCAGTCTCAGGGTAGACATCAGAGTGCGTCTGAAATCCATTAAGTGAAGCAGCAAGATGAGAATGAGCTAATGGATGATTCTTGCTAATACACTAATAAAATGGAACTTCAGATTTCTGGCTCGTCCTTGCACTGCCCCATCTTGCTTGGAAAAGAAACTCTCTGGAGTTTAGTGTTCAGATGAAATTGACTGTTCCAAGTTCTGCTTTTCAGATGTTTTATGTTTATCTTCCTCCTTTTGTAGACTGAAGGAGTCCAGCCAGGAAGGATCTGGCAGGGTGAGATGTTTGGGCCTCAGCTCTCTTCCCACAGTTCATCTGCAAAGCAAAGGGCTGAACCCATCGCTAGAGGTACTGATTGCTTGGCCAAGAGGAGGGGATGGGACTACGAGAATTCAGAGAGGAAATCTTCGATTGTCTTCATTGAATGAAACATTTTCCCTGAGCAAAATTGGGACCTGGTGCGACAAAGCACTTGCAAATGCCTCAAAAGACCCCACACGAAAATGGAAGCTCCGTGTCAGATCTGACGTGTTCTGGAACTCCAAGGCAAACAGATGGGTTTGCTGCAACAGCGCTTTTGTCCTCTCCACTGCTGCAGCTGAAGTGATGTTGAGTAACCTGGAAATGCTCAGGAATAATCAATCATTTTTAGGTAGGTCACATGCTCCGGCTAGAAGAGATCAGTCCCGACTTTCCACCGTGCTCTGTCCAACTCAGCAGATGATAATAACCACACCACTGAGCTGGTTCTCACACAAGCACAAATATCACATTTCTGAGCTCTCTGTTGAAGCTGTTTGTTTAGGCAGGTCACCAAAAGCTGGGTTAGCTCTCCTGCTGTATTTTCTAACACCCTTGTGTTTCTAATCCTGTCTGCCCAGGCCATCCCCTGGCCCCCTGTGGCCTCAGCGAGGGGATGAAGTTTCCAACTTTGCTGCTTTAGTCCAACCCTCGCAGAGTGCCTGTTTTAGTTTTCCCTTTAGATATTAGACCCGTGCAGTACATAGGCTGCTCTGGGTGGCTTGGAAACGATTCCGACAGAGCCTGCAATAAGGGCCAGGGGGGGCAGTTCCTGTTTTTTCAGACTCTTAGCTCCTCAGTCTGCCTCCCAGCATCACTCTGGTGTAAGGGAATCTGAACAGTATCACAGCTGCAGAAATCTCCCAGGATGATGGTACAAGAAAGTGTTAGAGGTCTTGCTAGGGAGAAGAGGCCAGCTATGTCGAGCCTCTCTTTAGGGCCTCAGATAACCGCAGTGTCTTGTCCCAGTGACTCCGAGCCCCCCGCTACCTACCAGGTTTGTGAGGTAAGAGCCTTTTCAACAGCTGGGGGACCAGCCTTAGAATGACCTTGAAACACAAGGGAAAAAGGCAAATAATCCACTCATTCTCATTGCAGTTACTATTTTCATGACTTCTGCTCTTGGGAAAACAAGGCATAAACAGAGAAGTGATGTGCTCAGGTTTTGGGGAATGTCTCTCTGCCCCTCATGTCTGCACAAGGAGCTCACGCCATCTCTGTCAACCTTTCCAGGACTGATATACAGCTTTCCCTGGCTGTGCATGCAAACCCAATACACTGACATGTATGATTTATGATGCAGTACACGAATCCATTGTTTTATCCTCTCAGATTTCTTACTCGGCTCTCCTGAGATGCTCAGGTTAGTCATTCATATTTTAAAAGATCTCTTGCTTCTGATTTATCTTCTTTAAATCTCCAGTCAACCAACAGAAGCTGTGTGTGGATATAAGGACTTGGAAGCTAAAGTGACCCGCAAACAACCCATATATTTATCAGTGTAAAAAACACTGCTGTGTCATGACAGGGCTGCAGCACAGCAGAGAAATTTGGATGCCCTGCTGTGGAGTACTGAGAAGAGCGGAGCACTCAGGAATACAAACTAGTCCCAAAGGAAGGAGTGGATCCAAAGGCAGCCTTGCCAACTGCCCTCAAAATCATCTTAGGAGTCTCCAGTCTGCCAGTCTGAAGGCAGGGTCAGCATACAGGTGGGGGCACAGAGATCAAACCACCAGATAGCCAGAAAAACAACCTGGCTACATACTTAGCCCGAGGGCGAAGAACAATTGCAGCAGCGACTGCCTCGGCAAGCCCAGAGATCAAAGAACAAAGCGTTATTAATTACTGCCATTATAATCATTAGCAAAGTACCCAGTAGTCCTGGTCATGGACCAGTACCCCAGCATCTTAGCCAGTGTGCAAACACAGATGAAAAGAATGGGCCCTGCCCAGGGAATGCGGAGCTTAAATATTAAACACGAGATGGCAACAATGGGAATGGAGGGAACAAAGAAGCAAGAGTGTCACAGGCAAAGGAATCCAGAGCAATTGCTGTGTATCACCAGGGCAGCTACTGAATTGTCTGCCAGCAGCCAGGGTTGCCTAAATATCTTAATTGAGGTGGTTCGTACCAGTGCTACATATCCGCAGGCTGTCTCTTGAAGCACATCAGCCAAAGACACATTAAGTTATTCAGGGAGATGTCTCCACCTGGAAAAAGGGCTAGTTAATGTCTGGACAGCGCAGGCACCCTGCTAGCCCCCGTTGTTCCCATGTTCTAAAAGTCACCTGGCACTACTTGCTCTCCAAGGAGCGACTGAAGACTGACCAAACTAGCAATTAGACATTTGAAATTAAAATAATTCAGTTGGAAGGGGCCTCCAAAGATCATCTCCTCCAGCTGCCCGACCACTTCAGGGCTGGCCAGAAGTTAAAGCAAATTACCGAGGGCATTCTCCAAATGCCTCGTGAACAGGTGTGGGGCATCAACCAGCCCTAGGCAGCCTGTCCCAGTGTTTGAACACCTTTGTGGTAAATATTTTTTTCCCGATGTCCAGTCTGAAGCTCCTCTGGCAGGGCTTGGTGCTGTTCTCTTTGGTTTGTCAGTGGCCAGGAAGAACTACGCATCCTCCGATGGCCCCAGAAGTGGTGTGAGGCTGTATCACCAGCAGAGAGGATGATGCCTCAAACACAGTGAGACTCACCCCAAGCCACACGGCCAGCAGTGGCACTGCAACTTGAAAGCAAAAACGACATGACCCAATGACGCTGGGTCTTCTGGCACTGGGCATTGCTCCCCTGCTCTCATGTGATTCCCTTCTAACCACATCCGTGCAGAAGTCCTGCTTAAAGCTGCCTTTTAATCCTTCTGATCTCAATATTTTTATCTTGTAATGGCAAATGTATATTTTGCTCACTTTTCCAGTGCCCTAACAACCTCCTCAGACAGTGATTTGTTCCCTCTTTAAGAAGAGGTTCCAGCCACTTCTTGGAAATCTCTTTATTTTATATATCTCTATACCAGGTCATTGGAGAAAGTCTATTCCTCAGTATCTGAACACCTCATAATCTTTAAAGTACTTATGATGACAATACCCTATGAAGTAGGCAAATTTTACACTCCCCATTCTACAGCCAGGAGGTGGAAACACGGAGGGACTGCCCATAATGTTCCTCAGCTAAGCGTTCACGCTCCGAAAGTTAAGGCTTGAAGTAATGAGACATTTTTAAACACTGACATTGCTGTCGGTTTTCTCAGTTGGATTTCTGAAATTGTTCGGGGGTCAATTTTTTTCCCCGGCTTTTATCTGCTGTCATGAGGATCTAAGTGTGCTCACTTAATGAATCCCGAAAGTCTCATGACTCCAGGGTCAATGGCTTGAAGACCTGCACAAAAAGAGACTACACTGTGCCTTCCAACATGACCACGAGGAGATATCCCAACAGCAGCGAGGAGTGCTCCTGTCTTGGTAGCTCCCTCCACAGTAGCCCAAAAGGAACCAGATTTATTTAATAAGAGCAATGTTAATTTGTATGATACTGACTTTTTTATTATTATTATTTTTAATCAAATGCTGATGTTCTCTCCCTAAATACAATCTCTACTTGGCACTGCTGGAAGCAGGATAACTAAGTTAGCTGGACCATTGGTCTGACCCAGTAGGACATTGCCTATACTCTTACATAGTTTGGAAGCGAGTAAAATCCCTTATATTTATTAAATCCATTGCTACTGGATTTGTTTAACAGAGGGAACTTCACATACAGATGAAAGGATATGTCTTTTTGGCCATAACATAGGTACTACATGGTGTGTAATGAATCCAGACCACAGGTCTGCAGCCCGTCTCTGTCTGAATGGTCCCAAATGACGGGCCATATAATTTCCTTCTCTTAGTCAAAGGCTGCAGGCTCCGTCCCTAAGTGATTAACTGTCGAGCCTGGACACCAAACTACCTCAGCAGTGGTATGTAGATCTGTGTATCTGAGTCAGTTTATGGGATAAAAATCAAAGCTGGATGCCTAGATAAAGAGGTATTTAGAGCCCACATGGTCATATGAGTAGAAATGATTGTGCATCTCTGGGAACAGGACTATTAAAAGAAGGAATGAGGAACTTTCTGAGGCTGGCACGCACCTCGACTGACTGACATCAAAAGATGAATTAAACTGCTCACCTAAAGCACTTCAGATTCAAAGAAACAGAATGGCATCCCAAAGGACATTTAATCCTAAGGTGTTTCACCCCACCTATCTCAGAAAGAAGCTTAGAAACAGGCAAAGCTGGAAAAGGGGAAAGCTGATGCCAGGTGAGATGTATGCCACTCTGCGTTTTTAATTTTGATTTCTGTTTAATAATCTTGAAAAGACCACAAAAAGTCCAGCACACAGGAGAAAATAAGGCTGTGTGGGCAAATATTGACAACGCTAGGTGGCATGCTGTGTGGCTGCTCAGCCTCACGTTAGTTCTGGGCAAACTGGGAATCAGTCAATGAAGTATGAAAAGATGGTGGCACGACTGATACCAAACAACACGACGACACGGAATGTCTCATCTAAGAACATTGTTTTTGATGAGCTTACAGATATGGCTGATAAAGTAACTGGTACTGATATTATATACTTTGGTTTCTCTAAGGTAGCTGACTTTCTGGCATAAGATTAAAAAATATATAATAGCACTACACAAATCAATGTTGCCCTTACTAAACAAATTAAATTCCCACTCAACTGGTATATCATTAAAAAAAGTAATTGTAAATAAGGAATCATCATCTTATGTAAGTCATTCTACTGAGCACCTAAGAAATCTGTTTTGGGCATAAAACTACTCAGTATCTATCAATTAACTAAAAGAAAAACAGAATCAATGTGTGTGACAGAAGAATTGGCAGAGAAGTAAATAACAACGGGACATGGTAGTTCCATTTGGAAAGCTTGGTAAGCTCTGAATGGGTGTCTGGCTACAGTCATGTGCAAAGACATACAGCTTGCACAAGAACTTCCAAAATGGGGCAGCCTCCAGAAATGCAGGGACCTGGAAAAATATTTAGAGATTACGAGAGGTAACCAAATACACACATTTCAGGAAGGATGTTGATCAGCTGGAAAGATTTCTGAAGCATAACACAGGAATAACGTGAGAGCTGTAAAACACATCCCTCCAGGACAGATTGGGATGGTTAATGTACTTATTTGGGGTAACGTGATTGCAGTCTCTAAGGGGGCATATAGGAAAGTTTTGATGGTACTTGACTGTCATTTGTAAGAAAAAGGCATAACAATATTTGGTGGTTTGAATCAGGCACTAGGCAGGTTTAGATAAAAACACAAATAGAGTTTAACAGTGAGATCAATTTTCTTGTCTAGGCTGCAGGAGATTTTGTGCCGTCCTTTAACTCAAAAGAACTTAAAAATATGCTTTCCCTCAACCCTGGATTATCTGTTGCATGACTGATCCGGGAACACCTGGTGAGGATCAATGGTTTGTATTACACACAGCACAAAATGTCCTCTGCAACCTTCATTTTCTTCAGCTGGCCAGCAGTGGGACATTAGTTAGTGCTACATGACTTGGGGAGATGGGTGGGAGCCGAGTGTCCTCATGCCGCCAATTCACTAAACTAGGAGTAATGGTCAGAAAACAGACTGATTTCCCTCTCCCTTCTCGGGCTTCACCACACAACCTCTGCCCAACCTGATGAAGCACTGCCTATCTTGAACCACGACCCCAACCCAGCTGCCATGGACGTGATGGGCGTGCACAGCAGAGCAACACCCAGCCCATTCCCTCACCTGCACTGGCTGGTCGGAGCTGGCAGCTATGTGCATCAGGAAAGTCAGTCAGACCAACTCCATGTTCAGAAGAGAGAAAAAAAAATTGAGAATGTTTCTGAGTCTTTCAACAAGAGCTTCTGGGGTAAGCAAATAATGACCCATATCTTAGGGCTGAGCATTACCCTTTCATAGCCATGCCGCACGCCAATAATAAAATTGGAATACTTGAAAGTACCTCTGTATGTTGGTGTGTGTCTACTTGCTTTTAAGGGTGTTAGCATTTCTTTCCTTGTGTCCAGGGGAAAATATTTGCATATATTGTGTATCTCTCTTTCCTCTCTGAATACCCAATGAGCACAGGACATGAAGTGTGTGAGTGTGTGTGTATGCAGGGATTTCTTCTCCTTTTATATTTTATAGAAGCTGACTGTGACAGCTGTGACTGCTGATTTGAAATGACCCCAAGTCAGACACCGAGCAGCCCTTTGAAATAAATTCATCATTGCATTATTCTGATTCTGGGCTTTGATACGGGTTTGCTTTTTTTTAAAAGTTGTTATTGCTGTTGATGTCGCAAGCTCCAGCGCACACACTTCAGTTTAGTCTCCACTGTCGGTGTGACACATGCCACTCAAAATGATAAGTTCGTGGCTACACGTTTTGCCAACAAGAACTGGAACACACACCAAGGCGAGAATCAATCTTTCATCCCTACGACTGGCTGCAGCAGAAAACCTGATAGCTGCTGCTTCAGGAGTGCTTAATCCTTTTTCCCCTGAAAACTTTCTTGACCCATCTTCCCTTCAGCTGCACAGACTTCTGCCTTATCTTTGTGTCTGCTGATACACACAAAGGTCAGATTAAAAATCTGCTGCCATAGGCAACGATATATTTCCTCCTCCAGAAACATTATATTTGCATATCGGTTCCTATATACATGTATAATGTATTAAACGTTTTCTTGATCATCTTTCTTTCCACAGTGTTGGAAAGGCAAAGCTTGATGCACAAATCTCAGCACAGCAGCTGCACACAAGTAGGCAGCTCAGGAATTTGGAAGCTCGAGCAGGCTCTGTCCTGACCCCATCCACATGAAAGCAGGAGAAAGTCACCTCTGGTCAGTGGAGGAGAAGGGCTACATCATCTTGAGAAACAACAGCCCCAGCTTAACCTATTCATGTACACCTACATTAAGATTGTAAGAAATGTTATATAGGGCTACTGGAAAGAAAACAGCCTTACAAAACTGCTGTTTAATAAGAACATCAAGCAGAAAAATCTCATCTCGGTCAAATAGTTAAGTAAATAGAAGGTAAAGATTGTAGGGCTGGAAGGACTCTAAGAAATTGCTCTTGTTCTAAGGCAGTATATCTTACCATGTGCTCAGAGAGCTCTGTCTAATCTATGCTGAAATGAAAAAAACACTAAAGAAAAGGATGCTGCTTGCCTCTACTGACTCAGTTTTTGGCCATTTCTCTGTTAATCAGAACCTTCCAAATTCCCGTCTTTGAATAGGACCAGCACAGACCTGCATGGAGGCTCCTTTTGAAATGCTAGCCACCCATCCGACAGCAAACTACTGACTGAGAACTCCTCCTTAAAAATGTATTTTCCACAAATTATGCTCCTATTTCATAATGATTTAATTTACATTGCTTTCCTGCCATATGCCTAGACTAAGGTCAGATGAGGCATTGTTGAAATCCTACAGAAACCCAGACATAAACACCTATTATTTTGCCATTCACTGCTAGGCAGTTACATTGTCATAAAAGGATTTAAATTGCTTTGACATTATTTGTTCTTAACAAATGAACTCAGGCTGTCCTAGATTACCTTGATACCCTCTAGGTGCCTGTGAATTGATTATTTGATAATTTATTCTGGTATTCTTTCAGATACTCAAGCTATCTGACTTGCTTACAATGTCAAAGGCAGCTTTTGCCCCTTTTTAAGCTGGGTGCTTCCCTGCCCTCTATTAATTCTCTTTAACCTCTTCACGCGTGTGTATACCGAGCAGGTGATTAAGCACTTTGCTCAGTAGTGATGCTGCGATCAACCAGTGTCTCATACTCACTGTGAGGCATCCCTTGTCAATCCATTCCTGACGTAGAGGCCTTTTGTGCATTACTGAATGCCGTGAATTGCCATGCCTTCCGAAACAGCTTTTGCTCATTTATTTCAGAACAATAGTTAAGATTTAGTTTCTTATTTCACTTCTGCAGAGCATACAGCTTGCAGACGCGATTTCACTGCTTCAAAGCGCTCTCCAAGTGTAGAGCAATACAGCCTGTGAAACTGGATCTTGCTAACACAAAAATTCACCAAAGCAGTTTTCAGTCAAATCCCTGACGAGGAATGGGGGCACACCACGATTTTGCAAATCTTCATCAGACTTCATGTACGGAACAGGGGAAGAAGTTTGAGGTGAATTCTAACACGGTATAGCAAACATAAAAACAGGTGGTCCTACCACAGGTGAAATAAAACCCACTAGTAGTTTACACAAAGAAAATTTAGAGAAGTATTTTGCCCACTGGTAAGTCTAAAGTGCTGCAGATGGCACTGTCTGGCTGGCACTGTCGGAAGAAAGCTGGGCAAGAAGGCTGAGCAGTCACTGAGCTATTGTTTAATGGCCGGCACTGCAAAATGCTGGTTGCAATGTATGCTTTATTTAGATTTTTATGTCTTAATTTTAATCGACAGTGTTTTCTAGTATCATGAACCAATTAATGATTAACTACCCTTTTAAAAACCTTTATGACACTGACACTAAAGCAGTGCCACGACACTTCCAGGAATTACAGTCCTATTACAATCCTATTAAGCCCCTTGGACAAAAGGTTTGTGGGGCTTCAAAAGATTGTGCAAGGGAGCGGAGATATTGCTCTCCTTGCTCCTAGGCTCACAGTGGCCCTGGGATCTGCCTGGGATCTGCAGATAGCGGTACTGTTCCCGCTGGTACCCCGGGAGCTGTGGCATGCCCTTGGAGTGAGAACACCACCGCAGTGCACCGGAGAAAACCTCCTTTTAAAGTTGCCAGATGGAAACACGAGAAAGGCTAAAGATGACATGACATGAAAGTCTCGTGATTTGGGGTGTGATGCCACATGGATCACTGCTGCCACCGAGTCAAATGCTCTTTTGAATGCCATTAGAAAACAGCTGTGAACCCTGCAGCACAGGGCTTTATTTTGCTCATGTATTGGGTGGGAAGCCTGCACAGAGCTAGACGGGCTGGAGCTGTCTAAGCAGGGACATTGCCTATATAAGCATCTCTGGCTGTACTGCACTGCTGTTCCTTTTTCCGTGTGCTCATAAACTCTCCCAGCAGAGTATCTGAGAGCAGAGCAATGCATCGCAGCCTGATTTTATTTCCCATGTCTCAGGAAAGGTAATTTTTTTCTTCATAACAACTGATTTAATTGTCATTTTCAAGCTGTTTCTTTCCTCACTCCCTCTCTCTCACTGCTTTAGCTCTTTTCACTCATGCTTTCTTTTTATCTTTTTTTTTTTTTTTTTCTTTGCACCTTCTTGCTTTTTCTTTGCTGTTTTCAGATCTGTCTTCAGAAAAGCCAGAGAAAGGAGATTTGGATCTTCAAGCAGAGTGATCTGTGAAGCCATGACCCTGCAGTGGAGAACACCTTGTCTTTCATTATCCCAGGGTTCAGAGGAACAGTGCTATCAACATGCAAAGAAACAGGCTTTTCTAAGACATTCTTGGACACTTTCACAGAAGGCCTTGAAAATAAATGTCAAGACCTAGAATTGATGTAGAAAGTACTGGGGGGAAGGCTGAAGCCTTTTGGGCCTCTTCAGATGACTTCTTTGAAGGCTGAGGAAGCAGCAATCCTTGACCATTTCATGTGAACAACCATTTTTACCAACAGAAAGGATCCACTTCAAAGGCTCTTGAAATATCGCTGTTGTCTGAGCTCAGAAAGTTCCACTGAGGCGAGTTGTAGCAAACACCGCAGCCAGCTCCAGAAGGATGAACACAAAAGTCCTCTCCCTGTCTGCGGGTTTGGAGGAGGCCGTGTGTCTGTGCTGCCAGCACCTCCATCCAACAACCACGCCTGAGATCGCAGTGATGGGGAGGTGCAGGAGAAGCAATTCTTTGTGGGCCACGCTGCCACCTTGTTTGTGTACGGGAGGTTTGACAGCAAGCAGTAGCTTGGAAGGTCTGGTCCCTCCAGAGGTGGTATCGGCCGGACTGGCTGAACAACAGCACTGCTCAGAGCAGAGCAAAGTTTGACCTCTTCAAAGGCACTGCTAACATCTCTGGGCAGCTGCAGCCGCTACCAGGCTTCCCTTACCAGCCATAGCACACGTGGGCCTGACTTACAGGTGGTGACTGGTGCTTCACAACACGTCTTAGTGGTTCTGTGATACCAAAATGCCTTAAATTGGAGAATGGGGGGATGCTGCACTGCATCTTCAGTTCAGGGTGTACTTTCTTCACAGGGTGTACTTTCTTCACAGGGTATACTTTCTTCACAATGCTGAACTTTCACAAGAAATACCCAGTGAATTTCCCCGTAGTATGAAGAACAACTCACTCTAGGGGCATAAAAATACTCTTGATTAACCAAAAAGCATGATTCGGATGTTGTAACTCAGTATTTTTAAGGACAGCATGCCTGTAGCTGAAAGTAGTGGATGGGATCATCCATCACCATACACGGCTTTCAGCATCCATGCAGGCACACTGTCAGAGCACTATAATGCCTTACAGCAAGCCAACTGCAGCTTCCAAGTCTGCATATGCAAGTAATTAGGAAACTTCATGTGCGCAGTGCTTTTTTCCCTCTGTTTTCTACAGTACCTAAAACACTATAAATTGAAGTTAGAAAATTTTACTTGATCCCACTTAAATCTGTCCCTTTACAGCCAGTACAGTGGCTTCTTGCAGCGAAGCCTCCAAGCACTTTTCCAGTAGCACATTCGTTGTGTCCTTCTAGCTTTGCTTACACGTGGTGTGATGGAGAATAACCCCATCCACTCTGGGCAATTTAAAATTTACTTATTTCTCCACTGGTGCACATGGGCATTCTTATCAGCTTTCTCAAAACATTTAACACGTGTTTATCCATTAGTATCCATATAGTATTTGACTATACCTACATTTGTCTACATGAATGGACTTCATATGCTGAAAGAATGTTTCTGTGCTCACTTGGACAGGATTGGATTTAAATGTGCTACTGACTTTACGCTGCTTATGACTTTGGGGAAATGGTCTCTCGCTGGAAAAGGCCTTACTGAGTTGAAAACTGTCTTTTTGAGGATGCCAGAGAATCCCTCCTTCCTGACCTGAATCTGCCCTAAAATTCCATGAGGTTGCTTGTTTGTGAAGACCACGTTCTGCCACGCTAGCCAAAACCACTTCACTGCCTCCTGGACCTCCCCCCTCTATCTCTGCCCATTGCTTGTCTCTTTTAGATTTAGACCACAAGCACTTTGGTGCAGAAACCCTTTTTCAGTACCACAGTATTCTGTGATCTTAGTCCCTGGTTAGGACTCTGAGGTGCTACTAGGAAACAAGTCACGGTGCTACTCAAGTGCTCTAAAACCTCATCTGGCAATTTGTAACCCCGAGCTTTGCATCCCAACAGACACCAAAGAAAGAGGAGTAAGGACACTGGACTCTGGACTTCCTGATTTCATTGTTACATTCTGGTATGACTAGTTATTCCTTTGGAATCAGAGATGTGTTTAATGTAGGAGAGAGAAGAAGACAGGTCCCATACCCTAAGGCTCTAACAACCTAGATCTGAGCAGGGAGATCTGAAAGCCTGAGTACATCTAGTTTGTTAAGTGTCAAACACGGAGCAGGAAACAAGGGTAACTGCAGCATCTGTGGGAGGCGAGTACCTAAGGCAGATAAAAGGCAGGAGAATAAAAAGATTTAATAGATAAAAATTGGGCGAAGGAAAACACAGGATGCACACGAAGCAGCAGTCCCTCCCTCTGCAGTCTGGCAGGCTGCAGAACAGTCTCAGACGTGACGGGGCCTAATTAGAAATGTCCTTAATATTCAGGTAGTCCTGGGCCTCAGAAATGGAAATTGCTCGAGACTGCTGTTTGAGCACATTTATTTACTGTTTGAAGGGCACGATCCAAGACTGGCCCTGCGAGGAATGCAACAGTTTAGGCATGCTCCGACTTCCTAATGTCTCTCAGATCGTGAAAAAAATGGGATGAAATGTTCAAGCACAACCAGAAAACCTTGTACACAACCACCGGCGGGGCTTGCTGTAAGGAATGCATCCACGAGTGGGTGACAGGAGCAGCTTCCCAGCAGCGAGGCGGCTTTAGTGTTGCAAACACAGAGACGCAGAGAGCAGCTCCTGCTGGAGCTCGTCCTGTGGGACCGGGCACTTTGGCCGTCCCGTGCACGGCACAGCCGACCAGCCTGGCTGCTCGCGGCCAGCAGGCTGTGTTCTTGGTCTGAGCTGGACCAGCCACTGTTCCCCGCTCCTTTGACGTGTGCGTGTGAGTGTGTGTGTGTGTGTGTGTGTGTTACATGACTATAGAAGGAGCAATCAGTCAGCTCCCAGGAATCTTAGCAACAGCCGCGTCCCCAGAAAAGGCTTGCAGCAGCTGGAGCGCTGATGACTCAGCAGCATGGGCTCTCTGGCCTCTCGCTGATCCCTGGCAAGGACGGCAGCCCCGAGCCCTGGCTCCCTTGTTTGGGTCAGTGCTTTCTCGCTGGCACCAGCAGATGAATTCCTGGATCCTGCTGCTGGCCTTGGCGTTAGAAAGCAACCAAAAATGAGCCGAGAGCTGCAGCCAAAAAAAAAAAAAAAAAAAGTTTTTATTCTCTTTTTTTTTCTTTAACAACAAATTTAAAAAGAAAAAAGAAAACAAAGAGCCCCACAGAATCCCCGCTAGTAAGTTATAACGGAGGCAAATGGCAGAGCTCAGCTGCGTAGGGGAAGATGGCTGCAAGCCAGGAGAGCCGCGTCCCTGCCGCCCCTCACCGAGGGGTAGGCTCGGGGCTGGGCTACAGGCTGCCCCGAGCATCACTCGAAGGCTTGTTTTTTTATGTAACGAGAGTTTGGGAATGCGAGGTTGAGTAACTGCGCTGACATTTCACCTAGTTTCAGCCACTGGTGCGACGAATCCGTTTGGCCTCGAGTTGTTTTTGCCTCCGAGGAAAATAGGTTTGCGCAGCGCAACCTCCCCACGCTCCCGTCCTACCTCCCCGGGGCAGACATGGAGGGAGATGGGGATTAAAAAGAGTTGTGGGTCGGGAACATGGCGTGTCTGTGAGCAGCAGGAGGAAAACATGGCAAGGGGACGGCGAGGGGACACTGAGGGGACACTGAGGGGCTGGCGAGGGGCTGTGGGCCATGTTGCCAGCGGCATGAGGCCCCTGCCTGAGTTCTGGGGGGAGAGGGTGGGCGAGAAGGGGCGGCGGGAGCCGGGGCTGCATGTCTGGGTTTTTTTGGCAAAGGGCTGCCGGGAAGCTTGCTGGTCGGCTGCCAGGCTCCGGCGAGCTCTGCTGGTCCCTCCCTTTCACGAGCACTAAAAATTCGCCCTGAAACAAAAACATGCATGTGTGTGTAACAATCTGCCTTCTCAGCAGCACCGCCACCACCCCGGCATCGCTGGCCTCATTACTCGGAGCAGGAAATGAGTAAAACATAAATGGCTTGGAAGGAGCCAGGAGGGGCCACTTCGCTCCCCCGCTCCCTGGCAATGGCCGCCTCTCGTTACAGTTTAATCTTGGAAATGCCAGACAGCTGTTGGGGTTGCTAGGAGACTGGCACACATTATGCAGATGTCGGGGACCTCAAATGTCTGCCGGAAATTACAGCTCATGTTGTGCGAGAGGAGACGTGCGTTTCCCTGTCTGGGGAGCCCAGCGGGAGCCCTGTCCCCCTCCCCTCTACGCTCCCCACCCCAGAGCTGGGGCTGGCAGCCCGGGGCTTGACAAAACCCAGCGAGGACACCGGCTCCAGAGGGGGAACACAGATCACAGGCGCAGGAAAATACCTCAGGAAGGGGAAGGAGGCCAGCGGGAGGGGGGCCATGAGCGGGCCCGGACGCAGCGCGGCTCCCCGCACAGGCCCCCACAGCTGTCCGGGCAAGGCCCTCTCCTTGCAGCGAATTGCCCCGAGTGTTTTTAAAATAAATGTCCCGTGGCACGTTTATTGCCCCAGCTGGGGGGCGAGGGAGGGTCCCGACGAGTGCCTGTGGGGGCTTGGCGCTGTCGCAGCAGCCTGCTGGTGGTGGTGGTGCTGCAAAGAAAGTGTGGCCGGGGCCTCCTGCTGCCTAAAAATCCACGCTCTTCCGAGCAGGGAGCCTGAGCAAAACGCTGGGAACGTGGGAAAGCGATCCGGGTGCCCAGCAAAACGGGTTAGAGGAGGGTGTTTTAAGTGTAGGAGAGCGTACGAGCGTTCAGATGCCCTGGGGAATGTCTGCCTGAATATCCCAACAGCACCTGAACCGCCCCGCGCAGCGAGGAGCGCCGTGCCACATGGTGCGATTCCAGCATTACTCACCCCCAGGACGCAGCCGCTTCCCCACCCTGTTACATATGACCAGGAAATTATAGCCTGCGCGGCTCGGAGCCTGGCTGAACGGCTGCCATATCATATGATACACAACAGTGGTGTGACTGATGAAACAACAGAGCAATGTGTTTTCACTGAAACTCCGATGCCTCACCGAATAGACGGGCTTGGCTGGGTCAGACTGTCATTTGGTGTCTTGAATGCATGCTCCCTCTTGCACTTCTTGCCATTAATTAAAAATTCTGGGTAAAAATGAAATCTTAATCTTCCTTTATGCTCGTTTCTCACTGCCCTGCTTTTTCGTACAGCAGGCTCCACAGCCAGACTCTGTGTGGCTCAGACATTGCAGCTCCTCAGTCTTTCTTACTCCATCCATCCCACCTGTGCCAAGGTTTTAATTTTTCTTCACACTCAGCAGTTACAAGATCTTTCTCCTACAGCCATTCCATGCATGGCCTCTGCAGCTCTCCTCTCTAGTATTATAACATTCACTTCCCAGGTCTGCTGTACACCTCTCCTCCCTGCCAGGACACAGCGCATGCAGCCGCAAAGGTCATCGCTGCAGCACACCGTATCATCTCATTCCTCTCTTGAATTTATCCACTGTTTGCTTCTTAACTTTGAGCTTAAGGAACTTGTTATATCGAAGGTCACCTGTGCAAGACTGCTCATCCATCTTTTCCAGTGTGTTTCTGCCTGTCTCCTCTGCTAACAAGATAAGTCCTTGCCTGCCCTGTCAGTCTCCTCACCTTCTTTCCTGCCACCTCCCCGCTACACACCTCCTTTTGCTCCACTTTCTGCAGCAACATCTCTACCTGGGTCAGCTCTCTGCAGCTAACGTAGTCCAATTTCCTTCAGGTTTGTGCTTCATCAAATCTAAGCAACACGGAAAGCCTTCCCTCTGGGTATTTTTAAGAGCTGTAGCCCATGCAAATTCTCTGAAGTCTGAGAATATACGAGCTCCTCCTACTGTAACCTTCTCCTGAGCTGAAGAAAAGGGTTTTCTTTTCATTTGGCTTCATATTTTAACAATTATTTCTGAGACAGCTTGAATTTGCTTGAAGTTGAAAATTACACACGTATCAGACAGACATATGTTATCATACACACATGCTCCCCCATACACAAGGATCTTGTAATCACATAAGACTTCTTTCTTTGCAAAAGCAGACATAAATTGTAACTGCAAAGCCCTGTGCTTCTGCTCATTACACCCCTTGTGCTCTGTGTTAATTGTTTTTCTTCCACCGTTCTTCCATGTTTGCCTTTTTAGACCTTCTACTCCTAAGGGCAGGGACCGGTCTCTCTTCTGTGCCTGGAAAGTGTTAAGTGCCTTACGGGCATTACAACAATTTAATTAGTTAATAAGTACTAACAATTTGCATTAGTATCATGCTTCCTGCATGTCACATCAGACCACTGCTCCAGCCAGTCAAACATTTTCTCAAAACAATCTCTTTCAAACACCCTTTCTCTTGGTGCCCTGAATTAATTGTCACTGCAGCGAGGTCAGGGCCTGGTGTCTGGTAGTGGTCAGCCCCACCATCCCAGTCTCATTTCACACAATCTGTCTAAGATTTTCTCCTTCTAAATGCATCCTTAGTTTACCCTCTACAGTATCTGAGCTCCTGCTGTACTGGCTAATGCAGCTCAGTAACACGTGTGACGAAGTGAGACTCGTCAAGGGATGAGGGCTCTGCAATACTCCCAGCATCGCACTATTCTGGGACAGGCAAAATAGTAGGATGAAGCAAGAACCCACACTGACCCCAGTCCTCATGGGCCTCACAGCAGGAAGCTTTCCTGCAGTGGTTACACTTGCTACTACCTTTATCTTTCTTACAGAATCTGTTTCTTCTTCAAAATATAATAGTTTCTTCAATAACACTGTGCAGTAGCAAATTCCACAATTTATCCATTTATCCTGCAGCTTGCTGCTTCAAGGAGAGAATCTGTAGCGGATAACATCGAGTGATCTTTTACATCCTGTATCAATCATATTGAATTGCAAGGAAAACTAGGAGCCTCCTGGAAGGGTTTGATAGCTTTGCTGTGGAAAGAATCAGGAATGTGAGACTTGGGTGAGGAATTTCAATTAAAAGGAAGCCAGGAAGACCTTTGAGACAAGGTGGACACCTGCATTATATTTTAAGAGATACCTTTTATTTATGTATCTTATACCCCATATCCCTGCACAAGCCCTTTATATTTCAGCAGTGAATCCTACACTGAGAAGCTGCAGATGGATGATTTGGTACAACAAATGAACCATTCACGAGGGAAGAGATGGGCTTCACCTTAAACATTGTTCATATATCTACTGCGTGGTCTTGGAAGCACGCCCGTCATCCTGCTGAGGAACAGGAAGGCAATTTCAGACAATGGAAGCAGCACGAGGAAAGAGATGGGACATGGATGCATCGGCACGTGGGAGGGCTGCAGGGAAAATGGAAAGCTCGCCATAGCTGGGCGAAGCCAGGAACCGCTCAGGACGTGCAGCTGGAGGCCGTGGTGAACACACCACAAAGGCCTTCTATGGGAGGTGGCACTGGGCCTGCCCCACTGCTCCTGTCACAGCAGCTGGCCCCTGTTGGGCACCGTGACCCCAACAGAAGTTATGAGGGACTGAAGACCCTAAAGAAAGTCCAGTCCACCACACGTGCTGCCTCAGGGGCTGTGTGAAATGAACAGCTGGGAAATGATGCCAGGGCTGCCGTCAGTTCTGTATCACTGCTCTAGGGCAATATATAAGAAGAATGTGGGTCTTACTACAGGCACGCTTAGACCATAGGCAGCAGACCTGTCTTTTGGGGCGACGGGCCCTGCTGGAGCACGGCCTGGTCGGTGCCTGAACTAGCCGTTGTTTACAGGCTCCTGCTCCTCACAAGCAAATCAACCAAATGAACCAGGCGGGCGATAAAGCAGAGCGGAGAGCTGCTTTGTCCTCCTCAGAGCCATAAAAACCCAGCTCTTTTACAACTGCTGAGTGCTTTGCCAATATCATGCCAAGGTGAGAGCGGCGGGGGGAAGGCGGAGATATCGAACAGGGAAATCAACGGGCCAGGTACACAGCGCTGCCGCCGCCGCCGCAGCCGGGTTGTCATGGCGACTGGGGTGAGGAAGAGGAGGAGGAGGAGGAGGGCTGCGGGCGGATCGATAGGCCTGCGCTGCCTCATCTGGCTCCCATCCACGTGCAGCTACGGAGGGGGAGAAAATCAAAGAGCCGCACGCGGGGCAGACAGGGCCGCGGATTCGATGCCCGGCAGCGGCCCGATCGATACCTTGTTGGAATTGACTCCCGGCCTGCCAGCCGAGAGTGCCGCGGAGACAGAGGGGTGTTCGTTAGCTACTGAGCCGCAGCTCCGCTTTATCGGCCGGTGTGTTCATTTAGTTGATTTGTTTGTTTGCTCGAGATCCCCTCCTCGGTCGGTTTTCTCACTGGACCTGTCAAAGGCGAGCACGGCTGCAGCAGAGCCAGCGCCGCCCTCCAGTTTCTCAGTCACTGTCCCTCTCCCATCCTTCCTTTGGTCCTGTTGGTTTGCTAATTGCACACTGGCAGAGATTTCGACAGGGGAAGCTGGAAACAAGGACATATTTTCTTAAGGGGTTTCTAGAGCTTCCTTTTCTGCCTGGGTCTGGGAGCACTTAAGTACAGCTCCTCCAGGGATGGTCTACCCGAGCTCTACCAGTAGCCCCCAAAGAAATCAAATCGTTCTATTTCTGCACTTGGCAGACCAGGTGAGGTACAGGCAGAGATGCACAACTGTCTTTCTTGTAGGTCTGCCATTGTCCAGAGGAGTTAGCTGCTGAGGGTGACCAGATGATGCTATTAAAGACCGAAAAAAAACGACCCACCAACATCAGAGGGAGGTGTAGCAGAGGAAAGGGAGGAAAATCAGGGCATGCTGAGAGGAAAAAATAACACAAATAAAAATATTTTTTAAAAAACACAAGCCAAAAAAAACCAGGAGGATGCAGAAAAAGAGAAAAGCGTGTACTCGTGAAGCACTGAGATAGCAGAGGCTGATTCTCCCCTTCTACCTAGACCTGGGCACAGAGCCCTGGCGCAAAGCCCCCGCCTGACCTTCAGGCAGGCAGTGCTGCATTTATAAACAAGCCCGTACAATAAACCAAGCTCACCCTCATGCTGATTAAGCTTCTGCAGGCATTTCCCAACAAAACAGAGTGGAATTTGGGTGGTAAAAACAGGACTTGTGTTTTCTATCTTCTATCAAAACAAGCAGCCCAAGACTCCCCGTCACCTCCCCGGGGCGCCAGGAACCTAATTGACTTTAGCAGGAACAAAGCGCTGCCCCTCTGTGTGGCGCGACGCCCGTCGGCACAGCGCAGTCCATCTCCACTCCGAGATGCTCTGGGTGGCAGGGACCATCTGTTTGTTCTGCGCTCGTCTATTGTCCAGCTTGCTGGAGTCCTGGTCTACAATGAGCATTTAGGCACTATGGTAATAATAAGGATAGTAGCAAACACTGCTGGATAATTGGTACTGCTTTGTGGAGCAATGAGCCCCTTAGGGTACTGCTAAGAAGAGGCACACCAGAAGTATCACTTCCTTCAGTTCTCTAGATTTTTCTTGGAGCTATCCCATCCAAATGCTCTGCAAATGCAATTTTATTTAGCTTCTGAATTAAAAATGAAAACTCATTTGCTTGGAATTCGGCATCTCTTAAGCTAGCTGGCAGCAGTCCAGCTCTCAGGGCTTGTGCTTTTCGGGTCTGATCCAAATCCCAGAGAAGTCACTGAAAATCTCTCCACCAATTTTAGTGAGTCAAACTACTGCGTGAGGAGTAAACTGCCATCTCTCGATGCTTTTCTTTTTATTATTGTTATTTCCTTTTCATGCTTTGAAGCGCTAGCAGGTGTATCTCACGGAAGCTGGATGTAAATCACAGCGGGAGGAGGGGGGCTGCGTGCGTACAACTGCTCCCCATTGCATAACCTGCAAGATGCAGGCTACATCAGGCGATGCTAACAGCGTGGGGACTGCAGCTCTTTTCATTCCCCAGTACGTCTGCCGCTGGAAATATTTACAAAGCACCCAGAGATGCCTCTGTGCCCTGTAGAATATTTTCCTTCAGTTCCTCGGTGAGTGGGAAGATAAGAGCTTCCTAACCTCTGGGCATAATTTATGGCAGAAATAAATAGCAAGGATGATAGAACAGCTCTAAAGTAAATTATTGAAAACGTTCACCTCCAGAGAGAGCAGGCAGGTGGGTGAGCCAGAATCAAGTCAGACGAAAAGCCTTAGAGGAATAGCAGTACCTTCTAGTCATAAAGGAACAAAAAGTGTTTGCTGCACCTGCAGACTGTTTCCTCTCAAGAAGGAAGCCGGAAGATCGGACAAAATATTAAACAAGCAATGAAACAGCCTGTCGTCAAATTTGTGCTCAGGCAAAATAAATAAAAGGACATATATTATTCTACGTTGCTATCAAGCTAAATGCCTGGGCTACCTGCCAGCAAGAACCGGTTGCTGAAGCTCTCTGCACAACACGGCTGAGCAAAGAAAGGGGGAAGACATGGGAAGGGCGGGATGGGTCTCT
Source organism: Aythya ferina (assembly GCF_964211825.1). Classification (NCBI taxonomy): domain Eukaryota; kingdom Metazoa; phylum Chordata; class Aves; order Anseriformes; family Anatidae; genus Aythya; species Aythya ferina. Next base: position 38,842,392 of record NC_140301.1, on the reverse strand, counting down.
TACGCGTCGGTACAATCCCAGAGAGTCAGCTCGGCGAGTCTGGCTGGCTAGAGAGCAAAGTCAGGGGCCTGCCCACTGAAACATAGTCTGCATTCTGGCAAGAATGAGGTAATCCAAAAGTGCTGGGAGCATATAGCAAGGGGAATGATGCAATGCACAAACAGCCCACGTCTTTCTTGAAAGGGGCCTTGAAGGTCTCTCTTGGGCTACGTGGGAGCTGGAGGAGGGCACCTCCCCTGCCTCTGCCCTGGTACACTTTCACAGCTGTATGCACAGGCCTCGAAAACAGGGTCCCTTTAAATGTCTGGTTGCCTACCAAAATGCCACTTTCTAGGAATTTGCCCAGAAGCGTTCCTGGCAGGGAACTGACGCCTTCGGAAAGCAAGAGCAGTAGGGTTAACTCTATCTCTATCAATAGTAAAGCACAAGATTTCGATAACACAAGGGCTCCTGAATCCTAAAAAGCAAGAAAAACAACTGCAGTCCTACACTAGGAGTGCTTCAGTTCTGCAGTGCATACCGTAATGCTTACCTAAGGCCTCAAAACAGGGGTCATGAAGCAAATCTGGGAGTGTTTAACCGAGTTGTCTGACTGGCAATCTGTGGGCTGGGACCACACTTTGACAATTTCCTTTGAACACCATCTTTGCAACACAGGAGCTGGGAAAGGTGATTCAGGAAGCCCTTGCAGGCCATTTGTTAGTGCTTTTCTCTAGCCACAGGCTCTGCAATTGCTTTTGTGTCCAGCGAGGAGGTGGGAGGACAGACTGGAAGCTTGCTTCTGCCTGTGCCTGCTGGTCATCGCAGCATCCACAGGGCACGCCAACGCTGTACCCACATTAGGTCCTTTAGCACTGGAAAAACTGGATACCTTAATAACCTGAGAAACTGTTCTAGGGAAAACACAGAGAACAAAGAGTGCAGAGGAAGATCTGCTTCTGCAAGAGCAGCCAGTGGGCAGGCGAGACTGATTCTGGGCTTTGCAAGGACCTGCTAGGATTCATACAAATCAGGACAACGCTTGGGAGGGTTGCTGCCACTCCCAAAATCAAAACCAAATCTAGGAATTGTGACAGTGGCTTAGTTCAGCCCCAGGGCTGACCTGTGAGTACTCAGCACGCCCAGCAGAAGGCCTGTTCCAGTGCCAGAACAAGCAGCCACCTCATCCTGGGAGTCCTCCTTTACAACAAAACGCACACACAGCCTCCAGTCACCGGCTTGACCTTAGAGCACCTTCAACCTGAGAGCCCAGGCCAATGCCTATCAGCAATATAATTTAAATCCTAAACTCTGGTGCTGCAATGATGCATTGTTTTATGATTAATGAATGCCATTAAACCAGAAAGCCTCTCCATCCAGCAGTGAAAACTCAGGAGAAATACCAGAGGCAGCCACAGTCAAGGGGGCTGAACCAAGAAGAGAAATAAATGCTTGTGGTTTAAGAAATCTGACTTTCAGTCTCCTTTCGAGATTGCTCCATCCTAAATTGTTAATCCACATTGATCTGCTTTCAGAAAGCTCGCAGGGCTGCCTTGTGCCTGTGCAGTTCCCCAAACAGGAGGAGCTGAGCAAGCTTAAGCAGGGACAGGGCACCACTGGGGTCTCTGGGCCCCCCCACTGGTGCTAACCTGCCTCCTGTTCCTGGCAGGAAAGCAAAGCCTGGACATTTTGCTGACACTGCCTCGGGTTCATTTAGATACAACTGATCAAACAGCCAGGTGAATATAAGGAAGAGGAAGGTAGCACGCAGCCAGCAGTAGCTCCAGCTTAGCCACATATTAGTGTACTTGCTCTGCCGTCGATGTAATCCCACGCATGCAGGGATTTGTGCTGAGCTAAGCAGAGTTAGCTGCTTGTAATCAAAGTGCACTTCAGTTAGCTCACCTGCAGTGAATGCTGGTGATTATTTGGGGCTTTACAGCACAGATAACCTCATCAGTGGTCACAGATGGTTGAGTCGAGACTATACTTGAATATAGACAAGAACTGCTGTATGGGCTTTGGGGGCATAGCAGAGCAGAAAGTGAAAAATGTGCTGATTAAACAATTAGGCTTCCAGTCACTTGTGAATTTGGACCCTTTTTTTTTTCCAGGTTAGCGACAAGGATGATTTCTCATGCTGTGTGAGAGTCCAACTGCTCACACTAGCAATGTGGCAGGCAGAAGAGCCTGGGGAGAAGACAAAGAAAAGCAGCTCAAAGCAGGAGGAGGCTGGGGAAAAGCAGGAGCCAGGCAGCAGAAGCCTGTGGGGAGGGTACACCCCTAAGCAGTGAGGACTGCAGCTGCCTCAATGCCCGCGGTGCCACAGGGATGGCTTTAAAGCAGCTCCAGTTCCCATAGCAGCAGCACCTGGCAGAGCTGAGGGTCGGGATGCAGCTCCTGCGGAGGGGAGGAGAGGAGCCAAGCTGGCTGCCTGCCCCAGCCCCTCCAGCGGCAGCACAAAGCCCCTGTCCCAGGGCAGCTGTGCAGCCCCCAGCCTGGGCTCCCTCCTTAAGCAGGAAGGCAGAGATCCCTTCACCTGAGCTCCCCATGAGAGATGGATCAGCTGAAAAGCAGCTCCTGCTCTGCAGCAATGCCCCGGTCAATTTTTGGATGCCCAGGAGAAGAAGAGAGAGGCTGAGCTAAACCTCAGTGCCTGGCAGGACAGGTGAAAGGGCCAGCAAGCATCCTCAGCAGAAGGGTGCAGAGGGATATCTCTGACATATCACCGAGCAAATGCTTTTCCTTCCCCTTGTGCCTGCCTTCTGGCTCATCTCTTTACCTACTACAGCTTCTCTGCTGCTGATTTTTGTTCTCACCCTCCTTTCTGTGCTCCAGCAACATCTTCTGCTTTGTAGGCACGATGCCAGTGCAGGCTGATGTTTACCAGCTCCTGTAGGGTTCACTTTCTCACTTGCACGATTCACACCTTCTCCCAGAGAGAAAGAAGTGAGAGGCTGCCATTAGCAGGATTGAATGTCAGACACCTGAGAAAGCTGACACCGAAGAAGTGATGGAGGCAGTTCCTAGCAAACAGGTGGCTACATCATAAAACCTCGTACACTTGATGCTAACCGGCCCCAGCCTGGCAGCCTCGGTGGAAAGGCCAGGGGCCAAATGGGTCACAGAGAGTGAAGTCTCTGATGTCCCGAGGGGTTCTTCTACGGCTGGGCTGAAGCGTGCTGCAGTGGCTGAGGGCACGCTCTCACCTGTGCCTGCTTCTACTCCTTCTCTGCCGTCCTCTTATCGGGGCTGAGAATCTCACATCTTGCAGCAGAATTCGTTTGACATTGAATGCAAGGAAAAAAAAATACAGGGAAATCGTTAGGCTCCAAGAAATAAACATTTTCAGGAACAATTTCATCTTACTGACTGTGGAAATGTGTGACAGATCTGAGCTCAGGCAAATCAAGCGGACCACTATCCATATTTCATTCCGATATTGTGAGGGAAAGCAGCAGCAGCCAGAGAAATGGAAAGATCGACAGTTAATTGGAAATGTTACATCTGCTGTTTATGCAAAAGGCATAAATATTTATATCCTGAAGCCTGACTTTTGGGTTCGCTCCTCAGCAGGAAGAGATTTACATTTTGAATAAAGACTTTTTTCTTTCTCCTTCTCAGTAAACGTGAGCAGTTTATTATTCCTTTAAACAGGAATCTTTAGCCCAGCTCTGCAGTCCCCTTAGTTCTATGCAGCTTCCCTGGGCTTCGACAGAAATTACAGGTGTGTGCAGCCTGCAGCACCAGCCTCCCGGCTTTTAGGCAGAAAGAGAGGGGTGAGGCTGAGACAAAAGGGCAGGAACGGCGATCTCAAAATGAGAAGGCAGAAGATAGGGTGGCAATTCAAAGGCACCTGAGATGCTGAACTGTTTTTCTACGTCTGCTTTTAGTAAGAAAATAATGAAGGTCTGTGCCCTGAAAGCATAGAAAAATTGGACAACGTTAGCTGTTGATACAGAGGAAAGAAATCCTAGGAAAATGTAAATGCATTGATATTAAATGCATTGCTATATTGGAGGAAGCAGCCCCCACAGCAGTGAGATGAGCGAACGCGCTAACAAAGCCATTTGCGCATGCAATGATCCTCGAAAAGTCAGGGAAATGTGCAGAAATATGGCAAAATTACAAACAGTGACACAAAGTATGTTATTCTGCAAAGCATTGTGTACTTTATCTGGCCTCCAGCCCTCCTGCTTTCTGTGACTCCTTGCCCTGTACTTGGTGAGCCAGGCTTCACGCCCGTCCCTGTGCCGCCCCATGCCGCCGTGCCCTCGTCTCCCACGGTCTGCCACCCTGCTCCCATTTCTCCTCTCATCTCTGCCTGCTTCTGTCTTCGTCCTCTGCTTCAGGCTTTGCCTGTTCCCTGCCTGCCCTCTCACTGCTTTGCGTTTCAGCACACACACTAGGCTCCAGCACCCACTCTCTGCCCCACCATTTCCCAATTTGAGGTTTCCGCTACCACTCCAGCTATTCCCCACAGCTTCTGCCTCCATCTGCTCTTTCCTCCCCCCCCCCCACTCCCAACCTCAAACTTCATGTTTGACTTACTGCGTTCTCAAGACACCCCCAAATCTTTCCATCTCTGTGCAGATGCTGAAGCTGTTTGCCTCCCTCCCTTCTGCAGCATCGCTTCTTTCTCTATTTCAGTTGTTCTCTCTGCTTATCCCTAACATTCAAGCTAAAAAAAGAGTTACGGTAAGCACTAACAAAACACCTGATGAGATGCAGGGTGCTGTGGGTTCCTCTCCTGGGCACACACCAAACAGACGGGCCCTGCCTGCAGACCAGGGCGCAGCCAGCAGTTGCTGGAGCTCCAGCCCTGGACATCTCCACCAGCGCCTCTTGCCCCCTGCTTAATAATAAAAACTGCACCTCTCGCAGGGCCTGAGGAGGCTCCGAAGCTGTGATCTCATTATTTGCAAGCACTTGTAGGGGAACGGGTGCGTGGAGCCTGCTGCGGACCAGAGGGCTACCTGACTCGAGTACTGATTTGTGCCTTCCTGGCGCAGAGTTATCAGCGCAGAGCGTCCCCGCGGGGCCAGCAGACCAGGCCAAAGGTATCGTGGAGTTTACTTTCCAGCCATCACTGGATTACTTCCAACTCCTTCTCCTTTGTCTCTCCAAAGAAATGCAAGGAAGGAAAGCGGAAGGACCGTGAGAGGCTGTTTGTATTCTCCCCCTGCTTTGCCCCTTGTTTCTGAAGCCCTAGAATTTCAAAGCAAGATTTGATTTCAGTTTAAGGGAATTTTTGTGCGTGTGTGTTCAAATGGTTTGTCCTCTGGGACTATTTTTTCCTGGCTCCCATCGTTTCTGTTGCCAAGGCAACTACAGCTGGCTCAGATGTGCTGCTGCCATGGCAACTGTCTGGTCCTCCTTTCAAAGGATGCAGCCAGACAGGAATGATATTTGCATCCCCAATGCTGCACGGAACAAATCTCTTTCACCACTCCTGGGGAAGACATAAGACAACTGTATAAAATCAGCACAAAATCCAATCTAAATCCTCTCGGAGAGGGTTTTAGACAGCTGGTGATGTGAGAGAGCTGCAAAGAAATTGGGCTTGGGGGTGGACTGGCACTTGCCTGGCATTTTCAGAGGCTGTTCTGGGCAAAGCAGTACGCTTGGAAATACCCCTTAGAAATCACCCATGTGGCAAGAACACGAGATCTGCCAGGAACAGCTAATTCATGTAAAAACTAACACATTTTCTGTAAGATCTTCGGGGAAATTGTGATCTGTTAGGAAATGCACAGTAAGATACACCTACATGTAGGTATTTCAGCCCGGAGAACAGCTCAGAGCTTGCATGCCGCGTGGCTGTGTGCTGGGCTATGGGCAGCACAAGTTGCGAGCATCCCTCTTAGACAAACCCTGCTGCAGACTCACAGGAGGATCGATATTCCCTGTCATTGTTTGATTTTCCACGCTGTCTGTCTCCCAGCACCCTGTCCACACACGTACGCACCCAGCTGAGGAGGAGGAGGAGGGGGAGGAAGAGGTGGGTGAAGAGGAAGAGGAGGAGGAGGAGGTGCAGTGCCAGGCCCTGGCACAACAAAACAGCTCAGCCACAAGCCTCAAGAAGCCCTGACTCAGCCCGCGTGTCACGCAGCGTGGTACCAGAGGGGTATTCCTTCCCAGTGGCACCGCACAGTCGTGCGATTTGTTTTGTGGGCTGTCTACTGCCTTTATTCTTGAATCTAGCTCCCTCGTGTCATCTACGTGTGCCAGGCTGCGCTTTGTTCTTTGTCTTCTTGTTTGTTTCTCTCTCTTTGGTCTTGTTGCTACTGCTGGGCCGGGTGGGAAAGGCTGACACAGAGAGGCTGCTGTGCGAGGCTTGGCTAGCCCCATCCTCGGCAGTTGTCTCCAGCAGCTTCCCCAAGGACTACGGCGTTCACAACAGATACCAAAAGACAACAACTGTGCAGTGGAGTACTGTGGAGAAAATGAGAGCATTTCCTTGGGGAAACAAGGAGTTGTCCCCTGTATTTCATATCACCAGCCGCCAGCCCTGCCCTGTCCTGGTTTTCATCACTGTGCTGGGCTGGATGTGATCTGCTAGAGGGGTGCAGCAGAGCCCGGCTGTTTTGCCCTGCAGACGTGCGCCATCCCTGCTGCCTTCCTGTAAAACAGTCGCTACCTGAACCACTGCATGGCTCCGAGGTGAGGCACCTTTGGTATCTCTCCCATCAGCAAAGACCAATTAAAAGCAGTGCTGTTAGTGGAGAGGAGTAGGAAGGAGCAGGAATAATTAAGAGCAAAGATCACCGCAGGCTCCAGGCAGCTACTGCTAATTATTTATCTGCTGCGTGTAGGCCGAGCCTCTCTTATGTCACAGGGCACGGACAGCACACCTTATTTTTGAACCATTTTGCCCTATAGCACTCCATCCACTTCCACTGCTGTCTCCAGGACTTATTTGGTCCCATTAGCAGAGGGAACATTGTAGACCGGCACAAATAAATCTATTCTACCACCTCGTGCCAGAGGAAGATCATTATCCTTACTGAGCAGAGGCAGGGGAAGGATGGGGAACCTGCCTACATGCAAGTTGGCCACACAAACGCAGGCGCTGGATTTAGGAAACCTTCTGCTCAGCCATCGCATCCCTCCGCAGAAACCCTGGTGTCTCGTCACTGCATCTTGTGCCCAGAGCTTTCAGGCAGTGAAACACCTCCGCCATCCAGCTGCAGCCTCAGTGTGTAACCAACAGATCCTGAGAAATTTCTGGATAAGGTACCAGGATCTGTGTGGCTTTCCCTCAGATATTTCGGGGATATTCAACAAAACTAACCTTTCACTTCAGAATGATGGAATCAATATGCTTTGCCATCCGTTATGTTGGAAGGAGGACCATAATACAGCTCTGCTTCAATTACAGAAGATGGAATCAATATATTTCACCTCCATTTATGTGGTTAAGGTCTAAGTCAGCATGGCCCACCTTTTATTTATGGGGGCGGCCTCAATACAGTTCGCTTTCATTTAAAGGGGAGGAACTAATATGTCTTGCTTTCACTTATGGGGGGTGAGAAGGAGGGAATCGATACAGCCACCATCATTTATTGGGAGGAATCTACAGATCTCACCTTGATTTACTGGGGAGATCAATACCTCAACCTTCATTAAAACGGGTGCTGTGTTGGACTGAATAAGGCTCACCTTCAGGGAGAGCAGACTGACTGGACCTGGCTCGCCCCGTACGTGGTGATTCAGCGACAGCCTTCGTGTGTACGAGGCTTGGGCACCGTGTGGCTCACCAGCTGCTTGGTGTCAGGCCTGGAAAGTCAGGGGCAGCTTGGATACAATTCGGCTCTATTAAAGCACGTGGGAGCCTGGACTCGGTGTAATATATCTTCCTTTCCAGGAGACGGTCTCAAGATAGTTCTTCATTTATGCAGAGGTAGATTGGGTGATGTTCTTCATTTGCAAAAGCCGGATTCCCTGTTCCTCATCTTCTTTTATAGGTAGCTAATGTGAACTGTAAATTAATTTTCAGAGTAGAGAAATGGCCGTGATGTATTCCAGGCCCACCTTAGGGCAGCCTAACTCAATGTCAGGGAGGGAAGTGCTTCTCTACAGCTCCTCGGAGCGCAGTGAAGCAGAGGAATTGAGTAGATAGATATGAAGCAGGGGGAAGATGGCAAGAGGCTCCTAAGTGATTTTTACACAAAGGCTACTGCTGGTGTGATTTGTCTGTGCAGCACCGCACGGTCTCTGTGCAAGCAGCTGATCTCACTGCATTTTACAGCTGCTAATTCAGGCCTAAATCTTGCTGTCTTTCTCTCCAGCAGACACTAAGCACCATTTTTTCCTACCAGCCTCCCTCCAAAGAGCTCAAAGCCCAGCTAAAAAGAGTGTGACCTGATCTCCCGTCACCTGCTAACCACCCACCTCCCCAGGCCTGCCGAGAGAGCTACGCAGACCGCGGCAGGGAGCCTTTATTTTGGCTCCTGATTTGTTTGCAGCTCAGATTATCAGTGACCAGAAGTAAATGCTACTCGATGCAGCCAGGGGGGATGCATGATACGCATTAGGGGGCATGGGTATGTTTCCTGGGGGAGAAATGTCAGAACAACTTAGGGAAAAACCTCAGCCCGACTGCCCACCTGGCTGGGTTTCTCAGCGGGGAGCCCGTGGACTGAAAGGACCCCAGCGACGGAGCTGCCCTGTCACTTCCCATCAGATGCGGCAGCTGCACGGCACACAGCACCTGCGGCTCCTGTTTCAAGGTGAAAAGACAAAAAGCAAACGGAGGAGGCTTTAATAACACCGCTGGAACACACCGCGTTGAAAATACGGCCGTCCCTGCTGCCCCCTCCTTCTCCCTGCACACCCAGGGGAAATGGGTGAGGGTGAGGTGAGGAACCCAAAGCAGCCAGGTTCCGGCTCAGCCCCGCTGCTTCTTTTGGCTGACGAAAGCCTGCAGCAGATTTCTGGGAGGCAGAAGGTGGAGTGTGCATTTTCCATCCCCGAAGCTGCAGGCACATTTATTTTCATCGCTGCAGTGTGTCTGCATCGCTACTGCTCCACGCTGGCTGCTTGCAGCGCGGTGCTTAGCGCTGTGCGTGTCTCTGTGTCAAGTGGGGCTTTTCACAGGCTTCCTTCTACATCCTACTGGGTCAGCCAGATAGGCTGAATACGAGAATGCCCATTTGCACGCCGAGTATTTCTATGACAAATAAGTTAATTCCACAAAGAGTTTCGTTCTGTTCCAAGCCCTCTCATGTCTCTTAATTCTTGTCCTCAAATACCCTGCCTCTTCCCTCCTTTTTTTTTTTTTTTTAATTCTAATTTTAACATTAGGCTTTCTGAATCTCCCTTTCTTTATTCCCCAGTGCCCAGTGTCCTTTCTCTCTCTCCCCAGATGCCTTCTTTACAATGCCCTTCCTTAGACCTCCAGGTAAGCTTCTGTCTTTTGTCCAAGAATCTGACCATCCTCCAAGCTCAGTCACCTCCACAACCCACGTAATGCTGTATTATACCTCTTGCTAGTCTAATAGAGCAATAAATTAGAGGCAGAGTCATTCAGTAGGTCAGCCTTTTTCCTTAAAGCTTTCTGGGAAACCTCCAGCAGCTATGGGGGACTGTGTGAGTTGTGCTGCTACCAATTTCTTGAGGCCCACAGCACTGGCAGCATCTCCCATCACCGCGTAGATGAACTCACGGGCTGGGATTTGGACAAGCACCAAGCAGAGGGAGGAGATCCGGCAGGCTACCTCGGAAATTATTGCAAATTCCACCCAGAAGTGGTCTGCAGCATGGGAAGGAATAAGAATGCCCTCCTTAGGGCAGAAGTGTGCCTTAATTACAGAATGCAAGGGACCACACGGTACGATGATGGGCTTCTTAGAATAATCAGCACTCATACCCAGCTCTTACATGCCGCTTTTTGTTAGGTTTCAAAACGCTTCACCAGTGGCACAGAAATGACGATGCTTGGCCAAAACCAGCCAGTGGCAGGACCACAAATGGAAAGCAGCTGTCCCCAGTGTCCCGGGAGAGCGCGCTAGTTTCTGGCCACGCTTCCTCCCATAAAAGGCAGAAAAAAACCCAGTCCTGCTCCTCGCACCGACTGCACCGCGTAAAGGAGCAGGAGGGCAGCTACGAACCATTGCAGGGGTCCCCCTCATTAAATATAGAGAGAGATTTATCTGTTTGCCCTACTTTTGGCAACCCTTCTCCCAGGCAGAGCTGCTCGGGGTACGATCTCCCCGTGCGGTCCGGGATCCTGCGTCAGCCCCCGCCAGCAGCCCGGGCAGGGGGAGAGGAGCCCAACCTGCACAGGGAACAAAGCCAACTGCCCATCGCTGCCGGCTTCAAGGCACGCCAGCTCCTCTCCTTTGTCTCCCCTTTGTGAGCAGAGGAGCGAATTCGGTGCGGTGATTGAAAGGTGCTATTTCGTGATCTGCGATGGATTTTCACACCTTTTCAACGTGGGGTGACCACGCGGGCTTTTTGCACTCCTGCCGTATCTATTTGATTGTGCTTTCAGAAGCTGTAAACAGGGACACAATAACAGTCTTCCGTCTGCACGGAGCCTTGCTCTGCATTATTCATACATTTCCTTCCCGTTTCACACACTTATGTCAGTCCTCATTCAGGCAAAATTCATGTTAAATGATTCACGCGCTCTTTCTCTCTCTGTGTCTTTCTCTTTTTCTCTGCCTTTGAAATAGGAACGAGAGAAAAATGCAAAAAAGGAACCTGTGATTAGGCTCCTCTCTCTCCTTTGCCTTTCCCCTCCTCAGTCAGCCCCCAGTTCTCAACAAGATCTCTATCTGCTCTCTCGACTTCAGTGTCTGATGCAGAGGAAAATGAAGCAGAGGAGATGTCAGTGTTAAAAAGTCCCATCGGTACCATCCAGCTATGCGCTGATTAATCCTAATTTCTGAAATTAAAGAAAGGAACGCCCATCTACGTATCCTCTTTGCCCCTGACAGAGATCTGTACCTATCTCCTTTTTGCCTTGCCTTGCCTTCTCTTCCCTTCCCTCAGGACTTTTGCCCCGAGAAGCCTCCCCACGTATCCTAGGAGCATCCTAGAGATCTCAGTGGCAATTGCTCCGGGGCTTTTCACTTGCTGGGTGCTGTGAAGTTCTGCCTTGCCACTTTCATTACTTGGTATTCATATGGGATTAATAGAAGGACGAGCAAGAAGGCATGGCTTGCGGCATTTGTTATACAGGGATGAATCCTGGCTTTGTGGTTCATCTTTTTTTTTGCCTTGCATGATGCAGCTGAACGCCTTAACCCACAGTTGCCTGCCTGTGACTCTCCAGCACTGCATCGAGAAAAGACCGAGGTGCTGGTGACGGGTTGAAGGGAGCGACCTGGGAGATGGCAGGCCTGACAGAAGGCTCCCCGATGGCTGGGACCTGTTCTCACTGCCACATCAGCTCGCACCACAGGGAAGCTGTCAAAGCCCAGGATGGCTTTAGATTACCACGGTGTGATGGTGTCCAGGAATGCCTTTTTCTCTCTTAATGTGGCGGAAAGGTTGCAGCCACCCCTCTCAGAGCAGCAAGCCCTGCTGTCATCCGTGCCTTGTGCCGTGCCCTGCTCGCCCCAAAGCTCTGCACCAGGGGCCGTGCTATGAGCGCAGCAGGAAGCCGAAAGCAGCGCAGAATGCAGATGACTGCCAGTGAAAGAGACTTCCTCACTGGGAGCTGCCAGTGCCAGCCAAACTGCTGGGTGGCCGCTGCTTTTCTTGGGGAATGCAAAATGCTCCTTTGGTTCCACAGAGCCCTGGGTGAGGCTTGTGTGACCGAGAGACACCCACCGCACACCGAGACCCCGCAGCGGCACCGCCACCGTGCCTCCTGCCCGAGGGAGGGGACAGGGAGCCCCTGGCAGGGCATCCCCAGAAAACGAGCCCTAGTGCAGGGATTAGCTTTTCTCCTCTGGTTCTGAATTAACGTTTGTATTTTACTTTTCATCTGTTACCTTTCTCTGGAATTGGCTCCTGTCGGATGCTTACGGGGAAGGTGGGCAGACGGGTTGAGTATGAGAACGCTTTTTGTAATGCAGCTTTCAATCACAGAATTTTCCTTTGTAATGTTGTAATGTTGCTAAAGAATTACCCTTTGCCAGGATTTTCACTGTTATCCAGAAATGGAACAAGCGTGGCCTTTTGCATTGAGAAAACCAGGGAATAAAATAAGCAAAAAAGCCTGACATCAGTATTTCTTCTGATTTTGAGAGCAAATGTTCTTTCATCTTTCTCACATTTGTCCTGGTTGGACCCTCTGAAGCAATCTGAGCACTTCCCCGTGGTGCTCGTGGCTCAGACACCTGTAGGCACATTGCGGTGCCTTTCCCCATTAGCCAATTTTTCTAGCAGCACCAGCCAAAGGAAGCTGTCTGCTGCGGAGGAAGCTGTGTAATTGTGAAACTGTGCAGCAAGACGGGCCAGGAGGAATGGGAATCATTTTATCCTGTCCCGACTCTACCCCTCTCTGTGCAACTTCATTTTCAGAGCGGTGATTACCCTGACAGCTGGGTAACCTCACTGGGCTTGCCCTTGCTGAACTGTGGCAATTAGAGCAACGTCACTGCCCGTGACGCACGTTTCCAAGTGGCTTCTTGGCTCGGTTCAGGTGTGGGATCCACTTCCCCAGGATCGCACCAGCTTCATGCCTCTGAGCTCCAGCACAGGGCAGGGCAGCTTCCCGGCCCTCCTTCTGTTCCTTTTTGCAGAGGGGGGTTGCTGACATCCTCCCTGCTTCGCCTTCTTTCCCCCTCTCCCTTTTTTTTTTGCACCCGAAAGCCCTCGAGGGACCCAAATCCATCTTCCACACTCAGCAGCAGCGCTGGGGAAGGGAAGGGAGGGGGAGGGCGGGCTGCAGCCTGATTTCCAGGGGGACTGCACTGCTCATCAAAGGGTCTGTATCCAGGCAACCCGCTTCCCCTGCCTGAGACGGGCACCCGCAGCTGGGGCTTCGGAAAGCTGAGAAGGAGCTACTGTAAAGAGCAGCTCCGGGGAGGAGGTGGGGATGGCGCGGAGAGGGAGCCGTGTTATTTCGGGCAGGTTATTTCTGCCCTGGCACCAGCACGGCATCCAGGCTGCCACAGAAACCAACAGAGCCACCCAAATGCTCCTCTCCGGGTCTCCCCGAGAGAGGGGAGGCGCCAGCAGGTTCCTCACCCCACGGAAAGGCGATGGGGAAGGGCTCCCCGTGCCTCGCACAGCAGCAGGTCGGTTCCCCAGCTGGGGAAGGAGGAGGAGGGCGAGGCACAACCCCTGCTCCTGGGGCACGGTGAGGATATGCTCTGTATGGCTCCGAAAGCTCAAACCCAGCAAGTGAAAGTGCCAAACCCACAAACGCACAGGGTGCCACACGCTGCCACGTGCAGGCAGAGATGGCACGGGCCATCTTAGATCCTAAGCTCCTGTTTTGGCCATATCCCTAGGATTTGGTCCCAGTTTAAGACCTCAGCTGGTGCTCTCCCAGGCAGGAGCCAGCCCAGGTTGTGCGCAGCTCCCCGGGAAAGCCTCCCCACGCTGGCTGCCTTGATGCTCTTTCTGCAGCTGAGAGCTGCTCCTACCCCGTCCCAGGCATTTCCTGACGTCTCAAGCGCCTCTCTCCTCGGAGTACCTCCGCCGCCTGCCCTCTGACATTTTTTCAGCGCTTTCTAACCTGTGGCTGAGCCGCTCACCGAGTGCCATTTGCTAGGCGGAGAGAAATAAGCTCCGGGGGGCTTGGAAAGAGCATTAAGGAGCTAAAAATAACCGTGGGTCAACTCTGAACCAGCCGGAGGCACTTCTCCTGCCCCAGCCCCAGCTGGTGCGCAGCCGGAGAGGACGCTCAGCCAGATGAATCCTCTCTGGCCTCTGCAGCCGCTCCTCTCCCTGCCCTCGGGGCATCGCTGCTGCCAGGACCGGGATTGCCACACTGCTATAGAAAGAGGAAAACAAAACAAATGAAAAGGAATCTGCCCCAGAATAACCCCTCCGCCTCCTGGCACCGCATCCGCCCGCCGCAGAAAGTTTTGTGAATCAGAGAGGTTAGGCAGGAAAAGGCCTATTAGTTCCCATGGCTGGCCAAGCAGGGGGATGGGAGGAGGAGAGGTTAGTGCCCGATTATCCCCTCCAGCACATTTCGGTCAAGTATCTTCAGCCGGGGAACCCTCCTGGGGCCCCATGGACAGACCCAACTACCCAGCTCGGGGCTCGGGCAGCCCCTCGGGGCTCCATCTGCGTCCGAGTCCACGCAGGGCTGAAGCGAGGAGGATCACAGCACCATGACATCACTCCCAATGTTTGATAAGATCTAACTTCAGAAAGGAAGAGAAAGGCTCGATGTGCTTTGACCGCCCTAACCGCTCACTTGGGCGAGCGTTTCAGAGTGAGAGTTTCAGCAGCTCGCGTGGGGCAGCACAAAGCAGGGGCAGCTGCTCCTAACGTGCCTGGGAAACGACGTAACATCACTCACTCCAGCACCTCTTACAAACAGCATTTTAAAAACCTGCTTTTAAGTATAAATATTGCAGGGGCCAGCACTCCAAAATGAAGATGTGGGGAATGCGTGTGCAGCAACACAACCCTTCACTCGCATTCCTTAGCCTAAGCTCATGGACAAGGGCTTTAGCACCATTAGGAGGCTGGATGTTTTTTCAGATGCTCGTCCTGCTGGAGACAAGCAGTGACGCACACCTCGCCAATGGATCTCACAGCTGTAAGCTGACAGCTGAGAAATGTCGGTATGCAGAAATAATTATTCTCATCCAGATTCCGTAGGAGAGTGCTTCTGTGACTGCGTGTGCTTTTCCCAGCTTCATCAGCGTCCCTATAATCCTTCTGCTGTCACTCAGCCGCTTCCCCATCCCTGCTGCCCCCTCTTCTTGCCTGTCCCTGCCATCCAGCTCCGGCTCCTCCCGTGCTCTGCAAGGCTGCAGCCAGGAACCCAGGTGGGGAGGATCGAAGCGAAAGCGATGAGAGGCACGATCGGCGATGCTGCTACACGCTGTGATTCATTTCAAGCTTTGGGGAGCTTTAGCTCTGTAGCTATTTATATGATGAAGAGAAAATAGATTAGTAGATAGCAGCTCTGCAGTGGGCAGTGAGAAGGGGGTGAGATCCTCACAATTTTTGTGTATTCCCATCCCCTCGGCAGTAAAATGAGAAGGAATAAAAGTGCCTAGAGAATCGATTCCTTTCTGTGCGCTGGCTGCCTGCTGAGCTCTGCGCCATCATGCAGGAAAACATCTGCACGGGGAGTTGGTACAAACCGAGGAGACTACCCAGCCCTCAAAGGCGGCCTTGCTGATGCCTGTGCATGCCCACTAATATGATCTGCATGATGCTCTTACGAGATGTTTGCTGAATTTGCCTTCTCTTGTGTACACGGGGCGTCTTCTAGCCCTCACAAAGTACTGTTTGACATGGCTGGGAAGCGCAGAGCTGGAGCCAAGTCTGTGAGCAAAACCCTACTCAGCAGCAACGGGACTTTAAACTCCCAGCACCTGAGCCTGGAAGGCTGCCATTCTCCCCTAATCCCAGAGCACAAACCACGCCAGCCTTTTCCCACTGCAAACCACATCAAGAGCCCACCCTTTCCTTTTTTCTCCAAGGCGACCCGAGCCGTATCAATGAGCAGCCTGGTGTCCAGCAGGGAAGTGTGACTCATGCTTCCTTTGTCACGGCCACAAAAGCCACGACAGGACACGTTTCCCCTGATGGCAGGGGACAGGAGAGGATGACCCTGAAGGTCATCCTATATGAGCCTTCCTTCCAGCCCTGTGTTCCTTGTCCAGAGGGAAGCACTGTTTCCAGTGCTGAGGGACAGGATCAAGAGACTTGAATTTGTCCCTGAGTTGCCACTGAGTGCGTACAGCTGAATTTATTTGGTACGTTACCTGGAAGATGCAGACAGTAAATGCATTAAACACAGAGAAACTGTAGGATTCGACGACGGCTAATTGTGTATCTGAGGAACAAAGCATACATTTCTAATTAACTGAAAGGATCGTTCTTTATCACCACCAGCCTTTGTGAAGTACTTTGCTCTGGAAGAAGCATATGATGCGCAGTTAGCAGTACACGTTACTCAATTATTAATTCACCCTATTATTCTATATGCCAGCATATTTGTAACGTGCCAGTTGCTTTGGTTTCTACGTGAGGAATGCACAGTATTGAACCCTAATTAATGAAATCAAATACTTTCCACTACGCACTTCTAATTAGAAATGCTACAGATGATTTCCAAAACGATATTGTTAACAAAACAACATATGGCTCGCCTTGTTCGCGAGCTTTTCAATGCTGCAGTTGGTGATATAGTTTGGGATCCCCAAGACAAAAGATGTTACATAAATACCAATTCCGAAGTATTTCAACAGTTTCCCTTGCCAACAAAAGCCCCAAGGCTTGCTGCATACTGAGCATAGTTGTTTATTTATTACTTTTACTATTTTTATTGTCACAGCTTCTAAAAAGTCAAATAATACGACATATTGATTATGATTAAAGATTATTTGATGCATTTCCATTAAAATAGGAAATGAATCCCAATGACCGCCTTCCCGTTTGGACAGCAAATTTCGACTTTCTTCTATTTCCCGTCCAGTTTCAGCTGGATATAACCCGATTCCTCCCTTCCTTGGAGGATGGTGCAAGTGCTGCCCTGTGCTGTTCAACATTTGTCCTACTCAGCTCTAAGAACGACCGGATTTCAGCAACGGGAGAAGCGATTTCTGCGTTTTCTTCATAAACACTTGGCATATTCCAAATTAAAATGCTCACCCAAATATTTACTTTTCAAATAGTTGCACGGAGTGATCCTTATCCCTTCTCTTTCCATTTCTTCCTAGCCCAGATCCCGCAGTCAAACTGGGGCTGGGGGGAGGCTGTACAAGCCAGAAGTGGCTTTAAGCTTCTTTACCATTCAGTGGCTCTGAGGCTCGGGTCACTTTGGTGGCTGGGCATCATGCCAGGGTCACAGCCCAGCCAGCACAGGGCACAGCGAGGAGATGGGACCTGCAGATGTGAGCCTGCACAGGCCAGGGGAAGAGAAATCATCCAGCAAACTAAGCCTGGGATGCATGCTTGTGGGATGAAAGGGCAGCAGTTGTAAGAAAGGAAGATTTCTGGAGGCAGTTTTTAACTGCTGGTTAGAGAATCAGTCGTGATTTCAACAGCCACATCTACCAGACTGGACTGAACCACCTCCAGCACAGAAAAAGCCTCAGGGAGGAGATGAAAAGTGTAATTAATTAATACTTGTTAAAATGCTTTGAGACCCTCAGATGGAACACACTAGAGAAGTAGAAAGACTTAATTATTTTTACCAGCGATATTAGGGGGGTTAACTGCTTCTCGCTGAGATGCTACAGTCCTCGTGTTCTTTTTGAGTTGGATCTGCTCTGCGAATGGCATCCCAGAGCAGAAAACAGCTGGACAAAAATGGTGAAATGGAAATCTCAAGGATTTGGTTTGTGGAAACATATTTCTCAGGGACACATCTGTTTGACGCAGTCAGACAACCTCGTGTCAGACCTGACATTAAAGAGGAGCTGGGCTATGGCCTGAGCTCACCTTAACGCAGGCAGAGCTGTGCCTGCAGAGCTGTGCAGGAGCTGTGCTCCTGGCAAGGCAGCTCTTTTTCCCCTTATTTCTCTTTACATGATTTTGCAACAGGAAATGTAGCTATTAGCTAAATGGCAGCAAAATATTCGGACTGACATTATCTGAGCTATCCCCCCGACGAAGCACAAGGGGATATTGGCTAGCTTGGCAGGACAGGAAAACAGACTCCAGATCCTTTCACCTCCGTGTCACCAGGTCCAGCCCAGTCTGGATTGATCGTTAGAAAAATGCCATTTGACAGCTTTTTGGCACTCTGGACAAAATGAACCGGGCAAGGGAAGGATGGAAAATTCTCAGCCTGAGTCCCACTGGGACAAGTATCAACACTAGGAATGGCACCGCTTGCCAGCTCCGAAAAGAGGCCATTGCATTCCTCAGACACAGTACTTCCAGGAGGGCAGGAGGAATAACGTCAAGGCTATGTTAAAGCAGCTTGCCCTGTCCTGCATGTACCTTTTAGACTCCAAAATTAACTTAGCGCCTTCCACCAGAAAACTATTCACTCTGAAGAGCAGAGGAGAGAGAGTGGGCACCAGCCAGACAGGGCGAGTGTTATTTGTAGGCCATTTCCTGAAAGCAGGAGCATGCCTCGGGACAGAAACGTGAATTACTGCTAGTAAAAATCTGCCATAACTCAGCATTACTAAAATTGTTCTGTACCCTGGCACTGTACCCATCCCTAGCCTGTTCCCTGCATGAAGCATAGCTCATTTGGAATAAAACACAGCCAGACAGAGGCAGCACAACTCCCAAAGTTATAGGATCTTAGATACCCTTGTCCTCCTTATGACACCTGAGCACTGCCTGGTCTTTGATGTATTTTTCCTTATGATGTCCTGATGAGGCAGCCCTTCGGCTGTTCTTTCAAACGCTGCAGTAACTCTGGATCTTGCTGCAGTTACACATGCACCTCCCGTGAAGATGTCTGGATGTTTTAAACAACAAATTTTGGCAGCGCTGAGAAGATCCGCGTGGTTCTGGTACTCCGGAGCTGGGGAGAAAAAGCAGAGCGGTCGAAACTGTGTTCCCCCAGAGCTCGGTGGCTGGGTTGGCTGGGGGCTCTGGCAGCACAGCCACAAGGCCCATGGGAAGCAGAGCATCTGGGAGAATCACGGTTACCATCGGCTATCCATCGGGTATGTCATTTCTTCTTCTGTTTCTGGTGGGAACGCGGGCACTGCTTAGAGCAAGGAGAAGCAGCACTGTGGGACCGCTCACCCCGAGACCTGGATGCTTCTCCCCCAGAAATGGCACTGGCTCTGGCAGCTAGATCCAAAGCCCGATGCTGAGAAGAGGTAAGCAGGTTTCCCACGAAGCAGCGCCCCAGAATGCAAATAGTGGCATGTCCTAGAAACACCCAGCCCCTCTCCTCCTGTGCCGTCCTGCCACCAGACAAGGCCATCCCTGAGATCTGTTGTTGAAAGAGCAGAGGTAAGAGTTGCACAATGGTATAACGAAAGCTGAGGGCCTGAATTGGCAGTGGATCTGCCTTGAGCTGTCATGAAGTGATAAGCCACTTCTTGACATTCACCGGGAAGGTTAAACGAGACAGAACTCAGCCCATCTTTGCCCGTGGTTCCTCGTGCCATCCCTATCTGACAAATCACATGCGTAAGCAGGGTTAGACAGCCCTGATTTATTTTTTTACAAGCTGCAAGGCCACAGCAACAAGGCCTCTGTGGCGTTTCTTGGTCCTGCAGAACTCCGAGCCCACGCAATTCACTATCCTTCCCGTGTGCCTGCAGTGCTTCGAGCCCTGCACGAAGTGGATTTGCTTCCTGTGGGCTGGCGGGGTGGCGAAAGGCACAGGCGATGGTTTTGAAGCTCAGACTCGGCACACGGGCGTGTAAAGGGACACGGCTCTGCCCGGCTCTGCATACAAAGGCCTACAAACGGCGCATTACAGCTTCTGGAAAGAAACCCAACAAACTCAGAAAATAAAACACGCCGAGAGACTTTCACCTCCAGTGCCCCATCCCTAAAAGCTGAAGCGGGTCCCTCCAGGTGCTGCTGGGCTCTCAGCAGCAGGGCTTGCAGCCCCGGGATTCCAGCTTTTGAGAGAGCCTCAGTGCAGACAACAGGCCTCCCGGCACCCAGAAAGATGCTCACCAACCCCTCCTAGCTCAAAGCTGGGCCTTTGGGAGCTGGGAGCACAGCTGGACTTTGCCTAAGCCGCAGTGACCAGCCCGCTGGGAATGGGGATGGTGGTACGGCAGAGCTGGGCCTTCCAGGGAGAGGGATAAGCAGCGGATGAAGGGGAGGTTAAAAAAGCAGATGGACTTGACCTCTCCTCCGGGGCCTTCTGCGTACTTTTAACTCACACCCTGTCTGAGAGCGCCGGTGACCTGGCATGGGAGATAGGAGAGGCAAGAGGAGATTCACAGGATTTTAACAACAAAGTGTGTTTGTAGTTCCAGGGGAGCTGGATCCAGGAAATGTCATTGTTCACAGCGTGGGCCGTGACCCCTGCAGCCTGCTTTGGAGGCAGTGACCTCTGCCAAGCGGTGACAGAATTCAGCTCTTAGGTTCGGCTTAATCCTGACCTGCAGCTCCACCTTTTAGCCCCTGGCTTCCCGAATCCCTTTGACAAGGCACTGAACTCCTGACCTGCGGAATCCCTTTTTATTCCAGCCCTGATCCCCCTCTGTCTCCATCTATCGTTTCATCACTGAGCTCCGCCAAATCCGCTCGCTCTGGACCCGTGATACCCTTCTTATCGAACACCGAACGTGGGCATTAGCCACCCCGTTCTCCCCAGCAAGCTCCTCGAGCCGAGCGTTGCCGACATTCCTTGGTTTTGCCGGCCAAGCAGGTCAGTTCAACTACACCCTCCCCAATCGAGAGCGCCGCTGCCATGCAGGGCCCACCCTTCCTCCAGCTGTGAGGATGCACCTCCCTCCTCGCAGGCGTGATTCAGAACGGCTCCAGCCTGCAAAGATGCTGAAACAGGAAGCCAAATGACTGCTGCGCGACCTTGGGAATGCAAATTCCATGTGTTTGCGAAGTCAAAGCAAGCCATTTCCTTCCCCAGGCCCTCCTCCCTCGGCGGGCGTGCAAGCCACAGCTAATGGGAAAACACAGAGGCGCACACAAAGCTTTGTCGATGCTAATTGCCAGGAGCTGAGGCCCAGTCATCCTGTTGACTAATTTGTCAGCCGCTGCTGACTCAGCAATCTGGGGGGACAGCTTCTCCCAAACACTGGAGTGCATTGCAAGTAAATGCCTCTCATTGTTCTTTCCTTCCCCTCACTCTGCTGTCTGTATTTGTGGATAATTCCTGCCCCGGGCTTGACCTTGGCTTCGGCGGGGACTGGAGGGCTCTGCTGGCCGTGGTGGGCCTCTCATTAAACCCGAAACCCGCGTGGAAGGAACGGGCTTGGCGGTGCTGGGAGGGAGAGGGGGGAGCGCATGAGCTGGGCTGGAAGCAGCCTCTGCACAAGCAGGCCAGGGCCGAGAGGAGAGGGCTGACCCGAGCTGTGTGCGTTATGTGGAAGAAAGGCAAGTGAGCTCAAAAAGCAGGCTCTGCCTGGAGCAACCGGCCCTAAACCGGCCCTAAAGCTTAGCGAGCGCGTGGTGTGCGTGATGCTCGCTGGCACATCGGCACAGCCAGGGATCCTGTCGGAGCCGGTTAAATAATTCATTATCCATAATATTGTGAAGTTTGGCAATATTTTCCCTGAATAAATATTCGCAAATGCATTCCCATTATTTAGCCAGCCTTGGCGCTGTTCCATCCCGTTTGACGTGCAGCTCCACCAGACGTTGCTCCCAGGTAGGGAAATCAGCTGCCTCCTGTGAGACACGTGGAGCCCGGGAAGTTTCAGCCAAGTTCCCAATCAGCAGGTGGCACTTATGAAATTGTCTCTCTGTAAAAAGAGCTTTGCTATGCAATGCCTTTCTAACCACTCTGGAAATCCTAAAGGCGTTTATGGAGAGACCCAGGCATGTACCGAGGCAGTTACAGGATGTGCAGTTTCTGTTTGTGCGTTTTCTTTAAATTCATTGTTTTGTAGCTTTGCAGAAAGAGTGATTTTGCGCTTTTTTCAGTTCGATCTGTATGTCCTGCTGGCTGTAAACAGGCTATTTGGAACAAACAGCTCCTTTTGGAGAGTGTCCTGCGAGTCACTAACATGCGTGGGTCCACTGAAGGTAGCAGGCGTATTTCTTTCAGGGTCACTGGCTGGAGAAAGCCCTAGAAAACAAACCGTCCAGGCTTCTCCTGCTGACATAAAGCCTTTCAAATCAGATATGAAATAAAACTCTGCAGGATAATCTTGTGCTTTCTTCTAAACACTCTCGGTACAGCCCGCTCTGCTCCTCGCTTGCCGGAGTCTCGGTAGTTGTCTGGCTGTTACAGAACCTGCTTTGGTTCCAGGCCTTAGACGTTTACCTTCTCCATCTCTTTCTGTCCATCTCACTTTTGTTCCAAATCTCTCTTCTCCTGGGAATTGCTCGTCTCTGCTAGAGAGTCTGCATCCTTTCATATGGCTCATAAAGAGCTCGTGGAGTCCTGAGAGGTTCAGCGGTCCATAATGAATAACTCAAAACCTAATCATTCAGCCTCATAAAAATACGGAGAGGCTCTAATTTCTATTGAGGACAAATCATACAACTGCGGCCCTTCGAAGCCAAACCCATTCTGAAATAGGATGTTCCAACAAATCACGGGAAGACTTTTTCAGAGATAAAAACCCTTCTCATTTTCCAGACATCTCCTTTATTAAATGTCTCATCCAGCTCGTTGCAATCTCTCTGTATTAGGCATGATACCAAACACTAAAAAATATCAGATAGAGAGGAAGATGAGAGTGACGATGCTGGAATATGAATTGTCACAGAAAATTACTTTATAGTGTTAAATTGGACTCGTGGCCGCAGTCCCATAAAAGTGGATATTTATCACGGAGAGAGGCAGACCCTTAATCTTGGCTGTGTTCTGTGTACGTGTTAAGCCCAAGGACAGAGGTGGCCTCAAAGCACCTTTGGTGTCACCAGTGGCACTGGGTTCTGTGATGTAAATTAGAGCTCCCCAGTGATCCTCGCTAATGGGGCTAGATTATTTCTGGAGATGTTGTGCATCAGTCCCACACGGGGATATGGAATCAAGGCCCTGTACCTGTTTTCCTCTTCCTGGCAGATTAATGGGCATACACAGCCCGGCAGCAGACATACACAGCATTTCTCTCTGTCCTGTGAGATCCTCCAGCAGTCAGTCTAGGGCTTAGACTCGGGCCCCGTATATTCATTGCCACAGGATTGCGACCTGCACCTGCTCGACCAGCTTCGGAGAATGAAAGCAGTAAGCTCCTTAGAGTAAATGGAGGGTTTGAGCAGGCCAGGCCCAGACCATGGGACAGAACAGAGCAGAAGAGCACAGCTCGGTTGGAAGAGACCTCCAAAATCATCTCCTCCAGCTGCCTGACCGCTTCAGGGCTGGCCAGAAGTTCAAGCAGATTCCTGAGGGCATTCTCCAAATGCCCTTGAACACTGACAGGCGTGGGGCATCCACCACCTCTAGGCAGCCTGTCGCAGTGTTTGGCCACTCTCCTGGTAAGGAAACATTTCCTGATGCCCAGTCTGCACCCCCTGGCACAGCTGGGTGCTGTGCCCACGCATCCTGCTGTTGGCGACCAGGGAGAAGAAATCAGAGCCTCCCTCTCTGCTTCCCCTCCTCAGGATGTGGTTTTATTCCCACTGCAAAGCACCTTCCAGTTCCGTACAGAAGCGTTAGCTTTTGTGTCCCAAGACCTGAGGATGTTTCTCTTAATGCAGGGAGAAGTCACAGAAAAGGAAAGCCCTGCTTCTGTTATTTTAATGTGGATACTTTCATTTTACCTGTGAAACAAAACAGCCTCTTCAGCTGTCAGCTTCTCATGTGGAAATTATGACTGCTATCAAGAAGCCGGAGCCCAACAGAAAGAGATGAGGACATGACCCCGAAATTCTGCAATCTCTCTCTCCTTTTCCCTTTCTTTTTTTTTCTCTTTTGCTCTCCTTAGTCCAATATTCTTGTACTTTCTCTTTTGTGGGAATGAAGAATTTTAGTGATACACATTTTAGCACCAAAGACATCTCCTGTAAAAGCTAGCTCCTCCGGATCCAGGGCTCTGTACCTCCCACTTAGCTTCTATTTCGGTTACTGCTGACATATCCTTCAGTCTCTGCACGGGATTAAGCCCACGGGTTACCAGACAGACCTGTCCGCTCGGCATCAACCTGCACCACTGGCTTCCCACCCCTTCTCGTGCACTTGTGTGAGCTGCAGGATTCCCCTGATCCTTATTCTACGTGTTTATCCCCAAAGAGTTGAGTGCCTTGTGCCCTTCCCCTGGCTGAGGAATGAGATCCCAGCTGTGCATAAGGAAACTTTCTGTCCTTCAGAAAAGGAACGTGGATTTAGGAGGTAAGAAAGCAGCTTCCCATCAAAGAAAACAAGTGATTTCACTGCAAACTGCAAGGGCACAGGCTTTCGTGGTCCCCTTCGCCTCATCTTACCCACTCTCGTTACCTTGGCTTGACCAGACAGTCCCTCAGCCTCTCTTGCCACTTCCCAAAGGGGCCCTGGTGAATCACCGGAGAGCAGCACAAGCCACTTCTCCTCTGGGTGACCGTTCCTGTGGCTGTGCAGCCCTGGGGAAGGCCGAGGGTCAGCGTGGAGCTCCCATGGGGCCCCCTCTGTTCTGTGCCACAGCCCAGCGGCGTTTGGGAGGAACTCCTCCAGGAACAGTACCTGGGCAGGAAAACATTCAAACATGGGCTGTGTTGGTGCCTACAGCTCTTTCCTCCAGATTTTGCATGACTTCTTCCTGCAGATTTTGCCTTCCCCTCTTCTGGCCTTCCCATCCGGCTGGCTCCCTGTAAATTCGGATGACTTCTGGCTGCTTCAGGCCTGCCGGCGGGGTCGGGAGCAGCACCTCCATCCCACGGAGATCCTCTTGGGGACCTTCTTGCTGGAGGACAGGAGCTGCCCGTTTCCAGCGCTGCTCTTTTTCCCCCAGGCCGCCGCTCCGTCTCAGGTCAGTGCCCTTTCAGCAGGGACAGGGGCAGAGCTTCCTCGCACGGGTTATTTTTGCAGCACGGTTGCTGCATGCTGGGCTCCCTAAACCGGCTGTGATCCAGGACGAGGTGATTCCTCCTCTGCCCACCCGGCACCTCCTCCACGAGCTGGGCCAGGCACCGTGCCGCAGCTTTGCTTGTGCTCGGGGAATTACACGCTAAGATGGTTCCTCCTCCCCCTCCCCCCTATCTCCAGCCACAAAACCCGAGCAAACGCTTGTGAGCTAATCCTGTGCAGAGACTTTATTCAAGAAACACCACTGGTGCTGCTGGCTTGTTTGTTTGGGGTTGCTTTTTTTTTTTTTTTTTTTTTTTTTTTTTTTTTGCATTTGCTATCTTTGGAAAGCTAATCCGCTGGAGTTCACCCAGCGATTTCGGTCACCTCCAAATAACACTTACCAATAATCTTAATAAATCCGTCTGCTAAGCAGCAGCACTCCTGCCCGGCGCTGAAGCACACCGGACACCTCAGCAGCCCTGCTCCTGCTGCCACCCTTGTTTTATATTCGCCATAAATGACAGCTCACACTCGCTTGAGATGGTCACGATGCTCCCCAAAGAGCTCCTGCGGGCGGCGTGACCCCCTGCACCGCAAGGGGAAGGCGGTCAGGAGGATGTGACTTGCAGCTTCCCCTCTGCCTCTGCCCCTCTCCCAGCCCGGCTGCTGGGCACTTTTCACGAGGCCGCTTGTATATGGGGTAAGGGAGCCACGTTAGGTCCATGTGTGGCCATAAGCACCGGGAACCCACTTGGTTTCTTTTGAAAAAGGAAAGCTCCTCACCCAAATAATGCTCCTAGCCAGAGCAGCGGAACCTGGGACACATTCTCCACCTTTCTGGTGCCTTGTCAGGTGTTCACTGCAAGAGACGGGGCAGAGTCTGCTCTCATCTATTTCATTGCCTTTTTGCATGAAGTCAGGACAAGAACGGATTCATTAAGCACCAAGAACAGATCATTAGCGTGATGCATGCCCCAGACCACACACCTAGGTTCACACTTCCTAGGTCCAGCAGCCTGGCTTAGTGTCCACGGAAGCTTTGCAGGGCTCTTGTCCTTACCACTGTGTTTCCCCAGGTGCATACAGACCCTCAGGCTTTATGGCTCTGAGGAGCCGGGTGCTGATCTCCCCACACACACTTCCTCCCCTCTGCTCCTGAAGATCCTCAGGCAGGCAGGCGAGTTCCTACCAAATGAGCCTTCGCACAGAGCCTCCTTCAGTAAAGTCCCCATTTCCTCCAAAACAACCCGGTGAGAGGCACTTCAGTGTTATTAACCCCTGGTGCTGCTGCTGGGGAAATTAAAGAACAGCGTGGAGCAACTGGTTTAAGGCAGAGATACCAGGGGCAAATCAGGTACCAAGGTGGAAAAGGGCCACAGGTTTCCTGCGTGTAGATCCTCCATCTGCACAGACAGACCCCTTTGAAGCTCTTCTGGTTAATGACTTAATTACAGCCTGTGATACGCTCTGAGATACCCGGGTGGCAGACATTATGCACGTTACCACTTCAGCTTGCCTGCTTGCCTCCCGCGAAGTGGCTGCCACGGGAGGCAGCTTCCTTTTTGTGCCAGGGTGACACACACGGGGGCCTCGCCGCGGGCTGGCTCCGCTTCTCCCCGCTGCTTTTCGGTGTCCCCTGCCTCACAGGGGCTGAGCGGCTGCGTCACGGAGCAGGCAGAGTCATCTTAGCACACAGATGAGAATAAAATGGAAAAAGAAAAGAAAATCTGGGGAAGGATGCCAGGGTCTCGGCCTTGATTATATTAATTGGGAAGTGAGGGGGCTCCAAAGCAGCAGCTTGGCAGCGGAGGTCCGCACCGCCGATGCTGGAACTGGCACAGCAAGGGCTGGGCAGAGCGAATCCTGTTTCTAATACAAGCTCATCCTTACTTACTGCCATCTCTTCAGAGTCAAGGCAAGGTTAAGCCAAACACTAAGAGAATTAAGAGGTTTGCAGTTTTTATCCTACATTAACCATTTGGCCTCACCTCTCCAAGCGCCCGATTAGGATTTTCCTGGCTGAACCCTCCTCCGAGACCCTCGGGAGCCGCTGGGGAACTACAGATTTTGGGGGGCTTCTTTTTCTTCTGCTTCCCTGTGTTGTGCTCTCCAAGATTTTGAGCACTACAGGCAGGGGCCTAATGAAGGGGGGAGACACGAAACCAAACAGCCCACAGCTCAACATCTGCAGTGTCGAGGTCCGCTGTGAGCTCAGAGAAATAAGAAAGGGATGGGAAGAGGGCAGGGGAAGCTGTCTGTGAAAAGGAGCCTGAATCCATGTACAGGCAGAAGAGATCACGTTTGAAATATTTTTATTTGAGCAAGAATTTACAGTCTGATGGGGGAAGAGGTAGGGAAAATACTGGGAGAGAAGACAGGGGAAGACTGCAGACAAAAGGGAGGAAGAAGGAGAAATATTCTCATTTTCTTCTTCATTTATATTTCTAAATTGTGGAGCCCCTTTTCGAGCAAGACATAAATGAAATGTCTGCTACCCTCACGTTGCCTTTCCCCACGGTGTATAGTAAAGGAAAATCCATCTGGGCACAGAAAGAAATGCAACCCGTGCACTTAAAAGGGAAAAAGACCGAGCAATGCGGGCCCGGGCTGACAGATAAATATGGAGACACAGATCCGTGTGGGTGGACAGTCACAGGCAGCACACACCGGGGTGAAAAAAACCCTCCAGGACACACACATGTGCGTGCTGCGGGCCCCCTGCCAGCACCGTGAATAAGGGCAGCAGCCAAATCCTCCTCCGAGGGTGCTCCTGCTACCAGCCCATCCTCCCGGCACCGTCCCCAGCCCCGCTGTGGGAACTTCTCCCACGGCGCTGAAACCTCAGCAAGTTTTGTGCAGCTAAAAGGCTGAAATCACCCCCTCGGCCTCATGTGCACGCTCTGTTCCAGCTCCCCTTCCCCCAGCCTCGCTGCTCGGGCCCTGATGACGGCCGGCCGGCGGTGCACAAAGGCTTTTGGCTCTGCCCACACGTCCCTCGGTGACTGCGCTGACACAGGGCCCGCGTGCCGGGTGGCACAAGCTGCAGCCAGGTTCCCGTCGGTCTATTTGTGGTGCCGGGCGTCTATTTGATTTAACTCCACGTGTTTTAAGCTGAAAAGGTCAGGAAATGGGAGCAGGACTGGCCTTGCTGTGGCCGATGGGAGCGCTGGGGATGGAGGCAGCGTGAGGCTGAGAGCACGGCTCCGTTTCGCCGGGTCTGGCCCCGGAGCTGGGGCAGAAAGCTGCGAGCAGTAACCCCTCCCTGCCTCGGCTGCAGGCGAGCCTGTCCCCACAATGTCCCCTTTGTCACCCCTCCCGCAGCCCCGGCCAACGCAGCCTTCAAAGAAAATCGCTTGGGGCCTGCCCAGGCTCTGATATTTCCTTTCCAAAAGGAATAAATCCTAGCGGCTCTGGCGGGAGAAGGTTAACCACGGGGGGAGCGCGTCACCTCCGCCATGGAAAAACACAAGCCCCCGAAGAAAGCCTTGGCATTTCTCATGCAAATCCACAGCTGGGAGTGCGCAAGGACACGGACCTCCTGCTACAGACGCTCAAACCGGAGTAAATGTAAGGCACTGCCTGAAGCCTGACATTTAAACACCCTTGTCTCAAGGCAGCTGGGGAGCCTTGAGGAAAGGAGGGCTCCAAGCCCTGCCTGCCCGGCGCGCCCGCCTCCGGCTGCTGCCAGGGGAGCAGGGGGCAGAGCACCAGGCAGCCTTCACCTGCCATCCCCTACAAACCTGGAAAGGTCAGGGCAGGTGGAAATGTCGCTGTGCTTCCACGCATCGCTCCGTGGCTTTCGGGCTCGGTGACGGTTTGTCTGCACGAGCCAGAGCGGGGGAACAGCGACCGGGAGGACCGGAGCGGGCAGCACCCATTCAGCAGCACTTGGGAATCTTTAAAAGCCTCTTTGGCGTGTACATCAGCCCTCTCCTTCGCCATTCTTCTCCGTGGTGGCATGGAAACAAGCCACACACACACAAAAAAAAAAAAAAAGGATTCTGCAGGAAAACAATTTGAAGCTGTATTTGCACTTCTCCCCAGTCAGAAATCCCCTAATGGTCTGGGGTCATTTTCTCTCGCCTATTCCTTTTTACTCTGGCATCTTATAAAAGGCCCTAAAAAAATACTTGTTCACTGTTCAAATAACAGAGAGGGACTAACTCGCCTTGCCCCAGTAATGCCAGAGAATCCCACAAAGAGCACTGACCTCTCCTTCACTCCCCCCTGTTTCACTCGGGGATTACAGCGGCCTCAATGCAGGCTTGTCCATGCATGGGCTGCGATTCCCAACCACTGCAAGACCTTTTATGAATGTAATTTCAGCCTTATCCACATTTCCTGACTTTCCTGCATTCCCATCTGACCTTTGCTGTAACAGTAACTAGCTTGCTGGTTAACCCTTTGGGGCAGGAACTCGGCATTTCCTCTCTCTGTAGGGGACCCCAAGGCAATGCTGTGTTATAAAGGAATTGATAATTTGGTGGTGTGTATGTGCGTGTGCATTGAACTGCAGAGGGGAGTGTGAAGAGGAAGACAACGGTGGTTTGAAATACAGCATCTTTAGGATTTTTATAAGAAATCCTAAAGAAGAAGGAAGAAATATGAGATTTATAAGAAAGATTTCCCTTTATAAGAAATCCTGAAAACAGGAGAGCAGCACCAAACGCTGCTCAGGTGCGGTACAGCCCCTGGGCTCCTTCAGTTCTGCCGGGGTCCGCCTCAGCCCTCAGGTGAGAATCGGAGGAACACAAAAGCAAACTGGGAGCCAATTCCTGCTGTTTTCCTAAGCTGCAGCAAATGCAAATTGAGCTCATCCTGAACTCTGGTCCCGTCCGTTTAATTTGTCGGAGAGTGGCATTTATACGGCTGTATCTAATGAATGAATCCGGGGCGCTGTGTACCACCCGTAATGCTGATGGTGGGTAGCCTCAGGTGCTGGAGCAGAGGACAGGCCATTAGGAGGTGTTAGGAGTGCCTTGGCTGCAAAACAGGGGCACAGGAAGCAGCAGCGTCAGGCTTACATTCAGTGTATGGCTTGATGGGTCTCCATTATGTGGCAAATCCCTGTAAACCTTAAGCATCCCCTGTCAGCTACGAAATTAAAAAAGGCTCTGTGGTGGCTGGGAAATCAAAAGCCTTCCTCTGTAAGCTCCTGTCTTATTAACAACAAGTAATTTGACAAATACTGCTCCACAAACCTTAGTTTTGGAGTCCCGAGCAGGCCAGCCGGACTCTGTTCCTTCCTTTATCCGCTTCCAGCGGAGGATTTTAACCCCTTCCCTGGAGCTCAGGGCAGAGGGCAGGGAGCCCACAGCCCCACTGAGCCAGCAGCCGCTACACCAGCACCCTGCCGTGTGTGCCACATCCCAGCTCTGGGGGTACGAGGGGAAACCCACCGCTCCCACGGGGTGCGTGTGCACGTGCCTGGGGCTTATGCGAACCTTTGGGTAGTCTGCCTTCATTTATATGGCTGGGGGTTTGTTTGTGTGCAAATCTACGAGCCTGAGAGCGAGGAACAGCGCGGTTTGGAATCAGCAGACGGGTTTTTTTGCTAGGAAAGGGTTAAGCGGAGTGCCCTTGCTGAGCTCCATGTCTCCCTGCATTCCAGGGTAAATGGTGTTTTGCAGAGCCCGGTTACCTATGGCAACAGCAGAGAGGAATATTGCAGGCGAATCTTCTGAATCACAGGATTTACAGCCCATATGTTTATTCTGCAGTGAAACACTTCCAGCTCCCGCTTCTGATGTGAGCTGGGAACCGCGAGAGGGCTTTGCAGAGCCATTTAAAAGGCAAGGCGAGCTGGAAGCAAGGCGTTTTTAATCAAAGGCCCGGCTCAAAACAGAAAAACACTGCAGGATCAGAGGAGCCTTCGGATTGAGCCATCCTAGGGCAAAGCATACCTGTGTCCCCACGCTGTCCCCATTCCACACCAGGTCCCCAGCCCGTGGCCACGTTGCCCAGGGCCTGCAGCCACCCAGGGCCTGCAGCCTCTCTCCTCGTGGCCTGTCCATATGGTTGCTGCGAGGATTTTTGTCCTGAAACACTCAAACCATATTTTTTTAGTGGTCACGGCTAGAGCAGCGTGCTTTAAGCACGCGGTGCGCTCACGGCGTCGGGTGAAAGCCCAGGCAGTGTATCCGTGTGGCCGTGCACAATGCTGAACTGCCGAGGGCTGAGAAAATAAGCAGTTCCAGGCCCGGCTAAACGGTGTGGGGAGATCATCTGGGAATTCAGGAAGCTAACGGCACAAGCCAAGGAGCTGTGGTTGAATGCTTGAGCGAGGATTCATTTCACCTAACTCTAACCCTCTGAAAGTCAGGAATCTGGCCTCGGCTCCCTCTGTAGTCAGCAGAGATAAATCCAGTTGCTCAAAGACAATTTATCACACCTAAAAGAGCGACCTGCCCGGCTGAGTGCCTGCATGCAGGTGCATCTCGCTGTCCTGAGGCCAGAAATGTGATCCTGCTACGGGCTGAGGACAGTTCGCTGTAAACAGAGCAAGGCAAACACGTAGGGCCGAATTCACATGGAAATGTCCAACTACATCCGTCTTTCTGCATCCTGAATGCTCCCATATGCTGCTACTTCACTGAGAAATCCGCAGTGTTGCTCCGTATTAATCTAGCTATCTCACAGCTCGGGAGGAGAACAGCAGCTGAACGCGATGCTGAACATTTTGCAGGAGTCTGCTGCTTGGTTTTGAAAGTACAAAGGCAGGTCACTGCAAACTGTACTTGCTGTAACCCAGGAGGAATTTGCCTTGCTGATAAATATTTAACAGTCACAAAGGAGGAATCTGTGACGCCTTGTATGGGCACCCTTTCAATGGCTTCGGAGCAGCGCACGCCATTTTTCAGGGCTCCAAATGTGCACTTTTTTGGAAAGGGAAAGCAAAAATAAGATAGAAAGCAGTTGAATCACAGGGCTTCTGTGTGAACCACCAGAACTCAGAAATGGCACAGCTGTTTAACTCGGATTTTTGTTCCATCTGGCTAAAAAGAAAACATTTACTTTTTCTTA
Source organism: Aythya ferina (assembly GCF_964211825.1). NCBI lineage: Eukaryota > Metazoa > Chordata > Aves > Anseriformes > Anatidae > Aythya > Aythya ferina. The sequence goes on along the minus strand of NC_140301.1, from coordinate 38,810,747 downwards.
TTATTTCCCCTTCCCTCAATTTAGAAAAGAAAACAGAATCTGCGTTTATTGATCCGGTGAAATTTATCTGGGAAATCGCTTTGAAGCCCCGGACTAAGATAAACAGTAATTCATAATATATGTAGCAAATGATCAGGCAAATCGCAGAAAAGGAGCGAGAGGAGGAGAGTGGGAGGCAGAATTCATCCTTTAGACGCAAAATGAATGGGTCTTTAAAATAGGAGCACTGGCGGGGTATCAGTCTGCCTATCTATAGATTGCTTTTTTAATGCAGCCATCGCTATTGTATACAAGCATCAAATAAAAAATTAAAACTTCAATTCAGCTCGTCCATCCAGCAGTCCCAGGTCCGGCTTTTTTGTCTGTTTGCTCCGAGGTTGTGTTCGAGCCTTTGTTGCAGGAGGGAGACTTCCGAGCGGCAGCGGGCTCTGCATTGTGCAGGGAAAACAGTCAGGCTTCAGATGATTTTGGTCAGATGGAAGGGGGGGGGGGGAGGGAATGCCTTTCTTTTTCCCTGCAAATAAATCATGGATTTTGCCTTGCTTCTGGCTGAGGTTGTACGGTTTTAGGAAGAGAAGCAGCTATTGTGCTAGCGGGAGGAATTTTGTGTGGTTGAAGGAGGGAGAATAAAAGCCATCTTTCCTCCAAACGCGTGCGCGCGCGTGTGTTAGTTTCTCATTCTCCACCATTTCCTGAAAACAGGGCTTGGGGAAAAAGCACACAGACACATAACATTTTTCCATTAGCAGAGCAAGCGGGGGAAGGTAATGGGCTGGGGGGAGGGGGCGGTAATCAGAGATCTGCTTAGTCTTCATAGAAAGAAAAATGCTTGGGCGCCTGCTTTGCCATAAATTGCATCTGGTGGTTGGAGCTCCAGCAAGTTATTAAAGCGACTGCATTAAAGTCATAATTCAGCAGGTCAGCAGCACGCTCCGCAGCCCCTCCTCCACCATCCCTCCCAGCCCCATTTTGTGCAGGGGCTGGGCCCCGGCGGCCCCAAGCAGCCCCCGCTGCGGCTCTCGCTGCCTTTTTCCCTTCGCGGGGGAGTCGGGGAAGAAAAGACAGAGGATGCACGGTACCAGGGCGCTTGGCTTCGCACAGGCACAGCGAGACGGTGCTGCCCACCTTGGCCTGGCAATAGGGCCAGGAGAAACCCCACTTCCCCAACGCAGCATTCCTCAGGCAGCGCGCGAAGGCGCCGCCGCAGCCCCCTGGCTCCAGGCCCCCTGGTGCTGTTGAAATCCCCCTCCTGGCTTTTCCGGGAGAAGCGGGTGTAAAAGACGAGATGTCAGCATCCCTGGGGGGCTGCAGGCAGGGGGCTGGCTGCTGCAGGACAGAGGGGCAGGGGTGAGGCTGCATCCCCCAGGCAGCGAGATGGAGGCCGGGGCAGCCAGCTCGGCTCAGGAGCTCAGCGGCGAGGTCGGGAGCTGGCGTGGAGGAGGCAGCGTGTGGCTGGTGTTTTGTGCTGGGGGGCTTGAGCAGTGCCCTGCCTCGCTGCTGCGAGGAAAGTGCCCTTCGGATGAAAGCTTCGATTTCGGTTTCCTTTATAAATGCACAAAAAAAATAGGCATATGCAGCATCAGTGCTAAAAGGTGCAGGGGACCCCCGCAGCTTTTCCAGTGATGACCTTGTGCATGTGCGGTTAAAAGGAGATTTGTAGAATTAAAAAAGCAAAGCAGAACAAAACCAAAAATGAGACAGAAAGCATCCCACGGTCCTCTAAAAGCCCTGGCTTGTGAGAAATCAAGATGATTACTGTAAGTGAATCACCTCGCCAAGATCCTTCTAAACATCCTCAGATGCGGAAGACCACCACGGGTGGGTTTTGTCACCTTGTGAGCCTTTCCTCGTGTTTCCAAGAGGCAGGAGTGCCCTGAGCTCACCCTCGCACCCTCGGTGTCCTCACCACATCGGGAGGCGCTGGGCTCTGTTGGCGTTGGCCTGGCTGTGGGGAGCAGCAGGAGAGGCCTCGCGGGCCACGGGGCGCCTTCCTTTCTTCCCACGTTACATATTTTCGTCATGAATGTAAGGAGGAACACCGAAGCTGGAGCTGCTGAGGTGACAAGAAGGTGTATGAGGTCACCCAGCGATGCCAGCTCAGGAAGAATTGCGGGTTTTCTGTGCTCGCCTGTGGACGTGGGCCCAGGGAGCAGCAGGAAGAGGGAGAAAGCACGCACACCGCTGTTGTAGCAGCAAGGACTTCTTGCTTAAAGCAGACGTGCAAATGTGTATTTCTTCCTGCAGATTACACGAGGCGCTCAGCCTTTTCCTTCTGGTTTCCAGCAGCAGTACAGGTGTGTGCTGTGTCCCCCTAGGGCTGAGCAGGACACGGGTGGGTGTCCTCCGCCAGCGGGGCGCTGCCCGGCTCCCTCAGTGCGCAGCCGCGCTCGCAGTCACAACTAGGGAGGGCGAGGAGAACATGCCACTGCCTTCTGGGTCAGGACTTTGTATTCCCATTGAGATGTTATTATAGGCTTGGGATCCTCAGAGAATTAAATCTGCTTCTGGTCTCCAGAATAGATAATGGCAGGGCACGCTTCCCACATCGCTGCCTCCTGCCAATGCGGCTCAGTCCTGACCTGGCTACCATTCATGGCTGGACAGAGGAGAGTTCATTCTCCGTATCCCATTCATAGCTGCCGGCCTTTGCAAACGAGGAGGAATTTAAAATCTGATTTGATTTTTTTTTTTTTTCAGAAGAGAAACCAACCAACAGACCAAGCAGGAACTGAGCTGTGATCCACTCGCGTAACTTCAAATGGGTTTCCTCCCCGCGACATGGATGGCAGCGGCTTTCTGAGCGCTGCTGACCCAAGGAAAGCTGAGAATGAGTAACACAAAATTAAAATGTGGCATATCCTGTACCCACACGGGGCTGCTCCGCGCTGTGTGAGTTATGCAGGGCCACTTTGGAAAGGAAATACTTCTGCTGTTGCAGCCTTCTTCTCGAGCATTGCTAAGAGCAGAGTGTTTTTGGAGCTGCGGTGACCTAAGCATGCAAGGAAAGTGAGCTTGTGCAGGGCAAGCGTGTACGTACATCTGAAAGCTCATCTGTATTGTGCAAGAATTAAAAGTCGAAAGCAGATCCTGCCTCTGCCTGCAAACCTCCCTCCCCAGAACTTGCCCCCACTTCACATGCGCGCTTCCCAGGACGCAGCAGCTCAGGCAAATGCTCGGCATTGCAGCTGTAATTGCTGTATTTATTATTCCGGATACCACAGCAATGAGGCAGACATTCCTGTGCGAGGTCTACGACTTTCCCCCAAATGCGAGGACATCAGTCAAGCTCACAGCCCAGGGAGGAAGCAGGAGCCCGCGGTACTTCCACTGTCACTTGCAGCAACAAGGGGGCAGCAGGGAGCCTCGATGAGCCCTCGGACTCGGGCAGGAGCTGGCGGGGTTCAGCCACTTCTTTACAGCCTCCCCTAGGCAGTGATGGAGGAAAGCCCATTCCTTGAGGAGTCTCGTACAGCCAGAGGCCGGGAGGACACACGGAGACTCCTGTGCCTCTCCAGCAGCCAGACAGTGTCCTACCGGGTCCCTGCGGTCTGCCTCGCGCTCGTCCCCAAATAATCTGAGGATACGGATCTCCTCTCCTCAGCCAGCACTGCTGTTGTTGCACTTGACTCGGAAGGGGCAAGCTACCTTCTGTAGGATTTAAATCGTCAGGAAAGCATCCACGACTTCTACACAGAGGAACTGACTTTGCAGTTATACTGGTTCGCACAACTCAAGCGGGGTTTTGGGTAGACACCAGCCTGCGGGTGCACCTGCACCGTGGGCAGAAGAACCCCAAATTCCACTTCATTTCCTGCGGGATTCGCTGCAGGCAGTGCCCCGAGGCAGCTCCCATCCCTCTCGCTTCGGGTGCTGGCTGCCCACCTCCTCCTGGCCACACTCAGTAGGCACCTGTCCCTCACCTGCCCCGAAGGGCCACTCGGAGAACCACCCCGTGCCACGGCCCTGCAGGTTTGGGAGTGCTGGGTGTGCATCGCTGCAGGAATGCTCCTTGGAGGGGCACTGCCGGCGTGCTTGGGAAGCACACTAAGGAAGCGCAGCATGTGTTTAGCCCTGCTGTTTGGACAGAAATGTAGAGCAATATTTGAGAAGAAATCCGAGGGCAGCTTCACTGGTCAGGCCTCTGTTTGACCAGAGCTCCAGCTGCTGTCCTTCCCCACAGCGGGGCTCCTCAGTCAATCACAGCCGCGTCCCTCCAGCGCCGGGAGCACAAGGAACCATTTTTTCTCCCTTTCTAGCGTGGAAGCACCACAGGAAAGTCACGGCGCGGCACTGAGTCAGGGCTCTGCGGCACAGTGCATTGCTGAGGCTGCCTGGTATTCTAGGCACATCCTTACGGCAATAAACTCCTCAGCATCATCTCCCAGCCATGAGAGAATCTGGAGCAGCTAAAAATACCGTGCCTGCTTCTCAAAAGCCTGCGCACGGCAGCCTGCTGCTTGTGACCTCTGCACCCTCCTCTCCGGCACGGGCACGGAGGGCGCTGGGGCTCAGCCTCAGCCCTCGAGGCAAAGGGGAGAGGCAGCACGATGGGTGCGTGGCGATGGGCACCGCACACAAACGTAGGAACAAACACGGCTGCCTGGGGGGATGGAGAATTTCTCCTCGCCTGGCACGTGAGAAATGCCAGGTGGGGGCCGTGCTGCTCGGGGGGCGATTATTCCTCATTTTGCCGCACGTAGTGAAACACCCCAAAGATTCTGGCATTAGCGGGCACTATAAATCTGGAGGACACCACAGCTGTGACCGGATTATTTATAGCTCTGCTTTTACATTACCAAGTCCAAAGCATCGCACAAAGAGGAAGGTAATGAAATCTCCACCTCTCCAGCCGTCACTCTCTAATCTGAAGCGGCATTTCCAGGAGCCATTTTCACTCGACCAGGGAGTCTAGGAACAAACACGTTCTCACCCTCCCACTCCCTGTCAGACAGCCCCACAGCTGGCACGCACGTACACACTCACACATGCATTCTGGCTCTCCGTTTCTCCCTGCGAGATACAAAAAGTCTCCTGCATTTGCAGTTTATCGCACGCAAACATACACATCTCTTCCCTTTCAGTGCCGCAAACACACGGCTGCAAACACATTCTGGGTTAAATTCTATTTTCACTTATGGTATGCAAATGGCAAAGCTGAATACTTCCATTAAGATAACAGATTTACAACTGTGTAACTGAGATCAGAATATGGTGCTGACTCCCTCATACATAAATTTCCATAGCTGCTCCTGAATTTGTCTTTTTCCTCAGCCGCCTCGCCGTGCATTAATCATTCAACATTTAAATCAGCCATCCACTTGCTTCTTTTTGCTTTGTCAATGAAAATTGTTCAGCATTAATTATAAAACTCATTCTCTGCTGAGGTTTTCTTGGCTTTTTTTCATTAGTGGGTGGAAGTGTCGATTTACAGTCATCTTGTTCTGTCTTCAAAAATACCCCGCGTACCATCTATACTGCAGAGCACGTTCCCCGGCTGCGAGAGCCTGCGAATGTGTGCGCGAGCTTGCGAACGTGTGAGCTCGCCGATGTATATGCAGGATTGGCATGCATGTGCATACATGTGCGTATGGAGAAAAGATATGGAGACTGCAATTAGAAAGGCTGAATGTTTCGCAGGGTTGGCTGGGCGGCTCGGCTTTCAGCCCCTTGCTGAACCTACCGATTTTCAGCCCGGCATTACGGATGATTTCAGGTTACAAAGCAAAGAGTTTATGGCAACTGTAAATGTGTTCTAAATTGTGCGTCTGTGGTGACAGCAATACAATACTGATCTAGTTTTACACAGTGGTAAAACCTCTCCAGATTAGCTTTCATTTTTTATAATCGAAAGGATTGGACATCCCCGGTCCGGCACGCTGTGCAATCCTGCAGCACGACACCACTGCGAGTACCGCAGTGCACATGGTAAGATAATAAACCAGGGTGCTGCGGCCAACAGCAAATCACAAGGCAATAAAACACAAAGGCTGAAGGATTTGGTTTATATGGGAAGTATTGCAGTGCACGGACCGAATACAGTAAGGGAGAGGCTGACTGAAAATACAGACTCATTAGCCAGAGAGTGACTAAGCGTGTCTTTGCAGGTATGATTTTCACAATGGTGAATTTTTACTCAATTATTACAAGGCATAAACTACACCAGCGCGTAAATGCTTTCTGATCTTTTCATTACACGGGGATGCTGCAACCTATATTTAACCCAAGGGGAGGGATGTGCTCCAGAAAGAATTCGCTCTTTGGCAATCCTTTCTCTTATCGGTCGCGCAGAAATGTCAGACCCCTCCAGTCGTCAACCAGGGATTACAAAAAGAGGAAAAAAAGGCAACCAGGAGCAAACCGTGCCCTCTGCACAAATGCAGGGTGGAACAATGTAAGGTCTGAGGCAAAGAACTGCGGTGACCTCCGCAGCGACAACGCCAAGAGGCTGGGATTCTGGCGCCAGCTTGGCCATGGTGTGGTTACGGCGTCCTCCCCTTCATGGGGTTTTTGCTTTGGGATGAGCGATGATGCTGCTCACCACGTATGAGTTAGGCAGACTCTCTCCCCGGCCCCAGATCTGAATTCTCTGGGCCGACAGCCGCTGAAGCATGCTGCCTGTTCTGCATGCTCTGCGCTGCGAGATGGGCTTGTAGTTTCAGTTCATTTTCCCAGAAGTGCCGCCCACCACACCAGCCTCCATTGCAGCAGGCAGTAATTGCCCAAATTGCAGAAAACACCCTGGGTAAAAGGCTGGGCGAAGAGACCAGGAGTGGAATCAATCCCAAGCGCTGAACTGGGGAGGAACGGGAAGCTGCAGAGAGTAGGAAGTTAATACTACCCAAGCTATACACATTCTGAGAAAAACAAGAAACCTTCAATCTCCACAACCATCAGGCAGTGTTTTTCACTCCTACTGAAAAATTGGAAAATGGGAAGTGTCTTTTTACTCGATGATGAAATAAAAATAAGAAGAAATAACAGTATTGAGTCAAATAACAGAGCATCCCTCCAATATAGCAGAAGTTGTGCTTTAGCTAAACACCCAGATAGCGAGTTGGGAATAGAGCCCAGGGTTTTGGTTTATTTATTTTGTACAGAGCTCTGTGTGTGCTGCTCTGATGAGGGTAGCACACAAACAAAGAGGCAAGACGCGGTGTTAGTCAAGTCGTATTATCTCTCTCGGTGATAGAACAGTAGGAAAAAGAAGGTGAGCTTGAGTCTCATTTACATCAAAACTGTTTTGTTCTCCTGGGAGAGAAAAAAAAAAAAAAAAAAAAAAAAAAGCAGCTCAAAGTCAAATCTGCATCAGGGAGCAGTGCTCTAGGGCAGGTAACCTGGTAAAGCGCTGCAGATGCAGGCAGGGCTCACACAGCAAAGCGTCTGCAGTAGCAGGGCGGGCTCCAGGGTGTGGAGAGAAGGAGCTGAGGCTGTGCCACGCTCCCCACGTGGAGCAGGGGCTCCATCCACGCGCGGCAGCGGTGCCACGCAGCCCCCCCCTCCTGTCCCCTCCCCTCCTCCAGCTGCAGCTCTGTCCTCCTATGGAAAGTACCATTCACTGCAGCTCGCCTCCCTGGCTGAAGGGAAAGAACCTGTTCCAAGACAAGCACAGGTTTGCCACTCCAAACACATCCGTGCTAGGGCTCCTTACTAGCGAGTCTACGCTGCTCAGGGGTGATCTGACACCGTACCCGTGTCCGCAGAGCTGTGACAGACCCGGCCTTGGGTGGACACAAAGGGATTTTGTGCCAAATCCTGCCTTCCACCCAGTTCACTCACTGCACAGGTCTTTGCCAGCACAGAGGGAGGGCAGCAGGGGCGTCCATCACACCTATGTAACCCCCTTGTGCTTCATGCCTACAGGAGAATTTGGTACTGTGTGTCCAGATCTGCCTCCAAATCGCTGCTAATTTTGCTCCCTGCTTATTTTAGTGGGATTTGTCACCCGTGCGTATGCAAATAAAGCTTGCAGAGGAGTTCTGAGTAACAGGGAGAAAACAGCCTCGCGTTGTTTATTAGGCTGCAGCTGACACCGCAGAGAAAAATGCTGTTGGGAGATTTCAGCTCACTTCCCCCCGGACGCTTCCTGCCCTTCCACACGGTTACAAAACCGCCGGTGACAGCGCATCGCCGCTCAGCCCCGCGCCAGGAACTCCCAGGGACCCAGAAGCAAGCCGGCCCTTCAGCCCGAGCTGTTCCTTCTCCAGTCATCCCCCAGGTCTTCCTCCCCTGGAGGTGAAGCACATGACACGGCAGAACAAACGGGGCTTTCACATCCCTTGCCCACCGTCTCCTTCTGCTGAGGTTAGATAACTTCATTCACAAGACCCGTCAGCCCCCTTCCTCCCCTAGCCAGGAAATCATCTGAAGGAATTTTTAATGCGCTCGGATTTTAGTGAGGTATTTTTACGCTCCTCATCTTAGGTTTCATTGTCTGCTGAACCACCTTCGACTTCGAAACCTACATTTCTCTCCGAGTGATTCTGTCTTTTTCCACTTGGCGAGTGTCACATTTTCCTGCGATTTTCTGCTGGCTTTTAAAGCACCAGGATCCCTCTCACGGACGGATCTCCCTGGGCATTCACACCACTGCTAATTTCTCGGGACAAGTGCACAGCCCCAGGGTTCCTGCCCCTGCGAAACCACCCACAGAAGCTCATCTGCATTTCATCTGACCTCCAAAACCAGCGATAAATTTTGCTTTTTCCTTGAGTGAAAATGAGGAGTGATTCAAACCATACACAGAGTCGAGTTTTCAGCCGCTCTACACATTAGGCATATACTAAATTTGAATAAAATCATTTGCACATGTGCAACCTACATTTATGCATGCAAATCAGGCAATTAGGTACAAAATTACCCGATTTGCATACATAATGCGAGAACCGAGCAAGTAATATGCAACAAAAACATATTCTATTAATATTATTTTCTTCTGTTCTGAAATTATCAGCAACTGGAATAGGATTTACCAAGTTTTCCATGGCCCCAAATGACGAGCTCAGTTGATGAACATCCCTAGGTCTGCTGATGACGAGCTAATTATATCAAACGATAGCGGGTTTGTGCCACGTTTGGTAACCAATCCTGAATTTTACAATGAAATGTACGATTCCACCTTTTTTATGGTTAGAGTTCATCTTAAAATCCATTTGCACAACTAGATGTTGAGTGTACGCGTGTTGAAGCAGCACAGCACGGATGCCCCCCGAATTTGCTTTTGCATTCAAACACTCGCTGAGGTTTTTGTTGCGGCTGGCTGTGCACCCCAGCTGCTTTGCCGTGCATCCAAACACGCACTTTGCTCGTAAAGCCAGCTGCACACGTCGGAAAAGAAGCCGGTGGAAACCCAGCCTGTGGAGTCTGGAGGATATCTCCCGCAGGAGCCTAGCCGTAAGTAGACACGTCACACCTCAGAGAGAATGAAACCAGAAGCTCTCCCTCGGCACGCCAGCACCGGAGGGGGCCTGGCTTCCTGGAAGGTGAGTGCACACCCTGGGAGGGCTCCGGTGCCACCCCTGACCCTGCCCTCCCCATCACTGCCTCCGCTGCTCTGCACGGGCACTGGCGCACTGCCTTCGCTCGGCCTCCCTTGGCTGTGCCCTGTCTTGCTCGGCAGGCAGGCTCCTCAGGCACAGACCTGTCCGATTTGTCTGCAAAGCCTTGTGCACGCTGAGGCGCTTTAGCTGTGTTATAAATAAACAGTCACTGCACTTCTGCTGGGGCGCAGAGACGTTTTGCATGCCTCCAACTGTTCTCACGGGCTCATCTCCAAACCCCTGGAAACGCTTCGTTAGCATTTTTAAGATGGGGTCACCCAGAAATGGTTCATCACCATTTTTAAGATGGGGTCAGCCATGCTCTTCCAGAGGAGGGCAGACCTTTGGCTGCTGTCACGGCGTTACACAGCTCCGTACCACGGCTCAACAAGGAGCTTCCATTCATTACACATCCTGAGGTTGTTGAGCTTCCAGCAAGTTACCCAGTGACAGCCAGGTCTTCTCCCAGATATTTTGGTATATTTAATTTCAACTAGGCAAAATGTGAGCAAGTGCTTGTGCCCTAAATTTCACCTGCTAGAACCTGGCTCCTTCACCTATCACCACCCAGTGTGCCAAGTCCTACTATTTTGATTTTTTTTCCTGCTCAAACAGTGCTTTCCAACTTTTCAATATCCCTTTTTGTTCTTTCTCCCTTAATATTTAAATTGCAAGTATCTGGGAGAAGACCACATCTTTGTCTTCTAAAAGCTCTGTCACACATCTTCGGCTGATGAGGAAATAACAATTATGACCACTGAGGTATTTGCAAGCTCAACATTTAAGGGCCATCACCTAGTGACAGCGTTGCCTTTGATTATCTGCTGCCTCTCACTTCAGGAGCTCTCATTATTTCTTACTCACGGATGGACTGGTTACGAGGGACTCTTCAGCACACGACCTGCTGCCAGCTATCTCACGGACGGTACTCGCGGTGCTTTGCTGCTCTGTAAAGTTCTGCTGCAACCATCTGACTCTTATTTATCTGTCCGGGTTTATAAATGCCCCCCGTCACAACAGTTTCTGAGCGTCTCCCTGGCATTTAAAAGCAGAAACCTGCCTCTCTCCCTCTCGTTTCATCCTCGCCTGCTGAAGGACAGAGCTCGCTGAGTTTTCCTTTCTTGCCTTTGCCTCTGGCACTTGTTCTTCCCCCGGTTTCAGGCTGACTCCGGAACACCTCGACGCATGTCCCCGCTGAGGCACCTTCCCATTTCTTGCTCTTTCCTGCCAGAAGCCACCCCCCCTCCCACACTCAGCAATTTCACTTTTATTAAGGAAATAAATACCACGGATAGTCACACCGCCTTGGTACGCTCAAGAATTCCTTAGAGGCACTGGAGCACCACGCAGGCCAAGGATATAAGGACATCTGTAGGTGATGTATGTTTCAAACTATGAAGGTGAAAAATGACAGTGGCTCCTCTGTAACACGTACACAGGTAACGTGTACTCCACTCTGATCCCAACATCTATCGTGCTTCCAAATAAACAGTGAGATTTAGGGAGGACTCGGGGCCTTGCGGAGGTCTCTTCGCACATACCTCGTTTACCCTCACAAATTCCCAAACAGGAAAAAGGTGCTTTGGTAGGAGATCCTGTGCTTACGCCATATACCAGTCTGCCTTGAGGTATTTGTAAACAAAGTGGTAAGAGTGACCTGCCTCTTTAAGGACCTCTTTAAGGGGATGTGGAGCAAGGCAGCTAGGTGAGATTATCGGTCCCAGCAGGGAAGGAGGCAGGGGAATTACAGGAAGGACTTAGCAGTGGCAGCAACTGAAATAGGTGAGCTTGTACGGTTTGTCTTGCTGGAGCAAACAGGCCCCTCTGGCTTCTCCCCCTCTAGCCTGGTGCTCAAAGGAGGACAAACTGCTGTCTGAACGGATTTGGGATGCTGAGACAGAATAATCCTTGGGGAAAGTAAACCAGAAGCCTGTGAAGCATGAAGCACGTTGACAGGCAAACGGACTGAGAGAAAACTGGAGCAGCTACGTAAAAGATAGTGGCAAAGCCAATGGTTAGATACATCTCCATGGATGTGAGGAGGAAAGACAGACATGCTGTCTGTCTGATGCTGAAAAAAACACAGCAGCAGGCCGGCCCTCCTCCTGCAGAGTCAACAAAAGCAACAGGAACTGCAGCTCGCACCTCAGCAGGAGAGATTCCTGCAGCGCTTGCTGACCCGTGGGCTGGGGAGTGCTGCTGGGCTGTACAAGGTACTTGGGGCAGGCTCAGCCCCACGCTGACAGAGCTGAAAATCACCCTCCAACATCCATCTGCATCTCTGGGTGCCGAGTGCTGCTGGGTTAACATTGAGGAGCTGCAGAGCAGCTCCCCAGCGAGAGGGGCGACGCAGCACGGAGCGCCGAGCTCCTTGGCTCTTCTCCTGCCCACGCTGAGCCTGGCTCCAGAGGCGCAGTCACTGCGTCTGGGCCGAGCTGCACGGCGGGGAGCGTGCTCGTTTACAGCAAGCACACAGCCCGGGAACATCACCAGCCATGTGTTCAGAGGCGAGAAGCGTAGCCTCGGAGTGACGTCTGCAGGGTCTGCTACGGCGCTGGAACTGATTGCCATTCCGGGCACTCTTCTGCAAGCAAAGTGATGGAGGAAACAGAGGTGGAGGGAATGAATTCATGTGACAGACTGGAGCATTCTGCTACAAAAAAGCAAGGAAGACTTGCAGCTTGCCAACAAGCTTTAGAAGAATATTTCAGTCCTGCAGCAGCTTACAGAAGGTCCTCCTGAGAGCAGGGAAATTCTAGTAATACGCGGCTGGCACACAACCGTGTGCACATGAAGGGATTGCTCGCCGGAGCGAATCTCTGCCACGTGCCACTTGAGCCACAGGTGGAGGTCTCTGTGCAACACGAACAGGCTTTCTGGACCAGGCAGCCAGAGAAAGTCTCGAGTGGAGACCGAGGGGTAAAAGCTTGAATTGAGACCAAATGGTCTCAAATTGTACGGGAACTCCACCGTTCCTCAAACGAAAAATCAGGAGAAGTCTGGTGGCTACATCGCCGGGCTTCCTTAGGGAACAACAGCCAGAAAGGCTTAAGAAGCTTAGCAGAAATAGCTACCCAGGCCCAGCCATCCTTTAGCGTGAAGGAAAGCTGGTGGCTCAGCCTGCAGACCTGACAATCTCGAAAAGAACATCACGGAGAAGCCCGTGTGGTGATGAGATGGGTCCCACCCAACTGCAGAACTCATCTGGACGAGACCCTGAGGGTAACTGCGTGTGTGCTGCTGGCGACTGATCCTCAAACGCTTGCAGAAAATAATATGGTGCTGGAAAGCACCAAAATTGGGTGATCCTGCAAAGAGCTCACCTGAGGAGGAAACCGTGGAGCAGATGACACCGTAGTTCCCACAGCGCCGGACCGAGCTGCGCACAAAGGGCTTGCTTTGCTGGAGGAACAGCCTGGCTCTGCTCCTGTTGTTTGGGTCTAGGCTGAAGAACTCTTACTGCCTTGAAGCATTTGTCATCTGTTCGGGGCTGGAGGAAAGACCTGACAGCTATACAAGTGTATTTACAGGCTGTGTGCCGAAAGATTTTTTCCCCCTTAAAATATTAGAAAATAAATACTTAATTTCATGTAACTCCTTATTTGCAACGGCAGGAAGGAAACGTGCTTTTTTTTTTTTTTAAAAGCAACTTTAATCTGGTGTTGTTGCTTTCAACAAAGGTGCTACATGCTATCTACTGTGATTGTTACCCAGTGCCATAAAGTTGTGCTGTAATTAATTGCCCTGGTGCTGTGATTGTGGCACAAATTCTAGATTATAAAGCAGAGGGATGGGAGAAGCACGGAATAAAGACGACAGAGTAGAAACTGCCCTGCTTATTACTTGAGTCCTGAATGTTATTAGCCCAATTTGTTTAAGTAGTGTTTATTTGTAGGCAGTGTGGAGGATCCAGCCAGGCTGCACCTGCCTCCCCAGGCATGCTCAGACACGGGCTGGGATTGCACATCTTCAAGGGAGAGCAGGGTGGGGTTCCTTCAAATGACAGAGCCTGCTGCGAGGAGGAAGTTTCAAGCTGGAACTTGCAAAATATGCACAGCGCACTGCTGTACAAATCAAACCATCGGCACAAGGAAGACCGAGGCGGAGAGCTGCAGCTAATCATGCAAAAAGCCAGAAGGAGCTGCTCTTTGTCCTCTGCACGGGCACTGCAGTTCTCAGGGAACGCTGGCGTCTCTTCTAGCGTGAGGAACAGGCAGGTACACAAGAGCACGAGCATTTCCGTGCCATTTCCTGGCACTTAACTGTCACACGAGGCACCAGGCACCCTGTGGAGGATGCTGAGTAATGGATCTACCTTAGGCTGCAGGTCCTGGTTCGGGCACTGTGAGGAGATGGCCGTGGATCAGGGATTGCTGCTGTCCCTGGCGGTTCTCTCTTGCTGCCTCCCCTCCAGCACAAGTGATGCAATGAGCACAGCTGAGCGAGCACAGCCACGAGCGGGAGAAGAGCTGACTGCAAAGGGGGGAGGAGGGGAGAGCAACCACTCGCAGCCACAATAAATGCTTGCCAAAATTGAGTATGGACACTTACCAAGGTACAGCTCTTGAAAGGCTGCTTCCTTTTGATAAGATACAGGGAATAATCTTGCACCGAAGGAGGTGGGAGAAAAGAGATGCACCAACTGGCCTCTCTTATCACTGCAGTCTGAGTTCTTCATGGAGGGATTATCTTTACATGTAGCACAGAGTCAGGCATATCAACAACGCTGAGCGAGTAATAAGAAATGCTCAGAAATTTACTCCTGCAGGAAGGTGAGAGCATTCACTTGTTTTAATCCTGTATGTTTTGTACCTTCTTTTTTTTGCCTTTTACAGGAATAAGCAGCAGACACTGGGAAAGAGAGTTCTAGGCACAAGCATATCAAGCTAGATCAAACGAGCCTGCCCCATCTTACTCAGTGGCCTGTACTTTCCAGCAGCAGACCAGATATTCAGGCTTCCCACTCCCTCCCTAGTTCTGCCCCCAGCTCTGACACGAATCAGCCCTACAGAAGCACCTTGTCCTTACCCCAGCTGCGTGCCAGCCTGGACATGTTCACATGAAAACCTGGGCTGCGCTCTGATCTTTTCCCTCGCTGCGTGCAGCGAAGAGGAAGATTGCCTCAGATAGCTCTGGAACACAGCGATTCAAAGCAGCCCCCGTCCTGCCTTTGATTTGAGCGCGCCGTGCTTTCCATCATCGCCAAAGGGGAGCTCCTACCTCTGACACACAGCTCTGCACTCTCCTTCACCCCGGCCCTCGCGGGGTTGCATCAGCAGGACCGGCTGCAGCCTCGGAGCTGTCTGGGGGAAGGACGCAGGCTGCGGGCACGTGGCGTGGCGCTGGGAGCTGCTCCCGGACACCCGTGTCGCACAGGCGCCTTGGGATTCAGCTGTGCACAGTTGTTAGTGCCAGGCCCTGTTATCCCAGGGGAAAGGAGAGCAGCAGCTGGGGCAGGAACCAAAGGCCAACATCACCCTCGCTCTGACAGGTGATTTGGCTGAAACGCTGCAGCTTGCCCGGCTGGGAGAGGGACAAACAGAGCGATGGGGAGAGTGGTGTTGCCTCTCCTTGCTGCAGCCCTGTTACGGCTAGCAGAGCCCTGTCCGGCTCTCAGCACCGAGCACTTACTCACAGAAGGGCAAAACATCATTGTGGCTTCGACGTGGGCTCGGGGCTGGCCCCGGGGCGAAGCCCCCACCTTGTGCCACTCATCAGTGGCCGGGAGGCAGAAGCAGGCGGCTGCGGCCGGCCCTCGGAGCGAGCGGAGGCTTGCAGCAGCAGCATGGCTGCTTTCTCTGCACATTCCTCTGGTGACGCCGCTCGTTACCCAGCATGCAGATAACCCTGAGTCAAGGCTCTGGTATGAGCGGCGCTGCCAGGAGCTGCGTGCTCGGCATACAGGGCTGCGGTTGAAGCCGAGGTGAAGCAGCCGGCTGCGCCCTGCCTGCCTCCCCTGCTCGGCCGCCCCGTCACCCATGGGCAGCGCAGGAGCTTTCCAGGCCCTCCCTCCGCCCCACCGCTCACCCAGGGATCGTGCCCATTGAGAAGCTCTCAGCCTAGGAGTAATCCCGACGAATTCAGCCGCTGCTAATAAATCCCACCCCTCCGCCCCTCCCAACCTGCCTCCATGCAAATCCATTTGTAGGTTACTTGAACAATGGCAGCGCTGTGAGCAGCCCTCCCCTCTGGCAGCCCGCAGCGAGGGAGGGGAGGAGGATGATGACAGTGGGGAATTCTGCTCGGCTCCTTGAAGCTGCACAGACATGTTTCGTGTCCCCGTTCCCAGCCCCAGCGCCCAGGCAGCCGGGCGGGGAGCGCACAGCACGGCACAGCTCGGTCCCAGCACTGCCAGCCTCAGCCCTCACTCCCAGGACACCCAACAAAGCAACAGGCCTTTAGGTTGGCAAAAATAATTAAAAAAAAATGGGTTCCCTCCAGTAAAGCCAGCTTAGAGGCAGCGTTTGCCCTGCAATGCCCAATGTGTGCCCCGAGAGCAGCGGCAGCTCCCTAGGATCGGTTTTGTGGTTTGGGGAAGGGGGAAACCACAGCCTTCTTGCCATAGGGCCGCCCGGTGTGGGAAGGGGTTGTTTTCCTGAAAGTAAGCTGTTCTCCGTGGCCAGCAGCAGCTCACAGCTCTGGGATTTCTTTGCAAAGGGTCATAAAAGCAGCAGCACAGCGCATATGGCCGGGCGGGCTCCAGGGGGAAGGGCTGCGAGCGGATGCCAAATCAGCTGAAACCTAAGAAGCTTGACCTTCCTCACCTCCAGCCCTGCTCCCACCTCCTCCAAACAGCCCTACAAGGGCGCATCGGGCAGGCCGGCCGCCTGTCAGCAGGGGAATGCGGCCATCAGCAGGCAGGGCCATGTGCGCGGGGCGTGCGCACGCAGCGGCACCGCCACCAGCGCAGGGCCCGCAGCGCCCGGGCGGGCACAGCAGGAGCAGCGGGGCTGTGCCACGCCGAACCCACCCAGCCCCAGCAGCCCGGCCAGTTTAACCAGTTGGGGGGGCCGTACTGGCCGGCCAGACCGGTGCAAGCATCCTCCCCAGCCCCATTTGCTCGTCTGGCTGCTGCTCCTTCTCCCTCGCCGGTTTCCCGCGTGGCTGGAAGGAGCTGGGGATGGTGGCAAAGCCGAAACGGGCCCCGCTCTGCCGGCACACAGCGCCTTCCCTATCAGCCCATCAGCAGAGGCAGTGCCGTTCCCAGGCTGTGTTACGGGTTTTAAGGCAGGGAGCGAAAGAACAAAAGCTCAGGACACGCTTTCGAGACGCTAGGAAAATAAACGCAGCAGTTTCACGCGGTGCCTGTTTCTGCACGGGGAGGGTGTAGCCGTGTCCTCGGCGTCTTCCCGGGGAGGATTGAAAGGGCAGCGATGTAGGTACAGAGCTGTGTTTTTGGTAGAAAATGCATGCTGTAATGGATTCTGGTGGCTGAACGCCAAGGGGGAAGCTGTTCTGCTTCAAGAATAGCCTTACAAGAGTCAGCATTACAGTGACAGTTCAGTACTCTGCTGCAAATCTACAGGATGTGTCACTTTGGCAGAGAAAGAGGCTGCTAACGCACAACACAAACCACCCGACTATGAATGGAGAATGGCCGCATACCACAAAACAAAAAAAAAAAAAAAAAAAAAAAAAGAAAGAGAGAAAGAAAAGAAAATGGCAAGAACGGGAGGAGAGGGAAGCTGCAAAGCAACTACTGCATAGTAAGCTGGGAACCTGAGAGCTCGGAGGAGACAAAGCCCTTTCCCTTGAGGGGAAGAAAAACTCAGCTCGCAAGACACGTAAGGCAGCAAAGCCAGCCCTTTTTCCAGTGACTACTGCAGCTTCGCAAAGCTCTGCTGGCAGGCAGCCGATGCGAAGAGATTGCAGTTTCAAAACAATGTTAGCCCTGACTAGTTTGGAGCTCAAATGTTGAAGGAGGAGGGGGGGAGGGAAGAGGAAGAGCGTGCTTATGTGCACAACATTGCTAAGCAAATAGGAAAGATAACAGGATTTGTAGGGAAGGAGGCTCCTGATGGAGCTGTGTAGTATTTCCCCCAAATGGACATAACATCTCCTTGCTGCACAAACACTTCCATCTCCAACTGGCGCAGAGCTGCCAACGCTTAAAAAACAAACATCCAGTGACACACATGTTCTAGCCCGTTTCTTAGAAAATAAGGCTGCGAGGCTATTAAAAGAAACGTCAAGAATAATCTCACTGGAAAAAAAAAAAAAAAGGAAAAAAAAAAAACTTTGGGAAAATAAACCATTTAAAGACTTCCCCTTTACAAGAAGCAGTGAGAGCACAACAAATGGCCACCTGGACAAATAAATTCACGTTTATTCAGGCAAACGCTGGGCTTTACCTTAAATAACTGGCAAAGCTGGGGGAGGGGAGCGCTGCCGTGAAATGCAGGTACCGGCCGAATGGCTGCACGTGAGCCTGGCGGCTCTCCCCTTTCCCCCGCCTCGAAACACGGTTCCAGCCTGTTTGTCAGCTGGGGACGTCTGCGGAAAGTGAAAAACCTACGGAGTGGGTTCAAAGAGACGCTGGCTAATATGCCCAGACTGGCTGCCTAATGAGCCAGAGTAAAAGAAAAGGTCACATGGCTCCAAAAACCTCCCTACAACAAATGCCCCGTAGCTATGGTTAACTTTAATTAACTGCAGAATTACAATTCTCTTCAAGCTTATTTGCCACCTTTGTCCACTGCCCCTTACCTTTCCTTTGCCTGCTAAAAATCAAACCGAGGGGGCTCCTAAGTGGCCTGACGCTTCAGAAATCCCGCCTGAGAAAAGCTTCTCCAGACTGCTCTTCAATTAAAGAAAGCCACCAAGCTGGGCTCTGCCTACCTCTCACTCCTGATGACCGATTTCCACACTACCAGAGTGGCTCTGTTTGTACAGATCGGGGTATTCACGCTCCTGTGACAGGATTTCATGTTGAACAGCCAGTAGTTTTTCCCTCTTGATAGCAGTTGCAATTCACACATGAATATTGCTTCTCTCCTTGTTAGGTTTAAAGTCAAATCTCTTGCATGTCTACGATTTTTTTTTTTCTCTGCCAGTCCTTAACCCACAACGTAAATCCCCCTATCTCTTGGTTTGGTCATAAACTGCTGGCTGGTAACTGCGTGCCTAAAAATAATTTAAAGCAGAATCAGTACAAATCCATACTCTAACTAAGGTATAGGTTGGATGCAATAATTAGCTCAAAACAGTCTTGCTCTGCATTATTCACCTACATTCACTACATAAGAACAGGATGTTCTGAGATTTTTAAGCACCAGCATATCACTAGGGGGGAAAAATGGCATGTATATACAAAGGTATGGGCTGAAATAACAAATTTTGTGATGCAGAAGAATTAATCTGAGAACATAACCCCCCAAACACAGGAGTATGCAGCTACATGAGAAAGCCAAGACCCAGATGCACACTAAGCATACAGTTCTCAAGGCTTCTGCCATTGCAGTTAGCCTTTCCAGCAGGAATACAAATGAAGAAAGAGCAACTGGATACCAAACGCCATCCAGACTTTTGAAAAGTACCCCTTTGTGCATATATATATATATAGTTTTTGGAGGGTGGAAGAATCCTTACTGTTCAGTAAAACTCAGAGCTGATCCCTCTGACACTCTTACAGCTGGAAATCCCTGCGTTCTGCTGGTCAAACTGCAAAGCAGTGCTGCTGGGATTGCTCCGAGGTTGTTGTTGTTTTTTGTTTTTAAAAAATCTCTCCTCCATTTGAGTCATTGGAAAGGACAAAGTTCACATTAGGTTTGTTTGCCTTTTCTAGCTAGTGTGAGGCCCGCGTATTTACTTTGCCTGTTGATCACCTCACAGGTATTGCGCTGCTCCCCAGTCCCCACAAAACGCCAGTGTCACATCAAACAGTTAATTACACCAGGAATCACAAACGAGCCTCGCCAGAGGGAAAGCATTTCAATTCGGCGCTTTACAGGAAGCTTTCTCACCTGAAAACACAGCACACAACAGCTCAGATCACCAACCCAGTCCCCCAGAGCAAAAGCCAGTGCCCAGGCGGGGCAGCTCCCCACTGCCCCTTTTTGCGCCCTGCTCGGCTACAGCCCTGCCTCGCCAAGCCTCCGGCCAGCGTCGAGCTTCGACAGCCACTTGTAAAAATCAGCTAAAAGTATTAACCACGTGATGCTGGGCTTTTTTGTTTTGCCTTTTTTTTTTTTTTGGAGGGGGGGAAAGAGGGCTTCGTTTCAAATCTCGAGCCTTACCGAAGGGCACAGGCAATGGACGCAGGCTGCATTGCAAAGGCTGCTTGCAGCTGGAGAGCTGGGGGTGGGGGGAGAGAAGGGAGGAGGAAATGAGATGCAGAAACAGTAAATAGAAAATGCTTAGTCAGCAACTGTTACTGCAACATTAAAGGTGAAATGCAAATAGGCACCGTGCCAAGATTTAGATAAGTTTGATAACACCATCAACATCATCGGCTCACTACACGTATGCGAAAGTGTGCGTACCAGTGCCACAATTATCACAAGGAACCAAAGGCTCTCGAGATAATGGAGACTTTTAAAAAGGCAGCACGGCACGCTGACGCTGCCGGAGCTCCGGGAAAAAGAAAGCTTGCTACTCGAGAAGTATTAATATCAATTGAATTTATTACAATTTACTAAGCTCCAAGGCACATTACAGTGTTCTGTTAACTACAGAAATGTATAAAGGACAAACAGAGCATGTTTCTCATGTACAGCATTTTGCTCTACTGTTCAAAAGCATCCGTGCATCAATAAAAGCAAAAACAAAAAACACATGAAGATTAAAAACGTTCAGATCAATAGAAACAAACTGAAACATTTTCCTTACAAACTTGCAACAAAAAACACCCTCCCCCCAGAGCCACCCCACCGTTTTGCAAACAAAAAACGAAAACAAAAAAAATAAAGTGAGAGACTAACACTCAGGGCTTGTAAAACATAAGCTGTCACCATTTTTTGTAGCAATTTTTTTAGGCATCAACACTGGCCTTGGCAAAAAAAAAATTTTTTTTTTTGTATTTTTTTTTGTGTTTTTCTTCTTCTTTCAGAGAAGTGCATACATTTACAAAAATACACACCAGCAGCAGGTAATCGCTAAGGGCTATTAACTTTGTACCTAGCCAACACACTGCCAAAGAAATGAGAACAGGTATTATGTAGTAACCAAACAATATTATATTCTGTTTAACAAAAACCAGCTCTATCCTTCAAATGAAGAAGAGTACATACCTTTGTTTCAAAATATAGAAACATACGACGAAAATAATGTCTATACATAAGACTAACTTTTGCAGTTTGTTATATTCACAATTCTACATCTTCAGGAGTCTGAAGGGATTGGATTTCCTATTCAAGGGTCTCTCTCCTTTTTCACTTTAACGTCCCCAGCTAAAATGGTAGCGATCTCGCCCTGCATGAAGGCCCAAGGCACATTGGAACCTACCAGGGGGCATTTCTCTCCGCTGGGGCAGTAGACCTCGCCCGTCGCCCCTTGGGCCTTGATGCTCTCTCTGGAACAAGGGAAGCAGAACTTGTGGCTGGGCACAGAGGGGCACTGAACAAAGTGGGTGTCCTCCAAGCGTTCGTGGCAAATGGTGCAGCACAGGGGCCCGCTGTTGGCCATGGGGGAGTCCGGAATGTTTTGGGGGTGCACTTGGTCCATGGCGGGGTGGGCGCTGGGGGGAGGAGGGGCCACTTGCAGGTTCATGTCCCCGTTGCGGGAGGCCAGGCGGCGCTGGCCCGGCACGGAGGCCGGCGACACGGGGCTGCTGCTGTTCCTGCGGGTGGACGTGGTGGAGTGCACCGAGCTGCCGTCCTTGGGCGAGTGGGCATTGCCCAGTGTGTCGGCCACCGACATGAGCGCGGCCATGGGGGACTGTCCGTTCTGGGGGGCGGACTCGGGCGGCGTGGTCCGGTTGGAGTGGGGCCCGAGGGGCGGCGGCGGGGGCGGCGGGGGGCCCCCGCCGTGCACCGCCCCGAAGCCCCCGGCCGACATGGTGAGCTTGAGCGCTTCGCTCTGGCTGGCCATCCACTGCTGCCGCTGCTGCTCGTCGCTCAGCTTCAGGGCCCCCTCGGCCGAGTCCGAGGGCTCAGGAGACGCCTTCCTCTTGCGCATGGCCCCGCCGCCACCGCCGCCGCCGCCGCCAGGGCCCCTGGAGGCGGCGGCTGTGCCCTGAGCCCCGCCGGCCCCAGTCCCCGGTCGCGGGAGGCTCACCAGGGCCGTGGGCAGCATGGGGCAGCTGGCGTCCAGGTAGGGCTGTGGCAGCATGTCTGCGCCCACCAGCTCCTTGAAGAAGCGCACCGACTCGGGCAGCAGGTCCCCCAGCAGCCGCCAGTCTCCAGAGCCATGCTTCTTCTCGTACTCCAGGTACTTGAAGCCCGAGGAGAGGCCGCGGCCGAAGTCCTTCATGCAGTCCTGGTACATCTGCTTGGCCACGCCAGAAGCACTGGAGAAGACGGTGCCGGAGCCGCTGGGGTACTCGATGAAGAGCTTCAGCTCATAGTCCATGCCCGGCTTGGAGACAGCGTCGAAGGCGAAGACGCGGCCGAGCAGGGCGTGATCCTTCTTGAAGCGCACCTCGTAGGGGGTGCAGCCGGCCAGCGTCAGCAGCGTGTCCCGCACGATCTTGGGCTTGCTGGCCCACTCCTCAGCCCGGTTCCTCAGGCTCTCGCTCAGCTCAGCCAGCGCCTCGGCGTTGCGCTGCTTCTCCTTCAGCTCCCGCTCCTGGTCGCTGCTGGACACCGAGCCTGGCCGCTTGCCGCAGGCCTCTGACGAGGAGCCACCGCCTCCCCCGGCACCGCCGCCGCCCCCGCCGCAGGTGCCCCCTTGGGAGGAAGCGGAGGGGGCCGGGGGCCCGCCGCCGCCACGGCCACCCAGACCCCCGTGCGGCGGGGGCAGCGCCACGCCGGAGGCGGCGGGCCCGTTGAGCAGGGTCTGCGGCAGCAGGTTGGGGGGCACGTTCAGCTGGGCGCCCGCAGCCCCCGGGGGCAGGCCGGACACCAGCCCGCCGTGCGTGCCGCGGCGGGAGGAAGAGGAGGACGACGAGGAGTTGGGGCTCTGCCGGTTGAGCTCCGGGGGCCCGTCCTCGGGCGGTTTGGGGAAGCCATTGGGGCCCCCCAGCCCGTTGGGCAGCCGGGCTCCGTGGCTGCCGCCCAGGCTGCCGGGCGGCGGCGGGTACTCGAAGCGGCTGCGCTGCTCGGCCGCCGCGGCGCTGAGCCCGTAGCGATCCAGGCTGGACTGGGCGAGCCCCGCCGAGGCCGCCTTGGAGGAGGCGTCCACATGGTTGAGCTGCTGCTGGGCCGCCGCCGCCGCCGCTTCCTTGGCGGAGAGGGGCACTGCCTTGACGCCCACCGGCGGCGGGGGCCCCGGGGAGCGCCCGTCCTGGAAGCAGCCGTGCGCCCGCTTGAGCTGCCGGGCCGTCTCGATGACGAACTCGATGCGATCGGCGCCCTCGTAGTTGACGCAGCCCCGGCAGACGGGCTCGGTGAAGTCCCAGATCATGGCCCAGGGCATGCGGGGCAGGTCGCACAGGTAGCACGACTGCCGCCGGGACGACGACACCTGCGCGGCGGACATGGTGCCGCTGGCCGGGGCGCTGCTGCCGCTGCCGCCGGCGAAGGGGCTGGCTGGCTCGTCCCCCCCGGGCTGCTGCGGCGGGAGGGGGGGGCTCCGTACCTGCTCCCGGTGCCCCCGGCGGCGCTGCGAGGGGCGGCGGGGGGCTCGCCCGCTCCTGAAGCGGCTCCCGCCGCCGCCGCGCTCGGCTTCTCCCGCCGGGTCCCGCCGCCGGGCTGGGGAAGGGCTCGGCCGGCTCCTCCGGGGGGCCGGGCTGGGCTGGGGGGCGCCTTCTTCCTCCGAGCAGCCGCTTCCCTGCGCTCTCTAGCTCTCCGCCGCCGCTGCTCCTCCTCCGGGAGGAGGCGGAGGGAGGTGGGGGGGGGTCACCTTCCACCCGCCGCGGCTGCCCGGCTCGCTCGCGGTCCGCCGGCTGCCGAGCGCCGCCGCCGCTCCTGCTGCTGCTGCTTGTGCTGCGGCTCGGCGGGGCTGGGGCGGCTCCTCCTGGTCCTGAGCGGCGACCCGGAGCGGGGGCGGCCGGGGGGCAGCGGCGGCAGCAGCGTGCCGGGCGGCGCCGCCTGCTCCGCACTCACATCCTCGCCGCTGCTCGCGGTCCGAGCGCGGGGTGCTGCTGCTGCGCGCCGCCGCGTGTGCCTGCCCTGCGCGCCCCCTCCTCCGCTCCGCGCCGCGCTCCCCCCGCGCCGCCCTCCTCCTCCTCCTCCTCCTCCTCCTCCTCCCCCCTTCCTCCTCCTCCTCCTCCTCCTCCTCCCCGCCGCTCTCCCGGCTCGGCTCGGCTCGGCTCGGCTGAACCCGGGCGGGGCCCCCCGCGTCAGCGCCGAGCGCCCGCCCCCCGCTCCCTTCCCCCCCGCTCCCTTCCCCCCCGGCCCCACTTGTTGCGCGGGGCGCGTGCCCGCCGGGCGCGCCCCCGCCTCTCCGCGCCCGGGCAGCACGTGCACGGCCCCGGCGGCGTGCTCTGTGTGTGTGTGTATGGGGGGGGTGTTGGTGTCCCCCCCCCGGCCGGGCGGGGTGTGTCTGAGCGGCGGGGGGACACTGGGTTTCCCCGGCGCTGTGCGCGCACACGCCTTCCTCCCTTCCCCCCCCACTCCTCCTCCTTTAAATGGCTCCTTTAACCCCCCCCCCGGCAGCCCCGCTCCAAAAACAAAAGGCGCAGCCTTCCTCCCCCTCCCCCTCCTCCTCTTCCTCCTCCTCCTCCCCCCCCCCCAACAGCCGCAGCCGCCGCCCTGCGGGGCGGCCCGGCCTGGCACGGGGCTGCCTTTGCGTCACGGGCGCGCCCCCGAGCTGCCGCGGGGCCGCGCGCTCTGTGCACGCCGTGTGCGCGCCGCCGCCGCCTCCTCCTCCTCCTCCTCCTCCTCCTCCTCCTCTTCCTCCTCCCCAGCGCAGCGCAGCGCCCCCGCTGCCGGCTGCGGCGCCCCCCGGGGGGCTCCGGCGGTGGCGGCCCCGCTGCACCCCCGGGGGAGGGCAAAACCCCCGAGGGTTGCAGGGGAAGCGGCGAGCAGGGGGAGAGCGGGCCGGGAGCGAGCCCTGGGGGAGGAAGAGGAGCGCAGGGGGGGATTTCGCAGCGCCGCCGCGGCTGCGGGCATCGCGGAGGCGCCTCTGGGCAAGGAAACGCCTTGGCTGCCAGCCGCTGCGCCCCAGCCGCGGCCGTGGGATTGCTGAGCCGGGGTGGCTTGGGCTGAGCGAGCGGGCACATGCTCGCTGCGGTCAGCTCCTCGCACTGCCCCGCCTCGAGCTGCATGGGAGAAGCAGAAGTGGGCTGTGGAAAAGGCCGGCCCTGCGCTAAAAACTCAGGTTGCGAGAGCCGGGGCTGCGCCCTGAACGCCAGGATTGCGGGCTCGCAGCACATCCCGCCTGCCTTCTGCTCCGTGGGCTGCTCAAACACAGCACAAACGACAAGGAGCTCGGTGTGCTCCGGCCGCCCCTCGCCCTGGCTCCTCGCTCCACTGAATCCTCCTGCAAGAAAGGCCTTTTTTGGTAACACTCACCTCCCAGGAACAGACTTCTTGGCTCACAAGAGCAGTCTTTATAGTGGGTGTAAATAATAATCACCTTAGATATAATCTAGCCTCAGCAAACCATTTACAGGTGCTGTCAACTCCCTTTATAGTTTGTGAATAGAGAAAGAGCAGAGATTAGCATCTGTGACCCGACCAAGCTGCCTTTACTTTTACTTGCAGGATACACAGTCGTGGAAATATGTTTGTTTTTCCATAATGATTAAACCTCGATTTAAACTTTGGTCCTGGGCACGTACCGTGCCATTACGCAAGCAGCACTTAAGGCTGAAGTGTCAGCATGGCAACAATACGGCTAGCAGCGGCGGCGATCTCTGCGAGCTGATTGATGAAGAGAACTGCAATGTAAATGCAAATAAATGCCACGCCGTGGCACCTTCACAGGGAACGAGTTGTCAGGATCAATCTCATCTGTTAGGGGAAAATAGATTGAACGGTGGCAACGTGACGGAGCTAAAACCCACGGCAGCGCGGCTCCTGCGGGTTAGCGGCGCGCTCCGCTGCTCACCTTCCCTCTTCCCCGTCCTTCACCACGCCGGCGGCGGGGCAGGGGCAATCCAGATCAGTCTCGCTGGATTTATACCGAACGTGGCTGGTGTTGATTTAGCTCTGAAATAATCCAGGAATTAAAACTGCGTTTGGAGGAGGGAAAGAGGAAGCCCAAACAATGAAGCCATTCAGGTGCCTGATCTGGCTAAATGAAAGAAAGAAGCAGGCAAACAAAAAATAGCATGGGAGGGGGGAGAAAGAGGAAAAAGGAAAAAAAAAAAAAAAAAAAAAAGACAGTAGCTTGTTTAATAAGAGGGAGGGAAGCGCAAGGAGAGCTGGAGCTGGAGCAGCGAACAATTGATGCGTATGTATTGCTTTTTGCACAGAAAGGCGAGTCAGCACTTTGCATGGCGATCCTGCGTGGAGTGCCCGAAGTTTACGACCTGCCAGGAGTCCCACTGGACCCGGAATCTAATTTTCCCTATCAGAAGTAACATCTACTAACTCCTTCCTTTCAGTGCTAGGATAAAGACTGCCACCCAATAACCCCTTTCCCTTGATTCCTCTCACCCACTGTATTACAAACGGGCACGCGCTTCTGCGTAACATTAGGGCAGCAGGTGAAACTTGGATTTGAGCGAAGGAGTCGGAATGATCCTAGAAACATGGAGCGTGTAAGCTGGCCAGCACCTTTTGTGGTCCAACTAGCAGAGGGTGCAATGTACCGTGAAGGAAAAAGGGCCAAAATCCACGGGCCTGGCCAAACCCCAGGTCTGCCAGGCTCTGCTCCGTGCCACCGCGCACGAGCGTCCCAAAACGCTGGGATTGCCATTGACCTCGATGCGAGAGTATTGCTGGCTATCGATCTGCAGCCCAGTGTTAATTACGCGGAATATAGGACAGCCCTGAAGTGCTCAAGCAGAAATAATTAGGAGCCCATGATCTGGGCAGTTTGGGCCTTGCCCTGAATGCTCCCGGCTTAACTCCTTCCTGCGCGCCTGCGGCACTGATGGGGGCAGCGGGCACAGCAGCTGGTCCGTCTGGAGGCGCTCACCTAAGAAATGGCTCCTTCCCCAGCAGCTTTGGTCAAAGCAGCAGCTACGGCTGGAAAAAAAATGCAAGAACCAGAAGGGAAGAGCACTCCCAAGAGTGTGATTTACATGGATTTACCTCAGTACAGCAAATAAAATAAAATCCGTCACAATCAAATTACTGGCTTCAAAACAACGCAGAGATTAGCAATGAGCAGAGCACTTGGTGGTAAAGGGAGTGTGTTCAGCAAATGAAAACACAAACACTTCAGGAAGGAGTTGCAGAATTTTGTCAAATTAAAAGTTAAACAACATTGTCTTCTACCAGGAGCTGCCAGCAAGTGTCAAAACACCTAGTTACAAAGAATAGGAGTGTAATTACGTGTTTCTGTTTATCGTTTCAGTTCTCGTCTCATTATAATTCTGTTTTTTCCTACCATTCTTCAGGTAGTAAGCCTTGTTGACATACACAGAGCCGATCGCTTGCCTACCTAGGAATTCCTCCTTCCTTCCTTCCTCCCTCCTTTCCTCCCTCCTACCCTCAATCCCTTCCTTCCTTCCTTTCTCCATTCCTCCTTCTTTTTCTCCCTTCTTTTCTTTCCATCCTTCCTTACTCTCTCTTCGCTCTGCAGCACCAACGCATTTCTCAAAGGACGCTGCCTGCCGTACCATCCAGTTTTGCTGTGGCTGTTGCCACAATTTTGCTTTCCACTCTTCCCGGCGTGCCTGCCCTGCGGCTGCACACCGAGGTAACTTCGCAACCCCACAGCCACCCAAATGCCCCATTTTTGCCCCAGAAAGCAGTTATGGCTTCTCCTTGAGACCCAGCCCACGTGGATGTTCATACAGCTGTCTCTATGGTTTTAAAACCTGTCTGCGAGCCCAGATTTCTGCATGTTAACCTTTGCCAAATCTTACAGTGCAAAGTAAGACACCTATAATGAATTCTGCTCGCTCCACGAGGGACTAAGGACTGGGCAGCGCGTTTTGTGCCTGGATACGTAGAGGCTGGGTCCTCCGCTGTTGTTATTTTTACTTTATCCCTGGACTGTTTTCATCTTACATCCTGTGGACGTAGTAAACAATCAACAATAATGAATCAAGAGAATCAGTACATTTTTTTAAAGCTATTCCCACTGAGAGCCACTTGCACTTTCGTGACAGTTAAGAATCTGCCAAACATTAGCTTAGTTACCAGCAAGACAGGCTCCCCCCTCCCTTCACCCCATACACAGATTGTTTATCAAAACGTGCTGCCAAGAAAAATATCCCTGCTTTTGGCCTCCACCAGTGATTAATAACACTTGAGAACTGAACAAAACTTTACTGTGTTTTCCAAAAATGGGGGAGGTGGGAAGGAGGGGAAGCAAATTAAAAGAGAGAAGAAGGTGGGGGGGAGAGAGAGAGAGAGAAAGATAAAGAAAGAGGAAGAAAAGCAAGAAAGAAAGGAAAGAAAGAAGGGAAGAAAGAATGGAAGAAAGAACAGAAGAAAGAAAAAAGAAAAAGAGAATGAAAGAGAGAAGGAGAGAGAGAAAGAGAGAGAGAAAGAGAGAGAGAGAAAAGGAAAAGAAAGAAAAAGGAAAGGAAGGAAAGAAGGAAGGAAGAGAGGGAGGAAGGGATGAGGAGAAGCCAAAGTCTGCAAAGTTCTTTCACAGGGCACAACCTGCTTTTCCTCTGTAACTAGGCCATCTGAAAAGACCTGAGCCACTTTTTCTCCAGGAGCACGTTATAAATGCTGCTTGCCATTGCTACTGACCGCAGTACGTTACGGCCGCAGGACGAGGGTGAGAACAGAAGGGAGGGGAAGGCAGTTCCTTTTATTAGGACATATCAAGATGAGCTATGGGGGGAAACGGGGAGGAAAAAAAAAGATCATTTACTTTCTTTTCAAAGACTGTTGGTAAAATTCCTAAGGGAGACTAAGTGCCAAAATTAACTGTCTTGGCGTATTACTTTTAGACACTACTGCCTGGGTGAATTAAGTCAAGTCTTTAAGCAGCAGACAAAGATAGCTGCGAGCTGAAAAAGAGGCACTACATTTCCTTGTTTTGTGGTGAATCTCACAAATTTGTGGAGATTGTCTTTGCTCCAGGGTTTTTCATCTCTCTCTCTCTCTCTCCCCTCCTGGGCTATTTTTACTATTTTCTGTTTGGCATTATAGATGTGTTTTGCAACGGGAAGGCAAGGTAAGAAACAAGCAATTGTTAAGAAAAACAGGAAAAGTGAAAAAATAGAGGTGCATCCATGTGTACTGTATCTATTTATACGGATACGTACATCCGAGAGTACCCGTACGCACACGTCGTGTAAGGTATTTTTCATGACTCCGTCCTCCAAAAGGCATTATTTAGTAAAAGATAATAAACAGCTCTTGAACAGTGGGATATAGACTAGTGAAAACAGTTTACTGAAATTAATGATGCTGGATTGAACCAAACCTTCCCTTTGGAATTAGTGCCAGACATAGTTTTCCTGAACCCTGTCCAACTGCCTGAGCGACAGACAATTTTCATTCTATTTGTGCTAAAGGCTTATGACTAGTGCTGGAAAATGAAGCCCTTGCCCTTGATCTCAGTGCAGATTAAAAAAAAAAAAAAAAAAAAGGCAGAACTGTGCCAATTTGTTTCCTCTGCCAATAGAAGTCCTTGTGCTTTGGGTAATGCAGAACAATAAAAAGTTCACATGAAAACTCTCCATTGAAAGGAAACCCACCAAGAGCCATGTATCTCTGCTACATTCATCAGCCAGCTTCCGAGATTCTCACAATGTCAGCAAAACGCAGAGGGTAAGGGCAGAAAATATTTACCAGCCAGCAATACCGTCTTCTTTTTCTATTCCACGCCTCGCTGCTATGCATTTGATGATGCCTGCTAAAAAATATTCCACTGTAAATTACCACGCTCTCCCTTCTGCTGCCACCGATCGCCCTGCTCTCGGGCTCTGCATGCAAATCCGGGGCTGCGCAGCCCCTGTTGTCAGACCTAATTTTATTTCTGAAGGATGAAATCCGCATTTGACACACGCACCCGGAGTTATAAACAGTGGCTACACTGTACTGCTGTCAGCCAACTCCGCTCCGATTGCTTTTTCCTAGATTATTAATAAAATTAGGATCCCGAGCAGAAGGCGTTTGCTTTCATTGTACAGTCTGCACTTGTGACATGGTACATGTGGAAAATTTTGAGTGCGCCGCAGTGAATGGTCGGGGGGTGAGTTTGGAGCTTCCGCTAAGTACCTGGCGGGCTGCCACGGCCCAGGGATTCTGGGAACTGAACGGCTCCCAAGTACAAACTGCCAGCATTAAGCAGTCCTGACAGCTCTGCTCCTTCCACACTTGGCAGCAGTTCAAAGTGCTCTTTCATTTGAAAGGCTGGAAGGCTGCCATGTGCAATGCAGATTTGCTGTGCCTGCTCTCATAAGGAACTGATAAATGCCGTTGCTGTTGCCATGGGGACAGGAGGCTATCAGAATGGCCTTGTGATCTGCAGCCTCTCAGCTCTGCAGGGTTTTTTTTTTTTTTCCTTTTTTTTTTTTTTTTTCCTTTCCCTGAGATGGTGAAATAAATGTTCTAGAAAAGGTTAACTCTTGAAGGCCGGGCAGGAAGCGCTGGTTTGAAAGGACAGGGCGAGCCTCTGAGCGTGGCTCCCCCAGAGAGCTGGGAAGGAGATGAGCACGTACCTGTGCACCTGGGGAGCAAGGCCAGGAGGGAGGATGAAGAGGAAGAGGAGGAGGAGAAGGAGGAGGAGGAGGAGAGACCTTCTCCCTGCCAGGTCTCTGCAGAATTCCCTCCCAGTTCAGGATCTCCCAGCATAATCACAGGGCCCTCCCCCTTTCCTCCCCGCAGTAGCCCCACGCACAGTTTTCAGATGGTGGCAAGGAATTAATTTGCCACGGGCTCTTGCGCCATGCCCGCTGCCTTTAGCTCTCATTAAGGGCGCTGGACAGCTAGCGGGATTAGACGCATTATGTGGGCTCCGTGTGTGGTTAATGGGAGTAAAGGGAACGAGCTGTGTGACATAAAACTGCATGTCTAAAAGAGATCTCGGTGACAATGCAAGTCCTGAGAGTGAATCTCGGCTCGTTCCCATCTCCTAGATTAAAATAAACGCAGCCGTGAGCTGTGCACAGCCTGACTGAGCACAGAAATGAGTGCGCGCATCTACTTCTGAACAAGCACAGATAAAAACACAGGTGGCAAATATTTTAGCCGGGGTTCATACTTGCTTTCCTCTTTCTCTTTTCCACGTCCTTTCTCCCTGTTGGCACTACAGCAATAGCTCTGGGTTCCCTGAAGACCCCTTGCTGCAGCAGAGCACCGCTGTGATGAGGTGAAGCCTGGGCACGCCAGCAGGGCAGACACAATGGGCGCATCCCTGCCCTGCGAGCGCTGCGAGAGGTGGAGGCGGGCACACAGCCGTGTCCTCGGAGCAGATATGAAAGCAATAAGCATTTATAAACCCAAGAAAGATAAAGCCTCGAGGGAATTTTGTTTATATGCTGGAACCTTATCGGTTTCGAGGGCTTTGTTTAAAAC
Source organism: Aythya ferina (assembly GCF_964211825.1). Taxonomy (NCBI): domain Eukaryota; kingdom Metazoa; phylum Chordata; class Aves; order Anseriformes; family Anatidae; genus Aythya; species Aythya ferina. Next base: position 38,779,576 of record NC_140301.1, on the reverse strand, counting down.
TGGGAAAAATCAACAGCCCCCCCCCAATGAACAAATTCCCCTTTTCTTCTCTAAACACGGATGTCTGCCCTTCAAACCGTATACTTTTGCCTCTCCAATATATGTGAACGGTATGACGTGGAACGGCACATGAAAGCTGAACAAACAGAAGGAAGTCAACCTCCACCCCACCAGCTTTCAAGTGAAACCCGACAGATAATCAGCTTCGCCAGTTGATGGTTAACCTGCAGCTTTTTCAATGAGCGCCGCCACTCTCACTTATTTTAGTTTCACTTCGCTTTAGTTTCACTTGTTCTTTGGTGGATTCCTTGCTCACGAGGCTCTTGGTTGTGAACGTGTTAAGCTGAGTTTGGTTTGAAGAAAGTGGCCACTCGAAAAACGCACGGGGGAGATGTCAGATGAGGGAGTTGCAGCAATAACACAACCGCCCAGGTTTGCGCGCACACACACAAACTCTTCACCTTTTTTGCATCCTCCTTCAGTTTCTGTTTCCAAACAAATTAAGGCATCTGTCATTCGGAGTTCTGTATCTGCCATCAAGCCCTGCTGGTTAAAACAATCTGCATATGCAAATCCAGCTAAAAGCTACTTGTACACATTTGCAAAGCAATTCCAAAATCGCAAACAAGGCTGCGTTTCACGAGCCCCTGCACCAGCCTAAGCTAGGCCAAAGGAAATATTTCTTCTCGACTGCCTGGGCTTTTTTTTTTTTTTTTTAAATAAATAAATATGAAGTTAACTGTAATTCTACTGTAATTTCTTTACCTGATTCTCCCTGGGTTCTTGCCTACGGTTGTCATGGTAATTTGATAATTCTGGCTTGCTCTCCACACATTTTGTTTGTCTCACTGGATTTCCTGATTATTCAGGAAACTCTTAAAAAACCTTCCCGTCTCTCCCCTCCTGCCCCCGTTCTGGGCTCAATCCTGCTTTTGTCATTCCTCTAGCACAGAGGAATGTGTATTATTTTGCTACAAACCTACTGAGGTGAAACTGTTCGCTCCACTTACCCGAAAATGGAGATAATGAGATAAGCATACATGCTAGAGCACTCCTTGTATTTTCTTTCATGGTCTGTGACAGGGGATAGGGAGGAAATGTGGAAAGATAACTACATATAGATTTCTAGTAAGGTTCCTGCATCTTAATCCTATAGATATTATTTAGGGTTTAACTGCTGCATTTCTGACAGCAGAAGCATGCATTTAACTGTTACCTTTTCAAACGTGACAGACACATTTGTACCTAGAGTGAGCGAGTTGGAATATGTTCTCTCAACATGACAGAGAAGAAGCAATATTTTTATTCAGGGCTTCAGCTGACAATTTATGCCAGAAGAAACAAGCTGATCATGCTTTGAATGTACTCGTGAAGCCCAGAGAAAAATGCACACTGCGAAGTCATATTTAGCTGGGGTGTAGAGTTACAAAAGGTTCATGTCATTGACGTGTGCATTTTTAAAAGTGCTCAGTGTTAGATTACATATACAAAGCGCACACGTAATTACTGGGTATGTGTACATTATAGAGAGAGATCTCAAAGTACGTAAACTCTTTTTTTGGCGACTGTTCCCCCAGACATGATATTTTTTGGTAGGAGTACAGAGCTGCCTTATGTATGGTTACTTTGAACATTTTGCACGACCATTCTGTTTCACATCACTGCCTTTGCCTGGGTCTTGTACCTTTAGCCTCTACACGCTTCAAGAAAGGGTCTGTGCTTAACTGTGCTGGTCAATGCCTCACACAGCTACACCCTGACATCATCAGGATCTCAAAGAATTCTTTCATTGCAAGCTTGTGTCATAACTGAAACTGTATGCTACTTTATTACAATTTGGACCCAATAATTTCCACTATATACTTACTGTCTTTGCAGAAATAGCTGTACTAATGGAATCTGCAAATTCTCCTGTCTCTTCTTTGGCCTCTCTTGCTTTATTCTTCTCTTTCTTTTACTGAAAAGCACATTTGGGATTTCTTTCTAAGTCATTCTGCTGCAGTCAGTCATGCTGTGGTGCCTGCAAAGCTCGGTGAGCACTCCAGCTGCCACAGCCTGTCCTGCCCCAGCCTACTGCCCTGCCCCAGGCCAGCTGTGACATCGTCTGGCAGGGTGTGACATCACCTGGCAGGGTGTGACATCAGCCCAGGACAGCCATGACATCATGTGGCAGGGTGTGACATCAGCCCATGAACTGCCAGGCCCCAAAAGGCAGCTGCGTCTCATTTGGGAGGTGACTGCAATGTTCAGACTTGATTTTAGCTGTGAAGCTTCTGCTAAAATAAGCCTTTGTACAAGGCATAACGGGCCCATAAACCTGGTTGGAAACTTTTCAGCCACACAGACCCCACTTTCTTTCAACTTCAATTTTCAAATGTTCATTTTCAATAAAATAAAAATAACAACTTTTAGTCAGTTCCTAGATGGTGTAATAAATCAGCAAGGAACACAGTGCCTCGTATGTGCTAAAAAACACAGCTCCCACCACCACGCAGCAGAAGAAAGGGTTTCAGTAAATCACATGTATGATATCTAATGTTAAAATGGTCTTAAATCGACTCTAAACTATTTTTATGTTTTTCTACAATGCAGACAACTGCAGAACCTCGGTAGATCCTACGCTTCATTGCTAGCAGAAAAATGATGGCCTCTCTCCTCTCAAAAGAGGCTGAGCAGTGGAATACTCTGAGTTACATTCAGCTAACACCCAATTATTTTTACAAGATATATCCAGTAGCATTTCTTACTTGAGTGACCATAAATGTTTACAAAGAAATTACAGCCTCGAAAGCAGCCTACACAACCGATGCTTTTCTCTTTTCTTAGATTTTTGTTTACATACCTGCTAATTGGAAAAATTCCGTAATCTGAGGCGATCTTACTGTTATCAGGATAAATTAGCAAAGCCTTGCCACACAAATTACCGAGGCATTGCCACGCGGATATAATAGGCTCAGCAATTTCTTCTACAAGTCAGCGTGCTCTAGTCCATTTTTTTTTATTACTGTTATCTTTAGTTCTGCGAAGCTTTGGAAGCTTTCCCAGGCTGGATCTATAGAATGTTTCCTGGGAAAATGTATAAAGAGCCTGTGTTCTGATTTACTCCGTGCCGGCGGTGCCTGCGTGCCTTCGGTGAGCTAGGTCTTTGAAGACCTAGCCCATGTATGGAGTCCAGTCAGGCTGAAAAATTTAGCAGTTGAGACATTTTACAGTCCAAAATCTCTTTTAAACAAAGGTGTGGTTTAGCAGGACTGGCTGCCTCTGACCTCTTTCAGCCTCTTATTATTGCAGCTGCTATGATGTAAGGCTGAGTATGGCAGAGCTGAAGTAGCTGAGGCTCGGGGAGAAATGCTGAGAACAGCTGTTTTACTGTAAACATTAACAAGGCTTTGACTTCATTTGCAAGCTGGGAGCATTCACAGCTTTTGCACAAATAATACTTTGGGAATTTGATCTAGATGTTCGCAGCACAAGGAAAAAAAAATCTATCCCTTCTATACGTTACTGCAGCTTTGAATGAAGCACGTTCTCTGCACAGAGACGCATCCCATTAAAATCAGCCGGGAATTTTTCACATTAATCCACAGCTTCACACGGCTGATACAGACACACACACACACAGGAAAAGAAGCAGCAATATTTATCTGCCTTAGCTATTTCTAAAGCTCATATCACGTTGGGATCTAAGTGCCAATTAGATACCAAAAATACTCAGTTGTAGCAGACACTGATGTCTGCTGATTACTGCAGAGCTACAAACAGAATCCTATCCAAGAGGGCAGAGAGGGATTTGAATGCTTTCCCTTTAGCTTGGTGCTGCAATTCGTGGACGTTAGGAAACAATTTTCAGCCCTCATTTCCCTCATTACATTCTCCAGGTTCCTTTATTCTGAAGCAAGTGAAAAATCTCAGACAAAGTGACCTTTGCAGCAACTGGGGACGTTCGCTGCGATCACAAACATCTGCATATGCACACAGGCATCTGGGCCAGCTCCTCCAGACACTGAGAGCTGTTTCTTTCGCTTTTTTTTTTTTTTTTTCCCTCTCCTTTTGCCACATTATCAATGCAATGGAGTCTGCAAGGCCGTTCAGCCAGCTGCTTGCGGATCAACCAGCGTAGAAGGAAAAAAGCCTCAGCTATTTTACAGCCACCGTAAGGACTGCAGTGGCTCTTCATTGCCCGAGACCTAGCGAAAGACACAACAGGGTTTAGAAGTGGCTGAAGCGACCCTCTCGCTCACAGATCCCCAGTTACCAGACTGGTTTCTTGGGTCCACTGGTAGCCGGTGCAAAATACAGTAGCGCTGGTGGTGTTACAGTTCACACGAGGGACCACGCTGGCAGGGAGACAACCCCAGGATGATGCAAGGATGGCTTAAAGCTGCGCTTTCACCACCCTCTTTGAGGCCTGCCAAGAACAGCTTGGCCAAAGCGAGGGGTCTGGGCAGCAGTCCCTACTTCCAGACTCCTTCCAGAAACTCCCCATATTAAATATAAGGCTATATAAATCCTGACTATCTTCCCCATTTATTATTACTATGGTTCACAGGCTAAGTAGCGTAAACCCTGGTCAGTCCTTTGATAAAAGACCAAGGGAACTTGGGGTCCAGATAGGCTTGTTAAAATTCATCACTTCCAATGGAAATCTCCGAGCTGTGCTCCTGCTGCTGGATGCGGACCCCTCTGAAGGAGAAATGAACTGAACCGAAGGGACACCTGACCTTTTTAGAGTTCCCACAGCATTCCCCGCAAATATAGAAGTATCGAATTTAGCATCCCTCTAAAATTCAGAGCTAGTTAACTAGATTTTATTCTCAAACTGTTTGTGCTCATGCAGGATGTGGGGAGGTTTTTTGTCTCTGTGCCGTTTTATGGTGTTAATCTGTAGTGCAAGTGCCCAGATACTGCCTCCTCCTACAGACTGGCTGCGTTTCTTCAGATTAGGATTTCTTCTGACGTTTTGGGATGGAGCAACATAAATGTTTGTCTACCTGGTAAAGCTGTAAATATTGGTTCCCCTGCATTCCTATATACAATGAAAAAAAAAAAAACAAAAACAAAAAAAATATATATATATACCGAATGCCAGTTATTCCTGACCCCAGGCATGTTCAAATCTCCAATTAAAGTTTCACCATCCATGTGTGATAATTGAGGCTTTGAAATGCACCTGGAAACATCTCTCTCCTTTCCTTCCCTCTGACAGGATTTCAGAGCTCTGAAATCACATCCATTGCGAGCTGCCTTTCCCCTAGTCATACTTTTTTATTGAACAAATGTGCAGAAAACTGCTCGGTTGTTTGCCTAGATTAAAACAAGGCCCCATCCTGTCCCCTTCCACTGCCCGTGCCTATAATTTCTTCTCAAGCTGAATGCTGAATGGGGTTAAAGCCAGCACACTGTTACGTTTGGAACCAGCTTTCATCCAGGAAAATGATACAAATGAACCTGGGAAATAAGCTGCAGCTTGAGAAAGTAATAAAGCGTGTTACAGTGCTCGTGTGTAACTGGAGATGGAGGAGCTGCTTCCAGAACAGGGACTGGAAAGGACATACTGGCACCTGCGCAATTTCTGAACCGCTGCAGTCAAATTCTTTCCTCTCTGTCCTGGCAAGGCTGGAGACCAGATGAGATGCTGTGGCCCAGCCAAAAGAGATACTTCTTTGTGCCCTACAGCGATCTCCTCTGCAGCTGGTTCTTCCTGCGACAGCAGCTCTTCTCCTCACCACCCCCGTAAGTGCTCCCTGGGAGAGCAGCCCCGGCTGCGGTCACCACCAGCAGAGCCAGGGCAGCACCCGCTGGGCTCCAGCACCTCACAGCATCGTGTGAGCAGAGAGCAGCCTGAGAAAATTTTTTCGCTGAGAAAATCAGGAACATTGAACAAAGTGTGGATTTTGTATGGAAATTCCCAGCTGAACACCCCTGTAAGATGGCACGTTTGGTCTCACCGCCTGTTCCCATGTGCTAATCTCACCCAGAAGCCTTCTCGTCTACAAACCCGCCAGACGCAGACAGTTCTTGACCTGAAAGCTGGTGAAATGGACAAACTCATCATCACCTTGATAACAGCACAAGCTCACACCATCTCTCCTTGGTTTTAAAAGCAGGACTGTCAAGGTATTTTGAGATCTTAGAGAGCCTGGCCTCTGGTAACAGACAATCCAACCCATAAATACTATTTTTTATTACACCCATTCCTCAATTTCTCAGAAATAAAGTCTCACTTCTTAAATAAGACACTACATTTGAAAATCAGTTGCTCCTTTCTGGCTCTCACTGCTGCCTTGCGACTGATGTATTGCTGTGATAGCCCACTTCAAACATCCCTCACACCCGTAAGCTACCTGCGGTCACCAAAGCCCTCCTAGCACCCCCTGATGAACTGGTCGAGCTTAAGGGAATGACTGCAAAGCTCCAGAACAACAGCAGAAACTAAACTCCCCAAGAAGCCAAACGTATTGAAAATGTTCTGGTTTAAAAAAAAAAATAAAAATAAAAAAAAAAGGAAAAAAGTCCTGTGACTTTCCCCAAATGTTTTCCAAAGTCAGTTTTTCTCCAAATATAAACGAAAACTTCAGCTGGAAGGTGCATGTTTATTTCAGTCCAGGCTGTCTTCTGGAGAAATACGTAAACACGGCACTGTATCACAAGCATTTCTGATTCGAAAAACAACTTCAATCTAGCTTGTTAAAGTTATCTGGAAATAAGCTTAGTCAAGCTTCTGTAGTGGGAAAATGGCTGCATTCTCTAGCAAGTGAAATATAAAGTAAAAAAAAATTACCCTAGTCGAAGATAAAATCTGACCTGATTTTTGCAGCTTTTAATTTTAGTTATCTGGAAGAGCCAAAGCAATAATGGGGCACTTGTAAGAAGGAATATGAAAAAGCCAGTGCTAAATACAGTGGGAATGGAAATGTGATGGAGAAAGTACATCTCTAAAATAGATTTTTGAGGTGTCAGCATGAGGATCGGGTCCGATAAGGCACTCAGTTATCCAGGACTTACACCTAGCAGAGCCAAAGCAAAAGGTACGGGGCTCCTAGAGGGGAATTCAGAACCTCGTGTTCTGTCTAGATTTCCTATATAGAGCATGGGAAAAATTAGGCACCTTTGAATATGGTATCCAAAACATCTGTTTCTGTATTTTATCCAGTGACTATTTATATGAAATATTTAAGAAACAGTTGTGAAAGCTGGGAAGGGAATCTAAGAATCTCTCTGCCAGATGGGTGCCTTAACTAGTACAGTCATGCTTTCTCTTACGTTGTCTTCGCTCTCCGTGTCTCCCATTCTCTCTCTCTGGCCCAATGAACTTAAATTATTTTCTGCACCATGGCACGGTTTCAATAGGAAGGGTGGAGAGTGCCTGCCTTCAAAACAGCCTGCAGTCTGGTGGTCAGGCCGCTCTCCTGGGACGTGTGAGTCGGAGGCTCCTCACGCACAGAACATTCCTGTGCTCGCAGACAGGAAACGGCGAGGGTGCGCTGGAGAACTCACCTTGTTTTTTCTAAGCTCTACCTCCTATTATACAGATAATAAAAGGAAATATTTAACAATAACCAAGAGAATTACTGACACTTATAGACACCTTTAATCCCTGAGATTCCAAAGCAAACAATGGGCTCTGCTGAAGCAGGTCTGCCCTTTGGACCGAGCAGAGGCACCCAAGAATGCAGAGATGGGCCTTGCTGTACTCCTTAAAATGCTGTAACACGTGCTCGTTTGTGTGCTAGATCCGCCCCATAGGCTGAGTCGGAAGAAAAATCTGCTTGCACAGTATCCTTTTTTGTCCACTCTACACCATTTCAGCTTTAACCTTGTTCAGCTCCTTCTGCTCTAAGCACAGCAGTTGTAAGTACGCCCTGTGCAGGGGCTCAGGGGTGTGAGTCTCACCCCAGGTGTGTACATTGGAATCAGATTGCTTACCATCAGTTTGTTATCTCCTCGGGCATCACACAAGCAACACCGCACCAGCTGAGGCTAGGGGATGAATAAAATTTCTACATGTTGCTGTAAGTGCAGAGAAAAGCTTCAAGGAGGTAGAAAATAATAAAGTACGTTGGATTTTGGCCAGGACAGTAAGAATTAATAACCACACTTCCAGCAGCATACCCTGGGACCGACACTAACTACAGCTATGGCCAGTTGTCTGCCAGGTTGCAGGTTTCATTTGGATTTGACAGTTTTGCAGGCTGGTCCCCATTGAATCTACTTTAATTCTTCCTGTATTGAAACAAAAGAAAAAGGGGAGGAATTTCTGAGTCTGCACAGCTCCTGCTGGCAAAGCTACACAGAGCTCACAGAACAGTAGGAAGGGAACTTTCCAGAATATGGAAGTCTGGTTTTTTCAGCTAAAGCAACACTTGCTGCCCAGATAATGATGGCCAGTCAGCCTCAGGCCGCCTCCATGCAGCCAGCCAGGAGCCCCAGCATGGCAGGTCCTACTTCCAGGTGACTCCACCATCCCTGCACCTCCTGCACTTGCAGGAGAAGCACTTACAGCGGCCCCATACTGTGCCTCCAGTGGAGTCAGTCCTCCTGTGCCAATTGCTCTGCGTTAACAGACCTCGTATACTGGAGGAACGTGAGCCAAACCTGTCTCAGTTTCTATTTTTTGGAATTTGGAAGTTTATGCAATGCAGGAAGTTATGGTTTCCCAAGTCCTTTCCATAAACAGTGAGCATTTTGCTCCTTTATGACCCAATCAAATCAAGGCAGTTAGCATACGAATAATTTCAAGTCCGTATTCAAATGCTTTGCTGAACCTGGGCCAGAGTAAAGATGTGTTTGGAGATAACAAGAGTTTCCTAAAATGATGGATTCCGAATTTTTGTGCGTACCTTATAAAATCTAGAACTAAAGATGTTTTCTAATAGCTTCATTAATATGAATGCCTTCCTTTTCCTATTTAAATGTATTTAAGACGTGTAAGACGTGCTTTTATCATTGGGATTTTGCTTCGCTATAATTTTGCTTGTGTATTTTTTGCCATGTGGTTTTCAACTTTATGCGTTAGGAGAGACCAGCTGGGATAAAGGAGGACCTCCTTTACAAGACCTCCCTTAAGCAGCACAAAGCCTCTAGCACAGGCCAGGGGAGAGAAAGGAATAGTACTAAGGCTGTAGGATGTAATCCTAACTGACATGGAGATTGTGTTCCTCTTTTTGCTCAATTCACAGGAATTGCTATCACTGTATCTTATTATGACATTAACGAATCTGAGTAATTAGATGTTGAATACAAATCGGTTTGTCTCACCAGCAAACGCACAGAGACGCACATATGCAGCGATGCATTCTCCCCACTTGTAATTATTTCTCTTCATCCTGGTTTTCCACCTTGAAAAACGCAGTAAAAATATACAGCACGCGGAGGCTATTTTAAGCTAGGATTTCATTTTCTCTGCTTCCATTGCCAGTGACCACACCGTGACGTGGGCTACACACGCTACTCAAGTCTGAGGACCTTTGGAGGAGTCGGGCTGTGCCCATCCTCCCTGAGCACATAGTGAACGAGCAGGTAAGAACAGCAGAGCAAGAGCTGCCCTGCGAGCATCAGGGGACGAACGAGCTTTTGATCAACTGAACAAGGCTGCCACGTCCTCCAAAGCTTTTACTGGGGTCCCTGAGAGCCCTTCCACCCAGAAAAGATGCTGCAAGCAGAGCCCTTCAAAACAACTTCTCAAAAGCTAGAACCAGCGTAGGCAGTAGGTCTGGCTCCTTGCTGCCTGAGAAGAAATGCAAACATGGGTAAATGGCCACTGTCAGTGCTCCATTCTCCATTTCCCTTCACCACTCTTTCTTCCCTCATGACCCAATCCTCCAGTTCCTCATGCCAGATGTCTTATTCCCCAGGAATCTCCATGGGCTTCAGAAGCCCATGCAAGTTAGCACAACCTTCCAGTCACTGGGTCACATGCACTTGGTAGGGGCCCTCCCCTGTTCTTCCAGGAAAGCTCCTCTCTGAAGTGCAGTGCCTCTTGGGGGGCATTCATCCCCCCAAGTCCCAGCCCCACTATCTTATTGTCCTATTCGCTTCACAACTAGCTCCTTATTTTTCGAAAAAGCCCAGAACAGAGCAACAAAACTGTTCTCAGCAAACAAAGTAATTGGGGCACTAATAAGAATATAGCAGAAGGTTTGGGAGTTGTGTAGAAAGACCTTAACGTGATGAAAAGGGACATTAATAACCTCACACTTTGCCATCTCTTCTCCCGTCAAGTGCTGCTTCTCACTGTCCACCAGCAGGATGCCAGGGTCACTGGGAAACGTCTGGCCTAGCAAGGCCAGAAAGCCCTGTCAGAACATCTCTGGGGACACGCAGGGTGATTGGAAAGGTCAAGCACAGGCTGGATTTGTACTGTTTGCCTATAAATTGAAGCAAGATTTTACACCCCAAGGCCTGTTTTGTTTGCCCTTTAGTAAAACCTAGGACGTGGGCACCAGTGTGAGATGGGTGCACGGTACAGATACACGCCAAGCACAGCACAGCAGCTCCAGTTTTAGAATGGGTCGGACAAACTATGCTGTTACCTTCATCAGGTAAACCAGGAAGGATAAACCTACAAGGAAAGGTCTAAGTTTAAGGCCAGTACATCCCCAAAACATTGAGAAATGGCCAAATTTGCCTCTTCCAACTGCTATCACATGAACTGGCAGATCATTGATTTCCGACTGAAACAGTCCAGTGTCGATGAAGCCAGAAAATCGATCAGCATACTCCTAACAATATTAGTGGGAATGGGGCCAACCACAGTCAGTTCAAATTTTGTTCTCAGGTGGAGCAGGACGAACCAAGGCAGCTCTTCTGCTCACAAGCTGGGACTTTTGAAAATCCCACCTAATATGGGTAGTAACACTACACACTGCAGCAGCGATTCCAACTAGCTGGTTGACAAAAAAGAGCTGAGGACATATCTATTTTTAAAATTCAGTTATTAAAACGTCCTGGAATACATCGATGATAAATCACTTCATGATCAGCAGCACTGCACAAATGCTAGTAAATTACAGAAGACACAAACTGATGGAAACTGCAAGATAAAATGATTCGATTTTAGATTTGGCCTGCGTGGTTTTGTTTCCAGCCAACAACCAAAATAAGCAAATTTTTTTTGTTAGGGGCCTGTATTTCACACCACGGTCTTCATAACTCAGTTTATACTGACTAAAAATGCTGAATAGAGATAATCAATATAATTTTTTGAACCTCCCCTGCTAACAAAAATCTGTGAGATTGAATCCAAAAGCCCTTCAAAATGTTATTTTTCAACTATTAGGCTGGTTTGTTTGTTTATTGATTTCCCTAAACACTGGCAGTGAAACAAATCTGGTCTCTTTTGGGGTTGTTCACTTGGCGAGTCCCGTGTCCCTACATGTACCTCCTCCATTAAGGTTCTGGATCTTCCTATGGAAATTTGGCAGTCATTAAGAGCAGGTACAGGACAGGAACAGTTACCGAGCACTTGCCATTATGTGGCCTTGTTTTAGTTACTTGTAACTGCCAAACTTTCATCATTTCAATTGAAATTTTCGCTGCCTGCCTCCGGCTGATACTTTGTATAATGTCAGTATAAATGTCTCTGTCTTTGCTGATGAATAACTTACAGAAAGTTATGTTGTTTTGTCAATGATAAACACTTCTTACACTTGTTTTAGGAAGGCTCCATACCTTGATGCTTCAGAACCACAGACAAAATGCTAGGGCAGCCCTGGGTGCAGAGGGAAACATTTTGTTGTTGTTCCCTAGGTAATTCATGCTGGTTCTAAGTCTGCAATGGCTGCCTGGTACACTCAGGCCATACAAGAGGCGAGTAGGTCCATTTGTTTATTATTTCATCCGTATTGAGCACATCCTACTACAGCTGAGCTGAGCTGACAGGGAGTTTCTTTCTACAATACAGAAGGAGACAGGCTGCAGAGCAAGATCAGAGGATCTTTCGTCATTACTGCACGTACGGTACCAGGACGGGGCTTCCTGAGGCTGTCACTCCTCTATTGACAGCAAACAGCCATGAAATCCCTTCACAAAGTGGTTGTTTCATTTTGCCTTTAGAGGCTGGTTCACATGGAGGACAGCAGCCTGTTGGTAAGGTCAGTTAGCTCAAGCCGTACAGGTCTGTACAAGCACCTCCGGGTTCCAGCTCTCCTAATGATCCACGGGAGAGCTAACGTGGTTCCGCATGATGGAATTAACACAGGAAATTACACATAAAGAGATTACGCTAGAAGAATATTATGGCTGAGGAATATTATAATACTAAGTCAAACACTCCGAAATTTGAAATACCAAAATTTACATTGCCCTGAAATCTTCATTCATTCTTTTCTTGTTGCACACAGAGCACAGCGGCTGAGCACTGTGGTTAACGAGCAGGCCCCAGGAAATCAGTTGTACCCCCCTGTGCATGGCAGAGAGCACCTACATACCTAGTTGGTGTGCCGACGAAAACCCTAAACAGCCTAAAATGAGGACAATGACGTTAACGTTTTATGAGTGATGTTTTATCAGCCATTCACGTACCATTCGTGATGGGTGAATTCAGGCCTCTTTCTATCTCAAATAGAAAGAAAATGAGTTCATGTTTCTACGTGTGTTTTGCAGCATCAAAGTTAGTAATAACTCATAATTTCTGTGTTATGCAAGTATTCGGTCCCCTCCCCAGACAGAAGGTGGGCTATGGAACAATTGAATATCCCAGTAAGTTTTCCAAGATCAAAATCCTGGGTTCTGCTTCTGTTAAAATGGGGACTATTTGAAATAACCTATAGACTGCTGATAAAAAATTTAGGTGCTTTAACAGCTCACTTTATTTGCCTGACCCCAAGAATATTAGACACCTTGACTTTCTATACCATGTCAAAAGAAAATGAGATGCCCCAATCACACAAGTGAAAAGGATGAGTAATGAGCTGTGCAAAGATGCATAAAGGAAGGGAAATGTGAAATGGTGTTGAACCCAGGAACCCCATCCTCAGGGTGAGCGCTCTTGAGTATCAAGCTAGCACGTCATGCCCCTTCTTGTCTGCCATTCTTCTGGAACCATGAAGCCTTTGCTCCTTTCAGTACAGAGCCAACAGGAAGATAAATGCTGCCCCTACCTCAACCAGTCTGCAAACTGTTAGGGCAGCCTGCTAGGGAGGAAGAAGATGGCAAATTGAACCTCCTCCATCAAACCGAGCTCAGGACCACAAGGACTTCCTTGGTAAGCACTCTCAGCACTGGCTTGGAGGGCGAGGCAAGAGCTGTAGCGTAAGGTAAGGTAACCACCATATTAGAAGTGATCCTCATAACCTCATTTTAGGAAAAAAATAGTTACAATTCCTTATGTAACTTTTTCTCCTCAAAGTACTGTGTAGTGTAACAATCCATTGTTAAACAGCCACTAGATTCCGACACAGAAGTGGCAGTATTTTAGCCATGAATGAGCAGCCACCTGGGATACGTGTAATTGGAAAAAGAAAAAGGGAGAGGATCTGATTATCTATGAAACACATTTTTCTATCCTTCAGGATGAATGACAACAGAAGAAGATAGTATTTTTTCCCTCATAGTTTTACACCTTGCTAAAACAAAACAGATAAATCATGATATCTTCCATTCCCCTATCTTCCTTGTTCTTTCCCCTGCAAGCAAGCGCACACATTTACAACGGGCTTAGCTTTACAATCTTGATAGGGAGCCATCTGCCCAAGCAGAAAACAAGAAAATTAGTAGCAGAGCAGATTTTTACTTGATGCTGTGATGCTTTTTGTATTAAAGCCATAAACTCTTCCTTAAAAGAGTTCAGAAATAATAAATTCAACAGGTAATTAGTATTTGAGGCTTGGCTACTTTCCTTGTGACCATCGTTTAGAGATATCTGCTTTTACATTTACTACAGGAACGACTGGCTGGTAATACAGATGCAGATACATTATGCTGGCTAATATTTCCAGATACTTTATACCGATACATTTTTATCTTTAATCCAAAGAGGCTGCAAAATCTTTTTTTTTTTCTTTCACTCGTTTCAGTTTCCCCTGCACTCTGTCTTGCCTGAGCCATAATAATCAGAGTGGATTGAGAGCTGTCGCATAGAGACAGCCTCCCTCAGTACCTGCCCTGCATACTAATTAAGTGCTTCCAGTCTGCAGGCTGGGACATGGATTCAGTCTTTCAAGTCAGCCCAAGGCTGAAAATGAAAAGCTATAAACCTCACTCAGCAGAATGGAAAGCATAAGGTTGCTGGGATATTGTATTGTGCAAGTTACATTCATGAATACAGGGAAAAGGACAAACAGAATCTGCTGCGATAACAAACGCAGCAGAGCAGGGGGATTTCTAAGGAGAGCTGGGCATGGATCTGAATTCCAGCCACTTATTTGCTTTCATGTCACCTGTAATATTTGCCGTCTCATTGTTCAACCCATTTTTTAAATAACTGCTCCATGTATTACACACAAAATTAGCAGTTAGTACTGGACCTTGTGGCACCCCACTATTAACCTTTTGTCATGTGGAAAATCTAACAGTTCTGCCTTTTAATCAGTGTCGAATTCATACAAGTATTACCTCATACTTACGGCTTTGGTAACTTTAATAGTTCTGTCTGAAGCTTTGCTTGTGCGATTAATGATTAGTGAAGTGTGACTCCCTTCCTCTGTAGCACCCCTTCATGCTCTGAACAGAAAGCTGATGGGAAGGTGACAACATCAAGCAGCTGGGGGGTTCCTGGCAGAGTTCTGTGCAAGAAGCTCAGGCATAGCTAGGGGAAGACGAGGACAAAGGTTTGGATGAGCAGAGTAAGCATGCAGCCGTGCAGAAGTCAGGCTCTACCTGTACTATGTGGTTACCTGTAACTGAGTTGGTTTCATTGTTTAGAACATAAGGAGGGGTGAGACATCTTGGTTATTTGCATTTCGCTTCAGTTGTGTCTCTCTTGCTCCTGAAAATAAGCTCTACCTGCTCTGATTTGCAAGCAAAAACAGCTTGCGATTCAAGGATTCTCTTCAAAAATTGACATTTTCTTTCCTTCTGGCAAGGAATGTGGAAGAACTCTGTTAATGTGAATGTTTACCTCAGATCTAGCAGAAGAAATTTGCATCTTTCAGTGACCTACTGACACACCAGAGCTGGGGTAGAATCCCCCTCCTCCTTTTGTTGGAAAGATGCTTCAGACCTCACCATTTCTAGGGGCTCTTCTAGGAACCTGGCAAGTAGACTGCTTTGGAACCACGGATGCCTTCTGGATAAACTTATTCTGTTGATTTTTGATTCCTAAAGCATAGGATCAGATGTTCCCCACATTTTCTTCTTTAAAGTTAAAAACTCTTTGCGAGAATGAGCATGTTTCACTTTGAAACTGATGCTGTAAGAAGCTTTGAGTGGTGCACAAAGGAGCATTACAGTATGGCTGCCTGGTAAATGGCAGGCTATAGTGTACTTGCTGTTAAGTTTCCTCTGTGTTAGCATTATCTCCAAGGAAATATTTCAGAATTCCTCTGTTATTGGACTGGAGACTCCTTAACAATCACAATTTTTGGAGTGGGATAAGAGAAGGGCATCTCTGTCAAAGAGTTGCATCACGTCTTTCATTTGGTGATGCACCAAGTCCAAACTTCAAGTGCTTATTTTGTACATTAAAAGCTTTCTTGCTCTGATATAGATCATATCCAGACTGCACACTGTTATTTAGTATAAAGTTAACAAAATAATATAACCTGCTATTCTCTCATGGATGCAACTAGTCACCTGACTGCATATAATTCTTGGAGCTGTCCAAGAACACATGAGCTAGAGCCCGCCTGAGACACCGGGTGGCCTCTGTTAAGGGAAGAACCTGAAACTGGGCAAATGAAAGTCTTATTTTGACAGGAATTCTTAAAGTAGTCAATTTCCCAGAAGGCATGGACTACCCCGCTGTAAAAAATCTCTAATGATTAAGTTCTCTAGATAACTAATGCACCTGCAGACATTAACAACAAAGAACAAGATACAACCATTGCCAAGCATTTAATGATAGCCTAAGGACTAATGAAGATCTGAAGGAGAGCAACTTGAAAGGCAATGGTCACAGCCCACCAAGAACACGATGTACTTTCTTGTCTTACTGAGATCTAGACTGAAATAATTCAAAGGCCTAGAGACCTAAATCCATCCCAAACGTTGAAAGGATGGATTATTCTTCCCAAGCAAAGCACATAGAATTTCCTTTTACTGAAGTATTTGTCCAAATTGCAGAGACCCAAAACCAGTATGTAGTTTGTGTGTGTGTGGTTAGAGAAAAAAAATACAAAAGTTCTTCCTCCTGGTAATGTCTTCTACAATTCAGTGTTTCACCATGACCAAATAATACTCTGCAGCTGTATTTTCATGAGAAGATACCTGGAAGGGAAGGAGACAAGACCTAGAGGTCTTGGTTGTGTTCCTAGTCAGAATCATCACCCTTTTGAGCCTTTCAAACCTAAAGATCCAAAGAAAATGCAAGACAAAGAATCATCACAAGGAGAGAAAGAAAAACATCTCCTCTCTGGCTTTTTATCGCTCAGCCATATCCGTAACTGATATTTAGATTCAACTTTGGTTTTATCTTTGGATTTATTTTTGAAGGGAGCAGAAGAGGGAGAAGGGAAAAAGGGATGTTTTGTTTTGCATTCACCTTTAATTTGGACTGTCAGATTCTTGTGGTCACTTCAGGTAGCCAGTGTGTAAAAGAGGCTTGCTACTGCTGTTGCTTACAGAACTGCAAAGATGTCTTGCAAAAGCAGAGTTTGATTCAAGGCCTGAGAACCGGCCATGAACTCTGTGGCTTTCAGCTCTTCCAAAACCTTGTCGGCCTCCAGCTAAAGAGATCTCAGCGAGTCCAGTTTCTCAGATGAACAGAAAAGGAATTCTCTCCTCTCTATTTAAGTTCCTATACTAGTCCCATCTCTGAGATATGAGGCAATAATGTCTCCTGAGGAAACCCCTCATGCCTAAAGACCGTCAGCAGCACAAAATATCAAAGGAACCTTGAGGAGATGTTTGGACACCTCCTTAGCCTTTCTTGAACAATTCCAGATATTTCTGAACCCAGAAGCCAGCCATGAACAACAGAGCGTCTGCGTCTGGCCATAACTACTCAATAATTGGCAGCTAGAAGTATTGAGAGAGCCAAAGAATAAACCTTTCCTTCAAACATGTTCAATTGTTTGGACACAGTCTCCAGGGGCCGATGACACTTCTCTCGGTTTTAGACTTGTAGTCTTGCAGCCAAAACCACAACAAGACAGGGTAGGATGTAGGAAATAAATCAGATGCCACCCTTTTCTGGAAATTATTTTTCTGCAGCTCTTTGGCAACATTCTTAGGTTTGTGGACCGGAAGATTGTCAGACTGAACAACTCAAGAGACAGGGAAAGGCACAAGTTTCATCATGAGAGTTGCTATGGCTTCCTGCCTCTCTTCTCCCACACAGTTTAATATCTGTTATCACTCCTTTAAGGCCATTTTTAATTGCCTCTGAAAGGCTACACAAGTGGTTGGGTGAGGAGACGGTACTGGGTGATATCTGTATCAACCACATTTAGTTGAATCTGTAACATCTGGACTATGAACTTACGATTCCTCCCCAGAGTAGTGGTGTTGCAAGCTTTCCAACAAACTCTTTTTTGGTCTTTCCTATCTTCTTTAGGTTTTCTTTCTGTCGTTTGGTTTGACACAGGCAGCCACAAAGACACCCTGTTTGCATAGGGCTCCATGAGCCAGTGACCAGAGAGAGGTGCCTTAAACAAATCAAAACTAGGAAATGTCTTTGAGTGTGTAAGAAGAATGCTAGACCTGCCACTCCTGAATCAGCATGCTATGGTACATGGAAAAGCTACTCTCACCCTGCATGCTATTTTTTCTTCCTGTGCATCTCCTTTTTTTCTTTTATAAAACAAACAAGAAAACAAACCAACCCAGTACTGGCATCCAGCACCACCAGCTCAATGCCACATAACTAATTCTCTCCACTCCTCCACTTTTCTTGCTGTTGTTTTGCTTTGTTTACAGCAAGGACACTTAAAACCACTTTATAAGGCTTTTGGTAGAATGATCAAACCCAAGTAAAATAAAGATCTTGCTTAGCTTCCTCCCCCTCCCCCTTCTTTCCTTAAGAATAAATAAAATGGTTTTAAGTGATCATTTGCAAAGGAAGCCTACTCGCATATAATAGTACTTGCAAGGCATGCAACAAGCCACTCTGAAACTATCTGAAGAATTCCTGTGAAAGAGAGTGATGCCTGAATATTACCCTGACAGGTATAGGAATAACGCCTCTTGCCAGAGAGCCTGCTGACAGATGAGTAGACCCGCAGTACCAACAGCCTGTGCTTGGAAGAAAATCCAAGTTAGAGGGTAAACTCTAGGGCTACCTAAATTATCATCTGATCAATGGATTCAAAGGTGCTGTCTTGCTTAAACACGACTTTCATAAAGTTGAGTTTCAAAATAATAATATGAAAGCAGCCCCTTGACCGAGAGATCCATGACAGCAAGACGGGATCTATCGATTTTCTATATCTGATGACATAAAGTTGTCCTCAAACTTCGACTCCCCTTTCACAAAGAGCTCGTTTAATCTATTTTCATGGACTGTCATTTAATCCTGGAAAAAAAAAAAAAAAGTGCCCTGAAGATGGTGTTGGCATTAGTAACTGTTTGAATACCTGACATTCCCTTCATAAGCACCTGCAGTGATGCTGAGTGATGGTTCACGGCTAAGCCAACTTGAGCAGCACATTTCTATAGATGAGTGATCCCATCAGTCTAGATGCAAGAAGCTTTTATCCCTGAGATAGAATCCAAGAACAGTGACTAAACAGATCCTTTTGCTCTTGGAGCACCTTCTCTCCCTCTCCTTGCTCATATTACAGGAGCTGCTTTTCTTCATTTATCCGACAAGCTCTAAACCTTTACCCAGTGAAACCCACTTTGCAGTTCTGTGTCAGGGATAACACACACAAACTCTTTCCTGGTTCACTCTGCATTTAAATTCTCCCACTGTGTGAAAACAGGAAAGTAGCTCCTACATGCTGCTTGAACCAACAGCTGTGACTTGTTAGCCTGCTAGAAAGAAGAGATGAAATCCCTCTTCTTAGTAGGGGAGGCTATAAAATAAGAAAGCAGAGGTAGATGGGAGAAGGAGGTGCATTCCTTCCATGGGGAGAAAGAAACTAAAGAAAACCTATAAACCAAGGAGGCTACCACAGTTTCCCAACAGCTTCTTCTAGTCTGGTTTTAAGAGAGAATTTCTCCGTTAAAAAAATCAAATGTAAAGAAGCTGTACGTGCCATGTTTAGGACAACCTTTTAGGAGATGGTCTTTTTTTTTTAGGTTTTAGCGGAAGGGTTTGAAAGTCTAAGTTCTCAAGCTGAGAACTGTGTCCCTTCTGGACCCCTTAGGGAAGGGCTTTCAACACCATGCCCCGTAACAGCATGGTTCTCAGAGGCATAAAGGCAATTTTTGTGCCCTGGAATGACAAACACTCAGAATGAATCTGCTATTTTGGGCAAAGTCCAAAGAGCCTAAAAATGCCCAAAATTTTATTACCTGCTAAAAAATAATCTCTTTAAAATATATTGCACCCACCTACCTTTAAGATTTTTTACAAATAACTTACATTTCAGAACTTACTTTCTTCTATAAGAGAAAGATGTGATTCTGCACACCAATTTCTAGTGCAGCTTGTAGAAACTGCCCTAAAAAACTCACTGCTTTCACTGAATTTAAGTTGTATATCCAGTATCCTCCCCAGCAGCGTTCATAAATAGGTACTACCTCCATGCGAATACGTAAAACACCACAGTAACTTATTTCAGATTTCTAAAAGTACACTGAATATTTTAGTAGCAGCTCAACTTCTTCAAGAACTCTGTAAAAGCTTAAAAATTGATAGAAGATACTACTTTTTTTTTTCCTATTAGAATTTCTCATATGTCTTAAATTCTTCCTTATACCTTACTAGCTGCATTTGGGCAGTATTTTCCTTTTCTGGAGGTTAAAATACTCATTTGACTTGAATTACCATGTGAACTACTTTACTTAATGCTTTCCTTTATTATTTGCCTGGCTTGTGGTTTTATTATTACAATCCCTTTTAAAGTAGGGAATGCTTTTAAACTTTATCACATATTTAATAGTAAAGAAGTATAAATATGTCATAATAATTTAATAACAACATAAGATGATAAATATTAATGTTGCAGCACAATGTGTCTTAGAAATGGCTCTCTGCAAGATGGCATGATGATGATTATAAATTTCAACTGTCCCATCATTTAAATGCATCGAAACTCTCAAATGCACAGAAGTATGCAGCATGACTACACACCAGTTCGGGAAGTGATGAAGGATATCAGACCTCGTTCAAACTTCAGAGGGAATATAATCAGTCAGCTGGAAACTAATCACAGAGCTGTAGTTAGCACCTCAATTCTTGAGAAAGATGCTACCGATCTTTAATAAAATCAAACAGCAAAGAACTCAGGTTTATACCTCATCAATAAAACAGTACCTTCTGAATCATACCTCTAGCATCAGGATCATGCATCAGTTCAATCCTGAAACACACAACTTAGAAAGACACTACGAGCAACAAATAGGGCCCACAAGAACATTTGTACTTTCCTGCTTTCAAAAGTCCCTCCCCAATACCTTTCAACAGTCCAAAGGCATTTTCATTACTCAAAAACTACAGTTTCACAGAAAGATATCAAGGAAGTCTGCAAAGCCTTGGGCCCCCATAATGACAGGTGATTTGTTAGCTGAAATGAACTTAAATGATCCTAAAATGAACCACTCTACGAACTATAGGGAAACGCTTCCTTTCCCCCATCCTCCTCAAGAGATAAATCATGAAAACTTGACCAGTAAAAATATTTTCTTTTTGACCTGAAGTCATGAACCAAATCTGAAATCCCATCAGAGCTGTGGCCAATTTCACCAGAGAAAGATGGGAAGAGTGCAAAACAGCTCAGAAGAGAAATTATGCTAACAAAAGGATAGAAGAAACCAAGAAAGCGTTCTTTCTCCATTTTTCCAATCAACGGCGTCTCTGAAGTATGCGATACGTAATTAAATGCAACAAGTAATACTCAAAGCTCATGATCCAGCAAAGGATGAAGTACCTGATCTAATGAGCTGTGGTGTGCTGGCCCATCTTCCGTCCTCGCACTTACCAGCCACAGAATCCTTTGTATCCCGCACCAAAACATGTTCCTGAAAAGCCTGCTTCCATGGGCATGCCTAATGCCAGAAGGACAGAAACCACACCAATACTTAGTCTTCCCCTGTATCCGTGCCATTGTATCTCATTACCAACTTCTTCAGCTTCACTCTTTCCACCTACTAGTTTTACAGCACACAAAACACTCGACACCGAACGCTTTCTGACACTGCCACGCATGGAGAGCAAATCTTCCTTCAGTGATCTTTTAGGAATGACTGTGAACCAATTTCACAAGCCTCACTTCACAACCTTTACCTTCCAACTTCTTGGTTACCCTTAGCCTGTATCAAGCTTCACCCTGTAAGGCATTCAGATTCCTTGCAGCCATTACTGTCTGGAAGACGGTTCCAGAAGTTCATTTTTTGACTGTTATTTCTTATAAATTCCTGTCTAAATGTATTTTTCATTAATTCATATCCTTCCTATCTACTCCCAAAGGTATTTCTAGAAAGTACTCATATTCTCTCTGAATTTTCATCTTGGTAAGCCAAAGGAGTCCATCTTCTTTTAAGAAGAGTTTTTTGAAAGAATGGTAAAAATCAATCCAATGATCCTTAGAGACCTCCTCTGCACTGGTTCCAGTTTAATCTCACCTCTTTTCCAGTGCAGATGGTCAGACAGATATCAGTAATCCAGACCAGATCTTAAAGGCGTTTCTTCCTAACCATACCAGGATTTTCCAGTATCTACAGAAAATGCCTTTTTAACATTCGCAGTGTTCTCTCACTCATAGCCAAAAATACTATTCGTGCATTTATCTTAACAAACTCAGAGGTCTGACCTCTGCATCCCTGTCAGCTGCTGTGAGCCTCCAGCTCCCAGCAGAAGCTCTTACAGTTAGTTCCCACCTGAAGGCTGTTGTGATACCTCTCGTTGCCTCATTGTGATGCCTCCTGTTGGCAGCCACCTTGTTCTAGCGAGCCGACAGGCAGATTCACCTTCATATCAGTTACACCTCTCTGCTCTGGGTTATCTGCAGCTTTCATACGCACACACCTTGCAGCAAGGTCACTGATGGGAAATATTAAACAGAATCAGTCCCAAGACAAATCTTTGAAAAACACCATAAACAAACTCTCTACATTTTCACAACCTCTCTTTTGAAATACACAATGCCTTCAGCCATTTTTTTAAAATTTCAATTCCTGTTCTCTTCCTCTTAAATAGTGGTTTCCATGAAAATTGTTTCAAATGTTTGGCTTAAATGTAGATATATTAGGCCCACTGCATTGCCCTTTTTTTTTAAAGAAGTGCATTATATCATCAAAAAAGATATGAGGTTTGTCTGACTTTCGATAAAACCACCTCACATTCTGTCCCATTTTCCATTTACCTACGTTTACATGATCTTGATTACTCCAACCCTTCAAATCGTATCTAAGACCTTGCAGAGCACCAAGGCCAAATAACAATCCCGTAGCTTTTCCCTCCTTTCTATAGAAACAGAAATGATTTTTGACACCTGCCAATCACACAGCACCATTCCAGAACTGAAAGATTAATTGCAAACCCTTGCTAGCAGAGCGGCAATTTCACATGGCAGCTCCTTCTGGCACACAATACAGCCTTTCTGTTTCTTCAGAGTAAGAAGTCAATATTTGATGTGTGCTCCCACGTTGGTGATGGCCATTTCTAGTAACCTACCACTCTTCCCATTGGGTATACTACCACTGACCTTCGTATGTCATCACCCTTAACTTCAGCTCGTTCACAAACCATGAAGATCACACTTCTTCCTTATAAAATCTCTTTTTATACGTAAGTGCAGTAGTTCATCAAACTAACAGCAGTGCATGCCTGGTACTGCTATGGTTGATGTGAAGTAAGAACTAGGCCACATAGAATAAGCCAGTACAAAGGAAACTCCGTGAACAGTGTCTCACTTCTCAGCATTTGGAGAACATCACTGAAATGAAGAACACATTCACAATGAGGTATAATTCCCATTGCTACTCCTTACTGGAGGCACCAAGGCTGTTGTAATTTTTCCCCTTAGTGAGAAGACAAACCTATTACAGGGATTTAATTCCTTATTTCATGAGAGGAGGATGAGAAGAAAGATATTGCGAAGGGAAATGAAGATCAGAGGAATCAGCAATTTTTTGCAATGAGAGTTTATAAAACAAAAAAGTGTTTATTTTGCAAAACACAAGTCTGGTGTATAAACAGAATAACATAGAAATTCACTGGGTTGCTACATTTGCTTCTTATTACTCTGTATAGCTTGTTTTTTTTACCATTACTAGTCCACGAGGAGCACATTTTAGTTCTTCCTCAGGTGGAAGAAAAAGTTCTTCCTTCATGTGGCAGAAAAAGCCATCGCTATGCCATTACATGCAGCTGAGAACGAGGAGCAACCACTAAATATACATTCTTGCTCTCTTTTTATTCAGAGTTATGACTTTTTTCTCTATCTGCCTTTTCAGCGCACAGACGTGAAATAAAAGATCAACTTCTCACAGTTCTTTCATCGTAGTTTTCAATCACCCCTCAGAATGGAGGACCATATACAAGCTGTACAGAAATGACAGCTCTTCCCTTTCATTCCAGCATCTGCAGGCTTCCATCGAGGTCTGCTCAGCCAACCTACCACGCCTGGACAGCCATGGTCACCGAGCAGTCTGGTGACTTGTTAACCATCGCAGCCTTTCAGATTTGTCCCAACTTATCTACAGCAGGACAAAGCAAGGGAAGAATTGGCTCTAAATAATTCTTTTGGAGACAGAAACTATCCCTATTTTTCTTTCACGATATTTTTAAAGCACTCTATAGCTTGCTCAGAGAGATTTGACTTCAGGATTCCCTTTTTCTATTTGACTGCCTTAGCCTCTTTCTCATTCCTCGTCAATCTCACTGCTCTCATTAAAGGATCACAGATGTTGCAGAGACAAGCATTCACAAGCTGGTAAATGCCAGCAGTAGCTTTTTTTCATGCATATTCATTAGAATAAATTTATAATTACACGATCACGTAATACTTCCATAGTACTATTCCACTGCTCTACCCAGACGATGCCTTTTACCCTCCTTTGTACCATTTCTATCCATTTTCTACATAACTTCCAACATCTAAGAACATGTAATTGGACTATTTCATAATGCACAGATAAAGTGCTTCAGTCAAGTTTGCCCAGGAATCTTACATTCTGTTATTCCCTTTCTTGAATGCATAACTTAGAACTTTAACATTTTTTTAAGATATTATTATATACTTCTCCATAAATATGTGGGTCAGAATAGACTTTTAAATCCTCTAGATGGGTCTCAGACATATCAAAATCTATTAAATCCCACTCTATGCAAAGGTACTAACTTATTTTCACAGAAGTACCTCCAAAAAACCCATCCTGTTTTGATTTGAATGTTAGTCACAATTCTTCAGAGAAACTTTCAACCTTTCTGTTAGGTGATAAACAATCTCCATCTTGTTCTGCAGGTTGTTCCCTCCTTCAACCAATCTGAGTTTTGTTTCTAATGTGACTTTACCTGGGCTCAGGCTCCAGCACAAAAGGAAGTTGTGCCTATCTCCCTAAAATGAGCTGCCCTTTCGGATGTGGTATTTTTCCCATAGGGAAGTATTTATACCTTGTAATCACATAACCATTTCTCTTATTTTTGATTAGCTAAGCAGACTGGGCCTTTTGGTTTTCAAACTACAAACCGCTTCTCCAGAATTATTTCTGTGGCTCTGTATCCACTCACTGTTCTTTTTAAAATGCAGGCCCCAGAACCATTTTCAAGTTTTCAGTGCCAATTCCAAATCCAAAATTTAAGTAACCTCTCAAGTGGTCTATTTCCCATTCAAATGACCCGACTTTGCCAAATAATTACACTGGGAACTCATGTTCAATCATTTGTCCGCCGTGACTTTGAAACCTTGTTAGAATCATCGTTTTCCAGGAAACGATTCCCTTCCCAACTGACCCTCAGACAGTATGTTCTCCGTCCCTAAATATACAATCTTGCTTTTGGCAGCGTTAAAATAAAACTTTGAACACACACAACTTAATCAAACAGCCCACACGATCCTGTAGGAATACCCTGGCTTCGTTAAGTATTAACCGTTTCTCCCACCTTTATGTTACCCACAATTTTTACCAAGTATGTTTATTACTATTAATTTATTAAAATAATGAGGAAGATATTGAATAGCATTAGAGCTCCACTAGCCTACTGATAGCGTTAGTACCAGTCCCTTCACAAAGTAAACTCCAATCACGATCACTCCCTGTTGACAACTATGTTCCTGAGTTCAAGCTGTTAAACCAGAGCACCGTGTGCCTTTTTTACTCTGTATAGGGTTCTTTCTTGAATCAGGATTTTTTTTTAGTACCAATTCAAATACCTACTTACAATCTGTATATATTGCTTGTATAAATTAGTAAACATATAAATGTCAATCATATTTCTTCAGTTATACTGATTTTCTGTAAAACCACTTTGACCAGCACTCATTATGTTCCCATTCTTTCTTTTTTTAATCAGTCCTCAGTAATTTCCCATTATTTTGGCATGGACTGATGCCAGGCTAACAGATCTGTAATTACTTGTGTCAGTCTGCTTACCTTCTAGAATTACCTTATTACTTTTCCAGTTTCATGGAATAAATAATTAATTAAGGGCGAATGCAAACGACATCATATGGACTTGTGTTGTTCTCCAGAATCCCAGAATGGTCTAGCTTGGAAGGGACCACTGATCCCAAGTTAAAGGGGGTTGGACCCTATAATAATAGGGTTCCAACCTTAAAATTCATACTACATGCCACTGTCAGTCAAGCTGCACTAACAAAAGCACTGGTCGTGATGGTAAGCTGCAACGTAGGCTAAAGGGTAGAGGTGAGGAAGAAGCACTTTGCTACTAGATTTCAAATCTATTTTGGTAGCAGAAGAACAATGGGTCTCAGGTTTAGTTATATGTTCTGTTAATTAGAGCATTTCTTATTCTCCATTTTTGTTTGCTCCTTTTGGTTTCTGCTGCTATTCTCATGTGTTAATAAATATTGTGCCCCTACCTGACTCCTGATGGTCCTTTCCTACTCATTCCTTTGCATTCCAGGTACTTTGCTCTCCCTCTCCTCCATTCCCCCTCTTAGCAAGAGGTAGTTTTAAGGCACAAGGAGAAAAGTCTACCAGTTCCCTCTCTGCTGCCATAGCACTCCAGAAGAACAATGTCTGGGAAAATCATGGGCCGTGTTGGAGTGTGGTCAGAGAGGGTTTGGAAATGGACCATTCTCACTCCATTTAGGGAGGAGACCCACACGGGAGAAGGAAGATCAGTAGAGACAGAGAATGCTCCGCGGGCTTGGCTGCCAGATCCTGACAAACGGTTCCAGAATATTTTAAAACAGTAATTTTCAGAGATTAACAGTTCAACCAAGCTCATCTAAATTACCACAGAGGGATACTAAGCTTGCTGAACAGAACTGCATATACTTTGCAAAACTGACATCTTCCCAGATTTAAGTATCTATCCACCGTGATTCCACTCCCAACCTTCGCAAAGTGTGACATAACTTATTTCCAGATGTCACATACAAAGTCTGTAAGTATTAAAGGAAGGAAAAAACATAGGCTTAGAGCCTACTTAACGAATTCCTGCTACTTTTCTCTAATTTAGACCAAAATCTGACATTTGTATTAGCAATCAGTGATGCGAGCTAAATAACATTTCTAATTATAAAAGACAATAACAATCAAAAGCCACTTCTTTCTCCATGTGATTCTAGCTTATATTTAGACAAGCCATTTTTTCACTGTGCCTGTAACAGTACACTTGTATGTTTATAAACCTTTTATCCCTCAAAAATGCTATGTAATAGCTTTTGTGAATACCGTCTTTGTAAAGCAAAACCAGTAATGTCTGTTGTGTTCTGATCACAGTTCCCTTTGGGCTCGATACAAATTTGAATGCCTGTGTTATTTGTGATGAAAGTGTAGAAACCTTTTAGATCTTCTTTCCTTTGACAAAAAGGTGACATAATTCTGCCTGGATGGTGTAAAATGGATTTCCAGGTGTGCTTAGGTCACTTGATGCAATGCAAGCCATCATCTTACTGTAAATGAAAATCAGGCCAACCATTTTCCATGGAGTTCATCTGAATGCTGTTGGGAAGATGAAGCATCAATCCTCTACTTTTAATCAAGTAAATATGAGACCGATGGCTGCAGGTGAGTATTTGAACTTCTGAAATGTGCCATATGACAGGGTTGGATGCTACATAATTTCATAATTCTATTTTTGAAGAGTATTGAACATGTACCACGCAAAAATTTAAAGTGATTTTAAATGTAAATAGCTTTAATCTCTTTATTGCCATCATTATAACAAAGGCAAAGAACCCTTTCATGTTTTTCTTTTGAACTGGTGGGCAATATCTATTCCAACCTGGACACGACATTCTTTGCTTTTCTTTTCAGACACAAAATCGATAGCATTCAGTAGGAACTCATTTTTCTCTATGGATACTTGTATCCATTATTGGATCATTTCTCATGTGCAATGAACCATCTGCTGTAACGTCAAAGTTGATTCTTTTAGTTGTTCCTTTAATTTTTTTTCTTCTGTCTCTTCACTTGCACTATCTAATATGAAACCACAAATTTAAATCTGTCTGAATGAGTGTATTCAGGGCAAAGTGCTTCAATCACTTTTAAATTGCTCATTTTGTGCTACACTGAAGGTGATGTTTTTAGAAGAAAAGAAGGTTGCAACTTTCTATCAAGTTCAAGCCTTTGCCTTCATTTCTTTCTTTTCTTCCTTTTTTTTTAAGGTGCAGTCGCCAATTGATCTGTCATATTGTGGTTTTCAAAGATGAACTGAGAATGCTCTGAAAGGAGGTTGCTGCTGAAGAGCTGCTGGAAGACCTGGAGTAGAGAATTACATTTTCATTGTGGCTAACTTTCAATGACACTGAAGATGTCTCACTTGGAAGATCATCAAACCCATGTTTTCTCTTCCACTTCAACAGACAAAGCTTCATTCATTTGATGTGGAGAATCTGAAGAAACTAATTTTCTTTTTGAAATAAGTGTGAATTCTTTTTATCTTGTGATTTAACAACTCTTGACAATGCTTACATTTCACTTCAGAAAAATTAGCTGTTTTCCTAACTTCAGACCTTGCAATCACTTTTTCCCACTAAGTCTTTTAGTATTCTCTTTCTCAACCCAGCTTAATATACATGGAAGTTTAGTAATAACTACTTCTAAATTACCTATTTGTGGTATTAATAAAAAAGCTTTCACATTTACTGTAATTAGCATAAAAATAACCATTTCTTGGATTTAGCACTGTAAAGAATGAAAATAAGATGTGCTAATCATGGTCTCCAATGCTTTACCTTTCATTAGTTTCTAGCAGATCAAATCCGTCCCTCATTACCTGATGTTCATATCCATTCTCTCCTTCACGACATCTTTCATTTAGCTCCTTGCCTGTTCTCCCATGACTAAGACTATCACATATTCCCTGTAATGCTTCCAGTTCAGTTCCTGTGATAATGCTTAGTACAAATAAAAAGCATTTTGTGCTTTTGAAATATGTATTTGACAAAGATTTCATGCACAAAATGGAGGCAGGAATACAAGTGAAATGAGACAACTTCTGGACGAGTATATTATTTGGGAGTTTCTTTGCTAGAAATGAAACCTCTTTTGCCACGTCACTGGAGGTCTGGAACTTGTTTTCCCTTTAAAAGTTCAACATTCACAGTGCTGTGACTTATCACCATGCTACTGGGCTATAAAAATAATGCTCAGAGTTCTCTTTTTGTAAGTAGAGTGCATTGTGATCTCCTTTGGTGAGAAGATGCTTTCCACTGAAATCGCAATTTCTCCCTGGACTAGTGATGATTTTCAGAAGTTTGTCAGGTGGAGCCAAGATTTTCTTACTAAATTAGAAGCCAGTTTAAAGCTCTGTACCTTAAACAGCTAATGAAGGAAAGACATGGGGGAAAGCAAAAATGAAGATGGATTACAGATGATGGTGACTTTTAGAGTGAAGAGGAGGAAGCTGGCTTTGGTTTAAATATCTACTACATGTAAGTCTAACAGGTCCTGCCCCCAGCTCTGCACGGTATTTTACAGACACAGAGGAAGTCCTCCCAACAGCTGTATTATACAAATCAGAATCCCTGTTTCCTTCTTATAATTTTTTTTAAGTGAATAGTGGTGAAAAATGTTCAGCTGCTATCACTGTTGCCTGAAGCGCTTGATATATTCACAACATTGGGGCAGACAACTTTGGAGAAGGGCAAGCGTCTGACACAGACTGACCTAAGATGACACTGGAAAGGACCTTGAAAGCTCACCTCATCTATTTACCATCCTAATGCAGCATAGAAATATCAACAACATTTCTGAGCACAGGTAGTCTGAACATAAAGAACTCCTGTAACAGAGACTGGATATCACCTCTTGGCAATACCTTCCCATGCTTCATTATTCCTACTTTTAGAAAATTCCTCAAAATATCTAATCTGAATTTCTCTTGTCGCATTTTAAACCTCTTGTTTCTTGCCCTATCCATGCTGAATGTGGAGAAGAATCATTCCCTTTATTTCTGGGGTAGCCCAGAAGCCACATCTGAAGACATGCTTCTCCTCAGACTTTTTTCTTATAGACTAAACACCAGTTCTTCAAACTTTCCTCGTAAATCATATGTTAGGTCCTGATCATTCTTGTTGTTCTCCTTTGGATTCTCTCATTAACCCACTTCCTTTGCAAAGTGTAATGCTAGATGCTAACTACAATAATCTAGGTCAGACCTTACTGGTACTGAGTACTGTAATTTCATATGCCTTTCAGGCTATATTTTTGGTTTTGCATCCAAGGGAGATCTACTCTATCCTCCAGATCCTGTTCCAAAGGGCCAGTCCTTTATTTCCTATTCCAAGCTGCTAAAGCTGCTTATTCCCACCTAAATATGAAACTTCTCATTTCTCCCTATTGAACTGCATCCAATTTTCCAGATTGCTCCTCCAACTGGCCAAGACCATTCTGAATGTGAATTCTGTCCTCTAGCTCGCTGTGACCAGCCCACTGCCATCTGCAAACAGAATAAACAGGCTCTGTATTCCATCTCCAAGCCCCTACTGAAAATACCACGGAGTACAAGACACAGGAGAGGCACTTGTACGACCCAGCTGATCGATCCTTCCAGTCTGACAGCACTAATTGCTTCTGCTATTTTTCTACTACTATTGCTGACTATTGTTTGAGGATGCTTTCTGAATAATTCTGCACTCCTCTTACCACCACGCTGTTCATACCAAGTCTTTCCATTTTGCTTGTAAGAACGTGCTATGTGTCTATGGCAGGTAAACATTGTCAGAGACCTCGCTGGCATCATGACACTGAACATCCATTCATCTCTTATTTCTCTCCTGTTCACAGCCCTATTAGCTCAAACCAGGAGGAAAACAGATTGATTTGACATGGGCTGCTCTCACCATATCCATTTTGCCTGTTAGCCATTTCTTTTCTGTCTTCCAGATGTTTCCATATAACTCATTTGATTATTTGCTCTAGTATTTTTTCAGGAATTGAAGTTAAAATGACTACCATAAAATTCCCCGGCTCTTCCTTTTTACCTTTTATGTGCTACATTTGTCCTTTTTCAATCTCTTACAGCCTTAGCAGCCATCTCCAGGTTATCAGAGATGCCTGCTGACAGCTTTAAATACCTTTGGCCAGCTTTCTAAATAAACTGGAGTCCATTTTATAGAGGGTGCAAGATCATACCCCTTTGGTTTTGATAATAATTGTATTAGCTACGTGATTGCAGTAGACTTTTAGTGAATGCTGAAACAAAAAAGGCATTAAATGTTTTGGTCTACGACATCTTACATTACTACTTTTCTCTCTCAACTGAGTATTGAATAGTTGTTCAATCTTATTCATTGCAGAATTCAAGTTGAAACCCAACAGCCATAAAATTCAATGTTTTTTTGTTTTTTTGTTTTTTTGTTTTTAAAAAAAATAAAAAAAAAGAAGGATATTTTTAAGCTGGTCAATTGGAAAAGGCTTCTTGTTCCTTATAATGTCTTCTGTGTCTTGTTCTTTATTTCTGTCCCCACATACTTCTACATTCCTTTATACTAATCCTAGTAATCTCACATAATTTTCATTTCCTGTATGACTTTTTCACGTGTTTGAGGTCAATGTATACGATTTAGCCAGATGATTTTTACTATACTTGCTATTCTTTCCTTTCATTGGGATTGTTAAACTCTGAATGGCTTGTTTTTTATCAGGAAATGCTTCATTCCTTTATTCCTTCAAACTTTGCTTCCATGAGGTGTATCTTCCAGTATCCTGAGCTTGTTGATGTTTCTCAAAATACTTTTTCAGTTTTCCCTCCTTTCTTTCAAAAGGATCAACGCTTTTGTTTCACATCACACAGGTTCTCTTCCACCTTCACATTCTCATCCACATCCCATTTAGCACAAGGCTGCTGTAGGGTGTATTCTAACCTCCCTTGTTGCTTCCTCTACTTTCTGTCCCCAGATTCCTACCCAAACCAAATCACAGAACCAGAGTGGCTGAGGTTGGCAGGGACCTCATGAGGATACCTGGTCCAACCCCCTGCACAAGCAGGGCCACCCAGGACCATGTTCTCTCCAAGGAGGAGATCTTCAAAAGATCTTCCCCAACCTCTCTGGGCAACCTGTGCCTGTTTTAGCCATTACTAAACCAGATGAGATGGAGTTTTGCATTCAGAATTTCCGTTTCTTTTCATATACTTGATTTCTATTTTAATTTCTAGATATGGAAGGACATTTGGACTTTTGACCGCCTCCTTAGTCTGTCATCAGGGAGCAATTACCACCCGTTCATATTTTTCAATGAAAAACAAACAGACAAATCTTTTCCTGACGTGCATTCAGCACTAGGGTTTCTTTCAGTGACCCTCAGTCTGAGATGTGTTTTTTGCTGCTAGATACCATCAGAGGAAGGAATGGCACCTATAGTTCAGGGTTAGTAGCATTTGCTATATATAAAAGAAAAAGGGGAGGAATATTTGGGCTTAAAATTGGAAATGAGTGAGAAATTTCAAGTTTTTTTTCTCTGCTCTACTACCTAGTTGGGTATTGTCTAATTTTTCTCTTCTGCCTAGGTGGATATTGAAGAATGGGTACTTTTCTTGTGCATTATGTAAGTGTGGCTATAACCCAAGTGAAGACAGAGTTACAGTACAAGTTCACACAAACAGGTTGAAAGATAGTCACAGATTAAAACCGTTTTTTTTCCCCCTGGTGAAGACATCACCCCAGGAACGTGAACTTTGGCACATCATTTCTCCACCCTTTAATTTTTGGTTCCCCAGCTGTAAAATGACTATAATAATAGTTATCTACATCATAAGTGGGGTGTTTGTCTTAAAGAATATTTATAAACCCATTAAGATGCTCATAAGATAAGTGCTACAGAAAGCAAAGGATGATTATTAATAATGCCCACTCAGAACGGTGCTTGTATCTCGGTGATAACTTTATCCCGAAAATCACTAGAAGAAGATTTAACAGCTTACAGAAAATGCTGAAATGAGGCAAATTTTCTCTCATCTCTGCAAAGCATCTTGCTGCACTGAGAGCTCCAGCACACATCTGTCATCTGGAGGCCAAGCAGGCCTTCCACGATTCCAGGAAATCAATTCCAAAGACTGTAGATTGTCAGTTGCTTGTACACTGGAGGCCGTCCAGGCAGCAGATTAAATTGTATGAGAAAATTGTAGCAGGCTCTAGACTGCACGTAATGGAGACCCCCAGTGACCTTTCTGAGGACTTGGGAAACATGCATTGAAATTACCAACAGGCCCTTTTGTAACACCAAAACAGCATGCTGAACTTCTCTTACGCATCACACAGGGTCATTCACAACCGAGCTATTTCTGAAGAAGAAAAACAAACCAGAAAATCTAATCACCATCCTTTCTTCTTGTAGAGAATGTACAGGGATCCCAGAGCTGCATTATTTGTAGGACAAAAAAAAAAAAAAAAAAGAGAGAGAGCGAGGAGTTGGTACTTGTGAAAGCCTCAGTCTTTAGCAGTCTTTAATGGGGCTACTGTTCCTGAATCTTTCACCCCTGAGAGATTTCAGCAGAATACCCAAAATACTGGCCAAAATGATCGCTGATGCAAAAGGCTGATTTAGAAGTGTAGCCGTTTCAGTTTGGTTGTTTTATTCAGAGCCTGTTGACTACCCTCTAGTTTCTGGTTTCATTGTTTCTAGAGTACCCTTGACATGGCCAGAGTTCAAACTGCTAATGTGACCCTTTCAGTGCTGCTCACTTGGGGGTTCAGGCTGTAGTGTGCAACCCACCTTGTCTGGAACAGGAGCGCTGCATTACACAAAGAGCCTAATCCCTTTTGAAAATGATGTTTTGCTGTGCCAGGGAAGGGCGATTTACATAAAATGCTGATTATTACTTCTGATCGACCTTGGGTTTCAAAAACTGGGAGTTAACGACCCTGAATTCTACTTTCCTATTCATCGGGGCCTCGGTAGGCAGGTCGCTCCAGCTCACCCCTGAGCAGGGGTCCTGCTCCTTAGGAACGCGGCACAGCCTGACGGAGATGTGTGAGTTGTTGTGGGGTTTTAAAGTCTGCGAGAGAAGAAATCGATTAGGAAAGAACATTTTAAGCAGATGGAGGCAGCACGCTGCTGGTGGTGGTAGGGGGGCTGCATTTTTTTAACAGCCCCTTCGACATTACATACATAGAGAAAAACGTGGTTTTCCTTTGATAAAAGATCATATGGAATCAGTTCCCAAACTGCCCATGACTTAAGCTTTGTATCTCTCTCCAAAGCAGCTTTTAGGGCAGCAGACCAAGCAAGTTCTCAGCCTTACAGTGAGGCTCTACAATCCCTCTAAGGCACATGATCAGAGAGGGAAATGGTGAACAGGAACTGCCCTTATCTTCCTCCCGTTTTTTTGACTCTGCCACAGACTTCCTATATGACCTTGACCAAGTTTTTAAATTTATCTTCTAGTTCCCCATGTGCTATTTGGGGTTAATAATTCCCCGTGTCAGAAGGGCCTGGGTATAAATTCATTGCAAAATGAATTTAATGCTAACACTTGCAAGTAATATAATCTTCCAAAGAAAATGATCTTTCTGCTAAAGTGGCAATTGCTCTAATGATTATAAAGTAACCTTGTTTGTATTTTTAACTTTCTGCTTCATCACAGATGCTGGTCTGATCTGTCTGTACATTGTACTTTCTGCATTCATTTATACACTGGTAATTTTCTGCCACATATATTCGATATTTTTACACATTTTGATCAGCTATTGATGACTACTTTTGGTGCTAAGCACTGCAGAATTAGACCTCTGATGTTCTGCGGAGGAAAGATGGGAGGAAAGGTACAGAGCAGCAATCCCTGCACACGCACAGAAAGACAATCTCTGGGCTGCATGAATGAAGAATGGAATGAAAGGCACATGAATACGAAGAGGAGACTTTCAAAGACTGTTTTAGCCACAGGCCTTTTCATGTCAAATATCTGGTGCACCCAGGCT
Source organism: Aythya ferina (assembly GCF_964211825.1). Classification (NCBI taxonomy): domain Eukaryota; kingdom Metazoa; phylum Chordata; class Aves; order Anseriformes; family Anatidae; genus Aythya; species Aythya ferina. The sequence goes on along the minus strand of NC_140301.1, from coordinate 38,744,816 downwards.
GTAAAAAGCAAAGCAGGAATTTCTAGGATCAATTTCACCCCTTTGACTCATCCCCTTCCTTTGCCCATTTGCTCTCACAAGACAGGACCAGAGCGTGCAACAGGAAACCAAGCAAAAACAATACAAGAAAAACACATTTTAATTTTAGCCACACAGCTGCCTCTGGGTTCTTTAAATACACTCCCCTCTAAGTGCTTCCATACACCAAGCCATGCGAGCGCTCTAGACAGGCTGAGTCTCAACTGCAAGCTCATTCCACAGCTAATCTCTGTCTGGCACTGCTTCAGCACTCAACCCAGGCTGGTCAAATGCCCAGTTGGGCAAACCGGGTCCTTATCCAAGTGCCCTTTGGCGGCCTCTGTTATGTGGCTTTCAGTGACGAGCTACAGTCTCCGCATTCTTTGGGCAGGAACAAGTTTTTGGACGGGGACTAAAAACAACCTCTTTCCCCCTTATCATCTCCCTCTGCACGTTAATACGCGGCACAAGAAACCAAAAATATCTTTTGAAGTCGTGCCTGCGAGTGACACCGTGCCCCAGTATAATGTGACGGGTGACCTATTCTCCTTGTGCCAGGCTGCGCGTAGCCTCGCTGTCTGGAAAACTATCTGGGGAATTTCAGGACTACCGAGAGAAAAATGGGAAATCTAAAAGCCCAGGCACATACTCAGTTATTCTTCATCTCGGGTTGTTTTTTCGCTTTGGCTTTTGAAGGTGAAACATAAACCACCTCTGAATTCCAGAGGTTTTTTACTGCCATCATGTGGAGAATTTCCTACTGAAATGAAAAACTGTCTTCCCTGGCTGGATATCATTTTTCCTGCCCTTGGCAAACGGAGACATCTAATTCAGGCTTACATCTGCAAAGGGCTAGCCCTGGAGCCACAAATGCCATAAACATCTGCTAAATATTCTACCACCCTTAGTATACTTTGCTTTTGCCCTGCAGAAGCAGTGTTTGTTGGCAGAGCAGCGCCGGTCGCAGCCTGGGTATGCCTGCCATTTCTGATATCCCTTTACAGGTTGCTTTCCACCGGCTGCAGGAGCACACAAACATCTTGTAGCAGTGCTATTTCACTCCATGAAGCAACAATACGAATGAAAACAGTATTACAGCAGAGTATTACCAATCCGGTTATATATATCATTGTAGGATCAGAAATTTACATTCTTCGGGCATTGCTGTTCCCTCTCTGCAATCCTCCATTTTATCTGACCACCACAACAATAGCACTTGAAGAATTTGAAAAAAAAAAATTAAAACAGTTCCAGCAGGCTGTACATTTTAGGGGTCATATTCATTTTAATAAAAGAAGTATTTAATGAAAGAGCATTTCCACTTTCCAGGACGTTCCAAGATTTCAAAAGTTTTGACCCAAACCAGTGACCTCATTTCAATTTGAAACAGCAACATGGAACATCACCCAATTTACTTTCTATTTTATTTCTTTTTAGCTTTGCACTGTAGTGATTAACATTGCATTTAGTACTGTAAAAGTCAAAAGAAAACATTTAGGTAATTTTTCAGTGAGTGTTTCAGCAATACTGCCACATTTGTCCTAAAGGTTTTACTCCTGTTAAATCAATACAATCTGTAAGACAAATATTGCCAGAAAAATTTCAAGCAGCTGTTAATTTTCCCCAAAACATGCAAATTAGTGGCCCCATTTTTAAGACTGGCTAGCCCTCAGTAGCTCCTCCTGAATTCAGCAGAAGAGAAATCAGCTCTGTGTGTTGTTTAGGAATCTAATTGGTATCTCCTGTCCATTCTGCTACCTCCCTTGAAACCAGAACTGTTTCCTAGTTTCTCCCTGAAGAGAGGCTGGCAAACATACTCATTAGGCTCAGCGAGACCCAGAAACAACTCCAGACCAAAAGTATGTTCCAGTTGATATCAACATTCTCCTGTACAACCAGACCTCTTCAGAAGAGCTGCTACACTCAGTAGCTGGTCTGGAGATCTGTGAGGACTGCAATCAAGGCGCTGCCTTCTACCAGTCTCATAAAAATCCATTCGCTTTTGGCTTCAGTATAGATAGGTTATTGGAAAAATCAGCCCTCAGTTTCATCTGCTCCTACAAGAAAGCCCTCACAACTCTCGTAGCCTTGGACACAAACTGCTCAGTGGCTGTCTGTGCAGCATAGATTTCCAAGCCAAAGGTAAAATGGATCCCTGTATATCCCAGGGGATCCTCTACATCACAGGGGATCATACTTTACCCTGGGAATCAGAAGCCAGATCTACATATGGCTCTAGTAATTCTGCATGTTTCACTGTCGTATTAACAAGCAAAGCCCCAAGCACTGTAAGAGGACCCAGAGATGAATTCAGCCACCTACAGTAACAAACCTACAGGGAAAGTGAGTCACAAATGGCACCCAAGCTTTTGGGGAAGCCTACGTCCTGTCCATACCCTGGGCTTTGTGCTATCTGTGTTATGAGGCACAGCACGCAGCTGCATCAACATCACTGCATCATATGATCTCTTTACAGACTAGTTTGTAGAAAACTTAATCCTTCTATGTGCAACTAACATGGCTATTCCTTTAATCCTTAGTAGCAGACGTCTGTACTGAAGGGTCAAAGTCCAAATTCTCTTCTGCATGAGGTACATTTGTTAGCCTTGCACATAAAGTAATGAATTCTTGCCTTTTCATTTTGCTTTTAAAAATTATAGGAAGTAACAGGCCAAAATCCTTATCACAATAATATTCTCAAATACAGTTCTGTGCTCTTCTCATCAATTAGGAAATTACAGATTTGAGATTGCCAGTGCAGCCTTAATTCTGCTACATTATGCATTTGTGCTATCAGACTATCTTTAATTACCTACTGACATCTTAGTTTTTTTCCACCAATCTATGTGTCATTCCGGGAAAATGGCATTGGGAATAAATCAAAACCCTGTAGAGAATTAGGCTGTTGTACTTGCTGTCCTTGCTATATAAATAATGTTGTTTTAAAGGAAGATTTAGGAGTATTTATTGTTATTTTATGTAAATTAAATAAAGCCCTTTTCATTCCGAAAAAAAAATGCCCACAGTCCTTGATTGGACCGAGTTTGACCTTCTCCAGCTAAGCAATCCAAAGAGCCACGCGACACCCAGTGGTTATTAGAAATAATGCAGGAATGCTGAAAGCCATAGGGAGTTCAAAGGTACTTATCCCCATTCTCAGGTTCACAAAATTAAGATGAAAGTAGAAAAACGAAGACATTTGGACAAATTACACTGCGTATTAAACAGCCAGTAAAGATGACCTTAACAGAGTCAACATTTGTTACACACACACACAAACAACCCAAAGCTACCACCAACACTTAAACCCAAACCCAAATAACTTTCAAGTTAACTCAAAACTGAGCTAACAAAGAGTTTAGGAGTGCCAAAGGTGGTATTAAAGCTACCTTCGTTGTCCTCCAACATAATGCAACAAAGAAGAGAGTCAAAAGCATTGAAGATGCTTGTTTTACATGTGGTGTGCCATCTTTGCTATTCATCCATTGTTGTTAAATAGCTTCTACTCTGCTTTTCCTTAATTTGGAGACATTTATGGTAAAGATGTAGTTGCAGATGGATACCTTAATCTGAAAGATGTGTACTTTGAAAAGGAAGCATTGCTAGGTAAGCTTGAAATGTAGAAGAAAAACAAGTCAGTGCTAAAATACTTCTCTAGAGAAAAATCTTGTTAAATAAAAGCTGGGTGAAACTCTATTACCTGTGAAAACTTTAGGTCAGCATAGGTGATCACAAAATATCTCTTTCATGTTTTAATACTTGTTAAATAAGATATTAATTATTTTTTAAAAAAAATCAACAACACACATTTGTATGTAGAGTGTCTTTTTAAACAGATTTGTAAGTTAAATATTGCTTTAATGTACAGCAACCCAGCTAACACTATGTGAAAGGAAACATGTTTGAGATCTAGCGCCCCTCTGCTGAAATGTGAAGCAAATCCTTGTATCTGTATCTATTCATTCTTTGGTTAAGACTGACAAAATCTTAAAGGCATCATTTGAACAATATTCTCCTATTAATGTATTAAAATGGAAGAAATGAATAATAAAAGGAACCAAGATATCTGTATCAAATACAGAAGTTGGACTTTGGTTCAATGAAGTGAGATGTATAAAGCTATTTATTTGCAGGTTAATTCAATGCAATATCTACTGCAACGTATTTTGTTAGTGACAGCAAAAGAAATCAGCGAAGGTATAAAGAAAACAGACTGAGTACTTGCTGTTTTCAAACACCTAACCTCTCCATCTCAGACAATGTATTTTGAAACCATGTTCTTCTGACCTGATTATGCTTTACTTCCACAGTGTGCCAAACATTTATTTCTGCTGCTGAGTTAGGACAAAAGATTCTTTGTTCTATAAGCATGTATATGAAGTCCATGCATCATCTTTAATTATTCAGTTAACACTTAAGACCTATTATTTAACTGCTTCATTGGATAAATACTCGCTTTTGTCCCTCTTAAGTCATCAAAGATTATTTCTACATCTTTTCCTGGAAGAAGAGATTTAACACCTCTTTTAAAAAACTAAAATGTTGAAACACCTAAACTGAGTAAACATGCGCTCATACTTTACCCACGTTCTTTTCACTCTTTTCTTGTTGCATTACCAAAATAAACAAGGAAGTGAATGAAAAGTTAACATTCATTTGCCAAAATGCTCACCTTTAGGATAAACAAACAAACCACAGTGCAGCATATGAAAAAAGGAAAACATCCTGTTGTCACTGAGAGTGAGCTCTGAAAGCACACAGTAAATGGGACTTTGTACCAATGAAGAATGAAATGAAAGAAAGGAAAAATGACATATATTATTAAAACCACAAAAAGGTCATGTTTTAGAGCAGGAAGAATTCAGGCGATAGCACTCAATATAAACCTAAGGTTTGACTCAACTGAATTCAGGGAGAATTCAGATGATAAGATTTATTTAAAACAGTAGTTTACCTTGACTATCTTGAGAAAAATTATCTATGAAGAAGACTGTAGTTCAGTTCTCCTACCTGTTGTCTCTTGGATGAAGGCCTGATTTCACACAGTCCAGGTCTGTTCTCAGTCACCTGAAGTGACGGGCGAATTCACCTGAAGTGAATTGTCTTTCCCATATACAGGTTGCTCTCCGATGAGCTGTTTTCAGTGAGCACCCACGGGCACTCCATATTCTGAGAAATCTGGTCTCTGTGGACATCAGTGAGGGTTGTTTCTGGGGATACGGCAATCAGGACCATGCCTGAGCAAACACCATGATGCAACAGCATTCTTAACATGCTTTTCCGCAGAACCCAAACATCCAAAACTGTAAGGGATCCAAATCCGCAGCCTAGATATCATACATCTCACAGTCCTGTTCAGATGTACTCAGAGCCAGCTCTGGTATTTAAATACTTAAAAATGCATTCTAGAAGTATGTGTAACTACCATTCTCTCACAGCACTTTGAATTAGTAGGACTAGAACCCATTCTGTCACTTTTTCAAAATGGCAATGTCATTTCACATTGTCCCAGCCATTTTTGTTTGATTTGACACGTTATTTGCGAGACTGTGCTGAGATTAAAGGTCCTTTTCTTTTCCAATCAGTAATTATTAGATCATGTTGATCTTTGAAAGAAGCACGTTTTTTTTTTTTTTTTTTTTTTAACAAGACCATTGTAACAATCAAAGTATTTCTTTCATATATTGCTATTCGGGAAAATCATTGTTGTTGTTCAGCCCTTCTACACATCCCTTTTCTGTTTTCTCTCATGAAATTGCATTTCATCTCCAAATGCAAAACATTCTGACAGACTTCTGGGTGCTGGCAGTGTTTATGGAGTTCTTAGAACAATAATGCTGTATTCATTGATCCAGAAGATCCACTTCTACCTGCTTATTCCACCAGTGTGCCCTGGCAGCCAGGAGGGCCAACCGTACCATGGGGTGCATCAAGCACAGAACTACTAGTCAGTTGAGGGAGGTGATTGTCTTGCTCTGCTCCGGTGCGGCCTCACCTCGAGTACTGCATGAAGTTCTAGGCACCACAGTACAAAAAGGACGTGAAACTGCTGGAGAGTGTCCAGAGAAGGGCTACTAAGACGGTAAAGGGCCTAGAGGGGAAGATGTACAAGGAGTGGCTGAGGGCACTGGGCCTGTTCAGCCTGGAGAAGAGGAGGCTGAGGGGAGACCTCATCGTGGTCTACAGCTTCTTCATGAGGGGGAGCGGAGGGGCAGGCACTGATCTATTCTCTTTAGTGACCAGCAATGGGGTCTACAGGAATGGTGTAAAGCTGTGACAGGGGAGGTTCAGGCTGAATGTCAAGAGAAGGTTCTTCACCGAGAGGGTTGTCACGCACGGGAACAGGCTCCCCAGGGACGTAGTCACGGCACCAAGCCTGTCAGAGTTTAAGTAGCATTTGGGCTGTGCACTCAGTCATATGGTCTGGATTTTTGAGTATACCTGTATGGTGCCAGGAGTTGGACTCAATGATCCTTGTGGGCCCCTTCCAACTTGGGGTATTCTGATTCTCTGATTCTATTCAGGGACATCATTGTTGCTGCTCAGCCCTTCTACACACCCCTTTTACGTTTTCTCTCATGAAGTTGCTTTTCATCTCCAAACGCAAAACATTCTGACAGACTTCTGGGTGCTGGCAGTGTTTATGGAGTTCTTAGAACAAGAATAGCTATTCTTGCTGTATTCATTGATCCAAAAGATCCACTTCCACCTATTTATTTGCCCTTGCTTTTCTGCAGTTCATGGAAAGCAGATCCAAACACTCCTTTCACTATCTTGTATTTATCTATTGTGTAGAAGAATAAGGGTGTCCTTTACTCCCCATTTGCTCGTGACAGCTCCTCCATTTGCTGTTTTTCCTCTTGGAGATGACAAGCTTACAGCCTTTGGACCTTTGATGCTGCCTCCCTCACTTTGTACGTGGCTGTTAGCGCGTGGCTTTTGTTATCCTCCCCCTCCTGAGGTATGACAGGTCCCAGAGCAGCCTGGACTCCTGTGAGGGCGTTGACCTGAACTTTTTACACAGCACTTGGGAACTCCAGCAGCACCCCAAATTCCTGACCCCGCTCACCTGCCTGCCCCCCTAGGCACAGAGCCAGCTGGAGTTCCCCGCCACCTCCCTGACGGTGAGGCGGCTCCCCACAAGACCTTCAAATCGGGCTAGCCCTTCCCATGACAGACCCGAGGGCCGTCTGTGCCCCTACAGCCGCACCCCTTCGCGCCTTCCCGCCTTCTCCCCTCAGGCGGCACCGCCATGACACCGCCCGCCCTTAGCGGGGGGCAGGCAGCGGCGCTGCGCAGGCGCACGGCGGGGCGGCGGGAGCGCCATGGTGGAGGCGCCGCGCATGCGCGGAGCGGGCGGCGCTGAGGCGGCCCGCGGGCAGGTGAGGGGCGGCGCGGTCCGGGGGCGGCTGCGGGGCTCGGGGGGGGCCCTGAGGGGCTCTGAGGGGCTCTGAGGGGCTGGCGGCGATGGAGGGCCCAGGGGAGGCTCTCAGGAAGGGAGGAGAAATAAATGCGCCGGCTCTTGCGTGACGGGTGCTGAGGGAGCGGTGTGGAGCTGGGACGGGGCAGGGCCGGGTGTTAGGGGAAGGGTCGGGCGCTGGGACAGGCCCCAGGGCGGGCCGGGCAAGAGGTCCCTGAGCGCCAGGAGCAGGGCCCGATGTGTGGGTGCTCCTGTGTGGCACAGGGGTTGGGGCAGTGAGCCCTGCGGTCCCTGCCCGCTCAGGGTGCTCAGTGACCCTGTGATGTGAGGCCAGCAGCTGGGGTGTGCGCATTAAGCTCACGCCTAGCCCTCGTTCCGTGTCCAGTGCTGATTTTTGGAGATTAACACCCATGCGTATCGCTTCCTTAAGAGAAATGTTTTTGTTTTGGAGAGGGGTAAGCAATAGAAGCGTGGGCCAGGACTTAACTCTCATCTTCCCTTTAAACTTGTTTGTGCCACGAGCACTCAGCTGAGCTGTTCTGTTAGTGGAAGAGACAGTGGAGCAGGATTTATGCTTAATATCTTTTAATCCAGTTAAAATTCGTACAGATTAAGACAAATACTGATATTTACCTTGCAGTGCCAGCATTTTTTCTCTATGGTAAAAATACATGCTTTTCTTACTGGGTTACCTGATCAGAATCCCTTGACAAGGCTTCATTAGAAGATTCTGTTAAGGGTCCCAGAGGAGGGATGGTATCTGGGTTGCTTTTATGTAGTTATGTCTGTCCTCTGTCTGTTAGCAGGTCAGCAGGTGTGACTGAAGACAGAAAGATGAGGCAGAAGGCTACTGAAGAAGTTCTGTTCTGTTGAGCATTTTTCTGTCTTGCTTGTAGTTTTGTAGGTGGTCACCCTAGCATCTCAGCATAGTTATCTAATGTACAGAGTTCATCACTGGAGGTGCCCAGGTTCAAGAACTTAAAGCACAATTCTGACAACCAGGTGTCAGGATTTAAGGTGAAATCTGCGTTTCAGCATAGTTTGTTCCAGAATGTATCTGTTGCAGCGTCATTTGACATAGGTATTGCTGAATACTGCAGTTAATGGGCTGCTGATCTGACCACTATGTGGTCTCCTGAGTTCCTGTATTTGTGATTTTTAAACACACAGCTCTAACGTGAGACACAACTTGAAAGGGTTGCTTCATAGGAACATAATTTCTACAGATATTATTAGACAATTTCTGCATTTCATCCTGTTGCTTTTCTGTTAGCCAGTCTCAGCTTCCTTTTATGAGAAGCAGGAACTTTTTGACTTAATAAAGCCTGCCTACCTTTAGAAAGCAGCTGAGCACTGCAATGATTATGGGGTATAGAAGGTCATAACGTAACTACGTTTTTCTGGGTTTTGTTGATTTTAGTTTCAGCCTTCCAGAGTTCTTGTTTTGAAAGGGTGTGAGGAGGCATTTCTAAGGCCGAGACTCCACCAGGAGTGATTGCAGGTATAGTATGTGTTGCACCTTCAGCAGTATGGATTTCTTCATCCCCAGCATGTTCTCTGATCACAAGACTTACCTCACTCTGAGACTGAAGCAGGCTGTAATAACAAAACCACAGCTTTGGAGGTTCAGCACTGTTTGTTCTCTGGGCTTCACCCAGCACAGCTGACTTGGTTGGGGATTTGGTGCCTGGGGTAGCTGCTTGTAAGATAGGTGCGGACTGAACAACTTTAATTCTTGAAAAAATGTTTCTGAACAGCTTTTAGCTTGTTTTGCCTTTATGGGTGAAGAATTGGCTTTAATGTGTTAGTTTTCTATCTGCATCTGGTTCTTTGACTCATGCGAGGTACTTCTGTTCTGGAAGTCCCCACTTAATTTACTGGCAGTGTGAAAAGGGATGCACAGCTATGCCACTTCACTCAGAGAGTCTTGATTTAATTACAGATAACAACCATACACAAGATATCTTCTATTTTATCTTGGTTACCCATGGTGCTGAACTTCGGAGCAGTCTAGAATTGCGCATTGCACTTTTGGCAGTTCAAGAAATTGCATTCCTATTTCATAACTTGATGTGCACAGTAATGGATTATTGCCTTATCTGACAGAAATCGTAACAGAGTTAGAAATAACTTCAGCAGTGTGCTTTCCAGATGAACCTACCGTGTACTTACTCAGTAATTTTAAGTATGAAACAACTCTACTTCAGGTAGTTCAGTAAAACTGGCTGACTTGTACTCTATGCTTGATTTGCTCAGCTGCTGAAGGAAGGAGATGAATGGCACAGGCTCATTCTGCCCTTTCCACTGCATCCATGTCTGTAGTTCTTCTAAAATTCTTTCAATTGACTGATGGTGCTCACAGCAATCATGTGTTTAAAAAAATAAATTTAAAAAGTCCGTACTGCATTTCTGCCACAGTGAATTTTTTTCTTCCTATGCCTTAGACTTTTTGGCATCATTTAATCTATGCTAAAGGACCCAAAAGCCACGTCTACTATGGTATTGTTCCCTTGCAGTTGGTGCAGGGGACTGAAAGATTGGATTGTGGGATGTTTCTTGAAACTTTAAATATCAGCCTGAGGCAGAGGGAAGACTTGAGTCCCAAAAGTTCTACTTCTACTAAGTAACGTGTTTGTTGAAGCAAAAAATTGTTGCCTATCTTTTCTATTCTGTAATGTGTTGTTAAACATGCATAGTTGAGAGTATTTTGCAGGGCATAAACTGGTTTTACTGGGAGGTCTTTGCTAACCTAACTGTGTGATAAACAGAGCAAATGTGAGGCTGGGAATTCTGTTGAATTCTACAGATTAGTTACCTAAAGTTTGAGGCATTTGTTAAGCAAATTTCTCTAAGGATATAGGTAGCCGCCTTTGTTGATTTATAGTGTTGGAATTTGCATTAGATTTAGAGGAAGTCTCTATTTTGTTTTACCTGTTTTTGTAGTTCCTCAATGGACAAGGTGTTGAAAAGTGCCTCCAGCACTGTGGAAGCATGGAGACAAAATAGCCGTGTACTGAGACCCTCAAGAAACTATCGGGCAAACTGATGGCAATGAAGAGCTTGAACCATCACTTCAGCATGGCGGCAACCGAATCTGACAAGGACTCTGGATACTCAGGTTTAGAAAAAGACTACGTCACTTTTTTTTCCCTCTTTTCTTTCTTTTTTGTGTGTGTTTGTTGGTGTTGTTAAACAAATCTGATTCTAGCCTCTTACGGTGTGTGTCTGGTTACCTGTTAGGGTCTTTGTATCTGGGACAGGTTGAAAAACCATCCTACCATCAATCATATTTTGGAGTGGAGCTTTATATTCATTCTGTGAATTTCAGTGGCATGGGAATTTAAAACGTGCCTAATAAAGAAATGAATGGAAGAATCTTAGACTTCAGAGTCTAGAAGTAGGAATGGAAAGATTAATTTTTGTTCTTTGCCAGTGATCAGTGAACTAGTGCATCATTCCATCTAGTATCTCTTACAATTTGACTAGATTTTCAGTGTAGCTTAATATAAGAGTGCCTTTTATAACATCAGTAAAATGTAGATGGTATTATGTTTTAATAATCCACAAAATTGTGCAAAGATTGGCTTTAAATGTTAAAAATGCTTAATGTAATGCTTTAACTTTAATGAGAGAGACCTGCATTACTGGATTTGTAGATAGATGTCAAGACACAAAATGACTGCAGGACAGACTGCAGCTGTGGCAGTGCTGGAGCTTGTAGTTCTTTCCTGCACCAAGCTTTGGAGCTGTCTTCATAATAGCGTGTAGTTCCTTGGAGACTAAATACAAAAGAGCAAAAAGTAATAGTTTTTGAGGGGAGACAATACTTGCATGAGAACTGTCCTGAAATATGAAGCCTTTTAACAAAGGCCATTCAACAGCTGTCACAACAGTTCTAATTTTATTGGTATTCCAGAATTAAACTTTATTATTCATTGTGGCTCAGCTGAAAGGAAGCAGAACAGTAGAACAGAAAGGAGGTAGCAAGCGCTCTAGATGTGAAACAACTAACAGCTGAATTCCACCTCTGGCAGATGGAAGTTCGGAGTGCCTGAGTGCGATGGAGCAGACTGACTCGGAGGACGTGCTGAACGCGTTGTGTTGGAACGCAGAGGATGGGCCTTGGCCATGCCCGGTGACCACAAGCAACTCCTTTCCTGCGCTTTCTCCCATGGTCGTAATGAAAAATGTTCTTGTTAAGCAGGTAAGGAAGAAGTAATATATTGGAAAATATTGCACATCTTAATTTTTAACTGTTTTCTTTTCAAAAAAAAAAATTTGAAGGAGGTCATTACAGCCTGGAAAGCAAAGAGTAGCCTGAAAAGTTTTGTTAGTGACAGCCTGTTCTTTTGAGGTGCAGCTGAAATCACTAAGAGGAGAAAAATGTGGAATATAAAGGCTCTGCTACGTTTGCTCTCTGTCTCAAATGAATCTGCAAAAAACAGATCTTCATGAATGTTATGTAAATAGCACCAAAGACTGAACAAAAAAAATTCCTTTTTGAATTTTTCTTTTTCATTCAATTTAGACAGTACAGTAGGATGATTGCTTTTGCTTGATAATTCTTAGGTCCTAAAGGTGCTTTATATGTGATGTGAAACCCTAATCCAGAACGTCATAGATGAACAAATTAAACCTGTACCTAAAGTTAGCCATGGTACGTTTACTTCAACAGTTGTTTCTCTTAATTATGTGTGATGGCTCTCACTGCAACAATTATATTCTCTGTTGATACCTTCCAATATCACATTATGTGTTTTTCCTCCAACAGTTCTGTGAGACATTGAAAAGTTCTGCATTGTAACAGAAGGTGCAAGAGCTTAAAGTTCAAAGTATTGCCATACTACTAGATTTCTTGCTTCTACTCATGTTTTCTTAGCAGAAGAAAAGTTCTAATCATAAAAAACAAGGCTGAAGAATACTTCTGAGAATACAGTGAGAAGGGGAAAGTTTAGATCCTGATTCTTTTTCTATGGAATCTGTTCTGAAAACAAGCAAAACCTGTTCAACTTGGATGCTGTGTCAGTGCTAGCAGAGAGATGGGTTTCTGTTGGTATTTGGCAGATTATCCATTTGTGGAGGAGTTAATTCTGATCTGAGCATTGTGCTTTATCTTGACAAGAAACAATTTTGGTTCATAGTCATGTCCCTAGGTGCACGGACAAAGTACTGTCTAAACGCTGAAGTTTTCACGTAGTACGAAAGAGGCAAGCTTCACCAAAGGCTGTTGGCCTGGGGCTCAAAAATTAAACTGTAATTGTAGTGGTAGTTTCATGTTAAAATCTTGGTCATGTCACAAACAGATAGATAGGAAAAGTAACTAAATAATACATATAACATAAAAGTTGGTAGTGTAGCAAATGGGAAAAGTGGGGAGGAGGAGGTAGATAAAATTAACAGACCCGTTTCTTTTGAGCAGTGCATAGTAACGTTCAAATCTAATTGTGTATGGCTAAGGACAATCACGTTAAATTGGAAAATGCTTATTTCAGTAAACAAAAGCAACAAGTCGAGGTGAGAATGATGAAGCATCTTTCTGGTTCTTTCCACTAGGCCTAGTTACCTCAGGTAGCGATGCTGGTTATCTTATTAAGATGGTCTTTTCAACAAAGTGCTCAGTTGGGCTCACTGGACCAAAAAAATAACTCAGCATCCCCAGTTACTGCAGTTTATTTGTTCCAGTTTCAGTCAGAATCATTCTCCTGTCTAGATCCACTCTGATCCTGCGTGGTGATGTTTACCTGCTGTACTGGTTTCAGAGTGTAAACAGCTAACAGCGTTACAAAAAAACAGGCAGGGCTTAATTCCCTGAAACACAGTGCTGCTGTGGCAAGGCTTCTGTAAGGCTGGTCAAAGTCCTTAATAAGCGGGAAAGCTTTCTAGATGAGTGGTGCTGATATTTGCAAGACATTAGCCTTTATTTAAAAGAAACAACCTAAAAAAAAAAAACAACCACAACTGCAGAATTAGTAAAAAATAAATGTCTCCTCTAATGCAAGTTAGATTTTATGTAGGAGAACAAGAGCAGAACTTTATAGAAGTGGAAAGGACAAGAAAGGGAATAGCAGAGTTAAGAAAAAAACGAGCAAGATGAACAGTTACCACAGTTCTCTTGGCCTCAGTGAATTTGGGTCTCTGCTAGGTGTTGTACAAATGTACAGTAAATTACAACTTCCGACCTGAAAGCCTTGCTTCCTAAGGCTGCGTCTTCTGCCTGGTGTTAGAATCGTGGAATAATAGAGTCATTGAGGTCAGAAGAGACCTCCAAGATCATCTGGTCCAACCATCCCCCTACTACAACGACACCCACTAAACTATGTCCCTAAGCACCAGGTCCAACCTTTCCTTAAAAAAACCCAGGGACGGTGACTCCACCACCTCCCTGGCAACCTATTCCAATGCCTGACTGCTCTTTCTGAGAAGTTTCTCCTGATTTCTCCAGACTAAACAACCCCAGTTCCCTCAGCCACCACTCCTTGTGGTCTTTTATATACACTTCACCACTCATATTTCCATATAGCTTGCTTTTGAATGTGTTCTTTCTTCTGTGAAATAAGGACATAATGTTAACTTTTAGAGGTAGTTGTTCTGTACCCCTGTTACATAAACATCTCACCTACTGAATGAAAAGGATTCTGTGTCACAGTTGGTAATCAAATCTCATCTCTGAGTTTTAGTGTCCAAATCAGTGGATGGTACCTGCTTTTGATGAGTTAAAAGTCCTCTGCTGGGGGGGAATGGACTTCAGCAAAACACATCATTTTCCAGTTTAAACATTATGAGACTGATGTAAAGGAGATGGATTTCAGATGAGTCAGTTCCAAAAATAATAGAATGTCTTAGTGCTAGCTAAAAACTGTGCCCTTGGCAGGCCTGCCAGCAACATTCCGAGTTGTAAGCTTTAGGAATTGGAAGAGCAGCTTGACAGTATATTGTATTCGTGTACATGTAATGGTGATGACTTAAATATATGGGAAATGAGGTGGGTGGTGGTGGTGGTTTTTGTTTGTTTGTTTTTTCCCAGAAATAACATCTCTTACTAGACCATTTGATATGTTTACAGAAAAGCAGGCATGCTTTCTGGCCAGGAGATCTCATAAGGATCCCTGGTAGTGGATTTGAGAAGGAAGATGTAGTAATATCTTGTGAAATTGATGTATTCTCCCTCCCTGCACTGAAGAATATGACTTGTGGGAGGGAATAAAAACTTGAACATCTTTCCTGAAATATAATGGTTTTAAGGCTTCAGTGCGCACCATTTCATCAGAGGTGCGGAATTCAACTGCTTGGGGCTTACAACAGACGGTTTTCCTTGAATTGATTGATATTCAGCATTTTTTCCCTAACTTCATGGTTTTAAATTTATTGAAACCATGTATTGTACTTAAGATTGGAAGACTTACTGAACAGCTGTCGTCTACGTTAAATAACCATTTCAAGAGCTTGCTATAAGAATAGAAATGACAGGATTGTAGTTGCTGCATTTCGACAAAGAGGGTGTCTAAATTATTCCTCAGATATCTGAGCAGTCTTTGACTATTTTAGAATATTTCATAACTGCGATGCTTAATTATATTTCAAGTTTTCTGTACACTTCTTATTTAGCCTCAAGTCAGTAATAATTTTACACTAGCATTTTACAATAAAGGCATGCACTGTAATGCTTTCCTAAATAACTTTCCTAAATAGGAATGTATAAATTCAGATGGAATTGTTTTTAAATATTTGCTATTCCATAATAAATGGATTATGGATTACAGCTTCTATTCTAGTGTTATGTTCTTTTGGCAGAGAAGGATGATTTTGATGGAAGGCTGCTCACAATGTGTTAGAGTGAATAGTATATATCAAGTATTATGAAGAAATGGCACAGTCCATCTGTTTCGCTGAAGGGTTTTTGGTCCTTTTCTACAGCATTGTTGTAAGAATTCTGTTTTTCCCCATTTATGCTTCTCAGGGCAGTTCTTCCCAGCTCCAGTCTTGGACGGTCCAGCCATCCTTTGAAGTGATTCCAGCTCAGCCGCAGCTGGTGTTTCTTCACCCATCAATCCCACCTCCCATTAACCCTCACCCTGCTGGGAAAAAGAGAAATGACTCCACTAACTACCTGCCCATCCTGAACTCTTATCCCAAAATAGCACCGCAGCCTTGCAAAAGAGATCACTCCTTTGATCTAGAGGATCGTCAGGAAACCAGTTGCCATAAACGACTCTGCACAGAAGCACCCAAGATGGAGACTTCTCCTGTATCAAGGAGCACAGGTTTGCCTACTAGTCCTTTTGCCCACCTACCAGTTAGCTTTAAGACCCCTCAGGATTCTTCTAATCAGCAAAATCCTTCAACTTTAGTGACAAGTGGGAAAGTGTCAGCTCTTTCTGGTTTCCACCGTGTTTCTGCTGACGCTCAGAAACTCCCAGGTCTGGCTCCCCTTTTGCCTTTTGGAACTCTGCAGGCAGCAAAGTGCACCCCTCACGAGAATGAGAGTGCAGCACAGACTCCAATGCAGTCTGCAGTGTGGAGCCCCCCGTTGATACCTGAAGAGACTTGCACTACCCCTGAGCTGCTGTTGCAACAGCAAAGCAAGTGCAGACGTTTTCAGAACACGCTCGTCGTGCTACGCAGGTCAGGATTGCTGGAGATCACTTTAAAAACCAAGGAGCTCATTCATCAGAACCAGGTGACTCAGGCTGAGCTGGACAGGCTGAAGCACCAAACACAACTGTTCATAGAGGCAATAAAGAACAATGCTCCGCAGTCATGGGCAGAGCTAGAGGCATCTCTAACAGGAGCAGAGAAAACTAATAGCAACCTTGAAGACTCGGCTTATCCTAACATGTAGTAGAAAGGTACATAGCTGTTAAGTTATTTTCGTGCCTCCTATTTCCTATCTCAGGCTTTTGCTTGAGCATTCTCCGAGTCCAAGACTTGCAAAGTGGCATGCCATTAACAACTTGTCTTCAGTGCCGGTTGTGGGACTGGAACAGCACCGTGGGATCTTGACAGGATGGGTACTTACTGTTTCATCGTGCCCTTGAACTCCATGCTAACTCTGTAGTTACTTGGACTTCAGAAGCTTGGATGTGCTCTGCTGGCATGTTCTCATTCTTGCTGTGAGGAGGCAGTCAGCTGCAGTATTCTGCTAGCATTCCTGTTCCTATTTCCATCTTCAGGTAGTTCTGAGAATGGAACGGCAGAACAGGCCCCAGTATTGGGCCATCAGCAGTTACAAGTAGATGAAGGGAGCTGGCGTGAGGAGAGGAAGCTTAGGTTTGTGGGGTCATAAGTTTAGACCGTCACTGTCTTTTTTTTCCTCGTAGCAGAGTCTTGCTTTTGGGGTTGTAACACATTTGAACTAGTGGAGATTTGCTTGTGCTGCAGCAGCATTCTGTGTTCATTGCAGTCTTTGACCAAAGTGAAGAGTGTCTTAGCACGTTAGTGGAATGACTTGTTTGGATGAGTGTATTTTCAATTTTGGTCTGTGAAGATGAGTAAAAATTGCAAGGCTTGTACTGGAAGTGTTTGTTCTAAAGCTGTGTTTATTTGCACTACCCATTAATAGCTAAGAAGTGCACAAGGCAAGTGGCTTTGGGTTTTCTTGGCAGGCTGCAGAGGCTGTTCTGAATATGGTATAAGGAAGATACTCATTCACCAGGCTTAACACAGGGAGACTGGTTGCTTACCATTTTATCTGTGTATCTAACTTACAAGACTCAACTCTTCTTTTGCTGTGAAATTAGATTGCCAAATATGAAAAAAGAGGTGAAAGGAAAAAGAGCATGATGGCCTGTGGTGTAATAAGTCCTCCCATCTCCCCTCCCTTTTGTTAGTGAGAGAAGTCAGATGAATATATCTATTACAAAAGAAGTGTCAGCTTGGATAATCTTCCTAAAAACTTGACCTACTTGAGTTTGAACTTAAAGAAATAAAACAAACACCAAAACTACTTGCTTCCACATCAATTTATCATTCCTAGCCTGCTTGCCTTGAAATATAGTTACACTCTGCATAAGATGTTAGGCCTTATTAGTAGACATTCACAGTAGTCACGTTGCAAAAGCTGTTCTATGGATGCTTATTTCATTTCAGCTTTTCTAGGCACTTAACTGTGTCAGTCCCTCCAGTGTGGAGGGTTTTTTTTTTTTTCCCAGAGACAGGCTGCGTAAGAGAGCTAAGAATGTCTTTTCCTAAGAAGGGTAAGAAATCTGGATTGTTTATGGTGTGTTCATTTCCACTTGAAAATGCTTTCAAAAAATTATGTTGTCTAGGTCACTGGGTATTTTGATGCTCTGATCACTTGTATCAGCTGCTTCAGATTTTTAGAAGAGGAACTTGAAAGTAGAGCAGATCTCATGCTAATTTTGATTAGACCTCTTCATTTTCTGAAGATGCCTCTGAGAATCAAGATTGCAGAAGACTGTGAAGAATGTTTTTGTAGTCTTCCTAAAATACATGCATGAGAGAAAGTGTAAGGGGCTTCCCCCTCTAAGGGGTTTCCCCCTTTTTAGAGTGATGAAAAGAAATGCTGTACACGCCTCAAGAAGAGGAGAAATGTGAGTCAAGCTTGTACTACATATAGGTTTAAAGAGAAATTTTGTGGCAGGATTCACCCTAGAGCCCTTCTTGAACTGTAACAAACTCATAGCAATGCCTTTTCTGGTATCCTGCCCGCCTGCTGAAGGCGCTAGTGCAGTACATGGGAATTCATTAAGAGAAAAATCTCATAGGCTGTGTTCTATCATGGTTTTTTTTTTTTTGTCTAAATATAACTGCAATGATTGTGTGTAATAGTACGTCTCATAACTCTCAGCACAGCAATATCCAAACTCCAGCAAAACCGAAGGCAGCGTAATTCTGAGTAATAATGTAGAACACATCCAGCTCTTCTGGAACTAAGTGTGATATCCCCACATCTGGGGGCATAGATGTGACGGTGCCTTGGGCCATTTGCACAAAAGAATCTCAGAAGATAGGACTGTTTCTTCTGAGCTTCTTAGAAGAAGGGGAGGAGGGAGTAGTTCCATTCATCTGATACCTGTAATAAACATAAAGTTGAGGTGTGGGAAAGTGCATAGGATATCTTTTCTATTTTTCATAAGATTCTACCTATCAATTACAGAGGGGAACAGGAAGTTCAGAATGTACATATTTTTAGGAAGTGATTGTTCTACAAAACAGAGTGATGGAGTCAGCCTTCCCTAGGAAGCCTGTTCCAGTGTTTGACCATCCTCACAGTACAGAAATTTTTCTTAGTATTGAGTCTCTTCTCCATCCTATTTCCACTGCTCTGATGGAGTAAAAGGAAGGGAAAAACTGGCCTTGCAGGGTGATGCCCTTTGACTTAGGGAGACCATAGCTGAGAAAACTCTCAGTCCACACTGCACCAAGGGTGGGCTGGTGTGTGTTTATAGATGATGGGCATCTCAGCTGGCGTAATTTATATTAGCATCTATCTCAGTAAATCTGTGAATAAATTCCAGCAGCTGGTTAGAAATCTACTAGCCACCAGGCCAGACTTATGGTATTTGCTGAACTAGAAAAATCTGTTCTAGAACTATTATATTTAACTCTGGGGCCCCATAGCAAGTAACTATATCCCTAGATAAATGTTTCATCAAGATTTTCAGTTATAAAAAAGGTTGTTGAAGGCCCCTAATAATAAATCCATCCTGAAATACCTTTCTATTCAGTTTCTTATAGCTGCCTTTATTCTTGGAAGCCCTGGTAAAGCTTTAAACAGTAAGAGCTTTCCTTTCTTGGCTGCAATTTAATAAAATAGGTTAGCTTGGAGCTGTTTTGAGAAAATTAGTTGACTGTATTAGGACCAGAATAGATCTTGATTCTGGACAGGGTCTGGAATTGGTCCAGTAGAGATGAGCAGAAACATTAGCCTCTGATTGGAAACCTGTAAGCACTGAACTTACAGATTTGTGGTGTTTGAAGGAGTAAGGCTTTGCATTAACAACTTTGCCTGAAGACAGCTGTCCCAGTCTAAAAAAGTCAGCGAGACGGTCTGCTGGGGCTTTGAGTGCTGCTGACATGCATGCATGGTAGCTTGATGGCTCAGACAGACTGCTGTTTTTTCTATTAAGTTTTAATAAATGTTGGTATTTTTGGTTACTTTTGCTATGTATTTTTGAAGTTCTACTGCTCTAGTTGGAATGTAAACATTTTCTGTACTTTTAAGTCTCCATTGCCAGCTTTGAATAAAGTAGCCTAAGAACTCTGTTACAGAACATGACCTTTTTGTTAAATCTTTATAGAAACAGACTGTGAAATATGAATCAAATAAAGTATATACTTGACAAGTCTATGGGTTAGCCTAATGCTGTTGAACTGCAAAGTCCTTAATTCCAAAGCATGCTTTACATAGTTCCACAGGAGCATGTTTCCCATGTGAGAAAGTGCAGATCACAGAAGTGATACTATGGTTCCTCTCCGAAGGGCATCACGTGAGCTTTACCAGTATGTATGAATTAAAGGGTTTCTGGGAGGAGCATGGGTAAAAGTGGGCTGTACAGAACACTAAAAATACATTGCAGTGGGTGACCATTGCCATAGATCTGTCATGAAAAACCTGGAAGAATTTTTGAATCTCTTAACTGTTATCTCCATGTGATGACTGTACATAATGCTCACCGTCTGTGCGGGGTGAACTCCTACACTATCGCCATCCTGTCAGCCAGATATGCAGAAATTCTGAATTGTGAAGTGTGGGTGTGGGTATCTTGGCTGCTGAAAGAATTACTTGAGTGAAATTTTACTCTCTTGAAGGAGAAGAAATGTTCTTCATCTGAATCTGTATGCCAACTTTTCAATAAAACACATTTTCCAAGATATGGCCATCCTTACATTTTTTCCTTTGTTCAGAGATCAAACTTCCAGCGAGAACTGAGCAGTTGTTCCTGCAATGCCCAGCAGCCTTGTGGCTTGAGGTCCTGTTGTGAGGTAAAGAGATTCTGGTTCAAGTTCTTACTTGAACCAGACAGGGCCATACCTTGAACCTTGTTGCTTTGCATCCAAGGAGTAGTGACATCAATCGAAGTGCTTTTATTCCCCGAGAATGCAAACTCAGCGTTTGCAACCCTGGTACTCCTGACAGATATGGGTGCAATTCAAGCAGAAAATGTTTCACCAGAATTGTGTTTATGTCTCCTTTAGATAGGTTTTTCTTTAAACTGCAAAGTCTTATCTGCAGGGTGCCAGACCTTTATTTCACAGAGACCAAAAAAGTCAGTTGCTTCTTTTTGGTGCACTGTATCTATCTTTTTCTTGTAACACAAACAGCCTAAAAGGAGCAGAGGTCTCCATGGGCTTGGGCTGAGGAATCTCCTGGCATGCAAAATTTCTGGCACCCACTAGGCTGATTGTAGCTTGCTGTTACTGCTTGCTTACTCATGATTCCTGGGACAGAAATAGGGGCCCCTGCCTGCACAGTTTTATGCTCTAGCTGTACCTTGCTGCTTTTTGGGTATAATGTAGTCATACAGCCCCCCGCTGTATTATATGGTCCAGAGTGTTGAAAGTGCGTGAGACTTCTCTCTAAATCTGTGTGTTTTGGGGTAAGTCCATGAGATGATGTTAATGTTAAGCGTAAATTCCTGTAATCTGAATCAGAAGGCAGTAGGAAACACCAGGAGTTCTGGCCTCCTTTCTGTTGGAGCACAGTTTCCAAGACTTCTTCAAATTCTCATTTGAGTTAACGTGTGTTTTTAGAAGAAGCATCCAGCCTTGATTTGAAAGTGCCTAGCAGTGAAGATCCACCCAAATTGTTCAGAAGGTAATTACTTACTGTTAAAAATGTGCCTTTTATATTGAATTTGAATGTGTTGTCTTTCGGTATCCAGCTGTCAGATCTTCTACCTTTTGTCTGCTAAGCTGAAGTACATGCTGTGACATTGCTGTGTTCTCTGTAGGCATTTATGAACTGAACAAGTCATTCCTTAGCTTTTTCTCAGCTTTCTTTGTTAAAGTAAATGATTACGCTCTCAAATCTTTTCAGTCTGTTGTTCACCTGTGTCCATCTTCTTCGGATCCCTTAAATTTATTTAAATACATTTTTAAATGAAGCACTGAAAGCAAAACAGGATTGTAAGATGCGTTCTACCATGTCAACCTTCCATACTGCTACTGTCTCATCTTTATAGCAGCCATGGCATCAGGCTCGAAGTCTAAATCATCTCTGGACCTGTTGCTCCTAAGGTTAGTGAATTCCTGTCCCTCGCTTATGTTTCCGTGCTCCTTCCATACTCCAAGCAGCCAGAAAGCAGAGCAAACAGTCTCACAGATTATTTACCTCTACTTCCAAACTCTTCCACCTTCATTGTTACCTCTAATTTGTAGTCGAATTACTGAAGACAATATTAACTACCGTCAGTCAAGAACAAATTTCATATTGTTTTCATTTTAACAGATGTTTGACAGATCTCTCTATACAAATAGGAAATTACACTTGTAATACATTTCACAACATCCAGCTAGTTTCATGTAATTCTGGTTTCAGTGTGTCATATGAGAAACTGTTAAATATCCACCAGAAGTATGAGTATGTTCTTGTTTTGGCCTCAGTCAATTTTTAATTGCAGTTCATCAAAACAAGACAGCGATTTTTTGACCAACTCTGTTTCTTTTGATTCATGAATTTCAATTACTTTTACTTTCTGTTTATATACTCGATTAATACAAAACTAGAGGTTATTCCATTGTTTTCTCCCCATTACCCAGCTTATGTTCATTCAGATCAGTCTACTTACCCTCTGAAAAGCTGATGCTCTGTTAGTTTTTTCCCTCTCCTTAGACCACTGAAATCTTGCCTAGTGGTCTGAAATTCACTGAAGTAGTACTGATGGTCCGGAGATCTTCTTGCATATCTCCTGTTTAAATTTTCAATCACAACTTATTCAGACTTGCTGACTTAAACAACAGCTATTAAACATTTTTTAAAATGTCCTGAATTACTTTTTGAAAATGGAAATCAAGCTGTTATGATATGGGAGGAATACATCTGGCTTTTTTCTAAGCGCTCAACAGAAATTCTTCTGAAAAGCTTCTGCCATTCTGCACTGCAGCAATATAATTTCCATCTTGCAATGGAGCAGCGCCAGCATAAAGACTTCTTCTGCATCTCATACATTTTAAGAAATAGAGGAAGTGTGGGGCTTTTCAGGGCCAAAAGGGGAGTTTCATCAACTTCTTCATCGTTTTCTTCTTGTTCTTCTGGTGATTAAATTAATTGAGTTAGTTTAATGGAACTGGAATGCCTCTTACCATGCCCACTTAGGCAATTTCACTTTTTTCCCATAGCAGTAGTAGGGGATATTTAGACCACTTAAATTTACGAGGGCTAAGAAATCCAGTAACAGACAGAAAACCAATGCTTATTGTTTTTTAATAGATAGGACCGCTTGAAAAATTAATGTGCTTTCAATGGAAAACTCCCATGTTTTTATTGGAAATGAAAATCTATTTTGTCTGGAAGCTTGGTGTTTTGCAGCATTAGTCACAGCACTCACTTTTTGGTGAATTTCAAGCAGTGTGGAAATGCTCTGGGCAGTGTGGGTGGGGGCAGATGTTATTTCTCTTAACCTTCATCCTCTTCTCCTGGGTTGCCTGTACAGGAAACGGGATCCAAGCTCTAAAGGGTGTCTCCGTCACCTCATGCCGAAGAAGCAAAATCTTGTAGAGACAGCCAAACTTGTCCAATCATCTGAGGTACAGGAGGACGGTAATAGGCATCTCCTGATTAAGTGAAAATAAAACAGCTCTTCTTGAGAAAATTCGTAGCTCGGTGAATACAAATACCATTTTTTCTGCAATGTTGTCACGACAGCAGCATCTCACTTGAAAGAGAGGGTGTCGTGGTCATGACGCACCAGAACAGCCTACAAGGATTAGAAGGTTTCTTGCCATGGAGAAGATGGTCATGACTGGAGCCATGATGTTCCAGGTGAGAAGGCAGCAGTCTGATACCAGTATGCTGTCAGCACTATTTGCTGGACATATATATATCACCACATTAAATACTGCAAAGTTTTAAAGTCTCAGTCTTATCCAAGGTGCCCGGTAGCATCCCAGTCCTTAGAAGTGCTTGATCTTTTGAAACTTGTATTTTTGCTGAGAGTTGTCTCCCATGCAAATGACAGTCCTATGCAGCATGCCCAAACACAGTTGGAATTCAGGAAAGCAGTCTTCACCACACAGAACTTGGCTCCCCATCTCACTATGTAACAGCCTACGGCTGACCATGCAGCATATCTGCGCAGTAATGCTGTCTGAGAACGCTCTGAAGGTGGGTGGCTGACCTAAGTTACATGAGAGAGGGCCAAAAAGAACTCCCAAATGTCTTTCAGCACTAATTGCACAAGTAAGGCAAGCCTGAGCTTGATGACAGTCATCTGAATACTGAAAAGCCTCCAAATGTGTAATAGGAGCTGCAGCCAGTCCAAACTGGAACAGGAGCAGAGCAGTGACCTGCAGGTGAGGGTCTGTGGCTGTTGTGTTCGAGGTCTGTAGTGGCAGTGCAACTGTAGAGACTGTCGTAGTTAAAGAGGTGATGCTGTTCGGAGTGGTGCGTTGGTGCACAGGTGCACCAGTGGCCCTGGTGAGTTTCTAGCAGTTCAGAATGAAGCTGAGCATTCAGGAGATACTCCTCACAGCCAAAGCCAAGTGGTTGATTTCTTTGAAAGGCTGAGATTCAAAGATAACCATTGCTTGCACGTTAAAAATGTTACCCTGCTCATGTTTTTCTACTGCCAAACTTAAGGCAGTGATGTTAGGCAAAGCAGAATGATGCACTGCCTCTGCCTGATCCTGGAGCCAGCAAACTTATGGGAAACATCACTGCAGCTTCTAGGGTTTTCTTTATTTCAAATCCCACTGCTTCTCCAGCACCTTAACACATATCAACCAGAGAGACTGCAGCCAGCCCCTGTAAAAGCAGTCGGTCTATCGATGTGCTCGGGTGGGTGAGTGAAGCAGATGAATGTCAATAAAGACCCTGCATTCCTGGGGGTGAGGTTGCTCCCCGGTATAACTTTTCCTTTTCTGTGTCATTATAACATCTGTTTATGCATGGATGAACACCTCAGAGGAGCACCTGCAAGATTATTTAGCTGTAGTGGCAGTTGGTTCAAGCACTCAGTAATCCTGCAAAGTATCTCTATTACCTCTTCAAAAATAATGACAGTAACAGGCCACTGTCTGCATGTCATTATTAGTACAGGGAAGGGAGGAAAACACCCTGGTGTTCCCCAAAGCTTAATTTAACTTTGGGTGTGCTTCCATAATTCCCTTATTGTACCCTGTTCTGATGCAAGACCAGTCCTTAGCACATCCGTTTTCAGTAAATAGATGACTGCTTTTAAAATATAAATATGACTGAAAATAGGTCTGTATTTGCCTGGAATTGTTTCTGTTTGGAATGAAACCAAATATAGCTGCACTCAATTCATTTTGAACTCTTCTTGTGCATTTCCATGGCACCCAGGCTGCAAGTCAGAGCTGCTTTAACCTGAGCACTCATAACAACGTGAAATTGATATTGGCAATTATCTTTGCACTTAATGGCCAACAGGCAGTACCATTAGCACCAACATATCTAACATATGCTTTGGGACTTTTCCCTTTTCCTTTTTCTTTTTCTTTTTTTTTAATTTGCCCTGGTCTCTATCACAAAGAAGATCTTGCTGTAGATGTTTATGATGTGTGGTATCAGCGCTCAATCTCATTTTGGTGATCGGTATTGATGTGCCGTATTTTCTTAGCGTGACAAAATGTTTGTTTTGAATCAAACGCTGCTCTCAATGCACTGTAATTTTCCATTCCTTTTCCATAGTCAAAGAAATCACATCAGGTAGAAGATAAAATAAGAGGACTTTGAGTGAGGAACTGGTCGCCATATGGCTGACGCCTAAAATCTCAGCAGTTTGAGGGGAGGAAAGTGGAAAAAGATGAAGTAAATTCCACAAAATTTATACCATAAGTAGGTGGCAGCTGTTAGTGAAGATGAAGAACAAAACCAGAAAGGAAAAGAATACTAAACAGCAACGTTATGAGGGTGCCTGAAAAGAGATTTTAAGGTAAATGTCCACACACACTGTCCTAAAACTGGTTTTCACATTTCTTATTAACAATCTGAGCTCTGTATTTTTAACCACAAAGATTACTTTTCCCATTTGATCTAGATGTATAAGCTGAAATGTATTTTGATGGTGGAGATGAACTCACTGCTATCACTGAGTGCTTGCTGTTCTCCCCTCCTCTTCTCTCTAGCTCGAAGTATGCTGTAGGCTTAGGTTCATGGCTTAATCCTGCAAATCACACCCAGCTCAAAAGCACCTGGCATTACCACTGCTACTGCTGCACAAAATAATTCCAACCACTTTTATTTTTTAAACTGAGGTAGTCTGAGGTTGTTCCTTGTTTTACCTCAGACGAGGCACTTGAATATTCTCAGCCATAAAACAAGGAAAATCAATGGTTGTCCCTTATTATAAATCACTTTAAACTTCTCATATAAGAACTTCAGTATTTGTATTTATTGCAAGTCACGGCTGTGGACTGCCATGGTTTTGATGCTGGATTTTCCAAAGGATCAATATCTATATGGTTATACTAACTTACATTTTGTTTCATTTTAATTTTATTTAAATTATATGGTTTCTGGGTTCATTCCCCCTAGTGCAACTCCAACAAGTGAATGCAGAGACTTGTTCTTTTTGGTTTGGGAAACTGAATGGAAGGAATACAGGGCACTGAAATCTCTGATTCTGTGTCTACCCAGGAAAATTGTTGTTAATATCTCCAGGTTGACAAAGCTAGGGGAATGGTGAGAGAGCTAGCTTGCTATGTTGCAGAAACAGGAAAAAAAAACTTCTGTGGTTTAAGCAGACATCTCTTGCCCACACGTGTATTAATTTGTGCCCACACGTCATTTTCCTCCACAGCATGTAAACCTGTTCAATAAACTGTAGGAATGCAACATGTGAAACTGGGGTCAAAAGCCTGGAGGCTTATCAGATGTTACATTTTCTTATCTAAAAAGTTACAATATTTGAAATCAGAAAAATATGTTGAAACTCAGTCCTGGAAGACATTGAGTACTGCAGCCTAACCAACAGAACTTAGAAGCAAGGGACTGAAATGAAGGATGTGAGCAGTTCAGCTGTAGTTACAGGACTGTGTCTATGTTAGAAGCTAAACATATGCTTAAATCTTTTTTCCTGAACTGAGCTGCTCTGCAACTGGCAGGACTGAGTATTTTCATTGTTTTTTTTCATCCATTGATGTTCTTTCCTGCTTCTTTATGCCTATTTGTATAGTTTGTACAATTTTCTTGCAGAGGCGTCATGATTTATCAAAGTCCAAGGTTATAAAGATCAGGGCATAGGATTTATTTTTATAAGGGTTTGACTTTTGAGACAGCTTAAATATTTATAATTCTCTCAGATGGTGTTGTAATTTGTAGTAATGAGGGGAAGTTTTGTATGCCTTGAGGGAACTTTTGGGACACAGACTTGCTATTTCTGCAACTACATTACCCAAGCAGTGGAGTTTCTTCCAAAATTCACATCTGTTACAAGACCTAACATTTGGAAAGTTAACTGCAAAAGGATAGCCTCTTCTGATGCAGCACTGGAGATTTCTGACCACCAGAGTAGTGCTTCTGGTGCCTCAGGGATTTCCTATGGGGATTGAAAATGTGTGGACCCTCTTAATGCTTTGACTTCAGCATAAACCTTAATTTAGTTGTTGTTGTTGTTGTAAATTTAAATTATGTATTGGCTACATTTCCACTGAGCTTTCAGTGAGTAAATTTTATCAAATGAGTATAAAAGGTCATTCCAGCAGCTTCACAAATAATAATAGCTCAGATAATGAATTATCTACTTTCACCTCTTTGATATTTCCCAGACACTGTGATGGTCTCCCAGTTCTTCCACATAAATCTTTTTCAGGTGACCTGCTTTATGAAAAATATTTCCCTATATTAGGGGAGAAGGAGATGGAGCAAGGATAAAAAGGAGGAAAGAATATCCTAAAATGATGAGTATGAGAGGCTAAAAACAAGCAGTTCTTTTAGTCCTGAGAAAGATCATCACTGTACAGATAACAACGTTAGGGTTATAAAATGGTGAAGTTCGCTGCTGCCTGTCAGTCGTAGCATTTACAAACAGAAGCCATATGGGAATCACGTGCTTTAATCCCATGTTTATGAAAAGACCAAAATCCTGTTTTGTGCTTCTTTCAACACATCCCACTTATATACAATTATTTGCACAACTATTTGTATTTCATGTTACTTCAATTGAGTAAAGCACTCTGGTACTAATAAATATTTGGAACCCAGCTGAAATGGCAAGAAGGACTACCCAGAACAGAAAAGGATCATAATAATATAAATGAATCCCAGGTGACTATGATCAGTACCAAGCCCCTCTTGACTTAAGCTTGAGCTACTGTCTGGATAAAAAGTGGGAGTTTCTTTCTCTTTTTTCATCACTATTTTGCAGCAGCAGGTTTTTCTCTTTTCATTGTGCCTTTTTTAATCCTGTTCAATTCTGTAGCTCCCTAGACACAGAGTCCATCTTCTCCAACATAAGCTTTTTCTAAAGGTTAACAGTGGAAGAACTGCTGTTTGGAAATATTTCCTGAAATGTTAAAGTCATTTCCTTTTACTGAGTTGAACTCTGTTTCTAGGTAGTGTCTGTTTATCCCACAAGAACCATTTCTCCAACCCTCCAGTATGGATGGATGGTTGCCACATTTTCCTCACATCCACTTTGGCCATAGTTACCCAAAGCTAGGCAAATATAACCCCTGTTTTCTTCTTGCAAATCTATTTCTCAGCTTCTCAATCATTTATGGCTTTTCTGTGAACGCCATCTGGTTTGACTAGTGAGGGCAGAGCTGAATATAGTATTCCATGTCTTCATTGCATCAGAGCACCATGGAAAAGGTTTATTGTATTTTTTTGTTTGTTTTAAGATCATCTTCATATGTTTTCTGAAATGCTGGACCAGTTTTCACCAAATTAGTTCAAAACGAGTAGTCAGTACACAGAGCCAAAGCGAGATTGTCAAGGGGAGAGCTGTTTGCCTCCGAACTGACCACAGAAGTTCTTCTATGCCAAACCTGGATCTGTCAGAAAGCTTCTGCGATGCATGGAAGATCCTTGCTTGAGCTAAGAGGCTTTCAGTGTACAGCTGACAGCCCAGACAGTGAAACTCCTAAGCTGATGGCATCTCTTGCAGGGCAGTGGCTTGCCCAGGCTGACTGTGCCTGCCAGCTGCATTGTTTGCACTGACAAATTTCTGAAATCTCTACAGATTGCACGACTTACCTGAAGTAATGGGGTGCTCCGAGGTGGTGTTAGGCTGAAACCATGCAACTGGAATATGCTCCAGTTCTGGGAACCAGAAACTGGATCTTATAGTTTGATTTGAAATTTCACCTCTCCTTATGGCATTAGAAATGTAAGAGCTTTTTTGTTGTTTTTATCCAGAAGTTAATGGAGCTTTGTTTCCAGAGGTTTTACAAGAGATGCTAGATCTCCATGAACTATATAGCTGGTAGCCACAGTTTTCCAAGTCTTGAAGGAACTTCCATTGCTCAAAACATCAATCTTAGCAACAAGTGCTCAGTAGTCTTTGCCTAGTAAAACACTTTCTCCTTTAGGTAGTGCTCCTTTAAAGTTTTTTCTCAAAGCACCTTTCTTAGCATCTGGACCTTCTGGACCTGCTTGACTTTGGCAGATCATGTTTAGACCTACAAAGATTGATCGTGTTGTACTGGCCAAAAGTTTCCTCCCAGCAATCATAAACCATCAGGAGTCCTGTCTGATGATGCTGGGTTTGTACCTTGTTTTTCTGTCACAGATCCTAAGGCTCCTCTGTGGTCTCCAGCAGTTTTGGATGACAAATAACATCATTCCTTGATAACAGCCTCCATCACAGGGCTGCATTCAGCATTTGATTAACTCGCAGGACACTCACTTGGGGTCCACTGTGTTAACCCCCGTGCAGATATCAGATTTTTAATGGCACTGTGATGGCAAATCAATCGATGCATTTTCAGCAGTCTGATAATAGGTAGGTTCAAGTCTTCACCACTTATCTAACATAAGCAGCTGAAAGACTGACCTGACATCTAATGGAAACCTTCCAGGCAGGCATGATAATAACCTGGATCTGGGAATGACTGGTGGCAGAGAGAGGCTGAGCAAAACAACTGAATCATATGTCAGAAGCTATGCTTTCCCAATAGCCTTTGAATACACACCAGTCATGGGAAATTCAGGTTGATAACTATTCAAGATTAAGGTAGATCAACAGCAGTGTCAAGAAAATCAGTAGCAGACGAATGAAACTTTCCCATCCTCGTTGATCAGAATGTGAGTCTTTTCTTGTACACGCTGAGCTGACTGCTGCCATCCACCCCTTTGCCCCTTTTAAAGTAAGCGGATGCAGTCTGCTCCTTGTGGTTTTAATTTATATCGGCTCTGGAACTACTGTTAAGGTGCCTGCCAACATGTTAAATGAGGTCCTGTGCAAAGTGCTTGACACTGGTACTTGAGAACTTGTATTTTTTATTTATAAATGTGTGGGGAGACTACGAGATGCTGACTCCAAAGGTCTTAAAGGACATGGGACCAGACTGCACAAGTGCCAGTGTTGCTTGCCAGTTAGATTCCAAAGGGCACCTGTCCTGGTTTTGGCTCAGCTAGAGTTAATTTTATTCCTAGTAGCTGGCATGGTGCTGTGTTTTGGATTTAGGATGAGAATAATGCTGATAACACGCCGATGTTTTAGTTCTTGCAGAGCAGTGCTCACACAGAGCCAAGGGCTTCTTGGCTTCTCACACCACCCTGCCAGTGGGGAGGCTGGAGGGGACACAAACAGGACAGGAGGCTCAGACTGACCACGAGGATGTCCTACACCATAAGGCGTCATGCTGAACAATAAAGGTGTGGGAGGCAGGTTGGTGGTGGGGTTGTTGTGTGTGTTGCTGATTGGGGTTTGGCTGGGCATTGGTCAGCATGTGGTGACTAATTGCATTGTGAATCACTTGCTTTGGATATTCTTGTATCATTGTTTTCCTTTATTCCATGTATGTGTTATGTTTTCTTCTCCCTTTATTTATATTGAACAAGTAGGTCATTGCTCTACTCCAACCAGTCTCTAAATAACTTGAAGAGAACTGCTAGTGTATAGATTCTCCCCTTGCTACTTATGACTTCTACCCATTGGGCACATGCTTGTAGCATCATTTGTCATTCAACTGAGAAAAGCTCTTTCAGCTCTGCTAGGGCTTTGAGTTTTGTTTTGTTGTTTGTTTGTTTGTTCATTTCAGAAAAGTGATTAAAAATTAGATTTCTCAGGCTGGGCTTTCTCTGCGTCCTTTCAGTCAACAGTCAATGAAGATAACTTGAATTGTGTCGCCATACCTCCTACCACCTCCTGGACGTCAGTGCATCTTCCCTACCAACACAAAATCACTTCTGCTCTCACTGGGGCCACTTTCTCTGATTGCTCTCCACCGACTGTTACAAAGATAGCTGCCCTAATCTCTGACCTTGGCTTTTCTTTCCCTCACACCAGGACTGTCCGTCCTCCTCCAGCTATCTTCTTACAGCTAATGAGTCTCTTCATTCATTTATTCTGTCTCCTTGCAAGTATTTTTAGACTGTGATCATCTCCCTTGAGTTAGCTATTTCTTAAAGATGATAAATGCTGTTTCACACCACCTTTTCTCATATCTTTCCTGTGCCTTATTACTTGGGACTCTTCATATTTTAACTCTGTACTCTCTGAATATATCCAATGAAGCCTTTTTGCATGCAGGCCTTGAGGACTGCCCAGTACTGTGGTATGGAAAGGAGTGCTGCCTACTTCTCATTTTGTATGAGATTCTCACTGTATGTAAGAACAGCCTTTTACTGGTTAACTTCACATTTTCATTCCTCGGTTTGCTTTACATTGTCATTGCAAAGGATCCTGAGGCCTTAGAGGTGGCACTTCTTTTCTCAGATAGCCACACTTAAAATAGACAAGCCTTTCAGCATAAGTTTCTGGGGCAAGGACTTAGGCAACAGGGAGCTTTTCCTTCAACAATTAGCATTACCAGAGAACTGATGTTCATCTGATTTTCCAAAGCCCAGAAAATCATGAAATGTTTTATTTTAAAAAATGTTAGAAGTATTTAGGCATTGTCACAAGAAATCACGTTCTGAAATATTTTTGCTATTGCAGCTGCTATTTAATAAAATCCAAATGATAAGTAACGTGTCTCTAAGCACAGAAAATGGGAAACTTATTTTTTTTCCCTTGCAAAACTTTAGAGCCATCAAGCATATTTAGCCAAGAATTTGTGACATTGCCATCAAGCTAAACCTTAATTTACTAATTCATAGCTAAGAGCAAAGGTTCTGTTTGGAGCTGTTGAGCTGTTACATTTTCTTCCCAAGGATTTCTACAAGAGAATGCACATGTATGAGTGGGAAGGGATGTCAGGGCAGCTGGATAGATAAAGAGCTGCTTTCTTTCAGCTGTTCCTGCAGAACTACTGCTCTGCCCCAAACAGGGCAGTGCACACAGCTAGGAATGAACAGACAAATAAGCCAATATGCAGGGTCACCGTAAGGTTATATTTTTATAGCTATTTCATCCCAGAGGATCATAACTGTAAAGGTTGCATACATTGGCAAGTCCCACCGCTGCTGCTGAAACCCAGCTGCCTGCTGCAGAGGAAGTGTTCAGCTGCATGAAATGGCGACACTGATTTGCAGTCAGGAGCACAGGTGTCTGAATATTCCTGGGGAAGCATAATTGGGTGAAGAATAATTTCGGAGCACCGTGCTGTGGCTGCTGAATTGGGATCCCTCTGGGCTTCAGCAAGGAGCGAGACTTTGCGGTGAGGGCAGACAGCTCTAACCCAGTACTGGTGTGAAGAGGCAGCAGGCTTTACAGACAGCTAACACTGTTGCCTGCATGGGGGCTGTCCTTGCAGGTGGCCACCAAAACTGTGAGCTGGTCTTAGCGTGCAGCCCCCAAATAGCTCACCATCACCCCCCCCCCACCCCGAGGCAGCAGCTCTGAGTGCCACAAGCTGCCCAAACTGCAGCATCAATCAAGTGCCAACAGCAGAGGGCAAGGATGTCAAAACATAATTTGTGCTGATGGGAGGAAGCTGCTGGCTGAAATCTTGGGAGCCTGTTGCCTTGAGAAATATCTGAAAAAGAAGTTGCATCAACCGGTCTGGGGAACGAGAATAATCCTGGAGGCTGTCCAAGGCGAGGTGCGTGGCACCAAGTGCTGGCTCAGCTTCTAGCGACAAGGTGACTGTCTGCTCACCTTGATGCCACCTTACCAATAAGGAATAATTTACTTAGAGATGCTGTTTGTGGGCAACAATAATACCTTAATTTTCCTGTAGCTTTCCATTGAGGTTTGTAGTGTAATTTATAAATAGCAATTAGAATGGGTCTCCAAGTTGCTTGTTAGATGCATTTTTAGATTGGGTCATTACATTAAAGTAGAAAGGATGAAAGGACTTGTCTAAAATCATATGATGAATTATTGGCAAACCAATAAGAAAATCCTGACTTTTTTCCTTCAAAGCGTTTGTGTATGTGGTGACAAACGTAGCTACTGCCATGTACAAAGACATCTAATGAACTGTTAAAAAGCACGATACAGCTACCATAAAAAGTCAAAATGCTTTTTATTGTTCACTGTTAGTGAAAATACAGCATATTACACATGGAAACAACGGTGCATTCATGCGAACACACAGTGTGGAAGGGCTTATATACTACAAGTTTTAATTACCCAGCTAGGGTTTGTTTTTTTTTTTCAGTATATTTTCATGGTTATTCTGCTCATCACAACAGACTTTGTTTGTTATTGATCCGGACGTGTATGCAAGTGCGAAGCAGTGAAGGAAGGTTACAAAGCCTATAGGACTGCGTGCCTCTGCTGTGGCTCGTGAGAAACGCAGGAACACGAGCAGGTGCGCTCCTCTATCTGGGATGCATTGAGAGCATTTTGGAGGAAGGAAAACACATTTTTCACGGCTTATCAGCATACTCCCCAGCTTATTAAAGAGAAGCAACATATTCCTACCCAGCCCACATAACTTGATGGGTTTTACCAAAACAGTGGCTTCTTGTTGCAGCTGCTGGGCAGTCAGTCCAGCACTACGATCCTGGTGGAGAAGTCATGGCATCCTTTCTTAAGGCACCTATTAGCATAGGATCTCAGCACTGATCTCGGGGGCTGTTGCTGCAGCTGGAAAACAACTGACACATTAGGCTGATTAATCCCTGTAGTAATTCCATTAACCTCCTTAATGGAGTTATAACATGGATGAATTTACCCCTCTGCAGCAATGCGAGAGAATTGCCCTGGAGAGCCGGTAAATACGGTGTGGCAGGGATGTCTGAGGTAAATTTTTTCTTTTTTTCTTTTTTTTGTTTGTTTTAGTGCAAGGTGAAGCATGCTGATCAACTGGAAAACCTCCCTGTCCTCTGGGATGTTGAGCTCCTCACAGCACTAATGGTTCAGGGGGCTCAGGCACACCTGAAGGGCTCCTGGCACCCCAGCACCTCACCAGGCGTGCGGTTCCCTCTCTCCCTCACACACACAGCCTGATGATACATACAGCTTCTCAGACACCGCCTTTCTTTTCACCTTGGCGATTTCCTCTCCCTGCACCTCTCTGCCTGAGGCTGATTTATCTGCTCGCTGCTCCCTGCCAGGAGGGCAGCCTGGCCTGGGCCGTGTCCCCAGGCACAGGAGTGCTGACAGCAGGCAGCAGAGCTGCAGTCCTGGCACGGGCTGTGCAGGGAGCAGGTCAAGGCAGAAGTGGAGAAATGCTGGATTTCTCTCTATTTTCCTCCTGCTTTCCTAGCCTGTAGAGAGAAGGTTTTCGTGCTGCCATAGCCTGGTGCCTCACCTGCTCCTGTGGTGGCTCGACCGCACCGCAGCTCTGTCAGGAAAGGCTTCTCAGTGCTGGAAAGCTACCTCAAGTTTGGCAGAGCCGAAGGCACCCTGCAAGCCCGTCCCGAGGAGCAGAGGCTGTTTGTGCAGCTCCCACAGCAGCCCAGGCCCTCTGAAAGCTCCCTTACGGCCTGTCCAGGGGCACACATGGCGGCTGAGGGGGCTGGGGAGCCGCGGGGGGGCCTGGCCGGCTTCTCTGCGAGTTCAAAGCCTGTTGCCACGTTCGCAGGTGCAGTGATGGGGCTACTAAGCTGCGGTATCTCTTCATCTACGTGTTTTGTGATCTCCGTGTTAATACGCTGAGCTGATTCTGCCCGATTGCCAGCCCCTTCCTCCCACGGAGGCCGCGGTGCCGAGGGATGGGGTGGCCCAGCTCCTCGGCGATCCCGCAGGCAGGGGGAGAGCAGGGGAGGTGTTGCCCGCATGGGGTGCGTGCATGCAGGGTTATTTCCCTTTCTGCCTACGGTAGTCGCTTCCCACATTCAGCACGGGGATGAGAAGTCCTAGCAGCCACCTCTTGCCGAAGACCTCCCGCAGGTTCTCCCTCCAGGGCCGGGCTCTCACCACCACCCCTTTCCGCACCTGGTACCGCGTCTGCCCCCGTAAGATCAGCAGCATCTGGTGGCAGCAGAAGCCGGCGCAGGCCAGTCCGATCCCGAGCCAGAGGTAGAGCATGAGGATGACAAACATCTCAGAGCTGAGGAGAGCTCCTGCGGACCAAGAGGCAGAGAGAGAGTCAAAGAAAGGCTTTAGGCACCCCTCATGTGTCAGCGTCACACGCAGCCCCGAGAAGCTGGCTGGCCCTATTTAGCAGCCGTACCGGTGGCGAGTTAGGAGAAAGGCAGGGTGGTTACTCTAACTACACAAAATTGTTTTCTTTGTAGTGCCTTTATTCAATGAACCCCACCGGGGAAGTACTAAAATAGTGACGGTCTCTGTAGACTTCTCCCTTTGCTGTTAATGTGAGGATCTGGATTGCAGGGGCAAACTCAGCCAGAAGTGAAAAGCATTTTATAAGAATTCAGCTCTATTTTGAAGAATGATTAAATTATTTAGGGGTCTGCCTGCTGATCAGAGGGAATCTGGAAAGCCTAGATTCCTTTTGAAGGGAGACGTGGGTCCTACAGCAAGTAGATGCTTCCAGAAGCCTTACTGTGTGCGTCAATACTAGACAGAATGAATTGGAGTTCATCACCATACCTACGTACAATCTATCTATCTACCTACCTATTCTATATATAATATATATATACATAATACATAAGATGATTAAAAAAAAATCAGTAATGACTTTCCTACCATCGTGCAAATGCAGTTTGCATATGAACACAAGAAACTGAAACAGAAAACTTCAAAATGCTATCCAAATTCCTGTTTTTTAAAGCTGCTGCCAGAATGCTCCAAATATTTTGTAGACCTAAAACTCTTAATTCAACAGTTTTTGTTGTGTGTGTTTATGCTGAATGTATTTATATAAAAATATTCTGTGGGCCCTTTCCTCGGCAATGATTTTAGAGCTCCTTCTGGAAAATAAGTATAATAGCAGTTATCACCGAGTGACCTTTTGGTGTGTAGGCAGATCTAAACCCATTGAAATAATATCCTCTCTGTGTGCGTATGACTGAGTACACACATATTTTGTGTATATTGATATATTATTAAACACCCGTATTTGCACACAGGCACACAAAGAAAACGAAATATGTGTCACTACGTGAACAAATAGCTGGTATTATCTCTCTGGTTCCCTTGAGGTTAAAAATGAAAAAGCTGCTGCCTGCTGCCTTCCCTCTGGAGGAGCGTGGGGCTGGTGTGAGCTCTGGTCACCCCACGCCGGCGTGAGTCCCCCCGTGTTCCCAGGAGAGACGTGCTGCTGGAAAAGGGACTGCGTGCCAGGGGAGGTGTGCATGGCTGCTTTGGGTTTTAAATCAGTAACAGGGGCCTGGATAGGTACCTCTTGCTCCTCTTACACAGAAGGCCATGGTAGGCAGTGTCACCTGGCTCTGTGGTCTGTGAATCCCAGCCTCTCCAGCTGGCAGTGTGGGCAGTGAGTGGCTGGGGCTGACCCGTCATGGGCCCTCACACTTTGGGCTCGGCCAGCAGGCCCCTCTGAGGATGATTCGTAAGGACACTGACTACGGCCTCGAGCTGTCAGAGACTGTTCTCACTTGAAAAAGGCACCGGAGTCATTCAATTTTCATTCTAAATGCAGAGTCATCTTTCCCTTCTCATTAGATCCCATTCAGCTCAGTGGGCTTCGTGTGCAATATGGCACGGGGAGAACAACCCCCCTAGGATGATGACAAATCCTCAGACCAATTCTGTCGGAATAACTTAGGGCATCAGATGGGAAGTCCAGAGCCAAATTTGGGTTTCTCTGCCCTTCTTTTGCTGGACCTGAGCGTGACAGGCATGTGTTCCCTTCTGCAGCTGACATTCAGATGGGATGTAGAGAGAGACAGCTATTTTCTTTAGAGCCTTTGGAAGACAGCCTTAAGCTTTATTTCTATGAGCTGCTGAAATTCAACATCAAGTAAGTAATTACCCTTGTTTTTCTCCTTGCAAATATTAAGCATATCTCAGACATATTTTCAGATATGTGAATTTTTTAACCTGGTTTTCAGGTTGCCCACAGAAAGCATTTCTTTGTGGCTCCAATCTGACCTGTATTTACAAAAGTACTCCCCGTTTGTCCCTCCTCACCATGGTCCATTTTAGTCTTGGATTCACTTTTGCTCTAACTGACCTGATGTGATCTCGAGCTTATTGCCATACATTATCTTTGGCAGAAAAGCTGAATCACAAGCTGAAATTATAGACTCTGGGTCAGACTCCGAATTTCATGCCTGGGCACAGTCTGGGCAGAACAAGCCAAGTGAAAATTTTCCCAGCATGGAAGCAGGGATCACTCAGTTGACACAAGACCAGCAGACTCACCTTTTGTCCTCTTTCACTCTTCCCCAGTGTCAAGGGCACGCTGGAGAAGAGGAAAGGTAAATTTTTTTCTTTGTTATAGCAATGCTCTGTTTGGATCCTACCACAACCCATAAGTTATGTTAGCTGCATAAGAGAAAGACTACGTGGACAATCCTCCCTGGCTGTGTTTCTTTTTCCTGAACTGGATGTTGAATGTGCTGGGGGGAGCCCAGAGGGCCCTTCCTCCCCAGGAGCCAAGACACCACTTGCCTGTGTATTGCTGCATGCTCTCACCCTGGCCGAGGCAGAAATTGGGTGGGATCTGGGTGCTGGTGCCTCTTGAGGGCATCCAAGCTCCCTGCCCTGTCGTGTCCCACTCAAACACTGCCAACGTGCTGTTGTTGGCACTGCAATTGCTGACACCAGGGCTGGGGCACTTCAGTGGCTCTTCAGGCACACACCAGGACCCAGCTCGGTGCAGATGAGCCCAGAGAATCAGGGAGAGAGAACTAATTCCTTGATAATCTCCTCCCACATCCCTGCTCCCCTTTCCAGGCTGATGTGCCGAGCAGAGCTTAGGCACTGGGGAAAATCATGCCCAGTGTTTTTAATGTTACCGAAGCTAACATTATTCACAAAAATTCTTCTACTTGGAAAAATGACTCCATAAAAATGTCATGGCAGGATTTCGTGTTTATTGTCTCTCGGTGATTACCATGACAAATCTTCTCATTTGCCAAGTAGAGAGATATTTGTTTGTTTTCAGACGGCAACCCTGCAAACCCAGCCTGGAATCCAAAAAGCAAGCTGGGGCTTCTCTGGCTCTTGTACCACCAGCAATGGAGATCCCACACTCAGATCATAATCAACACTTCTGGTGGTGGTGCATGAGCCAAAACAGACTCGGGGCCCTTCTTACTGAGCTCGGCTGAATCTGCAAGGCTAAAATATATGGAGTACCTATTTTAGGCTAACGAAAGCTGATCTGAGTGTGCTAGGCATGAGCTGCGTGTGGGGGAAAATGACATTTTTCTGCTGTCACTTTCGGGACAGAATAACAGTCTACGCTGTCTGCGGAGTCGCTTCTCCCAGCTCGGGTTTTATCTAGCTCTTAGGTTTGGACAGAGAAAGGGAGGAGGTTGGAGAGTTTGGGGGCACGTTGACAGGTGGAGAGATGAGGCTGGGAGAGCACGGGAAGAGTTATGGGAGCAGAATCAGGAGGAGGAAGGGGGAGGCTTGGGGAAATTCACAGGAGGGCAGGAAGAGAGGGGAAATCAGGGGGAGAAGGAGGGTAAGGGATGGTGAAAGGAAGAGAGTTTTGCTTTGGCTGCAGAGCTCTTCCAGAGAACAGGCAGGGAGGATTTCTCCTGGTTCTCTGTGGAGCTGTGTCCCAGTCTGAGCTCAAGAAAGAGATAGCTGATCACATCACATTTATAAACTCCCCACTTGGTCTCTGTTGCCTGAACCCAAATTCTCCACACTGGGAAGACGGCAAGGTCTCAGTAAGTTTGTGCTGAAGGGAGACAGGAGATGGGTGACGGTGAATGGAGTGAGGGTGTGAACCTGAATGGAGAGAATGGGAATATCTCTGCTGGGATATGGGGGATCTGCAGACTTGCAGGCTGTGAAAACCCACAGACCTGCCACCCCTGCCCGTAGGACAGGCAGAAGGTTCCCCTCATCTACAGTACCTGCAATGAGTGAAATCTCCCTCCTCTGTCTCAATGCAACGCTCCCTGGACAACAGACAGCCCTATTCCATCACCGGCCAGCTGGTTATGGGGTGTTTTCCAGCGTCTAACCCATTACAAACAGCGCTGCAGCTGTACCCTAGAGTGGGTCCCAGCCTCTATTTCAAAGCACAGTCCTGTGCAAAGTGTCCCTAGCCGCTAAGAGGGGTTTGCTGAACACAGGCAGTTCTCCCACGCGCCCATTCCCCCCTTTTGCAGCCCCACACACAGCCACCAGGGAAAGAGCACGTCCCCCTGCCCCGGGGTCCTGCTCCCACCTCCTTACCTGAGAAGAACTGGCTGATGGAGTGAGGCAGGAGGGTGAGGAAGGCCAGCGGGCTTGCGAAGGACATGGAGAGTGCCGCAGAAATGTAAGCCATGCCTGCCACCAGGGAGTCGAGGCAAGCCAGGGAGGTGTAGAGGCAGAACATGATGAAGTTCCGCATGTTCCTGCTCCCGATGCAGTTCCCTGTGAAGAAACAGTGGTGGTCATGCCTCTGGGTGACTCTGGCACACAGTCTACAGAAGTGAGTGCTGGGCAGGGCTGAGCCAGGGGACCTGCTTCCAGCCAGCCAGTCCGCCACCACTTCGGCTCCTTCGCCCAAGTTTAAGCCCTTGCCCGAGTCCTCGGGGGAGCTCTGGATCACGAGGACGTAGTTGCCCAGGGCATTAGCTGAGAGGAAGAGGAAGAGGGCCCCATGCAGCAGAGCAGGAGAGAAAAGTGGGGTGGTGGAAGGGTCTCTGAACATGCTGGGGATGAAGAGAAAGATCTGGAGGACGAAGGTCACTAGGGAGATGCACAAGAAGTAGGCTGGAGCAACAACATTGAGCAACCTGAGAACTAGCATTGCGGATTACGTTCCTGCAGGGGAGAGCGAGGAGAGGACGAACATCACCGCTCCGGCCGCACACTTCATCCTTCCATTTCCAGCCGGCTCCCCGGCCCCTCTCGGCTCCCGGAAATGCCCCGGGGGCGGGCAGCTCTCCCTCGCCGCCTCCCCGCGGCCCCGGGACCAGCGGGCAGCCCCCGGGCACCCCCGGGCAGCCCCCGGGCGGCGGCCGCTCCCCGGCCCCGGTGGGCTGCGGGGGCCGGAGGGGCAGAGCCGGCGGCTCCGTGTGCCTGCTCGCCGAGCAGAGTCCCTCTGCCAGGCAGGGTCAGTTTTGGTATTGCATGAGAGGAAAAAAGGTGGTGCTGGAGGAGGGGGGAGTGAGCCGGGAGGGGAGGGTTGGGGATGGGGGGGAGGAGGAGGAGGAGTAGGGGAGGGGGGAGAGGTTGCTCTAATCCACTGCAATACGGATCAAATCCGATGCTCTAATTTATCCTTTAAAGCCACGGATCTACAGATTACCTCTCTGACCGCTGCCCTGCTCTGCACGAAATTAGAAAACGCTCCGAACAGCTGGGCAAGTGCCGCCCGGCTGCAACCTGCGGCGCCGGGCTACCGAGCCGGGGCGGCCCCGCAGCCGCAGCCTCGGCTCCGGCCGGGCACGGAGCATCTCCGGCGGCATCCCGGGCTCCCCGGGGCTCCCCGGGACTCCCCCGTCGCTCCCCCGGTCCCCCGGGGCTCAGCCGGCACCCCGCGGAGGCAGGAAAGGCCGGGGACCGGGGGCAGCGCGGAGCCAGCCCGGCACCCCCGGCACCCCCCGCCGGCTGCCCCAGGGGTCTGCAGAGCCCCGGCGGCCCGGGGGGGGGCTGGCACCCGCCGCACGCCGCCACCTTGCGGTCCCCTTGTCCCCGGCGAGGCTGTCTGGCACCCCCGGAGCCGCCGCCACCGCCTCCGGCCACGCCGAGCCCCCCGCGGCAGCCGCCCCTGCCCCATGTCCCCCCTCCGTGTCCCCCCCGTGTCCCCGCCGCCCCCCGGCCAGCCCCACCGGCTCCGGGCTCCCTCCCCCGGTGCCCCCCAGCTGGAGCCAGCACCTGAAACAAGGGGAAATTCGGGGGGCAGGGTGGTGTCCCCGCGGGTCCGAGGCCTGCCTGGGTTTGCGGGACCCCCCCGCACCGAGCAGGGTGGCTGCCAGGCAAGGCTTGGGGTGGCACGGTGCTGGTGGCAGCAGTGCAGGCACGTATTTCCCTCCGGCAGCTGCATGCCCTCGTGGGTGGGCCCCCTGTGCCCACCCACGCAGCCCCGGTGCCGTCTCCACGGGCACTGTGCACAGCCCCTCGCTCTCCCGCACACCCACACGCTGCAGCCAGCAGCTCCGGGGGGGAGCATCCCCGGCTCCCTGCTCAGAAGAGCCGCCCGAGGCAGGGGAAGGGGAGCGAAGAGGGCAGCGGAGCTGCAGATA
Organism: Aythya ferina; assembly: GCF_964211825.1. Classification (NCBI taxonomy): domain Eukaryota; kingdom Metazoa; phylum Chordata; class Aves; order Anseriformes; family Anatidae; genus Aythya; species Aythya ferina. Next base: position 38,703,453 of record NC_140301.1, on the reverse strand, counting down.
ATATTTCTGGAGACAGTCAGGCTCTGCACTGGTCAAAAGTCAAAAAAAAAGGTGGCTTTAGACAAATCGTAGGTCCTAGGCTTACTGGCCGACCCCTCAGCACACCCAGTAACAGGCTCTGCTTCCCCAGGAGAGACTCCCCCTTTGCCTGAATATAGAGAGCAAAATTAAAATGTGCTTCGTGTTGCATTGTCTAAGACCTGGAGGAGAGAGGGGCTGTGTTTGTCTCCAGCACGTGCAACAGCATCAGATCGGTGGCAGCAACCAAGTTCAAGGGGCCTTTATCAGAAATATTTTTTTCCACCAGATAACTTTCACAATTCAACATTTCTGAGAAAAACAGTGGCAATAAGAAAAGCAAGCACAAACCAAGCCTGTAGGCACCGGCTCTGCAGTGACAAGCAGCTAAGAGACACCTTCGGCAGAACTGGAGGTAAAGCTGCTCCGAAACGATCTAGCTCTCACTCCCACCTCCCTCATTCTCCTGTCACGACTACTGAGAATAAAAATCCTCCAATATTCCCTCAGCTCATCAATTTAAAGTAGAGTGAGCCTTGCAATAAAGATACGTGACCCAGCCAGGATTTTATCTTTCAATAATTAGGCAGTGTTTTCTCCATATTTTAACAGCTTACATCAAAATAATAATAATAATAAAATAATAAAACCGCCACAGAAATCTTTTCATGTAATGAAAAGCTCTTAGACTGAAGGGACTGTATCTCATGAAAGCAATTAATCTTCCCTGTATAGGGAGCATAACAAGCTGCAGACAAAGGAAGGAAGGAAGGAAGGAAGGAAGGAAGGAAGGAAGGAAGGAAGGAAGGAAGGAAGGAAGGAAGGAAGGAAGGAAGGAAGGAAGGAAGGAAGGAAGGAAGGAAGGAAGGAAGGAAGGAAGGAAGGAAGGAAGGAAGGAAGGAAGGAAAGGGTGGTGAAGAGAAGAGAAGAGAAGAGAAGAGAAGAGGAGAGGAGAGGAGAGGAGAGGAGAGGAGAGGAGAGGAGAGGAGAGGAGAGGAGAGGAGAGGAGAGGAGAGGAGAGGAGAGGAGAGGAGAGGAGAGGAGAGAAAAGAAAAGAAAAGAAAAGAAAAGAAAAGAAAAGAAAAGAAAAGAAAAGAAAAGAAAAGAAAAGAAAAGAAAAGAAAAGAAAAGAAAAGAAAGAAAAGAAAAGAAAAGAAAAGAAAAGAAAAGAAAAGAAAAGAAAAGAAAAGAAAAGAAAAGAAAAAGAAACCTGCTTTCCACTGGAATAGAAAAATGGTGAAGCAGTTTATCCCCCACATTCTCATTAAAATGCTCCTGCAAATTGCTGCTTATGATTTGTCACTGTCAAAATACTGGCTTCATATTTTAGAATATAGTAAAAAAAAAAAAAAAATCCTCATTCAGTGCTGTTGTGTTGATATGATGAGATGTTGGCAGGATGGGGGAGCGGTTGTCTGGGAGTGAATTTGCCTATTCACGTGGATGTGTATGCATAAGAGAGAGATCAGTAAATAAGGAGATTAGCACAAGGAGTAAGTGAATAATGAGAACAGTAGTTAATCTGGAGCAAGCATTAAAAAGTAGCAACATTTGCTGCAGGAATTTGATTTTTTTTTTTTCTGCTGTGAAATCAGCGTTATGAGAGAGCTGGGATGTGTGACACTCAGAAATGTTAGCTCCTTATTCCTTCTCTGGGGAGACAGACCCAGGAGATGGAGTACTTCCCCATCCTGCTTTCAGCTGCAGATAAATCATGCCAGCCCTGTGTTAGGATTTTCCTGTATTTCCAGTAGCGTAGGGATCAAGCTACATGCCTGTCTCCGGAAAACCTTGACAAGCGAGCATGAGGAACACCTGTAAGAACAAAGTGTTGTTATTACCAGCTGTGCGGATGTTCTCCAGAAACCGGCACAGCACACTGCAGCCCCAGCCCTAATGCTGCTGAGTCTCAGCTCTCCGCTCTCCCCTGCTGCCCATGTGTCTGGAGGGGGTTTCTCTGGGATGGACCTTTTCCCAACATTCCCCTTGAGCAAGTGGGGTGGGAGGCCACCGGCAGAATCTGTGCAGTTGTCAGCTGGCTGGTGTTTTCGTCTTCCAGCTCAATAACTTGGGCTACACTTGGTCACGATGACTGGCAGATGAATGTCTTGGTGGCTTGGTCCCTGGGTCCCCTGGTTCCTTGTGCTCAGCCTTTTTAAGCAAAATAAAATGCAGTTCCAGTCAGTTCCGTGCTCTGATACACCTTACTTAACTTCTTTCAAGGTCTCGCTTTAAATTGCATCCCAAATTATGTATCATTTCTTCCATCTCAAAAAGTGCATCGCTTCAGACAGCCCCATTAGTTTAGCATTCAAGTTGCAGCCTGATGGTGATTTTTCTCTAAAATGAGCAAGTTAATATCTGCTATTTGCTGTGATAGTTTGGAAGAAATGAATGCTCTCTGTGGTGAACCCAACGGTGCTTGCTTTAAATTATCATTTAAATATAAACCTTTTCAAGTTCTTGTGGGCTTTTTTTTTCTTTTTTTTCCTTTTTTTTTTTTTTTCTTCTCCTTTTCCAGTTAGTTAACTTTCAAGATGTGAATGCCTGCAATGTCTGGAGAGGTTTCCTCTTCGGTTAGGTAAAGTTGAATGGTCATGAAATGTAGCAGGAGAAGCCTGATGTCTTCAATCTAGCAATAAAACAAATACAGCATGGTTGGCAGCAGAGCTGAATGCTTTTACGCTGACCAGCTTCGGATCTGTCTAGGTGGCAACTTGAACACTGAGAGAAAGAGGGGGCTCCGTCCTTTCCTCGCTCAGTTCTTGGCTATACTGCTGAGGGTGTCAGGATGGACCTGAACTCCCTGAATTAAGAAGCTAATACCAAGCTCCTTCTCACAGTGAGAAACGTCCTTCAGAAGCCAGCTCAACCATCTGTCCCAGTGCCTCTGTCTCCTCGCCCCAGGCATACACGTCCCTTGTGGAAGAGGGTCTCACCAGGCCCTGAAGATGTCTGTGATGGGGATCCTCCACCACCCCCAGGCGATCCATCCAGTTCATTGTTATCTTTTCAGATTTTCTGCCTACCTAACTCGAAACTCCCTTGTGTGAATTTAAGGCTGTAGTCCTTATTGTATTCCCAGTGGATACAGAAGATAGACAATTAATTTGCTCTCTGTGATGCCTACATGAAAATGGCTACCCTGAAGCTACCTTATTCCCTCAGTCTTTCCTGTTGGGTTGTGTTTTGGAAAACTCTGAAGGAGCCTGAAGGACCTGGGGTGTTGTGTCTGAGAGCTGGGGGCAGCCAGCCCTGAAGTTGGGCAGCTTGACAGTGTAGGTTTCCGTAGCCAGGTTTTAATCATTTTGATCTAGATTGCCAGTTGTGCTGCATCAGTTGTGCTGGGGATTTCAGCGAGGAGGACACTTATTAACAAGGGAAGAGACGGTAACTAAGCAGCTGACAGATGGTCATGACTTTAACACCCTGTCAAGCGCATGCTGTATCTGAAATTATGACTTGAGCACTTCTGCTGAACCTCTTTTTTTTCAGCTCCCATCTGGGTAATCTTCACCTGCCCTCCCCTTCTCCTTTCTTCAAGGACGACGTTGAGAAAGAGAGGGGTTTTCACACAGCCATGCTTCCTGCCTCAGCGTGCCAAGCTTTCCCCAGGTTAATTCAGCTGTTGTTTTCTCACTACAAACCTCCCAGCTTATGATTCAGTGTAAAAGTAAGCTGGGAGGTAATGCCTGATTGTGCAAGGCATTTAGGCAGAGACATCTTATGATTCAGATAGTGCCATACACTGAAAACTAAGCCAGACATTTCTAAAGTAAATGAGCAAATAAGCTGCCACCTAAAGACATATCCATGGCTTGCTGTATCTTTGTATTTGAAAGAGATATTTTCAGGCCAATAATCCATGTGAATGAAGAGGAGAAAGGGAAAGGAAGAAAAAAATGCATCTAGATCCCCAGTCTTTCAAAAGTGCTTGATCACCACCTCCTCCTGAGACAACACCCTACAGCAAATGGATTCCCAGCACTTAAGAAGACAGAGTAAAAGGGTTATTGACAAAGGGTCAATTGCCTCCAAACGAAGAATGTGCTGTTGAATAGACTGTAATAGAAGTTTTATGTCTGTTGAGCAAACCCCACCTTCCAAATGGCAACACACAGCACATTTGTCACTTATGCCACAAAGTCCACAGCTCAGGCAGCCTGAGCAGTGCGAGCACCAAGGATATATTTAGGCAAGGAAAAAAAATGACTGCTTTCTGAGATGTGTCAGCTGCCATCTTCTAACCCATGGGGTTTAAACAGGTCTTGGTGCTGAAGGTACAAGGACAAGCCATTCTTCAAAACATTAGCTCCTTTGCTTCTTCGTACTCTGCATGACGTGACAATGGTCACATTCCTCTGGTGCTAGCAGTGACAACCTCACACTCATTGAAGAATACAAAGCTCTTGCCACAAAAAATCAGAGCATTCACTGACACTGTCTCATCCCGTGTGAAAGTTCTTACACATCTCCCTGCTATTCCTGAACTATCTCCCTCATTCCCAGAGTCATATAAATATCTAAATATCTTTCCCAGGGGAGCAGACGAGAAAGGCTGCACAGCCAGTGAGGTTCTGGTGGGTTGTAATACTTTGTTGTTGATGATAATCTGGGCACTTGGCTGCTCTAACTGGCCCAGGCAATGGTACCTGGCCCCTTTGAAACAAGGGTACTGTCACGATGTATGATACATCCCGATGTGTAAGGAAAGCTGTTGCAAAATCATCATTTGGTTTATTTGTTGCTCCCTGGTGGTGTTGGGAAACAAATTTTTGCACTCCAGTAAAGTTCAGTATGCCAGCAGGAGAAGATATTGATGATATTTGGGCAGCAAGCACTACACGAGGGAGGACGCTTTTAGACATGAGCTCAGGGCTGATGTCCCAGGGGAAGGAATAGGCACTGACTTGCCTGGTGGTAGTGCACCCACTCCCCCATCCCACTGGCCCTGCAGGTGCCCCCAAGCCCTATCCCCATAATGGACCAGGGAGTGCCCCATAAGGGACTCCAGATCCTTCCCTGCAGGTGCCTGCAACTGACCCCTTCATAAAACCCCTTCATAAACCCTGCACACAATGCTGCTCAGCACCAGGTAAATGCCTGAATGCTTTAATAAAGGAAAAAAAAAAGTAGAAAAAAAAATGTTTCACTGCTTAGGCAGTGAAAAAAAAAATAAGGGCAGGCAAAAGGAAGGACAAGAGAAGGGGGCAGTGCTGTGGGTATTTCTTCCTGCAAAGCTCTAAGCATCCTCTGCAAGTGTCGGGTGCTCTTGAATCCCCATCATCCCAGCACTGCTCAGTACCAGACATTATACCCTGACAACAAGGTGTCCCCCTGGGCCTCCACAGGAATCTTTTTGTTGCTTTTGAGATACTTTGTCTAGCAGGATAGCAGGAAAAGCGCACAATAAAATGTCTCCTTTTGTTTAAGCTGACTGATTTGAAGCTCCTGAGTAATAAAGCTCAAGCCTAGTTGGTGTTCCCATCCCCAAGTGAATACTGCAGCACGAAGAGGTGGCTGGCCAAGCTGCCTTTGTGCTGGGTCACTCCCAGACCTGGAAGAACAGCTCCTAAAAATAGTGAATTAAAAGCAAAAGGAAAGCAAACAAACAAAAATACACCCATAAATGCAGCTAATTGCAGGAGAGAATTCAAACCCAAATTAACTGGCGTGAATTTGGTGGCCATCTTGAGCAATCTGCTGTCAGCAGGAGCAGTTGCTGCTCCAGAAGTTGAGCTCTGCCCTTTGCAGGGGCGGCATCTTTCTCCCCCCCTGCAGCCAGCTGCCTGGCCCTCCTGTGCCACAGTCTGCTGCTGCTGAGCACTGAATCACATCTGCATCATGCACATCCAGGTGCAGGAGCCCTCGTCTTCATTCCTGCTTGTGAAGTGTCAGGCACACCTAGGGAATCCTATAAATAATAAATAACAATCACACATGCACATATTCATAACCAAGTCACTGTTTACATAGTGAATATTCAGCACCCACCAGATGGTTCTTCTTTCGCTGCCTCCAAAATGGAAATGACCAGTTACTAAAGATAAAATATTCCTTCCCTGTTGCTGCTTCCCCAGGGCTCCTACTTGTTGTTCTCTTGCAGAACTGCTGCTCCCTGGAGAAGCAAGCCTTTCAGCCCTGGAAACAGTGAAATCAGATCTGAAATATGAAATGTTTCAGCAAGAGCTGCAGATAAATGAACACAGTGTTAAATCAATTCCAGAAAATAGACTTGGATTAATCCTCCTGCCTGCCGCAGCGGTGTTCTGGGAGAAGTGATCTCCCTCCCTGCTGCCGCACGGCTGCTGCCTGGCCATGAAGATGCTCCTCCAGCAGGTCTGTGAGAGCAGTCCCTAAATGACTTTGGCTCTGCAAAAATGCTAGCTATCACCTAGTGCACTGCATGCCCTGGCTATAATTGCAGTCTTCTTCCTAACCACTACCCCAGCTACCGTGCAGGTGGCGATGATTTTCAGTGAACACTCGCTGTATGGAGGGCCAGGTTCTCCCTGCTTAATTTCTGCCCGCTCCAGGGTGTGCCTTTTCCATTTGGGATTCACTGCCTAAAATGCACTCACAGCACCGGGGGCTGAGCCAGACCTGCAGCCACCTGCTGACCAAGTCAAACACCATCCCGCCCACTGCCCTGCCCTGTCCCCGTGTGTCCTGTGAAGGGGCTGCTCCTGCCCCAGGCCACTGATGGCTTTGTATCAAAGGCTCTGGGCTCAAACTCTGGCAGGTGCAGGAGGAGCACTTGGCTTTCTGAGCACACATTTAAGCACTGAATGTGGTGCAGAGGAAGGGCTGTTATCCCCCCCAGCCCAGTGCCCACTGGAAGGGGTTCCTGCAGCACCCCTGAGTGGGTTGAAGTGTCAGACTTCTGTCCATCCCCACCTCTGGGCACCTCTCTGTCCCTAACTGTGATCAACAGCATCTTGTCCTGGACATCTGCCTTGATGGCAGGAACCACCTGATGTGTCTGGTATCAAAGGAAGCCCTTAGCGCTGCTTCGACGAAGCTCAAGGTCAGGCTGGCGGCCACGTTTCAAGGGCAACTGCGCCTCAGGCTGCCTGAAGGGAGGGCACGCTCCTGCCAGGTGACATCCTGCCTGATCCCAGGCTTCCGAGGATCTCCCAAGGCCAGCAGCAGCCCAGGGCCTGCAGAGGGGGCATGGTGTCTGCTCTGTGCACGGCACCTTCGGCCTCCTCCTCCTCCTCACTGGGGAGCAGCAAGGACGGGAAGGATTCACGTCCAAATAGGCGGTGAGGAGCTGCGGGATGGCGCTAAGAAAAACGAATGAAATACGACCAAGCGGTCCCCACGGCAGTGACACTCGGAGGTGTCCCCTTTGCTTCTCCCAGGCTCCTGCCCGGCGGATTTGGGGCGAGCACAGCCGGCACCGAGGCGTCCGAAACGGAGCCCCCCGCTCCGCGCAGGGGCCCGGGGAGGCCGGTAGGTGGTGCTGGGGGCCCGCCGAGCCCCCGCTGCCAGCTCGCAGCGAAACGCCACCTCCTCGGGGGCTGGCACGGGCTGGGCACGGTGCTGGGAGGGGGACAAGGCAGCTGGGCAGCAGATTCGGTCAGTGGCTATAAGCAAGCCCCCCCCACACGCCTCCCCAGGTCGCCAGTGGTGAGGACCTCGCCATCCTGCCCGCAGGAGGACAGAAGGTGCTCCAGATGCGAGTTTTACCCACAGCACTGGCTGCAGCACTTGCCCTTTGTCACAACATGGCTATATCTGCTCCATCCAGGAGCTTCCCAAGCTTTTGCTTCGCTTCACAGCTTTTCTTGGCCCCTTACACAGCCTGTGCGCCAAGCTGGAGAGCTTGGGGGAGGTTCCCTGGGCAAGGCAGAGGTGGAGACCTCGAGCCTGTTCAGTCAGCTCCTGGCATTTTTAAGCCTCTCCAAGGAAGTGCTTTGGGAGCAGAACATCTCCCGGCCTGTTTGGCCTGCAAGAGTCCCAAAGCAGGGCTGTGGGTTTATCACCAGGCTGCGTCCACCAGCAGTGGCAGTGTTTCTATCGCGGGGTGGCATTGCTAGCCATTAATAGCACGGCACCCACCCACGCTTCCCTTCCAGTTTCAGCTATGTAGAGACATCCCCGTGCTTTCCTGGTGTAACTCCAGCCTGACAGACACCACATTTCCTCTTCCTGGTGGTGGCTTCATTTCAGTGCCCATGGGAAGGAGCGGGGGGAGAAAGGAGGTGTAAGGCTCATTAGGAATGAAGTTGATGATAAATTATACACACAGTAAAACCAGTATGAGCAGGGAAATTATCCAATAATTCCTAGTTGATGAACAGGGCTCAAGCACTTGCTGCATGCTCCAGGCTGAGAAGAGGGTGGACGTGGCTGGTGGCTGGGTCGGCACGGCTGGGGGGAGACGTGGTGCCCTCCACACAGCATGCAGGGGAGCTATGGGTGCCCAAATTTTACAGGACTTCTCGATATCTTTCCAAAACTGGGTGTTTGCTGGTGCAGGAAGCCTTGAGCAGGACAGGACACTTCAGGGGGGCCATCCTGCTGCTCTCTTAGGCTCTTCTCAAGCTATTTGCAGCCAGCTACATCCAGAACCACAATACCAGTCTGCACAATCCCCTTCCTGACCTTGGCTAGCCCTCTCTTTGTATTTTCTTGTGCTCTTTTTTCACTCTGATTCTATTCTGTCCATGGAGGAAAAGGCCCACAAGACAGTTAGTAAAGATGGTTTTGTGGAGTGTTTCGTGTATAAGACAGCCTGTTTAGGGTTAATGACCCTCGGAAAGGACCATGCTGCTGTGCAGTAGCTAGCTGTGCGGCTGGCAGCTTGGTGTAGCCGGGGAGCACATCAGTGTGCTGTGTCTGCCACGTGCTCCTGGGCAAGCCAGGCATGTGCGCAGGGACACATCCTGCATGCAGAGCTCTGCCTTCAGCCCGAGTGCTAATATGGTTCATTACGTGATGTGCATCTTCCTCGCTGGCTTTCCCAGCTCGGGCTGTCAGCTGACATCTTTCCCCCCTAATCCATTGACATTCTCATTAAAACTACCACCGCTTTTCCCTGGTATCTTCGCAATCAATCTCTCATTGCTTGAAGCATCATCGCAAATGCCATTTCCTGATTAAGAAGGTCAAGTACTCAGAGTGGATCTTCTTCTAGTCCACCAGAAATTACCAGCAGCACCTCCTGACGCAGGGGGGTTGTTTCCCTTACATTTGCAGGAAAGATTTGACTCTGATCTATGACTTTCATTTCAGGAAATTCTGCTTACCTCTCTGCAAGCTCCATATAGCTAAGTATGCATTTTATTTCTCCCTTCCATGCACATGCATAAGAGAGAGAGATTTTTTTTTTTTCCATAGAATGAATGGACCCAGCTTCCCATCTGCACACATCGACAGAGCCACAAGCAGGCAGTACACACACCCTGCGCTTTCAGAGCCGACTCTGGCAGGATCTGGGGAGAAAGAAGAGGAACATTTGGTGAGGGGCAGGATGCTGGGGTGGAGAGGGGAAGGCCCTGGGCAAGAGGCTGCACCAGCTGCCTGTGGGGACACGGGAGCAGGTGGGGACTCCTGAGAGGAACCACTGGAGGCAGCACTGGCTGGGAGCAGGGGGCTGAGTGACACTTGTCAAGACAAGCAGTTGTGTTTAAACCACAGCAGTGGCTTGGACAATTTGAGCTGCCCATGCTGAGCCACGCTGCCTCTTGGCGTGGGGCTTGGGGTGGTGGGCAGCACCTCAGGAACACCTCACGTCCCCCAGCCAGCCAAAAAAAGAAGGTCTGGAGCAGTGGAGAAATGCCATGTCTGTGAGCATCGAGCCGCTCTGTCCCGCCAGGCCAGCAATTGTGAAGAGCCAATTAGCATATTTTAATGTAACTGATTAGTGCCTGGTCACGCAGCCTGGGTGGCGGGTGATGTTTGAGGCAGATTTGAAATTACAAGCATGCACACAGCAAACCGCGAGGGAGCCAGTGGTGGGAGAGATGATTTCCCATCTTAGCAGCTGTGGCCCCCGTTTCTCTGCTCTTACCCACAGAAAGCTGCCTTCAAACAGCCCTGCCAAGGCCCAGGGTGAGCACTTGAAAATTAAGAAATTAACTTTCTTAATTAACGCAGCGGAGGTGGCTGCTGTGATCGCCAGGGGGTACAGGTGGGGGATGCTGAGCTGTGTTTAGGCTCTGGGTGCAGCGTGGGGCAGCCCGGAGCCCCCCACCCAGGCTGTAAAATGGGGGTGGCACTGCCACAGCCCTGGGGTGGCCGTCACAGCTCCCTGGGAGTGCTCCAGGGCTGCAGTGCTGGTACCCAATAAAAGGAGCTGCTGCCTGCAGGAGCCTTGTTTCCTTAGCTACCGCAGCCAGGAGGTGTTTCGGGAGGTGGCAAGCAGCTAGGAAGGGAAAAGGCTGGGGAGAGGCTGGGGAGCAGCCTCCCTCCTGCCTCCATCCCAGGGGCTGCCCTAGGTGGGGGGTTGCCCGCTCCTTCCTTGTGTGGTTACTGAACTGCTCGGACATCATTTTCTGGGTGTCTGGGGCCCAGTTTGAAGAAATGCTGAGCGCTCGTGGCTGTGATGGAGGTGAGTGCAGAAGGGCTGCTGTGCTGTGCCAGCAGCAGGAGAACCACCCAACATCCCTGCATCATCGCAGGTTTAGTCTCCTCAGGTGTGAGCTTCCCCCACTGGTCACAGGGATGAGAATGAACTCGTTCCTGCTTCCAAAGCATGAACATAATGTAATGAGAAAAAAATATATATCTCCCAGGAAACAGGTAATTCTGTCCTCAAAACAGTCTGCAGGCAAGGAAGCCTTGTGGATGTGGATCTAGGGCTGTGCAGAGGGCGCGCTAACCCAGCACTGTGTGCAGGGCTCCTCTGCCCGACCCACGGTGTGGTGAGAAACCCCACTGTAATGCACACATATGGGGTGCCCCGTGGGTGACGGTCACCTCTGCCCATGGTCCCCCTGATGGACCAAGGGAGGGGAGCTGGTGTTCATTCACTTGGGAGCAGGGCACCCTACCATCTCTGCTCAGGTTCGCCAGCTCTGCTCAGGGGTCAGGGTTTCACCCAGAGCCCCGCTGATGCTGTAGGACTGGCGCTGGTGTGTCAGGGTGAGCGGGCGAGCCGAGTGACTTCACCCCCTGCGTGTTGCTGGAGCTGAAGGAGACAGAGAGATGGCAGCCCTTGTTTTTTTGGGCTAGTCCCTGACACGTTACTCATGCTGTTTGGGCTGTGGTAGCTCCTTGGAGTCACGGCTCGGGGACACAGGTCTCATTTTCAGCCAAGTTTTACCCGAAGGCATTGCGTTGAAGCCTGCCTGCGCTCCGCACGGCTCCAGCAGCGCCCAGCTCAGCAGAGTGCCAGCTCAGAGGCTCAGCCCTGAGGAGCTTTAAGGGAAGGGGAGCCTTTAGGGCCACCCCACGGCCCCGGCAGAGGCTCCGCAGCACCGGGGAGGCGGCGGGGAAGGAGGCGGAGGGGAGCGGGCGCCGCAGCGGGGCGGGCGGCGGGGCGGAGCGGAGCGGCGGCCCCGGCCCCTTCCCCTTCCCTTTCCCCTTCCCCTGCCCGTGCCGGGCCGGGCACCCCACGGCCGGGCAGGGAAGGAGGGAAGGAGGGAGGGAGGGAAGGAAGGGAGGAAGGCGGCGCTGCGCAGAGCCAGCGGGAGCGGGGCCGGGCCCCGGGCAGGTCAGTGCCGGGCGGGGGGCGGCCGCCGGGGGGCTGGGGAGGATGCTCGGGGCCGGGGGGGATGCGACTTGTTGGGGGGCAGCCCCTGGGAGCCCTCCGGGGCGCTCCAGGCACCCTGCGGGGGTGCTCCTGCGGGAGGTGTGCGGGCAGCTGGGGTGCTGAGCTGCGGGCTGCAAGACGGGCAGCGCACCCGGGTGGCTCTAAGCAGCGCCTGGGCGATGGGTGGCTGCGGCCCAGCCGCCTGCGGGGGCTTCCCCGAGCCTCCCGAGCAAGGTGGGGGCAGCCGCAGGGAGCCAGCCGCAGCCCCTCCAAGCGCCCGTGCTGCTGGCCCCCGCTGTGGTGAGATGCCACCCGCCGCTGTGTCATGCCACGGCTGCTGCTCCGTCCCCACGTCATCCTGGGCACCCAGGCCAGCCGCCACACCTGATGGTGACGGAGATGCTCCGTGCTAGCAGGGGAGCCTTGGCTTCCCCTCCTCTCCCCATTGCACCCCCCAGCATCTGGCCCCAGCTGGAAGGGCTGTGGGGTCGCTCTCTGGCCGAGCTGCTGTCCCCCAGTTCACGACCACAGACAGATTTGCCCACAGATCGAGGCCTTGCCATCCTCTGTCTCTCACGGCCATGGTGCTGCACCCCCCCCAGGGTGTAATTCAGAAACCTCCCAGACACAATGGGTGTTATCCAGGAGAAAGAGAGACCTTTGTCTGGCCGAAGGATTTTTTTTTCTGCATGATCATCTTTTTGCTTTTAACCGTTTATCTGCCATCCCCAGGGCTGATCTGCGTGCCTGCCTCTCCCCTTGCAGAGAGTTCACTGGGGAGAGGACGCGGAGGCAGCAGGTGAGGGGAACTCAGGGTGGGCAGGCGAGGTAGGAGCGAGCACCTCGCGCTGTGGCAGCCTGCCCTGCCTCGCACTGGGGTTTTACGATGCTGTGACGAGCCCGGCAGCCTGTCTGAGCACTGGAGGGGAAGCACCCTGTGCCGTTTTGGCTGCCAAACTGGCAAATGGTGTTTGTCCAGAGGAGAGATGGAGGAAGGTGTGGGAGAAGCAGGAGGCAGAGGAGAGGCCCTGAGGCCGGACCGGCAGCCGGAGGGGCAGGTGTTTCCCCCTGGCCACCTGGGAAGCGGTGCCCGGGGCTGGGTGGCAGATGGAGAGGGAGGCAGGGGCAGCTCTTGCAGGAAGGATTTGTCTCCAGCAGCCTGGCAAACAGCCCTTTGCAAACAAATGAGTAATAAATAAAAGCGTGGAGGCCGCCCGACCCCTGCAGCCTCTGACTCCATAGCACATATGGGCTTTTCCGGCTTCCCTGTAAGCTTCAACCTCTGCCTGCTCGCCACGGCAGCATCTCGGCTCCTGTCTTCCTGCAAGTGCATCTGAACACCCTTCAGCCCCCTTTTTTGCATGATAACACTCGGATCCCTCTGTATTTGCTCTCCAAGGCACCCTGCCAGGTTAACCAGTATGTCCCCGGTTCGGGTGCTGCGGGGGGCACACAGCACTGCTGCCTACAGTCCCTGGGCCCTCACAAACAGACGCAGTCCTTCTGCCACGCGGACTGGTGGCCTGAGGTAAAGGGAGCGGGATTCAGAGCCGAAATCTGAAGAGTTGTAGAGGGAGGAGTGTTGTTGCCTTGAAATGTTCCTCGTAGGAAATACCCCCGTCTTAACAGACTGTGATAGCTTTACCAAAGCGGCAATGAGAGGGAGAGATGTTTCTAACACCCACCAGTGAATTCAATTGATATTAAACTAATCAGTCAATCACCTAAACTCTTACGAAAACATCACTGTGCTTGCCGTGGAAATGCTGACTCCTCGATGAGTCCTATAAACACCGAAGCCTTCTGCAGTCATCACTTCTGTGTCTGGTGAAACAGCTCTCCTTACCTAGTTTAATTGCTGTAAATATATTTAGCGTACTTAGGCCTAAGTTTGAAGAAAACATTGCATCGCTTATCTGCTGTGCTCAGATCGGGAGCAGTTTCGCTGTGAGATGGTTTCAGGAGAAGCAGTGGAGCATATCTGTTCTCTCTGGGTTGGTTTCAGCGCAGCAGCTCCAGCCTCAATTAGCTCCAGCTCTTCGTTATTGCATTCAGTCCCTAAACAGCTGTAAGACCCCCAGCAAGAAGGTGTCTCAGCACTTCTGAAGATCCCACGTGGCATCTACCTACACTTTAAGGTGCCTTTTAAAAACTGCCTTGAAGTTACTGCTGCTCGGGCTGGTAATTTGATTGCGATCACCCGTTATTAGGTGGCAACAATGGCCTGAGTTTACTCACACCATTATAACAATGTGAATGACCAGGGCCAGGTAGCTGTGCACTGCCATTCCCACAGCCGAGGGCACGATTGTTGGTGGCTAATGGGTGCGACGGGGCAGGGCGGATCCTGCACGGCCTCTACAGAGGCAGGAGGAGGTGGGATGGAGAAGCTGGGGATCCCTGAGCTCCCCTTGCCCATCCTGCTGCCCCAACCCCTGCTTCTTCTTCCCTCTGTGGTGGTTCCTGCACCTCCTCGCTGGGTTTGGTTCCCCTGGTGGTCCACCTAAGCCTGAGCCCCCACCTGGTCCTGCTTTTCCTGTCCCGGTGCGGCCCTCTCAGCAGATGGCTGTATGGGTGGAGGAGCTTCATCCATGCTAAGGGCTGCAGAGCAAACCTCTTTGGCTGAGAAATCGCATTCCTAATTGAAAATACTGTAATGTTGCTCAGCCTCTGGGGAGCTTAAATGCCACTGTAAGGAAGTGTTTCAGCACCAGGGTCATTTGTGGAGCTCCCAGCACCGCCTCCATGAGAGGCTGCGGGTACCACTTAGGCCAAGGAGGAGTTTCTAAAGCTGTTGTAGTTTGATCTCAGGTAAAGATGTGTTTAAAATGGAGTACCAGAGCAGAGTGGGAGCACATGAAAGCTTTGGGTGACCTGAGTCCCCTACATGCTTCCTCATGATTGCTCAGCATCGATGTCTCGTTATTTGTAGATAGTTTGTGGGTGAGCTGAGAGGAGGGCAGGGTCTGAGTGAGCCAAGCTCCACTGCTCCCCCAAGTGCTAAAAGGCAGGGTGTGAGAGGTGGGAAAATACGTCTTCATGTACTTCTGAGTTCCTCCTAAGAGAGAGTGGAAAGGGCTCCACCAGGTTCATTTTGTTGTTAGCTGGGAGGTGGTGGGAGGCAGCTGGGGACAGCTTGGGACAACAAGCCCCTGGGTGTGGCACGTTGGATGGCGTGGGGGAGAGCAAAATTCAGAGAAGGTAGAGGTGATGCAGTTGAGGGAACCGCAGTTTTGGAAGGGTATCTGGGTGCTGGTACCTGAGCTGAGGCCTGGGGACCCTGTGTTAGCCAGTCCTAGGTGATCCTCCATAGGAGGTGGCAAAGGCTGAGGTGTGGAGACGTGGTGCTAGGGCTGGCAAGCTGAGGGGGTCGGACTGGAAGGTCTCCAGAGGTGCCCCCCAGCCTCAACATGTCTGTGATTCAGTCACCGCAGTGTGATCCCCAAGGATTCCTAATGGCTGTGGTTCTTGTGTTAGAAAATGGTGACACATCGCTATTAGATTTCACCTCATTCTTTATTATAAAATTGGTCCCACTATATTGCAGTGGAAAATGAAATTGTATTCAAAATGCAGAAAATAAGCATTGGAAAATGGTTCCTAGTTGGTTAAATAAAACAGCCTAAAATGTATGTGTCCATTTTAAAAAAGTTTATGAAAGCATTATTTGTATAAGTAATGATTTAACAATAATGACTCCATTATAGGAACAGAATTTAATTAGAATTTAGGAGATATAAAATAGAACTGCTGATATGATCAGATCATTTCTGGCTTTTAAGAATTCAGAACTAGCAGAGGTTCTCCTCTCATGCTTCGTTTTTATTGGGATTGGAAAGGCAACAAGGCTCTTCTGCTTTAATTTGCAGTAATTTTCTGAACTTTTAATAAACTAATCACTGTATTAATTAATTTAAGCTTTCTTTTTTTTTTTTTTTTCTTTAAAAAAGGTTGCTGCAGTCAGAACTGATTTTGGAGTTCATCAGGTTTTAATTCCAGGTGCTTAGGCAGTGAGCATCTCTCTGGCAACAAGGACATAATGCACAAATTTCTACTTATTTTTCACAGATTAGAGTGATCTGAAGTCTTAGCATGCAGCTTGTTATAATTTCAAGTCTTGAATTGTCTGTCTTTTAATTTAAAAAGTTTTTAGCTCAGACAAAATGTGATTACTTTTATGTCAGGTATGTTTCAGAGAGCCATGGTTCTTTTATTTGTTCTGGTTCCAAGTCCTCTTTATTGCTTTTTCCTTTCATATTACACTGTTACTAATCTTCTGATCAGGCAGTTTCATTGGGTTTTTCTTTGGGGAGCTTTCCATTGAGTTTAATTTTCTTTCATCCAAGTTTTTAATTTCTTGTGTTTCCTTCCATGAAATTTCATCAAACTCTTCCTCGTTCAGAAACAGAACAAAAACAGCAACAAAGTGAATAATACTAATAACAGCTGCGGCGCTTGTGCCGCCTCCTGAGAGTGTCACATCTTAAAGACTTTTAGAGTAGTTCAGTCATTGCAGGGAAGTCAGGGTGTTATAAATTGCTCAGTCCCAAAATAGGATTATAATCAAAGTTTACAATTTATGAAAAGAATAGAGGTAAGCAAACAGCACTGGATGCGTCGGGAGTCTCCGCTCCACCTAGACGCACACCAGTTACATCAAGTAGCTGATTTTTATGCTCCTAGGCTGATACGTATTCATTACTACTTCTAAAATAAACAGGTTATTATAATTAGCTTCCGGGATCCAAACCCTCCTACTGGAGCATGTGCATCAGTCTCCGGTGGTCCCCCTGGGGGTCTCTGGGGGTCTTTCATGCTGAAGGCTCGTAGTCTTCCTCTCAGGTTTTTTTCTTGTCCTTCCCCTTTGTACTCCTTGGCAGCATGTCAAAAGCTCACACAGTGTCCCCTGCAAGTTTTGTCTTCTAGCCGTCCTTCAGCTTCTTTCTTTCTTCTCCTTAATCTCCTGGCCACCTGGCCAGATATCAGGGGTTTGCATAGTGTCCCATAACAGTCACTAGTTGTTAGCAGTTGTTCTGAAACCCCCAGACATCAGAGGCTTCAAAGAAAGAACATACAAATACAAATAGCTCTCTATTGACACTTCACGTGTTGTTAAAACATTCCTCACAGGCCATTCACGGGGACACTGCAGTCACACCTATAGCAGTGCTAAATCAACCACAAAGAAGGCAAAAAGGCTGTAACTGTTAGGAATAAGAGTTCGGAATAACAAAAGCAAATAGGCTCATGGATTTGAGGGATATTTCTGAAGATTTGATAAATTGACTATAATGAGGGGGAGACTGGGACACTGGGAGGAAAGGGAAGAAACCACATCTGTGGGAGAATTAAATTGCCAGTGCAGGACCCAGAGACAGACAGAACTGCTCTCTATTGACACGAATTGTTAAAATATTCCTTTGCAAGGTACAAGAACTATACACATTAACCATTCTGTTTTTCTTAGACTTGTGGTTATACAAGGGTATGTAAGACAGAAGGTCACATTCATCATACCATGCGGCCCTAGCACTGTTCCATACTGACACGAATCAGATGAACATATATCTCACAAGGGGATGAATGCTTCCACGGATATGGTTAAGCCAAGTTATACAAAACTCTGGTAATGGGACTTATAATAAAAATAATGCTGAATATTGCCATGCCATAATTGCTATGCCACGACTATAACTGTACTTGTGCTCCAGGGTAATCATTGGGTTCAGGATCAATTCATCCCAGCAGCTACACGTGAGAGGAATTCCTCCGAATACCTTCCAGTTTATTCAGACAGGCCCTGCAGCCAAATTTGTGAGGTTTCTTTCCATCCAAAATGAGGTGAATTTCTGGTCCTGGTGAAAGAAGTGTTGCTGCTGGTTTCAGCAGAGAGAGGATTTCATTGTACACGTGATGGGGCTTGGTATTTTGGGGGACAGCCTGATGGTAGGGGGCAGAAGAAGGTTCCATATGCCCATTGCCTGCAGCATTTAAAGGGTGGTGGGCGCTGTGAGCTGGGCTTGGGGTCTGATCCTGCTCTCACTGCTCAGTGCCCGCTCCCTGAACAGGAGCCCAGGCACCAAGGAAAGCTCTCTGATCCCCATGGCTCAGATAGATCTTGAGGAGAGATCAGTTGTGTCAGCAGGCTGCTATCATGCTGCCTCACCCAGCTACCCTGCACGCTCAGCTCAGGTTTGCTAAGCCAGCTGCAGGCTCTTTGTGTTTGTAGGTGGGGGGATGCTTCCCAGAGCTGGATGGAAGCAGTGTGCACAAACTGCCCAGTACCTCCACCCCAAAGTTGGAGCTTGGGCTGGGCCAGAGCACTCCAGCTGCTGCGAGCATCCCTTGGTATCAGCGCTGCATCCCTGAGCCTCTCCCAAAACAAATGCAGAGCCTGTCTGGCCCCTGCTTGGCCTCCAGTTGCATCTGAGCTGTGCAGAAGCTTGCAGTGACTGTGTCTGGGTCGCTGCTCCCTGCCTGGACCCCCAAATCTCTTTGACCAACTGCATTCCTGGTGCAGGTGCTGCTGAGCAGGGCGAGGGGCTGCCAGCCTTCCCCAGCGCCCACCTGGTGAGGCAGTTCTGCCTGTGGGGAAAGGCAACCTTGTGTGGAGAAACTGCGGGCAGTTGTTGTGCCTCCCTCCCCTAAAACTGGCCATCTTGGCCTTCTCCCTGGTCCCAGACAGCCCAAGGGTGACTTGTCCACAGAGCCTCCCCACTGCTGGGCGATGCTGCACCTCCTGGCCCACGGCTTCTCTTCCTCCCAATACCTCGTCCCGTTCCCAGCCCAGCCGCTGTACATGCCCAGATGAGACACTTCCTTCTCAACCCAACGGGAAATCAGCCATTTCTTCTGTTTTCCTCTGTCACATCTGTTACTCCCGAGGCCCCTGTGCTGGCTGTGTGCCGCAGCTGGGCAGCGGGCATGGCCGGAGCAGACATCTCATCCCCTTCCTGCTGCCTGGGGATGCGCTGACGTTCCCATCCCAACAGCCCCTGGATCCCCCTCTGATCTCTGGTGCTCCAGGGCTGCCCGGCTCCCCATGTCCCCTCTGGTTGCAGGGTGGGCACGCGGCTGGGGCAATGCTGGGTGGCTGGGGGATTCCCCTGGGGAAGGGGGCACAGCGGTGATGGGGTCGAGCTGTCTCGCCGGCGCACCCGGTGCAGCAGGAGGAGGCCAGAACAGTGCGTGCCTTATGGAGCCACGGCTGCAGCTTGCTGGAGAGCCACCTCCCTCCGCAGCAGCCGCTTCCCGCTCATCTCATCTCCCCCCGGGGGCTGCAGGAGGCTGGGGGACTGGCTCAGCCTCCTCCCTTCTCCCTGCTCAAGGACCAAATTCATCCGTGCACTGGGGGAAGGTGGCCGTTTGGTGGGTCCTGCTCCCTTCCCTACGGATGGGTCCCCAGGGGACAGAGGTGGCTTTGGGGGGCATTTTCTCTCCTTGCCCTCACCTCCCAGGCTGCCGTGTTCACCATCAAAGGCTTCCCCTTCCCTTTGCAGCCCTATTGACCCAAACCCCTAGGCTGAGAGCTAATCCCTGCAGCGCGGGCGAGGCTGGATGCGGCAACCGCGGGGCCGTCCCCGTTGTGTAACCCTCCGGGGCGCAGCCTCAGCTGAGCTGCCAGCTCCCACGCGCTCGGGGCGGTGTGATTCAGCCCGGTGGCTGGTGTTACCCAAATCTGCCTGGGAGCTGGGCAGAGGTGGGAGGAAAGCCTCGCCGGGGCCAGGTTTGGCAAGCGGTGTGCCTGTGGGCTCCCGCTGCAGCCCAAATCTCACTCTTTGTTCCTGGCAGCGAGCACAGGCGATAGAAAGTGTTCTAGCTCTGCAAATGCTCTAAAATTGCATCTTATGTGAGTGTGTGTGTAGTGCTGTAATCCACAGCTCTCGGGAAGAAGCTTTTGTGCTTGCAAAGAGGTGAGCTGAGCAGGGCAGGAGGGTTTCTTTGCTCTGGGAGCAGAATCGGCTGCAGGGAACATTGCAGATGCTTGAACCTCAGGAGAAAAGCCCAAGGGGGCAGCTGGCAGCAGCCGGGGGTGGAGGCCTCCCCGGAGGGCAGCACACAGGGAGGTGGCCAGGGAGAAGGGATGAACGGGACCAGTACGATGCTGCCCACCTGAGACCGGCCCCATGTGGATGTGGGGTGAGGATGCTCAGGGCTGGCTGTGGCTGATAGGGGCAGGGTGAGCCCAGGCAGTGCTGGGGGAGCTGTGATGGCTGCGCTTGGTGGTCCTGGGGGTGAAGCCCCATAACAGTGGCTGGAGTGTGCCGTGGTGGGATTTGGGCATTCAGACAGGGGTTCCTTTGGCTCCCCAGCCTCCTGGTGTTGAGGGCTACACAGCCACAGGCGCAGTCCTCGCCTGGCCTCTGCCCTGGGCAGGCTTCCTGCCCTGCCTGGTGCTGCCTGGGGCTGTGCCGGTGGCTCCAGACGGAGAGAAGTCTCTGGGCAGCCGGTGGCTTTATAGAAGGCAGCACATGAAACTCCCACTCTCCTCACCACCTCCCACCGCTCTCCAAGCAGCAAAAGGGACCTGGGGAGGGAGGAGCTGCTCTCCTGCCTTTTCCTTTTCCGCATCTCCAGAGACCGCAGTGCTCCTGGTACCCTTTGGTCTAAGAACTGCAGCTGTGACCTGCAATGGGCCTGGACACAACCACTGTCATTTTCCGTACAGATTTCCATGAGGGAGTGTTTTTCCAGAGGAGGTAGCACTTTCCTCCACGCCTGCCTTGACACCCTCATCTCTTTGAGCATGGTTACCTCAGCAGGGGAAGCGGTAATCTGCCTCCCGGTGCCCGACCTCCCACAGCAGCCTTCCTGAGAAGTCTTCCTTGGCTTTTGATGCCAAACAAGAGCAGTACATGCTGGTTTGGCTCTGCCCAAACACAAGTGGTTGTGTAAACCCACTGGTTACTGGGTTTACAGGTGATAAAGACCCAAGGAGGACCCTTTCCTGTGGCAGCTCTGTCAACATGGCCTTAGGTTCACTTGGTGCTTCGCACATCCCAGGCATGGCGCGTGGGGCTGAGCATCGTTACTGGGGAAACCCAATGTGCACAGCAGGGCATTGGGGTGTAAAGCACACACAGATTATGTCTCCTTCCTGATCACACACACGTGGAGGAGGAATGGGAGAAGAGCTGCTCTGCCCCTGGGGTGACGTGTCCCTGCACAGGGTTCCTGAATGTGGTGGCAACCCGCCGCTCCTGAGAGCAGGGCCTCAACCGGCTCCCCAGAACAGAGCAGCGATCCTCCCCCTCTGGCAGGTCACGGCGCTGAGATGGGGAGTGTTGGTGGGACAGTTTGGGAGCAGTGGGTGAGGAGGTGGCCACCACCCAGGGGAGATACAGGGACAAGGGACATCCTTGGGATGGGGCCTGTGCCTGTTCTCTGTGAGACAGCGGCCATCCTGCTGCTGAAGGGACAGTCTTCTGCTGAAAGATCGTCTGTGCCGTGGCCTCAGCAGAGGGCAGTGCTTTGAGGCTTGGCATAAAGAAATCTCCCTCAATTTTACATCTGAGAAGTAAAATTGCAGTGCCCTGGGGGCAATGTCCTTAACACTGGCCCCAAGCCCCTGTGGTGGTGTCACACACCAGCTTCTCCTGCTTGCCCAGCTACGATCTCAATCTACCATTTCTCCGTGCTCTCTCCAAGGGGTTTGAGGACTCTCCTTGTTGCTCTTCCCATCGCGTTTTCACATGGTTGATGTTCTCCAAGCCAGAGGGCTCTCTGTCCCCAGGCGGTGAGACGTGTCACCTGGCTGAGCTTCGCCTGCCCCACACAGGACATAGGGGTGGCCTTCCTGAACCTCCCCAGGGGCTGGAGGGGCTAGAGGCTGCTACAAACGTTGGGAGGGAAGTGAAAAGATCTTTTCTTGGGGCTTCCCAAAGTGGTTTCAGGAAGGACAGCAGGCAGTGTGAGACTGGCTGATAGAGAGACACATGGAGGGGCCAGGGAAAGGAACAGCTCGCAGGGTGCTGGCTAGTGCAGTGCAGACGGATGCTGCTGGTGGCAGAGGCAGCAGCACCCGTGTAGGATCCTGCCTCGACAGGAGCATTGCCAGAGGGCTGGTGCCAGCCAACACCATCCCAGCAGCCATGCTCAGTGGGTTTCCAAAGGCAAGGGACAAGATGTGACGGGGTGAGCTGTGCCAAGCCAGCAGCATCCTTGGCTTGGAGGAGCCTCAGTGTGTGTGGCAGTGGTGGCAGGAGAGCGAGGCCCCACTGAGGCCTAGAGAAAGGGCCATGGAGGTGGCCCACAGCGTGTACACTGAGCTACAGGGACGGGGAGGTCACCGTGCCCTTCGGTGCCAAAGCTGCCTCTACCAGGCTGTGCTGAGCTCAGCACAGGGTCTGGATGAGACTTCCCAGCCCGAGGTCCCGAGTCGTGCTGAGCTGGGTTTCCTGCCACCAGCAGATGTGAGTGGTCCCCGTCCTCCCCAGGCAGGACACAGAGGCTGAATGAGCACAGGCATACGGAGAAACTTGGCTTAATCAGCTGGGCAATCCCAAGGCTTTGTTTTGGTGTTTTGCGACTCCAGCTTTCCATGAATACCCTAGGAAATGAATTTGCTGGCAGGGTGCTTAAAGGGAAAGACACATTTTAAAAAAAATTGCATCCACATGAAAGAAAGCCTTTATATTTAATTGGAAATCTGATTCTCTGGATCAGTGCCCACCCAACCGGAGAGGAGAAGCAGATGCTGGTGTGTAAACAAAGCAATCAGGGCAGCGAATATTCAAGGCAAACCTTGTGCGCTGCAAATGGTTCCCAGAAATCATCCAGCAAATCACTCTGAATGGCCAATCTGATAAATCCGCTGCCCATTCACAGCCATCGCAAAGAGGAAAAGCAATGATTGCCTTTCCTGTTATTCTGCATGTTTCCTGACCCTATTTCTCCTCTAACTCAGACCTTGATGGGTTAGGCCACATATTCTGCTTTCTGCCTCTCTGTTACTGCTTCATTTTTCCAGCTGCAGCCCTGCCTGCTCCTATGTTTCCTCATGTGGCTGTCACTGTCACTGCCTGGGCACAGTGCCTGCCCAGGGGGATGCCTGCCTACAGCTGGCACACGGAGGCACTGACCCATGCACAGCCAACGGGGACCCCTCACAGCACCAGATGTGAATACACTCACCCTGTTCTGTCATTCACAACCATATCTCCTTCACTGCCCTGTAAAGGTCAGGAAAATCCCAATGGCAGGAAGGTGCCCTGCCAGCGGTGTAGCTGGGACTAGGGGCTGCTCTGCTGATTCAGGGCTTGGCTGGACCTCTCCGTGCTGTTACCGAGTGCTGCAAAATGCTGAATTGTCTCATAAATTTAGCTTGGGTGTGTTAACAGCAGCTTTAATCTGACCTACAGCACCCAGGTGACCTCTCACTGTGTGGACCTCTGCTTTGTAAGGTGTCACCTTCAGTTGGAGGGGGGTTGACCACATCCTACAGGTCTGAGCTCAGGCTGTCACTGGTGCACAGGAGCAGCGATACCCTCTTGCCATTTTTGCTGCATGCGCTGTTCCTAAGATATTTAAGTGATTTATTTATCTGGTTGTTCCCAATGGTTATTTTAATGGTAGTGCTGCAGCTATGAAACTTGCCTAAGCTTGTCGACAAACAGCACCATAAAAGGTGAGATTAGCTGGAACAAATGGTCCAGAAAGGTACCGGTTTGGGTACCTGGGGGAGAAGGGAACAGGGAAAAGGCAGGGAAATGAGCTTGAGAGCAGCTTCAGAGGAGCTGTGAGTTGCCACAAGGGCAGTTTTACAGGACTGAGCACAATGTGATGGCTCCTTTGGGCAGTGCGGATGGATGTGCCCAAGAGAGGAGCCTGGGGGCTTCAGGCCTCTCCTGCTCCTGAAATTTCTCTGCAGTTAGACTCTGGCATTGAAAAAACAATGGTGGGGAGACAGGGACCAGCTGGGCTGGGTGGATGAAGGTTTGCATTTAACAGGCTTGTGGACAAGAGAGCTTGGAGTGGATTGACCAGCAGCATCTCCAGGAGAAACCCATTGCTTTTGGCCACCAGGAGCAAAATATAATCAGCTACTGGGGAAAGAGGGCAGCAACAAGATCTTCAGAGGGAAAGCCAACGTGGGCCAATTTCCACGTCAATTCCCCTCACCTGCCATCCTGTGGCAGGATGTTCCTCCTGGGAGAGGGAACACGGTGCCAAGAAACAAACTGCAGGATCCTACCGCTGCATCGTGGAGTGGTGATGATAGAGGAGGGACCCAGGGGTTGCTAGGAGTCTCCTTGATTATTTGCTGAAGGTCCAGCAGCTCCCTCGGTCAGAGACACGCTGTTGGTGTTAACAAAAAGGCAATGAATTATTTAGCAGCTGAAAATGCCAGATGGTGATGGCTCTGCTGTTTACACGAGGAGGGGAGGGAGGGAGATGTGCACATGGGCAGAACAGATTGAGAGCACCCTGTAGGAAAGGGACGACCCTGGCCACAGGCCCCAGTGGCCCCCGTGGTTTCAGAGCCAGCTGACGTCTCTGTTTAATTCAGAAACTGCCAGCACCGAGACCGGTTCTTAAGCTCATGAAGAGAACCCTGAGCTCTCAAGAGCTTGGGTTGAGAATCCCTTGGGAATTCTTGGTGTCCACCTGCTTGCATTTGTCAGGCTGTCAGAGCCTTTTTTTGTCAACTGTGTTTGAAAACCTCTCTTCCTCAGTCTTTCGTTTCCCTGGATGAGAAGGTCAGAGACACTGTGTTGGGCCTGTACCTCCATCAGCTCCTGCCCAGCACCCCTTCCTACCTGCTGTGCTCAGCAGTGGGATGGGGTCTTTGGTCCCCTCAAGAGCTTTAGGAAAGTACTGTAATCTCCTCGGCTAGGAAGCTGCGTGGTCTAAGAGAGAGAGGCTGAGGCTACAGCAGCGCACATAAAGCCATGTGCTATTGTAGTCTCCCATCTGTCACACTGACACATCGGAAGCAAATGTTTCCCAACAAAAGCAAAGCCATGTAGAGCTCAGGAATATCCCCTTTCTGGGCTGAGGCACTCTGTGCGTGCTCTTTCTGTGCTCCCCAAGGACCGCTCAATCAGGTTTCCTTTGGTGTTGAAGCAGAGTTGATCCTGTTCGGTTTTGATGGGAAAAAACACCATAAACACTTCGCATATCCAGGTCCCTTGAGGTGCTGGCTGGCTGTGTTTGCATCCTCCGTCACTGCTTAAACAGACCGTGCCTCTTGCACTTCATCTGTCCTGTCCATGTGGACGATGAGCATCCTGCAGCAGAGTCTCTGTTGTCTGGAATTTAGATAAAAATGCAAAGCTCACAGGAGTCCATGCTAATGGGCACAAGTGGGGTTTCGTGTGGCCTTTGCACAAGCTGGGGTCACAACATTGCAGCTCAACACATCTACAGGGCAGGGCACCCCTATAACTCCTCACACACTCCAGACAGGCCAGGAGGTGTTGTCAGCAGCACAGGTCCTCAGGAACAGAGACACAAAATAGCTGAGGTTGGAAGGGACCCCTTTGGAGGTCACCTCTGAAAGCCCCTGCTCAGGACAGGGTCAACTTCAAAATTACATTCGGTTCTTCCCCTAATCAGGGCCTTCAGCCCTCTGGCTTTATCTACCTATAAAGCACTAGGCATCCTTTTTGGAAGAGGCATTAGGGACCTAACTGGCTGCTGTAGGGTGTCTGTTCCCAGGGGCCCAGGTACTGTCGGTTTGGAGAGGATCCTTTCCCCCACCACATGGTGGTTGGAGATGTTTTGGAAGCAAGCCACTTCAAGCATTTCCTACCAGTGCCGATGGCTGTAGCCTGTGCTATCAGCTCCCAGAGGAAAGGGGGGAAGTCTAAAGACTTCAGGATATCTTGGAGGGAGCAATCCTGCTCTGGTGGAAAGGGAGAAGGGAGGCCCCACAACTCTCGAATCACACAGACCGTGATGCTGAGGCCTGGAGGACATCCCACAAAGAGGAGCTCTGGCTGAGGGCAGCGAGGCAAGCGCAGCCCCAGCTGCCTGTTGCTTAACGTCGTCGTTTCTCTCATTCTCAGAAACTCAAGCAAATGCTCTGGCTCCTCGTTCCTGCCTGCTGACCACACCAGGGTAGCCATGGCTCAACCCAGCCTCCAGGAGTGAGGGGGAGAGGTGGAGAGAGACCTGTCTCAGGTATGATGGAGGCATCCAAACAGCGCGGGGTTTCATGAGCGTGGGGAAATGACACGAGGTGGCTGTGAGATTTGTGCAGCGACACCCTCTGCCTTCTGTCCCACAGCCCTCCCCTGGGAGGGACTGGGATTAGGGAAGCACCAAGGTCACCTGCCAGCCCTTTTCAAGCAAAAGCTGCCCCATCCTCACCCATGCCCCCGTGTTGCAGGCCGAGGCCCCGTGACGGCACCAATGGAGAGCGTGTACTCGGTGGACCCAGCGCCGGACGGTGCCGGCCCCACCTCGCTGGACGTGCTCAGCTTCTTGGACACCCTGGTGAACAGCACGGAGGAGCAATGCTTCAGCGCCCGCTCCCGCAGCACCGTCCTGCAAGGGCTGCCCTTCGGTGGCGTGCCCACTGTGCTCGCCATCAACTTCATCCTCTGGCTGGTGAGCAGGCCGTGAACAGGGTGCTGTGTTTGTGGGCAACACTGCCCATGGACCTCCTGGAGAACGTGGGGTCAGGGCTGGAACGGCCTCCCTGGCCAGTAAACCCAGTTCCCCATGTCCCAGCCTCTCAGAGGAGGCACCCCTGGGAGACCAGGAATAGCAGGTGGTGGAGGTACACCTGCAGTGTGTGGGGCCACGGGGGTTCACCTGTGCCATGTGGTGTGTGCTGTCAGCCCCCAGCAGCAGTGGTGAGATCGTGGAGCAGGAGCAGTTTGTCCTGAGGCGAGAGTTGTGTACGAGCATGAAAACGGGAAGGAGGGAGGTGGCCAGACCCCATGACAAAACCCCAAAACCCTTCACCTTCTTCCCTTCTCCTGCAGCTTCTCCTCCTGATCTTCTCTTGCCTTCGGAAAGCAGCTTGGGACTACGGGCGCCTGGCGCTGCTGATGGACAACGATAGGTGAGGAGGACACGAGGCCACTGTGGGTGAGACCAAGTGATGGGGTGGCCCCTGGAGGAGCCCCAAGGGTGCTGCTGTCCCCATGGGCTAGGGGCAATGGCCTGGCTGCCCGTGCCCAGAGGGACCAGCCTTCCCAGCCAGGGGGCAAGGGCACCATCTGCTGCAGGAAAGGGAATGCCCAGGCCGGCTTTGACCCCCTCCTGCAGGTTCAGAGCTGAGGCTTTGCTTAGGGACAGAATTTTAAGGGAAGAGAAAAGGAAATAGGAACTGTTACCCAAACAGGTTAAGCAGTACAGCCAGACAAGGACTGAATTAAAGCCGTGGCTGCACAGCCCCACTGTCTACTTCTCCAGGAGCAGCTGCTCAATATGAGCATCATTCTTTGATCAAAAGTCCTGACCTGGGTCCTGGACATCATCCTAACCCTATCAGTGGTTTGTCCTAATCCAGGCAGCAGTGGTGGCCAGCAGCACCTCTAATCCTCTCCTTTTCCCCCCATGTCCACAGCAGCCAAATCACTCCCAGCACACAGAGCTCCTGTGAGTAATGACACAGGGAGTCTGGTGACGGGGCTCTTGGTGCCAGCAAGTGCCCTGTTCTGGGAGAGAAAGTGGCCTGAGAGCTGCTTTTGGATAGCACCGAGATGCATCCCCCCCTCCTTGCCCCCTCAGGATTGTGCAGAGCTGGCCAGAGGAGGGGACAGGGGAGATCAGCAGCAGTAACACGTGTTCGTGTCACTGAGGTGGCCCTCCCCTGGCCCATCCATCAGGCTACGTGCAGAATCCCACAAAAAAAAATAATCCTGTTGCCATGGTGAAAGCAGCACCTGGACGAGGTTTCTGAGTAGGATGTGCTGCTCGAGCAGGGCTCACCCCAGGCAACAGCACAGCTTCCTTTTGGCAGGCGGGTGCACGCAGGGGCTCTGCGAGGCTGGGAGCAAGCCTGGCAAAAGCCCCACTCCTGTCTCCCCCTGCCAGCTTCTCCTGGGCTCGGGCTCTGGAGCCAAGCATGGAGGTGGACAGGGGTGCTTCTGTTCACTGGGGTATCACATCTGCAGCCCCAGTGCTGGATGCGTGGTGAGGGGCAGTTCCTGGAGTGCGGGTGCCGTTGTAGCATCCTGCCTCCCCTCCTCTGTCACTTGATCTAAACTCACCTTGCGTTTGGGTCTGCACGGCCCCACAGCGGCCAGGCTGCTCCCCGAGGAAAAGCTCAGTGCAGGGCTTCCCGTGGGTGCCCTCCCTCTCCTTTCTGCTGCCTCTCCCCTGCCTCACTCCCTCCTCTCCTCTCCTCCCTCCAAAGCTTGACGTCGCTTTTCTATGGGGAGCAGAGCGAGAAGGAGAAGTCCCCGTCGGAGAGCAGCCCCCTGGATGCCGACAACAAGGACGTGGTGAGCTCACAGCCGTGGCAGGAACAGCCCGGAGCTGCTCTTGGCTTTCCTGGGTCACTTCATCACAGTCTGGGGTGTTCCCAGGGCACTCGCTCCCGGTGACACCACACAGGCAGCCCCAAGCTGCCCCCCAGCACCTCCCTGCCAATGCCACGAGCACCAAGAGCCCCCTGCATCCTGCATCTCCCCTCTCTCCACACAAGTGCATCACTGTGCTGGTGTCTCTTTTTCCTCTCTGCAGCATCAGGCATAAAACAGGTGTTGCTAGAAACAAGCATGGACCGACACATTCTGCTGTTTGTTTCTTTCTTTTTTTCTTTGTCAACAAAAGTTCAGGAATCAGTCACTGTTGTGGCTGTGGAAAGAAAAAAAAAAAAAAAGAATTTATTAAAAAAATAAAAAGCAGGAAATTCAAAGAAGCAAAATCCTTACGGGTGGCTAGAGGACTAATTAAAGGCGTGGTACTGGGTGCTCTGGGCAAATGTATATTGCTCATCAAAAATAACTGAGAAAGACCAAAAAAGCCAGCATGGTTAAAGAGCAGATTAAGGGAGATTAATAGATGTAAGAAGGCACCCTTTTAAAAGTTAAGCTGTTCCCAAATGAGAAAAATCTGAACTCTGCCAAGTTAGGTGTAAAATGCACTCAGAGGAGCGGCAGAGGAGTTTGAGGAGACATTTGTAGAAAGCTTAAAAACAAGTACTTAAATTCTTCAGACACATCAGGAACAGGAAACGTGCCAGAGGGCTTGTGGGGCTAACAGATGTTGAAGACAGAAAAGGATTGCTTGAGAAGCAGAGTGTGGCAGGAGCTCTGCATAAAGCCTCTGTGTCTGCATGCAGTGAGGAGCAGCTTCACCCCCGGGTAAAGCTGGGGAAAGAGGAGGAGGAACGAGGTGTCAGCTCTCCCAGGAGGGTGAGGGCACTCCACAGGGTACTCCCTGGGCACCTGCCTCCGGCCAGTGCTGCAGCCAGGCCGCGGGGCAGCTCTGGGTGCTGCCTCTGCTCAGCCCAGAGTGGAGCCCCCTCAGACCCACACCTGAGGTCCGTCTCCATGTTCTGCTCATCCCGACTCTCTTCCCTTCCAGGGCTTCTGCTCCTGGCTCATTTCCATCTACCAGATGAAGTAAGTGTGAGCCGTCGGTGTTGGGGCTGTGCCCGGGGAGCTGGTGCCTGCGGGTGGTGGCCCAACAGCCCTGCTAAAACATCCCCTGAGGAAGAGGGCAGGGGCTCCCCTCTGCCTGCCCCCCGTGGCTCTGCTGACCCCAGGCTCCTGCCCCAAAGGAAAGGGCTTCAGCCTCTCCTGGTAGGAGAGATGGCAGCCTGAGGGCTGTTTGCTTCCCCCATTCCCTCTGTGCCTGAATCCCACATACCACAGGCAGGATGCCACGAGTTTGTGTGGGTGATGTGGGGCTGGAGCAGCCCTACGGTGAGCCCCGGGGTCCCGGGGGCGAGAGGAGGAGGTGATGCTGACAGCGGTGGGGAGGCACCACCAACACTCACCCCCTCCCCTCTCCCCTAGGGATGAGGAGATTCAGAGCAAGTGTGGGATCGACGCCACCACCTACCTCTCCTTCCAGCGGCACCTCCTGGTCCTGCTGATGCTGGTCTGCGTGCTGTCCGTGGCCGTCATCCTGCCCGTCAACTTCTCGGGGGACCTCCTGGGTAGGTGCACCCGAGTCTTGGGGTGGCTCGGGAGTGTAGCACAAGGACAGGGAGCAGAAGGACCCCTCCATCAGTTGTGGAGCAGAGGAGAAGGCAGCAAGCTTGCTGGGGTCCTGGGAGGTGGGAGGAGAGGAGCGAAGAGGGGCCACAGGCACTGTTTGCCCTGCAAGCACTGAGATGCGTTGTGCTGGCTTCCCATAACCTGCATGTCCTCTTCCCCTGCAGGACACAACCCCACACACTTCGGCCGGACAACCATCGCCAACATCCCGACACAGTACGTGGCTCCCGCCTCAGGGAGCACCGACCCGTGACGGGCAATGGGCTGTGTGAGCAGCAGGGCATGCCTGGGAGACCGTGTGTCTGTGGGCACTGCCCGCAGCCTGGGTGTGCTGCCTGGTCTGCAGCCCTGGCAGCTGGCTCAGGGAGGCCTGGCTGGGTGGCTGGGGTGGCCACGGGTGAGGTGCTGAGTACCAGGCTGGTCCCTGTGCAGCAGCGTGAGCTGATCTCAGCCTCTCCTCCTCCAGGGACCGTCTCCTGTGGCTGCACAGCATCTTTGCCCTCATCTATTTCATCCTCACCATCCTCTGCATGGCTCACCACTCCATCCATCTGGAATACAGAGAGAACGAGAAGGTGAGCGATATTCTCCCCACAGCCACCACCCCGCCTTTCTCAGCTCAAACGGACACCTTGGAGCGTGCTTTGAGGAAAGGATGGTCCAAGCACGTATGGAGAGCTTTAGAAACAGCCGGGGCCTGGGCAGACAGGGAAAGACAAGGTTGTTTTTCTCCTGCTTCTGGAAAAAGCCTGGCAGCCTGCAGGCAAATTTCCACTGTTGCCTTGTCACTGAGACGCAAGCTCGGCTGCATCTGGCTGTCTGTGGGGTGGCTGTGTCCGGCTGTGTCCCCGCAGCTGAGGAGCTCTGCAGTGACCCAGGCTGCAGGGCTGGCAGTCAGCGCCCTCAGGCTCTCCTCTGCCTCCTGGCGGGTGGGACATCCACCAGGGGACCAAGGCTGTGGGTCCTGCACCTCCCTCTGCCCCCACCTGAGTGCAGGATGGTTCCTGAGCCCGTTCCCTCTGCGCACATCCCTTCCCCATCTGTACCGCAGCAGATGTGGCCATGAAGCATGATCTGGTGTGAGCAGGACAGCTGCAAGATTCCTGTGGGCCCCAGCCCCATCCTCTGCCCCTTCTCCTCTCCCAGGTCGCCCGGACATTGATGGTTACCCACATCCCCAAGGAGATCACAGACCCGTCCCTTATCATCAAGCATTTCCAGTGAGTAGCTGTGTCTCGGCAGGACGTCCCTGTCCTACTTGGGCTGCCTGGAGCTGGCCACGAGCTGCCCCAGGCCCGGGAGGAGAGGCTGTCCCCAGCCTTGTCCCCCAGTGCCACTGTGTCCGTGTGCCCGCAGCGAGGCGTATCCCAGCTGCACCGTCACCAACGTCCAGTTCTGCTTCGACGTACGCAAGCTGATGAAGCTGGATGTGGAGAGGTGAGCGCGTGGGGACCCCGCAGCTGTCCGTCAGTCTGTCTGCGTGATGCAGGCAGCTCCCTGAACAACCCTCCTCTCATTCTGCTTCCCGGCAGGCGCAAGGCAATGAAGGGGAGGCTGTACTTCACCACCAAGGCACAGAAAGAGGGGAAGATCATGATCAAAACCCACCCTTGCGCCCGCATCTTCTGCTGCCGCTTCTGTGGCTTTGAGCAGGTCGGGTGGCGCGGGCAGGGCTGCGGGCAGCGTGTCCCCAGCGCGGGCAGGGCTGCGGGCAGCGCGGTGGCTGGCCCGTGCCCCAGCCCTGGCTGCTCCTGCAGGTGGACGCCGAGCAGTACTACGGGGAGCTGGAGGAGAAGCTCACGGACGAGTTCAACGCTGAGCGCAACCGCATCACGCTGAAGCGGCTCGACATGGCCTTCATCACCTTCCAGGACGAGCGGATGACGGCCGTGTGAGTGCCCTCGGGCCTGCTGCTGCCAGCACGGTCCCCGGCCTGGCAGTGCTGTGGGATGGGGTCATCACCACTGGGGAATGAAGGGGACATGGGGCACCTTGCTGTCTCCCCTGGCCAAATCCAGCTGACGGGTCTGTCTCCGCTGTGCCTCTGCTGCCTGCAAGGGGCTGCAGGGCTCGTGAGAAGCAGGGGGGTCCTGAGCTGTCAGTTCAGACCTGACCCCAGGCTCCCTCCTGCAGGATTTTGAAGGACTACAGCCACATCCACTGCCGCAAGCACCCCCAGCAGTCCTCCGTCACCACCGTGGTCAAGTCGCACCACTGGGGCGTGCGCTACGCCCCCGCACCCAACGATATCATCTGGTGAACCCCCGTGGTGGGAGGGACAGAGGGAGGAAAGGAGGGCGAGCAGCTGGAAAGGGGAACCCACGCCGGTAGCTATAGGACTGCACCCATGCCCAGAGCTGGCAGAAGTCACCAGTTGTGACCGGGGTGATCACCCCACGGGTGGCAGGGCTCAGCCAGACAAGGTTCGGGGTGAGTGCCAGGCTTTGATTTTCCTGGCTTGACTCCAAAGCCTCCTCAGAGGATGGCACAGACCCTATTGTGGTCACACCCAGCCCTGGGGGCTCTGCAGTGGTGATGCAGCAGTGCAGGGAGAAGGGAGAGAGTGGGCTCAGCGCAAGGGCTGCGGGGTGGTCAGCATGGGGAGCAGGACACAGAGCTGGAGGGCTGGGCTGGGAGACCCTGGACACATGTTTTTTTCCTCCACACCACGTCCAAGTCATCCTTTCTTCTCCCAGGGAGAACCTGTCGGTCCGTGGCACATCCTGGTGGCTGCGATTCATCCTCCTTAATATCTGCCTCTTCATCCTCCTCTTCTTCCTCACCACACCGGCCATCATCGTCAATACCATGGACATGTTCAATGTCACACGGCCTGTGGAGAGCCTCAAGGTACTTCCCGGGGCCCTGCACCAGCCTTCCTGAAGGGTCTGCATTTCAGCACTTGTCCATGGCAGGGACAGAGCCCCAGCTCGGTGCTGGCCCCTGTAGATGAGCCATCAGTGGGATGTGTGTTGATGAGGGGCAGGGAGAGCTCATGCCCCTGGCTGTCCTGTTTGTGTGTGGTTCTAGTGGCAGAGTCCTGCCCCCTGGGCATACCTGAGCGTTGGTGTCCATGAGGAAGGGCAGCTTGGTTCATGCAGGAGAGGGGTGGGAAGAGCTCAGGAGCTGTCAGATGCTGCCAGCAGCACATTGCCTTCCTGCTCACGGACCCGTGAGCTGCTGGGAGGGCTCTGGGGCTTGGTGCGTGCCCATGGTGCACTTGGCTGTCCTTGAGCTCTTGTCTCCTGGAACCAGCGTCCCTGCTCAGGGAGGGGATGCTCCACGTGCATCTGCCCAGGGAGCTGCCTCCAGCACGGTGGGGCGGTGGCAGCGTGGGCAGGCTCAGCTTGTTGCTCCCTGGAGCTGTCAGGGTCCTAAGAGGGTGTCCCCCATCTTTCCTACTGCAGAACCCCATCATCACCCAGTTCTTCCCCACGCTGCTGCTCTGGGCCTTCTCTGTCTTCCTGCCATTCCTCGTCTACTACTCGGCCTTCTTCGAGTCGCACTGGACAAGGTAACGGGGCCCTGCAGTGCCCAGGGCTGCTCAGGGTCGTGTTGAACGGGAGGAATTTCAGTAGGACCCATCAGACCCAACCTGCGGGGAGGCAGGCTGTGGTGTGGGAGACTCCACAGAGCCCCATGGACGTTCCCCTGGACAAAGATCCAGTTCGTACTCAAAGGAGCCATTTCTTTGCTGAACACTTTCAAACAAGTACAGGTGGAGCTGGCTTTAAGCTGGGTCTGAAGAAGTTTGCAGAAAGGATGACGTGATGGTAGGCTGGCAGCAGCAGGGCCCTAGTCCTGACTTGGGAGGCACATCCCAGCTCTCGATGGTGGGCATGCAGGTTTGGGATGCTCAGGGGCTCATAGCAGAGGAAGCATTGCCCAGTTCCTACAGTTTGCTCTCTGTCTTGACCCTCTGCCAGCCCAAACCCCTGTGCCTGCTCTGCTGACCTCTTGCAGGAGCATTGCCACCACCTGCCATCCTTCTCCGAGGGGCAGGAGGTCCACCCCTGACTCCTGCACAGGCTGGGAGAAGTTTTGCAGCAGCCCAGTAGCTGCACAGCTCAAGGGCACGTGGCATCCTTGAGCTGGTTTCAGCTCCCTGCTGAAGACCTCGATCCAGCCCAGCCTCCTCTCACCCTGCTTGCTGCCTTGCCGCTGAGGAGTGCAAAGTTCTCTTTTTCCCACTTTCCCCAGGTCAAGTGAGAACCAGCTCACCATGCACAAGTGTTTCTTCTTCCTGGTGTTCATGGTCATCATCCTGCCCTCGCTGGGGCTGACCAGGTAGGGGCCAGCGGGCAGCCTGGGGTCATGCTGGGCTCCCCTCCTCTGGTTGAGGGACAGGAGCTGTTTCAGCCACCAATGACACATGGAGGCTGGATGCTCCCCACATTGCTCTGCGCCCCCTCTTCTTTCTGAGCTTCTCCTCTGCTCCCCCCAGCTTGGACCTCTTCTTCCGCTGGCTCTTCGACACCCACTTTTTGGACGAGGCCGACATCAAGTTCCAGTGAGTACCGGGCTGCTCCCTGAGACACGGGGACCTGCGGGGCAGAGCCTGGCGCCACCCCCACTGTCCTCTCACCCTCCTCGTCCCCGGGGCAGGTGCGTTTTCCTCCCAGACAACGGCGCTTTCTTCGTCAACTACGTCGTCACCTCCAGCCTGATCGGGACGGCCATGGAGCTGCTGCGTATCCCCGGCCTCCTCGTCTACAGCGCCCGCCTCTGCCTCGCCAAGTCCGAGCCCGAGCGGCTCCACATCAAGCGGGTGCGTGGCCACGGGCACCTCCATACACACACAGCTCCCGGGCACAGCAGGGACGCTCTGGGGAAGCTCAGGTTGTCCCGGTCCCGTGGGAGGTTTGTGTGGTGAGCCACCACACGAGGTGTGCTGCTGGCCCTGGCCCTGCGGGGCTAAGTGGGGTGAGGCAACCCTGTGCTCCCGATGAGGCAAAGCAGTAACGGCGCTGCTGGTTGTGCCTCAGAGCCAAGCCTACCAGTTCCAGTTCGGGTTGGAGTACGCCTGGACCTGCTGCATCTTCTCCGTCGTCATGACCTACAGCATCACCTGCCCCATCATTGTCCCCTTTGGTGAGTATGGCCCTGCTGTCCCCATCCGTGCTGAGAATGGCTTGTCCTGGCCTGCAGGAGCGATGTGGGGGCTTCCCATGGGAGGCACAGCCGCCAAACACCCCCTGTCCTCCTGCCAGGTTTGCTCTACATGCTGCTCAAGCACATGGTTGACCGGTACAACATCTACTACGTGTACATCCCCACCAAGCTCAACCAGCGCCTCCACGTCGCCGCCATCAGCCAGGTCGTGGTGGCCCCCATCCTCTGCATGTTCTGGCTGCTCTTCTTCTCCGTCCTGCGCCTTGGTAGGGAGAGCTCGGGGCTGTTCCCTTCCACTTCTCAGGGTCACCAGACTGAAGCTCTGGGGGATGAGCTTCACCCCTGAGTTAAGCACAGGGGTATCAGCTATTGTTTGGGGCTGTCAGAGCTCACAACACCCCCAGCATGCTCCAGCCTGGGGCTCAGCATGTCTTTGGAGGCTCACGTCCTCACCCTGTGTCTCTCTGCCCTAGGTCCCACCCGCCCTGTCACCCTCTTCACCTTTGTGGTCCTCCTCTCCTGCATCATCTTCTCCTTCTTTGGGCTCTGCCTGAAGAAGCTGCAGCCACGGAAACCATCCAGCTACCAGGTGAGCGTGGGCAGCCCTTCCCTCCTCCCGCCCCATGCCCCCTCAGTCCCCTGGGGTGTGTTTGCAGTGAGGGATCTGGGGGTTTG
This sequence comes from Aythya ferina, assembly GCF_964211825.1. Lineage (NCBI taxonomy): Eukaryota > Metazoa > Chordata > Aves > Anseriformes > Anatidae > Aythya > Aythya ferina. The sequence goes on along the minus strand of NC_140301.1, from coordinate 38,667,822 downwards.
GCTGCACCCGTATCAGACCAAGGGCTCAGGCACCCACACGGTAGCTCCCCATCCCTGGATGCACCAGCGCTGGGTGGTGCCGTGGTTAGGGACGTAGGCAGCATTCCTGGCCTGCTTGGTTAAATCCTGGTTTGGCTGAGATTGAGCCTGGTCCTGCTGCGGAGAGGCCCCTGCACGGTGTCCCCAAGCTGGAGCTGCCCCTGGCTTTCCCCTGGCCCTGTGCTGTGGCTTCCTCCCTGCCTCCCCTCCCCAGATGTCCGATCAGTCCGAGGGCGCCTTCAACGATGCCGAGCGCAGCAGCGTCTCCTCCACCCCCAACTCCAACGTGAGTACCCTCCCCAGCCCGACGCAGCCCCTGGCTCTCAACCAGCCAGGGGGATGCGCCCCCTTGGGCCCAGCCCCTGGTCCCTGACCCCCCGCTGTCCCCCGGGGCAGCTCTTCGTGGCCACGGTCCTGCAGGAGCCTGAGCTGAGCCTGACGCCGGCGGCCTCCCCGGCACACCAGTCCTACGGCACCATGGGCAACCACCTGGAGCCGGCCGAGGACGGAGAGGACGGGGGCCTGCAGAGCTTCGAGACGGAGCTGGAGACGGTGGAGGGCGAGTACAGGACGGGCCCCGTGCTGGAGAGCCAGCCCCGCTACCAGTGAGCAGCCCCGCTGCCGGGCTGAGAGCCGAGAGCAGAGGACGTGCAGGGGGCAGGAGGGAGCCCGCCCGCGGCCCCCAGCTCCTCGCACTGCCCCTGCCGCCAGCACCGACGGGTGCCCACTTGGCTGACGGCCCCACACACGGGTGATGCCGGACAGGGGGGCAGCAGGACTGATGGCAGGGGGGTCCCCAGCCCGTTCGTTGCGAGGCGGCGTGGCCCTGCAGTCCCAGAGCAGCTCGGCCGCCCTGTACCCCCCTGGCCCTGTCTGCCTCTGCCAGCCCTGGGTGGGGGAGAGGAGGTGCAGCCCCGTGGGGTGAGGTCTCCCGACAGACCTTACTGCAAGGAAAGGAGGGCGGCCCTGCCTGCAGCCGCATGTCCTCTCGGCCACGCCAAACCTTTGCTTGCCCACCCGCTGCTGCTGCTACCCATGACGGCTGTTTTGCTCCTTCCCGTGGCCCTGGGTGCTGGCTCCAGCCCCCAAAACCACCCCCAGGGCTTCACCGATCCAAGCGGGGGCTGTTGAGATGCTCGTGCTTTGGCCTGCGTGAGTGCACGGGGCTGGAGCAGCTCCTCCTGCTCCCACGCCTGCCTGAGCACCGGCTGCCCTTCCTGGGGGCAGCCTCCAAACGCACACCCCGCTCTCCCGCGGCGCCGAGCCCCCCATCCTGGCGGGGTTCGCCCTGCCCTACGCCCTCCCTCTGCTGCTGCAACGTGCTTGTGCCCTCGGGTCTTCAGGGATGAGTGTGTTTCGTGGCCATGACAGCAGCTGCCTTTTGACGGTGGCTCCCATCCTCCTGCTCCTGCTGCCCGTGCTCCCCCTGGGACAGGCCGTGGGGATCTGCACGGCTCCATCCCATTGCAACACAGACAGGGGTGCTGGCAGCACCCAGGGGCAGTTTCTCCCCACTCTGCCGCTGTGCTATGGGGCAGAGGTGGGGGAGAAAAGCTGGTGTGTGCCTGTGGGTGATGCCCAGGACCTCGCCTGGGATGTGGGAGAGCTGATTTGGATCTTCGTCCTGCAAGGGGGACTCATGTTTGCATCGCAACACGGTGGGTGCCCTGTCCCCCACCCCTGCCCATCCCCAGGGGTGGCACAGGGGACACGTGTGCAGGGGACAGCACTGTGGGGACACCCTGTGCCACTTCCCCTGCCCAGCATTACAGAGGCTATCGGGTGTGGGGGCAAGGTGTGCAAATCCTTGGGGGGGTCACAGGCAGCCCAGCAGTGAGCCGTGGGTCTGAGCTCCCTGGACTGGCAGCCCCACCGACCCCTTGCCCCTGCATGCCCAGGCAGTGGCCGTGGCACCCAAAAAACCACCTGGCAGGCTCCTGGATCCCAGACATCCTCGCCACTGCTCGTCCCGGGGCTGCCCCGGATGGCAAGATGCTGGTGGCCCCGTCTGGCGGCTCGGTGGCCTCTCTCTGAGGGGCAGCAGGTACCGTGAGCAGCACCGTGTCCCGGGGAGCTCGGGCTCCGGCTGCCCTTGGCTGCCACGCTGTAGGAATGTGCCAGAGGTCTGTACCTTCTCGTTATTTATTGCTATGACCGTGCCTTGAATAAAATGACTTCACCCAGCCGCTGCCTGGTGTCGTCGCCCCGTGCGTCCCGCGTGGTGAATGGGCTGGGAGGGATTTTTGGAGGTAAAGGGGAAGGCACAGAAGCAGTAAAGGCACAGGAGCAGAGAAGCACCCCGCAGTGTCACCTCAGAAGGGCACAGCCCTTGGCACTGGTCCCCTGCCCATCTTTCATCATTCCCCCACAGTGAGGGGCAGCCCAGGGCACCACCAGAGAGCCCCAAAGCTGACCTGGCACTGGCTGCCCAGAGGAGCTGTGGCTGCCCCATCCCTGGAGGTGCTCAAGGCCAGGCTGGATGGGGCTTTGGGCAACCTGGCCTGGTGGGAGGTGTCCCTGCCCATGGCAGGGGGGTGGAACTGGGTGGGCTTTAAGGTCCCTTCCAACCCAAAGCACTCTGTGCTTCTATGATCCTATGACCTGTCTGCCAGTGAGCGCTGGGGAGGTGACAAAAGCCATTTTGGGCACCTTTCTCTAGGTTTCAGCAGACAGCGCTAATCTGCTGCCCTCCTCCCTCCCAAAACATTCCGTACCCAAATTCCCCTGGAACCATACCCCTCATGGGGAGGGAGACATTCATTTGGGTGAAAACTGGAAAACAACAAGTTGCCCCCACCACACGCCCACCCAGAGGGCAGTCAGCCTGGAATCAGCGGCAGACTGGGCTGCACCTGGCAGGAGGAGCCCTTGCTGTGAGCAAGGCCCTCATGCTGGGGGAGCTCATCCCAGCCAAACGAGGCCCTCCAAGCCCCATTATCCTCTGCCTTCACTGCTCAGGCCCCAGAGACTTGATGTGAGCCATGGGAGGAGGGGGCAGGACAGGACTTTGTGCCCAGGCCTGCACAGCCCTGCAGGCTGCCCATCACCCTCGGGGCTGAGGCAGAGCGCAGCTGCCGCCCCCCAGAACAAAAGCAGCACAGCACAGAAGGGGTCTGAGGCTGGTTGGTGGCCTAAAGGTGTAATTCCATCTGGGACTGTCAGACCTGGCTGGCAGGCAGACAGCGGGCAGCAGCAGGCCGCCTCTGCTGCCCGTCCTGCGGGTCACGGTGCAGCTCAGCCCTCCACCCACCGTGCACAAAATCACCAAAAGACTTCCAACGCTGGGTGGCTGCTCCTGGCACTTCCAGCATCGCCAAGGCTATTGCTGACAAGAAAGCAGCAAGCTCCCCCCATCATCCTTTATTATTTTTTTTTTTTGCTTGCTCAGGCCTCTTATATTAAAATAAACACCAGGCAGCCAAAAGGGCAGAGGCTCACTGTTGTTCTTTATTAAACAGTACAGCTGGGTGTAAGAGGCACACGGACTAGTTTATTTCCCCTAGGCCTTACACAAAACGTGGTACAGAGGAGGAGAAGTCAAGGAGCTGGGAAAGCTAGAGGAGGAGGGGATGGCTGGGTGCAGCGGCACGCACCCCATCCCTCACCCGCCTGCCTAATGGGGGCCAGAAGGATCCTCCCTGCGATACCGAGGGCTGCACAGGGGACATCCCCATCCCCATCCCCTGTCCCTGCTGCCCCATACCAGGGCTTCCCCCGCAGCTCCTCCATCCCTGGCTCCTGGACCAGAGCGGGTAGGAAGCCAGGGGCCCCAGCAGGTCCTTGCCCTGGGGGTAGTGACAGCTGGAAACAGCGCTCGGCCAGTCCCACAGCAGCTTGCCCATAGAGGTGGCCTCTTCTCCAAGCACTCACGTTCAGCTCCCAGCAGAGCCGTCAGGCGCTGCCTCTCAGCCGCTTCCTCGGCTTTCTTCCAGCAGGTGCTTTATTCCTGCTCCTGCCCTAACACAGCTCCGCCGCACACAGCTAACGGGGCACCTGCTCCACCCCGAAGTGGCCGTGTCTCAAGTACGGCGGAGTTATTTCCGAAGGGCGAGGAAGCTCTGCGGATGGGCATTGTGTGCAGCTGGGAAGCACTCCAGGTCCCGACAGCATCAGCAGAGAAATTCCAGCTATGCTTCCTCTGGCCGAGAGCCAGAATCATTTCTGGAAGCCGTTGCCATGACATGATTGCAACCTTCATTTTTATTCTAAGGCATCGTTTCTTGTATTTACTTTATTCTCCTCAATACAAAGCATTAAATAGCCACCACTGCTGCTGCAATTCAGCGGGCTCTCAGGTTAAAACCAACCAGCCAAGCAGACAGAAATCCTTCCAGGCAGCAGCCCATAGCCACTAAGAGCAGCCCTACCTTGGCATTAATGTGACCCCACTGCTCGAAACAGCCCCAGGACACACAGTAAGCCATGACCAACCTTACACAGGGAAAGACCCTGGGTGCCACGCAGGGGGGAGAGCACCAGGATGGACCCAGGAGCAACACCTGGGTGAGGAGAGCGGGTAAAAGCTCGCCGCAGGGACTGGGGAGGATGGCAGCACTGCATGGCCAGCTCCTGCCTCTGCTGCCCAACACGGCCACAGCCACCCCTGCCCCTGGAGCGAGCCGAGCCAGCCGCTACCTGCAGAGCTGAACCGGGCACAGCCGTGCACGAGAAGCGAGCGGTGACAGCCTCAGCAGGTCTCGAGCACAGCAAAGAGGATTTCAGGCAAGTGAGCCTCCGAGGACATCTCCCGCTGTCATCTAACTAGGGTGGGCAGCGAGGGGAGAGGAGGAGAGGGGAGCCAGCTGAAGACCAGAGCACAGACACCAGCACTGGTGCTCCAGCTGGCCCCGAGGAGCCTGGGGCAGGGCAGAGGAGCTGTGCCGCGCTGCTCCCCCACTTCACTGCGGAGAAACAGCCCACGGGCCGCCAGCAAAGGCAGAGATGTGGTCGTGTCAAAGCAAGGCAGGATTACCGAGAGAGACCTGAAGCACGCGTGGCTGGAGGAGATGGAGACGGGCTGGTGCACAGAGACAGACGGAGAGAGGCAGAGAGAGGGTGAGCGCCTGCCCCGCGCAGGGCTGCTGCGAGGCCAGCGGCGGGGAGGGCTGGCTGGGCTAGTCCCCCTCCGCGAGGGGCTCCCAGCCGCGCCGCATGGCTTTCACCACAGCACCGTAGAGTTTGGTCCAAGCCTCCCGCACGTCCGGGCTGAAGGCAGCGCCGAGGCATTTCTCCAGCATGTACAGCAAGGACTCGCCGACGGTCTGCAAACCAAACGGGGAGGCATCAAGCTCAGCAGCGGGGGAATAACAGGCAGCGCCTTCTCTTGCTCCAGCACACTTAGGGCTTCTCCCATTGCGGGGTACCTGCGGAGGCAGCCAGCCCCATCCCTGGCTGTTCAGAGGAGCCCCAGAGGCAGCCCGGATCCTGCTCAGGAGCTGACCCACACCATCCCATGCCCTGCCCCTTGCTGGCTCTCACCTCCCCACCAGCTCAGTGGGGAGCAAGGGCTGATGCAGGGTGGGTGACACCAGTGAGAGCTGCACACCATCCTCCGTGCCTTCCCAACACCAGCAGCCAGCCCGGTCCCCTGGCACAGCAGTGGACCAGCAGAGCTGAGCCATGCCAGGAGACAGGGTGGGAGCCCCAGCGGGAGGCTCGGGGCCTCCCTGCTCCTCATCCTGGGCTGCGTGGTGTCCTGCCTTGCCTGGGCTGGCCGGCGTCACCACCCGGAGCAAGGTGGGTTTATGTCTGGAAACATGGAGGGGCTGAGGTTCAGCATTCCCTAAGCATTTCCCTGGGGAAATGCCTTGCTCCCCTCTGTCCTCACTCCCTGGGCAGTAAACGAGGGGAGCTTGAGGGCTTTCCTGACCAAGCCAACATCACCGCACAGCTCGGGGCTGCACTGAGCCTCCAGCTTTCTCTCCGGCCAGCTGAACCCAGCAGGTGGGCACGGGAGGGTGGGGACAGCCGAGGGCTGCAGGCAGCGCTGCACAAACACAGCCACAGCAGGATGAAAGAGGATGCCTCACCGAGAAAGACTCAACCTTCACGCCGATTGCTTGGTGCTTCTTGCCGAGGTTGCAGAGATATTCCTCCAGGCAGGGCAAGTTCTCCAGGTGGCTCACGGCCGCATCAATCACCAGCATCACCTACAGGAGCACAGAGCCAGAAGGGCACTAACAAGGCTCTGCTGCCCTTCTGGAGGAAGGGGCTGACCCCTCGGCTTCATCCTTCTGAGCCTGACGGCCACCACCACCTCCCAGCACAGCAGGTGCCCTCTGAGCTTTCCTTTACTCTGCTGCGAGCTGTGTGCCACCACTGATGGCAGCACGCCCCACATCCTTCTGCAGGACACTGCCAGAGGTGCTACAGCAAGCAGCACTGCTGGCCTCCCTGCCCCAGAGGAGGGAGGAGAGCCCCACAGCAGAGCAGTTATGGGCCAAGATCTAACACTGATGTGGTCTTAGGAGCCCAGGACAGCTGCAGGGGAGCCCTGGAATTGCCAGGACTAGAGTTGCCGGCTAGAAGTTACCAAGATCTAAGGTTAGCCAAGGTATTTTGAGGTGAGGGGATGGCTAGCACAGCCAAGAGACGTGGTCTGGCAGAGCACGTACCATGGTGGTCTGTGAGGTGCAAGAAGAGCCAAATGGAGACAGAACAGAGAAGGGTTAACGAGGGATGAAGGAGCAGACAGACCAAATTGGAAGAAGAGATTAAAGCCAGGGCATGGTTGGCTTGGCAAAGCCAAGGAGTGATAGAATTGTGCTCCACAATTTCAACAGGGAAATTATCTCCAACAAGAGCAAAGAGCTATTTCAGCTTAAGGCAGTAATAGCAGAAGTAAAAATGGACACAACTTGTCCAATAAGCAGGGGCTGGAAAATAGCAAAAAGCTTGCAGCTATCAGAGGAGAGCAGTCCTGAAGCAGCCTCTCACAAGGAGCAAGGCAGGCACGCGAGGCACTGCGCTGGTTTAAAGATGGAGGCTATGAAAACCAGCCTGAAGATGGAGGTTACGGGGTTACGAAGGCATCTGCAAGCCACAGCTGCGCTCTTTCTCTGCCTGGCTGCTCCTCAGGGCTCGGAGGGCTCCTGCTGTGCTGGGTCTGGCTCCCTCTGTGCACGAGCTCCCGCAAGGCGACATTGGCATCGCTCCTCTCCCAGTTCTGGGGGGAGAGGAGACTGCTGTGTGCTCCCAGCCCATCCCAAACCCCAAAACCCTGCCCGGAGGCTTCCTCCTGCCCTGCTCTCACCTTCCTAACGTGATCCAGGAACTCGGGGGCAGACAGGCACTCCTGGGGGCTGGCAAACTGCTTGCAGTTGTACTGGAAAAGGGGCAACAGGTCAGGGTCCAGATCAAACAACCTGCAACAGCGAGAGAGAAGCCCCCATCTCCTCACGTCCTTAACGTGGTGCAGAGCCCCGCTCGCCCCACCAGCAGCACCCCAACACCCCCTTTCCTCCTGCTGCTCCCTCCCCACCTGTGAAGGACGTGGAAGTCCCAAAGATTTAGCCTGGGGAAATGCAGGTTAGCTGCTGGCAAAAGAGGTTCTCCTTTCCCTTTCCCTTGGTCCCAGCTCTCAGACCTGTGGCTCTGGCACCTGTGGATCCGTCCCAGCCCAGCACCGCTCCCCCAAATCCTGCTCAGTGCCTTCCCCTTCCCACTCCACGATCCGGTTGAGCCCCAAAGCTGCCCAAACCGGGGGAAGCCCCGGTGCTGAGGGGAGTCCAGGTACTCCAGCAGCCTCCCCTCTGCCTGGGGACCCTCTCCACGAGGGGACCCCGCACACCGCACAGCGGGGCTCCCCATCCACCAGGTTTTGCCCTGGCCCCCGCTCCCCTTTCCTTCCACCAACTCTCCGCCGGGCTTTCGGGGCGACTTCTTACAGGTTTTTCCCTTTTTCTTTCCCCACAGCCAAGGCACTGATCTCCTCGGGTGCGGGGCTCACCCACACAGCGTGTCCTCTGACTGAGGGGGGGCCACCGGGGCGACCACCACCACGACCACCGCCACCGCCACCTGCCCAGGGGTGACGGGGGGACCCTGTCCCGTCTCTTGGCCGCCCCCCACTCTTAGTGGCTCACCTGGAGAAGAGGACGAGGCCGTGCTGCACCGGGCTGCCGCTCAGCCGCCGCCAGCTCTCCCGGATCAGCGCCCGCTGCGCTCCTGACAGCATCCCGCTCGCCATGGCGGGGGCGGGGAAGGGCCCGCCGGGGGGGGCTGCCCCTTTCCGCCCGCCCCTCGCTCCGCCGCCACCTCCCCACCGCCCCCTTCACCTCGGGTCCCCCCGCCCCGGCACCGTCGCCACGGAGTCCCCCGGCTCGCACCTTACGGGCAGGGCAAGGGGAGGACAAAAGGAGCGACCCCGGCCCCCCCTGAGGAGAATTGGGGCTGGGGGCGCTGCTCCCGCCCTCGGGGACCCCCTCGCCCCCTGCCTCCTCTGGGAGAGGGGGGACTGAGGCAGCGGGACAGGCAATGCTGCTAAGGAGAGGAGGCAGCTCAGCTCTGTCACACAGCTCCCGGACACCCAACTTCTTCCCTCTGATGCTCAGAGGGAAATGTGGCGTTTAATTTGGACCAGGGCTGGAGGCAGCGCAAAGGAAGCTTAAGAGCAAGCAGCCAGGGGCTGAAGTGGCACAGTAGAAAGCAGACAGCCAGGGCAGTCACACAAGTTGGGGGTAGCAGAAGGATGAAAGCAAGATGAAAGTGCAAATGGCACCAAAACCAGCAGTCAGCTCTGGAGTAACGATGGTGCTGATCGCATTACAAGTTCTGCTCCTACCCGTCAGGCTTAGTTCTTGTCATTAGGAGAGAAGACGGCAGCCTGGGACCAGAACAGGAGCACATTGGCTCAGTGGGTGTAGAAAGGAGGCTCTTCCACTCAAGAGTACTGAAATCCAGCCCCAGAAGGAGGCAGGTTCAATGGCACAATACAACATCCTCAGCCCAAGCCACATCTCCCCTTCCAGGGGTCTTTCTCCAAAAGACCCAGCCTGACAGCACCGACTGCAGCAGCAGCAAGAAGCCTCAGGAGGCATCTCTAGAAGTGCCAGCACAAATTACCTGTTTTCTCAGGCCCCACGTTCTCACTGTAGACCAGAAGATGCTATATGTGAAAAGGTCCATGTATGTTAGAGGAAGCTAGAACTCTCTACCTAAATTCAGGCTCTTGAAGAGTCCCACAGACTCAAAGACATTGAGCCATGAGATGGAACTATGGAGTCCCACAAATACTTCCAGATCTCTGGATACTGAGCCAGAGGAAAATGTGGTTCCAGGTTTTCTGTGCTTTGAGTGTCATTGCTAGAAAAGACTTCATTGATGCCAAAAGTCTCAGGTCCCAGTAAGACACACATGCAAGCATCGTTTTCTTTGTTAAAACTGCAGCATTTTATCTTTCACAATCATTAAGAAATGCCTGAAAAACATGATCTCTACACCTCTAAATTTCTGTAAAATGAAGACTAAATAAGGACCATGCAACACTGAGGAAAAGCCACAACTTATCACAGCTGGGCTTCTGGAGCACACAAAGCGACAACCCTCAGTGCTTCCCACTGCTGGCACCATCTTCTGGTCTCCAAGTTAATGTTTAGAGCCGTGTCTTGGCCATCTGGTTGCAAAGGGAACACGGCCCAGTAATAAATCACTGCAACTGCTGGAGCAGCAAGGATCCTGAAAGAGCAGCTAGGACAGAAGCAGGAATACCAGGTTAATCTGAGCAGAGCAGCGAACACGAGCCCAGCAGTGGCAATGCAAACGTGAACCTTTAGCTATCTTGCTGCTGATGGAGCACACCAGCAAGAAGCACGAAGCGTCATCCCATCTGGAAGGATGTGTGTGCAGTCAGAGCACAGCCTAGGCTGAGTATCTGCCTAGCACCATTTTGGGTATAGTCAGAGCTGGGTGACAAGAGAGGAAGAGAAGCACCCAAAAACCAGGCTGTTGTAGTTAAGAGTGACCAGCTCCTGAATGCAAGCAGCATGGATACAGAGGGTGCAAGGGCAGGAGGGGAAGATGGCTGAACAAGGAGACAGTGCAGTGAGGCTCCCTGCAGTCTGGCTGGGATACAGGACACCTTTCCTCGGCTCTGTGCAGGCACCACACCAGCTGCCATGCCAAAAGTAACAAGGAAATGCAGGCCGAGCTGCTCGTCCTAGTGGAAAGGACATTTCGGGCAGCAGCACTGAAGCCACGATGGCAATAGAAAATGGTGGCTCACCTCCAGCTTCCCCTCTGTGCCACAGATGGTGGCTGCAGGCCGAGCCCTCGCTGTGGGCGCAGACGGGACCACAGCAGCAGCAACACCCGCTGAGTCCTCTCCTGTGGAAGATGTGGGGCACAGGCAGGGAGGTGGTGATACCCTGCCCGCCTGTGGGCACCCAAAGCACACTCCAGTACTAAACCCAGCAGAGGCTGAGAACCAAAAGGAATTCTTTCCTTCCCACCACCACACCAGCTCCTTTTGGGCGGGATGCGGGCACGTCCGGGGCAGGGAAATGCCACAGAGAAGCCATTCCCCTGCTGCCTATCCCACTGCTAAGGGGGCTCTCAAGAGCATTTTTTCCCCCTAAAACAGCCTATGTCTTCCAGCACAGGAGGAGGGAGCTGTAAGGAGGGATCTGAGGTGGGAGACAGGAAGAATTCAAGGGTGAGAAACACCCAGAAGCCATTTGCATGGCTTAAAAGCGAGGACCCAGGACTGGGGAGGCACGGTGCTTCTCCTTGTGTGCAGAGGAGCCATGTGGCTGTGGGGGGAGCTCCTTCTGCTGCCACAGCACTGAGCTGCTGACAGGACGAGTGGAGTCCAGGGAGACCCTGAGGTACAAGGAAGAGCAAACAACAAACTTCCCTCAAGTTCAAGTATTTAGTGAGCCTTCAGGCATACAGAAGCCCAGGGATGCATCAGGAGGTTGAGCACTGCAAACATTTCCACAGCCTGTGGGTTTCCTGCCATGGCTGGTCCCCAGCTCCCTTGGCTCCATACACCTCGACAGGCGGCTCAGCTCTTTTCTGAAATGTCCTTGGATTTCTGCAAGACTTTCCTCGAAGCTGTCATGAGTGAAGAGCCACCAGGTCAGCAGCACAGGCTGCTCCAAAATCATCACTAGGCCAACTGAAGAAAGGGGAGGCAAATTTCCAGTGAAACACTCAGGCCTCTAATAAAGCCCTGGTGTGCTTCAGAAACCACACACTTCTATTTTAAATTTGTGGTGGATCTCATTAATCTAATCTACAGCCCCTCCAAATTACAGTACCAACACTCACAACTTCCCTTGCCAAGTGCTTTACTTGTTCAGTGCCTCAGTTTACCCATAGGGAAAGAAATTTCCAAGTCTCATAAAATGGTTCAACAGGACATGGAATAAGCTCCAAGCACCAGCCCCCAGCCCTGCCCTCAGGGCCCAGGGCACCTGGAGAACAAATCTCCCTGCCCAGGGAGGCCACCTGGGCCTGGCCTAGGGTTATGGCTGTGCGTGTGCTGCCGTGACACGGTCAGATTTTGTTCAGCTGCTGTTTGAACACAACCAAATCCCCCCTTTGGACTCCTGCTCATTTCCAATTCTACATCCGTGAGTCCTCATGAATAATGCCCCTCTGATCTAGTTGCTTCGGGCTTCCTGCTTGCCTTGGAGCCAGATTCCTAGGCTTGACTAATGCCCCCTTTCCACCCTTCTCCTCCACCACAAAAGCACAGGCCACGATGTCTCTTCCTTGCCCCAGCCCCCCGTCCCCACCCTCAGGTGGGTTCAGGAGCCATGCCACGTTTCCAGCAGGCTTCTGAAGCTACCCCCTCAGGCCACGATGCGGCACAGCTCAGTGGCAAAGCAAATCACAAAATGCTGTTGCATAACAAGAAGCAAAAGAGATGCAGGAGGGAATAATCTTACCCATAAAACGATTAAGGCAACAGCTGCAGAGCTCGCTGACTGCCACGGTGCCTGCACGGAGAGCAGGGCAGCACCACCGACCTTGAAGATTTGGGCTAAGAGGGGAGGAGGCACAGTGTATGGGAGAGAATTCAAAAGCAGAACAAAATGAAAACGTGTTTTTTTTTTTTTTGACGTCCCTTTGGTGGTAAGCATCCACAGGTTCATCCTAGGCCTCCCAGGGCCCAGATGGGGAAAATTTTGTGCAGACAGGTGAAAACAAACCACGGGCTGACAAGGCAAGAAGCTGGGAGAGAATCCAAAGGAGACCACACATTGCTGCCAGCCTGAGTATTCCTGCCTGTAGAGGAGAGAGGATGCCAGACCAGGTCTGGCAGCTACAGATGCATGGACCTTACCTTGGTTGTTATTCACCTTGTGCTCTCTTTAGCACAGTTGCTACCCCCACCACCAGGCCAGAAGCAGCCTCTGCCAGCATGCCTGGCCCCTTAGCAAGCAGTGTCAGCATGGTTACCTGGCTCCCGCAGGCTTGGAGCTTCCCCAAGCTGTCCTTACACTGGCTTGGATCATCTTCAGCTGCTGACATGTCATGGCAAAAGCCTGGTGGGAGGATGTTTTATCCTCCCAAGAGGCTTCCTCTGAAGTTCCCCCACTGGTCTTGCCTCGTATCAGAAGCGCTGTTGGTACCAGTCTCTGAAATGCTCATTGATTGCCTTTCCTCTGATCTCAACTCCATTCTTTCCTTCCTTCTTGCAATCCAAATGGATACTATTGACCAGGGTCTCTCCTTCAATCATTTGCCCTACAGCAGTTTTCTCTGAGAGCAGTGCCTTTGCTGTGATTTATTAAAACAGACATTTTGCCTTTAATTGCATCCCTTCTTTCACAGCAAGGCTGTGCTAGCATCACCACCTTTCAGCTCTGCACTCTGCCATCTGCTTTCAAAGCAAACTCCGTGTGTTATTCCTGCTACATGTACAATCCTTTTCTTGAGGAGGCTTCAGGCCTTCCCTTCACCTATCTGAGCCATCCCAGTTTCGTGTCCCTCTCAAAAATATTCCCCCAGTTCAGCAAGAAATTCTGCTGAACAGTTTTGTTGATCCCCAGTCAGAATGTGTTGTGTTGAATAAACATTTTGGCTCTGTCTTGAAGAGATTGACATACTTATGCCACATGATAAAGCACTTTCCAATCCACTAGTAACTAAGTAGGATATTAAACAGCAACCATTAGCAATAAGGACTTGAAATCAGCAGGCACAGATAGCTTGCACCCATGAGTCCCACAAGAGCTGCCTGAGGATATCTCCAACCTACTTACATTGTTGTTGTGGTTTTTCTTTTTTTTTTTTTTTTAATAATCCTTGGAATAAACAGAAACTTCAGGAGACCGAGTATAAAAATGCACTCATGCTTAAAAAGGCCAAACAGGATGATTAAGTAAGGAAGAAACCAACAAGCCTGACAAAAAAACATCGCAGACAAAATAATAAGAAAGCCGGGAGGACGTTTGTAATAAAAGCATTTGAAGATGGGTGTGCAACTTCTCAGTGATCTGTTAATCCGTACCTTTCCCTCTTTGCCAAGTAGTGGTCTAATTCTTTATCCATCTCATACCACTGATGTCCTCCTGACAGTTCTTTGCTGTCTTTGATATTCCTCACTGTGTCCTCCTTTTGTGAAGCAGCCTATTTTATTTCCCCCTCCACAGAGCTCTTTCACAGTAGCCCTTAGTAACCCAACAGTTTTCACTTCATCTGCTTCTCTCTTGCATTTGAAGTCAATTAAGAACTTGCTACTTAACTTTTGATCTTTGGCCTCTTTGGCTCTTCCTGACCTTGTTTTGCAAGTGGACAGTCTGTGCTTGTGCTCTTGTTATCCTTATTCTAAATCTCTCATCAGACTTGCTTCCCATGGGATTTTGCCTGGAAGTTATCAAATTGTTTAAATTCACTTTCTTCAGCTGCACTGGCTTTTTTGGATTGTTACCACATAGTTCAAGTTTTACTAAGGGACCATTTCATGTACCTTCATGTTCTATCTCAACCATCTCCTACCCATTTGTCAGCTAGTGTCCTTCTCTACCTTGTAACCAAACAATTATTGTCCCTAAAGTATTTTAAGAGATGAGCACACAGCCAGGGTAGGACTCAGCTGGCCCAACACAGACATGTTCACCTATGCAAGGAACAATCTCCCTTTCTGGTCAGTGGAGAAATAAGGGTACTCCAGAACTACCTCGTCCAAAACTCAATGGTGAATAAGAGTTGGATGAATGAAACTCAAGTTTTATCAGCTGCAAGGACGTCAGCTGCAAGACAACAGGATGACAAGCTTTGGATGAAATCTGGAGATAAAAGAATGACTGCAGGAATGGTAAATACGGAAAAAGCATTTTCCAGTAATCGTAATGCTTGGTAGGCTATGCACATTCAGGTAAGAGCACAAACTTTCTGTTTCCAGATCATGCATTACATGGGACAGAACTACAGTTTGGAGATGGTAGATTAGAAGACAACTCTGAAGTCTAAGACAACCACATGTAAACCGGGAAATAGTGGTAGGAGCGATGAAAATTCATTTCAGCATATGGAACTGGGGAGACTGATGTTTGAAGACAGCATGCTGTTTGGGAAACCATGGGGGTAAACTGAAGAAAATGAGAAAATAGGCACAGAAATCAGAGGGACAGAGAATGCAAGTTCAAAATCTGCAGTAAAAGTTTCTATATTTGGTTAGCAAAAAGATTAAGCAGCAGCTTGAAGACAGAGCACAAAAATCTGTATGAAGAGAAAATACCAAGTTATATAAGAAAACCCTCATTCCTGTTGAGTAACATGAAATGGAAAATGGCTGTAATTTAGAGACACAGAAACCTGGCAGATTCAGAACAAGATGTAATGAGAACCATGTATGGGGCACTATGCAAATAGCATCAATCATCACCTCCATGAGCTCAGTCACCTGAAGAAAGAAACCATTGTTTTAGAGGGCAGTGGTAAGTTTTATTTCAGCTGTAATCAGCATACTCTGAACAGCATTTCATTCCTCTTCCTTCCAGTCATCTCCCTACACTGTAGAACAGCTTCTGCACCAGCAGTCCTTCCTTCCAGGATAACAGCCCGAATCAGGCAATACCCAGAGACCAACTTACACTTTCTGAAACAGTACAAAACAACCAAGGGCTTTCCAGTAGCCATCTGTCAGCCTATTTTATCACCTTGTGCAGGTCATACTCCAGTTTCCAGCTGTCCTGACTTTACTTCAACAGCCCTTGGACCACGTCTAAACAGACTGGCTGGCGCTCCTCCAGCAATGATTTAGGCATCAGTGTGTAGCCACAAATAAGGCGGCTGTATTTTTTCCACCTTCTGCTTTTACGTTAGTAATGGCAACCCCTTGCTATCCTGTACTTAAAAGTAAACACTTCCCTGTCACTACAGCCTGGCGTACAGCCTGGCTCAGACTTACAACGTTCCAGTTTTATTATGTTCTTACATTGTTTTATTAGATTTCTGCATTTAGTTCACAGCAAGGGCCTCATTTGTACAAAACTGTCATCAGTCTGATGTTACGGACACTACACACTCTAAGAATGACTCATAGAAAAATGTTGGTTCCTTGAAAAAATTACTCGATCTGTCAAGTTGAATGTCTAAAGGCAACCTACCAGAAGTCTGATGAATACACCCATTAAACAGAACGCATTACACATACTTACAATTTAACAGTTTTACCATAGAGAAATAAATCCACGTCAACAGACAGCACTTCATCCTCAGCCAAATGTACCAGTTTCGCTTCCTGCTGTGCTCATCAGCGCATCGCTTGGACTGCAGCAAGGCCCGACCTCCGGGAACTGCAGTCCAGCAACATTTGCATGCTAAGAGCTGATGCTGGCAATGACTTCTGGTTTGTAGATCACTGCTGCCCTTAGTCAGATTCACCATTGGAGAACTTCAGTTGTGCATGCGAGGAAAAGACTGGGATGGGGGAGCTGGAACAAGATATAGCCCCAAAGAGAATGCTAGAAAGAATAGGTATTTAGAGGTATTTATTACAAATTTGAATTCAAAATTCTATCACATTCTCCATGATTCCCTGTACAAAATACATTTATAGCTCAAGGGACCATTTTCCTTTCCACATGGTACAGTGCAGTAATCCCACTTCTAGAACATGGTTCGTGGACAGATGGACACATGCACACACACACACACACCAGCAGCATTAATAAGAAAGGCTCAGATTATAGGACTACTACAAATGAGCCCCTCTCCCCGCTGCTCCAAGCTCTTGGTCCGTCAGGGGCAAGTTCTCCAGGATGGCTCTAAACAGTTCCTCTTGTAAAACAATAAACTCATTCACTGAGGTTTTAGGACCAAACACAAATTCAGCGGGAGTGGTTTCTGAGCTAGTACCTCCCCTACCACAGCTGTCACCCGTGACAATCATAGCCCTTGACATTCAAAGAAAAGAGCACAAGTGAATTAAAGAAGTTAAGCAACTCACAACCAACCATGCAACTCAGGTCTTAGTGCCTTAAAACAGACAATTTTCAGTCCTGGCTGCTTGCAGCCCACAGCACCATGAAGACAGCAAACATGCGATGGAGGTGGTCTTATCCTCATCTTCCCTTTTCCAGATGGAAAGAGCCTTATGATATTCTAACAGTCCACACATTTCTGCCTTCATAGCAGTCACACAGCAGTTAGGTGAGGGGGAAGGTCAAGGTGACAGCAAGTGACCCAAGGAGCGGTCACTTGCTGTAAAGGGGAAAAAAAATGTTACCTACATTCCTCAGCTGGTGGAGATGCGAGGCCAGAGCCAAGGAGATTTTCACATTGCTGCAGTATCTTGAGAGGAGGAAAGGGTGTTACAGCGGCACTTGTGCAGAGTGCCAACTCAGACTAAATCACACAGGCACAGCCTCTGGAAGGGAAATGTCTAAGTGCAACAATGGGGAATTTCAGGCAAATGCCTGTGTTTCCATGCTGACAGCTGGTTCACTCTCAAGTCCCTTGATAAAGATTCTCAGATGTATACAGAGGGACAGTTGGCAGAAAAATCCTACCTATTAAACATTTATTTACCTTTCCATAATTTGGTTCTGGTTTTTACTCTCACTGCAAGCGATACTGTGTGGTGTCCTGTCCTACCCTGTGTTCTGACTCCCCTACGAAACAGACGCACAGCCTAAAAAGTTGGAGGAAAACCAATGACATGTCCTGTACGGTGGGAAGCACTTGAAAAAGCAGAAGGGAGGAGAGAGATATAAAGAGGTAGAACCTATCGATGCTCTCTGTGCACCACCAAGGCCACCCAATCGATGCAAAAAGAAGACTCTGCAGAGGAGTGCTGCTGGCTGTCCTATTGGCAGGACTGCGAAGGAGGCTGGTAAGCCATGCATGGCACACAATCCTCCACCTGGACCAAGGGTAATACCGATAAAGGAATCTCCACTCAAATCCTCCTTGCGGTCACAACTCTTGAGTGTGTGTAGTCCTCCTCCTGGAGGCAGACTGGTCCCTGCTGCTGGAATACATGTGCACAGAGGTGTTCTGATGCAGCTGTTAACACAACCTTTTTAAGATGAATGGCTTGTCTAGGAGAAGCCAGATGAGCCTAGAAACCATCTATCCATCCTCCGAAGACTGAAGAGTAGAAAATATTTGCACACACAGACCAAAAAAAAAACAAACAAAAAACAAACAGCAAACCTGGAGGCCTGCAGCTTTTTGTGTTCTGAATCTATACACACAGTTTGATGAAACACTTCACTAGTGATAAAAGGAGCCCTGTCAAACAAACTTCAAAGCAAGCAAATGCTCGAGGGAGCAGCACCTTCTGGCACCTTTTGAAAAGCACCACTAGCTATTTTCCACGTGGCTTGGGAAGAGGACTAATAAGCAAGCCTCAGGATGAATCTGAACTCATCCCACAAACACGCATGGAAAAGGTGAACTAAAGCAGCCCAACTTCCATTCAGAATGCAAAGAGTGCCCTGTACCCATTACCTCACACCTCCACCAGTGAGACCTTCTATATTAGTCAGTTAAGGGAATCTCATTCTATTTTAATGACCTAGCAAGATACTGGTTACTATTCTGTTCCAGATACGACCTGACAAGTTGGTTTTGTTTGTATGTTTGCTTTTGAGAAGCAAATATTGAGAATCAAATACCATTTTTTTCCATTGCTCTTCTACTGTAAGCAAGCAGCAATATTCACTTACACTGAATTGAAAACCCAATCCTTGGAGTCCAGTGGTTGCAGATGAAATGCGTGCATTTTTTTAATGTCTAGTCTTCAAATGTAGACCTTTTAATACTATTAAGTACAGATTAAAAAAAAAAGATTCAGCTGGAGGTTGCTCCCTCTTGTGGAATATTTGGATTATTTTTTTCCACTGTATGACACCATCCAATTACCAGCACACAAGACCTGAGAAATAGGGTAGTCTCAATGCCAATCAAATGCTCTCAGAGGATTTCTGAATTGGTAATCCTAGAGGAAAAAATAAACACCTTTGTCTATACGGAAACAGAAGCAGGGGGGATGGGAGTAAGATAACTACTGCCTTCAGCCAGCTAACCCCCAGACTCGGAAGCATTGTGTTACTGCATAACACAAGTTTCTTGTTTTTTATTTTTATTTTTTTGCCATTAGTGTTAAAGACAAGTTAAAGGCTGGAAAAAAAATACACTTCAAATCACAGCTTTTGTCAGTTTTTGTGGAAATTCCTCTCCATGGCAATGGGACTATTGTAAGAAAACTCTGGATCAGGATAGCAAGGCATTGGGCTGATCATCTCACCAAAGCAGATGCTGAATCACATTGCCACAGAGGCAGCACTGCAGTCTGTCTGCCATGCTGCCAACAGTTAACGATTCGCAGCTCCTGTCACAGAGCTGGATCTGAAGAACTTTGCAGCCTTCTCCCCCATCCTTCTTTCGTAGATATCACCTTTGTGAACCCCTGGCTCATGCAGATGGGGCACTTCCTGCAACAGCCAAGTGGAAGAGAATCATCAAACCCAGTAGCTAATTAGTGCAATGACTTCCCACTAAGAATTATCAGCAGGTAATTAACTCAAAACCTTTAGAATCAAAAGCACAGACCTCTACTATGGGAGTTAGTTTCTATAAGAGTCAGCTTCTGGGGAGAGAAGTGACACTCCACACCAGAACCTTACAATAGCGAGCATCTGCCTTACTGAACAATCCTACAACTCCTCTATTAAAAAGGAATGAAAGCCAGTCTGATGGAGACAGTCCCCCATGGAGAACAACTATCTTGGGGATGTTAATGCAGCCCTTCTGTGCTGTAGGAGTTAGATCAGAACTCAAGGTTTGGTAAGAGAAATGAATGTACATTTAAACACAGACACACACACGCTGCTCTTCCAGTATCCACAATTTTGATGCATGGCTGAAAAGCAGAGCAAGAAATCTGAAATGTTAGGCTTGAGTTCCTTGAAACAAACACAGAAGAGTTTTGCAAATATTAGTTCTTGAGACACCAACACAGCTGGGGTCTAAGTAGCGACCATGAAATGTGACAAGAAATTGAAACTGAGCAAAGCACAGATGGACTAACAGGAATAATTCACAAAAGCAGACCTAATAGAGGAGAAAGGCACCTCATACTCCACTTTCTTGGAAGGGGTGGATTCAACATTCAAGAGCTGTTGACATTTAAAGAATTTTTGCCTGGCCTCACATTTCCTTCAATGCAGTAATTAATTAGCTGGACAGCCATCTATGAGAGGGAACTTGCTCAGTGTTGGAATATGGAGTGCAGATACCAATGGCCAGTTCTGTAGCTGCCACATTCATTAAGATGAATCCTTTTTCCTAAATGCCATAGGTACTGGCACTGGAATAGCTTGGATCAGAAGACAAATGATAGCTGTCTAAAATTTTCAAGCTATCATTTCAGTCACAATCACACACCCAAAAGGCCCATCTTCACAGTGTACTGGGGCAGAAAATAAATCACCTGCTGTTTCCACTATAATTTCCTTAGCAGTTTCAGAAAGAACTGCAAAGCAGCTACAAAGTGCTGAGCTGGAACAGTCTGGCTCTGAGTGCAGGCCTGCTAGGTGATTGCTCTAAATGATTAAAGGTGACCAGAAAGCAAGGCAGTATAAAAGAATAAACAATCTCCATCTCCCCTGTCAGCAGAGGGCCTGGGAGACAGACAAGGCACAGTGGCTCAGGAGATTTCAAGCAGACCCCTTCCAGTCCCATTATAAAAATTCAGGGTCAGAACAAAAAAATTCCGACAGACAGGGCTGAGCAGTACGGGGATCCCCACAGGCTTATTTGAAGCTTTAGGGAGAAAAACCTTGCCGTCAGAAAGGTCATTAAATACGGTTTAAATCCCAATGCCTTGGACACTATCTGGCTCTCAAACTGCAATGGTACTTACATTGCATGTAGGAAGACAGACACACACGTAAACATGCAACTGCACACAGTCCAACTTGTCCTGCTCTGACTGCTGCAATGCCACTGCTGTTTGCCTGTCAAGAGTTCTGATACACTGCTCAGAACTGAGAGTTAAGCAGCCCGCTGTCCAGGAATATAACTTAAGGATTCACAACATGAGTCTTTCTAAGAGAATCTTCTCATGGTCAGCTTTTGCATCCTCCAATGCAGGCAGTGCAAACAAATGCCAAAATAACAGGGCTGCTAGACCCAGAGTACGCCAGAGAGAGGGCATTTTACAGTCACATCTCCAAAGTGCCAGAATCGGTTCAACATGCAGCAGTCCTTGTGCTTTTTACTCTCTGTTCCCAGGCTCCCTTTGCTGGCTCTAGAACTCCCAGGAGTCCATCCATCGGAGCCCTGCCATGGGGCTGCTGGGGTCGGAGGCCATGGGTCCTATCATCCCGTAGGACAGAGGATGGAAGAGGTAGAAGCTGTGGAAAGAACCCAAAATCAGAGACCACACAGTTTTTTGTCTCAACAACAATGCAGCGTGTTAGTCCATACAGATATCCTATGGGACCTTTGTTTTTTGGATGCTCTTGAACTTCGCTGGTGACATTCTAATCTCTGCTGAGTACAATATACACATAATACAGTTTCTTCACAGGTATCATTTTCTTTTAGGAAACAATAGCTTTGAAGAACAGCAACTGAGAAAGCTTGCAGCAATGAAGAATTTGCCTGTGTTTGAGGGATCTGGCACCAGCTGGCATGGGGACTAGAATCAGAAATCACTGAACTCCGAGTTCAGCAGAGAATGGAGCATTCATACTGAGTGGTAGAATGAAAGAAAGATTCCCTGCAATGGAAAGATGTTTTAAAACATGTTGCTGGGACACAGATGCTGAATCTAATCAAATTTGAGAGTTTAGATTTGGGCTTGATGTTCAGCAGAGATGAGAGGCAGAGACAAATGCTAAGGGTAGTTACCAGGCACAAAGGTTCCACTGAGACTGTGGTTGTTACACATTCAGAAGTTGAGCTTTCAGCACTCACCTGTACACGATGAGTAGAACCAGCGCCAGGATCCCTCCTCCATATACTCTTCTAGCTGCAGTGCTGGGGGACAAGAACCCAGCAAAGAACTTCAGTAGTGTGTCCCAGGTGATTCCTAGAAGGATGAGGCAGAAATCAGGAGCAATGCAGGAGCCAAACAAGAGTTGCTACATTCAGTCAGACTGGGCTGACCAAGCTCTATTAACACCAAAAAACCTTGTCAGTTTTTAAATCTATTTACCTTGCTAGAATTATACAGATTGTTTTCTATCAGCAGAGTTATTTTTTCTTTCTTTCCCACTTGAGATCTGGACCTCAGCCTGTTAACTAAGGTGGCACAAAAATCACAATAAAAACTACCAAGATTGAATTACAAATGGACATGACAGAAACGTAAGGACAGCAAAAAAAAAAAAAAAAAAAGGAAGTAACACATATAAAAGCACAAAGTAACAATGATACAGCAGAGGATAGGAATCACATCTCAATTCAAATACCCTAACCACTAGACATGACTGCCTCTTCAGTGTGGCAATGAAAAAGAGACAGGTAGGCACTGCAAGCTGCTTTGTGAAAAACATTTTCATTTATTCAGTGCTTTCAAGCACTTTACACAGGCAGAAAAAAATATGAGAATATACTGTTTAGTCTGAAAAATCTCCATTTAACAGAATTTCACCTGTTTCCCTGCCTCATCTTCTCTCAGTCTTCTGTATTTACCTGTCAACATGCTGGAAAAAAGCATGGCAGGAAAGTAGTGGTGGAAGTAGAGAACTCGGCCCATCATAAAGAAGGGGAGGTAATGAAGGAACCAGCCCAGAGCAATCTGTCCTCCACCATGAAGCACAACCCGGGACAGTTCTGGAACACAAACAAACAGGCTTCAGCAGAAAAAAAAAAAAAAAAAAAAAAAAAAAACACACAAAAAAACAAAACACCAGATCCTGTTTACAAGCCTTGTCACAGTAAGTAGCATGTGAATCACAGCAAAATAAACAGGAATGATCTTTGGAGTAAGTCATGCATTGGTCTGAAATTGGTCCAAGCCTCTGCACTATCCTAGCTACATTCTTTTTATATATACACAAACACTTTCCAGGAGAAAAATGAGCATTAGGTATTATATAACTGCATCTATGTTTATTATTGCATTTTATTATTATATAGCATTTTGTGTGTTATTACATTTTACATAAGAATTATGTCTTAATATATCTTTTTTGATAAGTCTCAGTGGATTGGCAGGAGGTTGCCCTAGAGGCTCTATGTTAAGACCAAATTTGCAGTTTCTCAGGATGCACATTAGACTAATTAGGTCATTCCAGTTTCCGATGTTTTATGTTCTCTGCAATGAGACTACAAGCCATCTAGATGATCACTTTGCCAGCCTTTCCTGGAAAGAAATGTTGCTTAGCTTTCACAGCATGGGGAAAGGACTGAGAGCTCTGATGTCTGCATGCAGATTAGCTAATCACTTATTGTTTGACTTAATAGTGTCACATCATGTTTGTTATTTCCCTTTCAATGTAGAGATCTACAAAAGTAAGTAGCCATCGATGTAAACTGCAAGGTATGACTTCCTAGGATTTGCAAAAAGCTGTATTACCCAGGCTGGGGTCAGTAGCTCTGTTAGAAAAAACATCAGATTTTATCACCTTCTCATAGTGGTATGTCCAGATCAAAAACCGCTCCAACAAATATGCAGCTGGTCATTTCTGAGCAGCAGTAATGCCATGGTTTTGGCTGGGATAGAGTTAATTTTCTTTATAGAGGCTTTTACAATGCTGTGTTTTGTATTTTTGATGAAAATAGTGGTGATAACACACCAATTGTGCTTAGCAGTGCTTAGACTCAAGGACTTTTCTGCTTCTCGTGCTGCCCTGCCAGTGGGGAGGCTGGGGGTGCACAAGGATCTAGGAAGGGACAAAGGCAGAATGACTGACCCAGATTGACCAAAGGGACATCCCATGCCACTGATGTCATGCTCAGTAACGAAGGCTGGGGGAAAAGAAGGAGAAGGGGACATTTAGAGCGATGGCATTTGTCTTCCCAATAAACCATTATGTGTGATGAGCCCTGCTGTCCTGAAATTGCCTGCCAATGAGAAGCAGCAAATGAATTCCTTGATTTGCTTCGCTTGCACATGCAGCTTTTGCTTCACCTAATAAGCTGTCTTTATCTCAGCCCATGAATTTTCACACTTCTACCTTTCTGATGCTCACCCCCAGCACCGTGTTCAACTTCCAGAGGCTTTAATATGATTTATGAGTAAGTTTTTAACACAGAAATCCTAACATCAGCTTTTCCGTGCCAGGAAACAAGGGTGTTATGACAGATTCTATAATGTAGGACACAGGAGAACTGACCTCACCTTTGAGTTCAGATGATAGTTGGACACCTCTCTTCAGTGCCACAGCAGTGGAAATTGCTGTCAGAAGATACAACCCAATAGTGAACAGATTTAGCCACCAAACCACCTACGTAGGAAAAGAGAAAGACTTTTAGGACTTACGGCTGTAAACAGGAATGAACATGTGAAAGGAAATGAAAAGCTACATGCAAACATTTAAGAATAAAATGAGAGACAGTCCAAAAGAAAGAAGAGTAAGAGAAACATTGTCACTGGAAAAAGCATGAGTAAGCTAAAATTTGCTAAAGACATTATCTTGGAACCTCCTGTTCCAACTTACCGGGTTTCCCAGCAAATAAACCCGATAATCTGTCTCGTTGACACCAGAAAAACGCAGACCCTGAAGAAACAAACCAGAAGTAAGCAAAAAGGGTTTGAATCCTTGCAGCTTATTCTTAGTTTCTACAGTGTCAAAAGTGAGAACACTTCCCTTCAAGGCAGCTTCAATGTGATTAAGAGGTCCTGTGCTTCCAGAAGCATTGTGAAGTACCTGAGAGCAGAAAGGAAGGGGGACCGATCAACACACCTGGTAGTTGATAGGCCAGTGCCAGGGTTTGGATGTAACTTCATTGTCCTTTGGTTTCAGGCCGCTGTTGCCCTACAGATAAGAAAAAAATGAAATGAGCGGGCAGTTGTGCTGCAAAGTCTGCTCATAAACATCTGAGTTTACAAACATACATGAACACTCTTCCTGAATAAAGACAGTTTTCTGACTACATGCACACATCATCTTATGGAGAGAGTTACAATGAGGACAAAGAATGTTTTAATACTACTGAGCAAGTGAAAACATTCTTTGGGTATGATTAAAGGCAGTATTCTCTCATTTCTCTTCTCCAGGTTTTCTGTCACTAAGGATACACGTTGCATAAGTAAGATGTCTGTTCAGTAAGAGACTACTTCAACAGGCTTCCTTTCACTCTGAAATAAAAACCTCAGAAAAGATTATTTCCATGGAAACTCCTGCAGGTGCTTTCTTACCTGAGACAACGTTATCACTGGTTGCCATGGAAATACTTAACATTACTAACAAGTTGTTTGACTACCTTCTTTAGCAACTTTGAGAACACCTTTGCAAACAAACAAATTAAACCTTAGACTCCCATATCAAAGTGGTACATTCCCATTCTTCAGGGCAACAGAGCTGGTAAAAGGGTTAGGAAGGCACGTCCTATGAGAGGCTGAGGGTACTTGTGTTGTCTAGACAGGATAAAAGGCTCATTGCTCTCTACAATTTCCTGAGGAGGGGAAGTGGAGAGGGAGATGCTGGTCTCTATCCCCTGGTAACTGATGTCAGGACACATGGAAACAGCACAAAGCTGTGCTAGGGAAGATTCAGACTGGACATCAGGAAAAATTTCTTTACTGTGAGTGTGGTTAAACACTGTAACAGACTTCCTAGAGAAGTGGTTTATGTCCCATGCCTGTCAGTCTTAAAGAGGCATTTGGATAATGCCCTCATTAATGTGCTTAACTTTTGGTTAGCCCTGAAGCAGTCAGGCAGTTGGATTAGATGATTTTGAAGGTCCCTTCCAACTGAACTCCTTCTATTATTTTCAGGTGGAGTGAGAAGCTAGAAGCAGAAGGGCTGTGGCTAAGATCAAAGAACAAACACAGGAAAAGACCACAAGACCAATCCACCCTGAAAATATTAAATCCATCTCTTTTGCATGTATCTTCAGGCATAAAGATGAAACTGAAAATGCAGCATCTCAATAAGCTTTAAAAAAAAGTAACAGGAGTTTTCCATTTTCAGTTCACACATTTATTGTGTTTTTAAGTGTCTGTTTACCTAATTTTCCTGAGTGTGACCATAGTAGTATCCTCCTGCCCCACAAATACTAATTTAACTTCAAAACCTTCTGCTAAGTTAGGAAAAAATCCTAAGCTCTCCTTTACAGAACAGGATTTCAGCAGCAAAGAGATTACAGAACTAGACTGTAGCTAAATCACCTTAACAGTAGAGCTAGGCATCAAGCCCAAGGCTTCTAAACTTTTGGAAAAATTAGCCTCAAGAGCACCTCTTTTTCTAAGCAAAAAGGCAAGTAGGTTGCTGGGGCACATAAATTCTGCCCTAGCTTACAGCCATCACCCAGATATCTCAGAAAATGCTTTTTTTTTTTTTTTTTCTTTTTTAAATGAAAGATAAAGGAAGAGAAAATGATCATCTGGAATTAATGGTATCTTACCCGGATCATAACCATGTGGGATTCTAGCAGAATTTCTGCAAAAGAAGGCTTCAAAACATCCAGGCTGATATTGGGCACTACAGAAAGAGAGGAAAGTAGATTAGAAATCTGTATGTTTTACTTTTATTTGCCTGTTGCATAATAAAACTAAACTCTCTCCTCCTGTGACAAATCTGCTTCTAGCACCTCTTAATTCCCTATGCAATTCATTCATATTCTAAATGCAGAGGCTTGAAGTCAAAGTAACCCCCAGTGAATTTCACATCTGATGTACTCCTAGATTTCCTCCTTTATTTCCAGGAGCAAGAGAAATATGTGTGTCTCTGAAATAAACAGATCTGTATTTCTAGATGAAATTAGAGACATATTGCTCATATGCTTCTGTTTATCTGTAAATGAGCCACGCGTGTGGGAATACAAAATGCAGTACAACAGAAGAGGAAACTCTACCAAGTCAACAAGCCCAGGATTGCTTTCCTCCAATCTGCACAGTTGCTCTGAAAAGGTGAGGAACAGCATGTTTTTGGTAACTCAGAACTCAGCCCAAGTCAGCTGCAATTCATGGGAGGAAAACCACACCAAACAATTCAGGCCAAATGAGGCTGTGACACATATCTAACTCCTGGATGAGGCTGCAAGGCCCATCTGTCATTACTGGCACACTGTTCTCTTCCCAGTCTTTGTCATACTTCTACTATCTATTACTTGATGGCACTGCAAAGTCATTACTTAGCATAACCCGTAAGAGAAGGAAGCAAATATAGCAGAGCAGGGTAGATCTTAACTTAAAAAAAATCATTCAAATATACACAACATACTCATATTAAGAACAATGATTCCCAATTGAACCAATGATGTTAAAAATAACAGCTTGCACTGCAGTACCTATAAAACTTCATACTTTTGTTATCCAGGAGAATCTCAAAATCCTTAAAATGTCTTTATATTTTCCACTACACTTGAAGCATTATCACCAGTTCAATGTCCAAACAGTGAAGTCATGGAATCGTAAAATAAACTGAGCTGGAAGGGACTGTCGCATCCAAGTCCTAGCTCCACACAGCACTACATGAAAATTAAACCACTTGTCTGAGAGCATTTGCCCAAATGCTTCTGGAACTCCAGCAGGCTTGGTGCTGTGACCACTTCCCTAGGAAGCCTGTTCCAGTGCCTGACCACCCTCTCAGTGAAGAGCCTTTTCCTGCTATCCGATGTGAAACTCCCCTTGGCTACACATCTCTGAACAACTGGCCCAAGCTTAGCAAGTTTGCACCTGAGCTGTGGAACAACAGACAAATCCAAATCACTGACTGCCAGTTCTTGCTATCTGATAGCTCATCCTTTCCCTTCACAGGAAGCCAAAACGGACCCTCAATGTAAAGGAAAATAAATGACTCACACTTGGGGTTGATATGATCTTCAAAGTTCCAGAGGGAGTTGGGAGTGTCCTTCAGGTATGGTGTGCAGGTGACTTCCACTTGTTCCCAACCCCTGAGGAGCAACAGAACAGTCAGACACTATCCCACCACGCAGAAACCAAAACAGATTTAAAAGAAAGCCTACATAAAAATTCCACTGAATATATGGGCCACATTTCTAAATTTGGGTGCCTAACGTCAAAACACTTAGCGCAAAGAAGCTGCACGTTGACAACTTCAAGTCAACCCTTACAGTCTCTCCAGAAAAAAATGAAATCACCATCATTAAGTCAATCCATGCTTATAGAAACAAAGGATCAACTTCAGAGGATCCCACCACTTGCTCTGTCGCCCTATCTCTAGCAAGTCACATTAAATACTTGTGTAGAAAGTGCATCAGACCCTGCAGTAGTCTGACAGATTAATAAGGAATTTTCTATCAACTGCCACTTACCAAGCTTACTTCCACTAATTCATTAATTACATTAATCAACCATCACTTAACTTTCTGAAGGACAGTGATTATTGCCCTTCAAAGTCTTAAAAAAATCTTTATTTGCAGTTACCTGGGTTTTCTTCCCCCTCAGCTCTTAATGTCATAAATATTTTGCAGCAGTGACTTTCACTCACGGGGTAAGTTTGTGTTAGTACAAAAAAATATATACCTCCCTTCCTGAATGCTGTTGTCAGAGACAGTGATTTATTATTTTAAACCAAACACATTATTTACTCATGAACCCAACCTCACTGAAAAAGATATAAATGCCATTTGCATTCCTGACCAGGCAGAATTATCTGCCTGCACTCACCATGATTCAGCATTCACCAGATTTCTTAGTAGTTTTTTTTTTTTTTTTTTTTTTAAACCATAAAACAGTGAAGGGAAACCTAAGCGAGCAGTGACAGAAGCAGCTCTGGAAGCAGAAGCCTGCTGCTTCAGGATCCATGTTAGCATCCCACACAGTGGAGCTGTGCAGATACAGCAGCTTGTTTGGCATTAGTCTGGATGTCTCTGCATGCACCTCGTTTTGTGATGAAGATATATAAATCCGTAAACGTATTAAATCCCATCCCCTGTTAACTGTTTGCCCTGTTAACTGTTTTGCCAGATTGTTACTGTTGCCCTCACGCTACAAACGCCTCATGTGAAAATAGCAGGACGGAATTCCAACAACAAAAGAAGTTAATACCAGTAACAATAGGTTTGGAGGATTATGGTACGGAACGGCATGAACTGCCCCAGTTTCTAGCAATTTTGGTGAACCTTAAGGCTAAAACAGGCCTTGAAGAACACAGCTATCATCCCCTCCTGGACTTACTGCATGACAAAATCAATACCTGTGCTAATCTTGGATCTCTTGGTTAGGGATATGATTTTTCAGAGCCACTGCCCAGCAGGCACTTTCACTGTAATAAACTGCATAACCCTAACTCTGATTTTCTGGTTGTACTTGTAGTACCTTCTAGATACTTCTTTCTTTATTTTTTTTTTTAAGGATAAAGAAATGGAGGAAACGTGGTTACTGCTGAGTTTAAGTTTAAAAGAGCCAATAAGCAAACAAACATGGTAACTCCAGGCCATGCGGGGTGGGGCAGGGAAGGAATACAAGCTACTTACCATTTTGGCAGAGTCTTTCCAGAAGAGCCCAGTAAACACCCTGTGGCCACATGGGTTAGCCGGACCTGACTCCGCAGGACTTTGATAAGCTTCCCGGGCTTTCTGCCCACCACTTCAATCCGCCAGAAGTCATTGGAGTCTCCTGTTCCATTCTATCATGCAAAAACACCATAGGAGAGAAAGAAGCAAACCTAACCAAAAGACATATGCAACTGAAACACTGCAAATACGAACTTCTGAAACTCCAGTGATGACAAAGCTAAACAAAAGAGCCCACACTATCATTGCTCAGACTTCACAGAAGAGATTCCCCATTAGAAACAGAGGATTCTACACATGAGCAACTACCACAGACATTTTTATCTTGCCAGCCTTTTTTTTTTTCCCTTCAAATTCATTCTTGACTGTGGCTCAGAGTTACATTTCAAAACAGGGGTAACTTGGCTGCTTCACAGAAGGGGTTTAGGCAACAGCCTTTGGAAATTCAGCCCTCAAAGCAGATTTCATTTTCGTGATTCAAAATTCTGTCATCATTCTGTCAACAAAAGCCAGTTGTCTATGTGACAAGGCCAAATATACGGAATAATACTTGTCAGAGCAACTTCAGGGTTGCTCAGTTTGGCATTTATGGAGTTGAAGGCTGCCAAAGCTAGACTGACATTAAAGCTTACGTTATTTTCTTGTCTGTGTTCATATTAAATAGACCTTAAATAAGATAAGCTATTTTATACTAGACCAACTTCTCCTCTAATCCTGTAGATTTACAGCTACATCTACCACCCTGGCAAACAAACTAAGAGCAGAAATAAATCCCCCTGGCACAGTATGAACTCCCCCCGACCCAAACAGCTTTTGCTTCATCTTGCTATTCACTTACTATTCCATAGCCAGTGACCTGAAAATGCTTCCTCGTCAGGGGAGCCTCGTGCTGGTGACTGTGAAGATTTCTTGAAGTTCTGGAATGAAATTAAAAGTCAAACCTTGTTTGTTTTTTAAAATGTCTCAATCAATTTGTGATAAGATCTTTGGGTTAAGGCATTCAGAGACAGCCACCAGCACTTTGACCACCGAATGGCAGAGCAAGATACAGCTCCGATAGCAGTGGGGCCACAGAGCAAAAGAGCTGCTTCCCACCATGCAATTCTGAGTTTACGCCACACTGGGCACTTTTAGCGAAGAAGGACACCATGAATAAATCCAGCCCTCAGGCCATAAACCACCACCTCCACGTGGTAATTTACCACACCATGTAAATCAAAAACATTTAGGTGAAACTGCCCTGAGGTCCACACACACACACATGCTTTCCTTCTTATGAAAGGAGAAAGGTGGGACTGACAGTCCTGCTCTTGCAAGAAGCAAAACAAGATCCTGACCTCTCTACATTATCACTTTTATTTCTGAGGTAAAAGACTGTACCTTTTGGTCAGATTTACTGAGGTGGGGGATCGTGGCGCCCATTAGACCAGCCACACATGGAGCCTCTCACTCCAGCAGAGACTGGTAGATGAGGCAACCAGAAAAGCAGGGCCATATCCTGGTCCGTTCTTACTCATATTATGAATCTCCCTCGCCAACAACACAGCTGCATCTTCCCCTCCCTGTCTTATCTGCACACAAAGCCTCTGCCCACACTTGATGAAATCTGTCTGCAAAGAGAGGAGAGCCACCTGCTGGATCTTTTTCCTAATGCTGCAGTTTTACCTCCCATTCTGCAGAATTCCCTTCCAACGTGTAAGTTAAGCAAGCCCAGTATTGCCAAACCAAGATTTTACCACTTTCATTTTTGTATACTTAGCAGTAAACCCCAAAGTTCAACGTATCATTTTTTAAGGTCTTAAAATCTTTTTGGAAGACTTATACAATGACTTGTGAATATGCAATACTGAACGCAGTAAGACATGATTTTCAGGCTCACAAATATAGAACTTCTGTTAAGAAATAAAAGCCGTGATAGCACAGAGCATTATGGCACTGTGACATTAGATGAGATGAAGATTAAATATCAAGTCACTAGGGCTTCCCTACGTCACCCTCATTTATTCATCACAAAGGCAAAAGCCAACATTTTCATTGAAAATGTCTCAGAGCTGTGATTTATGTCATTTTTGTGCACAAAATGACAGAACACGGGTTTTGAATGGCTTCTTTGCAGGAGTTGCCTTTGCTATTGCACCTCACATAGTTGAACAAATCCCTGTGCCACTTAGGTAGGTGCTGATAATGAAGCTGTATGGTTCTGTTAAAGGTTTCCCATTTTACAGACACACTTCAAAACAAACCAAAGAAGAAGACCTTCACAAAGCCCACATTGGCAATGCAGATGTACAGACACCTCTGCCACAGAACCGGCTTGCGCTGGCCTAACATTGTAGTCTTTGGCAGGCCAAATCGCCCTCCAGTTCTACTCAATCACTCAGTCTCTTCACATCCCAGAAATCATCCTTACTCTTTATGTTCCAGGCGAATAATATCTCCATGCCTCACAAACTCCACAGGGCTGGAGGGGTCTGACAGATCTGCTGGAGGAAGAAAACTAATCACACCAAAGCACTGACAAACAAATCAGGGTCTCAAGGTTTTTTGTGAACATTCATGCCTCAAGCAGACAATACAAGGCAAAATAGTTTGTGTAAGCTTGGTGTAAATCACTACTCTAGTTTAAAGAACAGCCCTGAGGGTTACTCTATAGAGTAACATGACCCAAAGCAGTACATAGAACCCTTAAATAAAGAGGATGCCTGGCTAGGCTAACTGAACTTCTTAACTAGATACCTACGTTTTAATTTCATGGACTATAAAATGACACTTGTAAGACTGTTTATAGTTTTGTAATATACAGGTTACTTGCATTTTTTTGTTGTTTAGAGTATTCCTTGTCAATTTATATATATATGTGCTGCAGGTGCAGAAAGGAAACTACCCTAGACCAAACATGCCTCAGCTACACTAATTGATATTCTAAATCAAGAGAATATCACCTTCAATAATCTACATTGTCCAAGGAAGCAACCATGCAAATCACTTGAACACCATGTATCAGAACATACCGGGAACCAGCTTCTCCAGGAGTCACAGCCATAATAACAGACTCCACAAAATATTAACTGAGCTCAGATTAATTTCCTCTCCGTTATTGGCAACCCGACCTGACTGAAAAGTTGTCAGTGCAACCTTCAGCCAAAAAAAGCTTAATTTATTTTTACTGTACATCCTGGAGAAAAAAAAAAAATTAAAAATGGTAGATACAAATAGGGTTGATGAAGATGGAGTCAGATTCCCCTTGTTCTACCTCCTCCCCTCCTCTTATCTATGAAGGACACTTTGCCCTGGAGGGAACTCAACATATTTATGTTAACAACTGAAGCAGCAATTATAAAAGGCTCTTTACTGGTATTTGTTACCTGTATCTGAGTCATGTTTCTTTATAATCCACAGGTTATTCAAATCTTTATGTAAGTAGGCAGTGACCTAAAAGCACAGGATAAATTATTTTACCAAACAAGAATAAAGCTGGTGATAGCAAAGATGCATTTGCCAGCAAATCAAAGTCCCAAATGAATGCACTACTAACAGAGAAAACCTGGGAAGATTTCTACAGCATTTCACTCTAGAAAGCTAGTTACTGACCGCTGCTTAACCAAGATCCCACCCTTTACTCAGGGTCCAGCACATCCACCCTGGAGCACTAGAGCACTACACTTAATGGCACCTCACATGCATCATGATTAACTGCTTCCAACCACACAGCTTGACTTTAGAGGTTCCTTCTACAACAACAGGGTATTGAAATCTGGACTTTTTGAATAGCCACTGACCAGTATGAGAAGGAAACAGCACTGGTATTGCTGGTAGAGATTTATGACAACGGACTGCTTATGACAACCATAATACTTTTGCCAAAAGATCGGAAGTCGGAAGGATTCAGTGATCAGCTGTTGAAGCAGTATTATTACCCGGCTAATCTTCACCAGCCTGCTCAGCCTCACACACAGTAACTGCTCTTATTGCTACCAAGAGCCGGGGAGATCATCGGGCCCGAGGGTGCTGCTACGTGAGGTTACCTTCCCAGTAGGACAACTCTGCCCTCTTTGCTCACTCTCCCCTTCCAGCTGCAGAAGCAGCAAGCCCTACTCTCCAGGACCCAATCCCAACCCCACACCTGTGCCTCCCACTCAGATGCGAGCAGACAGCCCAGCAGACGGGTGACTGAGGCAGAGCATACAGGAGTATTTTTGTGTGGGAAAAATGGGGAGATGGAGATAAAATCTCTTACTTTGAGGTCATATCATCATCAGAGGAGGTGATGGAGGAAGCAAAGAGATCATAATCTTCATCTTTTCCTCCCCCAAATCTGCTCCAAGCTCTGCACTCCCTTCCCCTCTCCATACTCCAAAAACTCACCCAGTCCCCTAACTTGTCCCACCTTCTGGGTAGGGATCACAGGGTGGCAGGGAAGTCTCTACCTTGTCCCATTTACTCTCAAGGAAACTCTCATCAGCATCCTCCAAACCCCCCTTGCTTGCTTTCACTCTCAGGAAGCATGCTCTGCACTTTAATTTGGCCTATCCTTGAACAAGTTTTGGTATTATATCTCCACATTCAGTAATAAACATCAATGTTGCATGACAGTATTAGAATTTTTAGTTGACAAGAACAGCAGGAGAAGATGATTAATTAAAAAAATGTTTTTGAAAACCTCCTCCTCATAGCAGAGGATTCATGGAGTTAAGAACAAACACTTGTTTTTCTTTGGAAACTTTCAAGGAGTTCAGAACAATTTTTAGACACTAACAAGCAAACTGCAGAGATTATCTTGGGAAGGCTGCAGAAGCTGCAAAGATTTGTGAAGCTTAATGATGATAAACAAAAGTAAGAAATGCACTTAATTTCTCTAAAACTTAATTAGCAATAGTAATATGGTTTCTGATTTATACTTCAATTTACTGGTTTATCACTTAAATATAAGCCCTTAGAGAGCTCAGCTAAGCACTTTTCATTATGGCTAATGAATGGCTTACAAATATACAGATAACCAATTTAATGAACAAAGCCTTACAAATTCCCTGCTGACAGATGAGGAAAGCAAGGCACAAGAGGAAGTAATTCACATTAAGGTCACAGAGCCCATGGCAGGAATGAAAACAACACCCAGCACTCCTATCTCCTGTTGATTTTAACATACAGCAACAAAACCTATACGGGAAAGTAATAGATTTGTTTTAAAACTAAGTTCTACTGCCTTCCCTGAGGTAACAACAGCACTTTCATTACAGAACATTATTTTAAAATCCTCATGGTCACTGTCTACAGAGTCTTGCTACTGCAATAAAGTTTTGTTACTGCAAGTCACCTCTTTGGTGCAAGCTGGTGGGCTCTCAAGCATCCTTTTTACTCAAGATTCCAAGTACCCAGCTGTGGCACCGAGAGGACAACAGGTGCTGAGTAAATACATAGCTCCTGTCACAGTGACAAATAATGTTAAGTGCAACGGGAATGAGTAGATGGTTGTAGACAGAGGCAGGGCACTAACCTGCTGCTGGCGAGCCCCTACGCCCTCTGGGTAGAGGTGCCAGTGGGAGTGAAGGTATCCCCCTGCCATCCGAAGGTTCTTCATCGTGACCACAGATCCATATGCCAAATCTAAACAGGAAGGAACAAGAGAAAAAAGCGTAAGGCAGCTCTCCTATAAATGTCCCCCACAGCCAGCCTGTGATGCTCTGATTAGGCATGTATGGTCCTACTTTGTTTTGATGAAAGCTCGCTTCCTGAGCTGTCCAAACAGCTCATTGCAAGCTTATCTTCCATCACTATCCACTATTCAGTAAAACTGTTACACAATATTTGAACCTTTTAAAATTCTCCCAGCCAGTTATAGCATAAACAGAAGTGCTAGGTTAACTGTATGCAATTTCCATAGAGAAAGGATTGAGAAACCTTTCCGTAAGCATAGATGGTCAAATTAAAACAATCAATTTTGAAAAGCACGTGACTAGTTTGAAGCACTCCATCCTCCAACCCCTACAGCAACACAAGAAGAAAGGGAGGCAAGCTCAGGCAGCTATCAGCTGGTACTCTGCCTTAATACAACTTTCTTCCTTCACAACCTCCAACACAAGTGGATCACCTGGGAGAATGGACCTGCTGATCTCCCAGTAGCAGCTCTGGAGCAAGGACAAATCTTTTTTGTTGTCTAAAGCAACGCTGAAGGCCAACAAAAGAACAGGGAGCAGCTGCATGCATACAACACTGTCAAATCCCTCAAAATGGTGCCTTTCCCTCAAGAAGTAATATGAGGACACAGCTAGTGACCGTGCACCAAGCACAATCTAATTTTCAGCCTTTTTCTTTTCTGCTGATAAATAAAACCATACTGAGGAACAGCATGGACCTGACCATGACCACAAAGGAATGATCTGCACTGATTCACAAGTGATGTTATTTTTACTTAAACCCCCAAGTATATTGACAATACTCAGAGCAGTTTACTCCCTGGGGCACTCACGCTCTGGAACGGAGACGTTGTGAAGATTGTTCCCGATCAGCTGGGACTGAAAGGCAGAACTGAAGAAACCGTCCCCGGGACCACTACAAAATAGAGCAAAGAACACGTCAATTTGAAATCTGGCAAAACAAGCATACAAAACTATCATGCACTACCAATTTGTTTTTACAGAAGGAAAATGAAAAAAAAAAAAAAAAAAAGGAAAAAAGACAAAACCAGATGGCCTCAGGAGAAGACTGACGGGATTTGCCTAAGATGCACCTCTAATGCTGTGAATCACAACAGATAGGTGATACACACACTCTTGCAAGAAATTGCCCAGGGTCAGAAGGACTCGAGAACACAAAGATGTATGCCTTCTGGCACCATTAACCATCTTCGGAGGTGTTCTTCTAACAAATAAATTGACTCACTGTTGGCTCAGATATAACAAAGTCTGTCCCTGTGGCTCCTGAAGTCTTATATCCACTAATAGGTTAGAGGTAAAATCAGCTGACTTAACTGAAAATATAATAAATTTAATTTTATATTCTCTTTAATGGTGAAATGCTTTATTAATCTCATCTCTTAACATTAGCATGTGGGAAAGCATTACATATTTTATTGCTGTTGTGCTCCTTCCACATAAAAAGCATTCCTTAGTTGTAGGCATTCAGAGTAGTCTTTGGGCACACTTACTAGACATTTTTAATCACAGTCAAAGCTTTTTTCAGGAATGCGATGCCTTTTTTTTTTTTTTTTTTTTTATAGTTACAAAAAGGAATGGAGTTGAGACATTTTCAGGTCCAGGAAAGAAAGGGAAGAAAAAAAAGATAGAGAGTTTGGTCAGGATCCTTCCTTGGCACATCAAAGCCTCAAGCTCACACTCTGTTTCCCTGCCAGCTCAGCCAGAGCCTTTCTCTAAGAACAATGCAGGAGTCTGGGAAGGGAATTAAACAAAGACACAGCTTGTGGCTGTGCTTGTGACGCTGAAAATGGAGAAATCCATAATCAATGGTCTTTAAATCAAAGCACAGACAAATGATTTTTTTACTGGAAAAAAAAAATAAAATACCTTTTATTTAACACTGTAAAATGAACAGCAAACATGGCCGTGTAGAGGGCAAGCGGGAGCAGGATGAGGCAGAGTACACGAGCCAGTAAATGCTTCCCAAACATGACCTGTAATAAACACAACCTGGATCAAACAGCGTAGCTACAGACAACTCCACTACATACTCTGCAGGACCCTGAGTAGCAGTCTGCCATGCACACATGCGCAGCAGGCTGCAGAATTACCTCAAAGAGGCCTAGAGAAAGGTAAAAGCTTGGGCAGAGTTTGCTGTGCATCTCAAAAATGAGGAACTGGGGTAACCTTGACATTTCAGGCTCTTGGAGGGAAGATAAAAAAGACAATGGGACATTTTAATTTCCCCAATTACTGAATATCCCTAACTTTAGGGAAGGAGGCTGGGCAGCTCCCATTGACAAGACTTTGAAAACAAGAACCTTAACCTGTTTACCAGTGGTACACAACTTGACATAAAATCACAGCAAGGAAATGGCTTTTAGAATAGCAATCCTTAAAGGTAAGCAAAAGGGAAAATGAAAACATGATTGCACAAGCTTCTAGATACACCACTCCCAACAAGTGCAGATGTGGATGCAGTGAGGGCTAGATATGCTTCATTCACAGAAACCAGCTCACTTAGCAAAGATAGTATAATACTGCAACTTCTTTTGATGCTCCTCAGACAGCAGTTACAGAAAAGTCAGCAGCAAATCCTCTGAGCGTTTCAGCTGCCTCAACACAAAAGCAGAGCACTTGATTTAAAACACTGGGAGAGGTCGCTCGTACACAGGTGGCCAATATGTGGTTGCACATTCACATCTTCCTGACACTGCAGGTAACAGAGCACATAATATAAAGCACACAATGGGTAATAAATAGCTGTGGGAGGAGAAAATAGCTTAAACAGCAAAAATTGTTGCTAAATGTC
The DNA here is from genome assembly GCF_964211825.1 of Aythya ferina. Lineage (NCBI taxonomy): Eukaryota > Metazoa > Chordata > Aves > Anseriformes > Anatidae > Aythya > Aythya ferina. Next base: position 38,630,283 of record NC_140301.1, on the reverse strand, counting down.
CACATCTAACTACAAAGCTGATAAGGGCAAACACACTATCTTCCTTTTTCTTCCTATCACACAATCATTAAGCTAATCATTTTCCATCCGTTAATACCAGAGCCAAAGATTTCAGAAGTAACAGGGAAAGAGAAATGGTCTAAAATTTTGGGTGGACCCGTGCGGTGCCAGGAGTTGGACTTGATGATCCTTATGGGTCCCTTCCAACTCAGGATATTCTATGATTCCATGAGCTGAGCATTTTACAAAACAAAGAACCTACTGAAGTCAACAAGAGGCAGTTGCTCAGCCCAGGTTCTTGAGCAGAACATTTGATAACCACTGGACACTTGGAAAAACGCCGACTGATGGCACATAACCACATTTCTGTAGCACAGCACCATATGAGCTAACCTCCAGTTCCCCAGTCAAAATGACTGAAATATGCTTTGATCTGTGTGAAAAAGATTTGTACAACTACAGACGTCGATGCAAAGGCCAAAAAGAAAATGCACATGAAGGACAACACCAAGCAAAACAGAAGAGCGGTCCAAGTTAAGCTGAGAATTCTAGCAATCAAATTAGCCTCCAAAACCCTTCATGTAAATAATCATGAAGAGTTTCCTAACAAATGCAGAGAGAAATTATTCAGGCTTTGTGGGTTTGATCCTCGCTTTTTTCCCCCCCTCTCTCTTCACAAGCACTACAACTGCCAAATATTTTGTTATTCAGAAAGCATCTACCTTCTGGAGTAAATTTCTTTACATATTCTAACACTCAGGGGCTTGCTGCCTTTGCTGCCAGCAGCAGAAATGAAATCACTGTGCAGCCGTCTGCTGGCAGAAAGCTTAGACATGATGGATTTGTTCCATTTCAAATGCAATTAACTGACTCTGCTCAAGAAGCGCTTCTCCGGAGCCGGAACATTGCATCTTTGCAGCCCATGTTGATCCACATTAATCAGAGAAAACAGATCACACAGCAGGAATAGAAAAAGTCCCCCAAGTCCCCCACTGTTTATGATAAGGGCAAAAGCAGTAAGTGAAAGAAACAGGATTTTTAAGTTTCAGAAGAGGCTGAGACAAGAGGAGAACTGCACATCTCTTAAAAAGCGTGCTTGAAGAATTACTATTTTTTTCCTGCTGGTTGCCAGATAGCAAATGGGATATCAAGATAGTTCTCAGATTTCACAGCCCACAGACACAAAATGCAATAGATTAGAACAGGGCACCTAAATACACTAGGGATTTCTTAGAACTCACAGGAACTAAGTGGTGTGAAATCAAGCAGCCTACAGCTCCCTCCATCCTCAGGACGGGCTACAGAGACTGCATGTTACAGAGCTTGCCTATGGCTCCTGATGGACTACAGCATGCTACTGCCATGCAGCCGAGGCTGCTGCACTCCCATGAAGCCTGAGCTTGCTCTGCTTATGTAAACCAGGCACTGCACGACATGCCTGTCTGCCAGGTAGCACGTACTCCTCAGAAGGTCACATAACAGCACTGGAAATCTTGCTTTGGGCCGTTGTACAGCCATTGCCAATGAGCATTTTCAGCCTAAACTGAAATAAAATCCATCCAACTGGAAAGGCAATAGTTTCTCTCAGGAAAAAGCCACAACCTTTTTTTGTGCTCCTATGAGATACATATCCTGTTGTAGTATGTTTCCTAAAAGTGTACGGCAATAATTTTTCCATTGTAACTTTCACCTTTAATCTTCATCATCTACCTCAGGTGCCTGTTTGCTGCAGACAGAGCATCGCTGTTTGCTTCCATGGTTGTCAAAAACTAGGAGACTTACAAAGGCAAAAGAAAGTAAAACAAAAGAAACCCTTAGCATAAAGAGAAGTTTTTGACACTCACCAGTGACAGGCTGAGGTTCCCCAGCAAGTCCCACAGATCACAGATTGTGTTCAGACCAACCAAGAGGACTACAAAGAGGCCAACAAACTTTACCCCCATTGCTCCAGCAAGGTTCACCCCAGTCAGGCTCAGCCAGAACCACCAGGAGGCAGAAAACGGCCTGCGGGACAGACAGAGCAGGTCAGAGAGTAAATGATGGCTACAGGAATGGGAAGCTGCGATCAGGAAAACACACACCAGATCACCACCCTGCAAAGTTACATTCCATCTTCTTCCCAGGAGCCCATGAGGAATAGGAAGAAATGTTTTTCTTTAATTTTAGAACAATGGAAGGATACACTTGATACACCTTTCACACAAGCCCATCACTTAAGCCTAGGCAGCCCTGTATCTCTCCTTTCAGAGAGGGAACACAGACACAGGTATAAACTGAAATACTAGTTTAAAGAAAATCCCACGTGTCTGAAGATTAGGACTTTTGCTGCATAAAGATGCAAGCTTACATCAGAATGCTAAGGACACAGTGGAAGACAGAACAAATATAGCTACCACTTTCGGTAAAGCAGAAAGGCCACAGTGGAGAACATCTATCCAAAAAAACAAACAAAAGCTGCAGTAAAAAGCAATAAAATTGCAAACTAAACTAAAACTGAACCATAGAGAAAAGATGAGAGAAGATGACAGGAAATTTAAAAGCTTTTCACTGCTCACTCCTGATGCCTTGATAGTTGCATTTTGACTAAAAATCCCTGTGCCCTGCTAAACAACACAATAGAGCTGGCTTTTAATTGACATAAGATGAACTAGTTGGAGCTAATCCTGTTTTCCAAGACATGAGAGACAAGTTCGGGTCAAGGCACACAGAGCTACATCGTGAGCTGATCAAACCCTGCCCTACACCTCAGTGCCTGCACTCCCTGGGGGATGTGTTGTAGATGGGGACAGCCCTAGATGGCCTTACTTGGTGCTGCAGGCTGTGTTTCAGCCATGTGTGCTGCAATCATGCTAAGATTTATATGAGCAGTACTTAAATATTGCATGAAACAAAAAATGCTCATATCTAACACTATATTCTAAGCTTTTATGCCTTCGAATTCTGGATGTATTATGCAGTAAGTTCTCTCTACAACACAGGCACAAAGAAGCTTTCTGACATATCCAGACTCCTATAAATCATCACTCCCCTCTCAGCAAGTCTACAGCAAACATCTCGAGCAATTTAACTGCTTTATTCAGAAACATCCTGGCTCTATTTCCCTTAAATTTTTGGTACCAATTTCCTTAAACACAACAAATGTCAGTCTTTGCCTTGACTAGCAGGATTTTCTAAATGCTCACAGGATTACAGTCACTGTTAAGCTGTGTTTCTCTGTTCTGGAGACAAAAGCGACTGTGTCAAAATGGCATATTAATATTTTTGCCATTAAGGAGCAAAGCTTTAAACAGGCTATAAACATCTTTCATTCCTATGTTTCTAACCTACAACGCCCTATACCACATTCTTTCCTGCCAAGGATTTTTAAAAGCTTTAGCATTCATTTTCAAGATTTGCAGTTCCATGAACTATTTCTGCTGAAGTTTCCTTTCCCTGCAAAAACGATCTATTTAAGTTTCCATCCTGGCCTACCCTAGCCATGATTCTTTCTCCCTTGTTTCACAAACCTTTGTTTCACAGTTTTATCTCCCCTACCACAAGCCATTTTCACCTCCAAGTTTCCTGAAACAATCTGATCTCAGCCATTCACCCAGACTATCAAGTGTCAGACACATTCTAGGACTTTATTCATGTAAAAGTTGAGTACCAATAGCTTAAAAACAAAACAAACAAAAAAAATCACTTTATCTTACCTATCTGCACAGGCGTTACATTTCACCATACTCAGAACAGCTCCCATCAGGAAGAACATCAGAATGGGGTCCAGCAGAATATACTGGGACAAAGTAATACAGCCCGTATCTGCAGAGAGACACGGGTATCAGAAATGGGACTGCCAATTAAAAATCGTCATATAAAACAGAGTAACTTGGCTTCTGGAAGCCTCTCTCATTAAGCACAGTATCCTGCAAGGTAAGTCATGACGATCCTCTGAACAATTAACCTGTTCAATTTTGCTGTGGCAGCAACACCTACCAAAAATAAGGATGCAAGCTGTGAGTAAGGCTGCTGGCAGCGACTTGGACAGTTCCAGCACTGTGAGGTAGGCGAAGGGAACCAGGCAGGAGCCAAGGAACGCACAGAACTGCAGGAAAAGATTATGAGAGAAGTTATAACCTTCACCAAGGTGAACACAAACACACACAACCCCTTTCCCTTCCTTCATGCTATATACCCACCAATTACAGGGGGTGCTGCAGTTACTGAATTGACTCAGATCATCAGAAAAAGCTGAATGCTCAAAGATATCATGCAGAGAACAGCTGCTTACTCTGCTCTGTCTCTAGAGGTGTCAGCAACAACAGTTAGTCATTCTCTTTCTAGACTGCACCAGGTATCCATAAAAACATATGTCAAGTAGACACATTACACATCCATCAGGCTCAACTCATTTTAACAAGATATTAGCATATGAAATCTAAGAACAGAATATATTGTATCTTACATCTTTAGCAGACCAATATCACCTCCTCTTCTCAAATGAGAGCGAGAGTAGTTGGAGGACGAAGAACAGATCAACACAAAAGAAAGCAGCATCACAATGAAATTCTCCCTCTTTAGCACTTCTCCCACTTCAGACTCAGGGCAACAGAGCTACAAATTGCTGGAGACTTGGAAAGTAAACCAAGAAAACAGACCTTCCTGTTTTCATCCTTCTTTTTAGGCACCAGCAACTGGCAACTTTCGTCTTTTGACCTGTGTTATCTGCTGCCAGGTTTATGGCTCTAGGTCTTCCTGGGTAACAGCAGAGCCATAGTTTCAGGTAGAATACCACTGAACAGTAATTCCTGCCATCAGCTCATTCAGCTCAGCGTCACTGGAGGTGGCAGCAAATGATCCTGGCTTTCCTGAAATCCCTGGTATCTTAGCCAGCAGGGACTCCAGCAGAATAGCCAGGCACGACAGGGTGAGGAGAAGCCCAAGCTCAGCAACAATCCCCTTGTAGGACAGGCAATATATCCCTCCTACTCAGGAGTCTAGTCCCTCTAATTAGTAGCAAGAGATTCCCTCGAGAATCACCTCTCTTTTTCACCCGGCCTGTCACAGCTAGACGCCAGGACTTATTCACAATACAGCCACCAACACTTTTCTAAGGAGCTTAGAGACAAGGCACAAGGCTAAAGAGACCTCTGACCTAATCCACTAAAGCTGCTCTGAAGACGTAATACTCTTACTGAAAAGCACAGGAGAGCTAAAAAGCTTGATACTAGCCTGTAACGCCTTACCCCTCTCATTCCCATGTAGTTGTGCTGTTCGTATCTGTCTCCTGGCTTTTGGAATGGAAATGTGCCATCATATCCACTAAGGTAGCCAGCAAGTCCAATCAGCATCTGCAGAAACAAATAAAAAAGTGAAAAAAACGTTCAGGGAATCACACTGGAGGGAGAATCCAAACCAGCAGTTGTTAAGATTTGCATACAAGCCAAGTCTGATTCATGTGATAACAACTGAATTCAGACACATCTCCAAACAACAGTTTCTGTACAGAATCCATAGCATCCATGTTGCCCTTGTCTAAAAGCAACATCAGAAGGGCTCATAAGGACTTTGGCTGACTCTAAGTACAACTGCAGGCTCAGGAGAAGTAACCACATGTGGGATTTATCAGAGAGAATTCTGTCTCCACAGATTATCCCCTAGCTCCCTATTCCCACAGTTTAAGGGGGTTCAGACTGAAAGAAAGACAACCTGAGGTAGAAGGAACCATCATCAACACTGCACAAAACTTCCTTTGCTGCTAGAACAAGTTCTTCTGTTCCTGAACAGCAGCTCAGGGCTCTCAAGGCCCTTTGTGGTAGGCACCTGATTTGCACACAGGCTGTCAGAAACTGGCTCCTCTGATCTGCACGCCCTGATTAGACACCCCTCCAGACCACACAGGTCTCACATTCATCTTTTAACTTCCATCTGCCTGAGCCTTTCCAATACCCAACAGGCAACACAGTTTTGCTTTCCCATCCTCGAAGCATTTTCCCAGAGAAGAAAAGCTGCAAGCTGAAACTCTGCATACAAAACACTAATACCGTGACACCAGCAGCTTGGGGGCCGCTGCCATTTGGCCAGGGGGGAGGGGAGGGGAGGGGAGGGGAGGCTGCTGTGGGCTCCCCCCGCCTCCTGAACGCAGCGGGGCCGTTTACCTTCCCCAGCGGAGGGTGGACATCGAAGAAGAAGGTCCGGTTGATGTAGTAGCTCCCCATCTTCCCGAAGTGGGTTTCATCCCAACTGGAAAAGACAGACACAACACACAACCCTGAAGACAAAAACACCGAGGGAGGTCCTTTATTCCCCGTACTTTTTAATCTTACAGGGGGTCAGTGCCACGCAGCCCACGCGGCACAACCCGTCAACCTGACGGGGCGCCCGCAGCCCGCGCCGTGCCCGTACCAGACGTGCGGCGGCTCCGGCAGGCGGTGGAAGCGGGAGGCGAAGCTGAGCAGGGTGACGAGAGCCAGCACCGACCGCGACCCCGCCGGGCCGGCCGGCGGCCGAGCCGCGAGCGAGGCGGGACGGGGGGAGGCGGCCCGCGGGGGCGGGGGGGGCCCCGGCTGCCGGCGGGAGCCCCGGGAGCGCAGCGGGCCCGGCCCGGCGCGGCCGCCCCCCGGCGGCGGCATGGCGGGGGCTCGGCGGGGGCCCGGCGGGACGCGGCGGCCGCACGGCAAATGGAGGCGGGGGAGGGGCGCGGGGCACGCCGGGAGTTGTAGTCCTCGGGGCCGCCGCCATGAGCTCGGCCGCAGCCAAGGTAGCGGGGGCTGAGGCCGCGGGGAGCGGACCCGGCGCGGTGGGAGGAGGGGGTCGGCTGGGGCTTCTCGTCTTTTTCTCGTCTTTTCTGCAGAAATTCTGCACGTGGCTTCAGTTTCCTCAGTTTGATTCCCAGGGGTGTGTTATTATTGCACTGGCAGCTGCTGAGAGCCTGGCAGTCGCTCCGGCTGTCCTATTTATTCAGAGCAAACGCCTCGAGGCAGCAGCCAGGTCCCCAGATGTCTTCCCGACCTCACAGCACGTCGGTGAGCTCTGACACCCACAGCCCGTGCAGCTGGCTACAATTCAAAGTTTTCAACCTGCCTGGCTGTGTTTGCGTGTCCTGGGCACAGATGTGGGGGCATGGTCCTCTTCTCATTGGCTTTAGCATAAAGCCTTCCCCCCCCAGCTGAGGTAACAGGGAGAGGCGAGGGGCGATTTGTGTTTCCTGGAGCACACTGCACGCAGTGACCATGGCATCGGAAAAGGTGAGCGCTTGGGTGGGTGAAAGCACCTGGGAGAGCTGCCTCGGTGCTGCAGTCCTGGTGCAGGTGAGCTGCCTGCAGTCTTAGCATTCACCCTGAGCAGCAGGAGCTCCTCTCACTTAGAAGGAGGTCTGGCCCTGCCCTCCGTGGCTGGAAAAGCGATTTGATGCCACTCAAGTGCCCAGTGCAGGTGCTTGGCAAAATCAGTGGGGAATTTGCTTCGAGAATCCGTGACAGCACAGCAGTCAGCAGCATCTGGTAGGAGCAAAGAGGGAAACATTGTAGGGGATAATTTTAAGATTGTTTGTGTGTGTTTAGAAACAGATGAAACTAATTACAGAGCCAGCTTGAAAAGCAGTGGCACAACCTGTACACCCAGAACAGGAACAGTCGCTTCCAGAAAAGCACCCTCCTCTGGCAAAACTTGCTCTGCTTTATCCTAAACTTCCTGAAATGCACTGGCCCCCTTAAAATATTCTTTTATTCCCACCATATAACTACTTTATCTTTCTCTCCTCAGCCGATACTTTATGGCTATTTCCGAAGCTCCTGTTCATGGAGAGTGAGAATTGGTAAGTTCCAGTTTTACTGCAGCATCCTCCCCTTCACAAACTGAATTAATCAGTCACTTATTAAGAGAGAGATCAGCAAACATGAACCTGGGACAGTGACATTGCATTTTCTCCACCTTCTCTAGAGTGGGAGGGAACACCACAGCGTACCTCGAGCTGGGGGAAGGGGTAGGAGCAGACAGGAGGATTTCCACTTAGCACAGAATCTGAGAATATCTCCTGTAGCCATCTGACATTCAAGAGGCAGTGGGAAGCGGGAGGGGAGTACATGGCTTCTGCAAACTTCTACCTAGACTCCAAACTAGAGGGCAGAAGCAGCAGCAGTTCCTTGCCTGTGGACAAGCCCTGCTTGATGGGCTTTGGAAGATTTTTCCCTTCCCTTGGTATTTTTTGGAGATTTGTCTGTGCAGCTAGTTAGAGAGAATGACTCCTTTTGTAAAGCTAACATGATGCAGATGGCTGTTTCTGCCGCATTATTTAGTGGTACCCTACATTCTGTTGTACACCCGTACTGCATCAGACTGTGATCTGCCTTGATCCTGAGAGCTAAGCAGGGCTGAGAATGGACCCTGCTTAGACTGAGATAGCTTGGAAAATGATTTGGCAGGCAAAAACTGGATCCCCTGCCCTGCCTAAGCCCCCCATCAGGAAGGGCTATGTTGCAAAGAATGACAAAGCTTGTCAGTGTTTTTGCCAGGACTGATCTTTTGTGCTTTGGTCCTTCGTTTGCACTTGATTTTTCAAAGATCACTATCTTCTCATTGGATTCAAGCTGCCTTTTCTCAAGGGATAGGGTCTTTTCTACTTTTAAAGCCTTCTTTTTTCCCAAATGGAGATGGTAACATTTCCCTGAGGAAATGAAACTTGCCTCAGCGTGCCTGTCTGAAGCTGTGTTCTCTGTTCTCCCTAGCACTGGCTCTGAAAGGGATTGCCTATGACCAGGTGCCAGTGAACCTCCTGAAGGATGGGGGGCAGCAGGTAAGGATACAGCTACTGTTGGTCCCTCCAGGGGTGCTGAACTTGGGGATCATCAGGAGAATTGGGATCAGCACTAGAACGTTCACAGGGAAAGTCACTGCATTCCACACTGCTTCTCTGTAATAGGTGCTTTCAAACAGTATTCCCTGGCATGCAAGGCAGAAGAAGATGACTGCAGGAGACCACAGGTTTTCTCCTCTGCCTTAAACATCGGTGACTGAATTTCATAAGGCTGAGGATCTTGATGAGGAAGCTTGATGTGCCAGTATAGGCTGAGATGGAGTTGGAGAGCTAGAATGGTAATAGTAACACTGCTGTGGTACCACCCATCCTGAGCTTGTATTGATGGTTTATAAAGATGTAAGGCAGTCTGGCCATGGATGCAGTGATCCCTGAGCCCCAGCAAGAACTTGCTGTAGGCTAACAGTATAGTGTAATGTACCATGAATATTAGTACTGAGGTAGAGGGAAAAGTCAGGTTAAAACAAGAAAAAAAAATTGCTAACTGGGTTCAAGGGGAAGAAAAGAAGAATAATTTCTGGTTGCAGTAATCTCAGGTTCATTTCCACAGCTTTCTGCTGAATTTAAAGCAGTGAATCCAATGCAGCAAGTCCCAGCCTTGAAAATTGATGGCATCACCCTTTCTCAGTCGGTGAGTTAACAGCCACTTTCTTGCTAGTCATTCACCCCTAGCCTGCTGCCCAGGCTGGAGGGGAAGGCTTTTCTTTGTGTCTTCCCCCAGAGCTTTCCTTTGTGCATTACAAAACTTAAGGCATTTGTGATAACTAAAAGAATCCCACTTGGGGGTAGAAAAAGCATGTAGTTCCTACTAGGAAACTCCTATTTAAACTCAACTTGGCTTTGGTTCAAAATCCCACCTTATACTGAACAGTGTGTAGTCTGGTTTAGAAGGCTGTGCCAGGGTTTGCGTGAAATTACAGCAGGGACAAATCAGAAGATCCCAACCAAACATCCAAGGGGATATGCAGTTGCTTAGATTAGTAACAAACTCCATTCAAAAGCTGTTTTATTCTGCTGGACCAGCCAGAAATTCTCCTTTCCTAGGTGTTCAGGATGCATACGTTTCCTCTGCTCCCCAGTAACCTCCCCTTATCTCTTTGTTCATTACAGCTAGCTATAATTCATTATTTAGAAGACACGCGTCCTAACCCCAGACTCCTGCCCCAAGATCCAAAGAAGAGAGCCCAAGTCAGAGTGATCTCGGATCACATTGCCTCTGGCATTCAGCCACTCCAGGTATTGCTTTTTCATATCCATACAAATGAGAAAAACAGAATGGATTTCCAGGAGTCTGTGTGTGTTCAAAGCTCAGTCTCTGCTGCTGGCCAGTAGAGTGGCAGACCTGAAGTCTGTGTGTTAGCAAATGAAATCTGTACTTAGCCTCTGCCTAATCTGTGAATGGCAACAGGATTTCATACAAAGAAAATCCTACAGCACCCCAGGGTTCTTTCCAGGAACAACTGAACCCGTATCTGTGATTCATACGGTTTCACTGCAGGGTCTACAATGTTGTAGGAAGAAGGAGTGACCCTAAGGGCACAGGCAAAAAGGATACCCTGACAGCTGCTATTACAAAACAGACCCAGGAGAGAGAGTGAGCAGGGTGCATCGTTCACTGAGGGTGAGGTCAGGCAGAGCACTCAGGTTTGGCACCTCCTCATCCCTCCTCCCTGCCAGCTGCAGTCAATCTAACCTGGAGATCGCTTACCTTTACAGAACTTGAGCGTCCTGAAACAAATGGGGGAGAGAAAAACAGAATGGGCTCAGAAGTGCATTGCGTCTGGCTTCCAAGGTACATCCTGTCTGCAAAATGATCCACACTTTGAGTACCCTTCAAAACTCTGTGGTATAGCACACAGGGGCCCTACTTTGTCCTCAACCAGAACAACAGATTGCCTTAGGCTCGTGTGCTGGGTTCTACCCTGCTGGGAGACAAAATGCTCTTCTTACCCAGAATCCCATGTCGAGGACTGCTAGCTCTCCAGGGTCTTGGAGGGAAAACACTGTCCATAGTGTACTTCCAGTGCTACACAGAGAAGAGGGAAAGCCTCGGGCTGTTCTCTACACTGCAGCAGTTGATTCACCCTGAAGCACAAGGGCTGACAGCACTTCTGCTTCTCACCCAGCTGCTCCCAAACTAGTGGCTTTCGCTTTGAAGTTCTATCAACCAATATTGGCATGATTTTTTTTCTGTATACAAAAGACATCTGATGGCAAACTCCCACAGAATTCAGCAAGTAGAATTCAGCAAGTATTTCTGTACTTCCCAATGAGAAACACAGAGCTTTTTGTTTCCTCAGAACCCTTTTGCCCATACGCTAGAATGACAGCCCTATCTTCACTTCTAGATAGATACAAACTGACCGAATCTTTGTAATTTTTCTCCTTCCCACTCTCGCATATCTCCACATTGTGCTCTTAGTATTTCAGCTGCATTGCCCAAAACAGCTGAAATCACCCTGGGTACTAAAATGCTGAAGGACACTAAAGACTCCCATAACTGTGCTGTTGTAGGATTTCTGTTCTTTCTACTTTCTAGATTCTGCCCCAGATTGCTCCTTTTTCATCCTCAGCTCAGAGCTGAAATGCTCTTGTTCACAATTCCCAGTCTAAAAGGTCTCTGGGGTTCCTTCCAAATGAGTTTTCAATGCCTTACTCCAATGCACCCTCTCTTGACAGCACTGGAACAGGTTCTGCAGCGGACTGCTGGACGCTACTGTGTGGGCGATGAGGTAAGTACCTGAGAAAGTGTTGTGTATCACTGGAGAACTGGAAGCCCCAGCATATTACATAAGCTAGAAAAGGGAATTAGTTGTGGAGAGACAGCACAACCACATCCTGTATCTGAAGTTACATACTGTGCCTACACCACAGGAAAAACAGCTGCATGGAGCCTACTTTGGCCATTACTGACTTGCAAATAGTTACAAAGATGTTTATTTGTTCCTGCCTATAACATATTCATAGCCAGATTTGCAGCTCTATCTAGGATCTGGGAACTGGCTGCCACTAAATGATGTGGGAACAGTTTAAATATCTTTCATCCTGAGTAGATTTGGAGTTCAAAGTGTCCTGTTGTAGGGACAAAGCTTGGCTCAAGAAACAGATTCATTTTGTAACTTGGTCCTGTGTGAGCTTTAACCAAGTTGTATAATTTTCCTGCTCTGTTTCTTCAGTTTTATCATGGGCAGATTTCAGAAAGAAATTGCATGCAAGCTGTTCTGACCCTTTCCAAGCAAGGGTCACTTAGGTCTTTTCCATTTAGCTGCCCTGTTTAGTGGGCAATCAGATCTTTCCTATAAAAGGCTGGCAGAAAAGGAAGGCTCCTGCAATATCCTGTGATGCAGAGGATTGTACAGCAGGAGCATTGTGGAGCTCTTGATGGGCAAAGACTAGTTAATGAGATCTTATGCTGAAAAATGTGTTCCCAAAACGGTGCCCGGAGTTCCATGACCTGGAGAATGGTGTGGGCATCTTTTGTGCAGATAGGCAGCTAAATGTATCCCTGAGTCTCTTCAGAATGCATCCCTGAGCTTGTGTGCAAAAGCCCTATCATTCAGCTGGTCTTGATTCTTGTTGGGAGTTTTTTGATGCTCCTGCAATGCAAACAAGTGAAATTTACACATCTTTTCCCAGCTATGCAACACACACAGCCTAGTCTGCTCCCTCTGCAGCTTGCCAGCAGACTTGTTTGCTCAGTGGTGGTTGCTATAGAAGCAGTGTGTGCTTGAGGTCATCATGATCAGCTGGTAAATACCAAGATCCCTAAAGGCTGATCACTTCTTTTATTAGTGATTTCTGTAAGTTTCCTGTCCTTGTACCTTGTGGTATTTAAGCTCATTTAAATAATGAGCTCTACACAACAAAACAACTTATGAAATCTTATCAGATGCTACTGGCTGATAGCGTAATTACTGACCCCTTTTCTCTGTGCTCCATTTGCAGGTTTCCATGGCTGATCTGTGCTTGGTGCCTCAAGTTGCCAATGCTGAAAGGTAATTAATGCTAAACTGTTAGCCTTAGGTACTCTTTAAGGGCACCTAATCTTGGAAATAAGAAGCTGGGCTGTCTTCTCAGGGGTCCCTGTAGGAAACCTGATTTATGTCCTTAGGAAAGCTAAGGCTGCTTGCACCCCACATCCTCTCTCCCTCTTTGTCTTATGCTTACTCTGCATGTGGGGTAGGGGGTGGGGGAGAGAAATCTGGCTATATTTGTTGAAAAGCCTAAACCTATGCAAGTAGTGACTGCGAGATTTCCTGGCAAGCCACAGTGCCCTCTTACCATAAGCTGAACACTATGTAAAAACCTACTGAACTTGGAGGAAATAAGTAGCCTAACTTTCCTCTACCATTTATTTTTAAACCTACAGGAATTAGTCTTTTTTCTTAAGGCAAATGCACCCCAGCCTATGAGATTCACCCACACTGGGCAGGCACAGCACACTGCTCTATCCTGCTCAGCGCTGCACTGGCTGGCTGATTGTACCTCACAAATCCTCTTCCTTTTGCAGATTCAATGTGGATCTGGGTCCATATCCCACAATAACTAGAATAAACAAAGCCCTCCTGGAGCTAGAGGCATTCAAAGTAAGCCACCCATCCCGGCAACCAGACACTCCTGCAGAGTTGCGAGCTTGAAGCCCTTCTACCCATTAAATCAAGTAAGCTGGAATGGCAAAGGGGACAACAGCCACAGCTTGAGTAGGACTTGGTGCCAGCCAGAAGCCCTGTACTCATGTCTCACTGTCACTTTGATGGGAAGGACAGAGGAAAGCCTTATTGCTGCAGAAGTAGCCTCAAGGAATTACAGAAGCTGTGCCTGTGCTAGGAAGCTTGCAGCTACTTCTGAATATATTTTTCTAACTTCTGTATGTCCATGAAACAGATTAAAGCAGAAACATCAGAATGGAATTATCAGAAGCCCTCTTTGTATAGCTTTGGACTGTGGTATGTAGCCATAGACATCTAAGGGGCGTTAAACCAATTCCAGATTCCACACAGGGGCTTCTCCTTTCCACTGTCTCTAGAAAGGACATAAAGGAACAGCATACACAGTGCACTGCTAATGCAGCACACCTCTTGTCCTTGAAGCTGCCTTAGAGCTATGGCATAATCCTCAATGCCATGGATATGAGCAGTAAGGGCTAATACCTGACAGCTGAGAGTTTATTCCTAACCCATGATGGGTCCCTCTAGGCAGGAGAGCCAACAGTCAGCAGCTCTGCCACTCCCTGCAAGAGAATTACTGCCTGGCACAACTGATTTGTACCTCTTCCATATATCTGCAAGAAGTAAAGGTCTGCCTAGAGCAAAGCAGGTGTGCTGTAGTCAGCAAGACTACAGCTCACTGCCAGATGGTGAAAATGATGGCATTCTTTTCCTTTTCCCATCCTCAGACACTGCTCTAGGAATTTTCCTAGTCCTCATCTGCAAACTGTTTCCCAAGGGAATCCAAACTTTTTTCTTTCCCACCAAGCCAGAAACTTGCTGGTACTCTGACTGTGAGGAATTTCCAGCCTGCAGCAGTAAGTCCCATTCCACCCATCCCAAATGAAACCACACACCTGAGTGACCTTCAGAGCTCAGAGCACCCCAGAAATTCAAGCCCAGAAACCTGTAAGTCAAGAAGGAAAAGCAGAAGCCTGTGATTGTGTTTCTGTGCAGGCTTAGCTCAGCTCCCACCGAAATTTCAGCAAACAAGCCCAGGTGCCAAGCCAGTGATACAGGAGGGCATTTCTGCCAATCTAATGCTGTGTATCAGCTGCCCTAAGAGGGCAATACCCACAGCATTCAGAAAGACTTTACAAAACAGTGATAATCCTGTGCCAAGGCAGCATTCACCTGCATATAGAAACTTGGACTGCCACATTGCTTGGACTCATTTATTGCCACCTTTGTCTTTATGCTGGTGAGGAGTCCTTGCAGTTCCAGACTCATTCTGATTATCCTAGGTCCAGCTGGATCTTGATTGTGCTGTTGTAAAAGGTCCCGGCACAGTTGGAGCCCCCAAAGACCAACACTGTGTGCAGGTTATGCTCATCTTTGTTCTCCTTGCCTACATCCATCAGGTGTGGGGAAGTCAGATGAAGCAGCGTGTGGCCAGCTCGGGGCACAGAGCAGAGGTCATGGTGGCTCACTGTACTCCATGAAAGAGTATCTGAAGTAGAAAGGGTCTATCAATACAGGAAAAACAAGCAAACAAACATATATTCCTAATGCATTGGGTGGAACAAACAGATGGGACTAGGTGTTCAGAAATGGCACTGCAGCCCCGCAGTCACTGTCAACTGTGGAAATAGGGAGGGAGATTCACTTACCTAGGCAAAAAACAAAGGCGTCCTGCAGGGCTCCCCTGGCATTGCAGCCTCCACTGATCAGAACCTTGCAGTCCGACACAGCCAGAGCTGCATGAAAACTGGGATGAGAGCAAAACTTAAAGGTGACTATCACAAAACCTGCTGGGGTTGCCTCAATCAGGAATGGGCAGAGGTGGGTAGACTCGAACTGCAGGCTGGGGGCTTAAACCAAAGAATGGAAGTTTTCTTCTTGTCCTCTTTTGCCCTGACTTGCTGAGTAGCCCTGAAAAAGCTGTTTGTTTCCCTCCACCAGTGAAGGAACCTATCAGGCCTGAAAAGCACCTCATTACCACAGAAGGATCCATCAGAACTTCTGTGTTTTGCTCTACAAAATGAGATGACAGGCTAGACGGTCTGATTTAAGTCAGTATTTTAGCGGGTGATAGAGTCTCTTTAGGACCAGCAAGCACATTTCTGCTACAAGAGTTTCTTCCTCTCTCGGGATCTCTTATACTCCAGGTACCATGGAGACCAAACAGCAGGCAATACAGTCCCATTAGAACACTGAAGAAAACTTCCCCTAGCCTGAAAGGCAGACTCCTGCCAGTGATCTGCACCCCAACACCTTACAAGCACCAAGCACAAGCTTACAAGCTAGTAGGAATTTCTGGTCCTACCGCAGAGGAACCACCCACTGTATTTTGACTAGTGGGGCACAGATACGTAACTGGGTCTGATCACAGATGCCTTTTAAGCCTGGCATCACAGAGAAAGGACAGAGCTCCTGGGTCTGCAACAGGATCTTACCAACGTGCAGAAGGCTGTCCTGCAATGAAAGGGACTGGTGTGTACTCCATGAAACCTGAAAGCCAGGGAAAAGGCAGACAAAATGTCCCATAAGTACTCCTAGTAGCATTTCTCAGCCTCACAACTAGACAATAGCTTCAAAAGTCTGTCACATCAGCAACTTACCTTTTCTGTTACCTGTCTTCCAGAAAAGGAGTTTCTTAGTTTTCCCCATTCCCTCCCCTCTAATCCCACAAAGGGTTTCTTTAGTCTGTAATTCTCCATCTCCACTGATTAAGTATTTTTACAGTGTTAATGCTGCCTTCCCATCCTGCTTGCCTCATTTCCCAGTCCTTGCCTTAGAACAGACCCTCCAGATGTGGCTACCTGGAACAGACTTTCTTACCCAGATCCAGGATGTGCATGTCACTGAAGTAGAGAGAAGTCCTCTGACCGCCAAAAATCAGCAGCTTGTTCTTCAGCAGAGTAGCTGAATGCCTGATCAAAGAAGAAACAAGCGAGCAAAGTGTCTTCTGCAAGTTCCAAGAAGTGTTAGTCTTAGTTCACACTGCCTTGGCTTCTCCTAATGAGCTGCAATAGCTCCCTCCATCTGCACCTGCCCCTACCCTCAGCCACTGCAACCCACAGAACCCCATCAGGATTCCTGACAGCACATTACTCAAAACATAGGGCCATTTTGAGGGAGCAAACAGTGAAGAACAATCATGTATGTTTTAAGGAAACTACACTGGGATGGGAGGTTAGGTGGGAAGAGGCTTCCTGCTCTGTTCTGGAGGGCTGGAAGAAGAGCACTCTCACCCAAACCTAGGCAGAGGCTTCTCCCCTTCTGAGATGGGCTGGTACCAAATTTCATGCTCTGGATTGAAGACGTAGAGCACGTTGCTGCAGGGTCCAACTGCCTGTGATGCCGTTTTATGGGAGGTCCCTCCAAAAACAAAGAGCTCCTTGCGGTAGATGGTTGCACTGTGGTAAGTCAGCATTGGCATCCTCCCTTTAGCCTGGGAAAAGTCCAACACAGGTTTGTTAGGAGAAGTGCATTACTTGCTGCGTGGCCTATAGGAAAGGGGCCCACGATGTGCCATGAGTTCAGCAAGTCTCAATTTTCACTTGATTGTTTCCCCAGTAAGATCTCTGCCACACAGGCATACTCTGCATCACCAGAATGCTCTGATGAGAGCAGGAAATCGGCCTCCTACCCCAGCTGCCTCAGAACAAGACAGGGAACAGAAAGACCTCATCCCAGGATTATTCTGTAAAAAGCCATCTTGTGCCAGGAAAGAGACAGTCCTTAGCTGACATGGCCCTCTGCAAGGACATGACAGAATCTAAATTGCTCAGAAATCTGCTGTGCTCAGGGCAGCTCTCTGATTTGGAAAGACCAGTTCCTCAGTATCCAACACAGCTGTGAATAGCACCATAGAGAACGAGAGGCCATTTCCCTCTGCTGCTCACACAGTCCCTCCCACACACCACCTTCATCAGACACAGCACTCTGCAGCAACCATTTTTTTAACCTTGCTTCATTCACTGTAGGCAGAGCCCCTGGTTTCTGCCAAGCCTGCAGCCTTTCAGCACAGCTAGGATTGACAGATCCAAGAAGACTAAGCAGCTCAGGCAGCCTGCAGCAACAGCGGAATGACTCTGCTGGAGTACAGATACGGGCACACCAAATGCCACATTCAGGCAGGACCTGACACCCTTCCTGTGCTTTTATCTTAGAAGAGCTGCAGTACTTACAGCCACAGGAAGCCATTTCCAGGTGACTGTGTCCAAAATGTAGATGCTGCTGTAGTCTTTGTCTTCCTTTATGCCCCCAAAGACATAGATACGCTTGGTGTCTGGGTCATACGTAGCAGTGTGACCATGCAGGCAGGATGGCATAGCATTTTCTTGCTGGAGACTCACTGGTAACCAGAAATCACTGTCTGTGGAAGCAATGCCAGGCAGATGGTATGAGAGTTTGAACATGCACTCAGTTTCTCCAGATTTAAAGAGGATGTCATAAAATCTTTACTCAAGGTCGTGTTCCTTTTTATCTCCTCCTCTCCTTTGACTCGGGGCTAGAGAAGACTTACACAGCAATGTTTCTGTGTAAGGAGTGGAGGGGAATACTAACTAGGTGGAAAGCAGAAAGGTGGCTGAGAGGATCGATGAGGTGCAGAAAGCTATAAGGTACTGCAGTTGTCTCTCACACCTCTCCACCAGTCATCACACACACTGCAAACTGCGCTATTGCTTTTGCCCTTCAAAAATCACCCAGCTGTGTTCAGAATTCAAATGTAAGCTCCTGGAGGGCTTTCACATAGAGCCCCACAGCCTCTGAGGGCGCTGAGCTCTCAGCTCAGCCTCCTGCAGCACCACTGGATGCCCAAGGACAAGGGACATCAGTGAAGAATGGGATAAAAGCAGAGATGTAGAAAAGTCATAGAGGGTGGGTGTGGCAAAGAGAAACAGCACCTGAAATGTGATAAGGGATGCATGCTCCTGCTGAGTGACTCACAAGCAAGACAAATCCACCCAGCACCTGCCTTAGCACAGACCCCAGAGGACACCCTCCCACCCAAGTCTTCCTGGATTCCCATCCACCCATTAACATCCCATTGCCTCTGACAGCCCTGAACTCCTTACCAACTTCCAGTTTCCAGAGTGCATCCTTGCAGGACCGCTGATCCACGCCTTCTCCGCCGACCAGAACAGCCATTGCCGGGTCGCTGAGGCACATGGCGTGGCGCCACCGCGGGCTGGGGCTGCCTGGGGAGGGGAGAGCACCGTGCTGGGAGCAGGCTGAAGAGGCGCCTCCAGCTCCCTTCGCTGGGGAGAACAAGGCAGCTGAGGGCTCAGAGGGGGGGGAAATGAAAAAGCAAAGGCCTCAAGTCTCTTCTTATTGGGGTGGCAGGAGGCACAGCTTTCTGTGGAAGATTTTCTGTTGGCTTCGGGGAAAGTCTGCTCTACTAGGAGAGTCATCTGTAGCAGAGGGAGCTAGTAGAGAGGAGTCTAGCTCAATATAGGACAAACGGGCTGCCACTTCAGAGATGGGCAGGCACAGGCAGACTTAGATCCCACTGAGAACCTGTCCCCAGAAGGATATCTCATCTGTGCTGTGCCCTTGCGTTACTGTTCATGAGAGCACGTAGGAGGGCTACTGAGGAACAGCCTGTCAGTGCCTGAGACATAGCAACCAGAAGCCTAGATCTGCTTCCAGAGATATTCCTCCTATTGCCCTGTTTCTCTTCCTTTCCCATGCCAACCCCTGCCATTTGCTGAACAAGCTAAAAAAATCCTTTTCATCAAAGCCTGTTCCACATCTTATCCGCTCTCTCAAAGGACTATGCACTCAGAGGTGTGCCTGAGGTTCAAAGGGACTACGGAAGCATATTGGAGAGCCTGAAGCACCTACACAAACGTAGTGAGGACACAACATATACGCACAACCTGTTTGCTATTCCTGATCACTGGAGAGATAAAAAATCAAGCATGAGAGGCCTGTGACACTAAAGGGAATGCCATCACCAAAATTGGAAAGAGAAATCAGGGTCCATGAGACAGATGCTCACCTTGCAACTCCTCCACTGCCAAATCTGCAAAGGAAACACAAAGATGTCCCATAAGGAAAGCAGCCAGCAGCCATAGCCCACAAGTCCTCAGCTCTCTGGTTTAAGAGCCCTTTGGCCTTCCTTCCTTCCTCCATCACCCAGCAAAGCTACCTCATAGCAACAAAGAAGGTGAAAGACCAAAGTCCTGAAGAAAGTCTCATCAGAAGAAATGCAGAACGCAGGTAAGCAAGGCACGTTTCCTTTGACTGCCATCATGCTGTCAGTGTTGCATTTTACCCCTCTGATGAAGGGTCATTTCCCCCCTCTTCCCACACCGCCTATAGCAGAAGCAACTTTATGATGAAGTTACGTTTGTCTTTGTAAGAAGTCAAGTCCCAGTTAAGGGATTTCACATGGGAAGCACTAAACTATTGTCAAGTAGTTACACACAAACTTGGTCACACCTTGTAGCTGACTTGAAATTCACACTCAGAACCTAAAGATTTCATTTCCAAACCCCTTGGCAGCTACCTTCCCACAACTGAAAAGTCAGTACGATTATACTACTTATATATATGAATATATATATTTCTTCTTGTAGTCATTGTAACTTGAATAATAACCAATGTTTTCTACAGACCAAGTGGTGGTATGCTGTTAGCAGGGGAACAAAAAGACTAATGGATAGGTCCCAGGACACTGTGGTAGATTACTTTCTTGTGCCTCAGTTTCCTCTTTTGTAAAACAAGGCTAACAATACTTGCCATCATTTATAAAGCTTTTACTCATACGAAGAGGTAACAGATATTATGTTATAGTACAGAGTACTGGCACTAAGAGTACCCCACGTTCTATTTGTCATTTTCCCAACAGGTAAAAAATTATCAGGCAATTTAACCAGGACTAAGGAGCAGTTCTCAGTAATTCACAAGGCACAGACAAGCCCACCTTGCCTTGGAGGTGCACTGAGAAACGCACTGGAAGTTATTGCCAGCAGTACTAGGAGATAGTGCAGACAAGACCTGTAAAATACACCTGGAAGGTGCCAGTTACCTTCTGCATCAAGATCCTTCTCAGATGCTCTGGGTTCAAATAAAACTTTCCTGGGCTTCTTAGGGCAGACAGGGCTCTTCCTCCAGGCCTCACTGGGTCCTGTCTTGCCAGATGGTGGCTCCAGGGCACGGGGTACCGCCAGGGTCCTCAGTGGTGGGCAGAAATCCTTCTTCCCAGGCCTGGGAGCTCTAGCAGCTATCACTGAGCTCTGACTCTTGACCTGGGAAAAAAAGTCCTAGCTAGTCAAAGCAGCTCCAAAGAGAAAGATCTGAGGCTACTGCAGATTTGTCTGGTACTGGGCCAGAGATTAGTTTCACATTTTCAGGCTTGCTTTCCTGGTAAGTCTTACGGGCCAGCATGCCAACAACACGAGCTGCCAAACATATGCCAAACCACACAGCCTCCTGCTGCCAGGTGCCCAGCCAGGCCTGCTTTCGGACTGCTGGCTGCCCTGGGCACAGCTTGCACAGAGGAAAGGCAGGAGGGCCATCTGTGCTAGGAGTAGCCAAGTGGACTGATCCCATCAAAGGCTGTAAAATTCAACCCATCCAAAGTCATTTCACCTGAGAGTGCAATTAACCAATTTCTGTAGCCTAAGTGAATCTTGGACTCCAAAACCTGCTTAACCAGGCCTTCACTAAGAGAATGACAGCAAGTGCTGCTGCTTGAGCAGCTTCAAGTTAGAGAACATATACTAAGGAGGGGTGAAATAACGAGAGGAAGAATACAGAGTACACATACAGCACTAGGATCCTCTGGGTCCTGACTGAGGGGCACATCGTCAGCTGGGAGCACTGGGGATGGGGTCATCTCTGGAACCAGAAACGGGCGGGCAGGTGTGCTGCTGGAGATTCCTCGGAGCAGCTGCAACAGGACCAGTGATGGGCAGTGTAGAAATAAAAGAACAAGTGAGTTAGTTTACTAGCTGTCAGCCACAAAGGGTGAGCAAAAATAAATATTGCAAGGGACAGATTCCTTGCAATGGAATAGCCCATATTTTTGGGGGAAAAAAGAATATCAAAGCCAGACAATGAAAGATACTATATCCAAAGACTTCAGCACATGGTAAAGCAATGGTTTATGTACCACAAATCCAAGAGAGAGGAGAATTGGAACTGACCCCATACCCTGTGGCACGCCTGCTGCAATACATGGAGCATTTTAGCAAAGCTGAGTTTAGGGAAAAGTGCTAGAATATCAAGAGAGTTGAGGTTCACTACAGACATGTATTAACAGATCTGTGTGACATGCCTCTGCCTTGAAGAAGTAAAGAGAAGAAAAATAAGTAGATAGGAAATGAAGTTTTTAGTTCCAAGCTGGCAAAGCTGAAGTGGTTTGTGACCCAGTACAGGGAGAGAAGAGGTTCTTGTTTCTTTTACCTGTCCGTCAACAGTCAGGACAAGTTTCACACAGTTGCCTTTGTCCATCTCTTTCAAGGAGGCCATAAAAATATCCGTCCTCCAGTCACCTTCCCACACCAGAGACCTGCACAGGGGACCATGGGTTTTCAGCCCACAACCAACACCAACCAGTGAAGAATTCTTGCTCCTGTACTCACAAATAACACCCCAAGGCAAAAAAAAAGATCCAGCCCTCAAAGCAGCTGAAAGGAAGTTGAAAATATCACAAGAAGCTATAGAGACTAGCTTATGTTTAGATGTACAAACATAATCTCATGAAACAGAACAAACTAGGAGCTGTCTCTGATTTTATTTCACTCCATTACCAAGACACAAGCTGGTCTGTGAACTCATACCGCCTATAAGAGGTAAAGAGGAAATGTTCTGTACTCGCTCTGCTATCCAACTAGTCTTCACGGTAGACAGTTAAAAAAAGACTTCCTATTTTAAACAGATTGTTTCACAGCCATCTGTGATATCTTTAATATAAACAATGCACCTGTGGCATTTGGTTGTGTCCCACAGTCCTGCTGCATTTACCCTCTCCTGAATCACCCCAGGAGTCCGTGGTCTCCTCTATACAAAACCAAGGGAAAGAAAAACAAGGAAGGCAGAAATCATGTTTCTCAGGTCCACCTTGTCTAGGACCAGCTCTGCTTGCAAAAATCCTACCATTATCCCAGTGGTTCCCAAAGACAGAGGCTGTACGTTGCTGCACCTGCTTTCATTAGCACAGGAGTGTTTGCTGCAAGGAGCTCCCTGTAGCCCCATCACCTGTCTCTGAGGACAAGGGGAATGCTAAGAAACATGATATGGCACCTCTCCTCCTGTCCTTGTCTCTTACCCCTAGGCCCTGGTACTGCTCAGAAGACACCCATCACACTTTCACTGCCCAAGGACTATTCTGTCCCCATACAAAAAAAGCATCTTGATGGCACTGAAGTCAAGGTCTCACCACCCCTGGTGGGACAGGACAGCTGCTTCCTGACCCATACCCACCCTCAGTCCTTACCAAAGCCCCTCCAGCCACTTTCCCTTTGAGCCGCAAAGAGAAGACTCACAGCAGGCTGGGAGGACCGGCAGGCTGAGCGACCTGGGGAAGGTGCCAGCAGCACCCCGTGTTTTTAGGGCACCCCAGTGACACCCAACAGCACCCAGCCCTGCCACTACCTGCGGGTGGGCCCCAGCGTGCCGACCCGCTGCGCTCCGACACCGGGCGCCACCAGCACGTCCACGGCGACGCTCGTGTCCGGGGAGTACGAGCTCCAGTCCCCCAGCCCAAACACCACCAGCTGCTTGGGCAGCGGCAGGGGCAGCCAAGCCTGGTAGCCCATCTTGCTGGACTGGCTGGGAGAGAAAACAACAAAGAGAGAAAAATCACAGAGAAGTACACAGCAGGCTCAAAAAGACATGCAAAGGTGTGGAAACATATTTATAGAGGGGGAAGGAGAAAAGGAGAGGGTTTGCTTTGGTTTAAGAGGAGGTTGCACGGGGTCAGGACAAAGCAAAGTGGCCCGAGAAGGGAGTGGGGCTGCTCAGAGCCTCCGAGCCCGAGGGTAGCCCGGCCCGCCCGCACCTGCCCAGCCGCCGCGGCCGCTCCCGCAGCCCCCACAGCGCGTAGAAGGCGAGGCCGCCCTGACGGGCACTGCCGCCCGCTGAGGGACCCGGCCCCGGGCCCGGCCCCGGCCCTAACCCGCCCCAGGCGGCAGGGCGGCGGCAGGCGGGCAGCATGGCGGCGAGGACGGGGAGAGCAGTGAGGGGCTGCGGGCCGCCGCCATTAAGGCGCCGAGGGGCGGCGCAGCTGAGGGCGTGGGGCGGCCATCAGCAGCCCCCGCCGCCTCCTCCCTGCCTGGGGGAGGAAGCCCCGAGGCAGAACTGGGGGGACCGGGCACTGCTGTGTCCGTCTGTCCCTGCTCGTGCTTCTGTGGCTGTGCCCTGGTGGCAATGAGGAGGGACAGCAAAGTGCTCTCACACCCTAAACCAGGCGCCGTCCTTCTCTGTAGCGAATTATACAGCCACACATCCCCGTCTGGGGGAGTAGTTGTCTGTGATACCTGAGTAATGTTATCAGTGAATGTTTCTTGTAGCTTGCAAAAAGAGGAGCTTGTATTCAGCAGTTAGGTCTACCACCAAAAGAAGACAGGATGGGAGTAAATAATAATAATAAAAAAACAGCACATCCTTTACTACAGAGTGTGTATTCCATTGCGTATCCAAACCCACCACAATAGTGAATAGCACTGCTAAGTGTAAAACTGCTGTAAATAATGAGACAACACTGAAATCAGTGACAGGACTTAGTGAACAAAGGAACAACGCTGCCCACACACACCTGGAAAGGAGAGCGGCCTCCAGGCAGGGCAACCCAGCCCACTCAAGTGAGACCTTTGCTGAGCTGCATGGGATCATACCATTCCTGCTGCAGTCCAACCACAAAACAAACAAACAAACAAAAAACATGGAAAGGGTAGGAAATGACTAACCTTGTGAAATTTCACATCATTGCTCTGCATCCCTACCAAGTTGCTTCATTGTCCTCTTGGTCTAATGCCTGAGCCATGACAGAGGACAGAGATTCATAGTGAGCTAATGGTTATCAAATAGCTTCAGTACTGCTTCTTTTATGTGCTCTTTAAAATAAATAAATAAATAGAACAGACGAAATGTGTAACTTGGCAGTCATCTATCCCTTTGATCATCTTTCTGTATGATTGCGCCTGCCCATCAATTATTTTGTAGAAAAGTTCCAGGCAAACACAGGATGAGAACAAAGACATCTGAACTTCTGCAGTACTTCTCCCAAGGGGTTTTAAAACAAGACAAGTGAGAAAAGATGGCTAAAGCTCATTTCTCATTTTGACCAGGAGGTGTTCTCTGAAGATGTTTTCTTCAGGCTATATAAATACAGTCTTCGTAGCAAGATGAAGCCCAAGGTCAAGCAGCTATGAGGAAATTGTGAAGGGCACTTTTCTTTAGATAATTTCATCAGTATGTGATAACTGAAAGGATGCTTTTAAACCTTCAAATTGAAAGCTTTAGTACCAGATTAATTAGTTAGCCATAGGGGATCTCTGCAAATTGAGGTGAAAAGTACCGGTATTAAGCACTGGGAGGAAGACCATTCAAATTCTACCTGGTTAAAATTACATGAGCTTGGCTACTAGCTTGTTCCTCTCGAGTCCTTCAAATATTCAGTATAATCACAAGTGCTGCAGAGAATATGAAGAATAAAAAATCCCTGACAGTCATTTTAACAGACAGAAAAATTCCTGGATAAAGCCATAACCACGAGCTGACAACAGAGCATTTTCCTATCCATTTGCAACTAGAACGTTTGGTACACTCCAAAGTATATCTTTAATACCTACTGCTTCTTTGCTCATAGAAGTTTTATTGCATTCATGTTTTGTTGGAAATTCTGTAGTTTGGTTTCTCATATGAAGACGTTCACTTGCTTTCAACAGGAGACAAGAGGAATGATTGCATAGTGAAAAGTTTATTTAAAGGGAATAAGTTCCAATATACTATTACAAATCAGCCACAACACATTAAATATAAACAATACAAACCAAGCCTAGAAGGAATGCAAGCACGCTATAAATATATCTTCACATGTGCCCTTCAGCAAGAGAGAGTCAGTGCCACCTCTCATTAAAATATCCTGTTCTCCACTTAAAACTCATCTCTGGGGAAGAGATGAAAAGCAACAGGATGGTGCAGAGAACTCAGTTTTGAGATTACAGGACATCATAAATATATCACATAAATAAGGACTTACAGACAACCATTACAATTCACAAGAATATACATCTGGGGGGGGGGGGGGGGGGGGGGGGAAAAAAGCACAACCAGCTACAGGATACTCTCCATTGAAAGACTGTGCTAGCAGCCTGGAGCAGCAAGTTGAGAGCAGATTGTTTCACCCTGAGGTGAGCAGTTAGTCACTTGGGCATCATGGAGGTTGCACAGAGATCATCACCAACTGTTTAGTTTCTGAGAATAGTTCCTAAACTTCAAGGTTTTTACTTGGCAAAGCCTCTTTAGCTCTGAACTTAGTGCTTTGGCATCCAGCTTCTTATGTAAGAGACTTGACTCACCAGTCCAAATGGCTTAAACTAGATAACCCTAACCAACAAATCACAGAAGTCTTCCTGTCCCTAACTGAGAAAGGGTACGTATTTATTGTGATGATGCTTCTGAGAAAGCAACATGTAAAATTCAGAACAGAATACAGAAATGTTGCGTGGAGTCAGGTTCACTCAGGCTGATGATCTGTCTTCAGCTGCAACAGCACAAGTGTTTCAGAATAAGATGCCAGAGACTCTTTGGAGGCAAATGTGTAATACTCCCACAGAAAATTCTCCTCCTAGCAACATCTGTTTGAACTCTGCAGTTTGATGTACACTCTAAAGCCCTAAAGTTAGTTTGTATATACTACAAATGCACTTATTTAGATGACTTAGCACGTTGACTCCTGCTTAACTCCTGACTTCTTTCACAGTCCAATTAGCTAACATATTTAACAACATCAGTTCACAGTTTTCCCTTCTACTAATTCAGATGTTCTGCTACATCTACATGACATTAATCATCACATACGATATTTTTCCCAGATACGAGAATTGGAGAAATTTCTCTCCCACTTGGAGATCAAAAAACCTGTGTTGCTTTGGTCTCTCATCTGGTCTCAATACACATAAGCACACACCCCTCAGCACTGAATTCAGATGCTTCTTCGGGAAAACGGTGAATGGCCACAAGGAATGCTATCTATGTCTATCTATCTAGTGTTTTTCTGGTCCTCAGGCTTAGCATCAGCATATCAAAATGAGTAGTCCTCTGGTGTTCTCCAATATCTGACAGCAGCATATGATTTCCAAAGGCAAAGATCCTATGGTGCCAAAAAACTCAAACACAGTTTTACTATCATCTTACAGCAACAAGGCAGTCTAACAGACAGCTTAAATCTCCAGGAACGGCCTCCTGGGGCTCTCTTGCTTGACCTCTACTTGTGTGGAGTGCTTCCCCTCTACTGGAACGGGCAGAGAAACAGGGAGAAGAAACCCCTTGGCTTAATGACATCTATGGCTCTTATTTCAGACATGCTCCCTGCTCCTAAGGCACCTTGTGATAAATCCTCTATAGAGTGGCTTTAGTTGGGGTAGAGACGAGGAGAAAGGGTATAAGCAGTGGAGTTAAAAGAAAAAAAACACTCATTTAGGGATTCATTCTCTACCCCAATTCTCAGCTCACAAGAATGAGTACTTCTTTCAGCAACTGGATGTGTGACAAGGGTCATGGCTAGCCCACCCTGCCAGGTCCAGCAGCACAACAACCGGCCCCACTGCAGGCTGTACGCAGTTACGTGCACACAGTTACAAGGAGACAAGTGCACAGGACGGAGCCAGAAAGAAAGGAGGATGGCTACCTTTTAGACCGAGTTGCATAGTAACTCAACTTTCATCTCAGCACCGTAAGTCAGTCAACTAAGCTCTTTCTCTCCTTAGATTTAAGCACACATTTTCATCTTATCTGTTTGTGTAAACGGCTCTTTAGCAATATTAATTTACATAACTATTAAATGGGTCTCAAACCTTAGTTTGCAACTAGCCTATGCCTGACACCAGTAATCTTTCACATGAATCTATATTGCAGGCCTCCAAAGAGTTTGTGAGTAAATTCAGTCAGTAATGTGGTCCCTGATTAAGCAATTTTAACCCTCAGTCCTCAGTGAAATGCATGCATTTTAAACTCCTGCTGCTACACTACTGCTAAGGGGGAAAACAAGAGGAAACTTAACTTATGACCTTCTTTGACATTAAAAAATGTCCAACAGATTGTAACAATTATTATAAACAAACAATTATACAACCTAGTTTTTATGCAAGTCCTATGCTACAGGACTGTCTAATGTCTCTGGCTGAACACCCATATCTTATTTTTTAGATCTAAATTATATTCGAAACAAAATGGAAAACAATTTTATGCTTTCACAAAAGCAAACCCAATTTAAAATAAAAAAAAAAGACTGGTTGCAAAATGCAAAAGAAGCTTATCCCTTAATTGAGCTTTTTGAATTTCTAGACACAATCTACTGGAAGAAACACATTTTTTAAAACTGATCTGAAATCTTCCTTCAGGAGAAAAATAAGAAACTTTCCTTTCTTGAAGATTAATTTCCCTCTCTGAAGCGCAACTGCCTTTTAAATTCATTTTTTTTTCTAGACCCAAGGTCTAGTTCCATAGGTCTCCAATTAAAATAAGAAGGGCTTCCATCACTGCCTCAGCAGATAGCAGGATTGGATACAAGTCCAGGAGACACAGAAGGCAGAAAAAAAGACACATGAGAAATAAAATTATTTCTTTGACCCAACTGTGGGTTCAATTTTGAATAAGAATGGCTGCTGTTAATCACTAGCCATACAGCCAAGCTAGTTAATTTATCAGAAAATGAATAAAGACTACATATCCTTCCAAAGAGAAGTCGTCACTTGGATAATGAATGATATTTGAATACCTGAGAAACAACATATTCATGTAACGTGGAAATTAAAGAATAAATGAAGAACAATTATCCTGTACAACTGTGAAGCTTCTGTTTCCTGCAGATGAAATATTCCATGTCTAAAACTATTTTGTGTTCCTAAGAGATACCAGATACATCTGGGAAACAGAAGTAGCAAAATCACACGCAGCAAGCACTTTCAGTTCCTCCGCAGCAGGCCTCTTTATGGGCACAGTGTTTGCAGGACAGGCACATACGGATTGGGATGACGTACCGTACTCAATGCTACTGTTAAACTTAGGTCAGTGGGACTAGGAGATGGGGACAGTTCCAAACAAGTGACCTGAGCCTCGTTAAAAGGTTGTCCCATGCTTCAGAAAGCTAGAACTGAGCAATAGGATCACCACCTACAAGGCAATTTATCTTCACTAAAACCACTAACTAATACCTTGATAACTTGCACACAGTATTTGTTTCGGTAAGCAGCCAGAACGGGTAGCGAGGCAGGTCTTACTAACCTCTTACAACATGACACAATGTATTTTGAATTGTGATATAAGCAAAATATAGATGGTGTGGGGGGGAAGTGGCTGTGAATTAGCAATATGGAGGCCACATTATAGGGGCAACAGTTCTTTAGTGGTAAAAACCCACTAGTACAGAGTAAGTTGTGTAACTGAGGGTCAATAATTCTAGAAAATCTAATGTATGTACAGGTCAAAATTCCCTTTGTGATAAAAAAAAATCCTAATTGGAAAGTGGATCAGGTTCCAGACAGTGCCTCATACATTAACCAGCAAGCGCACACAGCACCCTGCAGATTGTATCAGAAAGGACCAAAGGCAGTCATCAAGTGGGATGACACTGTCATTTTTGCAGGCAGACTGCAAGGTCTTTTCTGCCATCTTCTGCTTAGTGTCTACGAACTTGATAGGCAACAGAAGAAAAAAGGGTAGAACCTTATGCAAGTTGCTCAGGCCTGACTCAAGTGTTTACAAAGGCTGTGGCATGGTCCTTTGTCTCCCCAGGAGGGGCTAAAGGAAGGAATAGTCCTCCCTGGGCTGCTAAACGAAAGATCACCTTGCTCTGGCAGATACCAAATCCTACTGTTCTACCTCCCTGTAAGATTGTCCTATGCTTCCCTCTACTTGAATAATGCAGCTTTGCAGCTCCCCTCTTGCCAGGTTCTCTCTCTCCTTTGAGAAAGGTGACTGCTTTTCCCCCCATCACAGGGCCCAGAGTGGCAACAGCTCAGCTGCTTACCCTGATCAGCTCTGCTCCCTGCCTGCTCACCCTGAAAGTAATTGTGGTCCAACCAGTCTTCTGGTTTCCACTCTCCTCTGCTCCCAGCTCGGGCTGCTCCACTGTAAACGTCTCTCTCACACTTTCTTGACCTCCTAAGTGCTCTGGGGTAATGAAAAAGTAAGCAGAGATAGTAAAAAGAAGAGCTTGAATATAGAGCAAATTGCACAGCATTACCGTATAGCCTTAATAGGAAATACGCAGCCCTCCTAGGAGAGTTAAATCTTTGGCTTTAACTACCCAAAAATCATTTTGTCCATTGTTCCCTCTCAATAGAAGGAATGGACCAAGTAGAGGTGCTTTACCTGGAGGATTTAAAAATAAAATTCAGAACTCTAGTAGAATCACCATGCAAACAGCCATTTTGTGTCTCTGCAAAGAGGTATCAAAATGTAAATACAGCAGTATTCTTAAAAAGAGCATGATTTTAAGTTAAAAGTAGTAAAATAAACACCACTTACAGATAAATGTGATTTAAAATTAATCTCCAAAGGATTAACTTAATCCTTGTTCAGCTCTGCCAATGCTCGAGCAGAAAGTGATTACTAATGCCATCACAAGCCACCAAAACAGGCAAGGAACTCCATCCTTTACCACATGGTCAGGGTTTGCAATGGCCTAGCTGATTCTGGTTTACAGAAAGGTTTGGTTAAATTCCATCCCTTTTGATTTTCTGAGCAGAGATACTCGTTTGCAACAATACCTTTGTAACAGAAATAGCAGCTGACAAACTACACTTCCCTGGGGAGCATTTTCCTTGCTACATATGCTATTATCCAGCTGGCAGCAATACCAGTGAACAAACATGCTGCTACTGAGAAACATTTCCTGTATATTTATTGGTTTTATCCTAGCCGTTTTGTACTTACTCAACACAGCAGTAAATCATTTCTTCTGTTTTACATCTGGATTACAGGAGGGGAAAAAAAATAAAAATCTTTTGGTGGTCACTGGAACTTTAATCATAACTTTTACATCCCTCTAATCAACAGCTGCAACATCCAATTTTTAATCCATAGGAAAATTTTCCTATGAACTTCTGGTTGTGCACCTTCCTCCCCAGCTCCCACACCTAACTCCTAACCCTACCAGAGGTTGGGGCTGGCTGTTGTTAGCTCGGCCTGGCCACCAGCACTGGCTGCCACTGGCCATGCTGCATCCCCTCCCATGAGGATGAAGGAAGCACTGGCTGCTGGTGACATTAGTGGTGGCAGGAGATAACATTATCGGTGGTTAGGAGCCAAGCCAGCCATGCTTTTGTCTCACTGCAGCTGACAGCTGCCCTCTAGTGATCCAGATGCAGCAGAAGAGTCTAAAGAATTATTTACAAAACAGTAACATATCAAGAATATTTTGACTTCATTTCGTACCAGTGCAACAGAACGAAACCGTGACCACCTGAACCTGGCCTCCAGGCATTTACTGGCTCCAACAAAGCCCGGCCGGATGCCCGCACAGAGCAGGACTTGTGAAGTTTTACAGACAGAACAGCTGCCCACGGACAACCAGAGTCACAGCCACCTTTCTCCACTGGGACAGCCGGGAAGGAGGATGCGAGGAGAAACCAGGTTGTGTCTGAAGAGGAGGTGGCAGAGTTGTGCCTTGGTTCTGTCACACAGCAGTGCCCATCGGGGAGTACCAGGGCTGGGTGGCAGCCTGCCATGCTCAGTACTGCCTGCCTGCCATCCCTGCCCCTTCCCATCCCTTCAGCTAGTGTAATAGACATGAAAGAAGAGAGTCTTATTGCGGAGGAGAGAGTAGGAGTTATCAAATTTCAGCAGGTAGATGCCCTCGCCTGGGTAGTCGTGGCTGCCTGCCTGCACCTCCCGGTGGCTGTCCCTTCGGTACACAGGCATGATCTCTCCGTAGCGGTTCCGCAGGTAGCTCTTGGAGCCCCTCTCCACATCTCCAACAGGGGCGAGTCCTGAATGGGAGAGAGTGGAGAAGTAGGACAGAGCCTGTTAATCTACTAGATGGTCCAGAAAAAGATAAGACCAGATTACAGAGACACACAAATACACAGAGGGCTAACTGCAATAGCGTTACACAGTGTCTGCCCTGAGCTCTCTGCCAATACTGCTAACAAAGACCCACTTTCCTTACCACACCAAAGGACGTGCTGAAAAACAGTTCTCTTGGGAAGACAGCATGCACTTGCCTGCCAGCCTGGCCTCCTCTCCCTGGACTTATCTTCTAAACAGCTCGCTCCTTTTACACGTACCACAACAGGGACTCCATAAAGTGGTCCACTGATATGGACATGGAGCAAAGGAAAGGAATGGAAGGTCTTAGCTATAACCTCGCAGTGTTTGTACATCCTTGATTCACTTCTCCAAGAATAAACTCCTCACATAAGAACCTATGTACTTTGGAGAACTTGCAAGATTAATTTCAGACAACAAACCCCCAGCTGCACTGGTCACAAATACACTCAAGACAAAGAATAGGTAACGTGCTTTTCACAGCTACAAGGACACAGGCAGCAGTCCTCCGAAATGCAGTCAACAGGAGCTCCTGCTATACTGGGAAAAAACAACAACAACAAAACAGAACACTCACGCACAGAATAAAAAAAAAGAACCTTTTTGCTCCCACTTGCCACCAGAAATTTCTCAGCCTCAGAGGCCGAGCAACACACTCAAGTTAAAGTTTCAGACCCTAATCTCATTATCGGCTGGAAGCTGAACAAGTGATTTCTGATTTATTTTTCGGCTTGCTGGATTTCAGGAATGTTCTTGGAGAACAGCAGCCACTCACATATGCTGAAGCAGGAAGGGTTAAATGCTTTCTCACTACAGCCTAACCAAAACCCAAAAGGCTGCAGAGATAAGCGGTCTGGGTAAGCAAAGTAGATGGAAGTTACAGCATCTGAAAGACACTCAGCAGCATGGCAACGAGCGCCAAAAATCAACCCTCATGAGCTTTGCACCAACCTTCGATTTCTTCTTCCTCCTCTTCATCCTCCTCATCACTGGATTCGCTGACCTGAACAGTAATGGCAGTGCTAGTAACAGTGGTCCAGTCAAAATAGACTCCAAATCCAATGTCGTAGTCATCTGTAGCAAACTCCCAGCACAGACGTTTCCCATCAGGATGGGTTGGCACACGGACCGTCACCACCTCGCCTCGCTTCACCACCATCCTAGCATTCTTCTCCTTTCCCATCTTGGTTTTGAATTCCTTCATCTTCCCCATGGTCCACGTAGTGGGTGGAGCCAGAGGGGGAGGCTGAGCTGAGACAAGGGAGAAAGATCAGCAGCTCATCTTACTTTTTACTATTGACAAACTGTTATATGAAAACAGTGAAGCTATTTCTGATAAGACTCTTTTATTCTGGAGCCTGCTCCCAGAAGCAGATGTGAAGTTTTCACACAACACTAGCCAACAACCCACGCTTCCAGCAGGAGTCAGCAGTGTCTCTGACACAGCCTCTGCTCTTCTCTGGCCAAGGCAGGCACTGGCACTTTAAAAGTGCCCACAGAGTCATTGACAAGTCCTTTCAGGCCTCACCTTTCCTCTGCTCCCCAAGGAGGTCTGCAGTCTCCAGCTCAGCTGAAAGGATATCCACAGCACCAGTGTGATCCGACTGAATCATGACGATATCCCCTCCTCCTTGGTGTATGTGGTAGTTGGTCATTCGAACAACAGCTTCCTGCACAAAGCACAGAGTCACAAAGATTATCACAGTAAGAAAGTCCTCAGCTGGACTTAAAACAAATCAGTAATAATCTAAAAATCTTTCTGAAGTCAAGTCAGATCCTGCAGAAGCTTCTGTTACAGCTGAAAAGAAATGGCTGGCTCTGAGGCATCTCTGCATTACTACCCTCCACAGCACCAAATTCATAAACTCTGGAGAAAAATGCTGCATTAATGTCACAAATTACTGACCCCTCAGCCTCCCCAGGAGTCTGGGCAGGCACATGTTTGCATCTGCCTCAGAGCTGTCATCTTTCAGCAAAGCAACAGCCTTGCAGATTTAGAGGACTACTCTTGGAAAGCACTCCCAAGGCTCTGCCTCTCCAGGGAGAGCTTTTCAGCTCTGTCTGCATTTAGACTGCACCATGATCACACTGACATTCACTGCATCCTGGGTAAAGGTTCATCTGGTTTATTAGCGCCAGCCCTCTCTCCTAATGCATAAAAATGCACAGCTCCTGAGCTGCAAAGTATTTCCCAAATGTATTTGTATTGCAAACAAATTGGCTGCTCACCAAAAGAAGCAAAAGATGGCAGATTCCCTTCAGCTCCCTCTCCCACAAATCTGCAGGAAGGGGATCCCAAAAACACCCACACAAGATGCAGAAGGTGAAAATAACCTTGAAGCCTTAGCAAGCCAAAAACTGCAGGGAAGTAAGGACTAGCCAAAGACACAAGGGATTTCACAAAGCTGATTGATAACTGTTACTTCCCACTAACGTATAGAAGAAATATAACCAAATCTACATTAATATTATTTTTATCTTAACACAACCCTTAAAGCCTCTGTCCCACAGTCATTAAGCACAGCAGCAGGGTGGAAGAAATACTGCTGCACCTCTTTCCTTTCTGTTCAAGTTAAGAAACCCCCACTTACCTCTTTGGTGGGCTCGGTTTGGTCAGGCAGCTTCTCTTCTAGTTCAGCTGCTTCCTGGTCCTTCGAAGTGCTACCTTCTTCCTTCGAATCCTCTGTCACTCCCACACTCACAGGCGACCTAATCTGCGACCTCTCGGAGGAAGAGAGCACTACAGTTTAGCATTTACACCCAGGGCACAAGCAGCAGAGTTAAGCCATGACAGGGGTCACTCTACTCTGCAATTGGAATTCAAGGGGACAGAAGGCAACCAGCTTCCTGCGGTCAGCACCCACCACCTGTGCAAAGAGCCCCCCAACACCCCACTTCTGCCCTCATCTCCACAGGAGGAACTCACTAACACCGTACGAAGCACAGAAATCAGCAGTAACTGTTTCTGCTCAAGAAAGGACAACTTCTGCTGCGCCAGCTACTACTTGACATCTGCATATTCCAACAAAGGCCAGCTGGATTAACGAAAGGATTTGAAACAGTTTGGACAGCCATCCCGAAAATGCCCTCAGTTTAAGTGGTCCATCACACCTTTCCCATCAGCAATCCCAAGAAGTACAGAGAACACACAGGTCCCTTTCTGCTGCATGCAAATATGCTACATAGACAAGCAAGCTGTAAGTCACACAATGACAGCACAAGAGGTCCAAGATCTGCACTGTGACAAGAGGAGATGGACATGTCAGAACAAAAAAGAAAGGTACAAAGAAGTAAACGAATGAGCAAGAAAGGAAACAACATCCTTGACATTCTTTCTCTTGTGAAGATTTTTCTAAATGACTGTTTAAAAAACAACTTCCTGCATGTTGTATATAACTGGAAAGAGTTGTCATCCCAAATTAACTCAAACGGATGCCAGAACAAGTCTTCTCTGTCATATTGTTAGACACTATGCGAAACCTCCCCGAGAAGCAACCTAGTCTTTAGTAACAGTTTCCTTTTTGAAAAGTTCAGCCTTCTCTCAGCACCACAAGACTAATGTAAACTGCGTCTGTCTGAAGGATCATAAGTGTGAGAACACAGAAGTAATGAAAACTACATACACATTTCCTCAAATTTCTCCTTTCACAAAGCACAAATATTCTCATTAACAAGAGATCAGACTATCAGTCTAGTCTGGAACAGTTAATTTTATTTTTTTTTTAATCGCAGCTCAACTCAGAGACATTCCGTGCTGCATCTGTACAGGTGGCCAGCACAGGGCAAATGTGACTTTTGTTTCCAGATCTGTACTCTGACTGGAAGAACGTACAAGCTCTGTGAGCAGATCTACAAACAAAATGTTCAGCCAATTCCTCTTGAATTAACCCTTTTGGACCGTCACCCTTCCTTTTAAAGGAGATTCAACTTACACAAATTATCAGGTAACTTTCATGAGTATCCAGCATCTACTTTGGCCATTCTGCTCACAGCCTACATTCATTCTTTAAAGAAAATTAGAGGACATAGTAAAGAGTGATACAGGAACACATCTGGAGTCAAGAAAGTTGATATCAATATCATTTGCATCAAGTCAAGATGACATCAAACTGCTATTTTACTAACTAGGGTCATTTGCTGATTTTTTCTGAATTTTCTTAATGAGGTAGTTATTTAATGAATTGTGTGATCTTCCACCTGACAAATTTAACTTGCAAATTTCTAAAACCGTGCCGCACGCAACACATGCATGCTGGTAAGTGACAACTCCGCAGCACGCAGTGTTTGTGCTTGCAGCCAGCAATACTGACCACAAGCACCACCTGCCCAACAGGTAATAACAAGCCCACGGCCGATACGGTGGCTGATCGGCAGCATTAAGGGAAGTGTGACATGAAAGACAAAGGGCGAAGAAGAAAAAGCAAACAACACTGTCAAAACAAAACGAAAAACAGTAAGATGCATTTTCTAGCTCAGCTTTCACCAGAACTATACAGGGTGGGAATGCTTAATTATTAAGTTGTCCTTCAGTGAGGACAGGGCAGATTTCCTGCGGAATTAGTTCATGGAGTTCATTAGCTCCTTAGTTCTCGCTGAATACAAACCCACCAGTGTTCCCTGCAACCTGACTGAGTCTGGGATCTGAAGAGGTGAGGCACGAACTGCACTTGGCTATTCTGCAGGCTTTGTAACAACCTTACGCCTACAGGCACAACCCCTCCAGCACTGATTCCCGCATGTACTGCCTGAAAGCCGACAGCTGCGTCCCGTGCCCTCTCCCCACGCTGACAGACCCCGCTGTGTGCCGAGGCGGGGTGTAGGGCCCGCAGCCCGGGGGGCTCCCTACCCGCACTGCGAGGCGCTGGGCTCCGAGGGCTCCCCCGGCTGCTCCGCAGGCTCCGTCTGTGGGGCTGCATCCTCGTTTCCTGCCCGCAGAGAGAACACACGGCGAGATGGAACAACCCGCAGCGCTGCAGGGCACTCGGACAAGAGGGAAAACACACCCAGCCCCCGCCCGCCGCCCCCGCCCCGTACCTGAGGCGCCGCTGAGGCCGCCCGGGGGCTCGAACCGGGGTCCCTGGGGGGCTGCGGGCGGCGCGGCCGCCATGGGCACGGCCGAGCGGAGCCGAAGCG
Source organism: Aythya ferina (assembly GCF_964211825.1). Taxonomy (NCBI): domain Eukaryota; kingdom Metazoa; phylum Chordata; class Aves; order Anseriformes; family Anatidae; genus Aythya; species Aythya ferina. Next base: position 38,593,479 of record NC_140301.1, on the reverse strand, counting down.
CCCCGCCGGAAACAGCCGAGCGGCGCCGGGGCCGCGATGGCGCGGGGCGGCCGCAGGAAGCGCCGGTTGCCGGGGGAACGGGGCCCGGCGGCACGCGGCGGCCGCCATGGAGCCCGCGGCCCCGCCCGCCCTGCGCTGGGGCGCCACGGAGGTGGCCGAGTGGGTGTCGAGCCTCGGCTTCCCCCAGTACGAGGTGCGCGGCCCCGCGGCGAGGGGGTGAGCGGTGAGGGGAGGGCTGAGCCCGCGGCTGACCCGCTTCCCGCTCCGCTTCCCCCTCAGGAGTGCTTCAGAGCCAACGGCATCAGCGGCCGCCGCCTCGTGCTGGTGACCTGCAGCAGCCTGCCCGCCATGGGCGTCACCGACTTCGGCCACATGAAGGTGCCCCGGCTGCAACACCCTTCCCGGCCGCCTCAGACGGGTGCTCTGCCAGGCCCCTCAGCCTCACGGGGGGCTCACGAGTCCTCGGGTGTAAATCCATGGACACCGCGTGCCAGCAGCCCCTCAGGAGCGCTTGGCCGAGCTGTTAGCCTACACTCCTCCTCCGACCCCACAAAAACCCCTAGCGGGGTGCACGCGGCTTTCCTAGAAACTCCCTCAGAGTTTCTTCTCAGTAGTTTTCCGCTTGCTGATCTGACTTGATTCGTAGAGCGTCTGTAAATCTGGGCGGCTTTAGCGTGCTGCAATTGAGGCACAGTTCTCAAGCAGCAGAAGGTCAATTCGTTATTGCTTCCTTGCTTTATGCCCTGCTGAACACAACATCTTGGCCTCTTCCCTGTTTTATAAACATGTAATTTGCCTTTCAAGCAGTCCTTTCTTTAACAAACAACAATAGTTAAGCTCTTAGCTGTAGTCTGGCCTTCCAAAGGTTCCTAAAAGTTTCAAAAAGAAGCATTTCATATCTAAAATATATAACATTTTTCTATCCTTTTATATTAATTGAGTTTTCACTAGAACCATGACAGAGGAGCGTGTTGATCTTTTGATCTTGATCTTTTATTGCCTCATTTAGGGGTGATAATAGGAAGCAAGAAACCGTACCTGAACAGCTCATTGCCTAGGTATTACAGCTCAGTATTTGAAACACCCTGGAGTTTACTCTTCATTAAATCACACTGCTTTTCTACAGAATAGTGTAATTATATTAAAATCAGCAGAGGTGTAGTGGTATAAGATATTAGAGATTCTGGTTATGAAGTCTAGGTTAACACCAAAACAGTAAAGGACCGACTAAAACTTCTAGCTTTGGTGATTATTGTTTTGGTTTACTTCCCATTACAGCTCCAAACCTAACCCAAAGCAGGCTTTAGCCAAAGGAGATGCGGATTGTTGAAAGAGGTCTTGCACATGCCTACACTGTGGAAGCAGCACAGGTGTTGCCTGTGCTTTACAGAGTGTAAAATGGAGAAGTTAATAGCAATTTGTCTTTCTCTTTCCTGGGATCTGTGGTTTGACTGCTGTGGCTTACAGTTACCACACCCTTCAAGTCAGTAAACACAACAGCTGAAGATAAATACTAGCACAGAGGTATCTAACAATTAGCATGTGCCCTACAAAGCAGTAATCATCAACAGAGAAGTGTGAGCTTAGGTTTGTTTGAACAGATTTGAGAGAGAGAGAGATTTCAGAGCCTTTAGTTGTGCAGGGATGGACCCACTGTCTGAATCACACGCATCTACTGTTGGCTGTGGGTTTGGTTGTGCTGATCTCATGCTCCCCCTTAAATGCATTCTTCCCTTTGACATCAAGCTGTAGTCTGGTCTCTTGCAAAGTCAAAGGGCTGTACCTTGAATCCAAACAGAGGGTAACATAGGCCAAAGCAATCTATTTATGTACCAAAAAATCTATTTATGTACCAAAAAGCACTTTAAAATAACAAACATAGAAGTAAACCTAGTAAAACTGCTTTAGGCTGATTTATGTTGTTGATGTTAGCAGAGATGCAGCTAATACAGAAGGATCAGGAGGAAATCTGATTTGGGATCAGAAGGTACTAGCTTTGAGCAGGAGTCTCAGTTCAAAGCAGGTATGCATACACCTGGTGGTCAGAGCCTTCCGAGCCTACAGAGCATGAACACAGAGACCTGGCCTGAGATGTGAGCTCAGACTGCAACAGAGTGACTGCAGTGAGCATCAGCATCCCTGGGAGGTCCTCAGAGCTCTACAAAAATAGGAGCAAAGAGAAAAATACCAATTCAAATATCATGTGATGGAAGTAAGACAAGCCCAGGAATAAAACTGAGGTTTTGCTTCAGCTGCAAACTAACTTTGCTTGAGTTGCAGGCCTGTCTTTTGTTCCTGTTTTCAATATCGGCTGAGAAATTGAAACTGACCACACAAGTAATTCTAAAAGGGAAAATGTAATAGAAAGTTCAACTGATAAAACAGATCCAAAAACTTTACAGATGTTTCCTGGAAGAGCAAAGCTCTTCACAGAATAAGGACAAGACTCTGGGTCACAGATGGGAGAAGTTACCTGGTTTTAAAAGAAAGGTGGTATCCAATTGCATTTTTTTCAGGAGTTAGAAGGGATAATTTACCAAGTCGCAGTACTTTGAGAAAGCAGTCTGATTCTGCTAGAACTGATTCATTAATGCCATTCTTTATCAGAGCAAGTTGACTTAAATTTCATTTTCTTCCTTCTCCTTCTCCGTAATGGAAACCACAGAGGGACTGGAGGCTGCAGTTACTGAGCAAAGTCGTTTGTTTCACATTGTGATTTACAGTTGCTTTCCCCAAAGGACACAAGGTAGAAGTTCAAATAACCTGGGAGAGAAAAAATCTTTATGCTCCAATGAATAGAGTCTGAGCACTGCTTTTTTATTCTAGAGCATCAAAAAGCAGTTTCACCACTAAGCTGAACAATCTTCAGTCTTTGTTTGGAATGGAATATGCCACCAAAATATTAATTAGCACCACCAGTTTGCCTGTTGGTCAGAATCGAAGGCATCAAATCGCAGTGGTGATTTTTTCCAGACAGCCACCTTTCAAGAGTATTTCTAGTGCAAGCAATCGCAATCTTTGTAGTCAGTCATTGGCACTTGCCAAAGGTGGCGAGTATTTTACATGCTTTTTAATCCTCCCCCTCACATTGGGATACAGGGATTTTGTATGGCGGTTGTTTAACAGCTGAGAAACACTAAGCCACAGGCTAGAGAAATCAACTGCAAAGCCTGTTATTTCTCCTGCGGAAACTGAAGAAATTAATCAGAGCTAGAATAAGTGATAGCTGGCATAATTCAGCAAGCTTGGAGATGAGTCTCTTTCAGTAATGTTTTCTGAAGCTTGTAAGTGTCTTAGGAACATCCGACAGACTTCAATGGAACCTAGATGTTCTTGAAGACCATGCTCTCCCCTGCTGTTTGTGTTTTCTAACTCTGCCCTGCTCGGCTGGAACCCAGGTTCACAGAGCTCTGAGCAAACTGGGGCCCACCTGGGTCTGTCAGTAAGGGTGGACTGGGGCAGGTGCAAAGGTGAGGCCATAAACCTGTGTGCAGGGGCACACCGGCTTCCCAGTAAGAAATATCAATGAAAGGCTGTAAATAGTCAAAACCCAGATAGTTACCATAGAAATTAGCATGATAGCATCGGTTCAGTGACACAGAAACATTTTGAAATTAGGGGAAATGGCAGTTTGATACAGAACTCCACATTACATTTCGTGAAAGCTACTCAGCGTGGGCAGGTGAAGTTACTGCTGGTTTTAATTCCACTGTATTGGTATTGAAAATGATATCAAAACCACTGAAAATATCACTCCAGCGTTCGTTTGATTTCAGACAAGGTTCTTCAGTGTCAAGCCAAGGCTGTGGGAAGGTTTTGAGGAAATGCTGTGAAAGATGAGTAAAACCTTGAGAACTGCATGTCAAAGCCTCAGTCAGATCAGAAGGGTACGTTCTCAGAGGTGACTCAAAAATAACGGCAAGTCTCTTCACTGAGGGTGCCAGGTCCAGCCGGCTCTTACAGCCACTCACCCATGATTTGAGCAATAGGGTTTATTGGGTTAATTGGTTTTTCCACCTCTTCTTCTGCGTATAGACTGTTTTTGACAATGTAACTCAGCAAACAGCAATGTTTTTGCATTAGGCAGTATAGGCTCCAGCTCAGTCACCCATAACTTGTTTGTTCTGCAAGTGCAAACAGGAAAGCCAAGCTATTTGTGCCACTAAAGAGAGCAGCTCTGATGCTATCACCCACAGCAAATCTGGAGAATGAGCGGTCTGCTCTCCTTTTACAATGTCACGCCAAGATCGTGGCCCTTCTGAGTTGCAAATTCAAGAGTGAAAATGTTCCAAAATTCAGGAACTCGGTTCATTTTTCTGCTCAATGAATGATATATTGCCCTATGAAGTGAGAATTCCTGACATTTTTGTCTTGTATTTCAGGTGATTTCACGACATGTGAGGGAGCTGCTGGGGATTGAAGAGCCAGTCTTCAGCAGATCCATTGCCCTCCCGTACAGAGACAACATGGGCCTCTTCCTGGAACAGAAGTCCAGATCGGGAGAGAAAGCAGATGCCCTCACTTTCTCACAGTTTGTCCAAGAAGCAGGCCTGGAGCCCTATAGCACAGTTCCTCCTTCGCAACAAGCCCAGGCTGGGTTAGAGGCAGACGCTGTCCCTTTATCGCAGGACACCCAGAGGCAGGATGAGAGTCACACAGCAGTTCCACCTTTGTAAGAAGCCCAGGTGGGACAGCAGTATATACCTTTATTACCTTGCAGTAAGGAGGTACAGTTCCACATTCACCCCATAACACAACAGCCCATTGCAGCTCTTAGCTGTTTGATTACAACAAACACATCCCTACACCGGCTCTTTTCCACAAGGATTTTCTGCAGTCCTTCATTTGCTTCCAGGATCTAAGAGAGGCAGAACCCATAAATCAGGCATGAATTTACCACCGTCTTTCCTTTCTGTTTTACTGTTGATTAAAGAAAAAAAACAACAATCATAGATGTGTTTTAATTACCTGTTTCTGCCATCAATGATCTGAAGGGGCTTAGTTACAACACAGACAACCAATCCCTGTCCTCACCACGGAAGTGATTTCCTGTGAGACAGAACCCGGCAGTGGTTTATCGTAGTGAACAGTACTGCCACACAAGGCAGGAAGTGTGAGAGAACACTGTAAGGTAAACCAGAGAAGTTAGGGAATGAAAAATGATCTGTCCTGGGTGGATCTAGACAGAACACCTAGTTAAATGTTTTTTCCCTGAAGTACCACAGAGTCTGTAATGGTGGGGGGACTTTAGTTTTACAACCTATCTGGAACATGTACTGTCACCAGCAAGGAAGTACGAGTAAATGTTGATTAAAGCCTGGCTCAACAGAAAGAGTGCTTCTGACTAAATCATCACAATTTTGTTTGGCCACAAAGCCTTCCTTGAGAAGGGGAAGAAAAAAGGAAAGGACATGGCCCAATCCTGATTAATTATTTAGACCAAAGCTGTAGCCAGTACAAAGCAACTGTAATTCAGATTTCCGTTGGAACTGCAACAGAAACCAGTGAAGCTGTATCAGGTCATAGTCTGAGATGACTGTGTGATAAGTAAGTTAAGATTAAAATAAGGCAAGATTCAGGCAGTCAGGAAAAAAAAAAAAAAAAAAAAAAAAAAAGTTTACCAAGCAGTCTGTTGTATAAAACTTGTAAAAGCAAATGCATCAATAAGGTTATTGGCTGGAACATCTTCTAAGGAGTTCAAGAACAAATAGTGCTGCTTCTCTCAATCCCCAGTCCAGTCTGAGGCAGCACTCATTGTCATATTCCACAGCTGTCCAACATGACCTTTGTTCACAGCAAAGCCATCCTTAGCAATTTATTCACAAACAGGATTAGGCTTCAAGTACATGGAGAGGTGGTTCTTGTCTCCAAAGGTGAGAATCAAGAGACCTCAGTGCTGATATGTTAGTAAAAATGCTGGTTTTATGCTTGGCAAAACTGCAGATTGATGCAAAATGGTGTTTCAGAAAAGAGGAAAAAGAATGAAAAGAATGTAATTCTAGTTTGTAATCTGTTATAAGAGAAGATCTCCATCAATAGCTTGTATTACAACTGAGCAGTGGATAAATAAAGGTTTATTAGCTTTTTGGCATTATTTTTTTCCCAGCAATACAACGTCCTTACAGTCTGTTCCAAATAAAACTGCATGAGTCCAGGAAGGAGAAATGATGGAAGAGGGTTATCAATATCTGGGATTTATCCCTTTGGGATCTCAGCAAAGCATTCTGCCATGGGCTTCATTATAGCTTATGAGGATTTAGAATCATAGTCAGCAGTTTCCTCTGGGATTCCTGAGAAAATGTTGGAAGCGGTTGTGGGCAGTGAGGTTTTGTGAGCCAACACCACGCCAGGCTCCACTACAGCTGACGTAAGAGATGTCTTGGTGCTGATCAGCCCACGCTGCTTTGTAGGCCAGTCTCCAAAAGATGCCTGGTAGAGCAGAGCAAGATGCTTCTGAAGAAATTCACTCTTGTCTAGCAGCTGGCTAAAGGGAGACTCTCTCAGCTGTGCAGCTGTCAGGTCAAACCAGGGGAAGGTTCTGGGAAGAGAGAACAAGCAGAATCTTTTATTGTAGCTTGCTAATAACTTAACACATAATGTCTTTCTTCAGTGTCTGACTACTATTTTTTTTTTCTGGTCTTTGAGAAACAATCAGACTTCGAGACGTGAAGCTGAGGTGTTCCAGGCATTACTGTGCCAGACATAGCAGAACCAAATGTAACGCCTGTAGAGAGATCCTGTAGCAGTAGAAGCCTTTTCCCTCAGTGTTCCCCTGACTTTACATCCTCAGTAACCTGGTCTTGAACTAATGTACATTCATTACTCATAAAAAACGTCCTCTCCAGGTATTCCTTTTTTTTTTTTTTTTTTTTTTTTTTATCCAGTGTCCCAGTCCTGACCAGAGGCTTCAGACAATCCCAACTACCAGACAAACAGGAACAAGGGAGCAGGACAAAATAACTCAGGGATGATAGTCTGGTCTTTTATTGCTAACATATCTAAAGCAATCTTTCCTGGCAGGTGTGTGGTCCTGAGAGCAGCACACATTTCAGCACCTTCCAACCCAACAAGACAGCCCCGTGCTTTGGCTGTGGGATGTGGCACGTTTCAGAGCAAAGAGAAAACCCGGACAAGCAGCACCTCGGCATTCAACCTTTTACTTACTCCTCTTGAGTCATTGAAGAGGCAAAATTTTTGCTGACAAAACTCTCACGCTCAAACCGCGGGCAGGAAGCTTTCTGCTCGGCACAGATGGGGCAGCGTGCAGGAAAGCAGAGGTCATTGAGCAATTTCAGTGCCTTCTGGTGAGGCAGGCTCTGCCACATGCTGCTGTTCAGGGCTGCATAGAAAATGCCCACCAGCCATTTGCCATTGACTCTGATTTTCCCTGCACAACAAACAAAATCAAATGTCAACGACCAATATGCACACAGGTGTGAAGAGATTCTCGACTCACGGGCCTGCAAAGAATTGCCTTAACAATCAGAGCTGGTTTGTTTGAAACCTCTAATTTAAGATCATTTCAGGTGAGGGTATTAAAATTAATCTTTGCTATTGAGTTTAAACAAAGCAAGAGGTTTTACCCTGTGAGCTGAGGGGGCATGTTGCCTGCACGACAGCAAGGTCTTGCAGCGCTGCTGTGACCGTCCCCTTCATCCCCCACTCCTTCGTGGGCTCCTGGCCAGGGCATTGGTACTGTGGCCTCACAATGGCATTGTAGCAAAGGAGTTGCTTCAACCTGAAAACAAATGCACACAAAGAACTGGGTGTGCCAGAACAGGAGCATACCTCAGAGCCCACCTCCTCCAGAGCCCCTGGCCCCTTCCCTCGGCCCTGCATGGCCCTGCTTTGGCTGCTGGGGAGAAGCGAGGAAGCAGCTGTCCTGTGTGGGATGTGCAAACTGGAAGGAAACGCCTTGGGTTTGCTTTTTTTTGCCTGAGGAAAATGCAGGCTGCTGCCTTGCATGTTTTTCACTGCGTTACCTCATGGTTATCCTACAGCAGTAACAGGAGGCCCTGGCAGGAGCGTGGTTTCAGTACCAGGGCAGTGTTTGAGCTGGAGCGGCTTTGACACCTCCTGACCATGTCTGAGTTCAGAGCCACAAAGCCTAAAGCTTCCTTTAGAAAACCAGCTGAGATTCTGAAGTGCTCCCATGCACCCAGCAGCTGGGGGCCTAGGGGACTGACTGACCACGACCAGGCTCGCAGCAATGCTCTGCAGCAAAATCGTGAGGCACGGGAAGAGCTGTGCTCCCCCGCAGCTCTGGCTGGGCCAGAGCACACACGCTGCGCTCACCCCTTGAGCTTTGGGCTGCAAAAATGGCCTGGGCCGTTTTACCTGGGCAGAGGGACCGCGGTGACGAGGCTGTACACCACGCAGGGTTTCCTGATGGCCGTCCGCACGGCGGAGCAGACAGATGCCAGGTGTGACGGCAGGCAGCAGAGGAACAGGACGTCTGCCCAGGCCGCCAGCTGCGCATTGTCATAGAGGCAGGCAAGGCCCTGCTCCTGCAGGTCTGCTGCAGCAAGAGAGGTGAACGGGGCTCAGAGCCCACGGAGCCAGCACGGGGAAGAAGCACCCACACGTGGGTGATGCACAATCACCCCTCACAGGCTGGCTGCCCGCCCCAAATGGCACAGGGGGTGGCTGGCTGCCATCACTGCTCCTGCAGGCAGCCTGCTGGCCAGGAATAGACAGAGAGCTTGGCCCATGCACGCTGATCTAAAGCCAGAGAGCCAAGCCCTGGGATCTGGCTATTTTTCAGCATCTATAAAAAGCCGCTTAATAACCCCTGCTTCCTCTCTGCCCCGATACGATTAGGAGGAGGAGTTTTACACTGAGTCCCACTGCCAGGCCCCGGCTGGGGAGCACTTACCCAGGCTCTCAGGGCGCCGGGTGGAGATGCGGACAGAGGGGCGCGGAGCCTGGCCCAGCGCCAGCAGCACTCGGGCCAGCTGCTTCCCGAGGTGGCCCCCGCCGATAATGCCGACCTTCAGGCCGCGGCTGCCCACCAGGGACATCGGCAAGGCCTCCCCGGTCCCATTTGGTCTGGGGAAGCAGAGGAGCTGCCGTCAGCCCAGCGGGAGCCACGTTTGCCCAGACCACCTGCAGCCCTGCCCTCCGGGAAAGGTCCCATGCCATGGTCCTCAGCAGGGCTACCAGAGAGGCAGAGGCTCCCAGGGACACGTTGGTGCTATCTGGACCTGCACCAGCCCAACCGGTGATGTGCCTGCGTCACGCTTTAGCTCTGTAACGATGCAGCACTTTGGGAAGAGCTTGGTGCTGTGAGGTCCCCCCGACATGACACCAGAGCAGCACGCTTTGCCAGCAGTGGGAGCTCACCTCGCCTTACCTGAGGGCCTGGAGAAGCCTGCAGAAGAAGAGGGCGTGGGCACACGCGTTCACTGCCAGCCCCTTGCGGCGCCTTGTCAGGTACAGCCACCCCTCCTCGCCTTCCACGGCTTCATCAGCCTGGAAGGACGCGAAGGGCTCTGCAATGTCGCACATCTTAGCCCAGGATGAGCATCAGCAGCAAGGATTCAGAAGAGGGGCACAGCCTCCAGCCACACAGCGCTGCAGCCCGTCCCGGTACCTGCTAGAGAGGAGGTAGAGGCAACACACAGACCCCGGCTCTTCTCGGGGCTTCTCCTTGCAGACATCTCTTATGTCCCCAATGGCTGCAGCTCAGCAGCAGCATGCAGGTGCGGGAGCCCTGCCTGGTAGCTGCAGCAGTGCTTGAAGAGAGCCACAGGGATGCTTTTGGGGGCATGAGGCAGTTGTCACACCAGAGTGGCTATGAGCAGCTCTGAAAACCAGTTTGTACCCATTGCCTCGTGCCAGGGAGCCTGCAGCACCACTCAGAGTACCACAAACCCGCACTAGAGATGCAGAGACACCGAAGGCTTTCAGCCATACGGCTCCCATGGGGTAAGAGGCCTCACTAGGATGGAAACTCCCTCAGCCAAGCCTGAGCCAGGGACAAAGCCGCCCCATGCCTGCCACACCACATGTGGTTGGGGTCCTGACCTGCACCATCCCTCACCTGCAGCTTGCCAAGGATCTACCTGCTCAGGGTCTGTCCTGGTTTGTGTCCCCGCTGCCATGGCGAGTGCCCGGTTACCGGCTGCCTCGGGGCACTCACCCCTTCCTACAAGGAGCCAGGAGCATCGCCTCTTCCAGAGCCCAGCAGCTCCACTCAGAAATCCCACAACCAAGCACCGTCCTGGCCTGGGGCACATGGTGAGCCCAGCAGCAAACCTCACCCCAGCCAGCAGCACCTGGGCTGCATTAGGAAGCGGGCCATGGGAGGCGATCCCTCCTCTACACCCAGGGTGCTGCCTCATTCTGGGCTCTTCAGCACGGATGTGGACATACTGGAGAGCCCAGCAAAGGGCTGCTCAGGTGGCTGAGGGACTGGAGCATTTTTTGTATGACAGGCCGAGAACTGGGACTGCTCGCTCTGGAGAGAAGGCTCAGGGGAAGTTTGATCAATGCGTATAGATACCTGATGGGAGGGAAGGAAAACAGGCAGACTATTCGTGGTAGCAGTGCCCAGGGACAGGATGAGAGGCAGCGGGCACAAATCGGGAGATTTGAGATCCCGTCTGAACACATGAAAACACTCTGAACACAAGAAAACAGTTTTTTTTTTTTGTTGTTGTTGTTGTTAAACAGGGGGGTGGTCAAATACAGAAAAAGTTGCCCAGACAGGCTGGGGAGGCTTCAGCTGTGGAGATACTGAAAACCCAACTGGAGACAGTCCTGGTCCCCTGCTGTAGGTGACCCCGGTTGAGCAGGGGGACTGGATGAGATGATCAAGTCCCTTCCAACCTAATCAGTCCTATGATTCTGTGGGAAAAATAAAGTAAACCAGCAGTGACCACAGAAACTGAGATCACAGTGCACAGTGCAATCAGGATCCTGGATCCCAAACTTGCCCTCAAACTGGTGCACTGCTGCACATAACCTTCAACTCTCTGCAATGACCCACAGGGCAGCAGAGCTCCTGCAACATTCAAATGAATTCATGTGTGCTGATGGCTTGGAAGGTGTGAAATAAGGTAGTGCTGCAAGCAAAGCCTCTTCCCAGTGACACTCAATGTGCTTTTCAGGACCCTGCATACTCACTTTGCAGAAGGTGTGAGAAATTACTCAGGACCTGCACAGAGTGGCAAAGTGCTCAATGCAGGAAGGAAATAAACAGCCCAAGGAGAAAGAGACAGCTTTATTTCAGGAATGGAAGTGAAGTCTGGAAGGATGGAGCCAGCAGTTGCCTGAGGAGTTGTTTTTCTGAGAAAGTGCAATTCAATCCTTTCTGGCGTAACACTCTGAGAAAAAAAAATTGCTGGGGCCAGCAGGGTTGTGCTGACTGAGAAGGGTCGCTCCTGGCTCTCCATCCAACCCAGCAGGGTTCTGACCAGCTCCGCACAACGTGCTCGCTCTTCCCCTTACTAAGGTATCTGCTGAGAGCTGCAGAGTGCCAGCATGGGGATACAGGCAGAGGCTGCTGCCCTGCCTCTCTGCAGGAGTTCATAAAACGCTTCTTTTCGTAGGGTGAGCCACAACAAAACGAAGAAATGGACTTTAAGGTGCAGCTGGCCCTTTCCCCCATCCCACTCTGACGCAGGGAGAACACAGCCCAGTTGGCTTTACTCTCTCCACAGCCATGACTGGTGATGCCGAAGCCAGCTTGAATGTTACAGGGACTGGTCAGCACTGCCTGCTGGAGACCCATGAGCGTGGCTGACCTCTTCCTCTTGCTAGTTATAAACTCAGACACCACACAGAGGAAACGTACCCTTGCCTTGCCCAGCAACTTCCCTCTGTAAACAAAAGCCATGCCCGGCTTACAGCCAGGTCAAAGAGAATCAGATTCCGAAAGGAATCAGCCCTGGTGGATCAGTTCCGTGGTTTCACTGGCTGCATCAGAGCCGCTGCCTTCAACCAGCCTCAACGCTTCTGTCCCACGAGCCGCAGGCACCCACTGTCACTGACGAACACTGATCATGCAATGAGGAGTAACAGAGTTGCTCTGTTGGCGCTGGACCAGGTTTTGCAGTTCCCTCTCTCGCTGGCAAGGCAACGTCCAAGCAGGCTGCTTGCAGGTGCTCAGTTCTTCCATCGGATTTGCTAAAAGAGAGAAAGCACGACTAACATCAGTGCTGACCGCAGATGTGCTACTTCTATCAGCTTCACCCTTCATTCCTACATTCCTACACTGAATGTAACCCCAAACATGACAGTAGCTTCCCAGGAGGGAGAAAAGAATGTAGGAGAGCCATGCCCTTTCTGCACACCTAACCAAGAGCCATCTCTGATAAGAGTTTCTGCACCAAGAAGCAGGTGTTTCTTACCGTGTTGTTGAGTATGCTGTTTATCTTCTCTTCCTCTGCAGAGCCTCTCTCCACCTTGCATTTATATGCCATCAGCTGGATGCGATCCTTTAGATCCCTGTACGTCTAGATAAACAGCAAAACCAGCACACATCTGAGCGAAGGGGACACTTCCACAGTTGGAAGTTTTCCCAAGACTCAGGAATAAGCAAACCCCACCAGGCACACAGCAACAAATTGCATGGGAAAGCTGGGGAGAAAGAGCAGGCTCCTGTCCCCTCTCTGCGCACACACAGCAAGGACTCACATCTATGACAACATCGTGGCACTTGTATTTTGTGGCAAGGTTCAACCGTGTCTCCACATCCTCTACCAAGCGCACGTATTCCTGCAGCACCTGCAAGGGAAGGAAGAGTGTGTCAGCTCCCTTCTGCAGGTACTTCCTGCACCATTCTTTCACTCCAGCCACAAATTCTTTCAAGGTCACTGGTCACACAGACTTGGCTCCATCCATCCTAAGGCAACAAGTGGCCGGGACGAGTTTGCTAAGGACTCCAAGGGCAGTAAAACTTTGCTCACAAAGCTCCAAGTGCTGTGCTACCTCATTTCTAGGGATGAGGTCAGCCTTTGCCAGATAGATGAAGCATATAGAAAGTAACCGTAGCAAACAAAGCTGGCAGTGCACTGTGGAGAGCTTGCTCTGCACGCAGCTCATCTGGGGAATCAATCATGCCTCAAATCCCAGTGAAGACCAAGAGGACACAGGCAGATCCTTGCTCACCTGGACAGGCGCGTTGTTCCTCTGCAAGATCTCCACCACCCGGTGGAAGCCGATAGGTGCCTTCTTCTTGGTGTAGCCCAGCCAGTTCTGAAACGACAGCCAAACCTTTTGTTAAACCTAACGGGCAGTCCCTCCAGCCACTGCAAGAGGAAGAAACTGGTTCTCCCCTGGAGAAGGAAGAAATAACATCTGTCCAGCTGCCAGCAACGCACCCCACCAGCCACCACACGCACCGCTGGCAGAGCCCTTCATCCAGGGGCTGGGCTCAGGTTGGCTGTGAACCATTTGGTAAAGGGGCACAAGGGCAGCCTGCGACTCTGGCGCAGCTGCTGCAGGCAGTCCAGGCCCAGCAGAGCTCAGGGAGAGGAGGAATATATTGTAACACCCTGCTGGGCCCTGCTGAAATGAAACCAGTCTGTCTGGTAACTCCGGAACAAGCCAGCTATCAGGAGGAGATATCAGCACTTGGAACTGAATTCCCAGCAAGGCTTTCCCCAACTCACCTTGGTGGTAAAGAGGGCATCCACATCCTCCCAGGCTCGCAGCTTGGCACGGGCAGCCAGGGCAGTCAGCACATATTGCTTATCAGGAATCTGCAAGGCAGAGAGCTGCAGTCAGAGCACTAGCACTGCTCAGAAGGCCTGCATGGGATGGAGAGGAAGGGCACCTGCCCCCAGCCTTGTCAGAAACCACAAAAACAGCCGGGCAAGGAAGTGAGATACTGCCTGACACCATGGTCAGCACTGCAGAGAGCAGGAGATGGGGATTTGCAAGTGCTGTTGCAGCCAGGATGCATTGGCCCCTGCTCAGTGGGACAGTGGAAGCCTCCACATGACTCCCACTTGCATTTCTGAGCTTCCACAATGGGCCTGCCCAAGGAGAATGCAGTGCTTCTCCCAAACCCCTGTGTCCATGCTGAGCCTCTCAAACTCCTGTCCAGCCCCCTTGCTAAACACAATTCAGTTGCCCACGTTTTCAGCTGGTGCTGCCACACTGCAGGAAGCTCACATACCTTAAATGTTTTCTTCAGATTGGTCGGGCTGCTGAATGTTCCCTAGAGAGAGCAGACAGTCAGTGCAAACTCAGAGAAGGCCAAGATAGAGGTTCAAACACCTTTCATTGTAAGGCATTTGCCTTGTACATGATGAATCTCCCTGCTATCAAAGTCTCTATGAGCTTTTTGCTCATTACAGTGACAAAGGAAAAACTGACAGAAGAGAGCAACCAACCTACTCCATTAGGTCTCTGGTTTGGTTTTCCCTACATTCTCTCAAGCTGTTGCACCTGCAGCACTTCAGAGACCAGAACCATACACCTCAGCCTCGTGGGATTAAGGACTAATTCTGTCTGCTTGGGGGCAGCACAAGACAGTGATTTCTTTTAGGAAGCAACACTGTGATAGGTCACCCCAGGTTGAATGTCCTTTCTTAGAGCAAAAAAGAAATCTCCAACCTGGTCCCAGATGGCTGAGGTAGCTTCATTTCTCTGGTCTCTCTTACAAATGAAATATGACCTCCCCCCCTTCTTTCCTTAACATGCCCAGCTTAAACACCTCACATACTGAGGGCTACGGGGATGAGATGTAACCTTGGTCCTCTACCACACCATCCTCACCTCGGCCTCCGTGTAGTGGTAGAAACAGGAATAGAAGAGAGTGGTCACTAGTGGCATGTTGAGAATTGAGGCCTTGCGAGGGTATTTCTGAAATATCTCCGACTGCCCAGCGGTCTCCAAGCGCCGATCGTTGGCCTGAGGAAACAGACAGAGAGGGTGAACACGAGTCAGGGCAGCTGCCTGACCCAGTTATGGGGTTTAGGTCTGGGCAGAGGGTTGTGATAGCAAAGCCCAAGCACAGCCTCAGCACACCACGCAGTCTGACGTCTGCTATTTCACACGTGGGTCTGGGTCTGGCACGGCAGCTTGCAGAGCAGTTAAACTGCACCAGCCAGGCAGGCTGTTTAGATGCAGTGTGGTGTGAGTCAGGGACAGATAGGGATCTCAGATAGTTGCGGTCACCTCCTGACCAGCAAAAGAAAAAGTTCATACCTCGATTATGATCTGTCTCTCCAGCAGCGTGTAATGGTCTTGGATGTGGGAGATATCCTCAGGTGAAAATGGCAGCCTGGCCAGACACGCAGGAAGAAAACAGTCAGCAGCTCTTAACATAGCACACTTGGAAGGATGTTTTTCTCTGCTGAATGTGCTCTCCACATACAGGGATGTGGGGAACACCCCCTACTCTTCCCAGCCTGACAGTAGGTACTCCAGCTCTTGCCCCATCAACCCTGCACTCACTGCCCTCTCCAGCTGCCTTTCTCCCAGACAGGCTCCACAGAAGAAAAAAACTATGTGGCATCCCTTACAGAAAAACCTAAAGCTGATGTTACCAATTTCTTTAAGTGCTCAGGCACCCAAGCCTTCACCCTTCACAACCCGATCAGAAGGCCCACAAAGCATTTCTGCCCCCAGGTAAGTAGCAAAAGATGCTGGACTAGTGATCAAGACAAATTCTTCTATGTTATGTCCACAATACCCCACTGCCACTGAGGCAAAGCCAGCATCGGCTTTGGAACTATTTAAGCTGCAGTACTTGGACAGGGGTCTCATTTTCTTTATTACCAGCTTCTGTGGAGCACACATTCCCCTCCCACACTCTTCCGTTTTTCCTTACCCAATGCATCCTTTCAGAAATTCCCTCTTCTTTTCTACATCCTGGATGTTCAAATGCTCCCGATACTGAGAGAGCTGGAGGGAGAGGGAAAAGAAGCACAGTCTGTCTCATGAATTTAGGATGTACAGGACTCCAGGGGGCACAACAGGGATGCAAAGCTCTCGCCTGACAACCAGACACCCTGCAGCCACCTCTCCCTGCCCTTTTCATGCTCAGTGCACCCTCTTCACCAAGCAAAGGGAGCTTCTGCTCCTGGAAATACTCACAGCAACTTCCTCAGTCCTGTCTAGGAACCTGCAAAAGGGATTAAGCAAGGATTAAATGGAGGCAGATACCTAGCAGTGTGCTCAGATCTGCCACGTGGCTGGGCAAAGCCTCACCTGAGCAGATCCAGAAGCATCTTCTGCTCACCGGTCTCCTTGAGGAAATGGATCAGGTGGCACAAGGCCACCTGCCGCACCTCCAGCTCCCGAAACAAGATTTCTACAGGAGAGAGGGATGTGCACGTGTGAGCAAAGCAAGTTAGCACAACCAAGCCAGAGGGGGCTCAGCACGGTGCACGGAGCTGCAAGCAATTAGCAGGATTCAGCAACCTTACCCCACCTCAAAGCCTAGTCTCCAGGGGCTACAACACAGAAGAAGAGACACGTTCACTAGGCTGCTGGGTGAATTCCCAGCAGAATGCCACTCCTGCGGATTCATTCTGATTTACCCCTTCACCACCACCACCTACCAGCATTTAAAGCTCCTCTCTGGGACCCTGATGGGCACCACCACCCCCCTCCCACATTACACCCACTGCAAGAATATTTCACGCTCAGTAAAGCAGCAATACTTTTGGCTGCTGTCTCCCTGTGACTTGCAGCTGGTAAAGAACTAGCCTCTCTGTCCTTAACTGAAACACGCTACAGAAACCCTCGCCCCAGTCACACTCACCTCTCCTTAGCGTCCGTTTCAGGAATATCAGGACCTGTGAGCACAGAGAGGCAGCTCTCAGCTGAACGTACCAGTCTTCACCAGAATTAAGACAGAGAGACAGCAAACTGTCAAGGTTGGCCAAGGCCTGGGGAAACTTTTGTAAGGGTGTCTGAAGGCACAGCTCTTACAGTGCTCAGCTGAATTCTGCAACCCACCGGACACAGGGCAAGCAGTGAGCCAGGGCCGCAGCTGCCTGGCTTCTCTGAAGCTTAGCTTAGAGAGACAAAGAAAAACCTTTCCCTGAAGCATCCAAGGACTTAAAAGACCTGGATGGGGGAAGCTTTGACACAGCTCCACCTGCTGCCTGATGCCGTGGAAACCAGAAAAAATAGAGAAGTCTCAAATCTTCTGTGCTGCAGGGAGCATATTAAACCTTGGCCTTTAAGGAGTTGCTGCAAGGAGACCTTTGAGGGCTGAAGGATCAGGTTCCTTGTTATTACCTGATAAATTCTGCAGGCTGGCAGGAACGCCAGCAGGAATATGGAACTTTCCAGCCTTAAGCTTTGACAATTTTCCGTAACTTCTTCACTTGAGCTAAAGAAACCCCATCCTGCAAGATGAGGAGGCCAACTGACTGTTCACACAAGCACCCTTTGTGGGGTCACCCAGGGGATCCCAGCCCTGTACGGCCCCAGCAGGACTCACGGCTGTAATGACATTCCCATCGTGCCCTGCCACAGCTTCATCCAGGAGCACCAGCTTGTCCTGCAGGGAGCGAAATCTCTCTAGAGAGCACACCTGGAGAAAGAAGAGGTACAAGCAGGCATACGAGACATCAGGCAAGTCCCCATACTGAACCAAGCCCTAAGGCGTTACCCAGTCTTTCCACATGAGC
This sequence comes from Aythya ferina, assembly GCF_964211825.1. Taxonomy (NCBI): domain Eukaryota; kingdom Metazoa; phylum Chordata; class Aves; order Anseriformes; family Anatidae; genus Aythya; species Aythya ferina. The sequence goes on along the minus strand of NC_140301.1, from coordinate 38,575,882 downwards.
CCTTCAGTACCACAACTCACTGCCCCACCAACCGCTGGAGGACTTCCCATTCAGCTGAAGCCATGTGCTGTGCGATCCCTGGGAAGCTGTCAGCTGAGGCTGTGGAGTTAGCCCTCGTTACTGCCTGGGTTAGCACAGCAGACACCATACATTTAGCACAAAGACAAGGCCAAACTTCCCTGCATGCCACAAACCACCAGTCCTGACAGGAGGAGGGAACTCCATAGTGTTCTTCCCACGGAGGAGAATGGAAAAGTAGAACTGCACGACTCTTCCCCCCTTCTTTACCCTGTAATTGTGGCCTCTCTCAGCCTTTGGTCCACCTGCCCTCTGTCCAGCATGCCTCAGCACGGCAGCTATTAAGGACAGGCAGCTTCAAAGGCAGCTCTTAAGGGCTGCACACAGCTCCTGGGCACTCACTGCGAACTGAGGCAGCTGACACTAAGATTCCATCTTCATCCCTCTGTTTGCCACCAACTAAGCAATGAAATAAAGCCCCCCAGCCTTGGATATCTTCCATAAACAGAGCCCCATGGAGATGAAAGGGTAGAGAGGGGTGCAGCAGTGCAGGTACCTCCTGTCAAAGCTGAGCAGACTCAGTTAATAACCCAACAAAACCCTCCAGGTCTTCTGCTGCTCCTGAGCTACAGTGATCTCTGCGCTGCCACCTGGCAAAGCAACAGACAGGCACAGCACCATCCCTGCCAGATGCTGCAAGCAACACGGATCCCTTTCCTGCTCATGGAACAGCCAGAAGCATGGAGAAACACAAAGCAGTTTGGGAGCACCCCCCATCCTTCTCTTGAAAGCAGATGAAAGAGGAATATTCTTACCTTGCCCCTCTGCATTCGCCTGACTGTATCTTTGGGGCTCCAATCACTGCTGTAGTCCTGCCACAAGAGAAAGAAAGAGGAACTCAAGAGAACAACAAATTACTGAAAACCCAAATATAAAAGGGGAAAATAAAAAAAGCTGATCCAGTTCCTCCCTACTAGGGAACCACTGCACACGAGTGTCTCAAGTCAATATATAACTGCAGGTCAGATGTTACAAGCATAAGGGCACAGAGAGCTACTGGAAAGGCTCACAGAGTGCTTTTATACTCCACTGGTAGAATTCAATATTGGTCAGATAGAAAGGAGGCTCAGCGTCTGGCTTGAACGCTGTGTGTCTATGTCTGCTGGTAAAGGCACCGGTTTCTGTCTGTGTTCATCTGTGTGGCCAGCTGTGCTAGCACTGTGCACGTCTGCAGCTGTTGGGGATGTGTGCTCAGCCTTGTCACAGTCCGGACCTGTGGACAGGGAAGCACAGCCTCACACCTGCTGGGCTGGGACAAGAGGAATTCACCCAGTCCCCAGAACTCCTGGATTCTGCAGCACCTAGCACTGCCTCTATGGGAGAAGAATGCTCCTGCCAGCTGGTGCCCCATGTCTGTGCCCTCCCTGTCCCAGGGATTCACGAACAAGAAGTTTAGAAACTTTTAGGTTTCTTTTAATGAGCACACAGTTCATCTGACCAAACATGAAAGCAGTTTACTGGCAAAGCGCTATTTAGAAATCCTTTTCACAGAGACTGCTGGGCCTTCAGCAGGGGAAGGAATAACCAATACCCTCAGCAAAGCTCCCTATTTCTGGGTAAGGGCAGAGAACACCTAAATCAGCACTGGGTCTGCATTTTGCAGCTCCCTGTCCTAATCACTGCATTGCCCTCTGCTGTCTGAAAGAGCCATTAATCAATTCCCATAAAACCTTCGGAGCACAAAAAGCTCTCATCTCAGCACTACAAACACGGGCTGCTCACCTTGTACTCAGCTTTTGGTCTGCGCAGCTCTGGGGCATAGTTTTTAACTCCTGTGTCTGAGAGGGCTGAAAGGGAAGGACAAAACTGAGGAGCACAACAAAATCCTGACTCATACCTACTTCCAAAACTGCCCTGTCCTTGGTTTCTGTGTCAGAAGACCCAAATGCAAGCATCAAATGGCTATACAAAGTTGCTTTAAACCCAACAGTCATCAGTTGTACATAAACGGATTCCCTCAAATCATCACGCCAACCCTTTTGCTGCTTTGCTGAACAACTTTCAGACAACCCATTTCTGTGATACCACAGAGATGACACCACCTTTTTTTGGAAATGCTGTGGTTTATGCAAACCTACACCCATCCCAAAATGACGCAGGGGTTCTGAACTTACCATCCGAAAGGGACTGTAAACTGGGAAGTTTGTTTCGTCCTGCAATCAAAACAAAACTCATGAAAGAGTGTCTCTGCTCTGGTAACATCTCTTGCAGAGGGAACACGGGTCGAGACTGCAGTCCGGTGAGCTGCAGCCATGCGAGTGCAGAACAGGCCACTCTGCAGAGATACGTGCCACACTGGCATAGCTGGGGCTCACCTGCTTGCAGCCTGAGGCTTTGAAATAGCCTGTGCCATCACAAACCGTGCTGCACACTATCCCATGTTGCACACTGCTACCAGCAGCAGTGAGCCAATGAGGGTCAGGTGAGGCCTGCATGGATCAAACCAGTCCTTTTGCAGCCTGCTCTTTTCCACTGTGCAAACAGATTGTGAAGTGCTGTGCTCTACCTTGCTATTCTGTGGAGCCTAGCTTATCAGAAGCCAAAATCCCCAAAGCCACCTCCCACTATGGGAGAGCTGCCTGTCTTCTGCACGAGGCAGGCGCAATCACCAGTTTCTGACCGGTGACAGATGCACCCTCACAGTGAAGAGGGACTGGAGCTTCCCTGTTTTGTAATACTCTTACTAGTGATTTACATAAGGTAACTTGATTTCCCCTTGATATTCTTGTGGGAAAAAACATTTGCCTGTACTGTGTATGAGGAACCTCACCTTTGAATAGGCTGCTTAGGGAGTAGGAGGAAACTTGCTTGGGTAAAGCGGCATTGGAGGAAGAGCCCTTTTGTAGGCTGGAGTCTCGGCCCTCCAGGGAGGTAGAGCTGCTGGAGGCGGTCTCTTTGATTGACCAGGAGATGCCTGTGCACAGACAGAGGGTATTCAGAACAGGGAAAGAGAAACCACCCTGTAAACAAAGTTCTTACGGCAGGGTAGGAATATTATCAAGGGTGAATCGGTCAGTTCTGCACTAACTGTCCTGGTTAAGTCTGACACCTGGTGCTAACTGGATGCACTGTGCAGAATCCCAGTTTCATGTAACAGTACTTGTCAAACAGCTGCTTACTGCCCTCTGGAAATGGTTGCATTTCAGCAATGCTATACAGCTTGTTATAGCTTGTATTAAAAAGAAAAGCATATGCTACTCAACATTTGGGTGTCTGTTATGACGTAAAGCATCATCCATGCTCTACAGGTACGCAGCCAAGACAGAGAATCCCTGTCTTGCCTCAGATAACAGACAAATAAGAGCAGACCTCCCTGGACAATGGGGAACTAAGACAGGTTTCCTCCCTGCACTGACAAAACAGCTGTCAATGTTCACATGCATTCCTCTCTCTTCTGTTTGTTCAAGACACGGGTTTCCCTTTTTCATGCATTTTTTCACATGCTTTAGGACAGGGCAGTACAACAAAATAGCTGATGGGCAGAGACACTGGATGGGAAAAGGCAAAGGACGGACTGCTGGGAGGAGCTGCAGCACAGGCCAGGAAGGGGCTCAGTGGGTGATCCCCATGTAAAATGTTCGCTGGCTCGCAGGTGCCACGCTTCCTGCGGGCGATGAGCTCCGAGGCAGGGCAGCCAGCAGCGGGGGCACAGACCCGCAGGGGTGGGAGGGGGCCTCGGGAGACCCCGGGGCCTGCACTCACTTCCCACGGGCTCCCCGCTCCAGCTGACCTTCTCCAGCTCGTCCTCCTCATCGTCGACGATGTCCCGCAGGCTGTTCACCGCCCGCTTGGACTCCTTCAGCTGCGGACAGACACGGGGGGCTCGCCTCAGGCCGCCTCACCGGGGAGCCCCGGGGGAGGGCCCCGCGGGGCAGCCGGCCCCTACCTGGCACAGCTCGTCGTCCTCGTCGTCGAAGGTGAAGGCCCGGCACTTGGAGCTGTGCCAGTACTCCTCCTCGTCCGCCCGCGGCCGGCTCATCTGCAACGGCAACGGCAGCGCCACAGCAACGGGGGGCTCAGCGCCACGGCCCCCGCCCGCCGCCCGCTCCCCGCTCACCTCCCCTCACGCCTCAGGCACCGGCCGCTGAGGAAGGGCGGCCGCGGCGCGCGCGCGGGGCACGCCGGGACTTGTAGTCCGCCCGCCGCCCCCCCGCCCTTCGCCTGCTCCTCGCGTGAACTACGAGTCCCGGCGTGCCCCGCGCGGGCGCCTCCTGAGGGGAGCCGGGCGGAACGAAAAGTCGCGGCGGAACCCCGCAGCCGGGGCGGCGGAAGGGAGCGGGGCCGGCGGCGGAAGGAAGGCGGGAGGCTGGCGGTTCTAGCAGCTTCCACGGGAGGCAGCAGCAGCAGCAGCAGGAGGAGGAGGAGGAGGTCCCGATGGCCAAGTGGGGCGAGGGCGACCCGCGGTGGATCGTGGAGCAGCGGGCGGACGCCACCAACGTCAACAACTGGCACTGGTGAGCTGCGGGGCCCGGCCGGGCCAAGGGAGGCGCCCCCGGGGATGGGGGGGGCCGGGGAGGGCCCGGTTCTGCCCCCCCCCAGTCCCCGAGGGCCCGTGACGGACCGCCCGGCGCGGCGCTTCCCCGCAGGACGGAGCGGGATGCCTCCAACTGGTCCAGCGAGCGGCTGAAGGCCCTGCTGCTGCCCGTGCGGGTGGAGGGCGAGGAGGGGGCCTGCGAGGTGACCGAGGTGAGCAAGCTGGACGGGGAGGCCTCCATCAACAACCGCAAGGGGAAGCTCATCTTCTTCTACGAGTGGGCCATCAAGCTGGCGTGGACCGGTGAGTGGCGGCGGCCCCGGCTTCGAGGCTGGGTGTAAGGGGGAGGTTAGGGGGGCCCAGCGCGTTGGGAACTGCACTAATGGGGAGCGACGTCACGTTGCTCGCAGCACAGCCACAGTAAGGGACGGTGGTCCAAGCAAAATCGCTGTCGTTGCAGGCACCTCAAAGACAGGAGTGAAGTACAAAGGCTATGTGGAGATTCCCAACCTCTCGGATGAGAACGACGTTGATGAAGTTGAGGTGAGCGCGGCTACAGGCTGGCACTGCTGGGTGTGCGGCTGTTCTAGGGAGAGCCCTCAGGGCATGTTTCCTTTGCGTAGAAATTTCCTGCGTTTGAGACCTCTAACTTCCTGTTGCATCTTTTATCAAATTAATTTTTGCCTTTCATGTACGTGGGATCTGTCTGTAGCACGCAGAGGGTTTTAGGTAGGTGTGTATGTTGCTGTAGGCCAACAGTAGATGAAATAGAAGACTTTGTAAAACTGCAGTGCAGCTTGTGAAAACTTAGCTGAAGTCCGGCTGTGATGTTGGATCGAGTAACAGAAGGATGGTGCAAGCACAGATTTGTTAACTAGCGTTTGTCCTTCTTGTTTAGATCCTTGTCAGCCTTGCTAAAGATGAGCCTGACACTAACTTGAAGACCCTGATGAAGCAAGAGGGTGCAGAGAAGATCAGAGATGCAATAAAAACTTACATCAGCACTCTCAAAACAGGTACATGAGAAGGAGAGGGGTTATGGGACCCTTAGGGGTAGTACTCAATAAGGGTTGGGGGCAGAGGAGAGGGATTATTCCCCTCCTCAGGAAGGCTTTCAGGAAACAACCATTACCTTCTTATCTCTTTAGAAAATGGTTAGTGTTTGGCACAAAGCACTTCTATCTGTAGACACTGTAGTGCAGTCCAGGTTGACTTTGATGGGAATCCATTAATAAAGAGCATTTTCTGATGGGTGTTTTTTAAAACTGGGACTGTCCTTCTCCTGCTGAAGGTCAGCTATAGGGAAAACGAACCTGGTAATGTGTGTTTGCTGCCATGGTGATGCTGAGTGTCAGCCACTGCGTGTGGCACGAGCTGGCCGTTAGTGAGCTCACTCCATTCAAAGGTGTGTTTTTCTCTACTAGTGTGGCAAAAGAGAAAAGCAGCGCACTGAAAAGGAGCCTGGGGCTATTTGGATTTGAGAATAGCTGGTAACTTAAAGGTACTCTGCAGGTTTTGCTGGTGTCACTCAGTGAGCAGTCTCAGCATCTGGAACAAAACACTTTTAGAGAAAAACAAATCTCTGATTCCAGCAATGCTCTTTGGTAGAGTTCAGCTCTGCTCTCTAATCCAGGCTGAAAATCCTAATGTCACTTTTTGTATCTGTTTTATTACATTACGCCACACACACTCAACATTCAAGTTTCTTTCAGTATAAGCCACCACAGGTTGCTGGATCAAGTTTCTGTACCCTTGAGTTTTTAAATTTCACTGTTCAAACTGGGAGGTGCCGTCACCCAGAGGAAGATGAGAATGATGTTCGGAAAGAACCGTATGATCTGGTGGGCTGAAATAAAGAGTAGCTGGTGGGAAATAAGTATTTCAGCATTTGGGATTATAGAATTTTTAATAAAGTTCTGTTACATGATGGAGTTTTGCCGGTTGGAACAGACAAAAGGGAAGGCAAGATCAAACCATCCTATGAGAGGTAAAGGCAGAAGTGACAGAGCCGTAGGAAAAGCAAACGTGATGACGAAATGAGCTGAAACTTCTGGTGGAGTTACAAAAGTATTTGGGCAGGGCACCAGAGAGACCTCCTCCGGGTTTCTGTGTGTTGCCCAAAAAGGATAAATTGAAGATGGAGTTAGAAGTAACTAGAAATAACTTCATTCTGTACTACAGTCATCTGAGAAATGGGGAACCAGTCTGAAAAGCAACTTAAAGTTTGATTTGTTCAGATCATCAAGGTAAAAGTATCTGAAACCCAATTGCTATTTGTACTGGGGAGTGAGAGGGGAAAGAATCAACATGAGAGCAAGGCAGATGTTGGTAGAAAAGTGATGTGTACGATGGCATATGCTGAGGCTAGGAATAGGAAGAAAGTTCCTAACTCTTGCTGTAGACAGGTTTTCTTATGTCCTTCAGCGGTGAGTAGTGAGTGCAAAATGAGACCTGTTTACCTTTTTTTGTTTGTTTAACTGGTTTCAAGATGGGGCTGCCAGCAAGAGCAGGGGAGAAACCAGGAAGACCCTTTTTGTTGTATGTTTCAAATGAGAGATGAAAGGTCTGTTTGATCTATTATTGGTTTCACGGGCACATTGCTGTCTTTCCAGAATTCACCCAGGGCATGATACTGCCCACAGTGAATGGTGAACACATGGAAACAACACCTCAGGTGGCACCTAAAGCAGAAGACCGCAAGGTAAATAAAACTGCAAACGTGCTTTTGGGTCTCTGAAGAAGTGTATTAGATTTTGGGGCTTACAGGAACAATGTTGTAGGATATGTGTGCAGTAACTGTCAACCTGTGGTTCAGGCCTGTTTCCATTTGTAGCAGAAATTAATTCAAGCAGACCAATAAACCCACTTTTTATACTCAAACATGATGTTGCATGTTTCCCTAAGGCCTTTGTTTTTTCCTTGGATACGTGACTATTTACTGAGATGATTGAGAAAAAGTACGTGTGTTTTTTCAGTTGTTTGTTGTTTTGTTAGAAGGCTGCCAGCAGCAGTTCTGCCACGTCGCAGTCCAAATCCATAGGAGTCAAGATCCCTACATGTAAAATCAGCTTGAAGGACACGTTCTTAACATCTCCTGAGGAGCTCTACCGGGTATTCGTTACTCAAGAGGTAATTCCAGGCTCGTTCTGTTGTTGCACACAGGAGGTTAGTTATAAGAAGCTTTTTAAGGCATTCTGTAGGACACTCACAATCCGTGAGAATGGAACAAGAAAGCTGGTCTGCACAACAGTTGCTTGAAGCTCGTGCATGCATTTTTCATGCAGCTGACAAGAGACTGTTAATGCCAGCCAGCTCCAGGCTGCTGTCAGCACCTGGCTGTAGGTGTGTCCCTTACTGCATGTGATCACATCTCTTGGGATTTACAGTTGCATGCTTTTGGATTTTGTTGTTTCCTTTTAAGTTTAGGTGCCGTTAGCCTTATTAGGGGATAGATCCTCTCCCTGCATACTTTTACATAGTGTAAGTACAGACAGCAGCATTGTATCATTAGTTAAACATGGTCTTAGCTTTTGGTTCCTCCTTCAATAAAATAAATATCATATTTTCATTGGACCAGGTTTCATTAGGGAATTCATCAGGGTAAATCAAAGCATGGTTTAGAGAACAAGTGCACAGAGCACATACTGAAAGCTGGGGGTTCTTTTCCCTTGGTAAGCAAGATGCTGCTGTAGTGGCTATAGCTGTGCTTTTCTGGCCAGGCCAGGGGTTTTGTCTTTTCTTGTTGAAGACCTCGTTCTGTTGACTCACCTCCTCTTCCAGAAGTTTTGTAGCTAGGTGGGAGCTATTGGGAAATAATTTTGCCGGTGGATAATGGCAAGTAATCCTGGTCTCCTGAATTCTTTTCAGATGGTTCAAGCTTTCACCCACGCACAAGCAGCTCTGGAGGCTGATAAAGGAGGCAAGTTCCAGTTGCTGGATGGCAGCGTCACAGGAGAGTTTGTTGACCTAGTAAGTACCAACTTGTGCAGGTGCATCTTGCTTTGGGGCAGCCTTTTTGTTTTTGAAGCAGCAGTTTTGTAATACTGTAATTGAGTTATAATGCACTAATCAGGAATCCCTAGCTGGTGCCTGGTGGTTATCTATAATTGCTGTTGAAGGGTTCCCTAGAGTAGAAGTAAATGCATGGGACTGTAGCCTGGGGAGAAAATCTAGCATCTAGTCCTGCATCTGCCCTGTCTTTGTGTGATTTTAATTAGTTATTGAGGGTGGGAGAGGTATTAAAGATAGCAACTGGCCCTTTTCCTCTTTAGCCCTTGTGCCAAAGAAGTCTTGTGGACAGGGAATCTGTCTCAGTGTCTGAATCAGAAATTGCAGTCTCAGTGACTTTCTTCCAGTGATAGGTAGCACCTGAACGTGGTGAACAGCGTTCAGAACTTGCACTCATATTCTGTGGGCTACTATTGGAGTCTGAATCTGTAAGGCTTCCAAAATTACTTTTTCCTGTGTTCTTGCCCATGCCTGCTTCAGGTTTAGCCTGGTCTGCCTTCCTAGAGGAGGGGTGGAAATAAAATACCACTTAAAATCAGCTTGTGGTGTTCTTGAGGGACTTCTTAAGATCAAACACAGTTATAGTTGTTTTCAGTTGGACTGCAGGATTTGCAAAAACTACTATTCCTCAATGTCGCTCTCTGTCTCTCTTTCCCAGGTCCCTGAGAAGCAACTTGTTATGAAATGGAGATTTAAATCTTGGCCAGCTGGTAAGTAGTCCAAAAGGGACTCTGGCATTACAACTTGAGCCTGTGTTTGAAGGATTCCAGCCCCACTTCTCACACAGCACTCCGGCTAGCAACCAGGGTGCCTTAGCCCCGGTTCATATCCTGCACAGTGGGGTCAGTCGTGATCCACTGGTTAGCAGCAGTCGGGGATCAGGAACAAGGAAGCAGCAGCTTCAGCCACAGCCAAGCAAGCTGTAACTGCTTTGAGCCCTGTGAAAAGAGCTTTCTCCTCCCTCTCTTAGGAAGGCCTGCAGCTGTCATAAATAGATCCTACTGGGGAGGAGCCTGGGGAGTCTTTTTAAGCGGTGCTGTGTGAGAGGAGGAGGAGGAGAACGTACTGCGCGTACTGCCTGCTGATGACAGATTTATTTTGCTTCCTTCTAGGGCACTTCGCAACAATTACCTTGAACTTCACTGACAAAGGTGGTGAGACGGAGGTGTGCTTGGAAGGCAAGGGCATTCCTGCCAGCGAGGAGGAAAGAACAAAGCAAGGCTGGCAGCGCTACTACTTCGAGGGCATTAAACAGACATTTGGCTATGGCGCCCGCTTGTTTTAATAATGGTTGTTGGAAAGGCTCTCCCTGAAGACTCTGCCACGTGGACTGATACATTTCTCACCTCTCCCTTTCTAATCTTGGCCCTGCTGCTGGGTAGAGTGGGATGACAGGTGATGAGGAAGGCCATTGAGCAGCACCACTTTCAGTCCCTCACTGCTTTGTGCATGTCTCGTGCTGCAGGGGATTCTCTTACATGTACATACTTCTATTGCTAAATAAACCTAACTTAAAAAAACACCACGGTACTTGCGTGTTCAGATCGGCTTAAGTTCAAAGGTTTGGTGGCCAGGCTGAGGGAGGGATCTGTCTGGAAAAACACTGATCAGTGAGGAGTGTTGATCCCAATGTGATTTACTCCTCACTTCTGGGTGAGTGGAGAGCATGAGCCTGATGCAGTTTTTAGTTTGAGCAGCTGCTTGCTTTCTCTCTGCTTTTGATCTGCTAGTAAATGTTTTGAACCCTTCCCATTTTTGAAGAGATTTAAGATCATGTTAAAGCTATCCCTCTCCTCCCTTGCATATTGCTCTCTAACACAATCCTTTCACACACTCGTACTAGCCTGCTCCCCAAGAACGACGATTATTTTGTCACTCAGTGTCCAAGGAAATCAGCAAACCACTGTTGGGCAAACTCTCACCTACAAGATGGTTCTAGCAAGGGTCAGCTACCTCTAAGAGCTCCAGGCCAAAACAAACTAGACTCAATGGGGGTGGGATTTATTCCTCTAAGATAAACAAGGTGCAGTACTTCTGGCTGACCCCACTTCAGCTGCTGCCTCTGTGGGTGAGGAAGAGCCATTAGCTTGTTCTCTTCTGCTAGTACAGCCTGTTCCCTGAGGTATCTTCTAAAGCACATAAACTGGTTATTTGGGGGAAGAGAGGGAGGGAAGAGGTGAGTTCCACTTGGAAGTGTCAATCTGCCTAACCTGTAGGGTGACCGAAGTGCTAGATCTTACATTTTAGGCATCAGCTTCTCTTGCTTATTATGGTTTTTGCTAGTGGTGATCTGCAGAGCAGCACCAGCAAACTTGAAGTAATGTTGCTGCATGAGAATTACTGTGCTTTTTTGATTTTTTTTTCTTTTAAATCATTAACACGTATCCATCCTCATCTGTAGAAGACAGGAAAAAAAATAGCAGGAGGAATGTGGAAAACAGAAGGCAGGAAAAATATATCTGTTTTTGTAAACAGACACTTACAGTTTGAGTTGCCTTTTAGCACATGGAGAGCATTTCTAGCCTTTTCCCTCCCACTATTCTGGCGTGATTATTTGTGGTACAGTGCTAATGAACATCAAGAAAGTGGTACGAAACAGTATATGACAGAAAATATCTGACTATATGTCAGAAAAGGAAGTTGTACAAAGCATGAGCACCTGTACTTACAGGAGGGCTTCCCTAAGCCATGTTTTCCTGGATGTGTCCTGCAGGGCTATCTTCCTTGAAGTGCTGGCTGGCTGGGAAAGGGGTGGAGATATTTTCCTGGGGTTCCTGTGCACAGGATACTGTATGCATGTTTTTGGGCTTCAGGATCAGACATGGGGTGTGCACACCCCAATGTCACTGCACAGCATGCCTATGTGCTGTGTTTGGTAATTCCTGAGCAGAATTGTGGGAAAATAAACAGCCAGGCCCACTAGCCTGCTCACAGACAAGACGAGAGCTTTGTTAAGAGCAAAATTATTTAAAACTGAGAAGACAAGCACACTCAAATAACTTGAGACAAGCCTACCTGAATCCCGCTGTCCTTGCGGTGCTTGGTCGGCCGGCCACGCTGTGGCAGCAGCGTTCCCGTGCTGCAGGGCCCCTTGGCGCAGCTGAGGCAGGGCAGCAGAAGGCAGGCTGCACTAATCACCTGCTGCTGGAAGGTTAGGAAGTGGGACAGGAAGGCAGCTGAAGTGGAATTTTAATTGCCTTCCTTTCATCACAAGCAGGGTTTGCTTTGGATGTCCTGCTGCTACTCTAATAGGACACACTTTGGCCTCAGCCAGCAGCTCGCAGGCATGGGGCTCACGGGCTCGGGGTTTGCTCAGAGGCTGGCTGAGGGCTCCTCCAGCAAAACCAACAACCCAGGGTTATGCTGGTGCTGCACCAGCTGGCTCCCTGCCCCTCCGGCTGGCAACTGCCATCCCCGCAGGATGCGTAGCCATGCCTTGGCTGCTGTTCTCAACACAATGTATGGGATTAAACCACGGGTGAAGGAAAGCATGTGCGCAAACAGCAGGCTACGAGCTAGTGCTTAGCCTGAGGCACAGTGAATCAGGATACACTAACTTTGTAAGGGAGCACAGCAGCTGTAATGCCTTACAGTACTCCTGCTGTTCACTTGGTGAAGGTGATCTGAGTCTTGCTTTACTGCACGTGGCTGAAACTCTGCGTGGTCTCAGCAAAGCATCCTGCTTGTTCACCTAAAACTAACATCTGGTGTGGCTATGCAGATGCTAATGAGACGCCCTAGACCTTTGCTTTACTTGGAATTGTCAGGAGATCTGGACACAGTTTGCAGTCCCTCAACTATCTGGGGGAGGGATGACTCTGTAAGATGAGGAAGAAAAGCGAGTTCATATTCCCGTGCCCAGAGGCTCCTCAAGAATCTAAAATGATGTGAGCTAAGAGGGAAAGTCATGAGAATTCAATAAAACAAAATTGTTTTGTTAAAAAACACACACACAAAAACAGATATCAGAAGTAAACAGTGAATTTTTCAGTGATAAGAGGTCAGAGGTGAATGCTAAATGGCTACACAGTTATGAGGCACATGGAGATGAGTAAGGCATAGCCTTACAAATCAAAGAAAAAGATGTGGGGTCCCAACCAAAGGGAGATGGGAGTTGGTCTCTGAATTTCTAACAGCTGGTGATAGGGTGCCATTAAAAGTTTATGGGGATTCAGAACAAGGGTGGACAAATTCATGAAATTAAAAAACAACCAAGGTCTATTAAGCAAAAATGACCACTGCATTTGACTCAAGACATCTTTTGGCCACCAGCTGCTTGCAACAAGGAAAGCATTTCAGGGAAGTAGCAATATGCTTGCCCTTCTCTTCTCTTTACTCATTCTTTCTAGTTACCAACTGTTGACTACTGTAAGCATCCGCTGGTTTAGGTGGACCTATGTTATGACCCATTTGTCCCTCGCTGGTGTGTTTTAATCGTTTGTCTTTGTGAAACTTCTAAGGGAAAGTCAAGCCACAAATCAAAGCGTGTGAAATCCCCTAGTTTAGGTTGCTACTGAAACTGCTTTGAAACATCATCCCAAAGCTACTTCACTACCAGTGCTATAAGAATAGAAGTTAAAAACCAAACAAAAACAAAACAGTGGCAGCAAGTTAAAAGTAGTTGGATGTTTCCAGCATGACAAGGCCTGATGCAGTTTACCCTAGAAGAATTAGGGTAAGAAGTAACAACCAGCACACCTGTATCTTCTAAATCAAGCACGGTTTGTATCCTAATTCCTGTCTTTGGTAGAGTATCTGGTCTTAATATTAAGACCTAGGGCACTGCTTTATAGGATATTTTTGTTAGTAAATAAGGGAAGGCCTAACAGAGCTTTAATGAAGCCAGTACTTTTCAGTACAGACGATAGTATGATTGATAAAAGTTTAAAACAACATACAACACCACCAGGGCTTTAAAACCCTTACAAGACAAACGTAGAGTTGAAAATGTTCTTGAACAAATGATGCAACAGAAAGAAAAAAGAGACCTTTCAAATGAGGATAAATTTAAATTGTGATGGAAGAGAATAAAAGCTGCCTGAACAGGCTGGTGTCTGTAGGTATTGGGAAGAAATCTTTTCACATAGCATTAAGAAAGCTCCAAACGAGACCCTGTGGCTTTGGTTTGGAGCTCAGCACTTCAAGAAAGCTGTAACTTACCTGGAGGAAGTCCGCTGCTGGGCAATGAGAACGATCTGAGGTCCAGAGGCACAGCTTCTAGGGAAAGCCTGACAGACTTGCATTTGTTTAGTCTAGAGATGAGAAGATGGGGTAGGGGGGATAGGGAGTGGGGAAATAAGGAGAGCAGTGATAAAATTCTGCAAATACGTGAGAAGTGGGAGCAAATAAGGAAATAATATGCTCTCCATGACCATTGCAGATAAGATACAGTAGGCTTAAAATAAAGCAGGAAAGACTTCGGTTGGCTGCTAGGAAAATATGTCTCCCTGTAAGACCAGTAAAGCTGAGGGATACGGTGGCACCTCCGTCACCGCAGCGCTTTAAGATCAGCAGAGAGCGAGACCCGTTGGTGAGGCATGATTTGCTCAGGTCCCCATGTAGATGATTTCTGGTGGGCCCATCTAAATCCTTTTTCTGTGGTCCTCCACCCAAGGTGCAAAGGTCGTGATGGCAGGGGGAGGACTTTCTCCTGGCAATTCAGAAACCTGTGGTGGCCCTGCCAGGGCAAGCCCCTGCAGGACAAGCCTGTGAGGCCACTGTGGCAGGGGGATGCAGACTGTGGGTCTGTGTGGGGCCTGGCGAGGCAGGGCTGTGGTCCCTATGACCAAGCCCCCATGCGAGGTGAGAAGAATAGCTGACATGCTTTCGGGGACCTGTAACAAAGCAAGGGATGGGCCTCGGATGCTTGTCTCCGGCATTTCCAAGGGGCAGCTGGCCGCAGCGGGCAGGGAAAGGAGGGTGAGAAATTCCTTTCCCAACTGCGAATGTGTGGGACCATTCTCTGTGGGAAGAGAAGGAGCACAGCCCAGCCCATGGACACATTTGGCAGGGTTACTGTGGCGTGGTTTCGCATCCCCAGGGCCGCAGCTCAGTGTCTCCCGCTGTGGTGTTGGTGCAGGTGGAGCAGAGGCAGCACTGGGTTGGGCACCGAGCAGGGCCCACCTCTGGGCTCAGGGACAGAGCAAAGCCCACGGCACCAGGTCGTGCTGCAAGATGGTTAGGCCAGTGTTTGTGCCATGGCCAGCAAGGCAGCAGCTGAAAAAAAATGCAGCCAATGGGGTTTCTTTTCTTTTTAATGCTTCAGTTTTAAGTTTAGGCCCCAGGACTGTCACAAACATGCATTGCTGTTTTCTAGCCCAAGGCCGGGACTCATGTGCCAGGTCTGCTCCGCTCAGCTGCACATCAGGTACCAGGGAGGTGGCACAGCTGAGCCACCTGAAGCTCCACACCAGGCTGGCAACCCAGAACAAGTCAGTTCAACCCATCAAGAAGCGCTGTGTGTAAAGCGGCGAGCAAAGATACAGCTTGAGACTTTGCCACAGACTTGCTCTGCTCTTGGGTGGCACCTGCAGCTCTGGTGCCTCTTGCCCTCACCTGCAGAACTGTGGTGGCAGTTCTTATTTCCATATCCTTGCCCCATGGGATCTCTGTACCACAGGGCTCAGCACCCAGCACTGCAGGGACCTTGTCCTGCAGAGCTGAGCTCAGCCCACTGCCCCCAGGTTGGGCTCCAAGCAAGTTTTGGTGCTTCAGAAAATCAGAGGGGAACTCACCATGACGGAGCAGCCTTCTTCTAGAGGAGACATCTGCTGCTCCCTAGCAGGGGCCAGTGAAGGCGCCAGGCAGCTGTGGAGCAGAGCCATGTGCCAGAGTCCCAGATAAACCTTGTCAGATGTGCAGCCAGCACACAGCAAAAGGAGCAAGAGCAAAGGAGAGGAAACAGCTGGTAATAGCAAGAGCTTGGAAGTGGTCACAATTTATGCAGCAAATTAACGGCCACAAAAAGCTGTGATCCCTGGGAAGCTTTGCTAATCCCTCTGCTATCATTAGCTTCTGACTGTGGAGGTTGTTTGCCAAATCAGTTTTCCAGCTGGGGTGATGCTTTTTTTTTTTTTTTTTTTTTTTTTTTTTGCTTTTTTTTTTTTTGTTTTTTCATCTGCTCTCATGCTCAACACCTGTTTTCAGCAGCATGTTTGTGTAAGGTCTGAGCACAGAATAAAACCTGGCATCAGGGCTGAGGCACAGGCAGTGCATTTACTTCTCAGCAGGCTCTGATAACCTCACGGGGGGTTTCCATCCCTCTGAGCTAGAGCTTCACACACCCTGTCGCTGCAGTGGCAGGCTCAGGATGGTGTCTGTTCCCTGCAATTCTTGCAGCCTTCTTCTGCACCTCTCTGCCTCCCATTCCAGGGATGGCAGTTCCTGTCATTGCTATTAGTTGAACTTCACCAGCACCTTACAGCTCTTCTGTTTGTGGCATGGTAGACAAAGGCCATTTCCCACCACCCTTTGACACCAACCAAACCAGGAGATGGGGAAAGAGAGGTAAGTTAATAGACATGTGGAAGAGTGATGTGACTTGCTGAAAGTCACACCATAAGGTACTGGCAAGGCAAAGAAAATATTCCTCCTGCTTCTTATGCTATGCCTTCATCTACAGGATGGGCTATACTGACCCCAGGCCCCTGGCTAGCATATGAGCTACATCTGCATCTCTCCACTGCCACTTCCAGAGTATGGAGACTTGGGATGGCCCAGAAACACAGGGAAACCAGAGGCTGCAGAAGCACAGTCCTAAAGTGAAATGCTTAAATCCCTTTGAATGAAACATGGATGTTTTGCACCAGACCTGCATGCTTATGTATGTGGGGCTGCCTGTGGCTGCCAAGTTGAAAGCCCTGTTGTTTCCAAGCATCATAGACCAAACTGGCAACAGTAATCTTTATTTGCAAAGGATGTCTATAATACATTGGGTTGGTGTTTGTTTGTTTTTTTTGGGGTAGGGGAACAGCTGGATGGACAAAGCCTCTACATTCAGTTACGCACATATGCATGCACATACACAAGGTCCCTGTCCACAGCATCACTCACCCCTGTTCTCCAGCTGCCACAATTGTCACAGACAATAAATAGCGCATACAAAGGAACCACAAAATATAACACCCTGGGGATGGACAAAGCTTGTAAAAAACACGAGCTCTGAACGTTTCGTAACACCTCACAGTTCAAGAGTTGGGATTTGAATCACGGTTATGAAAGCGTTTGAAAGTGTCCTGCTTTGCATCCCTCTGCTGCCATGCCTTCTTCTTCTTGGAAACAGGAGCATCAGAATGCCATCAGGTCAGGAAAATCAGATTCCTTTGAGCATTTGTGATCAGCTGGAAATCGCTGTCTGCAACATTCAGAAGAGGCTGCATGCATCTCTACTCTTCCAAGTGTGCCTGACACCACCAAATTCAAGTTAAGGAAGCAAAGTCACCAGGTTCCTTGCAATAGAGCTGTGGCCAGGGACCCACAGCACGCAGCGCTCAGTGAAGTGTCGTCATGCTCAAACAAAACAAAATGTTCTGGCAACATAAACTTCAGTCCTAACTGAATGACATCAGCAACACATTCATGTATAAAGTGCTTTATTGCAGTCAGAATAAAGAACTCTCTATCAAATTTTGTAGAAATTAAAAAATTATATATATATTATATTAAAAACACAATAAATTTAGGGAAGGGAAGTTAAGAGATTCATCATTTAAATAGCAATGAGCTGGACAGAATCTTTGATGGCATATAAAAATAAATGCTTACTTAATGTCTACTTTTCTTATGGTGCTCCGCAAAGCCTCCTGCTGTGTAAGGTGCTTGTGTGAGGAACAACGCTGCTTCTCGTTTCTCATGCTCCAGGTCATGTGTGTATCTTCCAGACCATAAGGGCAGCCAGGCAGAACAGCCATTTGGCTTTCAGATTTTAGTGGGGACTTAATGCAAGAAATGTTTCTACTTGCCCTTGGACAAGAACTACATTTATTACAGAAATTATAGGTTCATTTTTGGGGGGTTAGACAGGTTGATGTTCCCAGTATTAAAAGGGGGAGGATGCAATTCCTGGGTAACAGTCCTTATTATAAGAGCACTTCCTCAGCGACCAGCCAGTCTAACAAATTGGCTGAGCTACTGAATTCCTCTTTCAAGAAAGACTGTTTGCACAGGCACTGCTTCCATGTGTGGGTCTAGTACTAGGAACATACAGGTGGTTGTTTTACAAAGGGGTCTGGTGGTAAATAAACTTCTCTGAGAGTCCTCTGATGTTTGTGGTGATCTGCAGTATGGGAGGAGATCTGGAGATGCTCTGCTGGATGACAGAAGGCAACAAGCTCGTCCTTCCACAGCCTCAGCCACTTGATTTGTTTGCTTCCAGTACAAACACCTCCGTGTCTGCTGGTGAGCCTCCTTGCACAAGTCCCAGGCTCCCAGAACCCACCTGCCATTATCACTGCCAACCCCTCTTGCCCACCTCCTCGTGAACTCTTTATAAGAAGCCAGGGAGCAAATGACCACTTTTTCTAGGGAGAATGTAATGGTAATGAAAATTTACCAGGGTCTGGGTCACCATTCATGCCCATTTGGTTTTAATCTTCCTTCTTGTTTTTTACATAATACTTGCCATTTTTGACTGCATGCATTTTGGAAAAGGGGCTGTACCTGATTATGTTTTGATAGTACCCATAACCAGGTTTGGTGGCTATGAGTATGGAATAATAGCTAAACAAGAGTAATGCAGCAGTAACTTCATTAATACTTTTGTTCTGCCAATAATGAAGTCCTACGTACTGATGGCCATGGATGCAATATTCTACTAGTGACCAAAACAAAAGGATCAACAGATACTCAATTTATATAAGATAGTCCTAGAAAGACTGCCCAAGGAGCTCTCTGACTATGGCTGCTCACTCACGCTGGAGAAGGCTCCTGAAAGAAGAACAGAATTAGCACAGGACAGTCAACCCAAGGCCATCTGAACCGACACAGACACTTTTTGGTCTAACAGTGTTCTGCACAAAAGGCATGATGGAATAAACAACTGACTTTGTTGAAATCTCTAGTTTAGAAATGACTCCATTCAGTTGCTTGACTTACTCTTTTATTTCCTCTGATTCATAAAGCTTGCTAAATGAAAGCAGCGAACAGCTTCAGCCATGTTCAACTACTGAATGTCCAGAGATAAAAGTGCTCAGCTCTGTTTCTCTGTGGGAAGTTTGGGAGCTTGAAAGCACCCCAAAATAGGATAGGAGAAACTGCCAAGGATCTATGAAAAGCTGGAAAAAAAACAGGCAACACCAAAGTGGCAATGGAGAGTGTCAAAATCTGTAGACACCGTGTATTGATATTATGAACCATTGTGTTCCTTGCTCATTTGGAGCCACATTTGCTTGCCTGGCAAGCCTGGAGAGCAGCAGGATGTGACCAGGACTTGCTTTCTCTGGGCTGCCTCTTGTGGAGGATTTGGGCAAACAGCACGGAGAAGGATGAGAGGTGAGCAGCAGACTAGAAAGGGGACAATGCTGGGTGCTCCTAGTGGTGACTTTTCCCCATTTGCCATGAGGAACTTGGCTCAGTGATTTTTGCTCCTCTCCAGCAATGGCACAAGTGATGGCTTGGCTGCTGTGGGAGGGAAATGTAGGACTTTCTGCTGGGCCATGTTACAGTCACTCCCAAGCATGGAAACCCACTGGGGAGCTGAGATGCAGAGCAGGGCTGGTGATGGGCCTTGCACCAGTGCTGCCACCCTGCTCCCCTGAGCTCTGAGGGGGTTCAGTGCAGCCCTGTGGCATTTCCCCATGATGATCTCCTTCTGAGGTCCACCTTCATTCAAGCTCTGGCACTGAGTGCTCTCTTTGACAGCTAAAACCATAGAGGCAAGGTGATCTTGCCACGGGAGCCCACACAGCCATCCTTTTGCCTTGCATACTCCCAAGCTCTGCTCGCAAGCAGGCCCTTTTCCCCTGACACTGGCCACCACCTCCTGCCCCCTGCACCCCAGCTCTGCACTGCCCACAGGTGAGTAGCAGAGGGGGACCTGCCCCAGGTGGCACAGCAGGGGTGACACAGTGACACTCCTGTGCCCTCACAAATCGAGACGAGACCCTTGTGCTCCTCGCAGCCCCACAAGGAGCCTGCCAGCAGGGCTGGGGCTCAGAAAGGATGCACGAGCGATGGTTCCAGCCCTCACAGCATGGGCTGGGGCAGGACCTGTCAGCAGCCGGGTGCACGGTGGCCCCGTGGCCTCGTGTCTCCTCCCATCATGGCTGCAGCTAGTACTCCTTGGCCTCCTGCAGCTGGGAGAGGTACTCCTCCTCGGCCGGGTTGTCGGCACACCGCTGCCCGTTGTTGGGCGGCCGCACGGCATGGTACCGGCTCCAGTCGCCCTTGCAGAGGATCCAGGGCAGCATGTCCACCTTGTAGTGCAGCTCTGGGGAGAACTCGGTGCTGATGAGGTTGGGGACGCCGGCACCCTTGCCCCGGGTGATGAGGCGGGTGTGCTCGTCATAGCAGCAGTGCTGGGCCGCCAGCGTCGTGCTGTCCAGCGAGAGCATGGAGCGCAGGCAGAAGCGCGCCGTCGGCTTGTAGATGTCCAGGCGCTCCTTGGGGCCGCTGGCATCCCGCCAGCGGAAGCTCTTCCCCTGCCTCTCGTCCCGCAGGTTGACGGCGCTGTAAACGGCCTCCAGCGGGTAGGAGCAGGGGCAGCTGGGCAGGTCCGTCAGCACCTTGCTGAGGTACTTGGTGAGGAAGTCGCTCTTGCAGTTCAGCCACTTCTCGCAGCTGTCCACGTCTGGGGGAGAGGAATTGAGAGGGTGAGGGCATGAGCATGCCTCTTTGCCCCACCACCGCTCACCAGTCCCACCAGGAGAACCCTCAAACCCTTGGCAAAGCCACCAAGCTCCCTAGGAGGGGAAGGACAGCAGCGTCCCACCATGGGGCAGCTGCAGGAGTGTGAGCCTCAGGCTGGCTTCAGCCAGTGTGCCATGGAGTAAGACCGTGTCCACCATGTCCTAGCAGGCTGTGGGAGCCACTGGGCGTCCCAGCATTGCTGGTTTCTAGCACCAGCCTTCACACAGCAGTGACAGGACTGAGGTTTGGACCTGGACCCAGGAGCCCCTGGCACTGCCCTCCCCACCAGCTGCATCTCCCCACAGGGTTTTGCATGAAAGCACCCAGGCCCCAGTGTGGGGACGAGGCAGGGGCTTACCCGAGTTGAACAGCTCCGTGGTGTTGTCACTTCTGAAAGGAGTCTCCTCTGTGGGGAAGACCATTTCTCCCTCTGCTCCTTCAGAGGGAAATAAAAAGAAAAAAAAAAAAGAAAAAAAAAAAAAAGGAAAAAAAAAAAAAAAAGAAAGAAAGAAAGAAATGAAAAGAGATGGGCTGAATCTCAGGTTTCCTTCCAAAGTGCACCTCTCCCTCCACTGCTTTGGTGACAAGGCCCTGTGTCTGCGAGGAGGGTCCATGAGGAAGACATGCAGGACAGACTGGGCCAAGAGGGCCCAGGCCCAGGGCTTATACAAATCCCAGTGGATGGAGCTGGCTTTCTGTAAGATTTGGGACTGGATTTCAGACTCCCTGTGAGAGAGGTGTGAGGAGCTGCATATGGAGCTGGGCTCCAGCTCCACCATCCCTGGGCTTCACACAACTGCCTGTGGAGCCATGAGTCCTCACCAGAGCTTCTTCATAGAAACAAGCACCCACATTCGTTAGCCCAGAGCACATCCAACCCAACTAGCTCTTGAACCATGAGCAACACCCTGGAGAAGATGGACCTGGCACTTGAAATCTGGGCCTGTTCCCATTTTTGGGAACAAGGATCCTCTCACTGACCTGTTTGCCATGAATGTCCCTGCCCTGGGCACAGCCTGCTCCCTGTGCCTCTCTCCCTCCCCATGGTGCCCCAAACCCAGTTGCAGCAGGGGAACAAACCCACACTGGGATGGGACAGTGCCCCAAGGGTGCTCAAGCACCGGGATGGCTGGGGGCTTACCAGGGCAGCGCAGCAGGTCGCAGGTTCTTGACTCTGTTGCTGTGCAGGCATAGCCACAGGACCGGGTCCTCTTCTGGTTGCCACTGCCACAGGTGACGCTGCAAGGGGACCATGGGCTCCATTCCTCCTCATCTTCATAGTCTGCACATGGCATGGGACAGGCAGAGAGGGATGAACCTTGCAGAAAGTCTCAGCAGGAGGGGAGCCAGCAGCCACCCCAGACATCCCTCAGCTCTGTCCTGCCCCTGAGATGCAATTTATGGGGACACAGGGCTACCCAGAGGTGTCTGGCTACATGGTGCCAAGGGCCAACCCTGCCCTTGCTGGCAGCCCCCAGGCAAAGGCTCTCATTCTCACAGCCTTGCTCATGGTTGTAGTGACCTATCTGGGCATCACTGCCCATCCCCGTCCTCACCGGACCTGCCTGACCCCACAACCACAACGCTGCCAGCAAAAGCTGTCTGCTTACACACTCATGGATGGGAAGCTCCAGGAGCTGTGCTGTGCTCCCCTGACCTGCCCACCCACTGGCCCCCGCATCTAACCTCTGCAGTACTTCTGGGAGATGCTCAGGCCTGCAGCAGAGGTTTCTGGCTCTGGTGTCACCTCAGAGAACTGTTACAAGGGCAGCAGCACTCACAGCTAAACATTTGCACCATATTTCTAGTCTGAACATGTCTGCTGGAGCCCACGCTTTGTCTGATGACACACAAGGGAAACTCCCGCTGTGCAGCTGGCGTGCCAGGCTGCTGGCAACCCCAGCCAGGTGCTGCCCGTGCCCCCTGGTGTCCCTGCTTATTTTCTAACAGGAGCTGAGCACAAGCATGCTCTGGTCCTCGGGTGCCCATCCTACAGTGAGATAGGGCTGCAGTCAAGCCAGGCAGGGGAGGACAGCGATGGTTTGCAGGGCAGGTGCTGCTGCTCATGCTTGAGAGGACTCACCATAATTATATTTTTCCTTAAAGATCCAGTTCTTCTGCCTAGCCCACCGCTGGTCCCAGTCACCTCCTACTCCACTGAGCATGGATTCCTCCTCCTCATAGTCTGCTGTTGGGTAATCTTCCTCCTCCTCCTCCTCTTCTTCTTCCTCCTCTTCCTCTTCCTCCTCCTCCTCCCTGTCCCCTACATCCAGATTGTCATCCTCTTCCTCCTCTTCCTCCTCCTCCTCTTCTTCCTCAGTGGGGTCAGTGTATTCCCAGAAAAGAGGCCAGAAGAGGTCCTTGTGGGACAGCCACTCAGACGATGTCAAGGACCAGTCATTGCTTGTCTCCTTCAACAAGTCCATCTCCATCTCAGCCTGAGGATCGTCCACCACTTCAATGGTCACCTGGAAGCCAGACACAAGGCAGAGCAGTGAGACAACGACCCTGGCCACAGGATGTCCCCTGGCACAGGGACCACCTGTGTGCTGACTCCACGAACACCAGCACGAGAGGTCATCTCATCTAGAGGGGCTGAGCAGGGGCAAAGCGGGAGGTGCTGCTTGTGGCAGGCTCAGCAGGCTGGCCAGGGGGGTCTGGCGGTCACCCAAACAGCAGAGCCACAGAAACAGACCCTGCTTTCAGAAGTTTTCCTGTCAGGGACTCAAATCAGGCTGTGGAGCCCAACCCATCCCACCCAGCCCCGCTCCCCACCTGGATGTTGGGGTTCTGGGCGCTCAGGTCGACGTTGGCCAGCCCGGGCAAGCTCTGCAGGTCCAGCACGAAGGGCAGGCTCTCCTCCCGGCCAGCACCACCGGGCTGGGGCACCGCTGGGCTCCTCGCCACCTGCTGAGCAGCTCCACGACGCCGGTGCCGCCGTGGGCCCGCCTGCCCGCTCCGCCGCAGGCCCCGCGCCTTGCCCGATGGCGGCAGCTCCTCGTCCCCGGCAGCACGGGGGTCGGACGAGGCAGAGACCTGCAGAGGGAAGAGGCTGTGAGGATGGGTCCCTCGCCTGCACAGGCACCTCCTGAAGGTGGTGGCTGCCGAGCAAAGGGGGGAGCTGGCAGGAGCTGGCAGGGACCCTTGGCTGCAAATGGCTGGGCTGGCCTCGTGTCCCCACGTCCCTCATCTCCATGCTGGCACAGAAGGGCTTGAGGCAGAGGGATGGAAACTGGAGATGGGAACAACTGGCAAAGCCCCCCCGTGGCACGGGTGTCTCTAGGAAGGCCCCTGGGGCCCTGTGGCTCCACACGGGGCACAGAGGTGCCCGAAGCCCCAACATCTCTGCCAGCAGCGTCTATTTCTGGCTGCCCGGCTGAAACCCCCTTTTGTTCCCAAGCTCTCGCCCTCTGCACCAGCCCAGATGAGAGCGGCGAGATTAACGAAGAGCGCGGCGTGCCCCTCCCCACGGGGGATGCGGAGAGGCATTTCTACCTGCAATTAGAGCCAGATGGTTTGGGGAAGGACTCCCCTCCCTTTCATCCTGATCACTGGAGCACTTCAAAGGCAGCTGGAGCCCGGCCAGGCTCTCATGAGCACACACAGCCTGTCCCCAGCCCTGTGCCCGCACATCAAAGCCTGCGCCCCCCTGTCCCTGGGGGAGGGAAAAGAGCAGCAGGGACACTGCTGGGCCCTTGGCTGCTGACCAGAGCAAGCTGGACGCAGGGCAGAGCCTGTGACAGACTTCACCAGATGGGCCCTGAGGAGAGAGGGCTGTGGGAAGCAGGGAGGTTGTGCCCGGGAGGAGCCTTTGGGGCTCCCTTCTCTAATCCAGCACTGCAGGGTGCAAGGCAAATGGGGCAGAGACAGAGCCCTCTGCCCTCCCTGTCCAAGTGTTTTTGGGGAACAACTCGCGGGAAGGATGCTTGGCTCTGCCCCAGCTCCTTGCCAGCTCTCCTCTTGTGTCAGGCCCTTCGTCACCCTACGGTGGGGCATGCTGCAGTAGGACACCCCAAACCTTCCCCGTGCTGCTCCTGGCCACAGCACAGAGCTGGTGCCTCCTGGGGGAGAGGAACACCCCAGTGCAGGCCCTTCCAGGGACACAGGGGGACAGCCGGCTGTGTCCTGGGCACTGGTGAGCACTGGCCACACGGCACCGCTCACTAGCACTGGGCTTGCTCCCAGCTGCATGTGCCTAACGCAGCCCCTGTGCAAGCACAGCCAACAGCACACTCAGCCAACAGACACTTGTGCGTAATTTGCAACAAGCTTAACGGGGCTTGGTAAACTCATTTCACAGATGACCCAAATTTAATACACATGGAAAGTGAGGTCTCCTCTAGCAATGAGATCTGAGCTCACCCAAGGACGTCACAGTGACTGAGCCAGGAACAGACTCCAAGTCTCCAAACTTACCCTCAGTGCCTAATTCAGATTTTACGCCCAAACAAGCTCAAGAAATTCAGAGTGCTGTTCCCACAGGGAAAATGTAAAACTGCCACAGGGGAACTGGCTGTGAGAGTGTTACCAGGCGGGCAGAGCTCCCTTTGATCCCAGATCCTCTGGGGGCACAAAGTCCCCTATGTCTGCTCTGGGTGGCCCCCATGGGTGACCCCCACCGAGCTGCACCCCTGGCAAGGAGCAATTAATTCTCCATTTCACTTCCAGCAGCCCCCATGCATGCCTCCAGCTCTTCCACAAAAAGCTTCCTGGCCCCATAGCTGCTGAAGGGCTGCCACTACTCACGTGGGCTCTGCAGGGCAGGGTGTCCCAGGAGTAACTCCTTTGGTGACAAGTCACTGCAGCGGGTACCCAGCCTTTCCCTCATCCCAACACGTGCATTGCTCTGAGGCTTTGCTAGGTTAAAACTTGGCCCTACATCAGAAGATGTCCCTCCTGACCGCAAAAAGATGTCCCTCCATGACACCCACCCTCTCCTCAGCCCTGCCTAAGCAACAGCTGGATAAGGCTGTCAGGCCTGGAGCTGAGCTATTATGGTGCATTAGCTCACAAAAAAGAAGAGCTTGGCTGTCTGGAGTGAAAATGATCTGAAGGCTATGTTGAGGCTTTGCATGGGGTTTGAGTGCATGAGGTCACACACAGCTTCTCCTCTCTGGGCCAAACCTGGCCATCAGTAAACCACCGCACGGTCAGCAGCTCCCCTCTCCTTCCACCACCAGGAAAGCACGATTGCCACCACACACCAGAAGCAGAGAGTACGCTGCCTGGAGCCCTTCCCAAGCAGTCCAGGCTCTCCCGCATGTAGGGCCACCTAAACACTTCAGGGCATAAACTCAGCAAAGATGTTAGGAAGTGGAAGGAACTCGTCAGCAATTCACACGGTGCCAGGCCTGTTTTGTACAGGAAAGGGGTAACGAGGTGTATGGGAAAGGTGTAGGCAAGGCCACGCATCTTTTCTATGGAGACTGAAGGCTGATATTTTCCCATTTCTAGTCTGAACACCTCTACTAAAGTTGCTTCAAAATCTGAAGATGACGAAGAGAACAGCTGCAAAACCATTCCAAGGGATGTAGAGATTTTTCCAGTGAGAGTTGTCCAATTCAATTTGTTTGTCAGGTTAAAAAGATAAAGCGATGACTTGATTTCCTGGTTCTTTAAGGAAATAATCCATCAGGCACCAGGGACTCCTTAATCTAGAACAGAAACACATAATGGGAACCAACATTTGTGAGTCAAAGCCAGACAAATTCAACTGAAAAATAAGGACCATGCTTTTAACACTGTAGGTGACTAACCACAGGAACAAGCTAACAAGGAAAGTGGCAATATCTCTTGTGGAGACAGTCCAACACAAGGTACCATCAACACATATGTACAGCATCTGTGCTGTGGAAAAAACTTGGAGATCTGATTATTTCCTCTGGTCTTAAAATATGCAGCTTGGCTATAAACTTCTCTGAGACTCTGAACTAAGCCTGTGTTAAGAAACCACAAGAATGACATTCACACACCGCAGCTCTGACATAAAAATGATTAGAGATGTGAGATCTCAGACCCTACAGCATTTTAAAAACCTGAAAGCATCAACAGATCAGTCCCTGTGCTGGGCTGTCCTATGACAACCAGGGACACAACTTTGCTGCCACCAATAATCACCGATACTTGTCCTCCCCACATGTTCTTCGGCATCTCTGCAGGCACTGAAAGCTGCCAGGGCTCACCACTTAAACCCACTGGCAGCGCTCTCTGCAGCTCCACGCATTGCCGAGCGGAGCTGCTCTTCGTTACAGGGCTAAGCCCAAGCCAAGCACGCTTGAGTCAGCTCCCCGGGGAGCGAAGCATCGCCACAGCCTGTGCATCATTTCCACCCACATCTGCCCTGAGCCAATTAGCAGGAACATAAACTTGTTCAGCTTGAAACCTGGGCACATAGGAGTCAGGTCAGAGGCAATGTCCAGGTTGTGCTTTGGGCTCGTTAACACTGCAGTGAAGAAAATGATGTGCTTGCTAAAGGCTGGTGTTGCACTGTGGGCTATAATTATAAGGAATGTGTTTTTTTCTTGCTTAATCATTACTGCTTGTATTGTTTCTTTTGAATGGCTTTACTGAAACAAGAACCCAACCAGAAGTATTTATCATTTCCTGAACAGAGTCTACACAAGTGTCTTCCTACTCTTTCCTCCAAGCTCCCTCCAACACTGTAAAATCCACCCTGCACTCTGCTGCAAACCTGCCTGCTTATGGAGCAGTAAACTACAAAGCAGAAATTGGGACTTTTTTTTTTTTTTTGTAAATAAAACTTTTCCCTCCGTATTTATACAAATGAGCTGCAAAGATCTGGAGAAAACTTTCCAGATTTTTTTTTTTTTAAGTTTTAGACTGAAACCAGGCGGGAACAACTCCAGGACAAGCTTTTGATATAGAGCTGCCAAGCACAGGGGTGCAGGCTGATGGATTCAAAAGGAAGCCCATCCTGGCTGGAGCAGCTCCCAGGCCTCAGTCAGGGCATCTGTAGAAAGGCTCAGAACAGCTTTTGCTGGCCGGAGTGGGTGAAGGGGGAGGTTATTACATTACTAACAAGTAACACTCTTAGGTCTCCTTAAAATAAACATTTAACAGTAGGGAACATCAACATATTCCATCTTATTCCATCAAATTCAACATGCCACTCTGCCTCTGCAATGTAAGGCAGGGGACACCTCCAGCTCCTCCTCTTCTTCTGCCCAGGTGACAGACACCACCAGCAAAGGGCTGTGGTGCAGGTAAAGCCCAGGACCGAGATCTCCCTGCTGCTCCCCTCACTTGTCCACCAACTTACACAAGTTCTTCCTTTGTTTTTGTTTTGTTTGTTTTTTAAATAAAGACACAAGCAGCTCCCTTTACCTTTTGGGAGAGCTCTGCAAGTGCTTGTGGAGTAGATAAGCCACTGGCTGTCGTTCTGCTGTGGGCAGATCCTGTTTATGACAGGTCAGTAGGAGCTGGCAGCAAACCACGAGCTGTGTGGGTCATTGTTACACCCCCACGATTATAGTTTTCACGCAGTTATCAAAATACTTCAGATCATGAGGAAACACTCTTCTAAATGGCCGCAACCCAATCGTCCCGAGCAGGGAGCTGCAGGAGGCAGCATCAAAGGCTTCCTCGTGTCTCTCAGTTATTTCACGATTGCGACAGCTGCAATCTCAAAACTCTTTCCAAGCTCTGGGACTGTGCTGTCTCGGAGGGCCCCGGCGTGGAAGACAGCACAGCACGGAGAACCACCAGCACGCAGCGCTGCAAGGGGCAGGGACACGGCCTGGTTGTGTGCGAGGCCCAGAGCAGGGCGGCCGGGGTGCCCTCGGCGCTCCTCACCACATGTCCACAGCCGCACAGCCCAGACCCTGCAGCAGGCTCTTCTGCGGGCACCTGGACCTGAAACGTGCCCATGGTGGCCTCAGCCAACTTCCCAGGCTTCTCGTGACACGAAGCCAAGACCTGAGGAAGGTCCCCCTAAAGGCTACCATGGCTCAGCTTCTCCTCCCCGCCTGCCTCCCTGGAGGGATGCAGACAAACCCCGCCACACGTGACGCAGCGCGGCGGTGGGTGCGGCACCAGGGCCCCACAGGGACCATGCAGAGAGGGGGACAGACACACAGCCGTACCCTCTGGTGCTCTCAGGCAAAGCCCCTTGCTCGGGCACATGTTTTCTGTTAACATAGTTGAGCTGTAATACGCGTAAGCTCTTAATGCATCTGCCTGAGTTGCTGTTAACTTGTTCCAGCTCTAAAACCCACGTGCTCCAGTAACCATTAACTTGTCCCAGCTAATGATGTACATTTGTCAGCCTGCACACCGCAGCCCTCCAACTGCTCCAGCTGCTGCCTCTGCCACCACTGCAGCCCGGGAAAAGCCGTGAAACCAAAACCCCCCAAACACAGCAAAGCCAGTGCCCCCCGTCCCTCCCACCCCCCACCCAATGTCCCATGGCTCCTGCCAAGCTGCCTGGGTTTCTTTTTCCCAAAGAGAAAAATCGGAGGAACCAGCTCAAAGCCAGCCACCCACTGCAAGGGAAGACCCCAGCCATCACCCTGCATCATCCCCAGACCCACCAGCACTTGTCCCAAAGCGCACACCACCACGGGGTGGGATGGAGGAGCACCTGCAGGGCAGGTTCCCTTGCCAGGCTCCTGCTGTGCTCTTTGTCACACGATGAAGGCTGCCCCAGCTCAGGACGTGTTCGCAGCCCAGACCGGGCCAGCCAGCAGCTTCTAGTCCCCGGTGAGAACCCCACCACAGCGACCAGGCTGCGTGCAGCTGGATCCTGGCCTTGCATCTGTCCAGCGGTGCCAGAGACCAGCAGACGGCGGCAATAGCCGGGAGGAATTTACTGCATTTTGTTCCCTTTGAAGCCGTGTCCTTCCCCTGGAGACTAAAGCAATCCACAGCCGGTGCCCTTCACACCGAAGCCACCCGGGACTCACAGGCATGTGGGTCACTGTCCTCTTGGCATTATCTCTTAAGTACGGACCAGCTTCTCAGATAAGCCCCAAACAGCTTCCCAGAGGAGCCCCAGGAGTCCCAACGCGCAAGGAAGGCACAAAAACTGAGCAGCTCTGAAACAGACCGTGCAGCCTGATGGTTACAGCTGGTCATGTCAAAGCACCTCATAGCCTAATGAAGGTGCCCTGCGAAAAGAAATGTTCTATTAATAAAGATGTCCTTGTGTTTTTACAAGCTTCTGTCTGAAACAGAAACATTCTTACACAGAAACACTGCTGCCGTCTCTTCCCTGCTCCTTGGCTACAAGCTCCAGCATTTTCAACGAGAATTGAGGCTGTGCTCAGGAGGCTGGAGCAGTGCACCTTGCTGTCATGGCCACAGATTTCCCTATGGGAAGCGTCCGGGTGTCTGACCTGGGAATTATCCTCAGTGGAAGAATATTTATCGATGCCATGGGAAGCAGAAGGCTCCATTTCCCACTCCCTGCCCCAAGACACTGACACAAGCACAGCAGCTGTAACTCCCTGGTGCACGCACCACACTGCCTCGCTTCTGTTTGCAGCTGGGCTTGAAGGGACCGTGGCTGAGGCACAATATTCCCACCTGATCTGTCTTTAAGAAGGTCTGCAAGAGCCCGACACCCTTCCCCTATCCTGGCTGGTGCTCAGCCCCGGTTTCAGCTGCTGGGGAGCTTTTGGCCACTGCTGACTGGGAGCAAATAAAGGGGAGCGCTTCCCAAGGGGTGCCTGGCTGACTGGGAACGGCTGCTCCAGCTGGGAAGCCAGAGGGCCGGGCAATGCCCTGTGGAGTGATTTCTGCCTAATCCCTTCCCTTACATGTGCCTTTTACAGGAACCCCTTTGATTCCCACAATGGGACCGCAGCAGACCCATGTGTGTGGTGAGAGAGGAAGGAGCCCCCTTGTCGAGCAGCTTCCCTACACCCGCTCCCCATTGTTTGCGCTCCTGACTCAGCCCCAGGGCGGGAGGGTTTTCAACTGTGTTGACTAAGATAATTTGGCACTTCTCAAAAGGAAATTTGCTACAAAGGGTAAAGTACCTCCCCGCGCACAAAGAGGCCCTTTCAGAGCGGAAGGATGCTTCAGTGCACGTTTTGTACCCGCAAATCCGACCTCCGCCAAGGACAAAGCCAGGGACAAGAACGCTTAATTGCTGAAGAAATGAAAAGGTAAAAAGCACATCCGCAGGCAGAGCGACTCTGCTACTGACCCAGCCTCTGCTACTGACCCAGCCGCACCGCACGGCCCGGGGCTCCCGGGCCCAGCAACCCCCTGCAGCCTCCCCCAGCATCCCCGGCACTTGGTTTTAAACTTTCTTTCCCTTTGCCACTCTCGCTGCCCATGCAACCAGTAAATAATAAGCTCTGTTCTCCCTCCCTTAATTCTCACGGGCCAGGCGCCAGCCCCGCCAGGTGCTGCGGCCAAACGCAGCCCTCATGCAAAGCCTGGTGTTTCTTTTGTTGCTGTCCCTTACCTCTTATCCGAGCAGCCGGCTTGCAGCCTCAGACCAGAGGAACCCCAACGGCAAGCCCTGGCCTGAATTTCCACCTTGCAGCCCCCCAGCAGCATGGGGGGCAGCTGGTAGCCCCCGGCAAGCTCATCGGAGCCAGGTTTGGGACCACGGCATGGTGCCACTGCTGGGATGCTTGCTACCAGCGCCAGCACTGCTGTCACTGTTACTGGTATTTCTGTGCACAGCTATTTAAGTGGGTGTATCTGAATGCAGTTTTAATCCCTTCCAGTGCTTGCCTTTCTAGTGTGCTAGAGCATCATTTATTTTGTATTTACTGGAAGAGCACGAGAACTGGTTTGTATCACCAGAAAGAAGCCAAACATCTATTAGCAATGCTGAAAGCCAATATTTTGAAACCCAGGGAGTTTATCAAAACATATTTTGCATTTAAATGCCCTGACTTCATAAATAAACAAAGCATTAAGCAATGTGAAGAGCTGTCCCTTGTCAAACAGGGGACCGCAAGCTTTTCCAAGCACTGTTATCCAGCTGTGAAGAGCTGCTGGCCTGTGTCACCGCCTGGACCTGCTGCACATCTGCCCAAGTCAGAGAGGGACGCATCTGGCCTGCAAAAGCACTTCCGAAAGCCCTGCTGTACACTTGTCTGCTTCTTTGGAGCCCCTGTAGCCTTCTGAAACAGTCAAGAAGCCTCACAATTAATGGATGTCTTCTCTCGTTAGATTTTCAGTCATAGTTTGGGGAGAAAGTATTCAACTTTCAGCTGCCTTTTCAACTGCCAAAGAGACTGAAGAAATAAAAAATACTTTTGCTAAATCTGTTGCTTGTGCTGGACTCAGGTAATTAGGGCAAAGCTTTTCTGCACAGTATCACAGCAGAGGAAATGCAAGTGCTTGGTTGTTTTGTAAAGGCTGGAAGTGGCAGATCCTTACTGAAGTACAGGACTTTGGGACATAGCCACAAGGCCATCACCCACAGACAAAGCATGCTTCCTCAGTCCTTCCTGCAATTAGAAAACTTTCTAACTCAAAAAGTTGATGATAGCCTTAATGTTTTTAATTTTTCTCAATTGTTTTAGTACAGGAGGGCAACTGCGAGGCTCAGTACAGCTTATAAAAAAATCCCATTAAAGTTTAAACAGGAGAAAAATGTTTGCTTTAAAGAAAGATGCTAAATTAGAGTAAGTGAATGTTAGGTAATTGTTTAATCGTTTTGATCGTCTATCTGCTCTGCGCCGTCACTTCTTTGCTTCCCCAGGCCCCCTTCCCTCTGCCCACATCTGCAGGGCATTACCCATAACGTAACCAATACTCCAGATGTGGTTGCCCTGCTGCCATAGAGACAGGACCTATCAGCTTTGCAACATGAACCATCTGTGCATATGACCCAAAATCACTCCGGCTTTTTTTTCTAACCACCATACTGCTGCGCTCGTGCTGTCCGCTTGGCTACTCCAAATTCGTCCCCACATGCACCAGAAACAGAGGATTTCCTCCCAAAACGTGGCCAATGCATGCAACGATGCCTGCTGCCTTCTGCCCACTGCATCAGCTGGATGCCTGAGCCTGGAGGGGTGCACAGAAAGGAGGAACGGGAGCAGTGACAGACCCTGGGAGGAGTCCTCCGTCTCCTCGTCCTTCTTGTTCCTGGGCTGAACCGCCGCCCTGCAGCCCGTGCCTACAAACTCGTTTGATGTTTGTATTTCTGCAGGAAGCGCAGGTCCAGAGGACAGAGGCTCTGCTGTGTACGTACCGATGTGATCTTTGGCCCGCCGCACAACGCTCCCCATTCAGAACCATTTACACGCTGGTGCTGAGAGCAGCTCTCCCCACTTTCCACGCGGCTGCAGATGTCGGATAAACACCGGCCTGAGGCAGCCCTCAGGGTCCTGCTGCGGGGACCCGCACCACCCCGTAACGCGCTGGCTGTCCCTGCCCATCGCTCGTGGCCCCTTCTGCAACGTGGCCGCGATCATTTTGCAGATTTCACGGATACACCCCTACTCTGCAGCCCAACAGCCCGAGCACGTCCAGCCTGGCATCTCCCTGGTGGCGTCTACACTTCTGCTTGAAGTTTCCCAAGCAGCACCGACGTGGCGTTAGCAGTGCTGTGCCATGCAGCATCCCCGCGGCTCCTGCCTGCATCTCTCGCTCCCCGCAGCAGTCGGGACCACAGCAGGCTGCACTCAGCCCGTGCCCCTCTGTTCGCTGTCTCAGTTTGGCTCCCCGTGCAGCAGATGCGTTTCCACACTTGTTGCTTTCCTGCCGTGCTGCGAGGAGCTGCCGGAGTGGCTCCCGGGGGCTCAGCACCGCGGGGCGCTGCAGCAGGGCACGGCCCCAGCCTCCTGCGCCGCGGACCGACCCCGCGGCTCCCCGCACATCGCTCAGCCGGTGTCACCGTGCCCGGGCAGCCCTTCCAGCGGCAGCATTCCTGAGGGGGCATTGGGAGCACAGCCCTGCCTGCCGAGCTCTCCAGAGAAGGGCTCCAGGACGGGCTCCAGCCCCGCCGGCCCCGGGCTCCCCTCCCCAGATGGGAGCCCGGGGACCCCCCCCCCCACCCCCGCCGCCCCCTCACCTCGGCCAGCTTGGGGCTCCTCTCCCTCGGGCTGCTGCCGCGCTGCCTCCTGACGGGCAGCCCCCTCACGGCGGCCAGCAGGGTTGTCAGGAAGACAAAGCCGAGGAGCAGCACCACTTTCCCCCTGACCAGCGGCATCCCGCCCGGCTCGGCACGGCTCGGGCTCGGCGCGCACCCCGCCGGGCACGGCCGGCCGCCGCCGGGGCCGTCCCTTCTCGGGAAAGGGGAAAAAAAAAAAAAAAAAAAAAGGCAGAGAAATAACCCCCCCCAAAAAAGCGCAGGGCTCCCTCCCGCCGCCGGCCGAGCACGCTCGGGGCTCGCCTGCCGGTGCCGCCGATGCTGCGGGATGGCTGCAGCGCCCCGTGTGCGGGCGGGGGGGGGCCGGGGGAGGAGAGGGCTTCGCCTCCCCACCCCCCGTGCTAATCCCGGCGGCAGCCTCATCGCCTTCCCTCCTCCCCCACCGGACTCGCTGCTCCCCCGTTCCGCCGCCGGGCCGGGCCCGGGGCTCTTTGTTCCGCTCCCCCCCGGCACCGAGGGGGGGACCCCTCGGGGCCGGGAGCGGCCGGGGCAGGCCCGGGCCTCCCGCAGCCTCCCCCGGGCACGGCCCGGCCCCGGGGCTCGCCAAAGGGGGCTCCAGGCGCAGGGCCCGGCCCCCAGGAAGGGTGCGGGGCTGCTTTCTAGGGGGCAGGGGGTCAGCAGCCCTCCGGGGAGCAACCCCTTGGGGAAAGGAAACGAACAAACCCCCTCACAGCCCCCGGGGCCCTGCCCGCACCCCCAAGCCCAAAGCAGGACCCCAAACTCCTTCCCGTCCCTCCCCAGCGCTGACATCTGCTGCGTGCAAACTTGGGGCCGGGACAAATGGAAGGAAGTGTTTCAAACCAGCCCCAGCCTGCAAGACAGATGTGAGGTCAAGCGTCCCATGCGAGATGGATCAAGGAGCCCTTTCAAACATTTTGTTAGCAGCATGACAGCCGATAAGTCTGACAGCCACCGTACGCACTGCCGGAGGGAATCCCCTCCAACAGCACCCAAGGGCAGCAGGCGGCTTACGGAGCTCCCCTGGGTGCTGCACACCCAGAGCGGTCCCCTCTGCACACCCACCTCTCTGCAGCAGCCACCCAGCCCGTGCTGCACTGGAGACGGATGAGAAACAGCCAAACACGCATCTCACAAGCAGAAGTTCCTCACCTGAGAGTCCTAGGACAGAGGGGGACACTGATCTGAGCTCTCACACAGGCTATAGCTCTGCTCAGCCCCAGTGGTGCAGCTTCAAGAAAAATCACAACAGAACTTTTATTTTTAAATTCTTTATTATGCAGAACATAGAATATATTTGAATGGATTTTTTTTTTCCCAAGCAGTTTGTTTTTTTTTTTTTTTTTTTTTCTCCAGTGTTTTTTTTTTTGTTCTTTACATGCATTGTTACCTTTTTAAAGCCAATGTACCATCTGTTTATCTTTTCCCTGCCCATAGAGCATCCGACTTCATGTTAATCCCCAGTGTAAAAAAAATTAGACATCTGGCATAAAATATTTTGGGGGGAGCCCATTTAAAAATTTTATCTAAAATGTCTTATCTACAAAAAAATCCAATATATTATGTACATTATAGCAACACAGAGGCATAGGAATACAGTGCAATTCAAGACTAAGTGCTGTGACTTGGTAATTCTGCCCAGGGCTTGTGGAAATGTGGGCCACCATTGGCTTTGGGACTGCTAACCTAAAGCCTCAGGCTCCAACGTTACTCTCATCTCTCTCAAACTGTCCTGAAGTCACTATCGGAAGGCTGGAGATGCATTTAGCTTAATATACCGTTAGGGGGTAGCAGAAATACTGTCTGGACAGCATGAGCTTTGGCAAAAAAAAGTTAATGCTTTACAATGTCCAGATGCTTTGGTGCACATTTCACTTAGCCAAGGGTATTTTTGGAACTGCACCAACCCGTGGCGTATTCAAGTGAGACCTGTTCACCTAATGTTGAGAAAATTAACTTGCTAGCTGCCACTGCTTTTGAAGTCCCTGACCCTCTCAGTAATTCTGCTTTCAGCAGCCCAGGGACCAGTTACCAATGTTTGCTACATAGGAACATCAGTGCAGAGCTGCACTATTTCTGGCCTTCACATACAGGCACCTCTCCTGCTCCTCAAACAGCTGCTCGCCAGGCTCAAATGCAAATAGAGCCGGACAGCAGTACGTATTGCTTAACTACCAGCACAGGGTATTCTTCCGTGGGCTAAAATCCACTGCATGCTTCAAGGTCAGTTTTAGTTTCAATTCTTCATACCAAGAGTCACAGTTTAAGGCCTTCGACACACACCACACTCATCTCCTTCACCCAGCCCCTTGCAGGGACGTAAACACAACAGCTCCAATGCCTGCACTAAACACTTCTCTTCAAAGCTAATGCACAGTACCTCGTCACACAAACACCGTGTCTGTGCTTTAGATTCACATCCAAATCTTTCACAGGTAAACAACTTGCAAGACTGGGAATGTTTACAGGAATAGGAGCCATCACAATGACATCTGAGTTGGTTTTTGTTTTGTTTTCTTTTTGAAACCATGTTCAAGTTACACAGTTCACACGACCGGTGTTTTTCCCAAATGGTCTGATACCACTTGGGTGCCAGCTCCAGAGCTGAAGCCAACAAATCCCCTGGTGAGGGGTCAATACCAGGCATTCACAGATGTTTCTGTGCTTCACTGGTGTTAGAACAGACTGCAGGCACCTTGGCTCCCTGTACAGAAGGTGCAACCCACACAGATCCCAGCACGCTTGGCTCTTTCACAGAGCGAGCACAACGTGCAGGGTTTCAGACTGAGCATTTAACACTGGGGTAAATCTCCACAAGTTTCATTCCGTGATGAACTGAGGGAGCTTATGCATAGCACTCCAGCTACAGTGGTGCTAGATTTCTCTTAGATGACTCTTAGATGAAATATCTTAGATGAAATGGACATCTCATGCTCACGGCTTTCCTCCAACCTTTCCTATCGTCTGTCTGAATAGATAATAGATAGAACTGCCATAAGCTGAATATTTTTCAGAGGTAAAGAAATGAAGATTTGCACAGAAGGAAACACTTGTTTACTTGGTGTGAAGAAGTTTTAGAGAAGTGTCCCTTTGGCCACTGAAAGTTGCATTCCTATCTTAAGGATCCTTGTTCCAGTACACATGGAAGATCCCTGTACAGCTGAGAGTAACTGGTGACTGACTGCCCCATTCCTCCCTCCATCTCTGCTGTATCAGGAAGTCAGATTTCCTTCATCCACACAGCACAGGGCCGGATCACCGA
The DNA here is from genome assembly GCF_964211825.1 of Aythya ferina. Taxonomy (NCBI): domain Eukaryota; kingdom Metazoa; phylum Chordata; class Aves; order Anseriformes; family Anatidae; genus Aythya; species Aythya ferina. The sequence goes on along the minus strand of NC_140301.1, from coordinate 38,539,177 downwards.
TTTCGCTGGAACACTCCCCTTTCCTGCTCTGTGCAAAGGTGCAGCTCTGATGCTGGGCACCACTTCTGCACTCTCAGAGGAAATATCAAGAGAGGATGGATGAAGCGATTCCTTCCCTGAATGACTTCAACACGGTAAGATGTTTGGTTGGTTCACTCCTGAGCCTAAAGCAGAAGCATGCTACACCAATAATCCAAGAACCAGAACAGCTCTCTAAGGACGCTACTTAGAAGGAAAAAAAAAAAAGAAACTGAACAGAATTAAATACACCATATACACAGATACTATACAAGAGTTTGTGTTTTCTGTAGAAACAAAACCAAACACTTCATTACAAAACAAACAAACAAATGAAACAAACAAACAACAAACAATAAAAAAAAAAAGTTTTTCCTCTCTTCCAAAGAACTAAAAAGAAATTATGAATCAGGCTCCTTAAGACAAAGGTCTCCTACTTGGGAAGGCCAGATTCTAACAAGAAGCAGATCCCTTACCATTCGCTGGGTAATAGGAGATTCTTTACTTTCTTAAAAGAATATGGCCATCAGCCTTGAAAACTATAATGGTTCTGAACTCTTCACTCAGCTCAGCAGAGGCAAAATCTTGCTTGCTAAGGTCTTCAGAGTGGTACCGGGAAGATAACTATTGTATATTTACAGGCAAGTTTAGCCAATGTACAGTACAGGGCAAAAATCCTTTGTTCAAAAGCAGCCTTCATTTTCTTTTGAATTTTGCATCTCTTAAGAAATACCAGGAGTCATTTTCAATTACAATGTCTCAGAGAAGTTGGCAGGGACTGAAGTCTATTTCTTAAGCAGCTTTTCTTCCTTTGTGATGTCTCAAGTTTGGTTCTTTCATTCACTTCTACTGCCAGGACAAAAGGGAGACAGATTTTGGGTCAGTACATAATATCAAATCAGCAATCCACCCGACACATAACCGTGACAGCATATGTGCTGTAGGCTTGCCTAGCACCAAACCAGTAGTGGTTTGCTTCTTAGGTTGTGGGAGCGGAGTTTTTCAGTAGGTGTGAAAAGATTTTCCTGACTTTTAAGTTAACAATTCACTGAACATGAAAGTGCTAAATGTTAGACTGCTTAATTTTCAGAATTAGTTTCAACAGGTACCAGACTACGGCAGAACAGGTTCCCCCAAATAAGAGACCTCCTCAGGTGTGTGTGGGGAAATGTTGCTTCTCAGAAAGAATACAGGAGTGCTGAAATGTAACCAAGCAGTTTGCAAATGCTACTAACTGCCTGAACGATTTCTGAAATGTCTTTGCAACCCAGAATTCAAAGTCATGCAGACAGCATAACACAGCAATAAGATACTGAAGGGCCGAGATTGTAGCATGAGCACAATCTCCTTTAAACAAATACAAATGGAATCCCAGTACGGAGATGGATAATTATAGAATACAGTTCCAGAAGTGTTACACAGGAGTTATCTGAGTTATTGATATTTATCCAGCCTTTTTTCCTCCCTTCTAAAAATGAGCTGCCCTAAAACTGAATCCCAGAGACAAGACTAAGACTAGAGACTTGTAGAATCTGTGATAACCCATCTCTGACTTAATATATTATAAGTTTCAAACTGACTGACTATGCAGTGGGTACCAGCACGCTGTACACCTGGGAAGGCTCAAAATAGCTCTCTGCTGACCCATGCCTTTGAGTTGGTTGGTTTTGTCAGCTCTTAAACTGTTTCATGATCGAGTCAACCAACTTCCTCTTGTTCCCTGCTACAATCAAGAAAGAAAAAAAGAACAGTTCTTTGAGGTAAAACTTCTTGAAGTCAGAAAGCAGGTCACCTGCTGGAATGTTAGAGCTGGTCCTGGGCAGAATGTAGGTGAGAAAGGTCGAACTGATAAAGCGAGCTTATGTAAGTGCAGTTTACTCACTCTGTGGCTGAACAAATGAGATTACTCCATAGCCATCAAGGCTGCACATGCAGGTTACAAACTTCTTGGACTGTGTACACACTGTGCTCCAGAAGGCGAGCAAATCAATGTTAGGGGACTAAGACAAACACTTACCCAGACCTAGTTTGAAAACAGTCAGTTTTAGTTCTTCTTAAGTAATTAAACTTCTGAAATGCAATGGTAAAAAACTGAAGCAGTGTTTTGTAGTGCCGTTACATTAAAATGTAGTAAGATCTATAAAGATGTGAAGATAGATATTATATAAAACAGAAACCAATGCTGCTTTAACTCACTAGATGTATTCGCAGAACTGCTTGGTTGCAGTGACCGAACAGCTCCTTCCCCATTAGCCAAAGAGTGAACATAAAAAAAATTATATATTTATTTATAATTTATAAACATATATTATAAGTAAATATATATGTATGTATATATATATAGCAGCACCAAATTGCTTTAAGCTGCATTCTGCTTTAGCTTTAAGATGAAGAATCTGTTTGAGAAACTCCACTGCCACCTGCAAAGGGCATCATGCTAACCCAAACTCAAGAGCTGGCCCAAACCCAACTGACACAACATTAAAGCATTACTATTTTTGCAAATAACCTACGAGTCCAGGGAAACAAAAACACACCAAGAACTATACTGCAACTGACTCCTGTTGTAATATTTTTGGTATCTCTTCAATGATGTGTTCTGTTCACTGAGAGAATTCAAGATGCTATGACTGTGAAGCAGACCACCTCTAAGGTGCACTAAAGGAAAGGTGTCTATTTTAAACTTTGATCGGAGTAAGACAGCGTGGAACTTGAAAAATAAAGATACCAAACTGCAACTGGCTCAGTGAACGTTAATTTGATCTCACAGTAATAGAAATGGAAAAACATGAAGACCTCAACCCAACTGCAGTTGTGAGGACAGTTTCTCTTTGGGGAAGCCTATATAGACTTCACAGCTGCCAGTTATGAGACTTTGTTGGCTAATTGAAACATAACATACGACACAAGACACAATCTGTCTATACTCTTTGCATAAGAGCCTTGGACAACAAGGCCAAAGAAGAACATCTCATACGTGACAAGAAAAGATCAGCGTGGCAAAGGGCAGTGATCATTCTTTCACAGATCTGCGTGAAATAAGTGGTTCCCTAATAGCCATCCATTGTACAGGCCTGCTTATTCAGAGGTTCTGGTCTTAGAAGGAAGCACAAGGCTTGCTATGGTTTGCTGAAGTCCAAAAGCACCCTTCTAGAACCTATCAGCTACCAGATATACTTGTTCGTGGTTTTATAATAGTTCTAAAGCAAAAGCAAAAATAATCTGAAGATGAGAAAGCAATACACACACACACAAAAAAAAAATTTAAAAAACAGAAGTATGTCAGAAGGAAGACAGATCATCCCAATTTAAAAATAACTAGCACAAAAATCTCTCCATCACTTACCCTATATCAAGAGGACAATTACTGTCAAAATCTGATATCCATACTGGGAAGGAAAAGAGGCTAGAGTCCCCGAAGTCTCTCTGCCTGTGGCTTACAGAACTAAATAATGTTTGGAACAATGGTCCTGTCAGTGACATGTCAGCAACACATTTATTTTAAAAAAGCTAAATTCAAGTTTTAAACACAAGTAACTGCAAAAGGAAGAAGCTTTGGTTGATTACCCATCTTGTCAAATACGCCAAAGTTAGCAATCAACAGTTTCTCTAGGCAGTTTCCAATGAACGGACAGGTTGGCTCACTCCTTACTGGGAAGGTCAGACATCTAGCAGTGACACTGGAAATGCTGCCATGCCAGCATCACACATGCTCACAACATCTCAGCCAGCATTTGGGAGGCTAATGGTGCATACAAAGTCTGAGCTGATCAGCCACAGCCAACTCGGGTTGCTGTGAACTTATTGAGACAAATAAATAAAAAAAAAGCAACATGAAAAAATAAAGCCAAGCACCTCTAGGGCCAGACCCTGAAGACACAGGAATCAAAGCTTTTTTTTTTTTCTCCTCTCCCTATTTACAAAATGCCATTTAGAGCTGATGTGGCCACTTCAGTATTGTGAGGAAATGTCTTTTATGCTAAGCAGTCTTAAGTGTGTTGTTCACAGACTCTGCGGGCTGCGTGCCACCGTGTCCCACAGGGTGTGTCCCTCCCACCAAGGCACATGGAGGGAGTTCAGTCTTCTGTTTCTTCATATGTAGTCTCATCAAATGGCCGGTCCAAGAGAGGTACCAAACGGTGACGGGAATATTTCAGTTGCAAAAGGTCCCCAACTTCATTGATTTCTTTTAACGCCTGAGAAAGAGATCACAGGATATCAGCAGAAGAAACAGATGCAAGAAAGCTATCAGCACATCTTCCTTTTTGCATGCCAACAGACCGCTCTGACAGCAAAGTAGGATTTCACCAGGCTGTAAGTTTGCAGGTTTGGAAGTGTGCAAGATTTGTTTTTGATTTTTGTATTTGGAAGCCTCTAGACCAAGTGAGCAGCACTGGTCGTTCAACTGAGAGTGACCCTGTGCTACCTGACTACTCCAACTCCAAGGCAAGAACATAAAAACCATCAATATTACCCCAAATTTCACTGTCAGCCAAAATAAAGCCATGTCTATTCATAGGCAGATCAACTGGGAACAGTGCTCCTCCTGTAGTCCCAAGTCCCAATAATTAATATTTAATTAAAAAGACCTTTGTGTGGATTCCAATTGTGTGCTTATTGGCAGGGCACACCGGGCACAAACCTACGGATAACACTCTCTTCCTAAGGAATTAATAAAGCTGAATTGGAAAAAACATACCTGGAGGTTTGACTCTCATTCTTGTATCATACAATATGAAATCATTGTGCATGCTAATATACTGTGCCTGAAATACTATGGTTTTTAAACTACAAGGCAGTGAAATGCAGCCTGTGATATTATGCTAAGAGCTTCTGTTGATGTATTTGTTGTATCTGCATTTGACTAATTTAAGTTGCTCATACGCAACTAGAGATGCAAGCTCTATATAATAAATAATATTGTATGGGAGATTTTTTTTTGCCACAGAGAAGTCATTCAGGGTAGGACTCCAAGCACTTTTTATTATTTTTAATTCCCTGGAGAGCAACCCTCCCTGACTGTTGCCACAAAGACACCACCTCAGCAACTGATGGCCCAGAACACTGCAAGTGAGCTAACAAAACCTTTCACTATGATACGCATGGAAATCACGGGAAGTTTACCAGAGATCAAGCATCTGCAAGCATAATAAGGAAAGTCAATACTCATTTAATTGTGCAATCTCTTTGGGAAGACAGTCTCACAACAGGATTTGTTACAAGTCAAACTCTAAGCTTCGATTTATTTCTCTACAGATCATTCCTGGAACAATGTCCAAAAATAAGTCAGTTGCTGCAGAAGAATTTCTAACAGTATGTGATGCTAATTATCTTATACCTGGCAAGTGACAAAGATGTGTGCAGAGGATGACTTTCAGTGTGATTTCTGAACTCAAATGTTGGCATTCTGCATTCCCTTGAAGTTTAAATGTGTTCAGATCAGTACACTCAACATTCCTTTAGAATGCCACCAATTCAACAGCAATACTCTGATTTTACCATGTTCTGGGTCAGATGCCTGTCTCCTGAGAATAGTTGGCAGACTGGGGTTAATATCCCTACATGCTTTTCCTTCCTGGATGAACTGTCCAAGTTTTTGTTTCTTTAAACAATGGCCCCTCATGCTTGTTATATCTGGCAGCAAGAACTTCTCCACTCTAAAATCTGAAGGAATGGAAAGCCCAGAAGTTGGACCTCAGTTTAGAAAAAAAAAAAAAAAAGCACAACAAAACACCAAGAGCATGGGCACAGTTTGCCAGAGCTTAAAGTAAAGACCCCATATGGAAACAATTTAAGGTTGAATTTCTGTTGAAAGAGTCTGTTAACTGTTATTCTTGAACACAGATTTAGGATTTTATTAATTTAAAACAAAAAGGTCCATGTGACTAGCAAAGAGTACAAAGGAAATGGCATTGGTGAACTCTGACTTCAGGAGAGTGTAATATATTTTTCATCACTGAAAAGAAAGCACCAGCCCACAGGGATGCAGGTTATGAGGGACTTCACTCTGATCCTGAGCCAAATATTTTCAGGCAAGGAAGTTTTATTTACATAAAACGGTTAAAATTGTAACTGAGAACTGTTCACCATCATGTGGGTTTATTTAATAAGAACAAGGAAGCATTACAAATATCAGCATTTACAAGACAAGCTTCTCTTCCCCATAGTCCAAACCCGGATTAATTTTGTTTAGAAGAAATGCCGTGATAACAGCACTAGTTAGCATCCATACACACGTGGATGGGCTACCCAATTCTCCTGTCTCGGACTCGTACAAGCTCTTTGCAAGCTCTTGTACTCATTTCATTTTTTTTCCTCTTGGATATTGTTGCCACAGTTCAGCAGAGGGATCAGATCTGCTGCCTGATGCTGTCTTAATTACTAGCTGCCTAAAATCAACTCCCTTTCACTACAACACAAGACAAACACAACACAAAGTCACTGACACAAAGACTTGCTCCTTATTAACTCCCCTTGCCAGTGTTCTGGGTTCAGAGCATTCAGTTGTTTTGAACTTTTAAATGGTTTATGCCAACTTGGAACAAAGCCCTCACATGCTGAATTAAACCAAGATTTCTTCATTCACTTCAAAATTCACACCTCATTTTGTCCTTGATTAATTTTCTTAGGCAGACAAGCCCTAATATATTAAACAAGTATTTCTTTTGGTTTACTGCATTTAGCACCTACATGGGTACTCCAGAAATGAGTCTTTAGAGTTAAATGCACAAAACTTGAAATATTTTCTGGAAAGTTGAAAGACTTGTAAGTAGGTTGATTAAAACCAAAAAACTCTTTTCCTCAGCAGGCTAATAAAAGTTGCAGATTGTTTTTGGAAAAGAACAAGTATAGTACTTGTAAATATTCTGTGAAAACAGCTTGGTAAGGTTAAGACTCCAGCTAGTAGCTAACAGAGAAGACAAAGGCTAACTGGCAGCAAGAAGTTCTGTGGCACCGAAGGATGAGAAGTTTGAAACCTTTTTTTGACTTGGTGGCAGATGTCTGTTTATATTACAACTCCTACTCACTGTTCATGCTATGAAATGTTACTGCCTGATCATACTTGGACACTGGGCACAATTTCTCCTTTATAATTCTATGATGACTATTCCCAGCCACCTTCTTGTCCATAACATATTTGAAAATACTTGCAAAGATTTCTCACTGACCTCATGGGCCTTTAGATTCTTCAATGCAAGTCTTACGCCTAAGGACTAACAACAAAGGTAGCATGTAACTTGACTTATTCCATGTACTTTGTCACTAGGTTCCTATGCCATTCAGCAGCAGCCCCATGTTTCCCTTAGTCTTCCTTTTGCTACAAATATCCCTAAAAAAGCCCTTCTTGCTGTATTTCACGTACTTCAACACATTCAGCTCCAAGTGGGCTTTTGCTTTCCTGACCTCATCTTTGCATGCTCAGGACAACGTCTCTGTATTCCTTTCAGGTCCTGCTTGTACCTCTTAAATGCTTTCATTTCATATTTCAGTTTTGTCATTTTGTTCATCCATGCAGAGCTCCCATTGCTTTTGCTTTCCTGCATGTCAGGATAGAGCATTCTACAGCCTGGAGATAAGCACTTGGAGGAGTGTGGGGGAGGAAAGTCAACCCCCTCCTCTTTTCAGGACCGTATCCTATGTGATTATTTCATGCAGGCTCTGTAAAGGGCAAAGTCTACCCTCCTTAAATTCAAGGTTGTGACTCACACTAACTTAGGCTCTGAGTCAGAGAACAACAGAACTGGAAAAATCACAATGGAGAACTGAGCCTAGGACAGACTATGTATATGTCTGTCTTATTCAGAAGACTCAAAAATGAATGTAGTTACCATATTCAAAATGTATAAAGGATAGTCAGGTTTATTCATAAATCCCCTGCCAATTATATTAGTCAGAGAGTAACTGCCATCCTTCATTTTTAAAGTAGCATCTCCTAACTGAGATACAGACCTCCTTTAAGAGGGTTGCTGCTCCTGCTGGAACATGCCTAGTGTGGGCAGGAGCCAGCAAGGCATTGCACATGGCACAGCCTCATTCAGGAGGGGATCATTTATGATACAGTGCTCTGAAGCCATAAACAAGAGCTGGAATAGTAATGTTTGGAATAAATGTGCTCACTGGTAAGCCACATGAAGGGGTTTGCAGTTGCTCTTGAAAAGAATACGGATGTTTCGTGGAATCTTAGGCCTTTTTTTTTTTTTTTTTTAAATCAACTTGTGTCTAGTATCAGAAGCACCAGTTTTTTTCCCTTTTAAAAGATTCCATTTCACAAGCTCAAGAACTGAAGGCAGAGCCTCTAGAGAAGGGAAAAAGCAGTGTCTCAAGGGAACAAGACTGTCCCTCTTGCATATTTGAAACGGGAAGAACTTTCTGACATTTACTGAAGGCAGCCATTCTGCTTTGTTGGGGAAAGGAATGAGATGGTGTCATTGCCAGCTCTACTACACAAGGCTTTGAACATTAGGTTCAACTCTTTTGCATACCAAACATCAAACCAGTCTACAAAAAAAAAACAACCACAAAAAAACAGAATTGTTATCTCTGTTTATAGAAGGCATAAGCAAGAGGGAGACAAGATGAGACACTTACCGTATCAAGCATCTCTTTGGTATGAGCTGCAGACAAACAGAATCTGGCTCTGGACTCGATGATTGGTGTGGCAGGGAAGCCCACAACCACAACACCAATGTTCCTCTTTAGCATCTCACGCCCAAACGCACTACCAGAAAGAACAAGGAAAATTGTCAGAATGATACCAGGTGAGGCAGAACATCAGCATAAAGGTCTCAGCATGTTAACTCATATTGGCCTTTATTAAACAAGCCAGTAACACTGAAACTGAGCTTCCAGTGCTTTCTTGTGGAGGTAGAATGTCTCATCACAAGGCCCTCTACTTCAATCCCAAGATGGTAAACCAAGGATGACCGCATGTGGCGGGGGCTGGTCTTATGCCAGGCTGTTTCCAAATGGATTTGTAGCCTAAACTTGAAAATATTTCTGATAGGAAACTAAGATGTGGGCTCAGAAGTTGGACTACACAAGGAATTGACCCCTGGCGCAGATGATACTGCAATTTCTAAATGGTTTGTTTCTACCAATTAAATGAAATTCAGGTACGTTATGGAGTCACAGAATGTACGACTTTTTAAGTGCTTTTCATGGGAACATTAAATCACCACAATAAATTAAGATCATCTAATGTAATACCAAACTTTTTTAAGGAAGGTGCAAAAATCTCACTCAACAGTCACAGAATATCTTCACGTATGCAATGAGAGGAATGACTAGATTCTTTCCATAACGGCAGTGCAATTGTGGGTGTTTCTAGAGGCCACAGTAAATGGTTCAGCCCTTTCAAACTGACATTCTTCTCTTTAGAAGTAGCAATGAATTAAGATTGATGGGCACCTACAACAATAACACCCTTTCACTTGTTGTGTTTTTTTAATGTTTTCTGCCTTCTGCTGCAACATTTTATAAATAAGTATATCCTAATATACTTTATTTTGTATCCAGTTAGTACTCTCAAACTTGAAACATACTTCAAGAGAGAAAGAAAGGATGAGGTAGACCCAATGTAGACACCAATGGCCAACTCTCAGAGCTCTGTGCTCTTGCCTATTTTTAACTAAGCTACTGGCCCAAATGCTCAGCTAGCAAACATTTCCACGAACGTTTCCAGGGAAAAGATTGCACTGATTAGTAGAACAGCTGGAAGGTAGACACAGTACGCACTGTGTGCTGGACAGCACATATCGCAGGCTCCACAGCACCCATAAAGATTTTATGGGCCTTTTAAATTTGGTTGCACTGAGGAGGGTGGAAGACTACCATATCTAGCTTCATGAAGACAGCTAGATGTTTGTTCCCTCACGGAATACAGCTGAGCCAGACCAAAGACTAGCTGAGCTGGAAGAGCACTAAAGGTGTTCTGTACTGCTTAAAATGAAGCTATGCTTTCCAAATCTGAAAGTGTTGGTTGAGCACTGCATTATGCATGGACACTAAAAAGCAGCTGTCAAAGCCAAGTTGTCAATGAAATCAGGATGTTTACATTGCAAAATATTTTAATATACAAATTATATCCTGTTAGCAGAATTTCAGACTTAAGTATCCACACAGCAGTCCACAAGCATTTCTAAAAAAAAAACCACCATGTATTAGCATTCTATTAGTACTTACAATAATCATGCCTGAGCTATTAAATCACTACAGTAGTAGTGTGTTCCCCCTTCTCTTTTTTATTTTATTATCATTGTTGTTATTTTTTAATTTTCCAAAGTTCAGCTATGGGAATGTTCACTGCTCCTGACCCATGAACTGTTGAAAAGTTCTTCCAGTAACATTCTTATATGAGTTTCCAATCAATTTCAGCTTCTCTTTAGTGAATATATGTACTCTATATATAAATAAAATGAAAGCTTTACTACTGCATGTCACGTCTTCTTTACTACTGCATGTCACGTTTTACAAATTGCTTCGCTGAAGTGCTCTTCTGCAGCCCCAAGCTACAAGCCCCAGTTTTCTCCAGATCACCTATAGGAAGTTTCTATGTTTTACAGAACTTAGTAATGGTCACAGAAGTAAAAAGCAGAACAGTCTTATCTTACATTTACAGAAGTCTTAATATCTTTTAGCATCCTAGCTTTAAAGTAGATGGATGAGAAGTTACCCCTTTAAACCTACCCAATTTTTGCTGGCATGTACAGCATCAGAGGCACAACAGGGGAGTCTTCATTTCCATAGATGATAAAGCCCATCTCTTTCAGTCGTCTCCTGAAATACCTTGTGTTCTCTGCTAGCTGCTGCACACACTCTTTCCCTAGAAAAGAAATTAAGATAAGACCATGAACACAACAGTCCTAAATCATGTGTAATTGCAGCACAAGACCTCTAGCTAAAGTACAGACCATGAATGTATCATTTGTGCTTATGGAAGTTTTAAAATTAGAACAAACAAAATTCTAATCTGTATTTCTCTCATGAAATCAAGATTAATTACTCATTTTCAGATAAGGCTGTAGCTGAATGGACTGACACATGCATAATGGACAAGCATAATTGTCAAATCCAAAACTTCCCTAGTTTTTCTGCATCAGAATTGTATCAAGAGATACAAATCTGACAAAATGATATAGAAGCCTATTTTTACACAAGCTGCAAAACTGGCTCAAAATTCACTGATAACTGCATGTTGAAGAAGAGTTTGCTTACACTTTGAATAGTTACTGAACATATATCAGCTGAGGCTCTTCACTACGCGTTGTCCTGCCTGCCTGTATTGATGCAATTTACCATTTTTCTCCTAGATCTGCTTGCTGAACTGATCACGTGGCTGCTCCCTAGCCTTTCTCAGTGAAAGTGAGCTGGGTTTAATTTAAACAGATTACCTCTGATAATCCAGATCACTTTGCACAAGCAGCAGCAGTGGTCAATTTATCATGTGTTCAGCCAATTATTTTTTTTTTTTTTTTGACATTTGGCAAAATTAGTACACAGAACATTGGATTGCTGGTATAACTTAAATACTCCAGCTATCCATATATGCATTGGACAGCCTATTTATCAGTCAAATTCTAAAAGATCCACAAATTCTCAGCTAAGCAGATGAATGCAATAATGCATTTCTGATTACCTAATATTCTAATGCATTTAAGAGAGAAAACACTGCTGTAAGACTATGACAGGTAGGTAACATTTATACTTGCTGGTCTCTGGTCCACAGCGTATATTTTTGGATAACTGATCATCCAGCCACAGCCTTCACTAAATGAGTAATTCATATAGCGAAGCACTAAATCTTCCGGTGCTGATATATGCCACATAGTGAAGCTGGCTGCTAGGTATTAATAGTCTCCCTTTAAAGTCGCAGCTAACATAAGGTGATTACCCAAAAGGAACGCCAGGCCTCAAAGAGACATCCACACCCACATAGCTATGCTCCAGGCCAGAACAAATGTAGTTTTAAGAGCCTATATGGTTTTTGTAGCCAAGAGTATCAGACATTCCACCCACAACCATGCAATCAAAGGCAAAATCCCATCAAAGGCGAAGCATAAGAAAAAAAAAAGAATGAAACCTGTTAAGTTTGCAAAACTTGGCCCATCATTAGTGGGCAGGAACTGGTATTTTTAATTGTACTCGCTGCCATTTGAAACATCTCTTCTCCTCCATTAACAACTTTATTTCTTAATCTTTTATCCCCCGGAGTTTCTGCAGAATCTTAATTCCTCTTCCCCCCAAAACAGCAAGATTTCAGTAAAACACAAATGCATTTTGTGCTTATGAAACTTATTTTGTATCTGGCTCACATTAGATCTGATCCTCTAGCTGAGGCTCAGCTTTTTCTCTCTGTTTTCAAACCAATTACTTGGTTATTTAAATATGCCAGCCTGCAAAATGAGGTGAAAAAAAAAAAAAAAATCTTCAACCTACTCCAGGAGACCAGAGATAGTGGACCAAATGTCACTTCTTGCATTTCTAACATTCAGGCAATCAATAAAAACACAGATGTCCAAGAACAGCTGGAAAGAGCTATCTACAATCAGGGGGAAAAAAAGGTACCATGGTACCCCCTGAGAAAGCTGCATCCACTTGTTCCTACACAAAAAATGCACAACTTTTGACAACATTTCAGGATTTATAATCCCATCAAAATAAACACGAAATTTCACCGCTGCAGGAGTGGTAAGGTAATGAACACGGCAGGATATCACTGCTGTGATCTGCCCCTCTCCCACAACCAGGGATGCAGATCCTCCCATACCACACAGCAGGAAGTTTACAGCGTATCAAGCAGGAGAAGAAACTTCTGCACCTTTATAGTTTTCCCCTCTATACACTCACACCACTTTCCAAATTGCTTGGAGCCTTCCAGGCTAAAGATTAAAGAGCAACCTTAATTTGTAGTTGGCAACTGCTTCATAGTCTTCCGTAAACATTTTTCCCATAAAAAGAGTTTGATTCTAGATTTGTCCTTACAGATTGAAGAGTGCTTTGAGATGTTTCATGTGCAAATCTCTCAGTTCCCTCCACACACAAGCACCTATTACAGCAACCAATAGATGTGGAAGATGCTTATAGTCTTCAGGTTTGTGGTCTCAAAAGCCTGTCAGTGTTTACTCTGCTCCAGAATCACCTGTCAGTTTAATGAAATAATTACTTCTATAAAAACTTGCTACCATGGCTACAGCAGTATTACTGAGAACCTGAAAGTATATTTAGTGGTGTTTTCTCACTGCCTACCACACATCTTTTTTTTCTGAAAAAGAGCTGTAGCTGTAGGTAAGCAAAGCACCCAAGTATTGAACGAGAGCCTGGCAAAGGTTCTTTATCCTGCATTTTTCTTTCTCCATGCATTGCATTCAGCTCCTCTCCTCTGCATGTCAGTGTATTTCGTCTCCTAATCCAACGTAAAATCCTGCACTTGAAGAGTGATGCCACATGCTATTTAAGTAGGATTTACAATATTAGGCAAAAAGCATGCACCCAATGTTAAGATCTGTTAAGATGTGCTGGTTCAGCCTCACTGATGCACAAAGGTGTAGCAGGCTGTTCATTGCTACTACAGTTTTAGCCATGGGTCTGTGGCCACAAAGTTGATGCAAGCAGTGCTCGGAGACAGCAGTGACCAGGTAACCAGTATCACTAATCCCACTCCTACCCAAACCATGTTCAAGCATCCAAACAGGACTTCAAAATCCCTTCCCAGCCCAAGTATTTTCTGAAGCTCTGAGCTCTGTCCACATCTGCTCAACTGAAGGCCTAGAAAGACTGCCAGGACTGCAACACTCTTCCAGCAGCTGGCTTTCTTGGCAGTACGCAGCTTCATTTTAAGACCACTCAAAGAAGGCTTGCTCAGACACCACCCTGCCAATTGTTCTCAAATAGGAGTTGTGCAACAATTCTGGTAACATCCTTTAATCTAGGAAACTGGAATGTGATGACCTTCAGGGAGGGAAGAAAGGGAGGATTACTGGAACTGAATTCTTCAAAAGGCTAGAAAACTAGAACCCCTTATCACAGCAACTGATCTGAAGTCCCTTATGGGCCCCATAAATAGCTTAAACCAGCTACTGGCAGACCTATGCTGGAATTAGAGTATTAACTAATAACTTATCCTCTGCTTTTGTACCCTTTTACAAGTTTACTGCAGTCATAACAAGATTGCTCTTGTAATTTAGTAAAACACTTCCTTGCTTGTAGCAGTCAGGACATCATTTAATCTAAAGCCCACATTTATCCCCTGAAGCACATGCTGCCATGGTATCAGAAGTAAGGGTCACACGCCAGCTAAGGGGGGAAACTCTCCCTTTACAGCCCTCAGCTCAGAGCTGTAGTTGTGTGGATTCAGCAGAGAACAAAGCAAGAACAGAAAAGAAATGCAGTAATTGCCTCTGCTTGGGTAGCTAAGATGAGCTCAGTATTTATAGCTGACAGAAGAGGAATGTGCTTTTACTTGACACAGCCTTATACCAGTCCACAATGACAACAGTCACTTTAAACTGCCTTGGCTCACTTCCATACCAAGATTTTGCCTTACACGTAAGTGCAGAAGCACAGCAGACTCGGTGCAGAGCTGCAGCTCTCCTACGCCAAGTGCTAGTAACCAAGCATCAACTCCTGTATCAGCAGCAGCTCTGCTGAGAAAGCTACCAAGAACTCCTCTCAGACCTTTGCACTGCCCATAACACCATGGTTATCATCAACTCTGCGTGGCCAAGAATGCCAGATAGATGCTTTTGCATTTATAAACTCTAAGCAGATTACTTGCCCATTCTGTCAAGTGCAGTTACCTCAGGCTTCTAGAGTTTCTGCAGCAGAAGCATTCAATGCCACAAGCTGGACCAATACAGTGAGTGGGTAATGGCTTGATGACTGCAGCATTTTTATCATTCTTCAAATATTTAGCACATACCTCCACAATATGAATAGCAATTTTTGCCCACTTCTAAGCAAGCTTCAAATTATGGTGTTTCTGGATTTGCACTGAGGGACAATGTATCTACTCTTTTGATATTTTACAGTAAATGAAGAGTGGCATATCACATCTTATCAATACATAAGGAGACAAGTAATAATAAAACAATATAGCTAGTGTCTTCCTGGGGGGAAAAAATCCACTCTAGAGAAAAGCACTCAATTATGAATCTGAAGGCGCATGGGAATTAAATCAGGACCTTTGCCAGGAGAGATTCCCACAGGTGAGAAGAATGATACATCACTTGTGACTGCCTCTGCTTTAAAAGTCATATCGCTCAAACAAACATAAGTTACGGTGGAAAAAGAATCTAGGAGATATTTAAGAAACGATTTATTCAAGAATTTTGAAGCAGAAATTAAATTGATACTTACCTTAGTCATCTGCAGAATAAAAAAATGTTTGCACATTCCACCACACCAAACCTAAACTGCTCTTGCAATGGGTGCTTTACCAGTGAGACAGATGAACAGAGATGGCTAAACATTTAGCCACGCTGCTCTTCACGTCGTAGAAATTTACACTTACACTAGGCAGCCAAATACAAGGATTTGTACTACCTCTCTATTTCACACTAAAAATCATCTCAACAAAGAACAAAGCTGCCCTAGCATTTGTGGAAAAGACTCTGCTAACAAAGATCTAATACTTGTATTGTTCCTGTCATCTATTAAGGCTGACGAATAAGCTATCATAGATGATATTAGACTCAACTGAAAATTTAGTCCAACTAGGATGTGTTTGCTTTTTCCCTCCTTCATGTGATCTCAAAGCAGTAATGGGAAGGCAGTCACAAATCTGTCCTAGACAATGCAACACCTCATCAGCAAGGCTTCTTGAGAAATAAAAGGCATGTTGCATTGTACACAAACTGCCTACCAACTGACACAGAACTCTTAGAGGGGCAAAACAACTTCAGCTGGGGAAAAAAATAAACAAAACCCCCCACAAGTGGGATTTTATTCTCTCATCACACTAGGGCTCACTGTCACCTGGATCTAAAACAAAGATACTTGGAGGAATACAAGAGAAGCTAAATGCTTAAATTTTGAGTTAACTCTTATAGAGGCTTCAAAGCACATAGGTCATCTTTAAAAAGGGTTCCTGAGCAGTGAAATGCACTTGTATGCTCAAGCTGCAGTACAGTGCTAATTAGTGAACAGATACCTGTTCAATTCAAAGTGTCACATTAGATGGCTATCACAACATTACTATACACTTGTTCATTAACTAATTTTATAGCTCTTCAACACAGTTTTCACCTTGCAGTTTTAATTCAACCCTTTTTTTTTTTTTGTTGCTGACGCTGTCATGGTTAAGATGAGCAGTTTCGTGCCTTTATCTTACATGCTGGTGACAGCTAACAACTTCAGTTTTAATGATTTAATGGAAAACTTGGAATAAAAGAAAACTCTTGATACGAACAGACTGCTATTCATTACATGCATAACCATCCCACTTGTGATATTTATTGCCCCAAGTACTCAGTTTCGCTGTAACTGCTCAAGCTGTAATGTAACGGAATGTTCTCAGTTCCAGTTTCTATTATGTGAGCAACAAAATTCAAACATTTACTAGCAGATATTTCTAAGATTTCTGTGAAAACCCATGATGATGCAACTCTGATAATAGCACACTGCCTCTAATAAGAATCAGTAAGTGTCTAACAAGAAATATGTTTTATTAAGAAGACTGGCAGCAGCATATTAAGGACATCAGTACAGTTACCAGCTAGAAGTAAAGATTAGAACACATTAATCTTGATATCAAATCCATAAGGTCTCTGAGATGGAAATACTCCATTAATTCTTAGCACAGGAGTTACTTTCAATTTCTATTGTAATTTGTTTCATATTTTTCAAGCTTGTCCCACCTTATAAACGCTTGCTAGTGCAGAGGTGTTGGAGGTGAGAAGCACTAAGCCACTTACTGACAGATGGACCATCCCTGATTTGCAGCCCAATCATTTCTCTTCATATAGCTTGTTTAAGTCAAGAAAGGGGTTTACCCTGACAAAAATACCACAGCTTTACACAGTACCACAGTAAGGATGACCTCAGCATGAGTACTCTGCTAGGTCTATTGATTCTGCAGGACTCTACCTGGGCTGGCTTTTATCCTCCTCTTCCCCTGGTGGCCACAAGCTAGGGAATTTAATAAAACTTTCCTCCCATGTATAAATGTTATCCCAAGATTAAACAATTTAATTTTCTGATCTCTTAACAAAAATAAAATAAGCTAACTAAAAGGAAGCACTCAGTCAAATAAAAGTTATTGTGCAGATTATGGTAGCTGGGGAGGGGAAACGTGCATGTGCACACGTGTCAAAAAACATCAAAGAAGCAGACCTCAACCTCCTTTAGGAAACACCACTGAAAAGCATTTTATAACCCAAACAGTAACGTTTACTGACTGTTGTTAGTAACAACAGAGCCTCCATATCCTTGCATGGAATAAAAAGAACTAGCAGAAAGGGTACGTTCTGCAGCACCCACCATCATTTCAAAATGACGTGGCTAATCTACGACCCGGTTTTACGGAAATCTTTGACTACGCAGCTTACTAACATTTTTACCAGACGTGTACATAATTTAAAGATCACAAAAAATAGTAGGATGTCCAGCCATTGCTGAAAACAGAAAAAAGCCACAATTCATTATGAAGACAGAAAAAAGTGATGCCATCACATCCTGCTCCCCAAACAAGAGATAAGGTGGCCAAACACATGCAACATGGAAAGGATATGGATCAGGTTGCAACATGCCTTGTTTGTTTTCCTGAGAGCATCAGCATCAATGACCGAAGATAAAGCATTATTTCATTAGCATAGAGGCTCTTCTCCCTGTATGCTTCTATCAACGGGACAGACAAGAAAAAAAGTGATAACTTCTACTTCAGAAAGCCTGTGGCTTCGGACATTTGGAACTATTTAAATCAAAGTAAGCTAGTGATGAAAACTTGGTTACATATATCATTCTCCAGAAGTTTGTTTCTTCAAATCAGAATGATGCTATAATATATTCAAGCTTGTAAATTTTTCCACATTAAAATCCCCTTGTTTTTACAAAGGCTTATACTTCCATTCTGTTTATTATTCCTGCATTTCTGTCTTTTGGTTGGCTGTTGCAGTGGAAGACATAATTCAGCACACTCTGTTTAGGAAACAAGCATTTTTCAAATCTCAACCAGGAATTCAATATTCTTCTGCTGATTTAACAGATTCTCCACTAAGCTTTCAGAAGCTAAGTTGCTTCCCAAGGGCTTATGAAGATCTTTTGCAACGTCAACATAATAATTCAAGTTGTTTTCTGGACACTGTAGTTGTAAATACCTCATCATTATAACACACAACAGACAACTTTTTAAGTAGGCATAAAGGCATATTTTTTTTCCCTGCAATGAAGATATTTTTCACAGAAGGTATAGAAAACTGCCTCTTCAATGCTTCTTCTGAAAAACACAAGTCAAGCATGACTTGAGATAACATTTGCACAATCAAAGAGCAACATGTTTTTAGATTTGCCAAGTGGTAGAAAGGACAAGCATGAGTTAAGAACATCTGACTGGGAACATGAGTCAGATTCAAAACAAGGTAGTACCTATTTATTGGAGTACTACAGCCAGGAAGGTGAGAACTAGAAGAAGGAGAGAGAGATTTTAAAGTAAACAGCGCTAACACTGAGCAAAACTCCAGTTCGATACTGATTAAATGCCACTTTTATCTTCCAAGGAAAAGTTGCACAAAGAGTGTGATGCTGTTAAAACGCTGTAATTGATGTTTAAGGACCTGTGATAACAATATCTGCTAGAGTTAATTTTAAGAGGCTTGTAACGTAACCTGTCACAAAGAAGACTTGTAACATGAACTCACATCTCAGGGCAGAAAGTGGGAAACCAAGATCGATTCACATGGACAATCCCGCCAGAGGCCCTCACCTACACAAGGCCAGGAAGGTCGCCCCCCTACAGCAATCTACTCTGTTTTTCAGCCCCCTGAAACCAACATTTTCACTGGTTTCTACTAAGAGATTATACTATAAAAACTAATGAAAAGAAATCAGAGTGAAAACTTTATTATACACACACATGGGTTTCATATCTTTCAGCATACTTTTCTTATCTCACTGTTTAAGTTCTAGGGACAAGGTGACTCCACACGTATCAACCTGCTTCCTCTGAGATCGCGCTCACAAACACTGCACTGCTGCCAATATTTGCAATAGAAGTTCACATCCTTCGCTTCAGACGATGTCTGAAGATTTTCATTACAGATCTACAGAAAGTATTATACACAATTATACTATGCAATCTGAGATCGCACAGAAACATTAAAATGTGGAAGTCAAAACGCTACATTCCCACAGATTTGCTTTATAAAGCATCGATTCGCACAGGCAAATGCCAAGAGAACCTGGGAAAACAATGAGGAACTTTTAAAAGGAAGTAATTAACATCATCCTTTAATCCAGTGCTACAACGTGCATTACTGTTTAATAGCTCAAACGCTAGTTTTTAGCGAACAAAACCAGAAGAGAGAAGCAACTCACTGGATTTTTCCACAGCTCTGCTGGGTGATTCAGGTTTAAAAGCAACTTGGAAACGGGAACTGGGCTTTACGGGAAGAGCCCGAGCAGCCTCCACTAGGGGCCACTGCTACATAAAGGGAGCCTGGAGCCATGCTCAGGTCCTGCAGCTGTGTCCTGAGCAGCCTGCCAGGAAGCTCTCCCCCCAAACCTCCACCACATCTCCAGCACATCACGGTAGAGCCACGCTTAATGTGGCTGGGAGACGATGCGAGCACTGGGGAACCGCTAACTGGGGTGGACAGCTGAGTCAAGTTATTTATTCTTCTGACACACTTGCATGCTTCCCAAGTTCACCACTCAGGAGATAAACTACAAATAATGTGGGAGGAGAAGCCTTGTTTAAGAGCCAGCACACTTGAAAGCATGCAATAGGAAATCAAAAGACTGCTGTGAGCTCATGTTTGTTGGCCACATGGCAGCAGCATTAGCGGCAATTTATTTTAGGAGAAGCAGTGAAGGGCTTGGCTCATGACCATTCCAAGTTAACCCCATGCCTATGGTTTTGTAACAAGATTGTATGCAGGGGATTTGCCTGGATTACACGAGTGCGCCGAGTATGGAGCCAATGCAGAGGTGAGGGCGAAAAGCTCTGTCCTTTAAAGGAGAGGAGAACAGTTAAATCTGATTTAAAAGAAAAAAACAGGTTGGTGAAGCCAAAGAGATTAAGAAATGGAAAAAGGAGAAAAGAAAAATGATGGCTGATGTTCTTGGCATTGAAAGGTCTCTGAAAAACAAAATTTATGCTAATGCTAAGTATCTGTCACTGCATTTGCTATTAAGCTAAACAGTTCCAGTGGAGTTTAAAAGCATGACAAAAAACAGCTGGGTGCCTGTATTGTGTACTCATTGAGTTTATATATGCTGGTGAGATTGAAGCCTTTGGCATATTCCAAAGCCCAGAGGAATATTTTTATATTTGCACTTTCCGATTTTGCCTGTAACTCCCGGCTGTGTTCAGAGAACTCCAAGGCAGCCTGTTCACACCACAAACTTCATCATAAAGAGATGCAGTTCTCACCAAGAACAGATCATGTCTGTTAATGAGAATGGAAAAATTTGATCCGCTAAAGAACTTCAATTTAAAATCCACAGGTTTAAGCAGGTTTTAAAAGAACTCTGGTGATGTGTTACGGCGGCACTTCGCCAGTTTCCCAGAAACTCTACATTGGTGATCACAGAGGAGCCTGACTGACCAGGTTGCACATGCACTCAAAACATCATAAGGAAGTATTGTCTGTTTGGTTATTTTTTTTAGCCAATTAGATGGTATTTCTATTAATTTTATTAAGTCTGATTTCTTATTCTTAGTTGTATCATTTAAACTGTTAGTTCTTTAGAACAGTCTATCTGTGTACAGCAGCAACCACGTAACCTTAGTTCATGTCCAAGGTGTTCAGAGATATGACAAAAAGATGCTACAAAACAACATGCCAATAAAATCAGCTAAAGTGGCCACTTGCCCATGTACAACCATGACAATATTGTCTATTTTGATTATTATTATTCATCTTTTGCCTCAAACAGCAGGCTTTATTATCTGAGCAGAGACACTTTGAAGCAAGATACATGCTTAAAAGAGTCCAGCATGAATAAATATTTTAAGGAGTTAAGTAACAGCAGTATTAAAAAGCAATCGATTTAATTTAGGCAACATTTGCCAAACTAGAGGGGAGCACTTTTCTACAAGAAAATCCCTTTTATAAGAGCCTGAAAATTCAGGCTTTAAGCAACGGAGCGTAAATCAGTACAACATGACTGATGTCGGACCCACAAAAACAAGATGGGTTAACAGACCATCCTGCCTCAAACCTGGCCAGAGCTGGCTCCTCAAACCACCAACTTAAGAACAGCATAAAAAAAAAAAACATTCAGTAATAGACACAAAAGGAGTAAGTTCCATTAGAAACACAAAATTTGAAAATTATTAACCTTTAGTCATGAAAGCGAGATTAGTATTAAAGTGAGGTTAAAAATCTTTTTGCCTAGACTCAACTCAGTACCATTTTTATACAAATGAACAGCCAACAAAAAGCAGCAACGACTAACAACAGGGCTTTGGGACTAGAAAAGTAACATAGGCATAAACTCCAGCTGTGAATTTCTACCACTACCACGTGTCAGATCACTTATTAACCACTTAGGGGCTGTCTACCACCCCCAAGAGTACATATCATTTCTGCACATAGATGAACTAGATACGCCAGTGTTTAGAAGTATATCCCATCTACTTCATAGCTCCTTTCCATGGCAGTGGAAGGCATCTCATATACCAAGGCTCTACCTGAAGCAAGAGGCTGAAAAGGTTTTGCATGTTGAAATTTGTTAAGTTACAAGAAGGAAAATGTTTTACTAATAACCAAATTCTTTATTTTGTCTGCATGTGTATTTAATCTTCTGGGTACACCAACATTATTGTTAATCAACTGTTATACTTTGTCTTTGCAGTAAGCACAGCTATATAGCAACCTGCATCTTCCCAGTGTGACTGAAATGAAGTTAATGTTCAGCCTAATACATGTTCTCTATCATCTTTTAATATCTTACCAAATTCTACAGTTAAGGACTCAAAGGGAAGTTACGCATGAGAACAACACATCCTCAAGTATTTAAATTCCTCAAAAACAGTCTGTCTACAAATCTACAATGTAGAAGACTGAGCACTCCCTACCATTACAATGAGCCAACAGTGGGTCTGAGTCATTAAGGTGTGAACATAGGGCCGCTTTATCAAGTGTAGCATCATTACCAGATGCTGCATTGGTGGCAGTGATTTTGATGAAGTTGCAACAAACATGAGGTGACTGACCTACAGGCATCAGAAAGACGGTTTTGCTTAGCTCAGGAGATGTCAGAATATTTTACCCAATTATGCCTCTGCTACTAGAAAAGAATCTTCTGTAGCTAATCCCAACAGTCTGTGGATAGACCAGAGCCACTGAAAAACTGTCGTGGACAAAACTTTAATAAAGCAGGCTTGTAAGGTAGATGAAGAGAGACTTTTTACAAGGGCATGTATTGATAGGACAAGGGGTAAAGGCTTTAAAGTTAAAGAGGGTAGATTGACATTAGACATTAGGAGGAAATTCTTCACTATGAGATGGAACAGGTTACCCAGAGCAGCTGTGGATGCCCCATTTCTGGGGGTGTTCAAGGCCAGGCTGGATGGGGCTTTGGGCCTAGTGGGAGGTGTTCCTGTCCATGGCAGGGAGGTTGGAACTAGATGGTCTCAAAGGTCCCTCCCAACTCAACCCAACCCATTCTACTTTTCTATGATCATCAGGAAGAAACTATTAGCAAATGCCATGAGTTGTTCAGCTATAGGAAGATGACCAGAACAGGAATCACAAAATGCTTTGCATTGAAATCCTCATAGAAGGGCATAAAAACAAACTTACACTGAAGAGACACCTAATAAAAATTACAACTTGCCTTAGATAATTTTTTTTTCCACCAAAGGAAATATTTTCAGTGTATTGCTTTTGGTACTTCAGAGTTACAGGGTGACAGAACACAAAGGAGGGCATCTTGAAAACATAAGTGGCTAAGACAGATGCAAGAAACCTGTCTAGCCAATGGGTAGATGTGGAAGACAGTAACCAAACAGCTTTGCCAGATGTGCTGATCTAGGGACATGTAATAACCTGGCTGAGTCCAGGCACAAAACAGACTTGGCAGAATGAGGTTGTCCCACTGAATCCTGCCTGCTAATTAGCACATCCTTCGTGAGAATAGCAGAAGTGTTCTAAACAGGAATATCACTCAACTCCAAGCAGACATTCCTTGTGTTTTGATGAGCAAAAACTTAGTTATTTGCAATCAGATCTGAGAGTATCTACTATATCTATATAGATAAATGTAGATATATTTAATATATCTACAGCCTATGCAAGAAACAAAATGCAGAATTATCCTTTTATCCTTGCCAGCCCACGTCTAGTAAGATGGCTACTGCCACATAGTATTGACTTGTCAGAAACCATCAGAAGAAATCTGGTCAAAGGACAAGTCAGCTTCCCTCACCACAGTTTGGAAACACGCGCAAGCAAATACAGACATAAAACAGCCATGAAGCAGCAGGAATTGATATCATTAAGAAGTGTCATTGCAAATTGCAAGGACAATTACTCTGGAGCCAACCGCACTGCACTTTTCCTTCATGGGCCAACAGCACTGGAAAAGGTATTTGTAGAATATAAAAGGAGCACTACAGGTTTATTATATCCTATATAAAAAAAATAAGTGCCCCAAGGTGCTGAAAAAAGGGTGTTATTGTTCTGTGAGGTATCACTTTCACTTTTCACAGAATTCTTTTATTTGGAAGAGATGTCTTGAACTTATCTAGTCCAATCCCCACCCCTGCTCAAGGAGGGTCAGCTAGAGCAGGTTACCCAGGACAATACCCAGTTGCGTTTTGACTACGTTCCTGGATGGAGACTCTATAACCTCTACAACCAGTCTAGTTCCAGTGCTTCACCACCCTCAAACTTCAGTTTTCAGAAACTGACTGCCTCATTCTCTTTAATAAACCCTAAAATTATCTGAAAGTTATCATTTATTAGATACAGAAAACAGCTAAAATCACCCATGTTAATTCATTTCCATGTACTCGTGGCTTGTACTTTCAGTCACCTGCCACAATAGGTGTTAAAATTTCAAGCCTATAATTTTGACAGACTGGTAATAATGAGCACTCTGCAGGACTTTTGCTCATCAACATGCTGCACATCAGCATGAGGCATCAAGCCCAAACGGCTGGAAGCTGCTGAGGTATTTTGCCTGCAAAAGGTGAAGGCCCAAGCTGCCAAACCCCAAAATAATACACATCCGCTTCTTATATATCTTGGCAGCCAAAGAGTGAGTCAAATTTGCCAGGGCACTTTCCTCATTATGCATAAAATGCTTGACTGAATTTTAGTTACTGCTCAACATGGCTTCAGTTATTTTAACCTGTGGCCAATCCCCACATGAATGTCCAAACTGCTTAGCCACAGAAATAACAAGCATAGCAAAGTCAGGTTCAAAGTGTTTTCTCTTCACATCTAAATCTAAGATAAATGTTATTCATGCCACACTGTGCAAATATATCTGCAAGGACTTCAGCTCTAAAAATAGAAGTGGTAGGAAAGTAAGAACTAGTAATGAGCGTTATTACTGTTACCTTTGCCCAAGCAAAAAAAAATACTAAAATGCTTTGCAAAGCTAGTTGATGATACTTTCCTCTGCAGCAATTAGCCTCATAAAGGGTATCAACAGAACTCAGTACGAAAAAAAAACTTCAGCATGGTGTTGCTGTGATTATTACTTAAAGCACATACAGCAAATGGAGAGAATTTGTGGCAAAAGAATTGAGAATCACATTCTGAAATAAAAGAAATCTGGAAGTGGAGAGCAGCCAACATTCTCAACACATCAGACACTACAGTAAGTCTCACATTCAGTATGTTCCACTCGTAAGTGTTTAACCCCATCTTAGAGTGGGGCTATAATTTAGATATTATGAGAACCAAAGCTGCCTCTTCTCTCCAAGACCCTTGCAGACATTTCTGTTTAACAATGATCATTGGCTCAGACATATTTTTTGGCCAGAGCACAGAAGTGAGCCTGAATGTATCACATAATTAGGCAGGTTAGAAGAAATAACACTTTGGCTGGGACAGCAAGAAAGAGAAATAGCTGCCAGGAGGACCAATTAGCTAGCAAGCTGCCTAATATCACTCTGAACTTTTACTTATAGATGCAAACTGACTACTTGGCAAGTTTTCAGGAAAGGAACCTACCTCCCTGAAGCTACAGCAACCAACAAGCTTAAGCACTACCACTCCTTGAGGAAAAACCCTTTAATGATTTGCACTTTTCTTACTGCTGGGTGAGAACTACAGAAATAGTCCTTGGGTGGTAAAGTACAGTAAATGGTGCCAATTACACTTGAAGTACACAAGACTTTCATCACCAGTTATTCCAGCTCTCCCTCAACAGATTAAAGAATTGAACCTGCAGCAAGAATTAGCTGCTGAAAAATCCCATGCACTACCTTGCCTTCTGAAGCTTTCCCTTGGAGGTACATTTAAGAGACTTAAAAAGAAGCAAAAGCTTTTTGACCAATGATAATGGAATACGTCATTTTCATAAACGATATATATCTCTTATTTTCTAAGAAGCTGGACATGAAACATTTAAGTCACCGTTGCTACCAAAAGGCTGCTGCCTGCCAGGGCCATGTGATTTATCACAACCAGATGGTGTGTTGTCAATAAAGGAGGGGCTGCTATCATTCCAGGGCTGAATAATTACCTTCCCTTTGAACCAAGGACAATGTTTTCAATAAAAACCCAAAGCTGTTTAATGCAACTTCCAGTCTGTCAGACTCCTACTGTGCAGCTCCAGGATTCATTAGACTCACAGAAGTGAAGGAGAACACTTGCTAAAAACATAGCACAATTCTCTCATGGAAGAAGACATTGATGGCATACAATTAAAAATAAACATAAAACCTAAAGAGGCATTTTGAATCATCCTTAAAAGCTGTTCACATAGACTTTATCCATCACAAGTTTTACAAGGAAGTTAGCTGTTCTGCATTAAGCGGTCTGTGACTTAGATGGCAATTTAAGTAAACCGTAGAAGATCATCACTGCTCTGGTGTGCAGTCCTTTCTGGCTCTGCAGTATTACATCTCTAAAGCAGAAATAGCAACGCTTACTCTTTGAGGAAGACTAGTAAAGGTCCTGAAACACAAAACTAAAGGCCAGCTAGTAAAACAAGCTAAAAGGACCAACAGCTTTCCCTCTCTTCTAGACCAAACCACCACCAGACACATCTGGAAACACACCCCAACTCTACTTGAGTAACTCAGAGATCTGGACCTTGCAGTGTAATTAAGCAAGTTATAGTACAACCAAACAGTACCTTGACTTTGAGCAATGCAAGAGACTGGATGAATTTCATTACATACTAAATTGCCCCTAGAGCTTCAAACTCTGCCAAATAAAAAGCAGTAATTATCTGAACACTCAAAGCAGTCTGCTTCCAAGCCAAATTTTGACTTTTGGCTTCCCCTTCTTTCAATGGTACATATTTAATGAAGTGGTTAAGAAACATATCCTCTTTTCACAGGAGCAGAACATTTTGTTCATCTTGGAAAGCTTGAGTAAGTAACAGGCCTGGGAAATGAAAGGTGAACTGCAAGCCCAAGTTTGACCATTTCTAGGAACTGCATGTAACAGAACAGAATGGAAATGTTCACGTAGTTTTAATTCTAGGATGGCAAACAAAATATCTTGAAAGTGTTAGTGAAAGATGGCTTAGCCCAAGTCACTCCTGAGCAGTCCTCTAACCAAGATCAAATCAACATATTTTTTATCATCTTACAGCAGTTGTCTAAACGATGCTACTCAGATTCTGTTTTACTTTACATGTGAAATACAGCCTTTGAAGACAGACCCACACACAAAAAAAAGGGAAAATAGAGAAGAAAAAATACCAAAACTGAAAAACACTGACGACTTTCCACACATCTCAACTGACTCACATTTCTATACATCATCTCCAGTAACTAGTCTGTGGCTGATGGCTTACCACCCAGAAGTCTATAACTAATCAAAAAGGGGGGAAAAAGACAAAAACACAAGATCTCTCACTCCTCTAAGAAGCAGTTATGTGCATGAACAAAAACCTTTGCAGGAAAAAAAGTTGTATCCTTCTATATATGAAGAGCCAAGGGGTGATTTTACCTTAGGATAGTAGGGTCTTGATTGGTCTTTATCAATGAATACATTCAACGGGGGCATAATACAGAGGCAAACACTAATAAGCTTCATAGAAACAGAAATATAGAATTACTTCTATGAAGACTTTAACTCTTCTCAGAGTTTGAGCATTACTTGTACCTGTGCATTAGTTTTTAACGAAAATTTTGCAGGCTACCCCAAAGACCACTCAAAGTTGTATGCCAACCCATACTGGGAATGCACAGATGCTCACAAGGTAAGGGCCACTGTTCATTTTCCAACACATGCTAGCTAAATAGTCTTACCTTGATAATGAATCATGTATAGTGTTCTTGTTTTGTACTATAGTGTTGTCTCAAGCTCTGCTGTATTACACACAGTCTACTAAAAAAATCTTCCGAGATCCCCACCAGCTATAAAGCATTGGTGGTGCCACTGCTATTAAAGCTATTTTAATGGGAAAGTAATGAAAAGTTAAGTACATACCACATTGTCAGAAACAAAGCAAGCCAGTCAATCAAGCTAAAGGTAACTGAAGCAGTTTATTGTTATACAAAGAAAACGTTTTCAGAACTATCAATATTAATTAGTGCATGTTAGTTACAAAAGGACGCAAAGAAGCACAGGCTATGCATATGCTATGATAAGCTACTAATTATGTCATCACTTACACCAGGGCAGAACTGCATAAATATATGACTATATATAAAGACTATAAATGACTAAAGAAGTGATGCCAGTTTCTAATTAACACTATATTAAATAACTAACAACAAATATGTCTGAACAGTCTTGCTGTAGGTTTTGCTATGGCTTTCTTTCAGTTT
Organism: Aythya ferina; assembly: GCF_964211825.1. Lineage (NCBI taxonomy): Eukaryota > Metazoa > Chordata > Aves > Anseriformes > Anatidae > Aythya > Aythya ferina. Next base: position 38,511,039 of record NC_140301.1, on the reverse strand, counting down.
GCACTGTATATTTCCTAATTAATCTGAATTTTCTAAAGCCAGTAACCGAATTAATCCATGTTATTAATTGAAACTCCCTGATCCTTCTTGCCACACAGTTGGCATGATATTTGTATTGAAATGTCACTAAATTAAACAAGAAAAACATATAACACAATGCAATTTTGCTAAGCTAAGTCCAGTGAACTTCAGTAGAGCTCTGGGGAGTTCAGACTTCTAAAAGCTCCACTGGTTTATGAAATCATAGGCACAAAAATAGAATTTTCAAAAAAAAAATTGAAATATTTTCAGCACTGTAATAAAGAACAGCCGATAACTCATTCTCAAAATTTGTCAATGTATTCTTCAAATCTCTCTCATTCAAAATATTATTCCAAAATAGGAACAACACAATTCTTTGGTACAGTACAGCCAAAAGACAGGATTATTTGTAATTTAATATGGAAACATTTCAGCTGTCATAATACCAGGATAATTCCTATGTAAGCCCGGCATTCAAGACGCGCCATATATTTGTCACTGAAGCAAGTGCATTTTTTTGCCCTTATATATGGTCCATAGGATGATATGCTGCTCAGAACAGTACCCCCCTCCCACGCATTTGCTCTCATGTTACCAAAGAGATTATTGGCCCTCTGAATCTAGAGCTTGTAAATCAGACCATTTCTTTCCACAAGGCACCATACAGTCCTCTGGAGTTCACAGCTGAAGGGACTCCAACATCCTATTCTGGCTGTGAACAATTCAGAAAAAAAAAATATGCTCAAATTTGTAACCCCTTTAAAGAAAGATAGTAAGAACCATGGGGTTTGGAGCAGTAACCTTCACAAGGTTTAATGCTTGGGCTACAGTGCTGCTTTTTTTCTTGAATTGAAAAGCTGCCCTTTACTTCTATATAGATAAGAAAGAGACACACACCAGGGATAGGGAGCCATTAGCATCTCAGACTCCCTGTGTGATAATTAGAGGAAATGATTTGCTGACCTCAAGCAGTCTTTGAAGTCTGCAAAAGGAGTAGCCAAAGAAAAGGGAGGGATTATTCAGCACAATATACCATCCCTTAGGTCTGCCTCTGCAAAAAGTTTTGCTGCACTGATTCTTCTGTCAAAACCTAGAAATACCTGGGCTGCCAAAAAATGTGAAGTTACAGGCAGTGTTCGAGGACTGCAGAGAAGAGTTTACATACCAGTGTTTTATCTTATCCTAATTGCTTTGCAGAAGCCTGAATAAACACTAAAAAACCCCTATAGATCTGTTTAAAGAATTCGGCATCATCCCGTTCACATTTACACTAACTTTTATTTTATGTAAACTAGGATGCAAACTAAAACGAATTGCTCACATTGCTTATTATCAGCAGCACACAGATTTTAAAGGTACATAAATTACCAAATACTAGATACATATTGCTGTAAGTAATCTGAGTTAGCTATGTAAGAGAACCACATCCTCAAACATGCCAACAACTTGTATTTATTCCAAGAACTCAGTCTCAAGAAATGGGAAAGAATAATATAATCTTTACATTTCTATGCATATTAAAGAAATGCTTTTTAAAGACTTGTGAAAGTACTTTCTGCTGACAAACTTGCTGTTGCCACCAGGTTCCTTAAAGATTGCAAGAATACAAAAATCAAGTTTAGCCTGTATGTGCTTAATTATTTTTTCTTTTTCAGTAGTAACTACCATGTTATATCAAGTCAGAAATCACCCTAGAAATAGCAGATGTCTACTTTTGCAGAGTGTTTTTCAACTTTTTCAAGTTCACACAATGGAGAAAAATACCCTACGTTTTTCCCTTATGTTCAGTGCGAACTCTTCACGGGAAATCCACCTAGATAGAAGCAGAAGAATGTCTTTGGTGAAGTATTGTCCATTGATTGTACATTGATCTTGTCCAAGGCAAAGAAAAACAAAAAATAAAACTCCTATTGCCTGCTGTGAATGTCTGTCAGAAACACACAAGCCCCATTCCACAGAAAGGAAAATTCAAGATAATAATCACACTATTAGTTCAGCAGATCCTTCAGCTAGTGTCAGAATGAAGCTAAGGAACGGCAGTACTGCCTGAAGCAAGTCAATTCTTTCTTCCACAGGTGAATCTAAAAAGTAATTTGTGAGTCACAGTGAAACATTTCACAAAAGTAGCATTTTTCCATGATTTTGTTATGTTTAGCAGTTCATTCATGTTTAACTACACTTTGTTAACTGACTCTTGTTACACAGCTGAAATTCACTGCATCCTAATAGTTATGATTTACAGACATCTTTATTTTGAATACAAAAAGCATAGGTTCAGATAGATCAATAGTTTTAAAGAATGTATTAAGGGCTATCACTCCAGAGCAAAGAAATTAAGTTTGTGTTGCCTGGGTACATGTAATTATCTATTTCTGTATATTAACTGCTGCAAGGCTCTGTGGGACTAGTATTAACACTACTTACAAACAAGAAATGCATAGTCATGAAAATAACATTCGGACACTGCAAAGACAGCTGTAAATATCCCGCTTGACAGCTATTCTTGTGCCTTGCTGAGACAAAAGGGAAGAGAAATGTTTGCTGATCAGACTGTTCTTCTAATCATGATGCCTCTACAGTAAAGAGGAGAAAAACAGAAGAAACCTACAGTTTCAGGAAAAATTAACTTGCCAGGCTAATGGGATTCTAGAGAAAAGATATATAATTTTAAAACTTTTTCTTTTGGTACCTTGGACACCAGAACTTAAAACACACATCTCTGCTCTTAAAACCTCATGAATAAGGCAAAGCATCAGTGAAGAAGAAGCAGAAGGAAACAGAATCAAACCTTTGTAGAACACAAATTGGTTGGCAGGCCTTTATGGCTAAAGTTGCCAAGAGAAAGAACATCAGGAACATACAAACACCACATTTCTTTACAAGCTAAGGAATGTGCAAGCTTTGACAAAGCATGTTATATAAAGGATGTTTATAATCGACATCCATGGAGACAGTTCAGTAGCTTTACAACATAGCAACGAGTGCTAACTATATTTGCCATCTGTTTTGTGCAGACTGTTTTCTACAATGGAAGCCAGTATCAAAGCTAATTATTCTTTGGGATTTTAAACAGCAACACAAGCAGGATGAGAAATGCTCTTGGCCTTCACAGTACAAGAGAAGATGATCAAGGGTATGGCCTCTTCATGCTTTTCAACCAGGAGGATGTGTTGCAAATAAATTGGTAGTCACCGAGGTTAAACTAACATTACTAACTGCCTTTACTCATTGTAAAACATCACGAAGACATGAAATACCATACAGAACCAGATGGACTATCACCTCTGGCTGAATATCTGCCATAAGAACAACCAGTCAGCCCACTTCCACGTCGCAAGACATCTATAATCGAAATGAAAGATACATTCAGTAAGGAACATGTATTCAATTTTAGCTTAAGTGTTAGAAGAACAAAAGCGAGAGCATTCTAAGAAATCCTTTTATCTCCAAAGCTCACTTACAGTGGGACAATATAAAGTTTCTTCTGAACTCTCCACCTCAGAGAGGACAAAAGCTACTGTACTGCTGTATATTGCTAGTGGCATTGCTGCCATGCTACTGTTATGCTGGAGCTCATTCTACATCTATAGCACAGATGTTCTCTACTTATATTACAGCATTAGAAATAGTGTAAGCTACATTATTTTTCACCTGAAAGTACACAAAAAGCTGTACTGCACACCACCTTTTCCAAGGCACAGTGCTCAAGTTTAGTAGGTCCGATCTACACAGACAATGATGTAAAGAAAAAGGCACTAGAAACACTCCACATCAGATATCATTATTATAAGAAAAACACAAATGTGCATGGATTGTACAGGCCTCATTGCCACATGTTAACCTACATTCGAGCCTGAAGGGAAGTCACTGAGCATTTACAACTAATTTAGAAAAAAATCTTTGTGATAGGATCTTCCAAAATTCCCCTATACCAGCCTTTGAACAACCCTTTAATCTTGCTGAGTATATCAAGAACTTGGATAATCTACGTGTTCTCCCTGTTGCCTCCTGCCTTTTTGTACAGACGCTGTTCTACCTGCTTCCCCTCTCAGACCCATTCCCCTCAGTGCCTCTGCTGCTGCTTCAGCAGAAATCAGTTCATCAGCTTCTGACCTTTTTCAGACCTGCAGGACACAACTTTAAAACACTGCTTCACCTAAAAGAGCTAGCCACCATTCAATACATTAATTTTGCTATTCAAGGTACACCTGTGTGATCCTTCTAGGAGATGATAAAACTTTACACTAAGAAGAATTTAGACAGATAACTGAAGCGGCTCATCTATCCTGTTACAAATTTAACCTGAACTGCTCCTTTTGCAAATAATTTCAGTACCTCTCATCTTTCAAATGTACTTTTTCCTTCTGTAAGCAATAAGACCACTGCTGATACTGAGGGCATCTCAAATAGGTCTCTTGAGCTAAGACTTTGTGGTATTTGAGAAAAATCAAAAAACAAGAAGAGAGACAATGACAATGTAAAATGAACAAATGAATCCAAGACTTTGTTTTGTATAACAGTTCTAGCAGTGAAGTTGCACAGTAAGCATACTCTGTACCACGTGGCTGCCAAGGACTATTTTCTTTGCTGAGATTTAACAGAGTAGACAATCTCAAATGTGGTTTTGACTTTCACAAAATTGAACTTGTAAAATAATCAAGCTTCACTGTGTCCAGATAAACAGCAAAGCTATTCTTTCCATGTGAATTAAAAAGTACAAGAACAGTCTTCAGGGAAAAGACTCCCAGTGGAATAGTTTGTAGAGTTTTAGGGAGAGGGCATTACTTCTCAACAGTATGAACATTTAGTCTGAGAATATACTTATTTAGCCATTAAGGCAGATCTAAGGCAGCCATAAACATTGGAATACTGTCTTCTGGCCAAGCTGAACAGAAATCAGCTCCACAAAGAAATGATATCAGGAGCATTACGAAACAGGTTCCACATGCTTGAGATAATAACAACATGAAGTTGTTTCATCCTATATAAAGTAAGCTCTTACCAGTAACTGATAATGTAAAATACTATGAAAAGAACATTCTTGTGTTAGCGCTTACTCTGAAAATCCAGGAAAAACTGGTGGACAGATCACTTCTACTGACAGTCTGTTGGTAGAAGGATCAATCAAGGTATAAGGAGAGTGAACAGAAGAGTCCCAAATACCTATTTTTTCCTCAGGGGTACTAGATGGGACACCACGCAATGGAGCACAGTAGATGTGTATAGCCGATAAGTTCATCTAATAATCAAAGCTATGGCCTGCAAATCTGCCACCGCGTCAGAGCCATGTCTACTTGTGTGTCTGTTACAGCAGGCATAACTGTCCTACTCCGGGACACTCAGATTTACTCTAAAAGTCTGCAACACTTTCAACAGAAACAGTGGTGAGCATTCCCATGTTAGTAAGTTGTATTTGGCAAGCAGCTCCTGGTAGCCTGCCACCTGGAACTGCACCGCGGTGGAAGAGTAGGCTTTGTGCCTGAAAAGGCCCAAACCCTGGAGGCCTCGTCTCTGCTGTGACTTTTATAGACTTGCTTTTCCTGTGCTGCTATATTTTCCAAGGATCCTAGAGAGATCAAAGCTCTGCATATAAAATCCACAACTGTCTCTGCAATGTCCTGAACAAAAAAAGCAACTTTTCAATAATACAGCAATGACCCTAGAAAAGAATTTATTCACGAAGGATCGAAGGTACTCAGTGTTCTGCTTCCAGCTCTTGGTATAGTTACTCTGCGAACGTATCACATCTGTTTGCACAGATGACTTAGTTCTGAAGATGTTAGTAGCAGGGTAAATGAGTTCTCCACTAGCCATTCAGGGCCTGATTTGTGTAACACATTTATACAATACAAAGTTGACTAGTAGGAAGGCCAGCTTGGAAGTCTGAAAAAGCTTCACAACAATTTTACTATTGTTGTTGATGTTTTTAAACCCCAAACAGTAGCCATAAATGAACAGCTAAGAACCCTTAGGAACTGCTAGCCAACATGAGCATGAGAAGCGCTACTGTTCTGTAATGTATTTCCCCCGTGCAAACAGCCTTGCACCTGCAACTTTTTCACTAAGCAACAGTTGGGTAACAACCTGCTTGTTAATACAAGCTTATCCATGGTAGCAAGAAACTCTACAGGTTTATTTATCTTGTTCTTCACAAGTCAATTCATCCTCAGATGAACCCTACTTTTGAACTTACACAGCAGAACCTGAATGATCTCCACATTGTCTCAAATCACTACATTGGCTCTTAAAACACATTAATTGGCATGAATGTTTTCCAGCCAGCTCCTCCCTTCAAAGATTAAATCTGTACTATCTAATAACATTTCTTAATTCTGGGACATTAGCAAACATCTGTACACCAGTAGGAGTTTAAGTACACATCTTAGATTGTCCAGATTGTTCATGTTGCAGCAGATCAACTACCATGAAGTGAAATGGCATGAGTTGACATGGTGCCAGTCACATTTTACATCAAAACTTCAGAAAATAGGTGAAGATGGCATTTCAACTGGTCTGTCAGACCCGACATAATTTAATATACCCACTGACAGAAAGGCTGTCAGTTACAGGTATGTTTCCAAAGAAGCTAGAACCATTTACATTATGTGCACTTCACAGATTGAAGTTTTCCATATCTATACATTACATACACTGTAACAGCAGTAAATTTTATTTATTCATATATATACATACACACACACTTTTCTATGTAGAAAATTGCTGCAGTTTCAAGGACTGTTGATAGACAGTGGTGCTTATGCAAGGACTATTGATAGACAGCGGTGCTTATGCAGGTCATTCGGGTATTTAAAAACAAAAAACCTCTGCTCTAGTAAATTATGTGTCATACTGTGAACCATGAGCTCAATTTTGCACTAGCCTAAAGAGCACGCATCACCTTATTCAGGGTTACTTCTGTTCAAATGCTTTATTTTGACATTCATTCTAAGAAACATTTTTGTCACGCTGCTGCTGACAATATATGCTAGTGAGCTGCTGGCCAGTATTTTCTCCTTTCGCAGTATGAGCTGTATACTAGAAATGTACTGTAGAAGTGTGGCACCTCAAGTGTTAGAGAGGAAAAAGATAGCCATGCATTTCATGTCAAATGTAGTTGACAAAATAAAGTGAAACTACTTCAGCAAAGCCACATTCCTAGTTATATTTCTGCTGTTAGAGATCAGTGTTTAGGCTACGCAGATAGAGAATGACAGCTTGCACCTGAACAGAAATAGCATGAACTGGAACATTATTAGAACAAAGCGTGTGTACAGTTATAAAGCTTTACAAGCCCTTGTACAAACACCACCCACAATGTTGATTAAAGTCCAGAAGAAGAGGCACTGAAGAATTCTCACTTTCCATGCAAAACACAAAGGGTACAGCTCTCTTAGTGTCTGTAAACAGTCTTCAAAGCACCAAGGCTGAAGGATTTCTCCTTCCTAGCCCAGGTTAAAGCAATTTTTCTGGAGGCTTGCCATGCACTGTGGGAGGGAGCAAGGGATGCAGCAACAAGCTGGATTTAAAAGATCCCCAGCTGGAAGCACAAATACAGAGAGTGATGTTTAAAACTGTCAGTCCCCTGGAGAGAGGCAGGAAACTCTCTTTATGACCCCCAGAGTATTTGTTTTTCCAACAGTTTCCCAGCTCAGCTTGAGATTCTCAAGGGCAGCAACAAAAAAAGTTCTCACTTTGCTCAAATTAGTTTTGACTGGTCCCCGGGTTCCCAAGGTGATAATTTAACACCTCATTAACAAGTGCATTATTGGAGGAAATTCAAATGAACCGATTTTAATGCTAATTGAATGTTTTCAACCTCAGCCTGCACAAGGAGTATTTATTCCCCTTTTGAGTAGAACAGCAGCCACTGCTTCTATTTGCACATCTACTGCTAGCAATGACAAGGGACAAACTTCATTTACAAATATACTGTAAACAATGTAAAATTCTATACCAAGTTATATAGGGTCAACTGTTCTTTCATGACTACTTACTTTTTATATTTGCATATACTTATGGCTGATCTTCAGAAGGAAAAGAGGATTATTTATTTTCACAGAATACCTGACTTGAAGAAACCTACTGGTGAGGCAGCTGAGTTAACTATAGAGGTCATATGTTCACCTGAGAGCCTGATTAACCACACAGAGGTTAGAACACTAATTGCAGTCTCTTCTCCCCTAGAATTTACGCAGACCAGGCTTAGTTCTGTTTCCAAGATGCTTCTCCCAGTGCATATTAACAGTATAACAATGACCCAACCTTCTGAACTGGTGTTAGGCTCGGTTCTCTGCCAACACAGCTGTGCATCCTTATTCCTGTTGGCTATAATAGGTTTAACTACCTCTTCTGATTTAACTCACTCAAGTTTATTCCATGCAGCAATGGCAAGATTAGAAATCAACTTTTTTTTTTTAGACTTAAAATTGACCAGATATACTACAAGCTTTTCATTTCTGAGGTGCTAAGATGTCAAATCCCTATTCAGCTATGTGCAGTTAACTGCCTAGCCTTCAAAAATCAGTTGTTTCTGACAGTTTAGCAGCTAAGACGAATATGCAACTTTCACCTCCCTTGCCTGCACCATTAGAGCTATGCAGGATAACAAACCTTAATTTCTGTACAGTGCTGCAGCCAATGTTCAAACAAATTTGAAGTGTCATCTTGTGCCCCGTCTCTCCACTACTAATTCTATACATGCTATTTTACTATTGCACTGATTGAGTGTGGGATATTTCTCTCCTGAAAATGAGACAGTCAACAGTAAGCTTGTTATAAGCATCAATGTACATATTTACTATTATTAAGTTAATGCCCATGGACACGGAAGGAAGTAGATCACCTATTTTACAAGCTATTATCAAATGCAGCTTTAGATCAAACTTAAAGCACTCCTAGATTTAATGCTCACCTTCAGCTTTTAATACACCGGAAAGCAAACTAAGTTTCATCTCTGAAGGAGGTTAACCAGTCCCTAGACCGGTTTCATCTTGCATGTTTTGATTTGCCCATGTCTCAGTCTGGTTACTTTATGATTTTTTCCCATTTGCCCCCAGCAATGTTATCAGGGCAACGAACAGGCTGGGTCCTGAACACCAACAATACAAGCAGAACCCCATTTGCACAGAAGATACTGCTAGCTCTTATGCAAGTGGCAGAATGGAGCCGACCAACCTGCCTGTCCCACTGAGTTTGTAACAGTGAAAAATCCAGCTTTCAACCCAAATCAAACAACAGAGGCTGAAAAATTCATCAAGGCAAATTAAGTACTTAATATCATAAAACCTAACAATGTCTAATTTACCAGGACAAGCATCGAGCTGGGTCATTTTCCCCACAGTCAATTTAAATAACCCGAACAGCACATGAATGGTAACAATCAAGCAGCCCTCTGCTACACATTTCCAGAGCCCCATTCAAGGAATCAATTTTGTCATCCTTGCGTATACTGACTGTGACCCTCAAAAAGCTGCTTATTTTGTCTTTTTTTAATTACTATTATTGTTAAGAAAGCCTGTTCATCTATAAAACCATCTACAGTTCATTCATCTTTGTGACTGAAAACAGAGAAAGAAAGCATCCACTGAACTGCTGACAAGCTTCTGCAACACTTGCCTGTTCAGCTATATTGACTTTGAAGTGGAGAACCAGCTCAAAAAATTCACTCTTGTTGAAAGAATGAACAGTAGAAGGGCTGAGGTTGGTAGGGACCTCTGAAGATCATGTAGTCCAGCCCCCCTTTTTGGGCAACCTGTTCCAGTGCACTGTCACCCTCACAGTAAAGAAGTGCCCTCAAAGAAGTCTTCCCCATCTCTTCTCTTCAAACTAGTCTACTACATATCAAAGTCAAATGCGATGATATGTGAGTTATCCATGTATACTGTCACTGGAGAGTTCCCTGAAGACATGCTGTGTGCCCAAGACGTTCACCACACTTGAGAATGGTTCTGCTGAAGAAGTTCACAAATTGATCACAAATCATGTATACTTTGTTCAAGACCATACAATGGTCTTCAAGCCAAGTAAGTGCAAGAGAAGTAATGCCACGCAAAACAGGAGAAACATACAAAACTGAACTAATAGTGTAGAGGACTTTCAGAAGCAGTACTGGAAGTATCAATACCAAGAACCCATGAGATGGCTCTGCCATCGTTTCAGCTGTTGAACTGTTTTTTGTAGTCTGGGGCAAGCAACATACTTGTATTCGTGTATAAATATGTTCCCATATCTGTCTTCAGAGAGACTGAGGTTTGCTAGTCACTTACATGCATCAACAGCACCTAGAATTACCAGAGCAGTTTGAACAGAAATCACGACACAAGAGGCCACTGTCCCAGTCCAGGTGGCACTCTGGCATGCTATCAGTCCTGCATTCTCTGAGAACAGCCACTTAGCTTTTCATAGCATCTGTATTTTGTCTGTGCTGCCTCTTACAAATACCTTACTTAGTCACTGGCAGCTTGCTAGAAAGATCTGAAAGTAGATATTTTTCTTTTATAGTTATGTAAAGTTTTAGTAACTACAGTGCTTTACACTTTAAGGTCAGAGCCTCCACATATTTCACTAGATTCAGAAATAGTGTAAAATGAAGAAATTTAAAAGAAATACTTTATTATTTCAAATTAATACATAAAAAATCTTTTGTCCTCAAACGAATTACTTCCTACTACTTACTCTTCACCTACAGACCATCTCAATCTGATACCACAATTTCCAGAGGCTTGATGTCATGGAGAAAGGTTACTTTTATGAGTAGTATGTGGTGACAAGAAACAAGTAGACAAAGTAGCCACAAAGACTGTTTTCAAGCAAGCATTCCTGAGGTCATTAAAAGAGTTAGCTGTGAATCAACACAGTGTTGGGAGCTAGCTGATGTCTACTGTTCTGACTCCAGCTCCAACTCCTGTGCCATTGGAAAATCATTGTCCTTGCTTAGTTTACTTTCATCCATTAGTTCAGCTTGACTAATTTGAAAGCAGTAAAGTTTTTGTAATACTTGGTTGATTCAGAGCTGCTTACCAGTGACCCAGCTTAACACTATTTCTCTGCTTGTTTGCCTTCCACATTTAACACCTCTCACCAGCACTACTCTACTTTAGACTTACTTGTGGTCAAACAGATTGCAGACAGCAGTCCTTCAAAGCCCCACCCCGTAATTCCACAGAATCAAGAGACGTTTTTCAGCGAAAGCCCTTAAACAAGGAAAAGATTTGGTCATGCTGTCACTAAGCAGCTGCTCAATTCACACAATTACACTTCAGTCGACTTCATCTGAAGAAAATGCCTATGAAGTACTACTGCCTTAAAGTCTCTAAGAAATTAAAAAAAAAAAAAAAAAACATGACCGGGAAACAGAACAGCACAAAAAAAAGGAACAGAAAAATGCTTTCAGGCAGGGATCATCCTAGGAAGTGCCTAGATTAGCTGAAGGATGGTTAGATAATTAAGACAGACTGTAAGACTTCCACGATAGCTGTAGCTGAGAAACCCTGACTATGAGTAGATTGGACTTCGGCTTTGCATTTCGGCTTTCTTGTAGAGAAAAAACAAACAATAAAATTCACACAAATGTGAAATGCAGAGGCTTCTTTGAAATGACACAGCTTTCAAACACTAAAAATACTTTTTTTTTTTAATAGAAAGAATGGCTAGGACTTCGGGTACTCCTTAGCACCAAACTTGTATATAGCTTGACATGCATATTGAGAACATAACAAAAAGACCTTTTGAGTTTAAGGCATTTTTTGCCAGATTGGTTCCTGATCTGGTTCTCTTTTCAGCTGAGATGGATTTTGATGTCGGAATAGCAGGAGAAAAGCCTGGAGTGGAAGTTGCTTCCATTCTCACAGCTTGAATGAGCATTACATTGCAGCTTCAGAAAGGGGCAAAAATGCCTTAGTTTTCAAGCCTTAGTTTGTAACTGGTTTCTGTTTGGAATATTCACATTCCTTCTTCCCACTTCATTAAGCAAAACAGATATTGGAAGAAACCCAAAACAAGCAACGCTTGAGTAGACCACAAACTCTTGGCAAATCTTTAGCTAGAAAGAGCTCTGTCATTTTTAAGAGGATGGCAAGACCCAGCTCTCTGGCACAACTTTTCACATAGTTTGAAGCTTGGTTAATATCTGTTCTGAGGGCACTACTGGGGACAACTCTTGGCAGGTACAGGTAACTCACATCAACTAAATGGTAGCACAGACACAAGCTGCTGCCTGGCTGTACTTGCCTCACGAATGACTTCTCTATTGAGCAACCACCAACACCTATTGCTGCCACTAAGCCTCTTCTCAGATAATGTAAGCAAATCAAATGAAATCTGCTATAACAGTAGAGTTCTTAATTATTTGTGCAAACTTTTTCACTGTTGGAGTTATCTGTCAGGTTAGTTGGTCAGGTGACCCATGTTCAAAAGTGAATACAGTTCTTCAGTATACACCACCACCTCGTGGCCAGATGCCTGAAACTCCTATAATACATTAAGGCACTTGAATTGTAAAAGCATCTGAAACAAAAAACGTGGAGAAATCCTCAGCAAACTACTGACTTTGAAACTCAAGACTTAGACAGATTTCCCCTTTCTTATTTCCATCTTGAGAAAGTAAACCTGAATCAAGAAATCTGAATGTGCCTTCCCCAGTGTATTACTTCCTATAGCTCAAGTGAAAAGCAATTTCAAACGCATCCTCATATTTACTTTAACCAAGGTGCAAGCATCAAGTTATACTAGAAATGAAAATAAAAAACATAGCTTTCAGCGTATTTTGTTGTGTATTTTACAGTCTTAGTTACTGTAGCGGACAATCTAAAAAGACGGGCAAATAACAAAGGACAGAAGAATAGGAAGAGCAAAGAGGAGACCTAGAAAAGCTAGGCAGAACAAATGTAAATTAAAGACAATACTGTCTCGTGAAACACTAAGATGACTTACCTGTATATATTAATTCTTTATATCTTTATTAGGTTGATTTGCCAAGCAAGATATTAAATTGTTTTGTCGCTCCAAAGACTCAAAGTCTACATGAAGTAACAGATAATTATGAATGTGTACACTGAATGAGTTATCTGTCAAAGCGGTGTAGAGGTTCTGTTTGGTGTCCCCCTTCTACATGTTTAGTGTTCGAAAGACTCACCAAAAGTTGTACCATCTTCACCCATAATGCACTTCATGGAGGTGATGATTTGCTCCACAACAGGAGGTGACAACGATGTTGCATACACAGCACTGTGAGAGTACGTCCTGAGGTAATCAATCAGCTCCTAGTAAAACACAAGAGGCCATCAGACACTGCTTTCCCAGCACTCAAGAGAAATGCTTTAACCACACAGTAAAATGAGCCACTACTACAACGAACCTCTTCCAGAATGTCCTAGAAGAGAACAGGTCACTCAAGGATTTATTTTATAAGTAATAAGCAGTTGAAGTGCAAACAGTAGACACATGACAACCCATAATTATGTCACAGAGCAAGAATATCCATTGATCAAAAACAAATGTCTATGACAGACTTGTTTAGCTAACAATACCAGCATTAGATTGCGAGAAGGTGTTTGCATTACTCAAGCTGTGTGCAAGGCCATGTTTCAAGAGTGTTTATTGTAACAGTGGGAATATAAAACAAGTGAAATAGTAGGGAGCAGGATCTATGAGTACTTGCGTATCATGCTCAATATAATTGTTTCCCCACAAGTCACCAAACAGGGCACAGGTCACAAAATACTTTCTCCTATTTACCAGCACAATATAAATTACATCTGCTTTATTTAAGAGTGCAGGAACCTCAGACTACCACTCCTGCACTTCCCAGATAAATGTACCTTCTAGATTTGTTAGAGGATAAACACAGGTCATATGGGAACAAAGTACAAACATACCATAGATCTAGGCTGCTTGTTGTTTAACTGTAACAAAACCTCTGTAATAGCTAGACCACTCCCGTGAAGTATCATAAAAAACAGTACAAATGCCAGGACAAATTCTGCCATCATAAAATTAATAAGGTTGATAGCATAATAACTGTTATAGCATAATAACTGAACGTATTATAAAAATGTGGAAATACTCCATTTCGTATTGCTGTCTGCATGGAATTGGAGTTAAATAAAAGGAAGTTGTAAAGGGATTTTGAAAAAAAAACAGGTGGGAAGATTTAAGGCCTCTTATTTCTGAAGCAATCTCTTAAACACAGTTCCTAAAATACAGCCATGAAGGACTCCTGGCTGCTTCACTTTACACCAAGGGAGTTAATCCCACTGGCTCACTGCCTTGGAAAAAGAATAATATGGTGCTTTGTTCTGGGGAAGATGTCAGAGTCATTTTAGTCCAACTGCAGTAAACTATTAAAGAGGAGCATCTGCAAGTCCCATATCCATTTGGATGGACTAAAGTAATTGTCACTATTAGCATCTAAAAAATTATTGTCCTGAAAGGGAAATGGTAGAGGACATAAGAAATGGCAAGGATAAGAAAGGGGACACATCTAGCAGTGTACACAACCCCTCGCAAAAGGAGGAGTTTGACAACTGGCAACAGTTTCTAGCAGAACGTGATTATAGAGGAGGATCCAAAAGCAGTGTCTTTTTCAAAAGGAAACTGTTCAAATCCAGAGGGAACCAAATCCACCAGGCTGAGCTAAGAAGGGGATTTTCCACCAGATGAGCTGAAGAACTTTAGCTTCTGGCATTCTTCCTGCTAGCCTCATTAGAAGTAACGTTGAGAAATCCCTGCTTCCTGGTTCCTAACACTTCCTAAAAAGAATTTACACCCCGACTGTACATTCTGCAAACTGAGCTCATCACTGACCACGTGGGATCTATAAAATAGAGGCATTTTATTAGCCTCTTCCGCATTGCAGTCTTTCACTATAGTAGACAGCATGTAAAATTATGAAACAATTGGATGGTCATGGAAACTTGAGAAAGAAATCAATGTTGAAATGCTTAGTGAAGCAATCCACCATCAGCCTGAAACAGCCAGGACATTTCCAGCGTTTTACCTTCTTGCCCCCAATGTATCCTCCAGCAGCTCCAAAGCTTTTGGTGAATGTCCCCATCATAACATCCACATCTTCAGGATTGAGTCCAAAATAATCCACTACACCCCGGCCATTGGGACCCAGGGCACCTATACTGTGAGCCTCATCAAGGTACAGATAGGACTTGTACTTCTTCTTAAGGGCAATCACTTCAGGTAAACGGACTATGGATCCCTCCATACTGTTGAGAAACAGAAATTTATTTTAAGTTGATTTAATGGTTGGGACCTCTTTCTACAGCCCCAAATCACTAAACTTGCATTTTTTTTCCCCACTCTCATTAACTGTGATCACATAAGAATGGCTATACATGTTTTTATTCTGCAGAGAAATTAAAAATACATGCTCTTTGCACCTAGTGCCCAGGTAACTATATTCTACTAGTTTATTCAGTATGTCAGTATCCTAGAGAGGTTCAACAGTAGCAGCAACAGTAAGTTAGAGGCAAAGGAATGTGTTCAGTGATTATTTTATGAAGATAACCTTTTTACTTCCACCCTCATGTCAGTATTCTGATCTGCTGTCTTATTAACCTATTATTTTTAAGTCTAAGAGCTGCCTAGGATTTCAAAGACAACACTCCAAAACACCCCATTTTGTGCTGAAAGCCACCATGATTTAAACGCTTAACACAGCTAAACCTACTCATACTCCTACTCATTCAGAAAAAAACATTCAATTTGCGTAATTCCATCCACTAGCATCATCTAGTGAGCACAGAAAGAATGGAATGGACAAGCGAATTAAGATCTCAGCTCTGATATAAATAATCAGTTTAGATCAGCTTCTACAATCTGATCAAGATGTGGGCAACACTGTGACAACATCATGTGTAGCTACAGTATTAGCAACACAAAGTCCAGGATGTGAAATATATATACCTCAACTTAAATCTCACATGAGATTCATGAAATAACTATAAAGTGATTAACATTGTTTGATTTGACAAAGGAACTCAAATACTAAGCAACTAGATCTCATGGGGAGGGTTTTAGGAATATAAAGAATAGTTTGTACCTGTATATTCCTTCCACCAAGATAAGGATTTTTTTCCAGGGCCTCCGTGTACGAGGTTGCCCATGCACAATAGCATCTTTGAGCAGCTTCTCCAGGCTTTGCATATCTGCACCAGAAATTACTGTTAAATGGTACCAAACAGCTATTGGCTTGAACTTTGACTATGACTAAAGACAGCAATACCACAGAAACACAAATTGGTCCAGTGGGGAGGATGGACCATACATAAGTCAATAAGCATGAACTTCATCTAGCTGCAGGTCTATATATGAGATTAAAGGGAATGGGTGACTATGAACTGCAAAGAAGAATTTGACCATCCCGAGTTGAAAGTACAAAGCAGCAAGACAGGGGGAGGGTGAGAGGAAAAGAGGAAAAAAAGGCATTTAGTTGTTAGGAAGAGAGAAAGCAGTTTATGGAGCAAGAGCGTCCTTGTGGATAGAAATAAGTCAAAGAACAACAAGTTCAAGGACAATCAAAGAAAGATAAGTAGAAGATAGACCAAAGTGCAGAACAAGGAGAACTAGTGTACTTTTACATCACTTCTGTTTAGAAGCTGAAAAGACTACACATGTGGAACAGGAAAATATTAAAAAAACAGAAAGGGAGAAAAAAGGAAGAGCCAGCGTAGGGATGATGACAATGCTCAGCATATCAGAAACTACATGGCAACTAACAGCACCTTCTGTCTAATCTGAAACCTTATTAACTTCAGCTAAAAACACTTCATATAATCCAAGGAGACCTGACAGAGTGATGTGAGCAAATACATACACCTGAAATCAATCCTGGAAAGGAGGGGGCAGGGGAAGCACTGAGGAAGGAATGGAGATGGGTGTAATCCAACCACAGTAGTTAAAATGTTGAGTAATAGATAGAAACACTAGGACATGAAAAAGAGCACGAGCAATCATGAAAAGATGATTGGTAAACTAGAGCAGGTGTAGCAGCAAGAGCAGCTTATGATCTAGAACTAGAGTAGGAATTAGAAAAATAGTTCAAGTTACTGTTGGAAGATAGATAGTGTTCCGGAAAAGATGAAGTCAACGGTCTCCAACATATCTCTCAAAGAAGAAAGGATGAAAGAAATGATGAGTTTAGTGCAGTTATAGAGAACATTAGAATAAAATACTTCTGCTCTAATCTCTCAAAGAAGGGAGGTCTGAGAACTAGGTCTGACCTTAATAAACAGGACAAACTGCAGAATGAGGTAAGAAAAAAATGAAAACAATTTCTAAGAACTGCATGAATGAAGCCAGTAACATCTCAGCGAAATGCAATGAATTAAAGCAGGATAGAATATAAAAAGGGGTAGTACTGAGAACACATGCAGCTTATTGCTTGCATTTGCCTTCTGATTCTGATGTGTAACTCCATTCTCTTTCAAAGATCCACGCCATCTATAAAGTTTCTAAAACATCCCATAGTCTCATCATTACTAGTTTGTATCCCATGCCCACAAACTATCTATTCCTCCATACAATACCAGAGCCTCTAAATCCCTCACAGAATGCATTTGTCACAGGTGTTCTCTAAATTGCTAGAACTGGACACAACATTCAGAAGTATGCTTAAACAAATGCAGAAGCTGAACACAAAGTTTTTATGATCTTGCCCAGCAATTAAGCAATGCTGCGATCAAGGCTAATGATAAACCAAAAAAATAAAGCATTACCAGTACACTCTACGCTTTAAGGAAAACTCTTCAAACAACAGAGAAAAAGAAGAACACAAAAGAAACAAGAAAAATAGTAGAAGATTCACTATCAAGTAGGACAAAGAAAAAAAAAAGAATTACAGAAACCCAAGCTTTCCTATCTCCACCAGAGGTTTCAAAGCAAGTCATCATGATCTCAGAGAACGATAATATTAAAAGAGAAGCTAAAGAATGAAGGTAGTGGCTTTATGGATTAAGGAGAAGCCAGTACTTCTTTCACTAAGAACAGAAAGAACCTTATTTTTAAATCTGAGAATAGAATTATTCTAAATCTCTCCTTTGGAGAAGGCTGAAACTAGCAAAATGATGATTTTTAAGTATTCATTTCCAAAATACACAAAACAAGTAATCCAGTTAAATAAATCTATGCTTCACGTCCTGGAACACCCTTTGTAACTACATTGTATGAACACATAGCTGTCAAGCTTAACATTTGTATTCTTAACGTTTTATCCTTTGGTGAAAAACTTCCCTGATTCCGCAAATTGTAATTTAGACCACTACAAGACCGCATTACTATACACGTATGACATAGACTGTTAGATGAGTCTGTGCTGAGCTATCAAAGTATCAAGAAGCCATGCTAGAGCAATACTGCCCCTAAACTGCCAAAGAGCAAAATGTTCCTTTTCACATGCAGAGATGTAAGCCAGTACAGCTTCATGATAAAAGTGATACTAGTTGATACATGGGGAATTTTCAATCCACTATGATTAAACAGTATGTAGCAGCAGTCTTCTTAGCTTTCAGGTAACCAGCAATTGATTTCCTGCATGAAATTTGATTTCCAACTACTAGAAGATAAGACAGATCTGATCCATAGCCCCTGCAGAAAGGCAGAGTCCACCGTTTTATACTTACTGTTGTGCTTAAAGATTCGAATAGTTGCTCCTGACAGTCTTGCTCCGAGCACTAGTGATGCATGATTCAGTTCATCACTCAAAATTAGACAGCCCTAAATTAGAAGGAGAAAAAGGAAGATATTAGAAAGGTTATGTTTTGTAGTCAAGCATACACCACTCAGATCTGAACTGCACATAAGTCATTTAAGAACAAAAAAACACAAAAGAAATCCAACATAAACGTAGCTGGTTCAGGCAAGACTGCCAACGAAACAATTTGCAGCCTTAGTACGGCAAATGAAAATACACTACTGTTATTACTTAAACAATTTCTTAAATTTCATCACCCAGAAAACCTGCAGCTGAGCATTCCTGAATGCTTTATGATGACTATTAGTACTCATCTTCCTACACAGCCAGGTAAAACAGGGAGCATAGCAGCTTGCCACAGTTCACTTGGCAAGACTACAGCGGTGCTAAGAAACAAAATCCAGGGCAATGAGTTCCTAGGTTAATGACTTTATCACTAAGTTGCACTGTTTCTTACATTCAAAGGTAACCACTGCCTAAACCTGTGTTCAGAGTGGTTACAAAAAAACCCACTAATTTTCTTTAATGCCCAGAATTATCAAGTACTTTGTAGACTGAGGTAATGTACAAGAGACAGTAACAGGAAAGCAAAAGTAAAGAGAAATTCCAAAGTTTTCTGAAGCCCTTAAAGATTACATTTATTATTTTTCCAAAAAAGGGAATATATATTCTTGAAAGGATATCTTAATTGGATATGTTTTCAGAGCAGCAACAATTACAAACCAATAGTTGATAAAATGCCTACAGCTACATCTGATCAATGCCTACAAAACAGCTGATCAATGCCTAGAATTACAAAATGTGGCAGCACAGACAACAGAAGTCTTTCCCAGGAATTGCATTAAATCTTAAGTGTTCCAATTGCTGTTACAAGAAAGGTTCACCCTGCATATTTTGGAGACTTTAACATATGCAGCGTGGAAATCTCCAACTACTGTTTGCTCTTTGGCACAGGACAATGGTATGCATACTACAACACAGGGTATTGCTGTTAAACACAACTATAACAGCTGAATAAAACAGTACTAGCATCCTTCTTAAATGGTAAGTATTAGGAAAAAAATGATAGATTAAGAAAAGGAGATGAGATTAATATTCTAGAAGAGGCTTCTCCACAAGTACCGATATGAGTGGTTGATAGAGAAAGAAAATACAAGTTGTTGTGTAGCCCTTTTTTGGCCCTCTATAGCAGAAGGACATTCAATTAGACCAAAAATAAATAAAACTGAAGCAGAAGTGAAGAATCTAATAGTTCATGCTTCTCAAGAAAAGGCAAAGTATCAAAGAAATCACTGGTTCCGTACAGCAATAGCTGATGATCATACCTAAAACAGAGGAGTGATGCTACCACAATAAGGCTTTGGCTGCATTTATCAGCCAACTTATGTTTGAGAGAGTAGCTAGGTGACTATGACTAACACTGATTGGGGATTACACTACAGGTATCAAGACAAATATATGCTAGCGAAGATCCTATCACTTGTGTTCTACAAAGCAGAAATGAAAAAATGTGGCTTTTGCTTCAGTTACCACAAAGTGCTATAAAAATGAATTGTGGAATTCAGACCTGAGGACTTAATTTCAAACTGACTATACACGGAAGGTAATTTGGTTGCTTTCTTAACAACCAAAGCAAGATCCTTCAAGCACCGTTGCTTTACCTCTGCTATCTAGCCTCTGTCAGTCCCAAGCTATGATGCAAAGCTCTGTGCTAAAGGCAGTACAGTATGCTATTACTAGCTAGTTACTCTAACAAGATTAATGACATTTACTTCAAATTAGGCAAGTTTTGTAGCCTAGCATTCCCTCACAATTTAATGACTTCTGACTATATAATCCTTAAGTCCCACATTATCTGTTGTCTACACTCAGTGTACTTGGCAGTGACTGTACGAGGCAGCTGACAACTTGGCTGTTTACAGTGAGTGGGTCTCCTGCTGAAGACCACCAGGTGCAGAAAGACCTGGTTTTAGTGATGCTTTACCAGTGCTGAAATACAACTTCCAATGTATACCAATTATACCTCTTTTCAACATCTGCTTAGTAGAAGCTACTGTTGACAGGGCATAGTGAACAAAGCCTGGGTGATGCTGATGAAACTTTTGAGTTCTTTTTGTTGACCAGATTACGGGGGTTGAGTCGAATCCTAGAATTGTCAAGTCATATTTGTTGCTATTAAGAGTGGATTACATAGCAACATAAACCACATATATAAGGATTCTAAAGAGCAAAAACAGAACCCGTGGTCCAGTAACACATACACAAATAACTTTATTGCAATGGCTTGTGTTTTACGCTAATTAGTAAGTTGTAATATAATTGCCCAGATAGGATTCAAATAATAATTAGTTTCAAGTTGTATTAGTGACTGTCAAAGAAACATCTCTTGGCTAAATGATGTTGTCATTACTGATTATATTTGTAATAAGTAATATGTAATAAACCTCCAAGAATTCATGTTCAAAGTAATTTTGTACCTCAAAAATCTATCTAGGGCATACAGAAAGACACAAACAGTCGTGAGATGACAGCCCAAGAGTTTAATCAAGCACAGGAGTCCCTCAGCTTTGTTTTGCTGACTAACAAAGCATTGAAAAAACAGGCTATGCACACCCAGCCAATCATGTGCTGGGTGGTGCCAGAACTCATTATTTGATTTATGTGAGTTTTTATTTGCAGACAATGAAGAAATCAAAATTGCAGCAAGGAGCAATGTTGGGCAGCCAAATGAAAAAGCATTTAGTGAATGTTCTAAACCATTAAATGGTTCATTTGATGGGAACTCTTTTCTTCAGAAGAGAACATTTTCTGTTTGGAGTATTCACTTGAGTATAAGGGCATTTCTAAGGTTATGAGGCAAAAACCTACTACTTTAAATAAAGTGCATAAAAACTAAGTAGGCTTATTACTAACAGTGCAGATTGTTGTAACCATCTGAGTATGAAAAGAGCTGGATTATTAAACATGCAAGTTATGTGCATGAAAACAGCTACAATACATACCTTGGTATTTACTGCGCAGATTCTTTTAGCGATTGTAAAAACCAGTTAAAGTTCAAATGTGACAGCTAAAGAGCTGAGCGAGGTGTCTCAAGGATATTCTGATACACTATTTAAGATGTAGCGGGATCCACATATGCAAAAAGAAGGGTTGACTAACTGTGATAATCGGCAATTTCTCACTTAGAACACAACACACAGGCAGTCAGAGGTATGTTTATGTAGACTTCTAAATCCAAAAGTTCTCACAGAGATTATGTATCATTTTTCTGTCCAAGAGAAATCAGGGAGATGTAGGAAGACAAGAAGCAGCAAAAACCAAGTAAAAGACATAAGGATACATTATTAAAAAACAGCCTTGGGGAGACATTTCACTCCAGAAAAGACTAAATTTGAAACACTCTCAGGCATCACTTTGAAAATAAATAATTTTTATAAAATCAGTGGAAATCTGGTATTTAAAACATAACAGACCAAGAGAAAAAGGGCATTAAGTAGACACTGCTGCTTCAGTTACAGATAACATGAAAAGTAGGAAGACACTAAAGCTAGTCAAAAAGAGAATCACCAGGAGGAAACACTGCTGTGAAGAACAAATGCAGCAAATTCATAATCCCAGAAAGTGATTTCAGAAAAGAAGAATAAGTGGAATAAAGGAAAAAGTAATTCACCACAGAGGAACAAATAGGTTTGTAATGCAAGGCTAGCAGTAAACCATCTTCAAAAAGATATAGTTCCAGTACTTGCATTATTTTGCTCAATATAGCAGCTAAGAGAACATATATTTTGCACCAGAAGATACAAAGAACTCTGTTCCATTTCATTTTCCAATAACTTTAAAACTAGTTTGAGATGCAAGACACTCAGGCTGTATTGTGTACTGTTTTATGGGGCACACAGTAGATATAATCAGTGTTCCAATTTCGCATTATTTCTCTTGAATAGCTTTTCTAGGAGAATTTAGCTCCTTCAACGTAAGGATTTTTCAGATGTCACTTGAACAATAAATCCTGTATGTACCAACATGCAGTTTGGCTCTTCTGTGTGCCTCAAGACAGTCACTTCTGAAGTGTCTGAAGAGCATCAAAATACCTTCAGTCAATCAGCCACCATTTCATATACTAACGAGTAGCCTGAGGAACCAAGCCATAACATGCTATGCTTTCTCCTAGAAAGAGGAGATCTAAAGTGCTATCATTTCCTAGGATGCTGTTGCCCAAAAGATTTTTGCAAAGGTCAGTGACGTGTACTGTGACCTATAGTTTCCACAGAAAATTTCTGCAAGGGCTTGCACTGAAGAATAAAATAAACAAATAGCTTTTAGAGAACTGGACCATTATGGTCTTCATTAGCCATGCTTTTACTAGTAACTTGAGCCATACCTTGCCAACTAAAGCAGGAATGTTCATAGAGTTGGTTGCAAACCCCATTCCGTATGCCATTGCAGATTCCACACCTAGAAATCTGGCAACTAGCTTTTCCAGCTCCTCATGTTTGTCCAAGTTTCCTGCACATAAAACAAATTCAGAGTGAGAAGCTTTCACTACTGCTGTATTCTACAAGAAGTATTTTCATCAACCAGTATGTGGTTTTGAATAAAGACTGTACAGGAACACTAAAAAAACTACAAGCGCACACACATCAGAAAAAAAAAAAAAAAAAAGCAAATAAACAGCAGTCCTGTATAAACTAAACCCAGCAAGTCATCTCCATTGAAGTTATGACTTTTTTATTGCTTAGTCTGAAGTTCAAGACCTGGAACAAGTAAGGCTTAAAAGACTTGAGATCAAATTTAAAGACTTAGAAACATACATTCAGGAAGCATCCTATCTTACTCCAACTTACCCATCTCCTGCCTACTGCTGCACACCCCAGCTCCATACTGGGACAGAACTTTAGCTGCTGCTTGTTGGCAAGTCCCATTGTTCTGTGCAAATCCAAGGTAGTTGTAGGAACCCATATTAATAATGCCCTTTATCACTTTCCCTGTATACCTGTGTTTTAAAAACATCACAAGTTAGGACATTCACAATTGTAAAACTAACTACACCAGAAGATTCTTATTCCTGTTTCCTAGAACTAAACATATAAAAAGTCAATAGAACCAACAGCTTTTTTTTTTCCAGTGTTGACCCTCATTATGAAACTGAAATTATCAGTGAGAAAGATGTTCTCCCTTTCTTGTGGTCTCAAACTAAAAGTGGAAGTTCCCACAACAGTTTACACATTAAGAGGCATTTATGCTATTGTATCTAGCATTGCTTGAGGCTTCTCAAACTTGTTGTTTCTCTGACATGTCCCCTTCATCGTCCCAGAAACATACAACTTTCTTCCCGATTACAAAACATGATCTCTAGATCAATTAACTTGGCAGCCCCTCAAGCAGGATATCCTCTAACTGCAGAAAGGAAACACATCTGGCACTGCTGTGCTAATGCTACGTGACAAGGAGATTAAGGAAGAAGTTTACTGGAAAAGAGTTTTAATTATTTTCCTCCTGAAAGCTAAGGAGAGACACAACTAGTTTCACCGAATACGATGCTGCAAACCTCTTCACACAAACCTTGTATGTCACTTCCAATTCGTAAAAACAAAACAAAACAAACAAACAGAAAAAACACCCTGTCCTTAAGCTTTTGGTTTTGTTTCCTCAGTCTATTTCAGTTCTGACTCAAATCAATCATGCTAAATTCAGTTTCAGCAGCAACATTTAAATCAAGTATCTGGATGGATTCTAAACCAGCACAAGAAATCACAAGTAGTAATGCAATCCAAAGTATCTATCCACTCCAGGTTCTGGTCATCACACACAAAGACATTAATTTTACTATAGGAGCAGGCCAATGAAATCTGAGCACAGTCAGTTTTATCAATAGGTGTTAATATCAAAAGATTATATAAAAATAATCTTGGTGGCCAGATGTGGTTCAAAACAACCAAATTATTTAATTCAAGCCAGTGGATAACTCAAACATAATTCCCTGCTCCTTTAACCTCACAGCCTTTAACATGCTTGTATAGACTCTCTAGTTAAAAATAACTGTTGGAAGCCTTTTCTTCCATTTTAACTCACGTGAACGTCCAGTTATAGTCATGAGAAACTCTTTCCATCATGTCCACTTTGGCCCCCGGCACACTGCAGATTGGACGGTTCCAGCTGTCTCGAATGCGCATGTAGAGGTTTCTGGTGTAGAAATTTTCAAAGTCTTGGTACAACGGGACAAAGTCCTGAAACACATCAAAAGCACTCAAAGTAAAAGGAAAGAATATATCACAGCAAATCAGAAATAAGAGGAATAAATTATTTTCTGAAACAACAAGCGCAATTTGTAAAATGAAAGGTCAAGAAAACACAGGAGAAAGGTAAGAGCTTTTCACTGAGCTCCTGAAACCAATTCCACCCAAAGCATTTTAAATACAGTATTATGACTTCTGCAAGTACATACCAGCACAAAATTACTTGAAGGTGATACAGCAGCAAAACAAAGACAGCAACTGAAGAGATTCAAGTAGTGGCGCAAAGTCTATCTGCTAAATGCGATTTTCAATTTTTTTCAATCTGCAAATCCCCAAAGATTCCCCAAGGATTCTGCCCCCAAGGTTTCTTCAACAGTAGGTGTTTATTTATATATAACAAATAAAATACTTAGTGAAGAACAGGCATGCTTTTCCTAAGTACTTTTCATCAAACCTTAGCAGCTCATATCATCTAAAAGCCATCAACCACAACTAGGAAAAAAAAAAAACAAAACAACTTTCATAGCAATAGGTCATGCCTCAAGGTGTAAAGCCTCAAAAATTCTGATGTATTGGTGAGAGAGTGCTGAAAGCAATACAGAAACTGAGCTGGAAGGTCCTAATGATGCAACGAGGTCTTGTTCTCTGAACTTGACTGCGACTTGAAATCCCTTGGCTCTCGTTCCAGCTGTTATCAACCTGATGGCCAACTTTGTTGGCTAGTCAAGGAGAGAATCTACCTGGAAATCTGCAAAAACCCACTTTGTGGGATGCACAGCTGTATAATCTTTAAAAGAGACTTGTATTCAGCCTTCAGAATTAAGTAGAGCAAGGGAATATGCAATTGTGTTTTTTGCACCAGACAGTACGCATTGCATTCCTGAATACACGATGACTTAAAACTGAGGTACTCTGCTATATTTTATTTCATACATAAGAAATGCATTTAAAACAGCAGCATTACTGTTATTAGAGTTCATTCGCAGAGCTTACCACATTTTTTTAACACAGAATCCAAACTCTTAAGCTACCTTACGGCACCTCTGTTCATCACAGCTTATCATCAAGCAAGTCCAACAGGATTTCTTTGTATGAGCATTTCCTGAGTTCTAGCTTCCCTTCCAACATTTTTCAGGAAAACTAAGTGACTGTCTTGAATGGATAACACACAGAAACGTCAAACTATGTGTGACAAGTGCAAGGACATCTGAGCATTCAAGAACATGTTTTTCTGGCCTACTTAAAACGCTCCAAAGTCCTAAGATTCCATTATTACTTTTCAATTAAAGGGAAGTTTGACATTCAGTGGTGGTAAGAATGCATAATTAATTTCCTACTGTCACAAAAACATGCCTTTGTAAAAATCTATAAAAGGAAAAAATAGATTTCATGACAGGGGTAAAAGCCAGCATCACATTTCTTCCTGTTTTTCACAATAGAAATGAAAACATGGAGAGAGGCATTTTATTTTAGGTGACAGGATAGGCAAGATAGAATATCTGTCTGACCAAATGCTAGTACTAGCCTGACATTTATACCACTGAAGCAGAACTGGGAGTATTTATGCCAGTTTTTTAAAATAATATCTCGAACAAATGAGCACTGACAAGCTTTTATGTGCAATGCTCAACTGAAGGAAGAGGACTTTCTTTCCTTTACCTTCCACATTTAATGATTTCACAGCTTTCAGCTTAGAGTAAAAGAACCATCTAGGTCCACCTCTTAGCATCCTCCTACCAGAAGCTGCACAGGAAAGACAGAGAGAGCCCCAAAGAACTAACTCCCAAGTAGACACAGCTGCACTCAACTCCCCCTCTGCTTTGCCTGTGCATAATGACATGCCCAAAAGGCACAAAGATGCTCATTTCCATCATTTCAATTATGGAAAAACAAACCAAATTTAGCCAGTGGTCTCTCCTCCAGGGAATCACAAGCATATCATTTCTCAAATGAAGGCGTCATTTCTATGAGCTAAGATACACCAAAGGGCTATTACTTCTTCCATGTTCCTTTACTTTACAATTTGACGTTATTTCACGCCACATCTTCTCTGAAGATCCTCTGTCAAATGAGCTTAACAGAAACAAAGTTGTGTTTTCGCAGTAGAGAACTAATTTTCTGTATTCCAAGGCAGTTGTGTAGTCATAATAAGGAGAAATGCTAAGTAGATAAGTGGACAGGAGAAGGCCTCACTGTTCCAAAATAAGATAGAAGCTTAAGAAAAACAGGATGAGCAGTGAGTGTGAGAACAGTAAAACAAAGATCACAAGTTCTCAAAACGTAAGAAAGGAGAAATTAAAGGGTAGAAAAAAAAAAGTAATTGTACATCTATGGTATAGAGAAGCATCGAGTAGCTTGTGAACCTGTAGTACTCAGCCAATGAGGAAACAGGGGAGGTGATCAGGCATCGGGTAATAGGGAATAAAGGTTATGATTTGTTTCCTAAAATGCACTGCTGATTGACAGGACGCCCGCCATTGCAATTGCAAATAAAATAGCTTCACAGAAGATCCTGTCTGAAGAAAATTATTTGAGATGTTTTTCACAGGGATAGCTAGTTAGCTGAAGGAGTTGTAATCCTACAGAAAGTCATTCATTTTCTGAAGTAGCTACACAGCTCTATCCTTCCTCACCTGCAGCATCTCACTGGCCCAGGCAGAAGGTTAGTTTCAAGCCTGAACCACTAAAAAAACTTGGCCACATTTACAATGGAGAAAAACACCTTGGTATTGACAAACACATATACGAGAAGCGACATAGCTACTGTACTCTACTACAGAGTACTGCTGTGCATGACAGTATTTGAGGCAGTAGAGTGAGATCCTGACTCATGACACAGAATCCAAATAGTTACCCACAAGCGTCAAGCTCTGTTACAGCATTTTATAGGGGTGGGGGAAGCAAGGAGCTCAAAAAGAAACTGGCACATAAACTGATCTATACTTGAGGGATTTCAACTTATTACATCTACTTATAATCCACTTTAACCATTTTCAGCTTTTCTCAGAGACCACCCTTGCTTGACAATTCGGCTTTGCAGTAGTTATTCAAGCACACTAACTGTGTGACCCAGGAAATCAACTGAAACTTCAGCCCAGGTTCCTGGCTAGGAGTGGAGGCTGGAGGTGAGTCACTGTACTAACTGCAGCAGGTATGCCTGGGCTGATACAGTCCAATCTCACCTCAGATTTCTGATCAGATAAAGTGTGCTTTATTTTGAAAGCCAGGCTGACAAAGCAGGAAGAGTAACAAGCTCAGCTGGTGAGATAAAGATGATCACCCACAACAGGTTGACACCACTGAAAGAGATATAATGCAAGTAGGATCTTACAAGCCAACAGCGTAACTTGAAATTGATTTAACTGTGAAGTAAGAGTTTGCTAAATCCCAGATTATCCTACGGAAAAAAGTCTCTTAAAACTCAACAGAAATTTGAGGAGTAAGTTATGGGTAAGGGAACTCATGTCTAATACAGGATACTAGCCTTACTTTTTGGGGGTACCAGGGAAGCACTAATTATAGCAATGTGCTTTACTTGAGGCATCAGCTTAATGTCTGCCCCTTTGTATATCCTCCCCTTCACCCCCAGCAATAAACCACTCCCAGTTAGCTCTTTTAAGAGGGTTCCTTGGAATAGGATAAACGGGAAGTGCCATTTTGGCATAAAGCAAAACTGAATTACCTGTTCCCTCAATAATCCTAGCCCCACGCAGCTGAGAACACAAAAAAGGGAGGCAACAGGGACACTGCATCTTTGCAAATCACTGTAGGCTTTCAACTACAGCTAACAAACAGTAATGAACTGTCTGTATGCTTCTTCTACAGCTACTTTTCAGAAACAAGTTTGGACTCTGAGAATCCTCTTTCGGAGCTGGCACACAGGGTCAGACGGTTTGCCTGCTGTTTGTTTTGGTGGGGCATTCCAGAGAGAGAGCAGCAAGGAGAATAGCACAAAGGCCAGCTGAGTTCTGCATGGAAATCAAATATTTTCAAATTTTTCAACTAAGAAAAAAACAATTTGGGAAGGCTCTATGGGATCTATCAATCCATACTGTTTCAAATGTTTGGCATTTGTAACTACAGTGCTTTATTGCAACAGTGTCCTAGCTGCTCTGCTGGAAGCAATCACTGCTCCATTTACATGATCTTTGGAGCTTATTGTTATTTGTTCCATTGAGTTCTCATCCTACTTCCAATTCATCAGTCTTTGTAGCCAAAAAAGATATCAACCTTAGGTGGAACTGCTTAAGTTGGAGGAAAAACATTCTAGGAGTGAGCCGATTCTTTGAGTAATCTTCCAAGTAGCCATCCACTCAAACAACTGCAAAGGATATACTGTTTCCAGATCAGGGAGCAAAAGGAACATTTTCTTCCATCTGAAGTGATAGGAACGTGGAGCTAAGAAATCCTCAACAGTTCTGTTCCTGTCAGTTGAAGCCTAGAACACATGCCACTTAAAGCAATGCCAGATGCAGAAACCTAAGTCCTAGTGATCTCCCAGAAGCCTGAAAGATACAGCAATTTCAAGAAAAAAAAAAAGAAAAAAGAGAGAAACGAGGGAAGAACAAAGTTCTCTCTTGCGGATGCAGCACCTTAGCACAGGTGATTTGTACACCCAAGATTTCATCATATTGTAAATTAATACTACAAATGAAGGTCATAACGAGGGCTTTGTACCATTAGCTTGGGGCATGGCAACATGCAAATGCAGTGATTATGTTGCTTTTATAGCCAGGTTCTCTCAGCATTGCACCTAAGCTAACAAATGGCGCTATGAGCACCAGCGAGGCTTATCTGCAGTTCACATAATGCATTCCCTGATAATACAAAACGAGCTCTGAGTGGAAGTCAAGTCGACACTTCCAACAAACTTCAGACTTCTAAAAGGAAGCAGAAATACTAGTTCTATCTCCTGCTACGTGAGTCAGGAAAACGTGGAGCAACAACTGTGGGTAGCCTTTGTATCCTCAGTGAGCCTACAGTGAGCTGTACAGGTGCTAAGACACCACCGAGCAAAGGACTCCAGCTTACTGCCCCTAAGATACTTGTTTACAGGAATCCCACTGAAGACCCCTAAGTCATCCTCATTTAGATATTTGCTCCCATATACAACATATACAATGTAATCGGTAAGGAAACCAGACTGGGATAAATGTAAAAGTGGCTTTCATCCTACCTGTAAAACACTACGAGCACAGCAGGTGAGAAGGTTATGACTAAGCATTAGGTTAAACTGGATATGCATAAACAGACTCCGGGGTAATTGAGAACTGTTAATCTTTCCACTCACCCATGCCTAAAAGAGACTGATAATGTTTCTGACAGGATGTGCCACGTAACAGGGGGTTCCAGGAAAAGCCCAGCTGGGTATGTTTTAAATGAAGCCAAAACCCATCAAAGACTAATTCCTGGAAATCCGTACTAGCAAAGCCTGTTCCTTTCTACATTTTTGTGTAGCATTGGTGAGAGATTATTTTTTCTAGAATCACTCATTGCAATGCGCTGCTCTCTAATAAGTAACAAGGAATTTACCCACTGTCAGAGACAGTCCCAAAACAAACCTGTTAGAAAGCCTATTCTTAAAATTAGTCCCATCCACTTTCATTTTTCAGTTCTGGTAAACATGCTGTCAAGTGACCGTTTAAGGAAGGATTTGCTCTACTGAAACAAAGTACCTTCCAAAATATATAAAAACTGAAGGCTTTTTAAAAAATATTATTTTCAATACCACATTTTTCACCTAGGCTTACTCTATGCTGTCAACTGCAATCACTTCCAGCAATACACCACAGAAGGCTGACAAGCTTCAATTCCATGACTTTCGGGACCAGTTCTTTCAGCCCTGTATGAAATCCACCCTCACACTACGTAATTTAGTTCTACTCACACAAAACATCTTCACACACTGTTCATTCACAGTTACTCTCAATGGCTTTGCTTTGAATTCTTCACCTGCAAAGTAATTTAAGAATTATTTCAGAAAGCTAGAGCTAACTCTTTTGCCTGATACTTCAGAAAAACAATTAGCTAGCTCTTTAAAATTTATGTACAAAAAATGTTGCTTTTCACACAGAGGTTACAAATCTTCCCAAGAGTACTTCAGAGCAACTGCAGGGCTCCTTTAAATTACATGTATTTAAAAAAAAGTGGGTTTTTTAATCATTTTATGCATATTAGTATCTATTTCCTTACTAAAAGATAATTGGGCTGGCAAGCCAGCAGCTTGAGAGATTCAAATATTTGAAAATCACAAGAAACTGTTTCAAAACAAGTCATTGAGCACCCTCCTATACCAAAATAAAACTTGGCTCCCACACTAGATACACTGCAACAACTTGTTTGCAGGCAAACAAAGCTCAAAGCACCAAAGCCTGAGGTTAAGTGCTGCAGGTTCTGGATCTCACATGATCAATTTGCTGTTTGTCCAATATTGGAAACAGCTGTTCCTACCTAAGCACTAGAAGCATGAGTTAGGGAAGTACACTACATGGGATTTCTTCCACACCTAAACTCTTCTATGCAGCATTTCCTATTTTTCACTCTGCTGCAGTATTCACTGTGCTACTCATGACACGCCACACAGCAAAGAGATCCTTCAGATAAAAAGCGCCTCTCACTAGATCCATCCATGGAGATCCTACAGACAAAACAAAAACAGACACACGCAACTCGTTCCTGCAAGCCATGATCCACAGACAAAGGGTTTCAATTCATCTGTCCAGGAGGTACGCTTGTTAAACAAAAGCCTTTCAGGAGAGGACGCAATACTAAAATTTCTTTATAAAGGAAAATAGACTTTTTATTTTTTTTTTTTAGAACTAGGATAATCAGTTGCTAACAAACTGTGCCTTTATCACCTGTGACAGTCTTTATGGAGAGCCTCACATCAGTAATATATCCCCAAATTGCAACTGCTGCCCAAGATCTCCTCCTCATGACTGCTCCCACAGAAAAGGGTTACTGTAAGCAGTCTTGCACCTTACACATTTGTAAGACAACAAGCATTTAACCAAAATACAATAACTATCATATAGACTAACTGATCTAATTTACACCAACACTCCCAGCTGCCCCTTTCAAGCCCTCAGGTACCATGAGTATGAGCCAACATTTCAACTTTTATTCTGATATCCAGCCTTGGTATATTTCTGCAGCTGTTTACTCCTTTCTGTTTCTATTTCTAGTTTACACACAGAAAAACACAGTGTCTCAGCTGATATAAAACAAAGTAGCTGAAACAAATTTAAAGAACACATCAAGTTACAGAGCTTTAGCTAGCAATCCTTACTCAGATACTGTAACTGCTATAACAGATCAAGATTTTACTTCCTGATTCCATAAGTTAATTTTGGAAATAGTGTAAGTTTAACTTCCTGTACTTTTAATGAGTATGTAGTATCTATTCTTCATTACATTCCTATAAGGATGTTTCTGTTTTGGAATTAAGAGCCTTGCTATGAGTCAGCTGAATTCCACCTCATGGTAGTTACACAAAGAAGCTGCTGTGGAACAATTTTAGGCATCGGTTGCTTCACTGTATCTTAGCTGATCTACCATAATATAATGTCAACTTGACCCCTGTGCTGCCTCCAAAAGGAGGCTTGTCTTTTCTCCTCCACCCTCCTATCCATAGTTATCTGTTTGCATTCCTGACCTCTCTCCCCCCACACTTATTTTCTGACAGCCAACTGCTCATGTGGCCACCCAGAGAACCAGAAACCAGCAAGCGAAAGTCAGACTGCCTTAAAGTTTGTAAGCCAGATCAGTTCCCCAAAGTGGCTGAGAAAACCAGAACCACAATGAGCAAGAGTAAGCCTATCCACTCCACTTCAGGAGCAAAGCTCACTGGTATTCACACTATGCTAAGAGGGCTCACACAGCATTAGCAGGAATTGCCTTGTGAAATGCAAGTTTAAATGGCAGCTTTTAGACTGCAACCTCAGTGGGGACTAGAGGCCTCTAAAAATGATTTTAGACAACATAAAATTATGTATCTCAGACTAACTGCTGGAGCTGGCAAGACTTTTTACCTGGTAACAGAAGCTCCCATTAATAGCTTTTTTTTTTTTAATGCTATCATAGAACCAGGAGTCAGTACCTCTAATTACTTATTAGCTAACCTGCTTGCAGTGTCTTGGACCTCATGTGAATTTAAAAGCATCCAGCTTGTGCTCAGGTTCTTACACACAAGATTTTCTTTGCAACTACTCAAGCTAAAGAGAATTAATAGCATGCTTCCAAATCAAAACAGACGGCCACCAGAGCAGCATTAGAAAGCCTCCCACTGCTGTGAAGCTCAAGCCAGATCCTTCCAGTAGCACTTCTGTAGCTGCTGGTGCTGGCAGATCAGGTCTCTCTCTCCCTCAAACCCTTGTTTATGCTGCTCTCAGTTTGTTGATATAACTGTTGATACAGCTTTGCAGTGAAGCAGACAACGTAACTGGTCCACCAAAAAATAACCCAGCTAAAAGAAAAATTGTTTTGTATAATCACACACCGGTAGTAGCATAACATATGGGGTATTTAGAAGACAAGGAAAACAGCAGAAAACCGAGCAATACTGCTCTACAAAGAAATTCTCAAACTATAGCCTCAGCCACACAATTTCCCACTAAACATTGGTGTCTCCCGGTGGTTACCTTTTGTTCTTCTCTTTCTATCGCGTTCTGACACTTCTCGATCTTCCATTGCCGCATGAAGTCTCGCAGATATCCAAAGAGAGTGAGAACACCATAGCCTACGTAGGTCAGCACAGCAACCAACATCGGTGTTTCTTCAAAAGCTTCATTGAAAGGCCGTTTGTATAATCCTCCGTTGTGCACAACATGATTTATCTGAAGTGAAAATGTAAAGAGAGGTACCTGTGAGATACTCATTAACGACACATCAGAGGGGCATTTCTGAGCAGTCACTGATCGCTTCCAAGTTGTGCATTCCCCCTGCCCGTCTCAAAGCTCTTCTTGCTAGGTCCAGTTGTTATTAACAAACACTATCAGCCCCCGTACACAAGGTTGCTGTGACACAGCCTCCTCATCCACCAAGTTTTGATATAACTGAAGTCACAGAGCAGTGAGGCTTCCCAGACCTACTGCAGAGAAAATACTAACAAAAACAAAACAAAACAAAACAAACAAACAAAAACAGAAATAGTAATGAATAGTTTTATTAAGCTAAACACTATATTCTCGGGGCTATGAAAACTGAAAAACTAACTGGACAATATCAAAGGAGACTCAACTTTAGAACCCTGAATTGCTGCAAGAAAACAAGTATCAACTGTGTCTCCATAGCCTTAGCCTAAAGATGCTGACGTAAATGCTGCACTTATCCATGTGGTGGACATGTCTCAGACAAAATGTCATTGTGTACAGGCTCCACATTGCATATATGTCAGCACCCAGAACAAAGAAGGGCTTTCTGTGCAAAGTACACACTACAAGTGTGTATGACTACAAGTCATCTTGTTACTTCAATACTACCTCCTGAAACTAAGAACTTGACCCGTTGTATAATACATGTACATGGGCATCTCAAGTATTATTGCTGTAACTTTATTTGTGACTATTACAGAAAATCTTTGCAACTACAAGGCTCTCTCAACATAACAATGGGGTGGGAAAAAATATCATAGTGTGAACTAGACTACTCATTCCAAGAAACAAGTTAAAAATCCAGATCTAAAAAGTTACTGGATCAAAACCAAGAAACCTTGCCCTAGATGCATGTTGCTGTGTGTATTTCAAAGTTATAGACTAGCTATCCCATCATAGAACAGCTGTGTGTGAAACAACACAGTCCAAGACATAAATCCCCTACTTCCAGCAAAGCTGGGAAGTCTTACTCCTTGCAGAACGCATTGATTTATTTTTGCCAGTGCTACCTGGCAAAAAGTCACAGCTGTTTCCCTAAGCCTAGGAATCTAGGCAGATTAAGACTACTTATTGGCATATAATTTTGTAACTTTATGGTGTCCAAATACATTATGAAGGGTGTTGCCAGATGTGGATGGGAATAGCTGGAAGCCAAGATCAGCTTCAATAAATGCCTATATTAACAGCACGCTGGGAAGAGGGCTGGGACAAGGATTTGCCTAGGACGCCGTTTGAATTTTTCTGGACTGTACTCAAATTGCAGTTCATAGCCAAATGTAATAATATATTTTTTAAATATTATAGTCAAAGAAACATCAACACCTAAGGAAGAAGATAAATATATTGAGAAAAGAACAGCAAAGAGTGAGGGGGTGGGGGCTAGCAGGCAACGTAAGCTATTCTCCTACCACATGGGAAAGGAAGCCAGGGTTGTACAGAGTCTGTAACAGCTAGGAATCAATGAAAGAACACAAATAAAAGCCTAACCAGACACTGCATTATTTGAAAACCATCATCTGTTCATCCCAGATGCTGAAGCAAGTCTGCATTTCAAGCCTGGTGCATAGTTTTCCAGAAGCAAGGGCCTTCTTGTAAGATACAATTACGCTATAGCTATGCAGTCAAGAATTGAGCAATGAACTTGAACACCACCTTTCCCCCAAAACTCACTTCTGCCTCTTCCCTTTGCCAGCACACACCGAGATAGCAGCAGGGCAACATCAAGTTTCATTCCCAGTTCAGTCACTGGGGTTGTGCAGGCTTTGGAATTG
This sequence comes from Aythya ferina, assembly GCF_964211825.1. Classification (NCBI taxonomy): domain Eukaryota; kingdom Metazoa; phylum Chordata; class Aves; order Anseriformes; family Anatidae; genus Aythya; species Aythya ferina. The sequence continues at coordinate 38,475,440 of NC_140301.1, read as the reverse complement.
GGCATGCATGGAAACAATACAGCAGACACCACAGGAGCATCTTTTAGCAGCAGCATTTGTGCCAGATGTAAATAACTAAATAACTAAAAATAAATGAAGTGCTTTGAGGCAGGGTTTAATCCTCAAGTGTCTTTAAAACCATACTGCCTACAGTGGTGGCTGAAGTTCAAAATTTTCAAACAGGTGTGGGAACCACCAGGCTTACCACATGTCAGCTAAGACGAAGGCAGCTTAAAGGTGTTTAATCAAGGCCACAGCTTCATAATATGCCTTCCTCGGGAACAATGCCAACCAAAGGATCTCCCCTGTCCCACTCGCTTCCACCTTGAGCCATCTGCAATTCTCTCTGCCTTGCACAACTAAGGCTAATCTGATTTTCAGCATAGCATCCCTCCAGCACTGACCTGATCCAGGCTGGAAATACAATGACTTGCAGAGGGCTATTTTTTATACCCAAGCAATCTTCAGGCCACGAGCTCATTCAACAGCTCTCAGCAAACAAGAATCAACAGCTGTTAGAGGAACAGGAAGGGCAGAAGCAACACAACAACCAACAGCCTTGGTGACACAACACTGCAGAGGAAAACTGATGAAAACTTTCTCTTCACTGTTACTCTCAAGATCCCTCAACTGTATCGCTACGGCCCCAATTCACGAAGCCGGAGAATTTTTACTGCATCCAGACCTGAGAAAGATCACGCAGCAAAGCTCCGAGTTACTACAGTCTCACAGCTTGATGAATTGCAGACAAATTTGGATTCCTCACACTGCCAGACTAGGCTGCGAACAGCAGCTGCTCGGAGGAGACATATGACATGTCTACTACCTGTGGCTGTCTACGAGGAGCTGAGTTCTGGATACACAGACAACCAAATGGTAGTGACTACTTCTCTAATTACTTAGCATCTAATAGAGATCACATCAAGGCTTCTAATGTGTTTTCCAGGTGAACTTCCACTTACATGTAAGAGATGAAAGGTTATAACCTAAGGGTATGCATCTGAGGTTAACTAATACCAAAAACTAGCTACTAGAGAAAATAACAAAATACAGTTTTAATCAGAGAAAAGTATAACTTTTTCCAGTTCTTTAGAGGCACCTCTGCTTGTGGAAAATGCTAAAACTACACAAGTTGTTCTATGCTGTCAAAAGCAACATTTAACCGAGAAAGACTCTTTTGGGAATATCTCTGTTGATTCAACGCATACTCAAATCTATTTCACCTCTTGGTGCTTTTTTTTTTTTTTCCCACCAGTGCGCTTGTACATCCTTGTACTCTTGTGTCAGCTACAAGATAAACTGGGAAACATCTGTGCTATCATATCTAAATTAAATGTTAAAGAAACATTCTGAATGCAATTATGTGGACTCTTCATGAAGCATACAGGTACCATACGTACACTGGAACTGCCTGTAGAGGAGATGTTCATAGCCACGTTTCAGGTACAAGCCTATCTGTTCAAGAGCGCTTTAGAAGTCTGTGTTAGCCTTCAAAAGCTTACATGCTATGAGCTTCAAGTCTGCTGCAAAGGTGAAGATGTTCAGTTTCAGAGACCAAGAGAAAAGATGGTATAACTTAGTTTCAGAAAAAAAAAAAAGTTGCCAGATTAAGACTTTTATGGCTTCAGCAAACAAACCTTATCATAGCAAAGCAAACCATGACCTTTGAGCAAGAACATACTGCGCATTTAAGTGGAGATGACTAAGTCAGAGATCGTCTAAGCGTGTGGTTCAGAAAAGCAGGTGTATGCTCACATAAATTGGTATTTCCTAGGGTAACACTGCCCAGAACATATGTACACCAAAGAGCACCATCCCATTCAGAAACTCAACTGCAAGAGAAAAATCAGAGCGCTGGCCAGATGGTCAAGGAAGGTAGCAGAGCAAAGGCATCCTAAATCAGCTGCAGGTAATGCCTGTGCTGCTCCAAGCTTTGTGGGGAAACAAATGCCAGGAAACAATATTATTGCCAACAATTGCTGAGGAGCAGCATCATGTAGCTACTGCCAGAAAGGATTGCATTTGTGGTCTAAGCAGAACACTTCAGTGCACTTAATAATCATCATCTCCCCAGTCTGGTGACAAACAGTTCCAACTCACAAGGCAATGCAAAACTCACTTCAGATCTGGTTCACCCTACAGAGAGAATCCCTACAAGCAGTGGGACAGTATCTCTGGTACAAAGGGTGGGAGCATGGCTGTGCACGCGTGGCACATGTACACCTAAACACATCGTCTTGCCCAACTACTGCACAAAGCTGTGCATTAAACAGCCTCCAGACAGCATCAGATCTTGCAGTGCCTTCAGCCTGGGGATCAAGCTGGGAATCAGATTCCAGCTCCACACAGACAAAAAAGGATTTTCTGCCTATCTCAAGTTATTCAAATTCTTTTATGACAAGTATGAAAATATCACGTGCAATAATCCTACAGCACTATCTCTTGCAGTTACCTTAGCATGATTACAGGCCATCTGACATCAGGGACAGAACGGTGTCACCTATACAAGAGTTCTCATTTAGCCACCCCACCCAGCATAAATTCACAGCTAGATGTGTAGCTAATCACAAGCTTCACCAATTACAACCTCCGCTATCTTACTAGATGTGTAGACAACTCTAACAGTTACCAGGGTTATGAGAAAAATGCAAACAATGAAAAAGCAATTAACAGAAAATTTGTTTTTACTTGTGCCTTGCACTCGTTTCCTTCGTCCAGATTTGGTTAGGAGCACCAGAAGGAGCACCATACCTCACCCTGTCATGGATTTACAAAGTGGGTATAAGGAATCCAGCAGATACAGACTTCAGCATTATACTCCCACTGCCAGCAGCCACAAAGCTGGCGTTATTCTGAGCCTGACTTTGTGCTCATTAAAAGCGCCTTTCTGAAAGCCAACAGGAAAAAGGGGTTTCAGTGTATTTGTTATACCTGCGTCAGCAGCCAGCTCGGCTGGGAGCTAACTCTGAACAGAGCCCGCACAGGACCAGGGGGCAGATGCACGGGAGCGCCCAGAAGCCAAGCACTCAGACCGAGGGCAGCTCACTGTGCTGAACCTCCAGGAGCATTGCAGCAGCTCCGCGAGGAGACAAAAGCCTTGTGTAAACACGGGACTGTACGTGGACACTACGGCAGACCACAGGAACAGGATTTACTCAAGGAATCTTTTACACGAAGTTGCCTATTAAAAGCATCTGCCAAGCTAAATATCTCGTAGAGCAGGCGCATACTTCAGGGAGAGCAGATGTCACCAGTGCAGCATGCAGGAAGAGTGACGGTTATGCTGCTAACCTGGGAAAACCACAACATGCCGTGTTAAGAAGACTTCTATTTCCTGCTGCAAGGAAAAACAGTCTGATGAACCTGGCAGACTGGATGTAAATACCTTAGAAGGTGTATTTATACTGGAATGCAACTTCGCAAAATCCTTACTAAAATTTAGTAGCTTCTCATTAACACACACCACACACTGCAGGATTTTTACTAGCAGGCTTACAGCTTCTGTTTTTAGATGCATGATCTGGAATACTGCTTCCAAGTGTTGATTGCTTTTTTGTCAAAGATTCCTGCCAACTACACGGAACACGTGGAAAAACAACGAATGCACCTCTCCTCCAGGATGCATCTCTGCTGTCAAAAGCAGTCATGTTTATTATAAAGAATTAAGAGAATCAAATGCTAAGGAAAGTACAGCATTAAGTAATCACTCCCCACAGGCAGCTACATCTAAGCTATCACTGTATTCCATGATAACTTTTTCCTGTCACCTCCAGTCCCTTTTCTTGTGCTGCTTTGTTCTTCGACTTCAGATCTCAAACTGCTGCACAGGTAAAAACACTAAAATGTATTCGCTACCAAAATTAGAAGGCACTGCTCTGCAACACATTTTAACCCTTCAAATAAAGTCCCAGGAGGGAAACTTGTTTTACAGAACACACTTCACCATTCTGGTGTACTCCTAATTAAATATTTGTTCTTGTTGGTAGGTATTCACAAGTATTTTGGCTTGCAAGTATTGATTCCCAACAAATTCCTCACTCTTTTGATAACTAAGATGTACTTGCCACATCCACACAGATGGGAACAATAAATGTTCAGTTTAAATGTATTTTTTTCTTTTAACAAGTTAATGATACAATTACCTTAGTACTGATATGTTACCTCAGCTGGTGTGTTCAATTGATTTGAGGTGTACAGCATGTTGATAATGACTGAATGGTTTTTTGTTTGAAGTGTGCAATTTACAATGAAGTTTTTCAAAGACAGAAGTCCAGTGGTTCACTAACAAACCAAGCCATAGGCTCTCAGGTACCTCTGAAAGTGTTCTTAAAGTTCTTTAAGACTTACTCTTACTTTTTTGTCGATGGTGTGTTTTGTTGGTTTTTTTTTTCCTCCAAAAATGAGAAGTTCTGCAAGTGCCATGTTTTAAGCTCCTGTTTCTTCAACTATAAGCAGTCTTCAAGGCTGCACTTTTCAGCTAACCATATTTTTTTTTCTAGGAGTGATGCCTTAATGAAGGTCAGTAGTTACGTGCCCAGCTTCAACACGGCTATCAGTGTTTTACACTCCTACTAGAGAAATGTCAGTAGATAATTAAGACAAAGCTTTGGTCTTTTGGTCAACAATTTTAAAGCATGACATTTAAGAAAATAAATAGCTTTTGCTGTACAATTAGGACAGGAAAATACAATGTATTACATGATGACATCACTCAAGTAGGTATACTAACAAAAAGCGAATTTACATATTTATTATACCATTTAAGGCTTATCACTAGCTTAATTTGAAATGGCAGTCCCAACATAATGGAAAGATTTTAACATTTTATCCAAACTGGCTTCCCAGTAACACACACAAATGTAACAGAAACCAACCACATCAGCAGTTACCACAAGCGTTGGTTCTTATATCAGGACAAATAGACAAATTTTCAAACACATTTGACAATGACACTACATCTACTAATTTAATATGATGGCTTGTAATTTTCATTTAGCCAGATAAATATTGTGCAGCTAGTCCTTTCACAAAGGCTCGGCCTTTTGTAATTAAATTTGGTATTAGAGAAGTATCCTCATGCACAGGCAAGCTTTTTCAGGAACACGGTTTTATCAATTAAAACCATCTGAAGGAGGTCACAGTTTTTTCTAGGTCAGCCAATTTTCTACTCAATTCAGTTTTCTGTTACTGACGCAATACTCGCAGTCAATCAAATAGCCAAGCAGGAGGCAGAAAGTAGTAATTTCTTTCTTCAGGCCTGACGCAAGCCTCAGCCTTTGGCCTTAGGCTAAAATCCCTAAGGCACACATTTTTACAGGGGTTCAAGGATTAAATACGATGTCTAAACTTTGGCACACTCTCCTGCAATCCACTCATTTATCCGTGCTATCATGGAACAACCCAGGTTGGGAAGGACCTCCAGGGGCCCCCTTGTCCAGCCCCCAGCTCCAAGCAGGTTGTTGAGGGCCACGTCCAACCTAGACTTGAACACCTCCAAGGATGGACAGTCTACCACCTCTCTGCAGAACTTCCAGTATTTTCCTGCTTTCATTGCAAAATTATTTGTTCTCCTATCTAGTAGAAGTTTCCCATTCTTCCAGAAGACACCTGTTGGTTCTCACTCATTGCCACACAATTCCAAGGAAGTCTAGCACCATCTTCTCCGTACCCTTGACCAACCAGTTGAATCTTCTCCTCCTGAGGCCAAGCAAACCTGGCTCTCTCAGCCTCTCCTCATGTGCTCCAGCCTCCCCAGCTTCTTGCCCGTCCCCCAGTGGATTCAGAGATTCACGCAGATAATGTCATTGCCTTTCTAGGGAGCTTAAAACCAGACGCAGTACTCAATGCGGTTTCACTTCCTTGTGAATAAGGTTGAGATTTAGTTAAGATACAAGGCTTTTTTTTTTTTTCCTGTCATAAGAACTTGCAATTTATACTTGCACAGAGACTTGGAAAAAAAAACACAATTCTGTACTCCAATCCTTTCTTTACATTAGTGGACAAGGCAGTTAATCAAAATCGTTATCTTATCATAACTATCTTAAGTAAGGTTTATTCACATCGCTGCTGTCATTAACTCCCTGTAATGAGAAAAACTTCCCGTATTTGTTGCAGGCAGCTTCAGAAGCACATTCTCCCAGAGAGGTCACGCTCAGCCTGACACCAGCCAAAAGCCTCCACAAAACCAGGACGAAGCCAGCATTCCACTGCCCCCGAATCATCTCAGGAGATGAGCCTGTAAGTAATCAGCCTGTGCTCTTAAGAAGCACACACACAGATCACAGGACAGAGAAAGCTGTTTTCAGTATGTACACACCAAAATTTTTTAGGAAAAAAAATCCATGCTGATGTCTTGAACGGCTGTGAAAATTCAGGACTTGTAACAGCTTTAAAGGAAAGCAACTCCGTCCTCCTCCCCTCTTTAAACCAAACTATTCCTTCCCTTCCTGAGGAAGTAGTATGGAGCTGTTTACTAAAGGACGTGTACAATCAGCTATCTGGAGACTGCTCCAGCAGAGCACTCCAAGGCCTTCCAGAATCATCAAGGAATTTACAAGTTGTTTGTATCACCCCGGCTCCTATGTGACTGACCTGGAGACAGCATGCACAACAGAAAATAAGAACTTCAAACTAAATCCTATGTTCCAACTACTTGTTTGGTTTAAGATTATTTCTTCTCCAAGTTCTACAAGTATAATAACACCATTCTACTGGAGAAGTTCAATTAGGAAGTCTGAAAAGACACATTATTGAAATCTTGTTCACAGTAACGGGCAGATTGCTGTAAGTTATCTTGGAGAATAAGGGCAACTTGTCCTGTTCAATATGCCCCAGTCTCCCTGTTCTAAGGATGAATTTAATGTTTTTTAAGACTTTGTTGAATAAGTATCTGTTGCTTCAGAGCAAAACACTGCATTGGAGAAACACATTCCAGTCTAATATTGTACTGCAGGAAGAAACAGCAATTTTGCCTTCACTCAATTATTCCCACAAGTGCCTCGATAGATCCCAAACAGCATTTCTCCAGCAGACCAGGACAGAAAGAGCAGAATCAGGCACAATGCGGAGAGCTAACTTCATTGCTCTTCTACTTGACTTTCCCTCTCCTGGCTGAGCTCACTTCCTCCTGCCGGGACAATGCCCTTTGGGGTGCCAGGCCCTCACCTCACGCTGGGTGCTGTGCAGCACCACAACAGTCCTGAACCCACTCACAGCTTGCTCCTTTTCCCACCCATGCACTTCCTTAACTGTGCACAGACCCAGAAACAAGTCACTCACTTTTCTCCAATATCACACAGTTTTTAACTGCTCGGTGGCCTTGTGACCTGCTCTAACAGCGGTGCCCACAGCGGGTGCTGTGCTCGCTGCATGTCAATCCCTACAGAGACAAGCAGCTCGCAGAACCCAAGCAATGGGAGCGCAGGGCTTCCCAGGCAAGGAGAAGAAAGAGCTGTTGTTGGGCTCTATTGAGAGAATGGTGCCTACATGGTGAAACCTCAACTCCACCTCGTTCCTCCCCCAGCCCCTGCTGCATCTCACTGCTCTCCAGGCAAACCCAGCTCTTGTACGCTTCTGCCGGGCAGCAGGCTCCCCTCTCCTCTTACCAAGGGAATCAAACAGCGGCTCAGACCCCGGCAGGGCACACGGCGAGGCCACCCGCACCCCGGGCAGCGCTCACCCTCCCTGCCCACCCTGCAGCGACAGCACAGAGCCAGCGCTGCGCCCAGCACACCCCCTCCCCCCCCCCCCGTGCTGCCCCCGGTGCCGCACCCACCTGCGTGCCGGGCAGGCCCCGCACGAAGCCGTTGCGGAGCGCCCCGTGCGCCGCGCCGCAGCCGTTAGCGCGGGGCTGAGCGCCCAGCGCCGCCCGCCCGGGCCGCTCCATGCCGCCGGCTCCGGCTGCTCCTGCTGCTCCTCCTCCTCCTCCTGATGCCGCCGCCGCGCGCGGAGCTCCCGCAGCCGCCGCCGCCCCGCCCGCCCCGGCCGGCCCCGCCGCGCCGCGCCGTACCGGAAGCGCGAGCGGCCGCCGGCTCGGCCAATCAGCGGCGGGGGCGTCACGTGAGGGGCGGGGCCTGGAGGGGGAGGCGGGGGAAAGCGCGCGGGGCTCGCCGCGAGGGGGCGGGGCCGGCGCGGAGCGGGCCAATGAGGAGCCGCGCGGGGATCAGATGGGAGGGGGAGGAGGGGGAAAGGGAGCGTCCCGCCTCGGGGAGGGGGCGGGGCCGGAGGGTGAGTGCTGCCCAATCAGCTGGCGGAGACGGAACCGGGAACGGAGGGAAGGGGACGAGCTAGCCAATCGCGGCACGGTAGTGGAGGGAGGGGGCGGGAACGGGAAGAGGGCTCTGTCCAATGGGAGGAGGGAGGAGCGGGGCGGCAGCCAATGGGCGGGAGGCAGGGCGGGGCGGGGCTGGGCGTTGGGCGGCGGCGGCGCGTGAGGTGCCACAACGGCCGCGAGGTCGGGCGGGGCTGGAAGGGCGTCCGTCCGTCCGTCCGTCAGTCAGTCAGTCAGTCTGTCAGGCCGGGTGTCTGTCAGTCAGTCCCGGTGTCCGTCAGGCCGAACACCCGCCCGCCGCTTGCTGTCCAGGGCCCGAGCCTGGCCCGGGGTCGTTCCGGGCCTGCCGGGCTCCGGTTGAGGCCCAGGGCCCGGGTCCGTGCCCGTTGAGGCCCGGTCTGAGGCAGTGGGGTTGGCGCTGTGCTGAGGGCCCGCCCTGCCCCGCCGGCACCCCCGGGAGCTGGGAGGCGGCCCCCGTGCGGCCGGGGAGGCCAGCGCTGGTTGTACTGAAAGCCACGTCGAGTTTGGGGCGATTCCTGCCCTTTTTAGTGAGGTCCGGGTTAGCACGCGACGCGCCAGAGGGAGGAAAGCCCAAAGCGTGCGTGTGCCCTGCCCCTTGCACGGGCTGAGCAGGCTCTGGGCAGCGCAGGGAGTGGCGGGGGGAGATGGCGCTTACCCTCCTCTCCCCCCAGCGCTGAGGACGAGGAAGCGAGCCCCGGGCGGTTACCCCGGGCGGTTACCCGCGTGCTGAAGAGGTGGCGGCCCGACCTTTGGTTCCTCGGGTGTAATTGGCAGGGAAGGGCTGTGGTGGTTCCTAGAACGCCGCCTGGAACAAATCTCAGTGAACACAATGGCAGGCAGGTGAACTCGAGAGAGTACTCTCGTCCTTTCCTCTCTGATTTGCTTTTATTGATATAAAAGCCAATTTATTTCAGTAAGATATTATGTTTCAGCATGACGTAGCCACACCTTGGGGCCTCTCTCATGAATCTCATTGCAAATTCAATATGAACGCAAGGCTCCTAGGAAAAATGAATTAACTTCCATGAAGGAGGCATTCGTTTTTCTTTCCCCAGGAAGACTTGAGTGAGCTTTGTGGCTGGCTTCAGCCTATTTGTGGGCAGCAGCACATGTCCTATACGCTTCATATCTCCAAATTGCCTATGGAGAAGAGATCTTTCTTTAATGAGGGTCCAAATGCAGGCTCGGGGTAACAAGTCCAGGCGGGGTGTGGGACCAGGTAGGGTTAGAGCTGTGTGAGGCCCCACTCCTTTTCTTGCTGTCTGCGGCCACTCCCGTATCTTGACTGCCACGAAAGCAGGTTTGGGCTTGCCTGAGAAACATTCTTTCTTCACCTGGTTTCGGTGTGCAGCCAGACAGAGCTGTCGGCTGAGATGGGATGGGCCATGTCCCCTCTCGTGTTACAAGACAGGAGCATGGGGAAGACTGGAGCTGCTAGGGAGGACAGATCAAAGGAGCAATTGCCTGTGCTCAGAGTTCGGGTGCTTGTGCAAGTGGACTTGCTTCAGTGCAGGCGCGGTGACTAGTGCTGGTGGAGAAGCTCATGGACTGCTCTTGCTGCTGAGTTTTTTCTGGACAAGGAGGGGAGAGTTTCTGTGGAGTAGAAATTACTTCAGAGGAAATGAAAAGAAGATAATGAATGAAAAAAGAAAATAAGTGAGCACATGAGAGACAAGTGTACAGGGGAACTACGTACTACAGAACGTTTCTTGAAGGATTTTTCCCCTGATGCCGTGGTCAGCTGCAGGTATTTTCTTCACAGCACCTCTCCTTTTGGAGCAGATTGAATTGTACTGAGCAGCCTGCACCACGGGGCAGGTGGTCCACAAGCCAAGGCTCGCAGAGTGCCCCTGCCCAGCCGTTTATGCAGGAGCTTCATCTGCTGATGCCCTGTTTTTAGAAGATAAACTGCTTTAGCTGCCCAGCACTGGATCTCAGTGCCACATTGTCTGTTCAGTTAGAGCCCAGATCCCTTCAACGTGTAGGTGCTTGAGGGACACCTGCCCCCCTGGCACAGAGTGGTGCAGGGAAAGCCGCTCTCACCCTGGGGTTGTAGTGACAGGAGAGTCTGGGATACCCATGGAGACAGGTCCCGGCCTGGGGCTGCCACAAGCACATCCCAGAGACCTGGTGTCACCTGGGCAGCTCTGATGTGGCTCAGCGGAACACATGAGATACCTGCGTAAGCAGTTTGTCTCTCTCGTCTATGTGTCTGCACAACAGAGGGTCCAAAGAAACTCAGAACGACAAATTCAAGTTCTGATTTTCCTTTTAGGTCTCAACAATACTATTCCTGTGAGCTGGCAGAGCAAACAGCTTTACTCAGCCAACTGAATGAGGCAAGGAACTGTATCAAAAAATGAAATGAGTCGAAGGGAATAGCAGACCGTAAGTAACAGGTCGGACAGGCAGCGATTGCTGCACATCAGGCTCATATCGACAGAGAGCTTACATCACTGACATGAGTCAATGCATGCTGTTGCTAACCGACTGTGGGTTTGGGGATCACAGAGCAGAGTCGTGAACTTTGGAGACAGCAGAAGGCGAGCTCAGGAAGGAGCAGTTGGGTGACCAGTGGGACAGAGAGAGGTAGCAGGGAAATTTTCTGGCTGAAACAGACAGAACATGGGCCTTCTACAGCGAGTAGAGATAATCAGAGCTTGTGACCAAGGGGAATAATTTCTTCTGAGAATGGAGAGAGTTGACAACTGAGACAAAGGTGGGCACGTGAATGATGCTAGCGCTGTAGGGAATCTATGGAATGTCTCAAGGTGGCTATAGTAAGAAATAAGCCTAAATCTTTGACTTTTACGGTTGCCATGCAGACAGCTGTGACTCAGCCCTTGCATTTGAGGCAGTTAATAGCAGGTGGGCTGCTCTGAGAGGGACCAGTCTGCAGCCTCCAGGTATAGGCTCAAGTGAGCATGAACTGATTGTTGAAGGTGTAATTGAAAAAGCTACAGTTTGGGCAGACCTATGCCGTGCAGTGAGGTGAGTATTGTTTCCATATTTTTTTCCCCACAGTTACAGTCGCTTAGCACTGAGACTTCAGGGACTGGGCAGGGAAATAACTCTAGGAGAGCACTGCATTTTAGCTTGGGTCTGAATGGCAGAATGCCTGCCTGAACCACAGAAGAATTAGTAGAAATGCAGAAAGCTCTTTCAGGAGCTCATAGCTAATTAAATAGCCCTTGAAGAAAACACAAAGCTCTAACAGTGTCCCTGGAGAATTTGACCAGCCCTTAGCCAAACTTGATGGGAAGCTGGAGAGGCCTTGGAGCAGCTCATAGGAGGAAATGATGCTTGTTTGGAAGGTTGGCTGGTGTTCCAGTAACTGCCTTCTGTCCTCAGCTTAAGTAAACGTTGAATGGCTGTGGCAGATTGCTTCCTTCTGGTGGAGGCAAGGGGAGACAGGTACAGCTTTTTTTTTTTTTCTTTTTTTTTTTTTTTTAACAATGCAGGTAGTTGGTTTAGATTTAGCTAAGCTAGGAGTTACGATTCTGTTCTAGGAGAGACCTTCCCTGTCCTTATTGCCTTCTGCAGTGAATGCCACAGTTCCAGGCCCACCACAGCTTGTGTTTTACCTCACTGGCTCCGAGACAATAATATTATTAAAATAAATAATATTATCTGGAAATAAATTAAGCTCTAAATCTATGTAATGCTAAAAAAAAGACTCTGTCCAGGCTATTCTTTTTTCTCGCTCTCTCTGCCTCTCTCTTTTTTTTTTTTTTTTTCCTATTGAAGCCTTGATTGAACCCGTTCAAGGATTCTCCGATTTGGGTGATGTGGGCACACTGATCTGGACCAAAATTTGTAATCGTGGTGAAGTGTTTGCAGTTCAGTGTGTCTGCCTGGAGAAACCAGCCGGGCTTGTACAATGTTACTGTGGTGAAATGGGGAAGGTGTCAGAGTGGGAGATTGGTGATCGGAGACGCAAGAGGCCTGAGAGGATGTAGGTACTGAGAGATGTGTATAAAGGCTGGTCTGATGAGCCAGAGGAAAACAGAGATGTAGGAGGGGGTGGGATGGAGGATCAGGGTGTTGGCCAGCAAAACAGGGCATGGGAGGGAATCCAGTGAGTTAGCAGGGATTAGCGACAGACTAACTTAACCACCTGCAGTTATTATTCCTTCTGATATGTACAGCTTTAATCCCTTGGTTAAGAAAGAAGTAGATAACTGTACCAAACTTGTTTATCCTCTAGGCTTCAATCGAGGCTGACTGCCAAGATTGTCCTAACCATGTTTAGAGCCTTCTTCTCTATGCTTTATCTGTTTTTCCTCTTGTTTCTTATCCTCAAGACTCTGTAAAAAATAGTATTGAGAAAATGGTATTCAGAATAGTTCAGAAAGTTCCTTTTGGCAGTGACTTGGGAAGTGTTTTGGAATGGAGACTGACGTCCCTCCATAATGGAGCCGGGCAGTTTGTCACAGCTACCTTTAGGCCGGCAGTAGCATCCACCCACTTTCACTACGTTTCACCCAACCCTCGGCAACGCCTGCTTCTTCTGGAGACTTAGGTCTGAATCTTTTCTTACGCCAACCCAGTGGGAACGTGTAGTGGTGTGTCTTCTCTCAGGTCACTTACTGGCATTGTAGGGCCAACAAAGGCTGCAGCTCCAGGAGCCCTGGGATTCACCACCGAGAGAAGTTGCTCTGGTTTAAAACTATCCTAGCAAAAATGGTGAGCTCTGGGGTTTAACCGAGCAGGAGAGGCAGCTTTGGGAATGAATGGCTGAGATGGAATCTACAACTTTATCATCATCCTTGGCTTTTGTTGGTTTTGTTAAAGGAAATATAGCCTGAGAGAGTTTGTGGCCAAGATACAGGAGCAGTGGCAGAACGGAGGTGATTTAAGTGCACAGATACTTGGGAAATAGTGGTTGGAAGCAAGGTAATTTCAGCAGCTTCTGGTCTCATATGTGGTTCCTGTGATACGTTGTTAACCACTTGTACTGCTTCAGCTTTTGTGTTCCTCCTCTGTGGACTTTCATTGTCACTCCTGCCTGTTGCTGCTCAGTTTGGTGAGTGGTGAGGAGCTGTTTTAGAAACTTTGCTTAGGTCTCAGCTTCATTTCTTTGCCAACAGTGCTTCCTGCATCTAAACAGGCCTCAGTCTCCCATCAGGTTCAGGGCTCTCTGGAAAGTTCATTAGTGCCTCCCCCAGCTCCAACACATCAGGGATTTGACCCTGCGTACTCGGTGTGTTGGGGGCTCTTATTTCATGACATGCTCACTTCTCTCCCCAGCTCTAGCAGTGAAGAAGGTCCTGTTTGTGTAGGCAACGACCAGGTTCTGTGTCTTTTCTGCCATCCATGTAGGGTGATACTGAGCCCGAGCTCTTTTTTTTTCTTTCTTCTTTTTTCTTTTTTCTTTTTTTTTTTTGACACATTGCTTTCTTAGTTCCTAAAATGAGGATAGCTAGACTATTACCCTCCCCATCCAGGATGCAGTGAAAGGCTGCATCTGTGCAGTATAAACAAAGCCCTAATTTACATGTAAATGTGTGTGATATCGCTGTAGCAGCAGAGTTGTACCAGTGAAGCCCTCCTTATGTGCAGGCAGCTTATGTCAGCAGAATAGGGCTCTTTTTTCTCTTTTTTTTTGAACAGAACTTTTCCGAGCACTGTCAGCTATATCAGCAAAAAACATTCAATACCAATATAACTGCACTCTCATTAGAGCACAGATCCCCATGACAGTTTAATTCCTAACTTCTTTTTAGGCACTTCTGAGGGTCTGTACCTACAACTTTCTGCTATGTGGAAGAGACCCCAAACACTCCCCCCATTAGTACCCTGGCAAACGAACTCAGAGCAGATGTGGCCTCGTTTTATCAATAGCTGCAGAGCGCTTTGAGAGGTGGTTCAAGGCACTGAGCCTGGCAGAAGCTAGACCAGACTGTTACGGCTGACTTCAAGGAGGACCACAGCGGTTTCTGCTTCTTCTGACAATGTTGTCGGTACTGCAGGAGTCTGGCCAGGTTCCCCCTTATTCACCTTTTCCCATGTGAAGACCAGAACGAAAAGCCCCTGTAGGCCACTGGCACTATGGATGGGGGAGCAGAAGAGACTGTTCCATACGGTGTCACTTCGGTGGCTGTGCCTGGTCCCCGTGTGAAGAGCCCCTGAGTGCTGCAGCCCCTTGGTTGCAGCACATATGGGAACCACAGGATGCTTGTCCTGTGCTGTGGCCTTCTCTGGTGTAGCTGCAACCCTGGGCTGGGAACACCCTGAGCACTTGGTACAAGTCAGTAGGAAGAGGCATGCAGAGTTCCTGACCTTTGGACATGCGTTGGCTGAAGGGAAATAAGCCGCAGCTCTTCACACAGGCCGTTTGCACTGAGGAGCTGCCACAGGGGCTGTAGAGCAGCAGGGTGGGTAGCCGAGGCTGACAAGAACAGTGGGGTGGCCAGATAAGTCAGCTGGTCTGGCAGGGAGCTTCATCAGCCAAGGAATTAGTGGCAGCAAGCATCATGTGTTTATTGTTCAGGAGCTGGGACAAGGTATTTTGTCCGCTGAGCAGAGAAAGAGGGTTTGTAAGGCCATAGTGTTCCCTAGAAAAGATGTCTTTGTTGTTAGTTTTAATTTTGTCCCTTCCTGATGCTGTTACAAAGGTGGCATGTGAGAGGAGAGCATCCTACAGAGGAGAGAGAGATGGCAAGGACAGCACACTGGCACGTGAGCAGTGACCAAACCTCACTGTGGAGAAGGAATGAAGGAAGGAGCAGTTTGTCCCCCTTCAGGTACTGAGCACAGTTTTTCAGGTTTCCTTTCTCCTCCCTTTCCTATTTAGAAAAACCTGGATGAAGGGAGATTGACAAGCTGACAGAAGACATGGCTAAACCCCAGAGAAGTTGCTGCAGGCCTGAGCGGTTGCTGTATCAGGCGTGGCCATAAGAGGGAAGTGTGTGCTCAGGCATTAGGCGCCTTCACTGCGTGCGGGAGCAATCCCAGCTCGGCCGCTGCGGGCTCTGCAGGCAGCGGGGACCCTGCCCGGCTCCCACCTCCTGTGCAGGGCTCACAGCAAGGCCTGAGCTCCTGGAGGTGCCAGAGGCCAGCTGCAGGCAGGCGTGCAGGTAGCAATGGTGGAGATGGTGTGAAGGCAGCTGGGGTGGGGATGTGAATTGCTGTGTGCAGGTCCCTGTCACCTCTCAGAGACAGGGGAGGATGGGCTGACCACTGCTGGGAGTACTGGGGCCACCTTGTCCAGAGGAGCTGGGCAGCCAGGTGGGGAAATCTCACTCCAGCTGTGTCCTCGCACACATACATCCAAGCAGTGGTTGTAGTAGCTGGATCACTCAGGATTAGAGCATTCAGGCTTGAGGCTGTTGATGCTGGGATGTGCCTGGTGGTGTAAATGAGATCTGAGTTTGAGCCACTTGATACGGAGTGACACCTGGCTGTTGCACAACAAAGGGGTTAGGGACGCAGCTCATGGCTCCTTTCTACTGTGCTCCTGCTGTGCTGTGAGCTCAGTTGTGGCTGTTCTGTGCTTTTGCTTCCCTGCTATCAGCAAGGAGCTGAGCCACAGGGACCCACAGGGTGCTTCGAGGAGAAACAGAATTGAGATTGATTTTCTATAGTTATCTGCCAAGAAGTGTGCGGAGCACCACCTGACCTGACCACCAGCTTCCCATGAGCTTGTACTGCAGAGGGGCACACG
The DNA here is from genome assembly GCF_964211825.1 of Aythya ferina. Classification (NCBI taxonomy): domain Eukaryota; kingdom Metazoa; phylum Chordata; class Aves; order Anseriformes; family Anatidae; genus Aythya; species Aythya ferina. Next base: position 38,459,484 of record NC_140301.1, on the reverse strand, counting down.
GTCTTGTTATAGATTTGTTTCTCAGGGACGTTTTCTCCTTAGAAGCAGAAACAGAGGAAAGTGAATGAGACAAATTCAATTTGTTCCTTGTTCAAGCCACAGAATCAAAGCAAAACACATCCAAGAATAAACTGCATGAGAGCTGTACCCAGGTGCTGTGGCAAGGCTGTGCAAAAGTGTGCATCTTTTGGCAGCTGGCTGGGCACGTGTTGATTTTTGTGCTTTTAAAACCTCGTGTTCCTGCACAGCAGCAGGACCTACAGCTCCTGCTGCAGGAGCAGGGACCGCGAGTCTGGCTGGGATCTAAAGGCACAGGAGAAAAGAGTGAGAGAGCTGAGGGAATGTGCAGGGCTCAGCACGTGCCTGTTGTGTGCATTGTATGGGGGGAGTGCTGCCCAGCAGGGGACGTCCGTGCCCCGTGTGGGGTGGCTGTGGGCTGTGGGCTGCCCTGCGTGTGGCTGCCTGTGCTGTGCAGCTGTGTGGGAATGGCTGCGTGTAAGGACACGAGGTTACTTGGCAGTGAAATGAGGCACAGCATTGCCATGGTGACCACACTCTGCTCTCCTCTCCCTGCCAGATGCCAGGCTCCCAAGCAGTAATGTCTGTGGGTTGTTCTGGGAGGCCCAGGCCACTCTCCCTCTTTTGAGAATGGATGGGGACCGTGCTGCCCCCTCTCCAGACTGGGAGAGTGGTAAACACAGGGGGGTCTCTTTTTTTTTTTTTTTTCCCCTCTACATTTCATCAGGGGACGCTGTCTGGGTATGTCCTACATTAGTGGCTGGTGCAGTGCAAAGACAGGAGGGCTGGGGTTTGAATTGCTGTGGTACTTTATTGTCCATGCAGTGTCCTTGCGAGCAGTGAGGCGAGCCAGTTGGCACTTGATAGGCATGTGGTGAGCATGTACAGAGCTGGCTGTTGGAGGACCCTGCACCCACACGGCAAGAGGAGGTGCCCCAGGGAGCTCCACAGTGAACCACTTCAACTCCAGCACCACCAGGAGCATGGAGCTCACCAGCACCAGGTACTGCAAGGCTCTAAGGACACAGCAACTGTGCACCAGAGCATAATGCCTCTGTGCACCTAGTGAATTCACGTTTGCTGTTAGTGCCCACACAGATGGTGTTTGCTGTTCCTACTGAGTTGGATCAGATCATGTTCTGTGCTGCAGCCCCTGGCACAGAAAGTACAGCTGCATCTTCCAGGGACCAGAGAAGCTAAAACGCGTTCCTCAGAGACCTTATTCCTTTCATCTTCAGAGACCTTACTCCTTTCATCTTCAGAAGGCTTAATTTTTTCATCATCTCTCTAGGTTTAGTACTTGGTGGTCTGTGAGGCCACGTTAATCATCTCCCTCCTGTTCTCTCAGTTAAAGGTTTAGAGAGCTGGCTGCTTTGTGGTCTGTGGAGAAAAAAATGAGAAAGAAGGGCTTTGTAGCCTAAAATGTTTGGACATGCATGGGCTGAGGAAGAACCCTGGTGCTTCTTGTACAGACCCATATGCAGAAGCTGGAAAGAACAAACCAAGTAGATGGTCACCCAGTCGAGGCAGAAGTGCCACAGGAGACCAGAGAGGGGCTGTAGGCCAGAAGGTGAGGTCATCACGGCCCTTCTGTGCAGAACACAGCTAGAAGCTCCTCACTAATGTGGCTATTGTAGCATATTCCATTGAGTACCTGCCTTTTCCCTTTAAGGGTTTTTGTTTAAAGCACAGAAAAAAAGCCTGCTAGACACAGACAAACAGGTATTGTCATCTTGTCTCTTCTGGCAAGGGAAGCGAGAGCTGCGTCTCAGTGAAAGTAAAGCAATCTCTCTACTCAGCTGAGATTTGCTAATTTGCGCTGTCATGAGGTCTCATTGGAAACATATTTTTAAATGAAAAAGCAAGGAAATGATGCAAAATAGATTTGAGCATATTCCAGGAGATAGCTAAATTTTTCATAGTGAAAACCAATAATAGATCAGTCTGTGTGCTATGAACATCTCATCACAAAAATACACCATGGGAGGCTTCTGCTATCTATTCTTGGCTGAGCACTGACCTTGGCTATTAGATCTCAATTAAGCAGCTCTATGACTAATGTTTCTCCCTCTCTCCTGCTTTTCTGCTGCAGAAAATAATTTTCAATAATATTGAACGCTGAGTACCTGTGCACTTACTCTCCAGAGACCCATGGTTTCGTGGTGGGCTCCAAGTCACCTGAAAAAAACAGCATTTCCAGTGAGATTTCCAGGGAAAGGAGATGTTAAAGATCTGTGGAGACAGGGATTGCAGTCTTCAGCATCGAGCAGCCTCTGCTGTTGCCTCAAAAATATGCTATGATCATTGCAGCTAAAAGGAAGGGGTGAGTAGGCCACGTGGATCAGAAAGAGCATGCCATATCTTCACTTCTGTATGCTTGCTCACCTGGGATCTTATTTTCCTTTGACTTCTCTCCTACCATTTAGTCCTAGGAGGAGGGAAGAACAGACAGTGGAGCAGACAATGGAAGCGATAAGACTGTGCAAGACTTGCCTTGCTGCATAAATCTGTGATGAGGAGGGAGATGTCTGCGGACTGACTTTCAGCCCAGGTAAGTGCTGAAGCATCAAAGCACCGTGCCAAACCCTGATGTCTCCTGGAGCACACAGACAGCACTGGGCCAGGAAGGGCTGAGAGTTGCTATCTCTACACTTCTGTTTGACATCCAGCCATCGAAAGCAGGAGCAGTCCCTGAAACTGTTGCAGGAGAGGTGGGCTTCGGCTGCTCTCAAGTGCAGACAGGGTGTCAGGAGTGAAGAGTTCTCACTGCCAGCTACTTGTGTGTTACTGATGGTTGGGATTCAGGCAGGGAACAGGTGATGTGGTAGCACCTTGGCTATAAAGATGGAGGAAGTAGTAGGAAAACGGCAGATCTTGTTGTCCTTGTGGCACTGCTTGGAGGGAAGAGTGAGGGGGAAAAAACGGGTTGTGAGCAAGGACGTAGTAGCTCCTACAAACTGCCATCCCAGTGTGAGGAGCAAAAGAGATGCCAGTTTTTCACCAGCATTGGGATGAGGACTTGACAGAGCAATGAGTATCAGTGCAAAGAATAGAAGATGGGTCTCCTACATGGTGGAACAAAACCCTTGCTTTGAAAGGACCTGCAACATGTTTTCAGCTCTCTGGACTGAAAAAATGGGTAATTTGCATGCAGCATTCAGCTGGATTTAGAACGGCTACAGCCTGTGTGCAGTAGTGGGGCAAAAATCTTCCTGACTACGTGTCACAGACATCTGATAATCAGCGCTTTTGCAAAGTCAGGTTTCATCACAGCAATGAGAACAATCAGACAAACCAGTTATTACAAGATTAGCGCTATTTGCTCGGAGTCTTTCCAGGTGCTGGCTGTATTTGACAAAGGTCAGATTAACATCTGATGTTAGTCTTAGAGGAATGCTGCCTGAAAAGCCACAGGGAAAAATTGTGTATGAAAGTGTGCTGACTGCAGTGGCAAAAAGCTGTACCTAGGCTTGATCTCAGTTACTGCAACAGGCAAGACAATGCCAGATCAGCTCTCTCTCTTCTAGAAAAGATGGGACATGCTATGCAGCAACTGGGAGTGAGAGGGGTGTTAGATCTTGGTGCTTGTGCCATGCTCAGCAATGACTGCTGCCTTTTCTCTGCCTACTTGGCTGTGAGCAATGGCATTTTTTTTTCTTCTTTGGAAGAAATCATTTACAAATAATTTGTTGTTACCACCACTGCTAAGTGTTTCTGGACACTCAGGTTTACTTATGTTCAGCTCCATCCCGTGATTCCTAGTTCCTAGATGTGTCTAAGGAGCCATCCCCTTACTAACCAGCAAGTCTTTCCAAAATTTAAATTCTGTTTGAAAACAAAGCTAACTTCAAAGTTTCAGCAACAACCAACACCTTTGCCCAGACTGATTGTTTTTAAGCAAGAACGGTGCTTTGAAAGATGAGTCTTCTTTCCAGTCTGTGTGTTCTGCTCTGGCCTCCTCCATCATTTCAAAATCAATAGCTGTCTCTGCTTGCCCCCCTCCCCTCCAGACCATGCTCTTTGCTACCTCATTTTGGTTTTAATTTGCCACAGCAAAATTGCAGTAATTTTTCCCCCATCCTAATTAAGAAACCTATCCATTAAGGAGAAAGAAAACAAAAACAAAACCTTCTTATCTAAGCCCTTTGTGCAGAACAGAGACAGAAATGATTGGTGAGAAGATCAGCTCTAGAAAGCCAAGCCCTCTATTGATTCTTCTGGCCTTCCTCAGTAAATACAGAATGAGTTTTAAATTCACCTAGAAAGAAGCTAAAAGCTTGTGAAAAGCGCTGACTTCCCAACATCCAAGAGTGAAGCAGTATCTCTTTGGTCTGTCTCACTTTTTACTCTCTCTATAGTTTCACAAAAATATTTGGAGAATGTTTCATTGTATCTTGCCTAACTTCTGTTTCTCTTCTGTCGCATTTTGCTGTAAATTGGCCTTGCTCTTAACTTTCCAGAGTGTAATGGTTCTGACCAATCTTTTGGAAGAACTTTGAGATGTGTACATGAAAGAGACTGGAAAAATCTCTATTGTGAGCAAACGTCCTTAGCTCACCCACCAGCACTGAGTACTTGAGTTAAGGAAAGGAACACTGGGTGATGGTGAAGGAGGGCTCAGCCTTTAGGCCATTCAGTTCATTGCACACTGCTGCTAAGCTCTGTTCTTACAGGCACAAAAAGGGGGAGAGAGAAATTCCCAGGTATTAGACTGGAGACAGTCCACTACGCAGTGGGATTTTGTGGGAGAGGATGCTCAGCAGCAACATAGGAAAAGGACAGAGATGGAATAGAAATAAGATGGGAAATGCCTATCCAAGGTTAGAACTTTGACTATCCAGAGAAGTAATCATAGCCTTTATGGTGAAGAGACGGAAAGATACCGCACTTCTACAGACTTCATCCCCTCTCCCCTTCTCCCTGGAGCAGTGGAAGTGGGTGATACTTTCCATGATGCCTATCTGAGCACAAGCACTGGCTGAGAATTAAAATCAGATCTGACTCCCTGCCACACTCCAGACACTGTCCTGGGGAGATGGACTTGTAACTGATGAACCTGTTCAGTTTCTGTGCACAGTCAGGTCTTCCTAAGATGGGTCATACACTTAAAATAGCAGGAACAGGATGGGGGTGATGCTAGCTGGACTAAAATTATACTGATATTCTAGAATGTTCCTCTCCCTGTTGTGACCCCAAAAGCAAAACACCCTAGGATCCAGTGGGTTTAAGTGGATCTGGTGTGTTTGAGTTACGATTCAGTGGTCCACTTGGTGGCATCCTGTTTGTAGCAGAATCCGGCACTAGCAGAGAGACTGGATACCACCTGAAGCTGGAAGGGGTGCAGAGAAGGGTTATTGAGGCACGTCAGGGGCTGAGGGCATGCAATCTATGAGCAAATATTGTGGATCTTGGGGTCCCTTTGTGCGGTGTAGAGATTGAGGAGAAGAGAGGGATCAAATTGTAGACTGTAATTAGTCGAAGGGGAGTTACAAAGGCAGTGGGACCAAACTCTTGCTAGTAATAGATGGTAATAAAAAGGCAGAGGGAATGTTTATAAGTTGTGATTGGAAACTCGGGCAGGACATAAAAATTCTTCATCGTGTGAGCAGGGCAGCAGTGGCGCAGGCTACTGAAAGAATGGCAGGCTGTGCCACGAGGGTTCTAATAGCACGGGTAGCCTGTGGGCAATAGCACTGTTGCTAGCGGGAGGTTGGGCTGGGCACCTGCAGCAGTGCCTCCAGCCGCTGCTCCTGGGGTCCCTTGGCGACAGGCATTGGAAGGTGACACTAAGGTACAGCCTGCAGGAGCTGAGCTCTGATTTACATGTGGCAACTCGGAGCTCACCTGGACTCCGTTAGAGTAAACACGACCGTAGTAGTAGTCAGGGTTCAATTCTGTGTATTTGTTAAGCTATTTGTGATTATCATCTGCTAAATATAAATAGCTGAATTTTGTACCATGCTAAACTTGGGTCAACAGCACCTTGTGCCTCTTGTACCAGTTCTGTAGCATTCAACAGATTGTTTTCAACTAAGTTTGGTTATTAGGATATCCAGAGGCATTGTCAGACACTTTCTGCTAAAACCTGTCTCTTTGCACAGAGATAATACAAGGAAGACTTTCTATATAGGGGTCTTCTGAGGCCTCCAGCAACTTATTTTTCTGGACCATTAATTTCTGCAGTCCACATACACCTGTTAACCTTTTGAGGTAACGTGTTCAGATGTGGGCAATTTTTACACTTTCATCAGAACTGAAGTATGCTTAAAGCACCTTGAGTTATAGCTCCATTTTGCATCTTAATTAAGTGGGAACATGTCTTGTCACCAATGAGTCTGCTCTTCACGTTTTATCTGTCCTGCTTGAGCCGTGATGCAGAGAATGGGAATGGGTTATGTGAGTAGATGGAGACAAATCCAAGCTCGTCTGAATTTTGGAAGATGCAAACCAGTTCCAACCCGGACCTGCAGGCACAGCAGTGACAACAGTAAGGAAAAAAATGACAAGCTCTCAAAAAAAACTGGGATCAGAATCTTCCAGGCAGCAGGCACAGCTCTAGGGACTGCTTTGCCAGTAAGTTACTGCCTGCTGGGCAAGCAGAGGGCATGCAGTAAATCTGTCTTGAGCACTACTGCGCAGCCCAGTTTGTAACACTGAATTTCCCTAGCAATGTACTCTCAGGAGGCCTGAAATGCTAAGTTTGTACAGGCAGTTTCCTCTTCTGCTTCCAGCATTCATCCCCCTGTGCATTGATTCTGATGTAACTGTGGATTTTATTTTTCCTTTATTCTAGAGTACTAAAAAAATAAATTAGCAACTGCTTAAATTCTGTCGGACAGTTAGTTTATGTATAGATCACATAACAGAGTACAGGGGGTAAACAACATGCTTCATTTCCAGGTGGCCTTTGATTAAACACATCATTATCTTCTGGTAATCAGCTCATTACATAAATTCTCTTGCAGAGCTGGCCCAGATGACCTCTTCTTTCTCTCCCCTCTGCTGCACACAGCAGGGCATCCTAGAAGCCTGCTGCCAATGGCACCGATGCAGTTTTGTGCGTGTGGCCCTTGGGCAGCACATCTCCTTGACAAGAACTAAGAGCTACAGTATCTCAGCGTGTACCTCTATCAACAGACGTAAAACTTTATAGTATCTATAGATATAAAAAGCTGAGCTATGATCAGTGCTATGGAAATTATACTTATGGAATTATACTCTGCCATATAATCACAAATATGAATAGGTGAGGTGCAAATGCCACAAACTGGTGACTGTGTAGACTAGGCCAGGGGTTTCCTCAGTTGTACTCCACTCTTCACTGCTAATATAGTTGTGGAATCAACGGTGCTGTTAGACTGGCAGTTCAGGAAATTCTCCCTTCTTACACTTGTTATTCTTCATACATGGGTGACTTTTTTACTTTTTTTTTTTTTTTTTTTTTTTTTTAGGGGGGAGTAATTTCTGGTCAGCACCCTTCTAGGTCATGGATTCTTCATTTTCTGGGTGCCTGGTACACAATTAGGTCAGGTGTATGTCTCCCAGTGGCATTAGATAACAGGGTTCAGTGCAGATCAGTAATTCAGTAGATGCTCAGCCCTATCTAAACACAAGGCTTCAATGAAAGGGATCCTTCCCCTGAACAATTGCTATTGCTGTTTTGCAGCATTTCCTTCTATTTCAAATTGTAGAGGATAAACAGTATGGGTTCTTGTCCTTGAACCACAGAAACAACTGCATACTGAAATAAATAAATGCTTGGCATTTGTCATGTTTGTAGGGAACTGAAGACATAAAGAACTGGAAATATGAATATACTTAAACCTCAGCCTGCAACATGAAGCAACCAGTGCCATTTGGTTAATAACTGCCTGGTTCCATGAATCCTGTCTTCTCTCGTCTTCAGTGCTGAGGGAATAGGTAGATTTTAGCTTCCCTCTGAGTTAACAAGAGAAAACCTGTCTGCTCATTGTTATGAAGACAAGTGTTCCTCTCCCCGTCCTCTTCTTCAGATGCCACTAAAGGAGTTCTGCTCTTTCCTGAAACTTACCCAGATGGTCAACACTCCCTTCTGGTCATACTGTAACCTCTCTGTACCAGTATTCACTTTCCCAGGGCTCAGCTGTCCATATAAAGCCTAAGATATAGAAAGGAGACACTTCTGGCATAGAACATGGAAGTGAGATACTAAACCCCACATCTAATTATATTTCAGTCAATAAATTACTGGAGCTCATTGCAGTATTGTATGTAGAGGAATTAATTGCGCAGATACACAAATACTCACCTGCAGTGACATAAACAGATCAGACACACACCAGGAGGAAAAGATACCACATACATATTAAATTGGACTTGATACCACAGGCAACACCCCTCTGAAACTACCCAGCAAACCCCGAACAGCCCATAAGCAAAGTGGCCCTGCAGACAGAGATGCAGGGCTTCTCCACCAGCGCTAGCAGATGGCTGAGGCAATAAATAGATCCAAAAGAAGCCTGAAGGGGAACAGCACAAGGGATGCAGCAGCATTAACAATACATTGAAATAAGTAACAGGAAGGAAAGTAAAAGGAAAAAAAAAAAAAGACTAAAACTGATAGAGATCTTTAATTTAAAAACTGAGTAAGTTTATTCATTGGGAAAGTGCAACAAAATGCCCCAGGGATAGAACATTCCCCACCAACAATTAAAATTGCATTAAAAAGCAGATAGGAAGGTCTGAGTCTTAAAGAGAATGGGCACAAAAGCCAGTTCTTGCCTTTGTTTCACTGTATTTATCTTTGGGTGACAGAGATAGTCAGTGATTAATTTCTTTTTTAGGTACTCCATTTACAACTTCATTGCTTCAACTTGCAAGTCATTGTTCCTTAAAGATACCAGCTTGGGACTGCAGGACCAGAATCTGCAGGCACTTAGAGGGGGCACTTCTGTAAGAATGGGGATGTAGGGCTCAGCCACATCCTAACTGTTGGGAGGAGACCCACTTGGAATTACCAGGTATTCTGAGTAAATATAGCCCCCAGTCACTTCCCTTTAAAATTTGAAATATGCAAGAAGTCCAGATCCACTCAAAACCAGTTTCTGCTGCAGCTGAGGGGTGCAAGCAGGCAAAAGGACAGCACAGAGCTACAACAAGCTTACAGTATGTGTTGCTCAGGGGAGCTGCTAGTTTCTGATCACTGAACCAGTTTTTACAGTAGAGATAATTCTCTTTGAAGTGCTGCAGGTAGGTTTCACAGCAACCTACTCTCCCTCACCCTCATTAACGCACTTCAGTTGAGCTTTACTAGGCCAATGGGCTTCTTTAATGCATACCAATTGTACCTTTTGCAGGCACTTTCTGCCCAATGATTTTAAAATATTTTATGAGCATCACTGAACCAAGCTTGATAGTGCAACATACAGGTCAGAAAGTTATAGAGAATACTTAAAGGCACCCAAGTACAATGAACGTCTGCAACAGAACTTCAACGGAGTTCATCTCCTGACCCAGTCCTAAACGTATCCCTCTTTTCTGATTAAGTTCTCTCTCTCCCTCCCTCCCCCAGCTTATTTCTTACAGCACCAAGGACAGCACTGATTCTGCAGATGTTCCTTACTGCCCACACAGACAGGTAACTAGGATCGTATTAGCTCCCAGCTCCAGACAGAGGTTGCCCATTCAGTCCATGCCAACGCGATCTCCTGGTCTCAGCTGTCAGTATTTGCTTTGTGTCTCTTGGCTCTGCCGTTCTCCTGATGGTAACCGTCTTCAGAGGGTGCTTGACCCTTTAAGTCTGTTCCAGACTCTTCTGGAAAATTCTGACCCTCAGCCAGCACCTGCCGAATAGTCATGTTAATGCGGGAAGACTGCAAGTACTTGGCACAGACCTGCCAGTCCTCCTCAGAGCTCTGCTCAATGACCGAGCCAGCAGGAAGGTCTGAAGGAAGGGCTTGGTCCAGGCACGAAGGCAAAGCTGTCCCTTCGGGGTTGGGAAGGACGCGGGGCACAGCATGGTGCAGCAGGCGGCTGAAGCCAGACATCACCATAATATCTCCACTGTGCATGAACATGGCTGTTGGGGCCTCCTCCCGCTTCAGGCCCCCAAGCAGAAAGATGGAGGACTGCCCAAAACTGAAGACGGCATGACGATGGAGAGAGAAGAGAAAACAAATTGAGCTACAGAAAATTGTGTGTACAATAGGAAAATGTTAGCACCACTTACATTTCTTTAGAAAACACACAAGAACAAAACCCCAGATGGATTCCTCATCTTGACTTTGTATCGAGAACACAGAAAGCAGACCAACAGGCCTGGTTAACGTTAGGCAAAGTGTGAATCTTAGTTCACAAACTGTGTGGCCTTGCCCATTTTGAAGCTCTGCTGAGATATTTCATGCTTGTTGATCAGTACCAGAATTGCCAGTCTGCCACTTTAAAACAGAACTGTCCCCTGTGAAAAGAGCTCTTCCACAGAGATGCCACATGCATGGTATTCAAGCAGTCTTCAAGAAACCTATGCTATTGTGCTACAGCTTCCTAATATTCAGGTCTTTGGAGAGTGAAGATTATATACCCACTTAGCAAGCTGCATCACACCAACTTCCTGTAACAGTATGCAACCACAGGAAAAAAAATAAACCCACCAATCCTCCCACAACGCTCACAACGTACTCACCTGAATGATAAAAGGGGCCGAGAATGGTCTAGTTCAGACTCGTCCACATGAATTCCTAGTGAAGAATCAAAGTGATAGTAGTTCAAGATCCCCGCTTGGGCTTGGAAACCCTGGAACCCGCAGGCTGCAGCCACTTGTTCTGACAGGAACGCGAGGTCTGAGGGGAAAGGAGTGTGGTGATTTGGTGTGTACTTCTGGAAGAAGGAGAATGGGAAAAACAAACAAACCTAAAACATCAGGACAGCACATACAATTGAAAACAGACGGTTAATGAGATCTCAGAAGTCTGGCTGACAATCATAGAGAAGATCATACTTGCCTACAGAGTGACTACAATGTAAGTATAATTCAAGTTTCTCTCTTATTGTTTAATTCTGGGCCTATGCTGAAATTGGCAGAGTTAATAGTCTTGGATTTAAATTGTGGAGTTAATCATTACTATTAAACAGGAAGTCAGTAAGATTAGTACGAACATCCTGAGGATCTATGTGTATCACAGGTCACTTAGTCACCACCTAAAGCTTCTGATGGAGATTTCTTTATCTCGTCAACAGAGCTCTGAAACAAACATCTTTGTTCCTTCTTTGAAGGATAAGACAAACAGGCATCAATTGCAAGCCTACTTTTTCCTCTCTCCCTTGAGTGATTTTGACTGAGAAGAATGGAAGAGAGTAATCAAGTTTTACTAAGGCCACACATTAACTGGCTGCTCTAGGAAAAAAAGAAAAAGCTGCAATCTGCTTTGGTTAAGTATCTGCAATATACTGATAAACTGCATATATTCACTCTGCCATCTTTTCTCAGCCTTCATCTGACTCAATCTGCTGAGAAAGTTTATTTAGGTCTCCAAAATGTTAAGGAGCTCCAAAATAGCTGTTAGTTGGTGAGACTGTGCTATACTGCTTCAGATAATAAGTTGAAAGTCACATCTTAAGCAGTCTCTTCTGACTCTCTCTTGCTCTTCCATCAAGAAGCAGCATTTCAAAGAAGCACTCAAGGACACTCATACTCTAAGTAGTTAACAATGCATTTGAGCCTATTCCTTTTAGCAAGGTAAAAATGCTCACTTACCCTGAAATGGAGTCAGAGGTCTAAAGCAAAGTACACGCTACCATATTACCTTTGAAAGCAAAGATGGCAGCAATGGGCTTTCGCTGTTAAATCCTCCTTAGTGAACTCATACATATTAAAAATGTTCTTAAAAGCATGGTTTGTTACAGCCTTTCCTCAAGACTGTCTTGTAGGATCATGTGCATCTTACTAAATACTAAATTTTATTCCATAATACCCTATTCTGTCTGCCTTTCTGAGTACTTACATTGAAGAAGAGAACTGGAGAATTTAATTTTGATACCTTGGTATCCCAATTATAATGGTAACCGAGGGTCACCCAGCGCAACTTCTCCAGTAAGCTTCTGGGCTCACATTTACTGGAACCCTTCCTTCTGCAAAGACAAAATAGAAAGAAATGGGACACATGTTAATTTCTGAAGGGTTTTATGGCAGTTAAACACACAGTAATGAGATTCATTCATCTGCGTGACAGTCTATTAGAACCATCATTGCTAGACTTATTTTCAGCGACGCTGTTGTTTCTTTCTAAGACCCTGAAAATTCAGTTCATGCAATCAGTGCAAGCTGTAGGGTCTACCACCAATTGCTGGCAGTTTGAAAAGCTGTATTTGCTCTGTGGTACCTAACAGGGGTTATCAGACGGAGACAGCATAGTGAACTGGAGCAGATTAAGACGTCAGAATTAAATGTGTACTGTTTATGCACCTGCAAGTGAAAGAACAGAATCTGTGAAGATCTAAAGGTGTAAACACAAGGAAAAAAAATATTCCAGTCACTAAATGGAAAATTACAAGAAAGGAAACTGCTTCACCTGACAGTGAAGTATATCAAGCTGTATAACGCTCTCCTAAGTAGAGGACCATTAGTTCTTCTGCTTGGTTCTTTCACAAGAAGCGCTTAAGATGAACTAACTCAGTAAGACTGCTTTAGCTACGACAATACACATCTTTGAATGTCAAGAAATCTAGATGACAGGTGTCTCCTATCCAGGCTGCCATGCAGGACAAAAAGCACAGTGGATGTTTTAGGAAGGAGCAGCACAATGCATGTCGAAAGTGTTCTCAAGTGACAACCCTAATTCAGTGGTCCAGTGGTCTGAAACCTCACACAGGGGTGGGCCTATGGAAAAGTCCTCACAAAGTTGGACCAAAAAGCGTTAACTCGAGTATATCAGGCAGACATAAAAGCATGTTAGTGATAAATATGAAAAGGAAGGTACACGTATCTTCTAGTCCGATTCTGCCAGCAATTGCAGCTTCTTTTCTCATGCTAAGTCATATGTTATGGTAAAGAAAGGAAAGGGAAATGTACTCAGAACATCATGATAAACAGTAGCACCAGATGGCTGGCTCTCATTTATAGCCTCATTAGTTCAGTGTGACATGCACTCCTTCATAAAACAGAATGCATAATATTTGTGCTGCCACGGTCAAGTCTTCACCAAGTATCTGCATTTAATGTGCAGTTCTACCTGGATACACAGCTTGTTGCTGCCCTGCACCTATACTGATCTTTAGTATCAATAGCTTATAAGCTAAACCAGGAAGAGGAATTAAGTTAAACCAGGAAGAAGCCAGTTTCTTTACTTGCAGAGATTTTTCATAACTTACTGAATATTGAGAGAAAGTAATCTTTCCCGTTTCCTTCTTTGTCATAAGGTAATAACAACTGCGATTACCGTAATGCAGCAACTGTCAGATACATGCTGCTTGGAGCAATTGAGGGAGCTCCCAACAGGTAACACGGCATTTCCAAAAGGGAGAGCCCACAACTCGTTCCTCTACATCTTTCAACCAATGAAGTTAATATTCATAATGAAACATTTTTAGCACCTGCCGTTTGAAAGTGCCCTTTGTCTTCTTTCGCTGCTGTGTTAGTGTTTGCACAACAGCAGGAACTCGAGCTCGGTACATCCTTAGTCCCAGAATTTAGTGTTTTGCATGTGATTTCAAATGTGATTGCTAAGAAGGGAAAAGCCTGAGTGTTATGTATTTGGAAACAGGAAGTTCCTAGAGCTGTACCACCAGCTGCTCCTACAAGAAGGCACTGAAAGATTCTGGTGTAACTACTTCAGAAAGAGAGCAAGTCTGAATAGCAGTGGGGTTCTTCTGAAGCACCATTTTTTCTTTATTCACTGGTAAATGCCTGCATCTATAAAATCTCCCCCAGCCTTTTTCTTATACAGAGGAAGATATATATATATATATATATATATATATATAAAATCTCCTTTGTAGGGATGCTCTACCCTCTTTGATACTTCTAATTGTCTTCAACACTTTAAGAAAATACCCGAACTCCACTTTGTGGAGAGACCATGGCATACATTTCCAGGAAATTTCCTTGTGATTCCTGCATCCTGCAAACAGCAGATACGCTATGACCCAAGCAAGACACGCAAGGTATCTTCCCGATGGAAGATGAAAAAGTATTAAGAAGATGGAAAGATAAAAAGCATTAAAGCTGTCTCCAGGCTTGGAATTAGACCTCCTTTTAGTTATGCACTGTTTCTCCCCTCCCTGAAAAGCTCTCACTCTTAATAATAGACAAGTTGGCTAGTTTGATCCACTTTCCCCTCGGGTAAAGCAGAAATACAGCAGTTTGCACACTTGAAGACTAAGGCAAGTGCTTAATAAAACTGCCAGCGTTGCTGCCAGCCATCACTCTTCCAAACACTGTTTTCAACTGAATTAGATTCAGCTGCAAATTAACCTCTGTTCTGATCATTCTCTGTGTGTGCAGGAGGTACTGTTGGGAAAGGCCTGTCAAACTGCAACAGTCCTCAACTTTTTTCAGCTGTAGGGCACAATTCACAATGTTTTCAAAGAACAATTTTTCATCCTTGATGGAACAGAAATGTAGAAGTCAATATTTTAAAAACAAAAAAAGGCATCTGGATTTTTGCAACTAATTCTGACTAAGCCTGGAAGTAACAAGTACAGTCATAACTTCTCTCCTAGGTGAAAACATTCACAAGTCCAAACCTCACTTGTGCAAATCTGTATCTTGTGGATGTTAAGAATGTATTTAAAAAAAAAATCTCACCAGGTCAATTTCCCTAACAGACTGCAGTGGAAGATGAGAGCTGCAGGGAAATCTCTTCAATCCATTACGTGACACAACCTTCTTGAAAAACAAGCAATGAAATCAACAAGGTAATGATAAATAACCAATAACTAACAGATCGTAGACTGTAAGCAGCTTCTAACTTGTTTTTATAGATGATTAATTAAAAAAAAAAAAAAGCTTTAAAACTTGGATTTTAGTTTTCTACTTGACTTTAAAACTTGGACAAATTCTCTATTAGCCTCCAAATTGGGTAGAGGAAAGGCCTCTGCATTGCCACAGAACTCTGATAGCATAGAAACCTTTGAGAATAAACTGGATTGTCATTAAAGTGTTATGTTTAATCTCCATCTCAGATGGCATGAAAGAAAAATACCTGGAAGAACACCTTGGAAAATAAAACATAGAAATTAGCAGATTTGAGGAGTTCAAAAAATACAAATATGGCCTTTCAGTTGCAGCACACTAGATCCAGCATCTGACTGGAAGGAGCTAGCACATGCAGCATGTTTGGAAAGGATCTGCTTTGCCTCAGGAAAACTGAGGCCTAGAGGGACCTCATGGTTCCACTTGTTACTGAGCTTAGCAAGCTTCTGAGCACCATGCCATCAGCCAGGGTTGCTGTTTTACCCTAGACGTTTAACTGATAGATTTGGAATAACTTACTACTGGAAAATCCCACTATGAACGTGAAAGAAGAGACTTAACAAGGATGCACATCAAGCCATGCCATAATTCATCTTCGGCTTGGCATGTCTGACACAACCTGTATACTGCCAGCACGCACACAATTTTTTTAAGCTTCCCTTCCCTGGTTATTTTTCTTCAACCTTCTCAGAGCTGAGCACTTCTGGCTCTGTTAGTTTTGAGCCAGGGTTACTCTGGACTCACCTCAGCTGCTCCTTGCTCTGCCCCCACAGATCAATGGTCTTCTCAGGAGCCATGTGCAGGTCCAGGTTGCAGACATTGGGTTTCTGGGTGTATAGCTTGAGACACTGCTTCACCCAGTGGCGCTGGCAGCCCGGAAGGAAAGGGTTTCGTATGAAAATAAACCCTGACCATAAAGAAAGAGGGAGAGGGTAGGGAAAAAGTACAATTAGGCATATCCCTATGTTTTCTAAAACCATGGCAAAGAAGAGTGGGAGGTACTGGAAGAACACCTTAGATGTACAGCTCCTGAATTTGTAAGCTGATGAAATCTATTAACAGGTCTGACTAATTGAGACCTACTGTTTCTTCATTCCAAACAACTGGTGGCTATAAGGTAGAAGGCAGGGGGGAAGCCACAGCTGGTCTGAGTCAAAAATATCTGCATAAGGCATATTAATTACAGGTAGATAAAGGGTTGAGAACTTGGGAAGCCAGTTGCTTTGGAGTAAATTTGATACCGAAGTGCTCCAGCAAAATTCTTTTCAACTCTGCAAAGTTAAAGTAATTCTAGTCGAGTTTTTACAGGCTTCAAACTAACCTTGGTGCTGCCTCAGAACTCACTGTGTCTTCTTATTGCTCCTTCAGTGTCAGAACTGCAGAGAGCAGTCTACAGACTGAACAAGTACTTAGTAATGTAAACTGTTTCTCTCCTTGGTTCATGCTTGCTTCCAAGCAAGTCTGGTCATATCAGTCTTTACATTTTTGTATGGTAGTGCTCAAATGGGATGAAAATCAAATTATAATCCGAACTGCCTGTTGCTGTAGCCTTTGTTGATACATTTTGCAGTCATTGTTAATTAACGAAATGAGATGAACAGGTAGCTACAGTGCACATTCGTTTAGCCAAGCATTTCAGACAGAGTTCAAGCAGCAGCCCAAATAAGAGTGTTAGCAGAAACGTAATGGATCGATTTGGTCCATATCTTAACAGACAATAGTCCTTGACATTAGATATACCATTGTGAGAAGAGGTAACAGGATTCTTCACTGGAATTTTCTCCCCAGCACCCCAAGGGGGTTTCCTTCCAGGCCAGGACTGACAGTATCGATGAGTGAGCGTGCTGAGGGGAAGATGCTGTTAATCTGTATCGCACCTGCTCTGAGAATCAAGGCACTCTTTCAAGACTCTCAATTCAGTAAGGCTCACCAACACAAAATTCACATATAAAGGGAGATAAGGGTTTAGGGGGAACAAAGGAAAAGGAGGTCTCAAGGTTTTGCCCTATTGTATCTTTTTGAACTTCTCAGTCATAGCAAGTTAAACAGACAAAAATAGATGAAAAAGGAAGAAGCAAGTCGAGGAGTCTCAGTGGGCTACAAACTTGCCTTGTGGCCTTTATGAAAGTAGTAATAAAAGCATGGAAAAAGCTTCCTGCCAGCGTATCTCACAGACCTCACAAGATTAAATTAACTGCTTAGAAAAGAACCTGCAGTGTATTAATAACATACTGTCATTCATTTCACTCCGTTCCCTGCACCTTCAGTCTACAGGTAGCTTTCTTATAGGTCCGACTACAAGAATTTTCTTTGCCAGAAGCATTAAATTTACTTTCTGTTGGCCTCTGTACAGAACAGAGTAATAACATTGCCCTTCCTGTCTACAGCTTTTGATGTGTGTTTCTCAAAGCACTTCAGTACATACATGAATTACGCTGCGCTAGGCATGTATTGTCTCCAGGTATTAATGAAGGAATTGAAGCCTGGAGGGCAACTACTTACACACAGAGCTGAGAACAAGAATCCAGGTTTTATGACTCTTGTATCAGAAAGTCCAAACATGTTTGTGTCTCTCCAAACCTTTAATTGCTTACTGGTAAGAAATCAGAGTAATCCAGATTTACAAAAGGGAGAGCAACCAAAAAGCAGGAAACTACTATGCTGCTGATGTCAAAAAAAGGCAGAGAAGCCTGAATTTCTAACAGTTGCTGGCTTTTACTATAGACTTTTACACTTGTATTCAAGATTGAATAGTTCCTGAGAGGGCTAATGGCGCTAGAAAGCGGAGTAAACCACACATGGCAGGGAGGTGAGTAAGAACTATAGTTCTTTAGCAATCTCTCTGAGCTGACTAAAGAACAACTCAAGCTTTAAACGCAACATAAATGAACTTTTTGGCCTTGAAAGAGTTGGGCTGAGTAGAATAAGCAAAGGAGGAATTATTTGGGGATCTGTATACTAAAGGAATCTGCCATGAGAAATCAGATACAATTCTTGCACTGCACCAAAATCTTGCAGCACACTAGGTATTACCTTACACCTGGTGAACGTGATCTCCAGCCTCCACCTGGGTAAGACATGCAGGTGTCTAGCAACAGGAACAACCCCTCATAAAACCAATTTGTCTTGGAGGACAAATTGAGCATGAGTCAGTAGTGCACCCTTGCGGCAATTAAGGCTGATTGCACATGGGCCTGTATGACTTAAAGCTACCTGGAGATTCCAGATTCTTCTCCAAAGCACATGGCAAAATTATAAGAAGCAATAGTCACAAACCACAGCAAGGCAAATTCTGATTATATATAAGGTGAAAAAAACATCACAATGAGAATTACTGAGCATTGGAATGTGTGCCTAGAAAGGCTGAGTACTCTCTGTCTGTGGAGATTTCCAAAACCCAACCAGAGCTCTCAGCAACCTGATCTAACTTTCAAACTGGCTCTTCTTTTAAGCAGAGGTTGAACGAGAGACCTCTGGAGGTTCAATCCAACCTAACATCTTTGTGCGACTCTACCAGGTGTCCTGAAAACCTAATACCATTTCAGTTTTTGAAGTTACACGCCTAATGAAATTATTCTGTACCTTGAATAGGACAAGAGGTTTACATTCACTTATTGTACACCAGTTATGTAGAGACCACACTTCAGACCTGAAGTGACTGTATTTCAGCCACTTACCTCACGTTCATGATATACATGGAAGAAAAATGGATGCTGCAGAAATACAAAATCTCTATCGAAGGCTACATCAAGTGGAATCCATTCTCACAAGGGGTGATCTGGTTGGTAAGAGACCATGAAACAACTGCTCCTTCTGTTCTAAGCTCTGTATGTCACCACATCCCACCCTTTAACGGAGTCGTTTGTTCTACTGCACTTAAACCCACCACCGCCGTTAAATTATGCTGAGGCAAACCAAAATAGATTTTTTAGGCAGGACAAGGAAGATAAGATGGAAGATGCCTGAATGAGAAGCAATGAAGTTGTGTGAGATTTTTCTTGAAATCAAGAGGTACCTACCTGGATAGCCATTGAGGCCATAGGCTTTCCACCGGCTAACTGGCTGTAATCCTGCTCGGGAAGCATCTTGGTCACTGACTGAAGAAATACTGAGATGTGATCTGAACACCTGGCAAAAGAAAAATGCATCTGTTAAAGGGAGGGAAAAAAACAACAGGAAGAGAGACAAAACTCGTCTAAAAACAACACCTGTACAAAAGAAAGAGTGCTACCCTATTCCGGAACATCATACTCAGGGAATCTTGTGGAAATGCCAGCTGTACCACAGAACTATTGTCTGAATAATCATGACCACAACAAGGCAAACAGCTACTAACAGGGCTGGTAGGTACTCAATGTAAGAATCAAAAGGTACCTACAATTTCTATGAGACTCAGGGATCAGGAGAGATGTCTTACATTCATAAGGAACAATTTATAGGGAAAAAAAAATCTGCACTGTTTGTCCATTTCCCCAGTACAGCCTCAAGGCTGTAAAAAACATTCTGCCAATTATCAATCTTCACGAGAGAGTGCAATATTTATTACTTGTAACACTTTATACCTTCAGAGCATTTTCCAATTACTGTTTTTTGTTCCTAATTCCATAGGGTGGATAACTACCCTCATCTGTAATTTACAGGAGAAAAGATAAAATGATAAAACATGCAAAGTTGTCTGATGTGAAGGACTGCAGAAACCCTATAAATGCTGAATACCACATTGTTGCTCCTGTTTCCTACACAAGGGTCAGCAAGATGTATTTTCTCACCGTACTGGGCCACAATAACGTGTTTTAAGCTGCAATAAGCCTACACTGTTGCTGAAGGAAAGAAACTTATCCAAGCTCTCACTGCCTTCTTCCCTCAGGACTGCAAAGTTTCTTAAGGAGGACAGGGTCGAGGCAGGCTGATTTTCTTCCAGCTCAGTTCCCCACTCCAGCTGTCAACACAGCTGTGCAAAAGTAGAGGCTGGTGTAAGGAAAGAGCTGTGCAGGCATTGTAGGAATAAGCAGGCAGAGGCAGGCAAGATTTGGTTGACGCCAATTTGAAGTGTATACAAAATTAAGGCCCAAGCGCAAGCACTCAGATTCTGCAGAGGTGAGCAAGGCATAAATTAGTCTCTGCAGGCTGACCGGTCTGTTTGCAATCTTCTGAGCAATGAGTCAAAACTGCATGCATCACATTTGTGAGAAGATGCTAAACTGCTGCTGGGGAGCAGTTTCTGGAAACACGCTCAGTTTTTCCAATTTCTCCACTACCTGCCAAAAGCAGCTCTGTGACTGCCAGCCTCGCAGAGCTTAATTCTGAGTCCTGTCTGTGGAACAACCCCAGGAGGGCAATTCCTTTGACTGAGCCTTTGCCACCTCTGTCTCCTCAAACTGCTGCTGCCAGGGCTTCCTGAGAACAGGACCTGTTTCTGTGATGAAGAATTACGCGTGCTGAATCAGTTAAACATGCTTTGTAGCAGGGCAGCTGGGGCATGTCACACTTCACTGAAGAGCTCAATCACTTGAAGCACTTTTCTGAGAAAAAAGGAACAATAGTATCTGGGTCAATCTGGCTGGCCTGTAGCTCTTCTTTAAGGGAAAAGCCACGTGTTTTTAACCTGGGGCAAAAGAGGAATAAAAGATGCTTTCACCAGTGAGCTATCAACTGATCTCAGAAGGTAGCCTGCACAAAAGAAAGACATGGAGAAGGGACAGATGCTTGTGATGCTTTCAAGGCCTATGAATTTCCCAGAAGGGTTGTAAGGCTGGAATCCTTTATTTGACAAAGGATTGCTGCAAGCTCAAGAAAGGCTGAAATGTTAACAACTCCCTTGTTTAACGCTAACACCTTGAACAATTTCAAATAGGTCAGGTTTTGTGTCCAGTTCACAGTATCAAAATCGTTGCCTGAAAAGATAGAAAAATATTTATTTTAAAAGAACAGTAGAAAGAAAAGACTAAACATTTGAAACATGAAAAATTAGGTCAAGTTTCGTTTCAACTATATTCTCTGTGCCCTGTATTTGTGTAGGTTCATGGAGAATCCATGCTTAACAGTACTTGAGGAAACATCCATTATCCTTTTGCGATGTGACAAAATGGGAGATGAGTTTAAAGGATCACTTCTCAGTAACTCAGGACATCTCAGAACTACTAACTATGATTAACCAAACGCTACTTTCAGATGGACTCCTGACTGCCTGAACTGACAGCTGGGCCAGATGCTTGTGGCATGACAGGAAAAAAGGAAAAGAAACTTTTCTAGGAGACAGCCAGAACTGCAGCCAACAGCTCCTCAGGTGGGAGAGCCAAAGCCTGGCTCCGTGTCCTGCTCACGCAACTATTTCAGGACCAAAATGGCAACTGACAGGCCCAGGAAATAGCGTTAATAATAATAAATAGCATTAGCTAACATAAAACTTTACTTTTTTTTCCAGTCTGCATGACACTTTGATTCCCTTAAACAACGCGTGGTTCTATTAGAGACTTCAGAGATCAGTTATTGGGGCATAACAAGTTAACAACAGCAGTAAATAAATATAAGCAAAACCATCAAGCAGGATTCTTGTTACAGCGGCAGCTTCAGACAGCTGCCTGCACATAGCACCCGTCACGACCGCCCCCCCCAAACGAGGCGCTCTGCTCAGGCACCACCGGGTGACCGGGACTGGCTCCGGCACCGGCCCCACTCGGGGCACCACGGGGGAGCCCCCGGCACACCGGGGATGGCGGCAGCAGCCCCACAGCCGCGATGCCTCAGGGGCTGGGGCCGCTTCACCCCCATACACCTCACCCGTTCCCCCAGCGGGGCCACACCACACCGCACCAACTAACAGCCTGCCGTGAGGGCGGCCGGGAGGATCCCGTTGTTCCCTGTCCCCCCCCGCCGTTACCTGCCCCCCCGGCGCGGAGAAATCGAGCACTCCGCGCAGCTCGGAGGCGTCTCGCCGCCGGTAGAAGCGAAAAAGCCTCCTGAAGGCGTCCTCCCCGCCCTCCCGGCCCAGCGCCGCCGCCGCCGCCATTTTGGGCCCGGCGCCGCGTGCGGGCGGGGCGCGCAGCCGGGGCGGGCCGGGGGCGGCCGCAGCAGCGGCACAAGATGGCGGCGGCCGGCGCGGCGCGGGCAGCGAGGCGGGCACGGCGCGGCTTCGACATCTTCGTGGCCGATGTGCCCTGGACGGTGTCGAGCAGTGAGTGCGCCCCGCAGCACCTTCCCGCCCTGCCCGTGGGCCGGGGTGGGGGCTTGGGATCTCCGGGGGTCGCGGGGGGATCGGGACCCGTGTAATAACCGCGCTGTTTCCCCCCGCAGAGGAGCTGAAGGAGTACTTCGCGCAGTTCGGGGCCGTGCAGCGGTGCCAGCTGCCCTTCGTGAGTAGGCGGGACGGGACGGGACGGGACGGGAGCGCTTTCGGCAGACCCCCGGGGGCCTGGCTGGGAGCTCTGGGTGCGCTCCCAGCAACCCTAAATTCGTTTCCTCCTTTCCAGTTCCTCCTCTCCCATTCCTTTTCTCGTTCAAGGCTGACGTTTTTCATCCAAGTCTTAAAAAACGCATCCCTCAGAGCCTGCTGTTCCTGCCCTTTCTCAATAATCAACATAAAAATACCTCTTATTAATTAACCCAAGTAGGTTCTCTACTGCGGTTTCACTTAATTTCTGCCAATAAACCATGCATGTGTTTCCTCTCCTGGGCCTAACAGAGAGGATTTTGCCTGTCCAAGGTGCTCACACGCTGTCCAGAGCAAGGAACTCTCCTGAAATCCTTTCCCCCTCATGTGCTCCCGAGCTGTCAGCTGTCCCTGCCTCTCTGCTCTTCAGGTATCCAATTTAGAGCACGTAGATCAGTGTCTGGTGCAGTTTCTTGGAGAGAATGATAATAATAAAAAAAAGGCATCCATAACAGAGCAGAAGAGGAATGCCTACAAATAATTGCTGAAGGGAGCAGAGGTTCTTTTACTTGTCTGTGAAGCAGTTTGTTAAATGAAGGTAAGTGTGTAGTGAGCTTCTATTAAATTAGATTTGTTATCAGCTGAAGAACAGTTTAGAAGTGCAGAAAGCAGTCTAGTTACTGCTGAAAGCTGAAGTTCAGGGCACGTTCAGGAGGTGTCTGCCACACACAGCTTCTCGGGTTTGGAACAGAACGTGTTGCTCCATTGCTGAGGTAGGTAAGGTAGCTTACCTTAAACCTGCCTTCGTTGTTGATTAAAGCCAGAAGTGCTGCACATGTTTTGACGTGGTGATAACTTTAGGAGCATTCATTAATGTGTAAAACTGCCAGAGTTACAAAAGTCTGCCTGTAGACACCCTGGTAAAGACTTCGCTGGGATATTGAAACAGGGCAACGTGACCCCGATACCTTGTGGACAGAAGCTTTGCTGCTATTTGGGAGTGCTGGCAATCATGCCTGATGTTCAGTGAATTGAGGAGCTTGCGATAATAGGCACTTCAGTAGACCTGACCCTCCTGCACCAATCCCTGCTTTATTGACAACTGTCTCTTCAGACTGGCAAATTATTCTTAAAAAAATAACTTTTTTCTTTTTGGTGCAGTTAAATGCTTGTCATCTAGAATTGCAGCCTGCTTTTCCAGTGCTGTAAGCAGCTGCTTTATCTTGCTGAATAGCTTTCAAGTCGTCGAGAAGGCTTATTTTCAAATCAGGCAGCCATTTAAATGTCAGTTCTGTTGTGACTGGCTTAATAGCAGGTAACTGCAGTTTGAAACATCCAGCTATGCATTATTCCAGTCTTCAACTATAACTTAAAATCTTAAAATTTTTTGATTGCTGGACTCAAATTGAGAAAAAGGGATGCAGAACAGCCTCTGCTAGGCCCCCCACATGCTGTCAGTGAAAGTAAATGCCTTAAAGTATGAAACAAGCTTCTGAAACAGGTACACTAAGTTTTCTGATAAGTTCTGAATCCTTAAGTTGAACATCGATAGAAAGTTGTTAACAGCCTATGTGAACACTTCCTATATTAACTGCTTTTTCTCTTTAATTGGTAACTAGGACAAAGATACAGGCTTTCACAAACGTTATTGCTGGATTAAATTCTCATCTCCAGAAGATGTTCAGAATACACTTCAAAAGGACTCTCACATACTTGAAGGTTCCAAGGTAATAGATGACAAATCCTTTAATGAAATAACATAATGAGCTGGGTCTTTAACTCCATCTTCTTTTGAATACAGTAACATCAAAATATTGCCATACAAATTCATGTGAGATTATGTGTTTTGCCACTTAAGTATGCATTTGGTGTGTTTTAAATAAGTAATAGTTGTTTATTCCACCATCTCCGCTTGACTAATTAGGGTCATATATCCATAGACACCATAGAGATCCCATATCCAGAGATCAAAGCTTTTTCCTATGCTAAGGTAAAGGAACACGAATGTGGTAAAACTATTCAGAAACCATTGTGCAACTTATTTGTAATAAAGCTTTCTGGAGGCAGAATCCAACATTTAATTTCTGTGTTGGGGAATAGAAGGAAGATGACAGAGTAAAGCTAAGCTTTAAATTTCAGTGAAAACAAGTGATGGTGGAGTGACAACTAGAAATTTGCTTTTGGCATAGTCCCTAAATAGGGAGGAATTATTGAGGGGATTTCCTTGTAGATTTGAATGTGCTTCATCTGACCTAGCTACACAATATAGCACAACAAGAAATCTGATCAGTTAATGTCTTTGAACACTCAGTAAGAATCCAGCCATATTGTTCTGACAACGAGGCTCCTGAAACTTTCAATGCAGAGTAGAATAAATTTGCAAGATGCTGCAAAGCTGCCCGCAGTATGTTGACTGTGGTTATCTCAGGACATACTGCTAAGAGCTGACCTCTGCGTTAAACTGTAGTGCAGAAGGGGAGCAGAAATCAAGCAGTAGCTTAGTGAATTCAGTCTTGAAATGTGACAAGCCAGGCCCTAAGCTAATGTCATAAACTGAGCTGAAAGTACCAGAGCTGCATACAACTACCATCCTATTTAAAGTAAGTACTATGACTAGCAGAGAGGAATGTTTAGTGTCGGTTTCTTCATTTCTGGAAACGTTGCTACATTTTATTCTTGAAGTTGTAAAATAACCGCCTTCCTTTACCTGCTAGGGGTGTGTGTGTGGTGTGGAGTATACTCTAAACAGGAGCTCTGATGCTTCTTTGCAGTGAAATGAAAAGCAGAAGGCGATTTGGCTTTTTCATTTCTTAAGAAATGCAAGGTTCTCTAGAAGGAAGATGTATGATGTCTCCCATTTTCTGTGCTAGGTTTAAATAGTTACCTTCTGTTCCACTTCAAATTCCAAGCTTAGAAGAGGTTTTGCTGATAAACATCACTGTTGCCGTGTGAATCTTTTTAACTTTCCTGCCAGGAACTGAATATTTGTGATTCTACCTCATGCAAGAGGAGAGGTCTACCTTCCATACAAATGTTATAAAATATCAGAAGTTTTAAAAACAACAACAACAAACAACTTCTTGCCTAATGCGAATACTATCCATTGTTTCCAGCTCTCTGTCAAACTGCAGCAAAGCAGAAGATTCAATCAGCAGAAAGAAGACAATGAGTAAATGAGTGGTGGAAGGTGGCTTTATTTCACTGAACGTAAAGAAACTAAAATAAAGATTATGGAGAAACTATGAATGAGTATTTGATTTAAAACAGAATCCAGCTGTTTCCCCTCCTTGTTCAAATAAAGTATAGAACCACACTAAAGAAACACCGAATCATTATAGCATGAGACAGTAATTATATACAGCAGGAGAGCTTTTTAAGAGATGAAATAAAAGCTTCAGCTACTTACAAAAACTAAAGCTGGAGGAAGGGGCTACATTCTTACCCTGAGATGCTGGGCAACAGGGAATTAGCAAAGTCAGATCACTTGCTACAGAACAGTTCCCCTGTGAAATGTTTCAAAGTGGTCTCCATTCTTCCGCTCTCCCTGGGTAGCTGTCCTATGTCAAAGAACTAATGTGTATATGCATCTCCACCTGGCACAAGAGTTCTGAACTGCTTTACGTACTGCCATCCCCCTACACACCTCCGTGATATTAAAAATGCCTTTTGAAGGAAGTCCAAGCAAGTAGTCCATTTCTTTGCTACTCAGGGAACAGAGGCATTTACTCCTTCCTCCGCTTTTTGCTCTCATGCTCGTGTTCCTTAGGGCGGCTGCTATCAGAAGGCCGTTTCGAACCACCATGTTGCTTGGCTTCTTCCAGAAATTTGTCCAAACCAAAGGGATCTTCCTCAAATTGAACTGGTCCATCTCTGCCTCTCCCTCTGGTGTTACGATCCGAGTTAGAGAACTCTTTGTCGGGAACAAACCTGGGAGGACAGAAGAGATGATACTCAGTTGCTTTTAACTTCAGAACCCTAATTAAGAATTTTTTGTATTTTTTCGCCCCTTACCTGTTTGTCTTTATTCGAGCCTCTAGATCATCACCATACATGTCCTTATCCACATTTTTACTTGGTCTGTAGATGTTTTGGGCCATATCTTTTCCACTTCTCCAAGGCTGGTCATAAACATTATAAATTTCATCCTCCCCTCCAGCAAAGCCACTGTCCATACCCTGTGAAGAAGAAAGATGTACAGCTGTATAATACAAACGAGTCCAAAACCTGCTAAATTAATTTTAACATCAAGATACAGGCATGCTGTCAGACAGATACAAAAAGATGCTGTTGTGTGATTTACTGCTGATTTCCAGCGGGTTCAAGCACTTCATTAGGGTATGAGTAGTTTTGGCTCTGGGATTAAGACCAGACAACATGACACAATGATTACCAGCCTCAGTTAGCGCCACTTCTACTCTGTCACAAAGCAACGGGAAGGATTGCTGGCCATTCATATTTCAGAATAATGGATCATGTCAGTCTGCCCTGCAAGTACAGCTGTCTATAATGGCCAAGTACAACCACGCAGAAACGCACGTTTTTCAGGATTTCTGGAAAACACGATTTAAGCTGACTGATCCAAATTGCACAAGTTTATGTAAACCATGGAAGTAGAACTGCCTGCTTGTTCAGTTTTGATTCATCAGCTTCCCTTTCTGCCTGCAAGTCTTTCACTGGAGACGTGAAAAAGAATGATTGACACACTGCAGGACTATTGAGGGACTTTTTAAAGCCTAATCTACTTTTTCATCTCTCAATAGTACAAAGTTCAGGGACAACAAATGTTGCCGTTCACTATTTATATCTTCAGAAGGGTTTTTCACAGAAGCAGTAATGGGAATGGCAAGTATTTACTTGCTTCTCTTTCAGAGCACATTTCCCCTATTCAATCAGTGCATTTATACAAAGAAAATGAAGTCGCTGCAACTTGAAGGCAAAAACAACCCCCACATACACTTTCTCCCCACAAACCCAATCCACTTTAATCCAGCTATACATTTTGAATATCTCATTTTTGTGGCATCAGCTATGGATAAGGAAGATCAGTAGTTTGCTACTAGTTATGTAGAGATGTCTTTCAGAGCTCATCCACACCATCTGTAAAAACAAGGTCCCTTTAGGACTCTAGCCATGCTCTCTAGGGCAGGATGAACTGTTGGTGTGTTCTCATAGAAAAATACACAGCTGTGAAAAGGTATTTTTACCTTGGTCTGGTTGAACAGCCTCTGGTCATATTGGACTTCATTGGATGGCCTAGGGTTGGGTACCCCTAGGGCAATAACTTCACTGATATCTCTGTTTTCATTTCTCTGCAGCTTTGACCTGAATTTAAAATTTTAATAAAGATTAAGTCAGATAAACCATACTTGTTGATACACTCAGCTAGAAGCCAATTTTGTATTAGCTGCTAACAATTTGCCCCAGATATCACATGTTAGCCATTACTGTTCTTTACTAGGTAACATTTAAAATTTGTCTACTAGAAAAGGAAACATTTGCAAAGTTATGTTCAGCTGGGATTAACATTTAAATTTACTTTCCACTGTCTGCAATTTATATCAAGCTGATTTGGTCTATATGTCTTATTTATTTTTTTCATGAAACAGTGTTCATTATATTCTAGAAAGGCTGTGCAATCTGATTTTAATATATTAGAGATTTTAAGCATACAGAAGCCATTTAGACTCAGAGATCTTACTGGCTGAGAGAAACAAGATGCTTGAACTTACATTCATAAATCTAAGCTCACTTCCAATGATCAGCTTCAAGGAATAAAGCCACTGATGCTGGTCAGATCTCACTGAAAATACAGGATGTATCACTGTGACTCACCTTTTGTCAGGGGCTGCCCTGGAGAGATTCCTGTCATGCTGCCTCTCTTTGCGGCGGTCATGTCTTATTTCATCCCTTTCTCTAGCTTCTCCATCCTCTGAACAAATGCAAAATTGCTCGTTATACACAACTACTGAAGTCTGAATTAGCTACGGCACAAGTATTGGCACAGCGATGAATTCAGTATTCATTTCCAAAAGAGAAGTGGCCCTTAGCACTGTTTAAAATGTTACATTTTAAATAAACATCACATGGAAAACTTTCTCATGCCACAAGCAGTTAACTGTCCTTGACAAGAGACCCCAAGCAGGCATATCCAACAACTACATTTTCCCAACTTAAAATGCCTTAGAATACTTGTCCATCTACACATGAATATCCTGAAAACCCACAGGCGATTGTATCATACACTTATTTCTATTACATAAAAATATTGTTCAACTACAGGCATCTAAGCACTTGGAAGAACTTTCTGTGACCCAGTATCACTAAATCACTTGGATTGGAAGGAGCGTCTATTTCAGCCTCCTGCTCAAAGCAGGATCAATGCTGAAATCAAACCAGATTGCTCTGAGCTCTGTCTACTTTGGTCTGTAAACCCTCCAAGGACAGAGACTACCTCTCTGGACAATGCTTTCCACTGGTTGTTGTCCTTATGGTGAAAACTCTTGTCCTGATACACAGCTGGAATGTCCCACTTCAAATTTTGCCTACTATCTCGTTCTTCCACTGGGTAGCTGTTGATCTCCTTGTAAGAAGGCTTCCATCAGGTACCCCCAAGCCATCTCTTCCCCAGGCAGAACAAGCTTCATTCCTCTCAGCATCTTACTATGGAGATGCTCCAGCCACCTGACCATTTTGGCAACCCTCCACTAAACTCACTCCAGTTTATCAATGTCCATCTTGTACCACATTCCAGATGCAGTCTAACAGATGATAAGCAAAGGGAAACTACTCCTTTCCTTAACCTCATGCCTACATTCCTGCTGATGCAGCTTAGTATGCCCCTTACAATATTGCTACTGCCAGGGCACACTGCTGGCTTATGTTCAGCACTCCCAGGTGTTTTTCAGCAGAGCTGCTCTCCAGCCTGCCAGTCCCCCTGCCTGCACTGTTGGAGAGAGGTTAGTCCACCCCAGCTGCAGTATTTGCTACTGTATGACCATATCCTCCACCTTTTAGCAAAGTAAGAGAACTGCTCTGTAAATTCAACACCTTGATCTTTGAAATGTAATTTAAATCAAGACATAAGACTTATCACAGTGGTTATGATTTAGGTTATTAGATTTTGGGCCTAGTGGTCAACATTACTATAGCTCTATACGACCAGGTATAATAATATGAGAAACAAATTATTATTTACTATCTTTGAAAACTTAAAGATGGTTTAGTTCTCAGATGAAGTCAGAACAATTGTTTTCTGAAAAAATATCAATTATAGCAGTCCACGAAAGCCATTACATGTACCAATCCAGTTGCAATTATGAATTTCTCGAAGTCCTAAACCTGTATACACTCAACCTCACAGCAGTGTATTAAACTCAGATCCCACCAAAACAGACCCCCACTAAGTAACCAAACACACTGACTGTCGAAGTGAAGACGTAAGAAGAGATGTCATGGTTAAAGTTGACATTTAAGTATTATAAATTCTGAGGTTATTTCTGCAAACATGCACTTCAAAAAGTGTTAAAACAAACAAACAAACAAACAACACCATAGTTTTTTAGTAACAAAGAAATGTACCTTTTTCAACATGGGTTTTGATCCCAGCTCTTCTCTCCCTTGCTTTTTGGGCCATTTCTCGGAGCTTTTCCTCATGTTTCTCCTTTTCTTTCTGAGCCATTTTCCTCTCCACCTGGGCACGCATCTCTACAGCCTCACGAGCCTGTACACATAAGACCCCTAGTTAAAATGACAGAAAGCTAACACCTGGGATGCAAGCAGATCATCTGTCCTAGAACTACACAGTAAACAGGGAAGGAACTGAGCTATAAAGTTAAAGTTCAAAGCCAGATAACCACAGGCCTTCAAGCTGAGAAGAAATAGACACAACATCTAATAATTTAACCCCACACTGAGCCACTGACTCAAAGATACCGGGGATGAAACCTTATGGAAGCCCAGAAGCAGGACAGACCAAAATGCTATAGCCTATTCCCAGTTGATTTTCTCAAGGAAATAAACATATAATGAAGGTTAAAACCACATGAAAGAGAACAGTTTCAACAACCACCTGACCTTTCTGTCAGCTATATAGAGAGCCTCAGCGAGCTTGGCAAAGTTTTCATTAATATGAACGGTCTGCAATCCTCTGCCATCTGCAGCCAGACGCTTGTCTAATGGAATTGTGTAACCCTAAAGTGGAAACAGATAGGCGGTTAATCACAGACATTGACATTTTTAATAGCAAACTATTAGATTCATTGTGTAAGGAAAAAACACAACACAAAACACAGAACTTGGCCATTCATAAATAGGCTGCAATAAACCTCTTTTATATGTACTCCAGATTCATACCAGGCAGTATTAAGCTTCCCTCCAATTCCACCCCATCTCAAATCTAGATCGTATTTTCCCTTCAAGTTGCATCTTCATAAAAATGAGAATGAGTTTTTGATTAATAAGCTCCACTTTTTCTTTGTGTTAAGAACTACAGGTATTAGATTTCTTAGTCTACACGGTTTTACTGTTTGTGCTTAAAACTTTCCCCAAACTGTTTTCATACCTACAAAGAAGTCAGATGATTCAAAAATGGGAAAGTAAGGGGCAAAGCTGTTAGCAAAAGCAAAAGACACTAAATGCCAGCTTTGCCTTTAGAAGCTGAAAACTGGAAGTATTTATAGAAGATATTTTAAGATTCTTTAGAGAGCTCTACACATTTTTTGCTTTGGTATTAGCATCTGTAACCTAAAATTCGATCTACTAATTAGTGTCAGTCCCAGTTATACAGCTGTGTTTGGGTAGAAAAATAACATCAAAACAGGCAGCTTTTCCTTCCTCCATTCAGAGAGGCCTCCTCACAACAACAGCTTGTTATGTTTGAGAACAATTAGACTGGTCATTGCAGGATATTATAAATTCTCCTTCTCTCTGAACAGAAACTTAGCTACTGAAGAAAAATGAAGGTATAGGACATACCTACTCAAATAAGAAATAAAAATAGCTAAGCTAACCACTAATGAGGATAAATTAATGCAATAACACCAAAAGGGTAACTTTCCAGAGACCGACTGCAACACTAAAAAGAAACATGCTTGGTTCTCTAAAAACTACCTTTCCCTTTTTCAGTGTAGACGGGCTTACTTTGTGAGCTCCAAAGACTTTAGTTTCAGCCTCCACATAGTGCACTATTATAGGGATTTTAACTAATGTAATTTTTTTCCTCTCAAAATGTATAATCTCAGCCATGAAGTAATATATTCTCTCTGCTCTATACTGTTGTCAATTTGACAACTCTAATATGCCAGAAAGAAAAAAACTGAGCTGTACAATTGCATGTTCTGCACGCTGGAAGAAGCCAGTTTGTGTCACTCTCGGGATTTAAAACCAGTATTATTCAGGCTGTACATCATTCAGAGATGTCCCCCACTAAGGTGCAGCATTAGAAAGGTGATTTTATGACAACTTAATTACCTTTGCATTTTTCCAGTTTGAAATGCACGGAGGAATTTTCCACTCTTGTTGCTCTTTCACAGTCATCTGATAGAGGAGAGAAAGCAAAGTCATCTTTAGATTTATAGCAAAAGGACAGACTGTTTTCTTTCTTAAAGGCAGCTATAAAACTATTGACATCATTTGGAGTACAAGTTTCAGGACACTGCTACAAGAAAACAACTCTTCTTAGCAGCAAGGAAATGTTCATTTCTGCACTGTACCTTTGATAACACTGAAGAAAGTTACAACATAGCTATTCAGCCACCCTCTTGAACTGTCACCACAGACCAGAACTTACAGTCAGCTTGTTAACACTTGAAAACTTAATGGCAGTTCAACTTGTAAAAAACTGAAGAACCACTACACTCATCTCTCAGAGAGAAGATAATCCTTCACAATACAAGAAAAGCCTTATGTCTTGTTTATGAGTAGCATGAGTATACCAAGGCTAGAGTTTGTCTACTCATTCACACCACAGAGAACCCCAGCAATGAAGACCTGCATAAAATACATAGGAAACCTACTCAAGCTTTGACAAGTTACATAAGAAAAGAGGTAGTTTTGGAACCATCCAAATGAAAAAATAGTCTTTGTTGGGCACCAATCTATCACTTAACATCATATTAAAAGGACAAGGAAGAGAAGGTGCACAGAAATGAACTGGATCAAAGCAGAATTTGGGAATCCACCTACAAGTTAAAAATTAGAATAGCTATGGTATTTCATACCTTTCTACTGGGAGAATGCATTACAGGCGCTGGAGGAGAAGGTGGTCCACGTGGAATCTTCTTGTTAATTCTGAACAAGTAACAAAAAACTGCTATGAGCATGTTGTATGGGAATATACTTGAGAATCTTTTTTTTTTTTTTTATGAAGTTTTGACTACTTACTTGAATCTTGGAGGCTCCATAGGATCCTTCTGCATTTCCACCATCCGAATAACTCTCTGTTTTGCTCCAGAGTTGAAGGCAACGCCTTGCTGCGATGGTGTGTACCTGGATAAAACAAAGCGCTTCAACTCTCTGCAGGCAGCCAGCTGGGTATTCCCTTCCCACCTCAGATTTTATTCAATTTACTGCTCTAGCGGCATTTTAATTTTATCCACACCAGTTAAAGACTCTTCCACTGTAAATGCCAGGAGCTGGTAACTGCACTGGACTATATGCAGATAATCAACTACACTAGACAGAATGCATCTTCCCAGGGCCATGCTCTCCTGCCTCAACCCAGATTCAGGAAGTCATTATAAGCAAGGACCAGCTTCCTAATATTTCCATATTATCATTTCCTTTTTTTTTTTTTTTTTTTCAGGGCAGCATCATTCATAGTCCTCCCTGACAAATCTGTATTTTGTTGCTAAAGCAATAAGCCTCCTTAAGTGCCACAACTCATGACACGTTGACATACTTCAGCACACTTCAAACTCTGTTGTCATCAGCAGGTTAATTCAAAATACACAAACTAGTTTCATCCTACTTACAGAAAAAAAGAATTTAAGAGGAATTTCTGTTCTCATAAATTAAAGGAACATTCTGATTTTATATGTAATGTCATACACATGCACCAGCAATACATACCGGATGTACTGTGCAGGAGCTAATTTGTCAGCTGCTCGAACTGGCATGGCTGCTGCAATTTTCTGTGAGACTGATTTCTCCAAGGCTGCTCTTGTCTTCTCTGTTATCTGAAGGCAAAAATGCCACAGTATGCACCTCATCAAATATGCAAGACATACAATGTACTTCCAATAACCAGGCACATCAGTGCCTATGATACCTCTCTAATTGTCTCCTCATCTGGTCTTTGCAGTTCAGGATCATCCACATTCATGACCTCTTTTGGGACAAGATCCGTGTATTTGCTGTAAATAATCTGAAAGACAACATATTTTATTAGTGCTGGAGAACACAAATAAATTGAAGTATTTCAAAGGAATATTTCAGGCCTTGATTAAGTTCTGGGTATTAATTAAATTGTATACAACAGTATAGAACAATTAACTGTAATGCATTTATTGTATACAATTACATATTACTCAATGACTTCCACAGAATAAGAACGTACTCTTCAGTCCGATTTACAGATGGGATATTCGCAAAAACAAACAAAAAAACCCAACAACCATCTGATGAAATAGAATTACATAAATCACTTTCAGAATGGAAATTAGACACAGTTTCCTGCTTCCTTTTCCTATGCTTCTTCTTCAGGCTCCAAAACAAACAGAAAATTCAAGTTTACATTTCTGTTTTCAAAGATTCCTTAAGATTTTCATACATGTCTTTTTCAGTATCTAGAATTTTTCACTTCATCACATTTCTATGTTCTTGGAAAAAAATGCTCAAGAAACCTTTTTTCGACATTTGTTCATAGAACACGCACCTAGCTGTCACCAGCTTTTAAGTCCCAATTTACAATGTATGGAAAGAATGTTATTAGATAATTACAGGGGGAAAAGTGCTAATACACTGCACTAATGTCTCACATTAATCCAACAAATAACATCAGAGAGTCTTAATTCAAAAAGTTAAAAGTTCTTATAGCTATTATTTCAACTTTATAATAAAGTGCATGTCCAACTATGAAACAGACCTTTAGCCTCAGTATTAATTTGACACGAGCCATTTACTGCTTCTCATCTTTCACTCCTAAAATTTTAATCCTTTCTAATACTATAAACAATACAGTGGCATCTTAAAGGCTGAATGAAGGACAACTGCAGAGCAGTGGTCCTCTAATTCTAAATCCAGATGTCTCGCTGCCCAAAGAACCAGGTATGCTGAAAGAACTCAGATTATCCCAGAAGACATAATAGGAAAAAAAAATCTAAGAGGTTCCCTCAAAACTACAGCATACTGAGGTACAAATGAGTTACATGAACTAGTTAAACCCCGAAATAATGCATGCCAATGGAAAGCTGCAGTAATGTGGAAGAAATCAATAACATGTATGAAATTTGCCTGAAACCACCAAATATTTTGTCTTCATCAAAACCCGACACACTTGCATGTCCTAACTGGAGTCCTTTTTCTGAGGTGATACAGACAGGCAAATGAAAGATGTTGTTGCACTGTGATGTTTTTCTAGACATTTACACCATTTTAACATGAAAATTCGGATGTTTTATTGATCCGGGATCAAGAGGAAACTGGGTCTGTTTGATACTGTAATATGCTCATTCCCTACCATTTTTCATGTAGGGAATTTAAAAGGAAGCATTGGCCTGAAAAGCAGAATCTCCTAGCCACAAATGAAACGCTCAATTTTTGGTACAGACAGACAATTCTTTTTCTGGATGAGGCAGCCTTAACAGGCAGCAATTAGAAATCTACATGCCATCGTAACAGCAGAAAAAGAACAATCTTACCTAACTATCTCATGGTAGGATTTAGTCATCAATCGCATTCAGAGTTCCCACAAGGTATCTGATAGAGGCAAGTGTCTTGACAGAACGTTCTTCATTTAACACTTAAATCCCTGCTCTCAATACATTTTATTCTATATATCCAGAAGAGCTCTGTACAGCACTCATCAATCTTATATATAAGTCAAGAAGCTACTATTAAGCCTTGCAGAATGAGTGCCTTCCTCTGATTCCTCCATATGAGGCATGTAACACCTCAGAAGTCGTTACAACGCTGTTTGGAAGCCTGATAAGCATACCACAGAAGAAAAAAACAGGCAACAAGCTCTCAAATCAAACTCTGTGAGGAAGGTGAATAAGTTATGAGTAACAAGTACTTCTGAAATTATTTTAGTTCTACTCATGTTCTCTTAACCTGTCCCCTTGCTGTGATAGGAGTTCCTTCAGCATTGAAACTATTCTCTTATGAATGTTTCGACTGAATTCACAATCTTGAGAGAAAACCGTAGACAAGATTTGTGGTCCTTTTTTCTCCATTCGTGTCTAAGCCACAGCCTTGGACCAGAAAGAAGAAATCTATCTCCTGCATAGAAAAACCACTTTTGCCAGGAAACAAGTAATGGACCTAATAATTCCGTTCCTTAATTTCACTCTCTTTTCTGTCCTAATAAAAATGCAGCAAGCAATTACATATCCTTTTTTTTTTTTTCCTCCTATTAAGGAGACAGGGCATTAGTTTCACCCTTGTATGTCAATTATTGATTCCACAAGCCTTATTTTAGCCTGTCTTCCAGTCATGCGAGTACAGGAAGTATTGGCAGAATTCACAGCAGCACAAGAGCTAGCCGTAGTGCTGGAAGTCTTTCCTCTGGATAACCACATGGAACTGCATCCCCAGATCCATAAGGTCATGCATCCAGATCTATCAACATTATCCCGTCTTTCACATCTAGCAGACTTTCTGCCAGCCCCAAACAGAAGGCTTGTCAGACTATCTCAATTATGTCAGCATTTTTAAAGGAAAATTCTCTGAAACAACTATTTTTTAAATATCTAAGGGAACAGATGCGAGAGAGATGAACCAGTACAACAGCAGAAATTGCTGACAAGCCACCTAGATACAGGGCCTGATGATGGAACTGCTGCCGCTACAAGAAGGCAGAACACTAAATTCAACTTCAAAAAAATCCATAAACTGTAGCAAAAGCAAAGTCTGCTTCTTAACTCAGACCAAACAAGAAGCTCACAGAACAGTGTCAGAAAGTCCATCTTATTTCTTACAGGCTACTAAGTATCTGTTTCTCTTAACTCTGAGTATTAAGATTGAAGAAATATTTGAATTATGACTGCTACTCTCAGGATAATAAAACTTTTCTATGTAATCCTACTGACACTGTGCTATCAAAACCTCTATCTTACAGAAAATATTTCACAGTATTCAGCTCAATACTCACTGAAGAACTGCTCCCTACGGCATATTTACTAATATCAGGTCTTCCAGTGAAATTGTTTCAAATACCTGATTTTCCCACAGTTTTACTCTCCCTGAAATCACAATATTTTGTCTTTAATCTTAGCATCTACATTCATCTGGATGCAATCAGAATTCAACTGATCCAGAAGAGCTAAGCGAAGGAACTTAGGAAACCATAATTCCAGCCCAGCCACTAACAGAGCTCAGTTATGGAAACGCTTCTCAGCTCTGACATACTGCTCAGTATGGCCACAAAATGAGAATATGCCTATATGCATACAAAGAGTATGTTCTTTACAGTAGTATCCGAAATCTGAACTAATAAGGCACAGCAGAAGATCAGTCATTCTGTGCTGAAGTTTATCATCACTTCTAGTTCTTTTTCAAATATACTTAGATCCTGGTATTCAAATCCAAACAGGTTTACTACGTGAAAATTGAATCTGATCGTATAGGTGAAGATATATTTTGACAAAGTTGTAAAAACTGGGGGGTTTAACTATGCTTTTTTATTTTCTCCCTTATTTGCCCTAAAGCATCCACCAAAAAACAAAAACAAAAACAGCATGATTGTTACTTCTCATCTCTGCTGCTCCAAACAATTTTTTTTTTCCATTTTGGGATAAGTCAAACGTCTAATTATTATCAAGTATTTAACATTTATAGAGTTCTGTGATGCATTTAGTATTTTAGCATCATCCTCTTGACAAATAATTCCAGACACTAAAGTCTGGTAAAAATACAATGAAAGTCCCCACAATAACAATGTTACCACTGTATTGTTTACATTTTGTCAGGCTACTTTCTATCTGTATGACAGCATGGAGTGTAATTGATTTGAATTCACTTCTTTTTGAAAGGTGTTGCAGTCTTCTAGGATAAACAGGATGAGAATAGACAAGATGTAACACTTTTGTTACTCAACTGAGATACAGTTAAAATATGAAATCCTACAGCCATCAACTTTCTGCAATTTTGGCAACTGTACATACAGCTCCTCCAGGTATACATCCCAATCTACACATTTGAAAAAAAAATATTACCTTGTCCTTTGACTGTCCTTGTCGAGCAATTGCATCGTATTTTATTTTTCCTTCTGCATCCACCTGAACAGCCAACGCATTGGACATTTTCTTCTTTCGGCCCATATCCAGTGGATATTGGGCCACATGAATTTCTGGGAAAGCACCGCCATCTCCAAAATCCTACACAAAAGAAAAAGTTGTGAATGACTGAAAGACAAACACATAGCATAACATTTGCACTGGTGGGAAAGGAACAAAACAGTGGATTGATTTTAACAAAATGAAACGTAAATGCTCTAGCAGATTTACAATATTAGCTTGTAAGAGAGCAATTGACTACAGAACTTCACTTGTTAAAAGAAAAGACATTAAAATGCATAGACATCTTGCAGAGAAGTATCTTGAATTATTTCTTGCACAGAGAAATAGCCTATATCACTGACTCGAACATGCAGGCACTACAATATGACAGACAGTACGTGAACAATTCACATGCAAGTTATTAATTAGAACTCCAAGAACTTATCTGCTGTAATAAAGCAACGCTGGAAGTAAAAAAAAAAAAAAAAATAACCAGTAGAGATTTTCATCATAAAATTACTACTATTGTAATTTTAGTTATCGCACCATAATGAAGTGAAGAAATTTAAAAAGCTTTCAATTCCTTTCAAGCCTGCAGCTCATGGCTGTACAATGGCACGGATGCCAGCTATCTATTTCCTTATTTTGACATGCGAATACATTGAAACTGGGCAGGCACCCAATAGCCCAGTATTCTTAACAGTTTATTTCTCCTCTTGTTCAACCTGTTGCTCTAAAAGCCTCTGAGGAACACAAGTAAAATAAAGACCTCCTCAAACAGACCACCCTGACTCAGTAACACTGAAGACGCACACGGAATTGGTACTACTGCTAGACTGACTTCAGGCTATGGGTTCAAAAGCAGTTCTTCAAAGGAAGCACTTGCTTAAAGCAGCACCAGCAACTCCCCACTCCCTGTTGCGATGGCATTGCTTTTGCCTGATAGCAAACCAGACCAAGGGAAAGGAATGGTTGTCTTAGTTAGATAGATGCCCCTCCATATTCACCAGGGGACCAAACAATTAACACCACTGCAACCAACAGTGTGGACTGAGGCTGGAGCACATGGGCAGGCAGCTTCCTTTCAAAGCAGCACATGCTCGTGCTAGCTTCAAGTGCTCCCTGACATACAGCTTCAAGTATTTAACTTCTACCACTGGATGTCCCACATTCAACAAGCAGTTACAGAATCAATGCTCCAGTACCAGCCAGAACAAAAGTCAGTCCTTCCTCAGAGTTTTTTACGTAACTGGATCTACTACGAACAGATACTGTTTTTCAATGATGGCATTCTAGGACCATTGGATAAAGGTTGTGTTTCATAAACAACTACTACTGAAGAATTTGCATTTGTTTATGAGGCAGAAAGGGAAGTCCCTAACAGCCCTTTGAGACGTCCATCATTTTGTGGCCCAGTGATGCTGGAAACTGACCTGACTTCTTAAGTGTTTTTGCTAACACCTGAAAGAGTAAGCATGAAAATATTAACATGAGTAATTAAAAGTGTAGGTGAGAACTGAAGTGAAAGTATAAATTTTAATACCACATGCTTTATTAAATGTGGAAACCCCATAAAAATATTTTATTTCAGACAACCAGAGGAATTACTGTTAGTAGTCACCTTATCTACCACTAATGGATCACCAAGGTGCTGCATCAGTCTTTAAGACAGTGGGATTAACTCATAAATATGAGAGTAAGGCTGTTAAAAACTCAGGCAATGGAAGCACTTTGAAACAACCCAGGATCATACAAGAAATATTGTATCAAAACCTGAAGAGCATGCCTTGTCCCAGGAGTACTGGCCTTTGACTCACCACAGTAGGTCTCGGATGTTATGCCTAATACCATTTCAAATTCTGCAATTTGTGGCTCACAATGGAAAAACTGTACCAAAATCCTTTGGAATTGGAACCATACAGCTGTATTTGCCATTCTAGCTTTTAACAATTCTGGTTGAGATTACATTGAAGTGACACGGATTATAGCTAAACACACCAAACACCATTCAGAAGCATTCTGCCAGTAACATACTTACACAATGAACATCTGAAAAATTTGTAAGTTTTCTCCCACCTCTAACATGAATTTCTCCCTCCCAACCCCCCACTAGCAGCTACCTTTTGCTACCCTAAGAACACAATACACACACAACCGCACAGCATTCTGTTCTTGGCTATCCACCTGTTCACTTATTCCAGCTATGATCTGGGTGTGTATTAAACAACTAATGATGGAGGGATGATACGGATAACCTTCACAGAGCATCACTGCATTCTCAGACCATAAACCAAAAGTACCATAGACCTATTTCCATAAAACAACCTCTGAAGAGAAGAAACCTTGAAACAGGCTGTTTATCACCAAACTTTTAAAGTAACTCGGTTAATTACAACAACTTCCCCCAGCCCAATAATACATCCATTAGGCGGGAAGGGAATTCAGCACGTAGTAAGGCTGTGCACAATTCTCTGCATTATGTTTGTGATGCTCAGAGTTTACTTTTCCTCTAGAAAAGATATTTCTTTTCTCATTAACACGTACATACTGCTACAGTATCAGTTTAAATATCTACCTCTAGCACGCGTGGTATCCATCCTTTCCGGTAACCATACGGGGGCGGTTCCCTTCGTGATGAGACTAGAGCAGTCTGCCTAGATCTCTGAGCTCTTGCTCTTTCTTCTAGTTCTAGCTGGTCCTGAGACAGCTGGGTTGGAGCTGGTAAAAAACTGTACATCCATAGGCAGCCACCAAAAAAAAAAAAAAAAAAAAAAGAGACACAAAGTTAATTCTCAGAATTTTCCACAGTGAAACTCAACCTACATTGAGTCTGCTACTAATTTAAATCTATTTAAATCTATTTAAATTATTAAATCTTCTCTACCATAGGTCTACACAGACTTACTTACAAACAACTTATGAAACTTATGCATTGCTCTCACAAAACAGAGAGGTTTTTTGAAGTGCTGCAAAAGCCGCTCGCACTTTCTCAGCACTCTGGAAGACTCCTGTAGGATCTGATGTTAAATCCACCCATATTCCGTCTTGTTTCAACTGGTGTGTGACAACGGCCATTCTCTAACAGGGATGGCACACACCTCTGTGTACTCTTCCCACCAGCAGCGAACAAGAAAATAAAACTGTCCAGCCGACTCTCCCTCCCCTGCTCTCACGGCAAACGCCCACAAACAGACCTGTCAACAGCCTCCCCCCCCAACCTTAGACACCTCCCGGCCGAAGTCGAGCAGCCAAAATTCACTTCCCCAACTTCCTATTTCCCAGCTCACGCCGACCCCGCAGCCCTTGCTCGCGTATTGTCAGGCCGCGCTCAGCCCCCGGGAGGTCGGCCCTTCAGCCCAGCCCAGCGGAGCCGCGCTGCTGCGGCGTGCAGGCGAGGCAGCAGCTTACAACAAAGCCCCCAGCCCTCGGTAAGGACAAAAAACAACAGGGAAAAGCCCCGCGGCTCCCGTCACCCCCGGCCCCGCAGCTCCCCGTTCCCGCGGAGGAGACGAGCGGCGGCGAGACCCCCGCACCCCCTCCCCAACCCCCCCCTCAGGCGCCCCTCAGCGCCCCGCGGCCCGGCCCCCTCAGCAGGCCCGGGGCCTATGGGGGGGCCGCGGCCCGGCAGAGCTGCCCCCGAGCGCGGCCCCAACGCCGGCCGGAGCCCGCCGCGGTGCCCGGGGAGCCGCAGGGAGGCCGGGGGGCGGTAGCGGGGGCCGTGAGGGGCCTGTGAGGGGCCCACAGGACGCACCTGGTGAGCGCCATCTTGCCGCCGCCGCCGCCGTCTTCTCCACAGCCAGGCCGCGGGAGCTGGGGGGGCGGTGGCGCTGCCGCGCATGCGCCGCAGTGCGCAGCTGGGAGGTGTAGTCCGGGAAGCTATAAAAGGGGAGGAGCCGCGGCCGCGCGGGGGGTCATGGGAGTTGTAGTGCGGCTGCCCTGCCCAGCCCCGCTGCTCCCTCCTGCTCCTGCTTCTGCTTCCCCACTTCCACCGCTTTCCTCAGCCTCGCTGCTCGTCCTCAGAGCTGTGCGGTGGCTTTCTGCGCCCAGCCGGCAGCCTGCTGGGGTTTGCGGGTGTTTATGGCTGCCTTGGCCGCCAGCAGCACCAGTTCTTTATAATACTTCATTTTCTTCCCCTTCAACCTGTTTCTTTCTGTGGTTTAATTTTCCTTGGCAAATTGGCTAGCTTGGGGTTTGTGAATATGTGAGGCTTTTATCACTCTGGGTAGAGTGGACCGTGTGGTCTGAAGGGGCTGTACAAGTTTATTCAAAACCATGTGTCTGGGTAAATACATCTCCGTGTACGTTTTAGGCACGTGCTGCTAATCCAGCTGTGAATAACTTCTTTTCTCCGCCCTGTGTTACTTGCCATGTATCAAAACCAGAAAACGCTTATATAAATGGTTTAACTAGTCAAAAATGTTTACTGAGGGTTTTTTTGAAAAGTTCTGAACTCAAAAAATGTGCAAAGTTTGGAAACTGTGAATTCTTTTTTCTATTTTCAAAATGGAACATTTAAACTTTGCTTTAAAGCAATGTTTGTTGGCCGAGATTAGTCTTGTGCTTAATTTTTTGAAAGTGGGTAAATTCTTAAAACCATAATGTTTAATGTTTAATTTCAGATCTAATACCTTTTATTCCATTTAAAACTGTGTGTTTATTTCTTTTTTTCTTCTTGAAACGAGAAAACATTTTTTTAATGTTAGGTTAGCCACTAAACCAAGAAAATGAATTATTGGTCCCTGAACCTGACCTGGCACACCTTCCATTACTTCTTTCTTCTGCTTCTCGTGATGTTTTGATTAAGGAACTAGCACTGTGCAGCACATAGATGTGTGCTAAATGGGTGCTAAATTGGCTGGCATAGCAAAAAGTGAGGGAATCATCAATGGGGGTCAACCTTGAGTAAGGGTATTTCTGAGGAAGTTACAGAGGAAGGGACACTGGGACTTCTGCTAGTCACCATTTTCATCAGCTGGCAATCAATATGAAGTCATTATCCTGAAAATGTACAGCTCTCAGAAAGAATGGCAGAATGTTCAGCAATACTGAAAAAAGAGTCGCACAGATTACTAGATTGCTTGGTAAGTGGGATCCATTTAAACTAAATGTGGTTTAATATCACATCATGCAAACTTCTATATATGGAAGTAAGAAATGGGGGTTAAGTACAGACTGTGCTGTCCTGGAAAAAGTGATTCTGAGAAAGATCTGGGAGGGTGAAAACAGAGCAGCAACTTAAAGTAAATTAGTCGTGCTATGAAGTAACAAAAAGCCTAAT
This sequence comes from Aythya ferina, assembly GCF_964211825.1. Taxonomy (NCBI): domain Eukaryota; kingdom Metazoa; phylum Chordata; class Aves; order Anseriformes; family Anatidae; genus Aythya; species Aythya ferina. Next base: position 38,416,438 of record NC_140301.1, on the reverse strand, counting down.
GCAGCCCAAGGAAGTAAGTAGGGACATGGTGAACTCCAGTGGGGCTATGTTATCCTGGTGTTCTTATTTTCAAAACAATATTGGAAGATTGAAGAGGGTTAGGAGACTACAAAGATAGGTAAGGCTAGTGTTAACTGAAATTGTATGAAGACATAGACTTGTTCTGTGATGAACTTCTAAGAAGTAAGTGTTAATTGTTAAATTCAAATGGGGTGAGCTCCATTTATCTATCCTTATTTTCAATTACATTACAAGGAGAAATAACCTGAGTGAGCAAATTGAAAGATTTAGTGTGTTTTACTCATTACAAAAAGATTGAGAGGAGATTGGGTCATCGTGTGCGTATACCTCTACAAGTTAGGGAAGCAAGATCTGAATGCATTCTCTAATCTCCTAGTGGAAAACATAGTAAGGACTGGTGACTGGAAGTTGAAATTAGAGAAATTCAAAAGGGAAATTAGGCAGAAATATTTAATGATGAGAATGATTAACCTTTGGAAAACTGTGGAAAGTGCTTACTTCTCCATTCCTTGTTACTGCAGAATCAAAGCTGAAAGTCTCTCGGGAAGAGATGCTGTCATTATTACAAGATTTCCTTTAGGCAAGCCTGATCTCTCAAGGTCCATACATGAGTAGCCAGGTGGAACATAATACCCCACAATATATACAGAGTCAGCTGGGAGAAGTTCATACTCTCTTCCAGCTCTGTGAACTGATTATTTCTGTGCATCTTCATGTGTCTCTGAGTTGTGGACCTTTTCTGAACCAGACTTGGTTCAAAGATGCCAGTTCTGGGAGGTTCTTTGATGAAGAGAAACTTTAGGCAGGGAGTGGTTCTGAGATCCTTAAATTCATTTTTCTCAAGTGAATATCTGCTCTTAAGAAAGAAAGAAAGATATCCTTTCTGTTTTTAAAATGATCTTTTTTGCTTAACATGTCTGGACAGTCATGGTGTCAGGTGTCTGTATGCATCACTTTTCACACATACCCCAAAATGATCTGTATGGTGAGTAAGGAGTTCAGGCCCTACAGAGTGCTTTATCCTTAGCGTGGCTGCCAGTGGGGATGTTTTTAATTTGATTTGAATACCACAGCTGGTTTTGAGAACACTTCTTATAAAGCATACTTCTCAGGAGTCTTTTGGGGTAGATTTAGGCTGTTAAATCCTCTACACCTTTTTCATCTACTTCAGCACTTTTCACATTTGCAGATGCAGAATTAAATGGCTCATGAAATATCTTGTAACAAATGAAGTTGACAATACAAAGTAATGGAATAAGCTATTGCTAATATCAGATATCTGTATGCCTAACAGTCACTGCACATTGTGGGATAAAAACGATCAGAACAGATGACACTTCTTAACTCAAGGGATAAATTATGCCACAGGTAAGATGCTAAAACAGTGAAACAGAAGAGATTTACCTAGATGGAAAGGTTCAGCCACATCAGCAACCCCTGCACTTCACATTCCCTTAGGGGTTACAGGCAGCATTCAGAAGGAATAATTATAGCTAGGGGAAAAAGATCAGAAGGTCTATTAGATTAGTGCTTTTGTAAGAATGTTTAAATTCTTCAAGCCACATCTGCATTATCTGGAATGACTTTAAGGGAGAATGGCTTCATTTCTGTTATTCTTTATAGCTAGTAGAGAAGTAAAATTTTGCAGGTATGCAAAAATCATCTCATACACTTCTGTAACACCTTGCTGTTTCCAGGGTGTTTTGTGAACTTCGTTTTGGAAGCTTTCTGCTCCCATCTGATGAACATGCTCTTTCAACAGAGGTTGTGGTGGCCCACTGCAACTTCCCCACAGGTTGTAAGAGGAAGTGGCATATCGTTTAGCCACCAGCAACTTCAGAAAACAAAGTGAAGAGAATTGTTATTTATTTTATTGCTAACAGAGATTATAAGAGATGGAGGTGGAGTGCAATTGTCTGAAGTGATACTGAACAACAATGCTGAGCAAAGGCAGGAAGAAACAAAACCAGTGGAAGTGCATTTTGAAGCTCACATAAAGTGCATCTCTGAGCAGCACATCACTTTTGTTGTCACATTCAGGCAATTTTCATTAGTGATTGCGTGGACTGACTGACCTGGCGCAATGGGCATTTTTTTCTTAAGAGATGTCTTATCCAAATACTGGCCTTCTACAATATGATCTGTAAGAAGCCCCTAATCTGAAATTGGATGGCTCCCAGAGTCAGCTCTGAGTTTTCCAGTGCTGATACAAAGGCAGAATCTGTCAATCTCTGTATAAAAATCAACCAAGAATGTGGGAGGGTTTGGCCCAGCAGGAGACCTGTAGGTGTACGTTGTGTTATTTTCTGCAGTCAGCTCTAGGGAGGTTTTCCATGTTGATTTGTACAACTATTGAGTCTTATACAGAGGTGTTTGTAGTATTTCTTCTGGTGGCCCAAACCAATCGGAAAAGAATCAAAATATTTCAGAATTAGACATCTCTAGCAGCAGAGATCCTTCTGGCCAGATCTTCAGCACATAGGAATTGGCATTGCTGCACTGACTCTTAGAGCTGAACTAGTGTGTAGGTGCAGAGGAGGCACCTGCCTCAATATTTGTACTGGTACCCATCCACAGAAGGGCAGGGCAGAGAAGTGAAGAAGGGTCTGCCAGGTCATGCTCTTCTCATTCTGCTGGTAACAATTTCTCCTGATACCTTTTCACATCTTCCTGTTAAACTTGTTCCCTGGGTACACAAAACCATAGGGTCTCCTGCTCTCTGGGACTGCTTTGATTTCTCCCTAAGCCTCATCTTCTACCATATGTTAGGAATGTCTGGTGTCAGTGAGACCTCCCAGACATCTTTCCGTATTTTGCATCTAAGGGAATATAGAAAAGAAGTGGTTTCTCAGTAGTAAAGGCTGGTCCTTTGTTGAAGTAATCTGTCTGCTCTTCCCAATCCAGTGCTTGGGACAGGGAGGCCTGAGTTTTGTTTTAGGGAGGCCTTTGGATTTGTTTTAGTGCTTCATGAGATGCACACCTGGGATGCAAATGCCTTAAAAATAAAAAGGAAATACTTTTCACGTTTCGTCTTTCACAGCAAATTGGGGTAATCTGAGATTTAATTTATTCACTAGTTGAAAGGGAAGTGGAAATCAAGCCAGCATCTTTCTTTTGAGCCAAGCTCTTTCTTGTGCATCCCTGTGGAGGCTCACACAAAAGAGCTCTGATCACTCTAACTAGGTGATTGTCCTAATTATAGAAAGATTTAGCTTTGCTTTCATAATTGCCCACTGCACTTGGGCACATGGCATTGTTATACTACAAAAGCTTTTTTTTTTTTTTTTTTTTTTTTGTCCCCAGCAGGCCCAGCGTCAGCCTGTTTAAGGGAGCTGCAAGGAGCAGTATTACTCTGAAACAACCTCACAGAGCTCTTCCAGGAGAGGCCAACAAAGTCAGCTGCAGACCCACTCCCTTGGCTGAGAACATTGCCAGTGCCTGTGATCTAGCAGTTAAAGCAGGGGGTTCAAAGGCTGGGCCACAGCCTTGGGCAGCCTGTGTTGAACCAGTGAGCTGTGATCAGGAATTAGGGATTTTGTGTGCAGTAGTTTGGGAGCTTTAGATGGGTACTTCACTGTTACGCCCAGTTTCAGCCTCACCCATGGAGGTAATGAATTTACAGACACTAAAATCTACAGCAGAACTTCCACAGGTTCAAGGGGATGGAGTAGATCCTTTTCCCATATGTCTAAGCTTGTTTTATCCTCCGTGTGTCGGCGGGGTAATCACCCTGAGCTCTGCCCTTGGTGAGTTGTATCTTGAGAGAATGTTTACCAGTAAACCTGCCTCAATAAACAGACCGTTTGCTTCATAATGTGAGTATTTCTAAATACCCTTTTTTCCCTGTCTCTGCCTTTTTGTGTGCAACTGTATCCATGCAAATATGAGTGGAATCACAGTATGGAGATTGTTTCCTGACGCTGTTTCAGTGTTTCCAGAATGCTGTTAGAAACAGTAGCTCTCCAAGAACTATTGATTACCTATTTGGTCTCTGTGTGGTTTTGGTTACTGGCATCCTTTTATAGTATTTTTGCTTTTGGATTAATTGTGGCAGCAGTTTCCTTCCAAAACCCCATCCTAAATACTTTCAATTTGCCACCAGGGATTCCCAGGCATTACTGAATTGCAGGTTTTCTTAGCAGAAAGATGCTGAGTGGGAAACAACAGTTCCTTCTTCTTGCAATGGGAGAAAAATTGTACCAGGGTGACAGAGCGCTGGCACAGGTTGCTCGGGGTGGTTGTGGAGTCTCCTTCTCTGGAAATACTCAAACCCCATATGGATGCCACCCTGCACAATGTGCTCCAGGTGATCCTGCTTGGCAGGGGGGTTGGACTAGGTGGCCTTCAGAGGTCTTCAGATCTTCCAACCACAGCCATTCTGGGGTTCAGAAATGCTGAGTTTGAAATGGGTGGCTACCAAGCTAGGTGTTAGTTTCAGGGAATATGAATGCTTTATCACAAATAATGTGTATTTATGACAATTCAGCAACATGTTGCATTCTCTGCTCTGTGCCTTCTCTCCCAGGCATGGCAAAGTGGCTGTGGTTTTGTTCACCTGTCTCTCAGGCCTTTTATCCCCACCTTTATTGCAGGAAGGCTGTGGTGAGGAGATTTAAAAGACGTTTAGATGTAGAGCTCAGCGATTTGGCTTGGTGGAGGACTGGTTAGGGTTAGGTCAGAGGTTGGACTCAGTGATCTTGGGGGTCTCTTCCAACCTAGATGATTGTGATTCTGTTTTGCGTAGCACCTCCAAAATACCATTTATTATCAGTTCCATTTCTTCCAGCAAGGATATAAACGGGAAACCTTTTTATTATCATTATTTCTCGGCTCCGCGACCGCTCCCCTTGTGGCCCCCAGCCCCACGCAGGGGGCCGTGTGATGGCGGCCCCGCCCGCAGACTACATTTCCCGGCGTGCCTCGCGGGGCAGGGCCGTACCACGCGCGGGGGCTGCGGCGGCGGCGCTGCGGCGGGGCGGTGAGTGCGGGCACCCCGCGGGGGGGGGGGCACAGCAGGGCAGGGGGGTGGTTAATTAGTGCGGGTGTTAATGGAGGGGGGGGAATGCCCCCGGGTGTCACGGCGTGCAGGGAGCTCCCTCGCAGCGCAGCTGGTTTGGGCAACTGCGCTTCTGTGTCTCAGGTGTAAGGGTTCCGTTTGTTTTATGGGATTTTTTTGTCACTGCAGTGCATGGGCATGGACCTGGGGGACTGGGGGCGAGCTCGGGTGCTGTGCCCCTGCCTCTGTCACCCCAAGTGCTCCTCGTGCTCGTGACGAGCACATACTTAATATATTAATAGATATACACACTATATATATTAAAAAAATGGCTGTTTGGGACTTTGACCATCCAATGAACGAGATCTTCCCAAAGCCTGCAAGGAGCATCAATGCTTTAATGAAAACCCCTTGGGGAAAATGCCTTTTGAGGGTGCTGAGGAATGCAAGAGATCCCCAGCAAGGAGCCCCCAGCTCCCCAGCAGGGGAGGGGGACAGCTGTCCTTGGGAGGTGCACCTGGAATTGGCTGCAGCTGGAGGACCAGGTGCATTTTCTCTGAGTTTGACCATAGTTCAGAGGAGCCCTGCTCGGCCAGCTGCCCCTTCCCGTGTGAGAAAGAGCTGGGGTGCTGCAGGCAGCTTTGCCCGGTGCTGACAGGTTGTGTTGTGGCTTTTCTGTCCTAGAGCTTGTAAGGAAATAAACAGAAGTAATGAAGTTTAGGTAAGGTTCATGTACAGGGTCTCTTACGTTATATTACCCTGTTTGGCTGATTGTGTTCTTGTGAACTGCTCCTGAAAGGCTTGACCTATGTCGCTGTAGGTGTTTTTTGGTTACAAGGCTTCCAAAAGGGAAGGCACAAGGCAGACCAACCCCACTACAGGGTCACAGCAAGAAGTAGGAAACTTTCTTGATCAAGTTTAACTGTAGGAGAATGAGTGGGCTCCGTCCTGATGGGGTGAAAATCCCACACTGTTATGGATGTTCTGGAGAGCTTGCAGAGCAGGTGACCTGTGCTGCTTGATCCATGATGTAAACAAAGACTGGTCGGTCGTGTTTGCTAATACCTGCCTAAGGGAAAATAAAGAAAAATACAGCTAGTTGGTAATCTTTTTTTTCAGATTTGAATCCTCTAAAGTGACATAAAGAGTCCTGAAATCTGTATCCTATATTTAATGAATTAGATGTTTACTCCAAGTAATGAGTACAGGTGCTCCAAAGTTGTTAGTGTGGTCAGCACATATTTTTCACACCCTCATCTTCCAGAGGAGGGGTGAGGGAGGAAAGGAGTGACACACCTCGGGCTTATGCCAGGCCTGCGAAACAGCCAGGACTGGGTTGTTGATAACCACAGGTGTCTGTCCTGGCAGAGCAGTTCCTGCCTGGCGCCTGGATGGGATGGAGGTGATGGGAAAGTGAGTTTTGTTCAGCCACCCCCATCAGGTCCTTTCCCCTGCCCTGTGTGCAGCTGTCTGCCACTGACCCGTGGAGCCCTTGCAGGGCTTCCAGGGATACATTGTGTCTCCTCCCCAGTGCTCCTCAGTGCTGAGGAGCTTTTGCAACCAGTCTGACAGAATTTCCAATAAATTTTAGGCTCTTAGTGTTTAAAGAGCATTCTTTAAAGCCTGCTTTTAAAAGAAGTCTTCTAGTATCCCCTTACAACCTGCCTGTGCTACGACAGCTTCAAAACACGTGCAGCGAAGGGGCAGCCTGTTCCTGTGATCTGAACTGGCTTCTGGTGAGCACGTGCTCCCTGCTGTCCGACCACCTGTTGTTTCTCCTTGCAAAGCCTTTGGGAGCATGAGCAAATGTTGAGTGGTGGTTACACAAGGTCTAGCAGAGTGAGTTACTTCTAGATTTGCGGCCTGTGGACACTTGATTTAGAAATAACAGTGGGGTCAGAGCAGAATTGCTTGTGTTTGGTTGCTGTGTGATTGCATGAGCTCTTGGCTGGGAGCAGTGCTAGCAATGCGTAATTAGAAAAGGAGTGATTAAAACTTAAACTCTAAGGTCCCTGTAGGCTTCACTACATCATTCTCAGGTGTTGCTTTTTTGTGTCTTGGCAGGGTTCATCAGTCATGGCACGAAGGGCCTTGAAGCTTGCCTCACTGGCAGCAGCCACTTCTGGCATCTATCTGTATGGCAACAAGTTCCTGGACCCCAATGATTTTGGAGTGGTTCGTGTGGGCCGAGCCATTGCCACAGTAAGTGTCGTACAGGTGAAGTACAGGAAGATTCCTAGGTGGGTAAGGGAATTGGAGTTCACAAAAACTTGGGATTCCTTGCAGTCCCTCTCTCCTTTTCCATTTAGCAGTCTCTCCCTGAGTCAGACGGTCAGGAAGGGGGCTCCTCAAGTTGTTGACACACTGAGGAGAAAATGGGTGAAAGCATAGACGGAATAGAGGTGTCATTTGCACGTTTTGGAAAGAACCAAACAGAGGTACTGGGCTGCAGAGAACTGTCCCTGTCTTCCTGGATTGTGTGGGGTGTTTGGAAGAAGGGCTTACTTTGGGCCCACATCGCCATCAGCCACCCTTCAAGGTCAGTTATGTGGTAGGGTCTCCTGCTGCCTTTAACAGTGATGTAGTTCAAACTGCTGTGTCTTGATTTGTAATTTGCATATGCAACTTTTTACGCTGGGACATTTTGTTTAAAGCATTGAGGTTGTTGTATTGGTGTCCTATGGCTGCCATTGCCCTGAGAGCCTAGTTATAAGAAATTTGGGTAGAGAAGGGCAGGTGCTTCGTAGATCATTCTCAAAGCAAATGTGAAGTGAGAGTGGGAGGTGATCTGCTCCTGAGATTGCATTGGCTTCCAGATACAGAAAATAAATCCTCGCTTCCTTAATAAAGGTGTCCTAATAAACCCTCCTAGCATCATTGCTATTTCACCCTTGTGTTGATCACAGCTTCAGAAAACCTGAGGATGGAGACTGCCAGCCAGGTTGTTGCCTTCTCCTGGGGGCCATTCAGTGATGAACCCATGAGCAGCCAGGAACAAGGAGAGCAGAGACTCAGGAGGGGATGTTGGTCTATCTGTACCTCACTTGCATTACGCACCTGTCACTTCAGGCCACAGTCTCCATCATTTACAGACCCCCAGTGCTAAGCCTCTGTCTGTGTGCATGTTCTATGACTTCTAAGCACTTAATTAATGAGTTTTACAGGCAGTCAGCTCCTGATAGCAGATGCAATATGAAACGAGCTCTGCTGGTTGGCTCACATGCCATGCCATTTATATGTGCAGGCTGCGCAATGAATTGTTGTGAAAACATGTTTATTTTGAAAAGCGTGAGGGCAGAAATATGAATTTTAGTCTTCCCTTCTTAAAACAAGTGTTAAATTTTGTGCTCTGTCCCTGACTATAAAGCAGCACTGCCTGGTGGCAAGGAGCAGCTCTCCCTTTTTCTGCATGTGAACATGGGCACAGAGAGGGAGCACAGATTATTGCAGCTCGAGAAGAGTCTGTTATTCAGGGTGTTTGGGCTGCCCAGTCTGCCCATGAGTTCTGCCTGCTTGATCAATGTTTCTTCATCTACTTGAAACCGGTGTTTGTTTGTTTTTGTGGCTGTATTCTGTTTAAGACAAAAAAGAGTGAGAAATACTCAGTGATGAGGCTGTGCAGACGGTCTGTGTTTCGAGTGGTGGTGAGAGCGTATTTCCCCAGCGAAAAAGTAGGGGAAAGAAGATTCTCATCAGACAATCACAGAATGGCAGAGATTGGCAGGGACCTCTAGAGGTCACCTGGTCCAACCTCCTGCTCAAGCAGGGCCACCCAGAGCAGGTTGCCCAGCCCCATCCCCAGGCGGTTTTTGAAGATCTCCAACGAGGGGAGACCCCACAGCCTCTCTGGGGAGTCTGTGCCAGTGCTCAGTCACTCACACAGTATAGAAGTCCTTCCTCATGTTTAGACAGTGTTCCTGGTGTTCCTTTGCTTTAGATGCTGCCAAATTGAAAGATGTGCTTGACTTTCGTGTCCCCTGCCTTCAGGGAAGTCATAAGTCATGGGCTGAAAAGCACTTTGCTGGCCCTGCTCTTTAATGCCTTTGAGGGTTCTGCACCCATGGCTACGAGCCAGAAGTGCTGCCGATGCTCTGATGGCAGCATGTGCTTGTGTCTGTGTATTTTTCAAACAAGAATTTTCTGTCTCTTTTTGAAATTTCTGTTGCTTTAATACATGGGACTGCATATGGTCAGGTTGGTCCTGAGAGATCCTTTAGTCCTGCTGCACCAGTGATCTGTCTTCCTACCTTGGGGTCAGCTCCTAGCTGGAAAAGCAGGGGTCAGCTCTCATCTGAGCACTGGCAGCACAAACTGGTCTCGTTCCTGGGCCATACACAGGCTGAAGCCAGTAGAGCAATTCAGTGTGTTCATTTCCAAGAAGCTTTCAGCTTCTTGGGATTGCTCTTTCTGCAAATGAAAGCTGAGGTTCTGTAGCAAACTTTGGATATTGGTGGCATCTACATGGACCTAACATGTCTGTCCTTCAATCTAGCCCTGTCCAGGCTTCTTAACTGGTTGCTTGACCCTATCATTGGATTGTATTCAGATAAAAGGAGGCTGTAACTGGAAGGCTGTAGTTCTTAAGAACTGAGTTCAGCAGCGTCAGATGAAAAAATGTAAGATAAGTTACAGTGTTGGGGCAAAAAAAACCAACACAGCAAAACTTGAAAGAAAGAACACATTGAGGTTAAGAAACCTGAGTTAGACCACTAAGACTCCAGACAGTTTTCATCTGAGTTTGATTAGAAAGATTTGAGTGTGCCTGTATTTTAAGCATGTTGGTTCAGTTGTCCTTTGCGGACTTCCTGAGAAACATGAAGTTCCCTAGTAGAAAATTTCTTTCCCGAGCCTTAGTTCAGGGAACTGGCTTTTGCTTACATGTAGATAGATAAGTGTTCAGAAAAAAACATTTTGCCATGATCTGATGAGATCCAAGGATAGCTGTAGGAGTCGTGGAGAGTTAATGGAATCGAAGTGGAAGCACAAGCCTTTGGGACGCTTAATGCTAGGTTGGATACAGGATCTGTTGAAGTAATCCAGCATTTGTAAGCGGAGGTTGATCTTGTAGGTCTTCTTATGTCTTGGAGACTCAGCCTCACACTAACATAAATTATGGTGCTAGTCTTGTATGAGAATGAAGTCAGTAGACTGGGCGGCATCACATCTCAGCCAGTTTCTGTGCTCTGGTAAAGGAACCTGGCAGAGCAGTTGTGCGTTTGCCATATTTCTTTGAGGGGCTCCAGGTTGTTTTGGGTCCATGGAGTGAATATTCCGTGCTCTAGCTGGGATATATCTCAGACACGAGCAGGGATTTGGCAATGTCAGGGTTGCCTATCAGGATCATCATAACACTAATTTAGTGTTTAAGATTATGATGTAATTAGCAAACGCTAAATTAATTCCCTCTTCCTCTGTAATACAGGCCAATCTGTTAGCTGCTTCTCTTCAAGTTGGAGGTGATAATTACCCTCGTGGGCCAGAGATAAAATGAGAACCAACTCAAGCATTCATGCCAGGCTGATTTGAACGTCCCTCCACTTCAAAGTTATTCTTTGAGGTTGGAAAGATGCTTTGAATTTTTTTTCTTCCAAATGTGTGTCTGCGTAGCGGTGTAGCTCCTGAGTTCATCATTAAGGGCAAGAGAGCCTGAAAAGCCAGAAGAAAAAAAAAAAAAAATGTTGTACTCAGTTTCCAATCTGGGAAACAGGAAACGTGAGAAACCTAAGCTCCACATGGAAAAAAGTGTGTCTATTTTTAGCTGATTCCCTGTTGATTTCCTTGTGGAAGCTTCTCTGGTCTTTTGACTGTTTCCCTTGTGTCTGCTCCAGTAATGCTGTTTCAAACCAGACTGGATCCTATCTTCTCCCTGGCTCTGCAGATCCCTTGTCTATGCTTGATGTGCTTGATCTGTGTCCTTCCTAGGCATTTTGCAGTGAAAGGGGGGCTGTTATCCCATCCCGTTGTTCATTTGCTGGCATTCTAACTGTGAAAAGAGAGAGACTTTCGACAGAGGATGGAGTTGTGAAATACCCAAGATCCATTTTCAGAAATCATTAGGACACTTAAGAATCTAATGTCTATTGTCTGTGGCTATATTTAGCTAATAAGCTTTAGATGAATCCCCATGCTGTACCTCTGTGATTGGGTATCTGGCCCTTTTGCCCTCTAGTCCTTCAGGAAGTTGAATATCCCGAGTACTTGTGCTAATCAGGGAGCTTCTCTTCAGTCACCCTGTTCCCTGCTGAGCCATCTGACCAGACTGAGCTGACCAGTGTGGTTAGGCAGGCAGGAGGTGTAAAGATGAAGTGTGGGGTAACTGGTAGGGCACAAACAGGACTTCATGATCTCTCTTACTGGCAGCAGACCTTATAGTGGAAACCCCAGGTGGCTGGCTGAGCATAGGAGCCACAGTGCAAGGTGCTGTACAGAAATTACAAAAGCTCTTTGAGTTTCTCACATGGAAGACAATATAGGCATGCCAAGTGCTGATTTTTTTTTGGGGGGGGGGGAAGGTGCATATCAATGAGATCAATGCACTGTTTTCTGTAAATGTTCATTCAAATGTACTTTTTGTTCAAATTCTTCTGAGTCTGTTACTGTAAACTCCACTATAGAGTCTAGTCTTTGGAGCCTAAGCTGCATACATTTATCCTTAACAGACAGTTTATTATTTTTTCTGGTTTAATTTTCAGACGGCAGTAATCAGCTATGACTACCTCACCTCCCTTCGGAGCGTCCCGTATGGATCAGAGGAGTATGACTCCCTTAAATCACAGGTAGGTGATACACTGAACTGTGTTCCTCAGAAACTGCACAAGGCAAAGGTGTGTTGCTAAAGCCATTGCTGTAATGCAAACTATCAGGCTGTCAGCCTAATAATTCAATATGCCTTCTACTAAACTGTTGATAAAAGCAGAGCCAAACTGCAGCATATTGAATAAAATCTGGCAAGACCTACACTGCCTGATGGATAAGTCACTTTGTCAAGAACAGGCATGTGCAAACAGTGCTCACGTATGCCCTTTAGACATTGATGTTCTTAGTGTATGGGGCAAGATGCATCTGGGCTCTGTTACTGGATCCCTGCTGCCCAGACTGGTAGTGTGGAGGTCAGCTGCTGGGAGGGGTCTGGCAGTGGTTTCTTATCTTGCTTATCCAAGTAGGATAATAGCTGTAATATGAAGGCTGAGAGATTTAAGTAAAAGAAGTGTTGGATGGAAAATAATAGGGGTGTGAATCAGGCTTGCAAATCGTTAAAGAAATTAGTAACTGGGCAAATGAAGGTAGATTGCACTACAAGACTGTCTTCCGTTGTGTTTTGATGTGACTAATTGATGTGAATAGAGAAAGCATTTCTAGTGAGAGGTAAGATAAGCACCTCTGTTGCTCCTCTCAGTCCTGTGCTGCACCTTTCACTCTGTCCTGCAGCCCTACGGTACCTTGAGCTGTGAGTGACACTGAGTCGTACTTGAGTGTATGTAGTGTAGCCAGTGTCTCTGCTATTGCAGCTCAGGGCCTCTTCGGATTGGGAAATACAGGTTGTGCTGAATTACACACATCTGTGTAACATTTTTAAAGTATGGTCTTTCACCTTCTTTGTCTTAGTACTTGTTGGATTTGGGCCACTGGTGTGGCTGTAATGTATTGGGTAATGCTCTCCAGGGATGCTCAGACCGGAGGGGCTCTGAAGCTGGAAGCAGCGATGGGCCTGGCTTATGGTTGAACATTGGGCTCTATTTCATGCACTGTACCAAGCCTGTGTCAGCCATGCTGGTTCAGACCTTGTCCGGAGTTAGAAATCAATAACATTTGACTTCAGTATTCATCTGTCAGAAAACCAACACCATCAGTGTGGTCTTCGAGTGTTTGGAACAGTTTGCAGAGCAGCTTTTCTGTTTTTTTTTTTTTTTTTTTTCTTATCCTCTGCTTCTGTGTGAAGATGCTGACCTGTTCTGCTGTAGCTCCTCATCCCAGGTGAGTGGTGCTAATGCACTGGCATAAATAGGGATAAACACGTTGGGAGTCTGGAGCTCTGCTTTCCATCTTCCCATGTCTCTGCCACTTGCTTTGAATCCTGGTTTGCAGAAGCTTTGTAGCTTTCTTGAGCGACACCCAAGTTATGGAGTTATCAATGCTGTGGACAGCTTGTTACTTGGCAGCAGCTCGTAGCAGCCCTTGCAAATTCCTGACCTTTTGCCATGTGCCTTCATGGCTTCATTAACCTCTGTCATGCAGGCATTGATGGTTTGTCAATTCGTGCCCCAGGCAGCCAGGACAGGCCCTGTTTGCTGGCACTGCATAGTGTGGTGCTCTCTCTGCTTGGCAGACAGGACCAGCTGAGGCAGCCTCTGCGTGTGGCACGGCCCCTGGCTCTGTGTGGCCAGCACTAGCCTCTGGCTGCATCAAGGAGAATGAGCTGGAAGACAAAGAAGAAAGTAAGTGCAGGCATAGTGTGATATGACAAAGCTCTTTGGCCTTTGGAGGCCTGTCCTGCTGTGGGTAGGTATTTTTGGAAGGCCACCACTGAGCCTGGAACTAGCAGTAAGTAGTCGTGGGTCCCTCAGCAACGTCACTGCAGTGCTTGTGCTCGGAAAGCATCAGCTTGGCAGCAGAGGATTTTCTGGGTTTAGAGCACTGCACAACAATCCCTTTATTTCAATGCAGCTCCAAGTGGATGGCAACCAAGTTTTTACCATCTTGCAGCTCTTTGAACAGCTTGTGGGAGCTGAGTTTGTTGGTGTTGGACCAGCTCAGAAGGGGGTGACTTTGAAGATCTGTTGAGTTGGTACTAAAGGTTAATCAGTGGATGGGACCAAGAGGATGTGAATGACCCTCCCAAGTATGTGTTGTAAGTAAAGGATATTTATTTAGATGTTACTCATACTTGCCTCTCTCCTGGATAGATCTTTGGTGCTTTCAGACGTTCATTGTATTCTTTTGGCTTGCTGTTCCTCCCCTGAAGCCAGCTGCACCTCCTCTTCATATGCTGAGTTTGGACTTTCCTTTTAAACATGTGTGTGAATTGTTTACTGATTTCCAGTTTCATTTCTGGTGCTGTGCTTGGAACAGCGATGCTGTGAGGCAGGGGCTTGGTGTCCCCGGGACTGCGGATAGTGCCAGCAGGTCTGGGTGCAGCTGCTGTGCCTCTTCCTCTGGTGAGGGGGTCAGTGCAGCTGCACTTGTGTCTGGGCTTGCATCTGGGAATGGGGAAGGGCTCCCTGCTGTGTAGCTCCTCCTGGTACTCAGCATACTGATGGGTGCTACTTGAGTGCAAATGATAATGCTTAACTCTTGGTGGATTCCCAGCCAGCCTCCAAACCAGGGCTTCTAAAGGAACCCACAGGCTCAGCTGGGAGATGGGAAGCCTCAGTGGCAGCACCAGTCCCTGAGCCCGTTGGGGTGAACCAGGGACATAGTCATTAGGAAGCAATTAAATGCTGAGCAGATTAAAAAGGAAATGGGTTCCCTGGGGGCTTTTAGCCAGGTTCCAATGTAGCTCCAAGGAAAACTCTTCAATCTTACTCTATTTTTCTGTTTCTCAGGCACCACTTTGATGCTAATGTCCTCAGCTAGCCAGATCTCAGCACCTTTTATGGTCAGTAGATCAGGGAAGTATTTTCTGCTTTCCACAGGGCAGGAAGCAGTAGCTGGAATGCCACTATGTGACCCTGGGGCTGGTTTAAATCACTTACACATCTCTGTTTTTTCCATCAGCCAGGAGACATGAGGAACCACCTTCCTGAAGGCACTCATAGCTCTTATTAAACAGCGATGAAGAGGGAAGAAGTCTTACCTTTTCCACTGCTGCCACTGCCTTAGCAGGGGTAAAGCAGTGCTCGCTTCAGCTCACCACTGGTGAGACCATACGTGGAACTGGATCGTTCTCCTGAGCCCTTTCCTGGGCTAGCTGCCTTTGTCCTGCTTGTGATGATATTGCCAATGTACTGATGGCAAGGCCAAGTGGTGTAGCCATGGTTAGCCCCAAGACTCTGTATGTCTGTAAGTCCAGTGTCAGTAACATCTGTGGAGCTTTGAGGTTTCTTCAGTGCTTGTCTCTTCCACGAAGTGGTTCTGACCATCTTTGTACTAGTACACTTGGGCATTTCTTCCTATTCCTGTCTCTGCTCGTACCGAGGATCAGAGGAGGGCACAGAGCCATTTCCCAAGTGGGACATTTCTTACCTGTTACTTCCTCAACAAACAATTTTATTCTGTAGAGGGCTGCATTTCTCTGATAATCTTCTGCCTCCTTGAGTATTTGTCTCCCCAGTCCCGAGTCAGCCTACTCTGTGACATTTCCAGCGTGGCTCTCATCACAGCACCTGCATGTCTTGGTTGACACTTCTTATATTGCCGGCATCAATTTCTGTTGATCCTGCTGTCAGTCAGGAGGTATCTCGCAACGAGCTGTTTGTTTAAGGGCTGGCATCAGTGGGCTCCTATGTTGTTGTCATTGTAGTGAGAGGATCGCAGCGGGTCAGTCATCTTGCAGGTTTCTGCACTAGTGGCCACAGCTGAAAATCTTGTCATCTTCCGATGTACGACAGAAGGTACTGCTGCAAATGTTGATGCAGGTATTTTTTAAACTGAGAGGAGATGGCAAGGAGAGAAAAGATCTCTGGTCCAGGTGTCTCTGGAGACGGTAAGAATCCATTCTTGAATTAACTTTGCTGGCAACAGAATTGCTTTGTCAGGGAAAAGACATTTGGGGAGGTTAATTAACTTTCTTCCTTTTGAGAGCAGAATGTGGTGGTTCTCATTCAAACTCTTGGTTATTGGGCTGTCAGTAGCTGGGCAAATATTTGGAACGTGTAATCTTGTGCCATCATTATACAGAATGGGATTTCTTGCTCCATAAGAGTTATTCCTGGCATATGTTGACTTTATTTCTCAAAGTGAGGTGGGTATTATCAAAAAAGAGATGTTTCACAGTGAAGTTGCCTGACTGAAGGACCCTACTGCCCTGGAAAGAAAGAGTGAGCACACGTGCATATTTTTTCCAAAAATAGCCTCCAATTCCTGGATAGCTCAGACCAGTAAAACAGCCTGTGTCTGTGGCCCTTCCCCATGGTTAAGTAATGCTGCGTGCCTTAGTAGGAAGGGCATCTTAAAATAGTTCCTTCGTGATGGAGCTGGGCTGTGTCTGCAGAGAGCAATGCCTGGGAGGTCTCCATGGCATTCCTTCAGCCAGCCCTGAGCAGGGACTGGGGGCTGTTCTGCACCACAGCCTGTGCATGCAGTGGTGGTTCTCTTCGACTTGAATTTGTGGTGAACTGGGCTGAGGAGCAAAAGAGCTCCCTTACGAGACATGGAATAGCCATTAGGTGGCAGTGACTTCCTGTCACCAAGCTAAATGGGAACCAGTAAGAGGTGAAGAGCCTCACAGCCCATCTACAGTCCCTGAGCTGATCATGCGAGGTTGCCCCATTATGTCCTCCCCAGGATATCTCTTCATCTAGAAGGCAGGGTTGGTGCTAATGCAGTCTAAAGAAGCTACTAGCAGGGCCAGCTGTAGGCTTGATGACTCTCCATTTGAGCGCTGCTGTCTAGCAAGCTTCCTGCCAACACATAAAGCATGAAAGCTTTGCACTGAAAACACATAACAAGCTGTAAAATAAATCTTACAATTATAAGAAACTTCCTTTTCCTCCTTCTGCTTTCTAGAGTGCTGTCAGCTGAACGTTATGGCCACAACATCACTAGGTTTTAATTTAGTAGCATTGCAGGAAGGTCCATTTTTTGGGATGTGTGCCTACAAAGCAGGATGTTCTTCAGTCCTCTGCAGGGATTTATTCAGAGAAATGGGCCATTGTGACACTTCTGGAGGAGGAGGAAGGAGAGAGGTGAGGGGAAAAGAGGCAGTGCCTCATCCACTGCACTCGTCTTGATGGCTCTGCACCCTCATTCCTGAAACGCTTCTCTCCAGGAGCATGGGTGAGGTGTCAGGCATGCCTCTGGTCTGTGCAGAGGATTTCCTAAGTGGTCCTGCACGTTCCTGGCAGCTCCCCAGCAGAATGAAGCTATGGGCCTTGCGAGCGTTTTGCCTTCTCTCCTCCAGGTGGGGCTATCCCTTTGCATTTGAATCCCTGCATCCTTACAGCTTCTGAAGAGGTACCTAATAGCCAGAGGAACATCTGAAGAACATTTCAGCTGGTGTAGTGAGGAACCCATCAGGGAGCTCTTGAAGGATGTAGGCTGCGAGGAGCTTGCACCATGAGGAGCACTATAAAAGGAGCAACTGGGAAGTGAAGAAATAATTTTATTTGATCTAGTGTTTGGACTACACCTTGAGTCCTAATGTGGAATGAACACTTAATGCAAAGTCAGACTTGTAAAGAGAGGCTCTGAAGAGTGTGTGGTTGAGACTTGTTTGCCTAGATTTTCATCCCAGGTGTGAGTGTTGCAAATAGACATGATTTCTCAAAAAGTTGAAGAGGGAAGGATGCAAAAAGAAAGCAGGATTGCATAAGATGCTACTTGAAGGAACTTAAGACTGTTCCCATTGACTTTGTATCAGACCCTTTGTAAGGATGTTTCCTTAACGAGGGATTGTGTAGCCTTGAACACAAGGTTGGTTTAGATAACCTCAAAGAATCAGAAAGCCCATGTTGGAAGGGACCTCAGAAGAACATGACCCAGCCCTTCATGGGAACTGACAGAAGCTGAAACAACTTGGTTGTTGGAGGCTGCCTGTTAAATCAATAGAGATGGCAGGTAACCAGTGCTTTACCTATTTAAAAAAAAGAAGACATCTGTCTTGAGAATTGAAATAATACTATCTGAGATTGGGGAAAAATAGATATGTAAACATTCATATGGGGATAGAGTACAGCAAAGTTGAAACAGGTAGACAGACTGATGTTGCATGCAGAGGATATTTCATATAGCAGGCCAGGTTGGAATTGTAGAGAAGAGCTGAAAACTGTGGATTTGCTCTGCTAAACCAGTGACCTTATCATGTTCTCCCCAAAGTGTATCTGATAAAAGAATGTGCTGGAGGGTAGCACACAATTACCTTACCTGTCAAGCCAGTGTCTTCATTTGGTCTGGGAAGTGAGTGCGGAGGGGATGGCTGTGCTGGGTGGTGTCTTGCAAACGCTTCCATGAAGTTCTTGCAATGTGGAAGGCATCTTGGTGGCTTTCAAACAAACCCTTTCACCTGTGTGAGGGCTACCCAAGTTGCATTCTTGAGGTAAAGGTATCCCTGAAGGCAACTCTGCTGTCTTTTCTCCATCTAGTGCCTCAGGGCCAGGCCAGACTTTGTCAGGCTGAGGAAGCCCTGTCCACCGGGAGAAAAAGGCAGCTGTTTCTCTGAGTTTGTCTAGAGACAAAGCAAAACATAGAATCCAATGCCAGGCTTGGAAGCTACTGCTTAATTTATTGACTATGGTGTCTATGCCCTGCCTAGAAACCTGCTGATGTGAACATGTCTGCATTTCAGTAGATCTGGACAGAGGTGTGTCTACGTGTAGATGCGTGCCTGTGTGTTCAGCATGTGAGCATTTCTGCTCAAATAGCCACTTCCAAGACAGAGTCAAAGATGGCTTTGAGTGAATCCAAAATGGTAATCACATTCCCTGCTACCATAGTTAAGTGTACTTCTGATCCCAATAGAATTGGTTTGGGGTTTCTCCCACTCCTCTTTTTTTTTCTTTTTTTTTTTTTTTTTTTTTTTTTTTTTGAGAGAGAGAGAGAAAGAGCCCTGTCTGAGTGACTGCAAATTGTGCTGATGGTGCACCATCAGAGCAGCTTGCTGTTCCCTCCTCTGCAGCAGCAGCATCTTGGCAGGTCTGACACCAGTAACAACTTGTTTTTGTCAGTGTACTGAGCTGATGTGACTTGGAAGGGGCCCACAGGGAGCAGATAAACATAGTGGCAAGGGTCATCTTCATACAGCCTCTGCTCTGTTCCTAGCTCCACTTCAACAATGAAGCTGCGTGTGAGCCTGCACATACACACGCATGCACAGTGCTTTATGAAATGCCTCCTGCCAAGCTTGCACCCATTTACTGCCTTGCCAGCTTTGCTGAATTTAGAGGTAAATTCACTGAAAAGGTCACTAGCAGAATTGCTTTTCAAAAAAACAGCTCCTAAAATGCCTTTACTGCCCCTGCAGTTTCTGTTGGAAAATATATTGGTTTTGAGTTGCCTGTGAACTCTGTATCCGTGCAGCCTGTTTGTTATCGTAGGGTTGCTCTGAACACAAGTTGTTTTTTTCAGCATTGCTGAAGGGCAGCAGGCTTTGCACTCCTATTTGTTTATTGTAGGATTGTTGTGTGAAAAGAAGTAGGGAAGATAGGCTTTCTTCCCCGGAGCCCTTTCCTTTGTGTTCACAGTCAGGCATCGCAGCTGGACATTTCCAGAGCCCAGCAGGAGCTTTCTCATCTCTGCAGTGCCCTGGTAGTGCCTGTTCTCTATCTCTTCTTTTACAGGACAGCTTCCCTGCTTGTATTTCTTTCAGTAAGCTGAGGTTTTGCTGTGGTAATCTGAATTGGAAGACATCCATTGCCAAGACACAGAGTGGTGATCCTTGACTGAGCAACGTCGTAATGAAATGATCACTCCTGAGCGATGGGGAGTGAGCAGCAGCAAGGCTGTTAGCTGGGGCCATATTTTCCTCACCCTGGGCTGGTGCTTGTGCTGGGCTGTTCACTTGAAGATGAGATATCTGCAACCTGCTGTGTGTGGAGGGCTCCCAAGAGCTGTACCAGCTCCTGCTTCCCCGACTGCCATGGCTTACATCCACTGCAGCTTCCCTCCACCTTCACTGGCCCCAGAGGCCACAGGTTAGGGACTGTGTGTACCAGGAACGAGGGTGATGTCTGATTCTTCTAAACCTGTATTTTGATTTTGGGGTAGCAAGAGCTTGGTGTGGCTCAGGACTGCGCAAAATGCAAGCAGCAGTAGCTTTATACAGGCACCTCTCGTGGTGTATTCCCATCTGAACACAGGCAGCTTCCCATGCTGTCTCTGTACAGACTTACTCCACCCTTCCGCATGGCTCTTTCCAGATAGGGCACAGACTTTCTCCACCCAGCACTGCACTTACTGGTGCCTCACGTGGCAAAGGTTTGCCACAAGATTGATTTTTTTCAGAGAAAATCAAGACCCAGGTCCTGTGTGGATTCATTGTCAACCCCAGGCAGGTCTTCCACGCTGCAGCTTTGCACGCTTGTGTCAACAGCAGCTGAGCCAGGAGAATTTCCCTTCCCAGTCCTTCTCTAGAGTAAGGTTCCCTGCAATGGCTGAGCTTGATCTTCACCTGGAGAGATGAGCACCTACGCATGCTTTAACTTCTTTCCTAGAAATCTCACTCCCAAAATAGTCAGACATCAGGTTCCATAACGTGCTCAAATTTAATGAGCTTCCAGTTCAAGAAACTCTTTCATTTACGAGCAGCCTACAGAGGCTGTTACATTTCATATTAGTATTGAAAGACTAATGCAGGTTTGTGGCTTTTGTTTGAAGGATACTAAATTTAAATAAAGCAACAACAAAAAAAGACATTCTGTCCTTTTGCAAAATCTTTGAAATGGTCGGGCATATATGCAGCTAATGAAGGAAGGTTGCTTAAAATATCTCCAAAAACATTTACTGCTTATAATTACTGGACATATGTGTAGTTAATTAAAGAAATAATGTACAGATAAGACACAACCACCATCCCAGTAGCAGATGCCCCTCCTTCCACCTGCATTGCTCAACAGATTTCATCTCAAGAAGGGAAATGAATTCTCAATTGCAACATGCCTAGTAATTAACCGCACTGTAATTCCGATGTGCAGTGCTGTCACCCACCATCGGGTGGGAGTGGAAAAGGCACTGCATTTTGTTGATGGTTGAACATTTGTTTTCCTCATCATTTTGACACCAGAGGTAATTGCCATTCCTGAAATATTCTCTCGCTATCATTACAAAGCAACTGTTAGGGACAAATTAATTATGAAGAGTCTCGTTATGACAGATTAATAGGCCAACAGAGGAGATTTCTTTTCCTCCTTTCAGGCAATTGAATAGTAAAATCTAACAGCTCCCATATAACTGTTAGGAACATGTGCTTTACTGTAAACCAACACTTATTTTGCTGCAGATGAGGGATTTGCAAGCCTAGGAATAGTGTGTAGAATGTGTTTCCAAACTTGCTTTTATTGAGCTTTTGGCTTCCCGGTATCGCATGCCAAAATCAGCATGAGACAGGGTATTGCCATATGGAGGGCAAGTCTTCGTGGTTGGGATTGGACTGATGGGGTCATGGGTGAGCAGTGTTGTGAAGGCTTGGAAGTGAGGAATGCTGGATGTGTGGGTTCGATGGATTTTAGAACAAGACAAAGTCATTACTTAGGCTGTTTTATGGCCACTGAGGGTTCCTGGTGTGAGGAATGTCAGATCCGATGTGCTGGTTGAGTTCCAGATAGCCAATGATGTTCTGCCTGCCCGTGTCCCTCTGGAAGTTGCAGACTACCTGTCCTAAATTATGCTGAGGACTGGTGTGGGGTGGCCCTAAGACAGCTGCAAGCCTGTGGTGGGAGTGACTGAGGCACTCTGCCTCCCTGTGACTGAAGCGTTGTCCAAGCCCAAGAGCACAGGAGTTAGAAATACCCAAATTGCTCATGGCTGCGTTTAGGAGTTCACCCAACTATGTGTAGTCAGGACAACAATTTATATAGACTTGCTTACAGGGCATTCAAAGAGGCAGTGAGATGTGCATCTCATCACTGACTGCCTACTGTGGGATGCCAGTGAATCCGAGGTGCTGATGAGCACACGATTAAGAAGGAGCTTATTTTAGGATCTAGAACAGACTTAACATAGACTTAAAGCTGCCTCCTGGAGGAGGCCTGTTAATGTTTCACTGTGACTTCGGCCTCCTTCATAGGATCTCTGCGTCTCTGTCAAGTATGTAAATATTTTAATCTTAAATATACTGGAAGTCACAGACAGCATTGCTTCTGGATTACTAGCATTTGATTTCTTCTCATTGCTTTGCTTCATGTCAATCTTGCATGATGGCAATTCTCTGTGGTCTTTTTTGGCATGCAAGTTTTGTTAGAAACTGCCTATTTTTGACTTGTTTGTTGATGAAGATTCTCTTGCCTATTGTCTCCACTGCAGTGTCACCTTTGTATGTTTTTTTTTTTTTGTCTGGTTTTAGTCTCTTATATCAGGTCCTTGTCCTGTTCTCAAAGGAACCTCAACATTTGCCACATGAGATTCAGACTGAAACCTCCTAGATGATGTTTTGTATCTCAAATTGTGGCAGGCGCTGCCAGATTTGTAGTTTTGTCCACAGAAGAGTTGTAATTGAGTGATGATGGAATAGGCTTCTCTTACCCTGCTCCTTGGGGTACTTGCAGAGGTGATCTGTAGTAATCAGCATCTCATATTAAGAAAAAAACTATCCTAGATTTCCACTGGATAAAGCCCATTTCTTGCTGTTTGTAGCTGCTTCTCTGGGAGGGTGGGGGATAAAGTTAGAGAGATTCTTTCGCAGGCAATTGGGCAGAGATCATCTCAGAATGCCCTAGGCTGAACCACTTGTCCAGACTATGGACCAGTCACTGTGGTCTTGGATGGGTTAGGTAACCTGAAGGTGGAGGCTTTCTGCTCTTTTTCTTGTTGGCTTTGTGCCCAGCTCCCCATGCACTGACAATATTTCTTGTTGTACCCAGTTTCTCAGAAGTAAAATAGTGGCTTACAGTGAGTCTGCAGGTGGAGGGATGCTCTGTTTTCTTAAATTTAGAATGAGAGAAGACATTCAACAGCTTTACTGACTCTTTTCCTCTTGTTTCTTATAATATATTTGACATTTACAAATGCAGCATCCCTACCTTGTGGATGCTCATTCATCTCTTAGATGAGAGAGAGAACTCAACACCTGGCAATGGAAAGGGCAAAATGTTGAATATGTAAGCGTATATAAAGATGATCTCAATTTTATTCCCTTCACATCCTCAGTGAGCCCCAGCCAAGTGATGTTCGTTGTGATACCAACTGCAATAAAGGCAATTGTCTCTGGTACTGCTGGGGGTAATTCCTTCTGCCTACGGTGGGAGCAAAAGTAATCTGCTCTGGATAATGACTTACCAACATACAGGTTCACCTGGGCTGTTGGTTTGTTTATCTCAACGTGATGCCATGTCAAATATTTTTACTTTTTTGAACTGCTATCTCATGCCTTTTTTTTTTTTTTTTTTTTTTTTTTAAAGTGGCACCCTCAAAGCCAATATAGGTTCTCTCTTGCTTGTGCAGCCAGGAAGATTCAGTAGACCAAGTGCTATCTCCAGTAGGACCCACATAAGTCCATTTTTTCCCAATCCTGCTCCCATTGGCACCTATACAAACCTAATGTTTCCAGTATGAAAGCAGAGGAGTGGCTGTGAGGAAGGATCTGACCTTCTAATTGCAGTTTAGCAAGTCTATTGATTGTACGTGGATCAGGAGAGACTTCAGCTCAGTCTCCCATGGTGGGATCATTGCTGGGGTGCCAATAGACACCAGCAGCCTTTCTGGGTGTGTAGCTCTGTGCTCTTTGCTGGAGGAAAAAGCTGGAGTAATTTATGTGTTTTTCACTGAAGTCAGCAACTCTGGCTGATACCCAGAGGGGAACAGATCTGCTGAGTAACAAAGGGACATTTTTTCTTTTTTTTTTTTTCTCCCCTCTTCATCATAGGCCTTTTTAAATTAGGCCTGTGCTATACCACTGATGATGACTTAGTGCCGCCACAGCCACTCTCCTTCTGTTGGACGTAGTGCTATGACAGTCACTGCAGTTTTTTGGAATTGACAGCATAATCCCATGGTTGTTATCTTTCCTGACTTCCTAGTCAATCTAATTTAATCACTTCTAGGTATTTCATGTGTTGCTGTCTCTCTCCTCTTCAGGCACCCTGTTCCTCTGGGAAGAGGGCTGTACTTTAAAGGTCAGAGCTTCTCAGACTAAAGAAGGGGAAAAGAATCTGCCTCTGTCAATTTGGTAAGGCAATGTCTTACTGAGGTCTCTAGAGAGGCTGTGATGGAATTTCTTCTTTCTGTGCTCTGTGACCAAACTGTGAGTGCTGGTGCTCATCTGTGTGGCCGTGACTGAGGGAGCCTGGTTGCTGTGCTGTCCCGGCCGTTGGAGTGACCTGCCAGGAGAGAAGCTGCATATGCACAAGGGGGAGAAGCTGCTGTCGCAGGGCTTCATCGCCTGACGTTGACTGAGATAGGTCCTGACTGGAGGTCAGCTGTGACGTGCAGCTGGTAGGGTGGGATTCGACTGCTGGGAAGAGAAAAATGTCAGCCCGGATTCTGTGGTGCTGACAAAGTGGATGTGACGATTTCTCCCCTCCAGCTGCAACGGCTGCCTCTGTGCTTCCTTCTTCCCCGCACCCCCACACTGGGGAGAGCAGACTCTGTGTTGCTACCCCGTCTTGGCCCACTGCTGCTGAGCTCGGTGAGACTTTGCTGAGCTTTCTCCATCTTTCCTTCTGTTTGGAACATCCATCCTGATGTACCTTGCCAGTCAATGTGGTTCATCCAGACTCCATGGCTTTTCCAGTGCCATTTTATTGCAGGATGGAGTATGGGTACTAAGGGAAGAAGCTGTCAGGTGTTCATCTTCATCTCTGCTGCTAGGCTCCTTCACTTTCCTTTGGAGGCCAGGAATATTCAGCATTGAACAGATGGCCTTGATACTGATTTTATCACATCTTCCACCTCTTTGCTATACCTGGTAACACTCTGTGTGCTTCCTTTCCCATTTACAGTGTCTGACCTCTTGAGCAGTTGGAAAATGTTACCAAGTTAATCTGCCTGGTATCACCTAGTTCTATTATTAAAGCAAATCATGAAACTCCTGATGCCATTCTGGTTCAGCTGTCTTGTAGGGGCTCCTGACATACTCCACCTTGTTTGTTTTGCTCGCTCTACTTTATCTGGGACTTTGGACTTTTTTTTTTTTTTTTTTTTTTTAAGTGAAGAGACCATCTCCATACCCTTCTCCCCAGTGTGCAGCTTCCCTGTGCATAGCCAAAACTGATTCAGTGGCAGCTAATCCCTACTGTGGCCTCGATTGAGCTCATTTCCCCACCCTCCCCATGGCCCAGGACCAGCACTCTCATCCCATGCTACTGCCTACCCAGTGTTTCCTTGCATGCCTATGGCTGTCTGGGGAGCGTTCTCCCTTTAGGTAATTTTTGCTGCTCGAAATTATTTCTTGCTGTTAGGTTATTAGTCTCCAGAATCTGTAGGGTGTGTTGTCAGCAGTTTCTGTTTAGGGAACACTTGTGAATATAACATATCTCAGTTGATCTTGCTCCTTACAGCAACTGAAAATAGCAAAAACAAACAACAAAAAAAAAAGCAGGGTTTAATAGGACTGATGGCTGGGTGCCCCCCCCATAGCTAAACACACAGACGTTTAAGATGGTGTCTTTACAACCCTCAGCTTGTTTCTACTGCCAGCCCACATGATTTGATCCAAGCTGAGCTGAATTAATTTTGTTAGCAAGGTTCTGAAAGATGCTGTGTCACATTTATTATCGTTTCACCTGCCTCTGTACCAGGAGCTGCAGGCACTGTGATCAATGGATTAAGACACGTGCAGCTTCTGCATATGTCTCTGTGCAGCCGCGGTGCTGAGTGAGTTCCTCTCCTCCATGGGTGCTCTGATCTTAAGACCTGATCTTAACTTATCTTGATGAGTAGGTGCCATTCATGCAAGTGTACCTACCCCAAAAGAGAGGCTGTGTGAAGGGTCTGTTGTGTCATGGGTTGTTTTTGGAGTATTGTTTTCTGGAGAGCACTTCTCTCAGGGTTGAAAACAGCTTCAAGAGAGAATGGACTTCATGCCGTGTGTTGGACACAGCTCAGCACTTTTCCTTCCCAATAGGAAAGGTGGATACAACAAGGCATTTCCATACCTGTGTGAGATCATCTGGGGGATGGATGTAGGGGTAAGCCTGCAGACGGCCTGCCAGCAGAGTCCTGGCGTGTGGCACAGTGCCTGCACTGCCCCGTGAGTCCTCTGCCAGTCCAGCAGCCCAGCCGTGTGCCAGACATCCTTGGTGGGTGCATTGCAGATCTGTCAGAACCCAAAAAGGGTTCAGCAAAAAGGGTCTGAAAACAGCATTGGGGTTGTTTTAGCATTGTAAGTAAAAGATAAAGGCATGACAGTGATAGGAGGGAGCTATGTGAGATACAAAATGTCTGATTTAACATATGGAATGGAAATGAGCCTTCCTTTTGCATTGGTGCCCTCCAAGTTTCCTCAGAACTAGATCAGGCTTTGGCATGTAAGTTTCCCATACTGCCCAGAGGCTTCAGAACATCTTATCGTTGTAAATTTCTCTTCCCTTTTTACCTTCCAAAGTTTAACTTTCATATCTGTAGTGAGGTGATACCTGCCCTGGTGTTACTTTGGTGTGTATTTACAGTAAATCATCAGCTTCTCTAACTGTGAAGGAGAGACCATCTTAAACAGACAGGCATAGATGCTAGAAGCAAAAAATGTCTCTGAGATAAACCTGACTGGTAAGAGATGGTCTTTTTGCAAAGTTCTGCCTGTCCTTTTGTGTCGGGTGTGTCATGTAGGTAATATAGCACAAAGTACAGATTTGGGAGCTTTGATTTTTATTCCCAGTCCTGCCAGTGGTGTTCCTTGTGGGACCCAGTTGAATTGTTTCATTCGTATGAGTTCATTTTCTTGGATCAAAGGAGAAGAAAGAGGGTTTGCCTTCGTGAAATGCTTTCAGAGGTGTATGTGAAACTGGCAGTAAGAGTGTTAAATAGTCTTATGGTTAAGGCTCCTAGACTATGAGCCTGTGATGTCTGGAGGCAGAAAGGGGTCAACTTGACTCTCAGATTGCAGTGTTCAGCAGTTTGATCTGGAACCATTAGTTGGTGAGCTTGGGCAGGTAATGCCATAGCTGTAGAAGTGCAACATCCCAGTTATTTCAGCTGTTATTTTTCCCTTGTATCTGTCCATCCCTTCTGTGCACTCCTTGTTGTCCCTGCTAAGGAGACTTAGAATAGTTGCATTATATCACAGAGGTGTTTAGATGGGAACAGCTGCTCCCTTCTGATTTTTTTCCTGAACTGCCCCACAGATAACTAATTGCAGCTCAGTTGCTTCTATTAGCTATTTACCTAAAATTGAGCTGGCTAATGAAAATGTTTCTAATTAATACGAGGCAGATTAAAACTCATTACAGCAAGGTCGTCAGTAATGAGAGATAATCAGAGCACAAATGACCGAGCTTGGAGCAAAATGAAGATGGAACTCAAGCAGCCGAGCGGCGCTGGCTGTGCATGCACCAGCCGGCAGAGATCAGCAAGGTGGCTGCTGGTGCTCGGCGCTGGGGTCGAGCAGTGCTGCTTCCTCCTCCCAGTGCAGCCTGCATGAGACTGGTCAAAAAGATGGACCTCAGCCGAGTGTAAATGAGTCCCTAATCACGGGGTGTCTCTGACTAGGGCTTTGTTGCTAGGCCTGTTAGACACCAGTCCTCCAAATGGTTGAGAATCACCTTGTGGTATTAGTGCACTGTAGGTGGGAGGTCAGTGCCTGTGGGTGCTTCTACATGGAAATTTGCAGTTTTGATGGTTCAAAGGGTGAGAGGTTGCATATCTGTTTAGTGGGGAGTGGGCTGGCTTGGAAAAGGCTTTTCCAAACTTTCTGATTTCCAGAGAGGATTTCATTTAATGGTGAAATGTGTTCGTTTGCTTTAATTTCAGTTGCTTTAGCACTGGTGATGCAAGGCCAACACCAGATTTCAGCTGACACAGGTTCACTGTGTATATCCTTCTCTTTGTGCAGTTCAGTGGCCATCCTGCTGGTTGCGTGACACTGGGTTCATGGAACTGAGGGGCTATGACCTTGTCACTTCAGGACAGAGATGATCCCTTGAGACTGTATCCTTTGCAAGCTATAACTCTTTCCTACTTCCTGGCTGTCCCACTGGCTACCTGCTGTTGTGCTACAACTTCTGAAGGATTTTGATCTCTGCTAGGACTCTTTCGAGCTCTGGCAGTCAAAACTGAGAATTGGTGGATGCCTTTTTACCCAGGGTTTGCCCTAAGTGGAACTAACCAAAAAGTACAGGACTAAAAGGGTGACAACACACCTGCTGAAGTGAGGATTCCTGAAATGCCCTGGTCTCCTATGGTTAGACATCCACAGACAAACCCATATGAATGTTACACGTACCTTACACAAATAATGAAGTATTTGATTGTGGGGTACGCTGCACCAGGAGTTATTCCAATTCCAAAGATGTGTGCTCAGCCTGCCATCAGCAGTGTGATCAGTAAGTCGTACTGTAAGGAAGCATTTGAATGGGAAATATCTGGTGTGCAGAAGATCAAGCTTCTGTAAAAAGCAGGCAGAAAAGATAGTATATAAAAGAGGTAATAAGAATTCCATTTAGAGTTGTGTCTCAGTGCAGCATCCCTGCTGTCAGTCAGTTTGATTACCAGGCTGATAGTGTTAGTGCAGGCTATAGCAGTTTATATGAACTGTGTGCTCACAGTGGTTGGAAGAGGGGATAAGAGCCCCTTGGACCCAACCACGCTGTTGCTGCAATGGGTTCTAGGTTTTCTGTTGTGGTTTTTAAAGGACCCAAGTACCCTGTTCACCTCACCAACAGCTGCATGCTCCCTAAACATCTTCACAGATCCACAGATACTTGGCGTGGCACTTGCTTGAAGTCCCTATCTGTGTGAAGTGGGAGTGGACTTTTTTGTTCTTCTCCAGTTTGTGCTGCCCTGGGTCATTTAAAGCCGTTCTGTAGTTCTACCAGTCACGTGCACGTGGCCCTGTCATCAGGTGTGGAAGAGAAAGGGATGTGTCTAGATTGCTTTCCTGTCTCCTGTGACATGTGTTGTCTCCACCCATCGCTGAAGGCGTTCGAGGGATCCTCACTGCAGGAGGGTGATGCTGTCTTCCCTTCCACTGTATGGGACAGCGGAGTCCAAGGGGCAGCCTGGCTTTTCCAGTGCAGTGTCCTGCTGCTGCAGACATCCCTGGGAGAGCCCACAGGATACGTACCTGGGATGTTTCCACACACCCTGCACCACGAGATACCTCCCAGCATCCCAAAGGCTTAATATAAATGACCCTAAATGGTACTTCTGCTGTGCCATGGGAAGAAAGCAAGGAGTCACAGACATCACCAGCGTCCAAAGTCCTTGCAGTGATAGAGAATTTAGCTGATACAGAAGATTTTTGGAAACCAGTTGAACCCCCAGCAGAAGAGGTGACTGATATAATTGGAGTGTGGGAGATGAATCCACCAAATAGGTTCTTAAGAGATTTTAATGATGCTAGGAGCATCAGTGCACCCTGTTTGCATTCTGTCTCTCACTGTGGCCGATCAATAGGGTAATTTTTGTCTTGATGCCTTGAGCAAGAGTGTTTAAAGCCCTTTAGACATTTTATTACACGTAATGTTCTTATGAGTCTGTAAAATGGGGGATAGCGATCCTGAGTTTTGTAAAGAGCTTTGTAAAAGCACTTTTAGAGATGAAAAGCTCCATATTAAATCAGGTATGGTTGTTTTATCACAAATGTCTAAAGCCTTTCTGAATTCCATTAAGCTCTTGGCTTCTCTATCCTCTGACAGTGAGTGCCATTGGTTAATGCTGTACTGTGCAAAATGGGATGTAAAAAAATAACTAAAAGGGTTGTTGCTTTGTGGAATGCCCTATTATTTGCTGTTTTGTGAGAGCTGGAAATAGGAATGGGAGATTTGATTTTTATTTTTTCATGTAACTCTTTTCTTTCTTATGCATCAACTCTCTAATCAAAACTGCCCCCTAACATTTTAAATCTCTTTTTATGGGCTCTTTTCAGGACCATGATAATTTTTTTCTCTCCTTCTCTATCCTCTTGTTTTTTTCTTCCATACCTCTTTCTGCGATGGTATGTCCAGCATCCAAGGTGAGGTTTGCGCTTTCAATTTATACAATGGCATTTTGATATTTTTAACATTTTTTTCTTTCCCTTTCCAAACACAGTTAAGCAGCTTGTTTGTTTTTTCCTGACCCCCACTGTGCATTGAGCAGGTGCCTCCACTGAGCCGTCCACAGCAACATGATGCAAGTGTTCAGTGGTTACAGTTAATTTAGAGCCCATCAGTGTGTGCAGGCAGGATAAATTGCTCTTTCCAATATGTGTAACCTTGCAGCCATCCATGCTGGGGGTGATCTGCCCGTCTGTTGATTGCTCGCCTATCTTTGGTAGGGATGTAGCAGGGTTTATGTTCCCATAGTGGAGAATAATTTCTGTTGCTTCTCCTGGAAGTTTTGTCACTGCACTGTTCTCTCCTTCCTACCGCTAGCAGGGAAATTAAACTTTGGTGCAGGAGGGGGTGGAACAGGATGCTCTGATGTTAGCTGTTGACAGCGATGCAGGCAACTCATTTGTAGTAGAGAGCCCCTTCTGCCTTGTGGGTACTATCTCTACCTGCTTTTTCATCACATTTCTTGGTGTTTCTCCTGCTAGTTCAGCCTCCCTGGAAGTAACAACATTGCAGGTGCTAATGTGGACAGGGCTTCTGCAATATCACCTTGTCTAAAACTGCTCAGCTCAGGCTGGAATGGAGCTGTGGTAAAAACACCACTAAATGTGGCACTTTTGTCCTAACCACTAAGTCCCCCACTGCTGCTTTCTGTAGTGCTGGGCTTGGTGTGCCAAGGAGGGAATTCTGAGCAGGGAATGGGATGAAATGAACAAGTAAAAGAGTGTTCTTGCATCTTGTCTAATAATTACTTGATTTTTTTTTTTTTTTGTGTGTGTGGAGGAATTTATTGAAAGCCACTTGAAAGTCCTGATAAATATCTTCCCTTTTACTTTCATTGACTGTTGCATTAACATGCTCCGAGTATTTTAGTGGACTGGTGAAGAATGATTTTTTTTTCCTCCTAACCTCCCTGTTTTCCTTTTGCTTTTTCTGTTCATATCACATTTAGCTAGATTATTTTTGGTACTCTTCGTAATTATTGTCTCAACTAATTTAGTTCAGACAGAATAAAAGCTAATGGGGCTATAATTTCCCAGATTACTCTGGACTTTTCTTAAAAACAGGGCAACATTTGTTCTCCTTCCTAACACTTTTAATGTGTGATCCCCTTTTTGTTATGATTATTAATGTTTCAGCTACCTTTTAAAATCATTTGTAATTTTTATGTGATTGAGGTGTTCAAGGTGTTTTCTGGAGATGTATTGTTGAAATACTGTCTTGGAATGGTCGGTGGCATGAGAGGGCATCTCCTCCCCTCCCTTGTTCAGGTAGGGAGCAGGTGGGATGTGAGTGGGCAGCCAGGTGGTGTGGAGCTGGTCCTGCTCACCTGTCCCAGGATGCTGTCCGGTGTGGAGGTAGGTGAGTGGAAGGAGCAGCTTTTCCAGACCTGTCTTCCACAAAATCCAGCCTGATGTCCTTTGTGAGGCATCTGTGTTTGTAGGGTTCCTGGAGGCAACAGTCATCATCGGGAATTTCTGGTGACTTGTTTGTTATGTCTTTGACTAATTGCATTTCAAATTTTCTCTCTGCATTCCTAATCCTCATTTCACGTTTTGCCAGCTGTGAGGATGCCCCTCAGGGTTGGAATGACTTTTCTGAAGGATTTTTCATGCAGAGAACGGCTTTCGCCACTTACCTTACTGTCCTCAATGGCCTTTCTGAGCCCTTTTAACACCAGATCTGTCAACAAATCCGATACTCAGGTTTGCACCAGTGTGTTTTAACTTTGGTATTTATTTTTTTCTAAATTAGTTCCTTTATTTTTAAGGCTGGGTTAGTGCCTGCCTGTTTGTGACACCTGTGCATCTGGTGCTCTGAAGAACAGCTCTTGGTCCAGGTAGAAACTTCTTCAAAAGCATCAAAATGACTTGCACAGAACAGATCTGCTTGTACATCAAGGGTAAGCTTAAAAAAAATAAATAAAAAAAATTGTCCCTTTGCACCTCTGCTTGCAGAGTGTGTGCTTCATCCCAGAGGTGTGTTCTCTCCACACCTGAGACTTACTGCCTTCACTATGGCCCACATGGAACCACTTTAATCATCAGTGTTAATCCCACTCTACCCAGGATTTAGGCAAACCACATAGGTCTGATAGTCATGCGGTGGGCCAGTGGATAATTGGTAATCCTCCGTATGTGCAATGCTTCCTTTCTCTACAGGGTGCTCCTAGGCATGATGCGTAGAAGCAGGTCCATGTCTAACTAGCTGTTATTCCTAGCTCTTTTCCCTGATAAGAAGAATCTTCAAAGCATTGCATGTGTAACAAAGAGCAATATCTTGTGAGATTTCTTGGAGAAAAGCACTGAGCCATTCTGGGGGATTTCCGTTTACCCAGTTTCTTAAAGGTAGGACAGTAATGTGAGTCAAGAGCATCAGACACTGTGGAAGGAATGTGACACTTCACTTATGATTAAGAAAAGGTCATATATCAGAGAAACAAATGCTATGTCTGGACCATGACCTGCCTTGCAGAGATCCAGGCAATTAATAGATAACATTAGGAACATTTTTCTGCTAAACATCCTGACCTGGTTGGTAAGAAAAGACTTTGGAAGCTGGAATCACAGCCCCACTTCATTCTCAATTCTGCCTTCAATGCAGACTGGAGTTCTGTTAAATTCAGGGCTACAGGTAGATTTCCTTCTTCCCAAACATGCTGTCTGGCCATCTCTTTATCTAAGAGAGGCATGAGCTGGCATTCCCTGGTCCTGACCACCATCCAGGGTGGCTCTCTCTCAGGAGTGTTAACCAGACCAATCATGAAAGCACTGTGGAGGATGCTGTGCATAGAGTTTTTGAGCTGTTTTGTTCCTAGAGCCCTCTGTAAGGATGCCCTCATCTCTGTTGTTGAGGACTGCTGAGTTCATGAGGCAAAACAAGTTCTCTGTAAGATGGATAAGTCTGGGAGGGCTGAAATTTCCTCTTCCACTGCAGGCGTAAAGTGACAGGCATGACCTTGCATCCATGTGTATGTTCAGTTGTACATTCAGCTATGTGACTTCTCCATCCTTTTGGCTGCTTTTGGTCATTTGCCAGCCCTTGGCGATCCGGATGGGGCAGGTGGGCACACTGGAGCCGGTGCCTCTAGCCCGAGCTGGCTGCCCTGGGGTTGCTGCTGCTCTGCCCTGAGCCACACAGCACTGTGGGGTCTCTCGATGAGCTCCTGATGCATCTGGGGGGATCACAAGCCCTGGCTGGCCCTCGCTCAGTGCTGGAGATTTTGGAGTGTATCTGCGAGGAGCTGGGCCTGGCTCCTGCCTGTGCCCTGGGCTGCAGCTGGCCCCACACCCTGGGGGGAGCCAGGCACGGCTCTGCTGTCGGCAGGGGGGTTTCTCCCCTGCTGGAGGCAGCGTGCAGAGGGCAATTATTGGAGCTGCATTAAAGCTGTTTCCCTGTAATGGGCTGAACTCCCTGTGCTGTGACAAACTACCCAGCTGCTCTGGCTCCCTCCCTCCCACTGCCTTTCTCTTTCATCCCATTACTCCCTCCCTGCTCTTCTTGCTTTCTCGGCCGCTTTCACAGCTCCTTTTCCCTATTCCCTTTTGGCCTGCTTTTGCCTCTTGGCACACAGAGGAGAGCAGAAAAACAGCCAGGGCAGAGCCCTGCTTGTTACAGCAGGAGGTTTAAAGCAGGTACATAAAATGCAGCACAATAATATGGGAGGCTTCAGGGATGCCTGCGGATGTTGTTTTCTACCTGTGCATCTGTGAGTATTTTGGGCAGGCAATGTGCTGGGACAAGCATGCTCCGAGTGCCAGTTCTGCTTGCCTGTGCGTGCCCACCTAGGAAAGTGTGGGGGGGTGTGCGTGCGTGCAGCAAGCTGTCAAGTCTCCCAAACAGAGTGTGAGACTCTCACATCAGGCTTTCTCCTCACACTCCCTCAGGCCTGTATTTTATGTGCTTGCAGCTCAGCACCCAGCCTGTCCCCTGACACGTTCCCACAAGCGAGACATTTACCCTGTCCCGTGATGTGACACCGTGCTGCTTGGTGTGGAGGGCAGATGGGGAATAGGGGTGTGTGTGTGTGTGTGTCTGTGTGTGTAAGGTTTTCATTGGAGTTCTTCACAGGATCTTGGTGTCTCCTGGGCGGATGGGGTCTACAGACACAGGATTTGACCTTCAATGACATACGACATGGAAGCCAGAGGAATGAGGAGCTTCCATTCAGATAGGTGCCAGGCATTGCCAGGAGATGGGTGCAGAACATTTTTTTTTTTTTTTGTCATTGATTTGCTTAGATTTTATTAATGTATCAGGGTAAGCTTATCTGAAATTTATTAAAGAATATTGAGTGTAGCTGTGTCCTTGGTAGGAGGCATTCCTAGTGAGAGCAATAAAGGCAGAATAAATCAATGTCACTAGAAGATGTGGTGGCTGGTCTGGTTTTGAGCGGCAGAATGAGCTTCAGGAGCTGAAATCCAGACTGGGCAAGTGGTGGGCGATAAGTTTTGTCATTTGGGTGCTTCTTGGCCAATGTGAGCAAAGCTGGCAAGTCTCCTAATCCCAAGTTTCTAAAACTACTGTGTCAGTGGACTT
Source organism: Aythya ferina (assembly GCF_964211825.1). Lineage (NCBI taxonomy): Eukaryota > Metazoa > Chordata > Aves > Anseriformes > Anatidae > Aythya > Aythya ferina. The sequence continues at coordinate 38,381,890 of NC_140301.1, read as the reverse complement.
CGGCGATGTGAGCAGTAAGTCTAAGACGTGGCTTGACTGGAGAGATGCAATGTCCCCTTGTGGTGTTTTGAAGCGAGCAGAGGAGGATGAAGGACGGCCCACATAGTGCCCTTCCTCACTGCCAAAGAGACATTTGTAGTACTGGTGATTTTAATGATGTTTTTAACTTTTCTTCCAATTTTCTGGAAGTTCTTGGGATGGTATCCATGGTTTTCTCCTCACTTGATTTCACTGTGCTCTCCTTGAGTCTCCTAACCATGGTTGTGGTCCTGACAATTGCCTTTTGACAGGGGCTCATAGCAGTGGATCACAGTGATGGATCACAGTGATGAACCAATGCTGCCTGTGGGTGGACATCGTGTGCTCAAGGATGTAGCCCAAGGCAGAGCCAAAAACTAATTTTCTGTCACTGATCATGATGCCTATGCACCATCTGCACGGTGCAGATACACATGGAAGTCCCTTTTGCTGTGTAACAGGCAGCAAAGTGGCCTGGCTGATGTTCTGTTCTCTCTGCAGGTGCACCTGCGTTCTGCTGAGCGCCTCCGGGAGCTGTGCTGCGCCAACCGAGGCACCTTCATCAAGGTGGGACAGCACCTGGGAGCGCTGGACTACCTGCTGCCCGAGGAGTACACCCGCACCCTCAAGGTGCTGCACAGCCAGGCCCCGCAGAGCACCAGGCAGGAGGTTGAGCAAGTCATCCGTGAGGATCTGGGCAAAGAGGTAGGGGCTGTTCGGGACAAAGATGCATTAGCAGGGCTCTGGGAGGAAAGACTGCTTTCCCCTGGTTGCAATAGACCAATTCCAGCTGGCACTGACAGCCCTTTACTTTCTCGAGCCCCTAATTAACCCCCAAAGAAAATAATAACATAAATCACTTCTGGTGCTTGCAGTCAGGTAGTGCAGTATCCAAGGAGTCTGTGTCACCGTTAACCCTCAGCAGGCTACAGCACCGAGATCAGAGGTGGGTGCCTGCGTTTGCTAGCTATAAAAAAAGTACCCATGACATTTGGAGAGGGCACTCTGATGCCTGGAGTCTTGCTCCATAGGAAAGGAGGTCTCCTCACAACTCCCAGGTGGAGGGGTGGAATTTCAAGGAGCACAACTGCCATGGTGAGAGGGAGGGAGGAGGCAACAGTGTGCAAAGGCAATAGTAGAGAAGATGGGAGCGTGGTGGGGGGAGAGAGATGGCTGAAGAATGGAAGCAGCACGTACATGTGTATCTGCTTATATAGAGAGGTTTATGGGGCTGTTTTGGGGTGTTGTGGGCAGTCTGTGTGTTGAGGAAGTATGGGGAGAACACGAAGGGGTAAGTGCAGTATTTGCACCTAGCGGGTATGTTGTGGGTGGGTTTGGGTGGGGTGTGTCTGCCTAGGTGTAGTTTTAAGGCCTAGGTATTGTGTACAGTTCATATGTCCCTGCAGTTTAATGGCAGGGTTAATGTGTGTCCCTGACCTGCCTTCCCTTTGCCTGCATGTGAGCCAGCTCCTTCCTCTCTCAGCACTGCATCCTTGTAGCATGGCCGGTACCAGCTGTGTTTCATAGCTCACTGGGTAGATGGAGCAGGGCAGGCTGTCTGCTCCCTGCAAACCCCTGCTGCTCCGTGGGGCTCCACCCAGCAATCTCACTTCTGCAGGAGATGTGGAAAGCCACCCTGAGGTTAGCCCCTGTTCAATTACCAAAGCAGCCACCTCTGCCTGTCTGCGTGGTGCATCTCAGAGGCTGAGCCAGGCGCTCAGAGGTGGGCCCCCTTCTTTCCTCTCAAGTGCATATTCAGCTGCCACTGATACGCCCTGGTTTCTTTCAGCATTTCGGGAGCTAGACGAGCCCTCCATGCCTCATTGATTCCCAGCGAGGCAGCTCGAATCCAGTCTCCACAGCAGCCTTCCCTCTTAGCATTCACATCACCCACATGGGCAGTGCTGGGCAATATTTAATTTTAAAGAGACAGAGGAAAAAAAAGATAGAAATGGGAAGAAGGAAAGAGGAAATGCTAATGAGGATGAGAGCAATGATTACATAAAGACAGAAATTAAGAGAATGAAATGTATAAAAGTGAAGTAGCAGGTGAAACTGGGCAGTGCTAAAATCACAGGTAAATGCCCATGCCTATTAGTTTCCAGGTAACAAATCCAAATATTTAAAAACAGAAATGATGTCAGGAACCTAACGCACCACAGTTTTCTTTGCTGAAGCTCAGAGGATTAATAGGGTTATGTCAGGCACAAATTTAACTCCAGTGTAGCTACATCCTCAGTACGTGTTAAATACAATATCCTTAGCTGAAATATAGATGGCAGAAGGGCAAGGTGGAGTGTCAGAGCAGTGGAGAGTGCAAGGAGGGATACTGAAACCTTCCCCCTTGGGGCCAACGTCAAACCTAGGAACTTGCAGATGAATCCAAGAAGAAGAGAAAATAACAATGAAGGAATCTTCCCATGGGGCCTAGGCCTAACTAACCCTGCTGCTCTCAAATTCAGTGGTAAGACTTGCAGTCCTCCCTAACAAGTACAAGAGTAGGTTCCTCAGATAAATCTCGTGTATGCAAGAAGTAATCACATACAGTTGGGATCAGTGCAGAATAAATGGGGGGAATAACAATTGGAAATGCAGATACACCTAGGGAGGAACGTGACAAGCTGACAAATCAGGCCAGAGCTTGGAAAAGGACATGAAAAAATCAAGAAAAGGCAACAGACCAAACATTATCATGTATAGAAGCATTGTATCTCCAGTCAATTAGAAGCAGCCTGTCTTCTGTTGTGACCTACTCCTGAGAATCTTATCAGGGGCTTGGATGATTGTAAAAAATGGAGTGGCTTTGTGGGAAAATTGGTCTAAATGGAGAGCATGGTGATGAGACTGATCTTTGAGCAAAGGCAGAGGGCTTGTGAGGTAGGCTGCAGCCATTCCACACGCATTGTCACCGTGCAGACTTGCACAGCACCTGCCGGTAGCAGAGCTCCCTCCGTGGGCCCAGCAGCATGGCTGGAGACTGGGAGCTGCAGCTTGTAGCTCCAGGTGAGCTAATGGACTGATTAAAGCTGCGTGGCACGTGTGCAGGTAGGAAACGGAAGGGAGAACATAATACATGATGGTTTGTGTATTGCCCGGTCAATCCCCATTTTAAGTCTAGGGGGGTTATGTGCACCTATCAGGGATTATAGGGATAAAAATAATTAGTAGAGAGCAGATGCTGTCTCTCTCATCTCAGCCACAGTGGTTTGGCTAAGTGATGGTGCAAGGTGATCATTCTCTAGAGTATTACTTAAAAAAAAAGTGTCAGTGAGAGAGCAGGCTGCTCAGGACAACACAAGGAGTAACAACAGAAGAAACTGCACAAGTAAATCTTTACCATGACTTGTGGAAATGCTCACTGGAAAGATCACAGAGTAAGTCTTTTGGGGAGACAGTGGCCATACCACAGGTTGGGCTTGCTCTGGATGGATTTCCTGGATGAGTTGGGAAAAGCTGTGTGCATAAAAATAGGTGATAGGATGTGAATGAAAGAATCTCTTCTACCTCTGCTTTTATCTTCCCTGTTTGAGCAGGATCCTGAAAGTAAATCATGTCATGTGTTGAAAATGAGTGAGAAATGAGTATGTTCCCTGCCCCACAATTATAATTTTCTCTGCAGGGCTACTGATGACACATAGGAAGATAGCTGGTTCAGCTAAATTCTGATTCAACAAGGTGCATGCAAGAGCAGAGCTAGGCAACTTCTGGTGAAATGTGGACACCAGACATATCAGGAGAAAGTGATAAGGGACTCTGGAAGGTGCATCTTTCAGAGTGGAAACACCTAAAAAGTGCAAAACCCTTGAGCTTAGGAACTAAGAAATGATGGAAGAACTGTTTGGCCAACACTGGGATTAGGAGCACTTCCTCCCTCTGGCAGGTGTGTTGGGAGAGATGGACTTGTGGCTGTGGGATACAGGGGTACTGGGGAGGTGATGACAGTTTGGTCCTAGAGCAAAAGCAGAGGACCCAGGGCATCCCTGAGTTTGGCTAAGCCAGACAGGATAAAATTAGCACCCCCATGAGGCTAGTGTAATGTCAGGCAGGGGCTTTCCCATGCTGGCAGGGTGCTGGTGCTGTGTGGCTGCCCGGGTGCTTTGTCCCAGGCTGTGTCCTGGCCTGTGGGGTAAGGGTCTGGCTGTGGGAATGAGGGTCACTCCTTCCTCCTCTCACCTTGACTTACCCTCACATCCTTGGCCCCTCACTAACAGCTGCTGAAGCTTTTTCAGAGCTGAGTGGAAACTGCTGAAGCTGGAGCAGTCTCATCCCCTATTAAGTAAGGGGTCTTGAGAAATTTTGACCAGCTTTTTTTTTTTTTTTTTTTTTTTTTTGTGACCCCAGGTATCCACACACATGCTTACACAACTTCTGGAGGTTTTGCTGTGCACCGGGAAGACCAAGAGGCAAAACAGGCTCCCTGCAGGGAACATGCCAGTGATTGAATTCATTGCTTCCAGTGCTCACTTAGTTCAAAGCTGGGAGAAAGCACTGGGGAGAGCCCAGGGGTCAAGGCTTCACTGTGATGAAGCCAAATCATATAAAGGGTTTGAATAGATGGAAAGCCAGACATTTAGATAGAAGGATGTCAGTCCAGCCCTGCTTTGTGGGAGCACAGGTAATGGGAAGTAGTTTCTAATTGCTTGATTAGCTGGCACCTCCAAGGACACCATCCTTTTCATCCACAGTTAGTTAATTGTGGCTTTTACCTGTTCAAGGACTATTTTGCCATTTGTAAGAAGCCTCCTGCAGCTGTGCAGTAATGGAGCTTGCTGGCCAAGTAGGGCAGGGTACACCAATGTTTGGACTGTGATTTGTAACCAAAGCACGTGCGGTAGAGAAGCCTCCTGTGCTGTAGTTTGTGAATCAGAATGTATTTTTACAGACAGTGGTGTATGGGGGACCCAGCCTTCAGTTAAAAGGCTTTGCTCTCCTTGAATTCCTACCTGGCAAGGCACCGCTGCTGTGCATTAAGAAACAGATATATGCTCCTTGTCTGCGAAGTCATCATACCTGCAGCAAAACCATGGCTGAGAGGGAGGCTAGCCTTTGTTCCTCTACCTTAAATTGCTCACCAGGTTCCCAAAGTGTTTTGTAGGTTGGGTACAGGGAGGTTGTGGAGTCTCCTTCTCTGGAGATATTTAATGCCAGTCTGGACGTCTACCTGGGCAGCTTGCTCTGAGGAACCTGCTTTGGCAGGGGGGTTGGACCCAATGATCTTTTGAGGTCACTTCCAACCCCTTCAATTCTGTTATTTTCAATCAGATTACATGAGGTTTATTCATCCCCTGTTGAAATATACCCATATACACCTGGGAGCATGGTCACTGCAATGATGCCCAGCAATGCTACACAGCCATTTGGCAAGGAGAGGCAAAATCCTACGCCCATGTGAACCTACCAGGGAAAGGAGCTGGAATAAGACTGTAGCAAGGTACCAATGTCCTGGCTTTTGCCATGCAGCCTTAACCATAGCAAGAAACTTCCCTGCACTTGAGCTGTTGCAGTCTGAGAAAGGACAGAGGGAATAAGAGAGACTTCTTTTTTCACTCCTGTTTCTGTAGGCACTCTTGGTACAGCATGGCAGCCTTTGCTGTGCCAGCAGTGGGAGGAGGACAGTGATTCCTTTCTTTCTGGAACTGTTTCTCAGCACTTTAAGCTCTGGCAAGACATACGCTTACTTCTGATTTGCAGAACTGTTGAAGCAGTGTGCAGCCCTGTGGAAGAGTAGCTCAGGCTTCAGTAGGCTGTTGGGTATTACACTGCATGTCCTACAGCATCCAAGTTGTTCCCAGGGGAATGTGAAACACTTTCTGTAGCCAGCTCCATATGCTGTCCTAGGGAAGATTTGCTTATCCTTCTAGTTCACAAGGTCTTCAGGTCGTGATGCTGCAGATCCTATTGTGACCCCAGGAAGCCTCGTCCCAGATGGGCAGTGCTGTTGAACTGATCTTGGATGCCAGGAGACATGCCCACTTCCTCCAGGTTCTGCAACCTTCTGAGTTGCTTCTTCAACCTTCTGTGTTGCAGAACTGGGGTGTTCTGCCTGAAAGCACTGCTGTGTGGCCCGGTCAGTGCACACACAGTCGCTCATGGTCTCTCAGAGCTGAGGGTCTGATGCCAAATGGCTCCATTCAACCGGCTGCGTGTCCTGTGGCAAAACCTCCAAGTCTGGGCCTCCTGTAGCTTGTGACCATGGTTCTGTCCTCATGTACCCCACCCACTCCAGCAACGCTGTGCTTTGAAGTTGGGCCTCCTGTACATCACCAAGAGGCACAGGGAAACTAGAACTAGCTCAGCAAGAGCCTGCTGTGGGCTCTATGTCCATCACAGGAAATCTCCTTTTCTGTGCTGTTACCACCCTCATTGTCCACCAGAGTGGTGGCCTGGCTGTGATGGCCATGACTGATGGTGCAAGCTGCTGTTGTAAGCACGGGGCTGGGGATTTGGCCCTTCTCTCGCTCCTCTGCTGCTCTCTCTCGGTAGGCCCATCAGGGCTTCCAAGCAGCTGTCAATAAAAAATACATTTGTATTAAAATTATAATGAGGAATAAAAAACTTTACTTTTTTTTCAATAACTCAAGATATAAAAAAGATTTTTATCAATTATGAAAAGGATTTTGGCCATAAAAAGGTAATTTAAAGAGTCTGAGATGGATGGCGAATAGCATTAATGTCATCCAGAACAAATGGGCCCACATTACTCAACTGGAAGGCAGGAGCAGCTGCTGCACCGGTCCTGCTGCTGCCACTGCCTCCACCGGGGCCCATCTCTGGGTAAGGGGAGCCCCTTGTTCCTGGTGGGGCTTGGTGCAGCTGCCCCCACACCGGGCCTGTGCAGGCAGTAGCTGCCCAGAAGCAGTGCTCCAGTGCTACGAGTGGGCAGGGAAAGCAAACAAGGGACTTTGTGTGGCTCAGGTGGTCCACCTTGCTTTGTCCCTCGTGCTTCTGCTTGCTCTGTTTGCAGGCTCCAGAGTACTTGATCCTTATTGTCACTCCAAGGGCAAGCTGGTGTCCTTATTCCCAGGGGAGCTTCGGGACAGAGTACTCCCTCCTACAATGCGTGAGAAGGCAGTTTTCTCCTTCCAGGTGCTCTAAGCCCCATTGCCCATGAGAAGGAAAGTTGTGGTGGATACGTTAGAAGATAATCTTCTTTTCCTTCCTTTAAGTTCATGGTTTACAATACGAGAGGTTGGACAGTGGATTTTCTGAAGGATTTTTTTTTTTAGTCTTCTGTGAGAAGGTGAAACATCTGAGATAAGAAGATGGAGTGGGGAATGGCCTGGTAAGGAGTAATTCTGATCGGCACGCTTAGTGACTTTTTTCTTCAATTCACAGATTTAGGTGCATGGGGATTGGTATATGATATACCTGCATGGAATTTGTTGGCTCACAGTGTCTTGTGTGCAGATGGTAGGATCCCTTCAGTATAGTTTTCTGAGAGATTTGATGGCACCTGAAGTGTTTCTCTGATACAAGTCTTGGCTGCCAGCATGCAGCACAGCTGTGTCGGGCTGTGTTCAGTGTCCATGCCTGTGGAGGTGGTGGATATGGTGCTCAGCAGTGCTCTGTCCATAGGCACAAACCACATCTCAACACATGGGTCACCCTTCCAGTAACAGTCACTGGAAACCTGTATCTCTAACTGGGATTAGTAGTCCTTGGGTGGCCTTCTTGCATGTGGAGACTGCTTTTTGACCTCAGAGTGTATCTCACTTGCTCAATAATGTTGGTGTGCTTTTAAGACCCAGCAAGATCTGAGCAGGGGCAGTAACCCTGAGCTGCCATGTGGGGGGACTGGCTTCTGTTTCAAAACCTGCGGCTGGTACACTCAAAAATATTCCTACTTGGTGCTCAGATCTAGGCAGAGGCTGGGTTTAGCTCTTAGAGAGCAGGGAATCTTGTTATCTGCCCGCCCACTGATTTTCTCATTTCCTACTTGATTCTGCCTCATTTGCATCTCCTGTTTTCTCTGAGTTTTATGTCTGCACAGTTATTTGTCTCTTGACCTATCAGGAACATGAAAACCTGGCACAGTGAGTGGTGTCTTTTGGCAAAAGTTCATTTGAGGATGAAACAAAAGTGATTAGATAAATTAAGGAGTTATGGGGCCTCAACTTGGCATATCTGCATTTTCCATTTATTCATTCACATACATCACATTTATTCAACACACAAAACAGACATAGCATTTTTACAATTTTTTGAGGTGTACAGGCAATCTAATAAGTTCTGTTTTCTGGTACTTCTGGGATCAGTCTGAGTTCCTTATTTTTGGAAGGACACTGAGTTACAGAAAGGACTTCAAGCCTGTCTGCAGGTTTTCCTCCTTCTGAAAAAGCTGCTGTGAGTGAGAACGTGGGAAATCCTCTTCATAGGAAGCCTCACACTCAACATGCTTTTGATCTCAGGGGTCTCAAGGGCCTTTCCACCATTAGCGAGCTAAGTGTTTCAGTTCCTAGTAAGCAGGCCAGCCTGAGGGTGAGGAAGTTTTCGAATGTTCTCTGTGGAAATCAAGTTATGTTTGTGACCATTATGCACATTTTTGCACTTATTTTCTCTAAGCTTTAGTTTTGCAGGCCGCATGGTTCAGAGCCAAACCTACGAAGCTGTCTGTGACAACTGAAGCAATAATCTCATGTGACCTACTGCTGGTGCCAAGAGAGCTCAGCTGAAGCAAACCGATGAGTTTTTCCCTTACAAAGCTCACATAACCAATCCGTTTCAAATAGGCAAATTCTTGGAAGAGGCTTTTCAGCACCAACCCTTCCAAATTTCAAATGATTAGTAGAAAATATACATTAGCTGGCTCATTTCAGAAAATGGATGAAACTGAGGTAGCATCGGTTGTGAATGGAGAACAAAGCTAAATTTTGCCAAACATCTTATTGGATGTAACTGATTGGTTCAGGTCTATTAAGCATTATTCCCATTTATCAAGAAAGGGTAGAAGGTGACTAGAGCAATTAAAATCACCAGGGCTTGTTAGAGGGATTATACTAAAGAAGTCACTCCACATAATTTATACTGCCCCATCTTTTGTGAACTGCTAGTGTCTTTGTTCCTGATGGCAAGGAAACATCTAGGCCCCTGAGGGGTTCCTGTGTACCATGCCACTTATCCCAGGCTGTGTTTTGTACTTTGGACCATAGCCTAACCTTTCTCTTCTTTATTTTTCTTATTTTTTTCTATTTTTTTTGTTTGTTTGAAAGAGTGATGAGTGGTTCTTAGTAGCTTATCCTGTCAGTTATGCCCTTGCAGTCATCAGGACCAGCTGAGGAATTACAGGTTGGCAGCTCCAAGCTAACCATTTGAGATACGGGGCAGTTCTCAGTGGGTGAGCAGGGCAGAAGGAAAGGGTTGTGACTGTAGTGGCTCTGTGATTCTCCTCTCTTTGTTCGCTACACAGCCATAGCACACTGCTGGGCTCAGCATCTCAAGTGACTCAGTGTCCTTTACCTGATGAAGAAAGAGGTGCAGCCTGCTCAGTGGCTGGTTCTGGGCTGCTCTCACCTGGCACTGCTGACAGGGGGTACATCTGGAGTGGATCTCAGTCCTCAGCCCTTCTCTGGTGAGGTGCATCCTCGGCTTATGATGAGGATTTTTTTGAGATGGGTAATATAATTAGACAATCCACCAAACTGCTTCACTTCAGCCACTGGAGCCCAATGATTTTGAGCTAGAAAACAGAGGTAGATACCAGGAAGTGTTTAGAGGCTCCCTGTCCTGTTCCTGTTTCAGGCGCTGACTCTTGCTCCATCTGTTTTTGAGCTGCAGCAGCTCTAGGGATGAAGGGCAATTGGATTCCGGCCTTAGAATAGTGGGTTGCTGAATTTCTCGGAAATGTGTGTGAATTAATCAAAATTAACCCCCTACCTTTGTTTTCTTAGCCTACTTTTATCCTTGTAACAACCTCTAGCAGTACACCCTGGGGGTGCCAGGCAAGAACTTACTTTCAAGGTGGAAGACAAATGAGCTGTTTACCACTGCACCCCGGACTGGCAGCCTTTCCCTTTGCAACGCCTGTCACCCTGCAGTGGCAGCAGCAATGCTGGGCCTGTAAGTGCAGTTGATTTATGTTAACTGTTGAAACGATAATGTTTAATCTGTAAAGTGCTAATCTATTTTTTATGTTGATTATGAATAGGCCAGCTGTGCCTACTTTCCTATTCATAGAGTTTAGCGAACAAGCCCATTTCACAGGCTGGGTTTGGAGGGTGATTTACGTGAGAGCAGACACTGCTTTAAGAAGGGTAAATCAGCTGAGTTATGTCGCTGAACCAGAGACCTGGCAGCCCAACAGGAAGATTCGGAGGCAAGGGAAGAAGCATGGAGGGAAGAAAAGGAAGGCACAGAGAATAAACAGTCTGTAGAAGGAGCAGGTAGATCAGAGTAGAGGCACAAGAAGTAGAAATATAGGCAGGAGAGAAAAGTAGAGGTTAATACTCAGAAGGAAGTTTGTCAAGGAGGGAGCAGGAAATGGCTAGCTTAGCATAGGACTTTCCTCTCTTGATAAGTGCAGAGAGCTCTGGGCTGCTGGGTTCATATGACTGGTCATTAGGGGACATATGGATGCCTTTCCCCAGCACAGTGCTGGTGATGCTGTTGGCAGAGAGTCTGTTGCTGTGCAGTTGTTTCTCTTGATTGACTTTTCTGTGTCTCCATACATTTCTTCTGAGGGAAGCAAAAAATACAAACTCCAGGGTACCATCCAGATCTCCTTGTAAGTTATTCTACCTCTACTTCTTTTCAGTCCTGGCACCCTGTTCTCTGTGGGGCGGACTATACACATGTGCCTCTTTTTTCTGTTGAGTGGTCTGCTGGGTGTGCAGATGTTTCAGTACCCCATCAAGGCACAGTCAGTATCAGTAACTAGCTCACTAAAAGAGGGGAGATTTAGATTAGGCGTTAGGAAGAAATTCTTCGCTATGAGGATGGTGAAGACCCTGAAACAGACTGCCCAGAGAAGCTGTGGATGCCCCATCCCTGGAGGCATTCAAGGCCAAGATGGATGGGGCTTTGGGCAGCCTGGTCTGGTGGGAGATGTCCCTGCCCATGGCAGAGGATTGGAACTAGATGGCCTTCAAGGTCCCTCCCAACCCAAACCATTCCGTGCTTCTATGATTCTGTGATTCATGAGTTTTACATCTTCAGCAGGGATTTACTACCTTTTTAGCATCTTCCTTGTAATGTAGTGACCTCATTATATCCACTTCTTCATATACGTTCCATTCAGGCAGAGATAACCCATATCTGCTAGGCTATGTGTACTTCCATATCTACCTGAAATCTGCACTCCTGCATCTCTGTTACCTGTATTACTTTGGGGTAATGCTGTGCCCAATAAAACTATATCACACTTCGATCAATTTTTGATCAGTTTTGGCATTGACATAATTATGGCCAAAGCCAGAGGAAAGGACACATCTGGGCAGAATCTGGCTGAGATTGGACTTTGCTCTCCCCGTTTTCATTGTGCCATGCCTCTGTCCACCCTGGCGACAGGCTGCTGGGCAGTGCAATGCAGCTTCTGCCATTCCTGCCCTTTGTTCCAGGCCTAGAAACATTTTTACCTCATCCCTTTCTGAAGAAACACATATAAGCACTCCTTGTACTACTCACAGGAGCACCCATCTCTCCTCCCTCTGCCTCTCTGACATTCAGGAGGTACATAGGTCCGCCAGTGCAGCATGTACTCATGTGTAAGTAGTGCTGTCCTGACAGTGATGCACCCTGCCGAACAGCGCTCTGCTACCCATGCACACCCTACCTCTGCACACACTGGAACACCCACCCTGGCCCTCTACTTCACTTACCTCTCTATGGATGGAGGATTTTGCCTCCCATTCCCCACGCAAGCTGTGCATGCAAATGCACTGCCTCGTGCCACCTCCTTGCTGCTTTATGCACAGCTCTGCTTGCCAGGACGGTGCTCATAGCTCACCTCTCCTAACTGTATATCCCAGAAATTCACTTACCGCTCTGCATAGTCACATAAACCTGCTCATAGACATTCCTCCTCCCCTTCCCTTCTCTCTTGCACTTCTCAAAGCCCCGAGGCTTCAAAAACTGAATCAGAGGCATTTAAGATGAGGCACAGGTGATGTCTGTTCCCGAAGGTCCCTACATATCCTCAGGCTCTGGCAGCTGGTTATTTCTCACAGGACTGCTGCCGTTGCTCAGGCTTACAGCTGACAGGGCCCTTGGGGCATCTCTGCAGTCCGTGGCAGAGCCTCCCTCTGCCTGGCTGTGACTAAGCTGAGCCTGTTGTTGGGGTCCATTGACCCTTTCCTATTCTGGTTTCAGCCAGTGCGTGGCAGGGATGTATTTATGCCAGGAGTCAAAATTATCTTGGAAATTCTTTTGTTTCTGGGTGCTTTCTTAAATCTTACTTTCTTGCTTAACGTGCCAGCTAGCCCCATCTCTGTGGCATTTCCTTCCAAATGTGCTGCTGACGTCAGTAGGGGTGATATGTCATTTGGGTATGTCTGCGGGAGTTTGATCAAGGTGCTCTGGGTGCATTGGAGACCTGCATGTGTCTCGCTGTGTGCGTGGCTCAGGAGGAAGGGGAACTTGGGGGCAGAAAGGGGGAGAGCAGTGGAATTGTTGTCACCTGTCACTTGTGGGCACTTGTACTTGGTGAGGAGTTCGCTATGCCAGGCACTACACAGGTGTGAGTAAAAATCAGTTTCTGTCCTAGAAAGCTTACAGCTTTGTTAGAAAATAGAAGACAACAGATCAACACAGTGTCAAAGCCAGAGACAGTACTGGACTACTAGATAGGTGGAAAATAAGCCCTGAAGTCTTGAAGGTAAAGGAAAACAGGCAAGTCTGGTTAACAGAGAGGAGGAGATAGGGGAAAGCTCTAAACAGACTGTGGTGAGGCCAAAGGGGTGACACAGGGCAGCAGCCTTTACCCTGCCTTGGAACAGGTGTGATCCTTAAAATAGGTACGGTCCAGGCCAGACCTGTGTGCATGTGTCAAACCCAGGGGAAGAAAGCTGTTTCTGTATCAAGGTGTGACAGGATGGGAACTGGGCTGGTAGAAGAAAACATTTTGGAGGTGTGTTGTGCTTAAGGAACATGCAAGATTTATACCTGGCTTGAACGTGAGATGGAGAGGAAGGTCACTGCTGGTGAAAAGGCCAAGGTTGCAGGAATGCTTGACAGGTTGGTGATGCTGTCTGTTGTAGTGAGAAAGGAAACAGGAGGATGGTTTGAGGCAGAACTTGGTGGAATGTTGCCAGAAAGCTGGGAGAGAGATAAGGAAGCTGCTCAGACACGCTAACAGAGCTGTTAGGAAAGCAGAAGGCTGTTGCTGTTGTCTTCCTTAGGAGCTAGAGGGATGTTCCTGCTGTGTTAGCACTTTCAGCTCTATTGCTGGGGAGCTGAAGAGGAACTTAAAGGGAATGCAGTAAGTTTTAAAGCCTAGGGTTTTGGTAGAAAGGAGCCACCACTGCCTGAACCATGGAGTAAGAGAATCCATTTGGGCAGATGGGATGTAAAAGGAAGTTTTTTGGCAATTTTCACTGGTAACTAATGTAGCAAGGATGGGGAGCTCCTTTATTATCAGAAAGAGTGATTTATTTCAATTAAAACAAACAAACAAAAAAAAAAAGGCAAGGTGGTGTGGAGAAGAATTGTCCTCTTGAAGAATTGTGATTCCAGTCTGTCTCAAAAATTGACAGGTATGGCTTCATCCTCACAGACAGGAGAGGTGCAGGAAAAGTAATATTTCTCTGAAAAGACAGATAAAACGGTGGTCTTAATGAACACTGCTCAACTCAAGTGGAAGACAGCTCAAGATGAAAGAGCAAATTAAGAGAAAGGGAAGCACTTGCATGTGCAAGGGGAGGGTGTGGAACACGGGGCAGATTGGAGCCCCATGGCTTGCACCATTGGAGGGAGTAAGTGGCTCACAAGTCACTGCTTGATTTTTCAGCATGATGAAATGGAAGTGAACAGGATTTTATATTTGTATACATGCCTCAGCTTTACTCTGTGTGGCTCTGTGTGTTTTGTGGAGACTAAGTTGCTTATATCATGCAAAAGAGTGTGCAGTGACACCACTTAGTGTGCATTTTGAGAGGTTGTCTCCTACCTTCTGTTCCACAGAAGCACAGTTGCTGGTGGACTGTGGCTTGACTCTGGGTCAGAAAGCACTGGCTGCTGTTAAGTCATAGAGTGGGTTTGGGAAATTAAGATAGCGGGAAGGCGAAGGCAACCAGCTGCACAAGAAGCTTATTCTGAGTTGGAAACAAGGGGGCTGCTGAAGAAGCCAGGTCATTGCGCTGATTAACTGCATCTGGCAAGAGGAAATGGGCATAGTCCCAACAGCAGAATCAGGGTATTAGAGGGACCAGTAGTTTGTTTTCAGTCAGGGGGATCCTGAGGAAATGATTCATTTCAGTGATGCAAAGTTCTTCCACCTTGCTGTCTCTGGTTTGCTCTATGTGCTTGTGATGCCGAAGATGTTGAACCAGACCTGTGGTAATGTCTGGATTCTTTGTTTTCCCACTATCCAGCATGATATCCATCTTATGTCAGAAGTGTAACGTGCAGTCCCTCTGCTTTAAGAGTGTTTTGTAAAACCAGCACCTGGACAATGAACAGCACCGACAGCTGAGTGAAACCCAGCATGGAAGAGGCTGTAGTGATGCTAATAGAAAACCTGTACAACTCCAGCTGGTGAAAGCATTTACCAGGATGCTGAGCTGAGTTAATCTTGGTATTCTGTCTCTCTGGAAGGTAGCAGGACACCCAATAGCTTCACTGATGAAAAACATTTATCTCCTTGTGACAGTCAGAAGGATGTTCTTGAGACAGTGAGATTCCAGTCTTGCCATGACAATCCTTACATTTACAGGAATAGATTTTTCAATTTCCTTTGTTTAGAACTAAAGCCTTTTAAAAAAAAAAATTAATCTTACCCCCCTCAGTAGCATAGGTTGTAAGGAATCCAACCAAGAACCAGGTGGCTTGATTTGTCACAGTCTGATCTCACTTCTCATTGAATGCGGTTGTTTGAGGTTTCTGTCCTGCTTGTCCAACCTGGTATGAGACAGGTCTTTGTTTTCTGAATCCTCCAAGGCCAGCTGCATCTTACCCCTGCTGAAAGATTCTTGGCTGATGTGGAAGGTGCAAGGCTGGGAAGGGCAGGACCCACTGGAACCTGGGCCTGAACTGTGGGATGCTACCTGATGCTGACATGGGCTACTGGCAAAAACACTGTTCTGGTAACGTTATTGCAAGAGTGCGTTTTCTCACCATCACATTCATGCTTTGGAATTCAATCCAGGGGAAAAGTAAAACTTGGAGAAGAATGAGGTTGCCACTTGATCTGGATTATCATGATGAGCAGTATTTAAAGGTATGCTGGCTAGTCTTCCAGGGCTTTGGCTTGTTTTTAGGAGCCATGGGTAAGCAGCTCCCCTTTCAGAGAGACAGGAGACGATGCTAACCTCACAGGCTCTCAGGTGGGATCTCAGGAGATGTGCATCAGCTCTGTTTTCTCATTGCTGTTACTGCCTGTGGAGCTGTCACCACTGGGATTGGTTTCGATCCAGCATGAGTGATATTCTCAGACAGATCTATCTTGTCTTAAGGATCTGACTTAACTTGGGAAAATGAATGAAGGTTCTACGTGTGAGCCTGAGCACAGACTATTAAGCAGGAGTAATCAGGGGTGGAATAAAAGGTGCTTTTCCTCGAAGTATGGCTCTCTATCAAAGTTACTATAGCAAGTAGACTGGTACTGTTGCTGTACAGCTCTGTGGATGTATGAGAAGAAAGAAAGGGTGTCTTAACGTAGGCTTTTCTACTGCTTTTCTAGCCACAAGAAACTACAGAACGAGGATTGTAGTTAAGCAGAACAGGCTACAGGGAAGATCCTAGGTACAGGGCAGTGGAAGAGTGGGCATACTTTGGTCTCCAGGTGATGGGATGAAGGACTCTTCCTTTTGTGGAGTTCTTTTTCTGTAACATTGATGGTTTTGTGACAGGGAAGCACTGTTGATAGGATCCCAGAGAAGATTCTTGGTGGTATAGCTGCCAGTGGGCACCGAAGTGGTACAAGGTAGAGAGAACGGGAAAAGGTGAACTTCATACTCCAGCTTCATCTCAGCCCTTTCCCAGAAGACTGATGGTCGATGGACAGCCCTCAGTGGTTTTGTGATATTGCTGTGTGGTGTTAGCAGTGAATGGTATGTCAGGAGCAAATGTATACCATTTCAGGTGAAGTTACGTGTCAGTGGCTCTTCGTGTGACAACTTATGTATGCGTATTAGGCAGACAGGTTTTAAAAAGATATTAAAGCTACAATTTGGGGCCTGAGAAGTTAGGTAGGAGCAGATTTCTAGCTGAATGGACAGCCCTAATTCTGGTCATCTAGGCGTGAGCTCTGCAACGGTGTGTGGCCTGGAATCACGTAGCGGGGTACCAGGGGGAGACAATGGGGGAACTCAGCTCTTCTGAGCTTAATGTGCATCATATCTCCCCTGGAGAAGGACCACGTTGCTTTCCCTCCTGTGCACTGAAAGTTGTAGGGATTTTGGGTAATAAGCCATGTGTTGTTTCAGTGTGTCAGAATACATGTTCCTCTTACCTGGATTCATTTGAATGCAGTGTATACCCCTATATACTTCGACACTTCCATGTATATGTAATATGAACACCATGGAACCCACTCAGAAGAAACCATTATTCTGCATATATCCACAATATCATTAAAAATATTGAGTTAATAAATACATATTCTTGACAGATGCATTTAGGAACCATCAATTAGGCTTGGCATTCATTAGGTGGGGAGAAGTCCAATCAGATTTCACTGACTCAACAAAGCCTCCTATAAATTCTGGGCTGTTTGTTCTGACATTTGATAAATTATTCTTCATAATCCACTGTCTGCTGCGATAAATCTAATCTTTCAGTTTTTGCTGTCTTAATAATTCTTGGAGCAACACTGTGACATTTTGTTTTCATAGAGGGGATAAAGAGGCTGGAGCAATAGAAATAAAATGTTTGCTGTCTGAGAAGTAGCTTGCTCTACTCCAAGGTAACATTTTCTCATGCCTAGAACTATGGTCTTGCAGAGATCAGTGATTCCATGGTGCTGTGGACAGTTACATGTATGTTCTTGAACAGGTGATCAGTCCACAGTGAGGTTCACATCCTTTGGATCTACATCCAGGAAAGGTATTTTGAGAGCAATAGAGTCCTTGTGTCAATAAAGAGAGTTCCGAAAGTCTGAGAGCTGTGCATCTTTGAAATGTTATATCAGGCTTAAAGCTGAGTATCTCTTCAGCTAGTCTGCCACCTGAATTAGAAGGGACACTATCCTAGGTAGTGTTAAGACGGCAGCTACAGCAACCAGAGCTTCTCTGGGAAACCTGCTCTGTTCCCAGAGTGGTATGTGTGGTTCTGTTTTCCAGCAAACCCGCAAATCCCATTATCACAGTGCTCCATGATGTTTCATCTGGGAGGCTATGAGGCAGCATGATCCTTGTGCAAATCTGGGAAGGTTCTCACAGACTGGGTTCACTTATTTTAGCAAGTTGCCATCTGTGGAGCCATGATCAAGAGGGGAATGTTCAGTGTCAGCTCTTTCGGGAATGGAAAAAAAAAAAAAAAATCAATTCACCTTGTCAAAGGAATTCCAGCTTGGAAAATCACAGCACAAGGCAATGTGCAAAACTTGCCTACTGTAAGCCCTCTGTTGCTGTCATCTTCTTCCATGGACCACTCTCCCAACTGTAGGATCCCCTTTGTCTTGATATGATTTATAGCTGCTCCCCCATGTGCACCTTCCTGTACTGCTGCGTGGCATCCAAATGCTAGGAGGCAGAAAGCTGCTCCTGGCCATCAAAACCCAATCCTGGTTGTTAAAGGAGCCCTGTTGTATCATTGCTTCGGAGGTAAGAAGTTCAAGTTAATTGTGTATCGCCTAGTCACCCCTTCAGGAATAGCAGGACTTCTCATAGATTGCTATCTCCAAATATAAAATGCAGGGCTCAGGAGCAATTACAACATGCTGTGATCATAAGAGGACATCTGCTGTGAAATTGTGGAGGTTTTGAATGTTTCAGTTAGCATTGATTTTTGGGGATAAGAGAATAGCATCATCACCCTCGGTTCCCTGTTAGTCGATGGATTTGAGTAGATTTGATTGGGGAAGTTGTGGAGCACGGGGAAGTACCTACAGCTGGCCTCTGGCTGAGATGGTTTCAGCTTCTGCAGTTTCTCCAGATGTGCTAGGCTCTGGCACAGTCCCCTGATATGGGCATATTTGTGCTTAATACTGGCATATTTACAGTACTTCTGGTTACAACAGCAACTCTATTATCTGAATGTTGCATGACAGGCATTTCGTGAAGCTGCACTGTTATCAGAGCTAGAGCTTACCCTGGAGAGCGAGCCACCTCCAGCTGTTGTTCCCTGCACCCTCTGAACTCCTAGACACTCCACAATCTGTCAGTAACTTTCTGGGCTGTCACATAGCAGCTGAGCCCCAGGCTAGCAGCAGGTGAAACACCACCTTCATTTTCCATCCTCCTGTCATCGATCATTGAGACCAGTCAGTCTGGCAGGAAGAGCTTCTGGAGAACATAAAGATGGAGATACTTGTACCAAGAGTACCAAGCCACTGCTCAGTCTCCAAGTGTAGCTAGTGTTGGCTAAGAGACAACGGCTGTAAAAGCAGGGCAGGCATACAATTACGGTATGATCTCCCAGCTTCCTAATCTGATGGTTAGAGATTTCCTGTGCAAGAGTTTGTATCTTGTTGTTTAATAATTTGGGCTGGATTTTCTACATGGACTTGTCTACCCACCTGGACCTTTGGAATTCGTAACACTTGGCAGTGAGTTCCATGGCTTAATTAAACAGTATGGGGAAAAAATACTTGTTTTTGCTTGTTTTAATCCTGCTGTCATCTTGTGTCTTAATAGACAATTTGCTGTTCCTGAGTTATTCTACAAAGCGAATGAACATTCCCAATCCTGTTCTCTATGACTGAAGTGATTTTATAGAGCTCTGTGACAGTCCCTCCCCATTGTCTCTCTTTCCACATTAAACAGTCCCTTAAAATCCTTGAAAAAGAAATTGTTGAAGGCAGTTTTGAAAGGTTTTGGTGTGGGACTCTTCCCAGGGAAGTGCTGAGCATTTCTAAGTCTCCTGTACAGTGTTGTCACCCACCTGAACTGTACTGGTTCAGTACAAAAACACCCTGGACTCTGCTGGAAACCTTCTGGGTAGAACCCATAAGTGCAAAATATGTTTATTTAGACTTATTCTGGCTGTACCATGTACAGGAGTCTGGAGCACCCTGCAGGAAGGGTTCAGCCTGCCAGCTGAACAGGGCTGGGCATTGAGGCAGCTCCTATTCGTGATCCTGCATCTCACTGCATCCTGAAATTGTCCAGAGCAGATGGTTGACACGTGGCCACTGTCCATCTGCTGATGTGTAGCGCTGGGCCAGGAAAGGGCTCTATGACTTCTGCTCCAGGGTGCATTGTTAGCAGCCTTTCTGGGGAGTGAAGGAAACGCACCTCTCTGTGGAGCGGGCAGGTTGAAACCAAGCTGTAATATTGGATCGCTTGCTACAGCACATGGATATAGGAAGGTTGGGATTAAGAGGCAATATATTTCAAAAGAAATTAGCTAGCAAGACATGCACATTTAACGTTTATGGTTGGAAGATTAAGACACCGAGTCGTAACTCAGGATATCTGGGTTAAATCCCAGCTCTGCCAAAGACTGCTCAGAACATGCTGGGCAGGTCGTGTAAGGCAATGCTTTCAGAAAGGACTTAGGAGCTTAAATCCAATTGACTTCCAGTAACTTCCTAAGTGTTTAAGGATGGGATTCACAAAAAAATCTGAGGCATCCTGGTGCTCAGCATTGCAGCAGCAGCTAGCGTGTGCCACAAAACTTGGGCAGAGCAGTGTGTGCGTTGGGAAGGCACTTCAGTACAGGAGGAGGCCTGTAGGTGACAACCTGGGACACCTGTAGTCTGTGAGCTCATACAGGGCCTGCAGTGGCTCTGCACCTCCTACAATGGCACTCTGGGCCTAATGACAGTCTCTAGGTGCAACCTCAGCACAAATACATACTAATAAGTGTCTAAGTAGATAGATCCTGTAAGAGCATTTATATCGGCTCCCTAAGGTATGAATACTAATACCAACAATCATGAAAAGATTTTGCATATTTTAAATTAAACAAGCTTCGTTCTTTAGAATTAGACAGTCAGGGCTGTGTTTCCAACCAGTAAAGCACAATGACACATTCATTTGCTGGTTGAGCACGTGCCCGCTGGGCAGCTGGATGTACAGCAAGCTAATGAGGGAAACCGCTGTGTGCAGGGACGCTGCTCACCTCTGCAGCTGCAAACCTGCAGCTGGCTGTCCCACTTGTTTCAAAGAGCAACCCTAAAGTTCCTTTTCTCTCTTTTAAACCTTTATTAAACCTGTCTGGAAACTGTGCTTGTTTAATCTCCTGCCAGGATTACAGATGGTAACAGCCAATTTGATAAGGCCCTTTGAGGCCAGCTGTGGCCTGGAAGAAGCTTGAGAGTTCCTCAAGTACCGTGTCAGGTGGGCTCTGAGACTGTCCCAGACCTTTGCTTGCTAATTATCCACCCTGGAAATGATGGATAGAGTTTTTGTTAAGGGTCCTTATTAACTGGGTACTTGTCAGCATCAAGAGCCTGCTCCAGTGAGTCCCTCACCTGCATGAAATGGGTGCAGCGCCTTCCCTGGGGAAGGAGCCCCGTGCTCCAGCAAGCAGTGTGGGAGCCTGGCTCATCCCCTCTCTGCTTCCATGTCATGCAGTCTCTTACTCGTTTTAGCCTCTTTAGGACACGCAGCCTGCTTCAGAGGCACTAGCTGCCTCCAGTGTGCTGCAAAAGGACAATTTCATAATGAATGAGGGCAATTTGCTAAGTGGGGTCCTGGAGCCCAGCTGTAATTGTGCTGCTGCTTTATCTCAGCCTCACACCTGCTTGTGTAATGGCCTGGCTGTGATCTGCTCCCTCCCTCAAATGCGTGCTCTACCCTTCTGCTCATGGAGGAGCCATCAATTCTCTGACCCTGGTGCAGTCCTTCCCCTTGCTGCCCTGGCCTGGAGCCCGCGGGGGCGCACAGATTTCCCCTCGAGCTGCAGCAGGGCCACTGGGCTGGCTTTAATGGATGTGACTGCTAACCTGGCTTTCCTCTTCTTAATAACAGGATTTTAAATGAAATCCTTCTGCCCAAAAAAATTCCTCAAGACAGCTTTCTTCAAATGGTATTTCTTTAGATAACTTAGTCACATAATGATATTGTATATATTATTCCTGCCAGAGGGAGTAAGTGCAGCTTCGTTTTTCCTGCATGTATTCAGTAGTGGTGAAAATGGTTGGATTGACAGTGTAGGCAATTAAAAGCTTTTGAAATCCAGAGCAGGTGGAATTCTCTCCAATTTATATGCACTCTTACTATAAATGTAGCTTACATGGGATTCAGGCCGATGAACTCCCAATTCTGTGCTTTAACCTCTAGAGGATGTTACCATCTTAATGACAGGTGGACTAGTGATCTTGGCTGGTGTTCTGTAAAGGGTACATCCCGTTAATAGAGGATGTAGGGTAGTGGAAGAGGTACAGAAAGCCCCAGCTTGACCTCATGTAGCAAATTCTCTGGATTTTTTTCTTCCCTTAGGGATCTCATAGCCCAACATGCTTCTCCTGGCCACCTTAAGTCTCTTCCCTTTAACAGTCTCTCTCTTTGACAGACAAACTTCACAGAAGGGTAGAAATCCCTCTGTCTTGAACACGAGTCCCCTGAGCCATCTGTTGTCCTGTAGGTGCTTCTTTCTTTATACTAGTCTGAAACAAGAATCCCTAAATTCATTGAAGTGAGAGAGAAAAGAAGAAAGGGATGGGGAGGAGAGAAAAACCCTCTCTCTCTTGAGACGGGAATGTCAATAGGTTTGAATTATGGACCTGCTGTAATTAAAAAACACATAACTAGTTGTTTTTAAATGCAGTTGTTTTGCTTAATTGATTTCGCTGCCAGGACCAAATGGAATTAATTAAATAAATAAAGGCACCTTCCCAGTGAATTATTGGAGGCAGCTGAGTCTCTGTTGGAATCTAATTGCTGCAAACGCTCCCGTTTGTTGCTACCAATGGGGTTCTGTGGCAGGGGCTGGGAGAGAAGGGGTATGGTGGTGTGGGAGGGGGCTCATTCCCTGGCAGCTGCAGGAGGGAACAGGCTGC
Source organism: Aythya ferina (assembly GCF_964211825.1). NCBI lineage: Eukaryota > Metazoa > Chordata > Aves > Anseriformes > Anatidae > Aythya > Aythya ferina. Next base: position 38,359,617 of record NC_140301.1, on the reverse strand, counting down.
TCCTCGTGTAGTGTTTTTCCCCCTTATCAGCAAAAAGAGTATTCGTTTAACACTTTGCATCAAGACTTTGCTTAGAAAGTCTTTATTCATATTTAATTACTAGCTCGCTGCAGCTCCCATCTTTAATTACCTTTTAAAAAGCAGGTTGTAAAAATGCACTGACATTCTTTCTTTTTTGTTGCTGCATAAATTACAGGCTTCTCAGCTGCTCACCCGAGATCGGTCCATCCCAAGGAGATGGTGGGGAAGGTTCCCTTTGCTGAGTCTTCTGGAAACCTTAGTGCTTGTCTGCACCTCGCTATACAGAGCAGGACAGGAACCCTTGACCAGCATTACATGAACTAGCTCTGTGCCAGAAGCAGCAACATAACCGTGTTGGCAACTCCTCTGGGCTTAAATGTGCTGAGGGGCCTGGCTAGTCAGCCAGGGTGATATCACACTACGGTGGTGATAGTGTTTTCAGGGTGGCATTATGCAAGGCAGACAGACATTTGCCTGTCTTCCTTTGCCTCACCCGCATCTGCCTAGGTTTTTGGTTCCTGAACATCCCCCTGGTGAATCTACTTCCTAATCTGCAGTTTTCCATATAGTCTAGTCCTGAGTTACGCACCCAGAGCCACTGATACTTTCCTCTCTGGCCCACAAAGTGCTTTGCTGGCCCCATCTGGTAGTTTTTCTGAGCAGAGATTGCTGATTGATTTCTTTTGAGGCATGAGAAAGTCCATCACGTAAAACATGTTTTCAGGCCAAGTGACAGGTGTAAACTGCAATAGGTGTAAACTCATTTTTTGAATCCAACAAGTCCAGCTTCTGGTCGTGTGCTGGCTTTCACCATGTAAGCTGGCTGACGTTGCTGTAATGGATGGGAGCATGCACTGCGATGTCTCAGGAGGGTGATGGTGGGCGGTATTAAATAGCTGCAAAAGGATGACACAGAAGGGACAGCTGGAGGCCACTGTACCCAGTCATAGCCAAGGATGCTGACCATAATCGCTCCAACATGTTTTAAGGACAGCATGGAGGGGTACCTGAGATGCTGCCTAGCCACTCCATGTCCTAGATGAAATGTGCTGCTGGGGTTCTGATGCAGGTTTCCATAAGCAGAACATCTTCAAGGCATTTCCTTAGTGAGCTTCCCTGGGAAGCCAAGCAATGACAGGGCTCAGGCAGGGGGCACAGGCAGGATGAAAGGGCTGAGCCTGTCCAGCTTTGGTGCATGCTGTTACTGGCCTGTGGTCAGGGCTTTCCTTAAGGATAGTTTCTGGCGCCCCAAGCTAATGCCTTTTTCTCTTTTCCTGACAGATAAAAGAGCTCTTCCTGAGTTTTGAGGACACACCCTTGGGAGCAGCGTCACTAGCCCAGGTGCACAAGGCGGTGCTGCAGGATGGGAGAACAGTGGCAGTGAAAATCCAGCACCCAAAGGTCCAAGCTCAGAGCTCCAAGGACATTTTGCTCATGGAGGTAAAGCTACCCATTGACTTTGACTTACAGAGCAGTTGCCATGCAAATGTGTGGGTATGTGTTCACCCAAAGTGTGATGAGCTATAAAAACAGCATCCTGTAGCTCTGAAACCTGCACAGAGGTAAGTGTTGTCTTACAGGAGTAATACAGAAAGTTGGTGAAGACCACAGTAAGGGCAATTGTGTGAATGGAGAGACTGAACAAGAGTGTAAGAGTGAAGGGGGGCAGAAGAGATGACTGGAGAGCATGAAAGACATCTGAATGAGTTCTGAGATTTAAAAATCAGTCAGCCCCAAATGTCTCTTTACTGCCAGTGTGCCCATTAGCTGGTAGATTAAACTGGTCTCAGTTCTCCTTGCAGTGAGGTCTGTGCAACCAAGGAAAAGTGGTCAGAATGTTTTTCAGTTAAATTTCAGAATGGGTTCAACAGTGACTGAGGTTGCTGTGATCGGTTCTGTTTCTTGATCAACCCCTAAAGCTGATCTGACTCGTGCTGGAAACAAAAACACTGAAATATGGAGAGGGTCACATAACAGGGGCAGACAAATGAGGGATACAGCTGGGAAGTAGTTCCTCTCCGGAAAGGTGGGTATCACTCATGTTCCTAGTGCAATTCTTTAGCTTCTCCCAAACTTCTGAAGCCCAGCCTGTTGAAGGGAGGAACTGGGGAAAAGCTGTGGCACTGCACTGCATCCAAATAGTCAGAGATGCCAGTGGTATGGTAGGGAACAGAAATGGAGATGGAGCTGAGGTGGAGGACAGGGGAATGATTAGGTCTGTAAGTGATAATACTGATGCTTTTAGCTCTCCTCGTAAGCACACATATGCAGTATGTATAGCACCAATATACAGTAATATGCACATCTATTGACAGTCATTATGTCCGTGGGACTAAAGAGAGGAAGATGGAGTTCAGGAAGTCTGATAAGTGTTCCGAGGGTACTGCTGATGCAACGACACAGAGTTCTGCATCACAAGAGATCAGGAATCAAAGATCCTGACAGCATCCTCTCAGAGCAGTGCATAACTAAAGCTTCTTAGGCAGATGAAACACCCTGCTCTGAGCAATACTGGCTAGTCTGCAAAGCAGCACAGCTGGTTCCAGCTAGAGCACATCAAATTCTAGCAGAACATTTACGTTGAACTGCTAGTAACATAAATTTTGAGGTTCAATTACGTTATTCCATTGATATGGGGTACATCTGTTTCAGTGCTAGTTTGAGAAAAGAGTACTGTTTGAACTGGCTTTGGGTCCAGCTGCAGGTTGGATTGGATCAGATCCTCTCCAGAACTGACTGCAGTGAGCTGCCTGATGAGTTTGCTTTTGAGAGTTGTCACATGCATAGCAATTCTCAGGGGGCTTATGGCATCCTTCAGTCCCGCTTGGGATGGGATAGCAGACACTGAGCAGTTGAGGATGAGCCAGGTATTGAAAGACTGTAATATCAGGGTAATAAGAGGATTGTGGATGAATGAAACAGGACCCAGGTTGACCTTGAGATGTTTGTGCTTTTAACAGGGGATATCAGAGGAAAATTCTCCCTTTGTTCTATGATGCTCTGATTGGTGGCTATACTGTTAAGAGACATTCAGACAAATAATTTTACCATGATTCCTGCCTTTTCTGGTTTTAGACTAATCATCCTGGGAAACTTTAAACTAAAGGTGTATTTCCTTTTGGCAATTCAATATTGTCCTTGCTTTACAGACATTCTGTTTTGCCATACTGGAGATTTGTTGTATGCACACAGTTACGTGACAGTAGCTCACAACACGACACATACAGCCTTGTTTTTAAAGGTTCTTCTGCGGACTCTTGGTTTACATGCATCATCATATCCTTGTATGGAACTATGCTTGTGTAGGCTTCACTTAAGGACAGGTTATGTCCACTGAGGTTCTGGTCCTTCAAGAATCAGACAGCCATTGCAGCTAGGTAGGAGGTTAATTTAAATATTTGTGGAGGTAGTCGTCTTTAGAGATTGATGGGAAGGAATCTGACTGGGAAAACCTAGGTGGAAAATTCCTAAATTCACTTGAGGTTTCATGACGTCAGTGGTGACTCTTTAAAAATCAGGACAGCATCTGATAAATCCAGAGAGAGATCCCTCGCTGCTCTTATATCAATACTTGTTTCAGGACAATACGTTAGATGTCAGAAAAGTGACAGGCCTAATACTTTTTAAGTATGTCACTGCTGATGATCAAGTTGGCAAATTGATTCAAAAAAGCATTTAAAGAAAGCAAAAAACAATGTATGAATTTTCTCACATCAAGCACCGATAAAATAATCCTGCAGCCCTTATAAAGTTTATGTACATCTTCATGAAGATCGCTGGTTACATTTCATTTGGGTGACATAAATTTGAAAGGATTTATGCCTCTAGATATAATAGTAGAAAAATCATTCAATAGTGTCTGGAACCTGGTGATTACATTTTAAAGGAACATTGAGTTTGGTACTGACATTTAGATAAGAGAAGTAGAGACAGAGGTGGAGAATAAATGTTTTTGCACAGCTGAACAGGAGCAGTGATGGTTCATGAATTTATTTTTTGTCATATATTTCAGTGACAAGAGCTTTCTGTAGATGTGTTTTAATGTTCCTCCTGCAGTCCAGGAGTCCTCACCTCAGTGGTGGAGATCTAGAAAGGGAAACTGTCCAGGAACACACACTGATAAGTTGGTTTTCATTTTCAGATGGACATATAAGTAAGATAAAGACAGCAAAGTAGATTGTGCTTTAATGATTCCAGTAGTTAAAAAAAAAACAACAACAAAAAAACAAAAAACCAAACAGATTATTTTCCTTAGTACATGGTCCAAATTGTCAACTTTTGTAGATTTGTGACACTGGCAGAGAAACTGGCCCTTTATTTGAATAGAAAGCATGCTTGGCTGCTGTGCAGCTTTGTTTATGCCATCCAGCCACATAATCTTGAATTGCTTCAGGAAGAACTGTCTGTCACTTGCCCCTTTATTAAATGTTGCTGTAAACAAACATTTCCAGAAACTTTTTGTCTGGTCTTTTCAAAGCCACGTGCAACAGAATACTTAATCCCCTTAAGAAGAAGAGAAAGCCAGTTGGTGGAGATATGATACTTAGAAAACACCACCTCAGTGTTGCTGAGGACATCTGTTGCTGACACTGAGGGGGAAATGCCTCTCTGACCTCTGACCAGAACTGTCCCTTTAGAGATCTGTAGCCTACCACCTGTATCTGAACTCCACTGTCTTCTCTGAACTGCCTGGTGTGTCACCAAAATTCTTGCTCAGAAGTGGAAGTAGCATACAAGTGAGAAGCCTTAATTTGAGATATTCATCGTTTGCATTATGTGAGGGCTGTTCAGATGACACCAAACAATGTCTTGTAGAATTAGAGAAGTTAGAGACTCAGAAAAGAGTTACTTCTGGGCTATTCCCTTGGCAAGATCTGACCTCGTCCTCTCTTCTTCAGAGGTTTGCTCACTTATTTCTAGGTAGGGGGCAGATGGGCTCCTAGCACTGCCCTTTTGTGTCTGTTTCATCAGGCAACTTACAGATGTGCCTGTGTGGAAGGGCAAGCCAAAATTTGTGTTGCAGAATCAAGGCATGACACCATATGTTGTACTATGATACTGCAGGAACCCTACAAGCACTTACGGTGCAGGAGGAAGGTTTTTTTCTTTGGTGGGGGGTCTGTAAGTTACATGGAATGAATCTGTCAAAACAGAATCTGCTCTGTGTAGCTAACAGCGCAGCACTGTGTATAGCTGTGTGGCTTTGGAGCTGGCAAGTGGCTGATTGTCTGCTTCATTGTTCCCAGGTTCTCCTCTTGGTTGTGAAGCAGATCTTTCCAGATTTTGAGTTCATGTGGCTGGTGGAAGAAGCAAAGAAGAATCTACCTTTGGAGCTGGATTTTCTCAATGAAGGCAGAAATGCTGAGAAGGTTGCTCATATGCTGAGGAACTTTGACTTCCTGAAGGTGAGGGAGTACATATTCTCATGCACGTATGTACGTTAATAATCTCAGTTTATGCCTCACATTCACCTCATTCATCACCTGGAAAAACTATATAGATGGAGAGAGGAGTTCAGTCCCTTTGTGTTGTTCGTTCTAGACTGCTCTGCTAATATGGACAGCAAAAGCTAGAATGCGGCCGATAATGTCAAGTAGTGTTGGGTGGACTGTGTGCATATCCCATGAGGAAGTAGGTTGCGTGTATCTTTCCTCCTGCAGAAAAGCACGTTTTCACTCTGAAAGTAAGCATACATCCTGCATACACATCGACAGCTAATGCATTCATGTTACCTTCATACACAAACTCAGCTGCTCCCATACTGCGCTCTTCCTTGCTGATACATGTACCTCACCTGTCCAGCCGTGCACAGACAGAGGTTGCTGACAGATGTCTCAAGTACAGCCAGACATGCACTCATCACCATCTCTGTAGATATATGCTCCCGTCTTCAAACTTGCACACAAACATCTGCTGCTGACATACACGGGGCACAAGCTTCTGCTGTGTGTATTCTGTAAGTACACAAGTACGATCAAGCCCATGTAATGCTGTGGCTGCAGTCGCTGACATAACTGCATTTGCACAAAGGCAGCAAAAGATGCACACTTTTTTGGACACTCCCCTATATGCATGTTAAAATGAGGTTTTAACCTCCTGTGTGTGCAGAAATCCCAAGATGGAAGTGATGGATGCCTGAAATTAGGTGAGTTTTTGCTAGACTTTACAGGCCAATGCACCCATTTTCTCCTTGTTTCCTCCATGCAAGGACTATAATTCCTTGTCACCTTAGGTTTGGGGCAGTCCTGTTGGAGCCCAGGGGCAGGAAGCGGCCTTTCCCTTGACACAGATAGCTGAAAGCCACTGAGGCTGCAGAAGACCAAAGGCCAGTGATTTTGCTGAGTGGGCGCTTATCAGAAGTGATGCACCTTGGTGAGCTGCAGCTCTGTTGCAGCTGTAACTAGGATACTGGGAAGTAAATCCCCATGGAGACGGCCAATCGCCTTCTTGCTGGGTTAAGGAGCTATCATGATATCAATATGTGTAACAGTAACAAATGGCTTGAGATGGCTGAATAATGGATCCTCCCGTCTGACCTGCCAATTCAGAGATGTGTTCATCACCCAAAGGCAAGGGAAGAATTGGGCTCCGGTATCATTAATTTTCCTAAACATGAAGGAAAGCTGAGAAGTGGATTTTGTGCTGTGAACCTGGTTGAGCTTTTAAAGCCAGAGATAAATTGTTTCCATGCACTGGCATTACAGGCAAACATCTGTGAGTAATTAAAAAAATCACTGAAGAATTCATCTGTGAGTGAGAGAGGCGTTTCCAAGAGCATGGATGGTGCTTTGTAAGCCCTGTGACTTGCCCCTGTAAATCCTGAGACAAGAATGAGTGTCAACTGAAATGATCTAAGGCAGCAAGGATGCGTGAGTCTGGGAGGCACACCACAGCAGCTGGAAGGGCTGGGGGACTGTTAGTGACTGTTAGTTTTGGAGTTGGCTTGCTTTCTCACTAAACTTTGCAAAGAGTGGACATGCAGATAAGCTGGGAAGGCTGCTGCAGTTGGGCTTATGTGGCAAGGTTTTGGTAGCAGGAGAGCTGCTGGGGTGGCCTGGCCTCTGTGAGGAGAGCTCAGAAGCTGTCCCATGTTAGATAAGGGACAGTTCCAGCCAGCTCCAGAGGGACCTGCCTCTGGTCAAAGCTGTGCTGATGAGTGACAGTGGTTGCACCTCTGTGTGAGCAGATTTAACAAAGGAAAGAAACTGCTGCAGCTGGGAGAGAGGAGTGGGAAAATGTAGCAAGAAACAATCCTGCAGTCACCAAGCTCAGTGCGGCAGGAGGTGCTCCAGGCACACAGCAGCAGTTCCCCTGCAGCCTGTGGAGAGGCCCCTGGTGGAGCAGGCTGTCCCCCTGCAGCCCATGGGTCCCACATGGAGCAGATCTCCACGCTGCAGCCCCCCCATGGGTGGAGGAGCCCCCGGTGGAGCAGGTGGATGTGGCCTGGAGGAGGCTGCGGCCCATGGAGAGCCCCCGCAGGAGCAGGCCCCAGGCTGGAGCTGCAGCCCGTGGAGAGGAGCCCACACAGGGGCAGGGTGTCTGGGGGGAGCTGCTGCCTGTGGGGGACCCGTGCTGGAGCAGTTTGCTCCTGGGGGATGGACCCCGTGGGACGGAGTCATGTGGGAGCTGTTCTTGAAGAGCTGCTGCCTATGGGCAGCCCCCACAGGATCAGTTTGGGAAGGATGGCATCCCGTGGGAGGGACCCCACGTGGAGCAGGGGCAGAGAGTGACCCTGAAGGAGTGGTGGATGTGAAGGGCTGTGGAGTGACCACAACCCCCATTCCCTGTTCTTTTGAGGAGGGGGAGTGAGAGAGCAACATGGTGGAGCTGTCCATCAGTATGCAATCACCATGGCTGCAAGTAACTGAATCCTCGTTGAGTGTGCTGGATCCTCGGCACTGATGAGCCACAGCGGCCTGGCTGGTTCCTCTGGCTTTGGTTGCACTAGGTGGACAACATCCCTTACGTTTTTCTGCCCTACCTCAGTGTGCTGCATCCTTGCAGTGTGTGAGTCCTGAGTCTATGGCAAAGTCACGTAGGTGAGGGGAGAGAGCTGTATGGCTGTGTCTCTCTTTGCAGGATCCAAAATGTGTTACTGCTCTACTGGGGCACAGTAATGGGGGTGGATGAAGCTGCCTTAAGTCCTTGGTAAAATATACCTCTCTGATTTCTTTTGCATGCGAAGTTGAACCTGGACAGCTTGAGAGCACAATGATGTCAGGAATATCCAAAGGGAACTTCATCAATGACTCTGTTGGCAGTAGGAACTTCCACTCAGAATTGGGCTAGAGAGAGAGGCTGGAAAAGGGGGAGCCAGCCCAAGTGAAGGCTTCTCTTATGCTGCGTCACTGCCTCCCTGTGTGACACAGGGCCTCTTACTTAGACCTCACTCAGCTTGGTTTACTGCAGATTGAATGAAAAGTGCTTTGACGTTTTATGCTCGTTACTGTGTCACATTGGCAATAAGATAGTTAAGGGTCTCCCAGGGTTTCTATGACAAGCTCCTTATTTGTGACACTTGATTTTTCTCCCAGTTTGATTGCAGATGGCCTAAGTACACAGGGTTTGTCAGCTCAAATGCGTCTGTGTTCCAAGGGGCACTGCTGAGATACAATTTATGACGATGGCTTATCATTTTTAGAGCTGCATAAGTGAGCTCTGTACATAGCAAACGAGATGCAGTTCCTGTCTAAAGGAGCCAAGTGGATGATTCAGAAAGTTGCAATAGGTGCTAAACAGGCCACTTGTAGGAGCTCCAGAGCAAATAAGAAAGCTATCAAACAGTAATGGGAGAGGGAAGTGGTGAAGATTTTGTAAAGTGGGGCCTGAAATGTTGCACAAGCACTTTTTCTGCTGCCATTGTATTGGTGCATTGTCCTTGCACACATTGCTGCTGTCCTGGGGAAGAGGCCTGCAGTGACAATAGTTGCATTTACCTCCCTAGTGCACGGGAAAGAAACAAGGCCTCGCTTCAACCTCTTCCTTTTTTATTCCTTTCCTGGGTTGTGTGTGGTATGTTCTCCTTCCTTCCCCTGCCTGTTATTTGACCTGACCCATCTTTTCTTGTTTCAGGTCCCCAGGATCTACTGGGAGCTCTCAACAAGGCGCGTCCTTCTCATGGAGTTCATGGAAGGGGGGCAGGTGAACGACAGAGCGTACATGGAGAGGAATGGCATTGATGTCAATGAGGTAGGTTCTCAGCCATTTCTGAACTGGGCATGATGGGCAATGCAAACCTGATGTTGGACAGGAACACTGACAGAACGGGAAGGGGCAGAAAAGGGAGCAGCACATACAGATATGAACAGAGCAATTAATCTGAAAAATCTCGTTTCTTGTGCTCCTGGGAAAGTATATAATCCCTTTTGGGGAACACTGTCCTGTAGGATTGCACAGCTAGAGATATCTTCAAGGAGACAGATTGCGAGTGATAACCATGCTCTTATATTAAATACACCGATGGCTTGTTCCAAGATGGCAGTTCCTGTTATCCTAGAGGAACAGCTTCAGGTTCTGATCTTTTTTTGTCCCTTGTCCTCCCCTCTCTTTCTCCTGCATTAACTTTCTCTAGAGCACAGGATGTAGCCTTTGTAACCCAATAGCTGTCTCTCCTTATAAAGGAGATGTAAATTACAGGCCTTAGGTGATTCTTGTTGCAGGAGTGCTGGAATCTCAGCCATGGTGGTTTGCATAATATTCTGCCATGTGTTGTTCTGGTCTGCTTTCCAAAATCTCCCTCTTTCTTCTGGATGCAACTGGGTACAGTTTTCTTTGCTTCTTGGTCCTATATTGCTGTGAAGTTTTGCTGCCCTTCATTAAATAGCTGCCAGATTCCATTCCTGGAGAACCTACATTTCCCCAATGAGTGAAATAATTTGTATGTGTGGCATGATGTCAAAAGAGTGCTGGGGATTCTTTGTTGCTAAGAGATTCTTGAGGAAAAGAAGGCATTGCTTCCAAGAAGGTCTGAGAAGATGCCTTGGGAAAGGGTTTTGTCATTCAACAGTGTAAAGCCACACGTCTCAGTGCGTGAGTGCTGATTGAGGCAGTGCTGCTTGCTTTTCCCCTTGTGCCCTATTGATGAGCCTCAAAGTTTCACTTGGTTGATTGGCTGTCAAAGAGGTACAGCATAAAATCAATTGTACTTTGTCCATACACTTAATTCTGAAATCCGAACGCTTCCTCTCTCTCTGCTCTTCTTCCTCTCCACTCCCTTTCTATCCATGGCAAAATTCACGTGGCATTGGTTAGGACATACCAAAGACTTTTCAGGGAACAGGAAATGTGAGTTTGGTATGCGCCACAAGGGGAGAATGTTATGTGTATCTTCTCAGCTGCCTCCCTAAGTCAGTCTGAGGTCTGCCAAATTACAGGACCGAGTAACCTGCCTTTTCTCTGCGTAGATCACCTCTTCCTCTGGTCTTACACCCAGCAGAAGCCAATTAGGCTTTTTCTAGTAACTTCTACAGGCAAAAAGACAGGCACCTTGTCACGTGTTTCTCCACTGAAATACAGGAAAGTGCAAAGGTTAAAGTAGGTTTTAAGACTGTCTTTCCATTCTAATTGTGATGAACAAGCCAAGGTCAGTGGGCAGTAGTGAATGACCTTCTCTTCCCAGCAAGAAGTCTAGTCCATTTTCATTAAAGGGACTTCTTAAATGACTCACCTGTAGATAGTGCAGTCTCTATTCTTTCACATTTCCATCAGGAAGAATTTAGAACATTTGGGTCGCTAGTATTTCTCCTCCCTCCCAGCAGGGCATCAGAGAGATGTTTGTCAGCTGTTCAGAGGTAGACACAATTCTTTCTCTGTGTCTATTTTGTGCTGATGATCTTTCTTTGTATTTACCAAGGTAAGTACCTCAATGATGCATCTGGTCTGCAAAGAGCACCATTGTGTGACTCGTGAGAATATGATAGCTCATGTACTTTGTTATCAAGAGATTTAAAAAGTCTCGTCCATGGCAGAACACCCAGTCAGCTCCATTCACCCAGACAGAACAACTGGTCAAAAGTGAGTTGTTTCTTTGAGTGAACATGTCTTACATAAGTTCTTTTCTTCTGCTGTATGGGCAGAGGTCAAATCTAGCCCACAGCACTCAGACACAAAACTGAATATTTCTCAATATTCAGTCTTGAAACTGGCAGAAAGGCTTGTTCTGATGCATTAGCAAGAGGACTCTTGAACAATGTTCAGATTTTGAACAGGGCTTCCTCAAAGTTCTTGGGCAGCAGATCTGTTCCGATAGGAGAGATTTAGGATGAAAATTTAGCTCTTATTTTTGTTCATCCACCCCTTTTGTAAGGTTGTTTTGTGACATCTTGGCACAATAGGTTCCATGCAGCAAGGAAACAACATATTTTGCTGGTCTCTAAATGATGTCTAAAATGTATTTAAAAAAAAAAAAAAGTTGTCAAGAAGCTCTTTCTTACAGCAAGGTATAAGCCTCAGAAGTTTTGGCAATCTGTCAGTTATATGATGTTACTCAGCTCAGTTGTAGGATTCGACATTTCTGCAGTTTCAGTACCTGTGCTGAGCTGTTCTTTGTCTCTTTTCTCTCTCTGTCCCCCAAAGTTAATGATTATCTTTTACTGATTGCCAACGAAGTAATCAAAGGAGTGGATACTAAGCCCCTCAGAAGCATGTGATGGGGAATAAGGTCTGTTATTATGGCCACAGGGAGATGGTAGGAGCCATGCACACCCCAGACCACTTCTCTGATGAGGTGCAGCAGATGAGACAAATACAACCAAGGTCCATTATCAGCTGCTGCTGTTGATGCCATGGGTAAGGAGCTTCATGGCATGGTGGCAAAGTGAACAAAAGGCAGTAGGCACTGAAAGGAGCATGAGGAGGGGGTGGCAACAAAGGCTTCAAAAGTATGATGTGACTTAGACAGCAATTCTGGCTTTTAAGAGATGCATTAGCTCCCTGTAAATCACCTCAATCTATCTATCTATCAACTCCTCTATCATCTTACTCCATTTTGTTTTACTGGGCAGAGGAATACGAGTCTTCACTAAGCAGGATTTCTCTTGTGTGACAACGCAGCCTTGAAAAGCAAGCTGAGCCTCTCTCCTCTAAATGGAAAGGATCCCTGAGGTGAAAGCTCCCTTCAAACCAGGTTACTGACATTTACTTAATACCGTCTGTAGCAGGATTATCATTAAAGCTGCCCAAAAGCACATTAATCTCTCTGGATCCGTCCAAGCGCTGGACTGTAATGGCATTTAATCAGAGAAGGCTTTGATTTCTAAAGACAAGTGCAAACACTGAAATATCTGCCTGTGGAACAGTTACTTATTCATGTGTAAGTGTAGCCGAGGATGAGAATGCAGCTAGGATATTGACAATGGGAGGGAAGCCTGGAGAAGGGAGTTACGAGGGAATGAGCTGGCATGAATTTTGAGGGAAGACCAGGGTTAAGAAAGGGGCTGCTTGGAAACTGGGCTGTTCCTGTTTCAAGACACAAGTTACATGCTTGCTTGGGAACATACGTTTGGAGGAGGTGGGCAGAGCAGAGAAGGGAGGAAAAATGTAGACTGAGGGGCTGTCAAGTTGTTTGTAGCATACATAGGAGGAAAGGAAGGCTACTTAGAGCAAAGACTTCTAAAGAAGACCTCAGATGGCACACATGCCCACTTTGCACCTATTCTGATTTTAACTGATCCATTTAGAAAGACCTCATCCATATACAAATCTTGACATCATCTCTGATCTGCTGCATAGGTCTTCCTTGTTCCTCCTTGTAGGTGCTCTGACTATCTCCGCAGAGGCTGCTGGATCAGCGGGCTATGGGAGCTGTGGAGCTTAGAGGTCTTGTGGCACATGCTGTATTGCCTGCAGGTAGCCAGCCAGTACTGGCAGGCAGGTGGAGAGCTCACCATGATTGCCTTGGTTTGTGTTGGAGTCAGGAAAGGAAATGGTGCTGTGTGCTTCAGCTCACTGAGTGCCTGGTCATGGGCTGTGGATGATTCAGAAGTCAGTGAAACATTTTGTCCAGCTGAGAAGTGAAAGCAAACAGCTAAGATACTTAAGATGAGCTACTGTGTGCAATTATTGCCATCTGTCACTTCATCCTATTGTGGCTTTTTGCTTCCTTCTGTTACTAAATGGAATCCTCACTGCAATGATATCTCTTAGCTCAATAAAGAGCTCAGCTACCTTCTGATGGTTGACAGCTTTGCAACTTGAAATATGCTTTCAGTGTGGGATTTACCCTTCTGCCAAGAGCCAGGAGCTGCTGGCTTGGGGCTGCTAAAATTTAAATGGGATTTCCCAGGGTGGAATCCTTTTGTCAGTGCAAGTATGGAAACCTCTCATGTCTCAAGTATTTGTGCTTATAAAACTCAAGTGTTAGATGAAATGGAGCGTGGAGTTCTTGGGGAAAATGGTTATTCTTGCTCTTTGCACCTGCTGATTTAGTCTGGGGAGAGGTTTCCTTACAGATTCTCCTACGTTTCTTCTTGCCTGAAGCTTAATGACAGTTCACAAGGCACTGGTAAACAAGGATGATGACCTCCAGCATTTCCAGCTTCTGAACTATGCAAAGATACCACATAAAGAGTTAAATTACACACAAACCCTTCTCTTACTGGAAGTCAGTCTCAAGTGTAAGTGTGAATCAATTGCTCAAGAGTCTCAGCAAGATGCTTTATGTTAAATCCAAGGAAATACAACTCAATTTAAAGCCAAGGGAAAATGATCCCCCTGTCCATTTCAGGCCTGACAGAGATGCAAATAACAAATGAACAACAACTGGTCTTCTCTGTAGAAACTTACTAAGCTAGCCCCTCAGTTCCCTGGCTAGTTAAGTCAGAATATTTCTTCCCATTTAAATGCAGTAGAAGATGGGGCATCGAGCAGGAAAATAATTTCTTTAGTTCCCAAAAGAGGGTATGGGGCATGCTAGGAGTACACTCTGGAAGCCCTAAAAGCTGCTCCAGAATCTTAATGACATCTTATGTGTCCAGATATCACCTTGCTGTGTTGCTAGATCAGTAGATAGCAACAGTGCTACGTTACAGAGCGCTGTGTTTTGATCCTCACAACTGCATCATAGAGGACAAAGTGTGAAATTGGATCTCTTGTGTGTGACCATCCTAATCTTCTATGGACAAGAGCCATTTCAGAGCAGAGACATACAGCAGGCTTCAGATTGTGGCTCTTCTCTATCCACACCCTTTGCTAATTTGACACCAGTTTAATTGGGCAGGATTGTACTAGCAGGATTAAGCAAACCCTTAGACGATGGCCATAATAACAGCTGCAGAAGAAAGCAAAAACCCAATACGCTCTTCAATCCAATTAACCTTCGATTAAGGTTCCAAAATCAATGCTATTCTTTTGGCCTGAGGAGCTAATATTGAGCCCTGAGAAATGAGCTGCACAACGACCTTTACTTTTAATGAGATCAATAGAAGTTAGTGTCGCCATGTCTTAAAATAATTGGCAAATATTACAGCCAAATTAAGGCCGGAGACTAGTATCTGCTCCTGATCTAAAGAGACAGTCACAAATGGAGGTGGGACAAGAAAAGATAGTGCCCTATCAGGCAGTTTCATCTGGGTCTTATCAGAGGCAGGCAGTGAGATCAGCTCTACAATGACCATGCACAGGATGATGTTTTTCTTTGCCCTTCTTCTTTGTGTCAGTTGGAGGCACGTAGCCAGGACTGCTGCAGATTACTCAGGAGGCCAGGAAAGTATCAGTGACTTTTCCTGGATAACTCTGGCCAGTTTTTTACATTGCAGCTGCCAGTGAACATGGTATATCTGCCGTCTTGTTGCTAAAGGAGTTTTGCACTCACTCTCTTGCTAACTAGGCATATCAGCCTGGTGTTTGTAAGGGTTTTTATTTGTGATGGACTTTCCAGTGCTTTGTTATTATCAGGTTGTTCTGTCAGCTGGGCATGCTGTTTTGTTAAGAGGTGGCTTGTATATACAAGAAGAAATTCATCACTGCTGCTACCTGCGCTATGGTTTGGGGTCCTCTGAATTAGATGACAAAAAGGCAGTAGGTGTACTTGGTACGCTGCGTATGAGTCAGCTTAACAGAAAGGGTGGGGATTAGTAGGGAAGTTGCAAAGTAGGTGAGAAACTGATAGAGGCAATGGTAATGAGAGGAATTATCACAGTGGAGTTTTGCAAGGTTTGCTCTTCAAACTGATCTTCATAATTTCAGTAATGACCTTGACACAAACAGAGCTTTGTGAAAGAGGTTGTGAATGGCACCAGTTTGGGATGTTTTGTCATTGTAGAGGATTGAAGTAGCAATTGCACTTGGTGGCCTTGAGGACTTGAATGATAGAAAGGGATAAAAATGAGAAATACCAAGTGAAAAGCCATGCACTTAAAAGCTAATGAGAAGAGTTTCCTAAATATGCTGGGAGTTATCAGAGGGAAGTGAATGGAGTTAAATCCTGCTGGAGGCTGGTCACTAGTGGTGTCCCTTGGGGCTCTGTACTGGGGCCAGTTCTCTTCAATATCTTTCTCAGTGATCTGCATCAGGGGATCAAGTGCACCCTCAGTAAGTTTGCAGACATCACCAAGTCAGGTGTGAGTGACCTCAGGTCAGGTGTGAGGAACCTCCTACCTGCTCAAAGGTAGGAAGGCTCTGCAGAGGGATCTGGATATGGGACGACTGGACCGATGGGCTGAGGCCACCTGTAGGAGGTTAAACAAGGCTGAGTGTGGTGTCCTGCACTCGGGGCATAACAAGCCCAAGCAGTACTACAGGTTGGGGGAAATGTGGCTGGAAAGCTGCTGGGTGGAATGGAACAGGGGGGTATTGCTTGATAGTTGGCTGAATATGAGCCAGCAGTGTGCTCAGGTGGCCTGGCTTGTATCAGAAACTGTGGCCAGCAGGACTGGGGAAGCGATCATCCCCCTGTACTCAGCTCTGGTGAGGCCACACCTCAAATCAAATACTGTATTTAGTTTTGGGCCCCTCATTACAGGAAGGACATCGAGGTGCTGGAGCGTGTCCAGAGAAGGGCAGTGAAGCTGGTGAGGGGTCTGGAGAACAAGTCTTATGAGGAGTGGCTGAGGGAACTGGGGTTGTTTAGCCTAGAGAAAAGGAGGCTCAGAGGAGACTTTATCATGCCGTACAGTTATCTTAAAGGAGGCTATAGCAAGCATTTTTATATCCTGTAAGCATTTTTTTCCAATATTAAAATATTGGGTGGAAAAGGTGTGGTTTGCCTGACACAGTGTCACGGTCATGTCATATCACGTGGCAATGGCAGGTTGCTATTTGCGTTGGCTGGTGAGGACACAGGCTTTCTTGGTGGCTGTAGTCGTCGTGTTCTGCTGCAGCACAGAGGGACAGATTGAACTTTCTTGGCAATAACACACCTTCTGGCAATAGGCAAGGATGTGCCTCGGGCCAAAGTTCGAATTTGGTGTCAATCTGACATATCAAGCTCAGCTCTGCTTGCTGACTGGCACGTTTTTTTATTGTTTCTTATAAGGTTATGCCTAAATTATCCTATTCTTGATTACACCTGCTTCTACCTAGTTGTATTTCTCATAGCACATTCAATGCTACAAGTGCCTCTGTTTCCTTGGTATTCAAGCCTTTTAAAATTGGTAGACCGTCTTTTGTCTGGTATTCTTTAGCCAACTCCAGAGCCGTCAGTTCTTTTAATTTTTTTCCTAAGTACATTCTTCCTGCATCCTGCTCATTTATTTGCTTTCTCTAAACTCGCTCCATGTTGTCTGCATCTCTCTTAATGAGGTGTCTTGAAGTGAATGCAGGATTCCAAGGGTGATTATCATTATTCTTTTTTACCATGCGCAGCAAACAATGCTGGGAGACCCTGGTATTTATAAGGACCTTGTGTTGGATGATAAACAGGGAAAGGAATGATGCCCTCACTGTGTCATAACAAAATGCCTGTGTGTTTACTTTGGTCTTTGCTTCCGTAAATCATTACAACCTTTTGTCTAATTTGCTATGCACCTTCACCCTGAGGTCTTACACAGCCTGAATGCATGCTGAATTCCACTCTTCTCCTGAGCAGAGGTTTTCATGTGTTCATTTTCTCATTTCACCTGACTGCATTCTTCCAAAGTGAATTGTTTGTAAGTTATTTGTCCAGTGGCGTTTTCAGTAAGGATGCACCGAAGGCCAGTAGTGATGGGGCACTGGAGAAAGGAAAAGAGGGGTCAGCATCTGTGGGAAGTTTGGTGACATAGATGGCAGGTTCTTCCAATTGCTTTTCCACAAGTGTTTGAAGAACCTTATTCTATGAATATTCAAAAGGTAAACTGTGTTGGCTGGTGATTAATTTGGAAAACCATGTACTGCTGTTAGTCTTCCCTGACCAGGGGAGCCTGTATACACTCCAAGCACCAAGACAAACTGATCCCCTAGGGCACCCTGTCTGGGAATCTCTCTTGACACTGCTTAGAGGGTGTCAATAGAAGATGAGTGCTTTGGAGTTTAGGGGAGTTCACTCCAGGCAAATTACTGGGAATCATGGTCAGTAGTCACTGAGGTCTCAGAGAGAGAAACTCAAAAAGCAAGCACACGTGAAACAACAGCCCTACAGTTATCCACGCATGAACAAACACTCATTGACATATACTTTTTCTGATACCAAGAAATCATATTTTTGCTAATATACAGGCACAGAACTGTACCAAACATACATTACCTGCTCCACAGGTTGTAGATGCATAGGTCTTTTGCAAAGCCTTGTATCTCATCCAGAGAGCAAGCTGTGTCAGTGGCGGTACTTGTTGCTGCTTGCTGCTGTGTGTAATGATGATGTGAGTTCTAGGAAAAAGATGAAAACTTGAAGAAGGAATATATTTACCTTTATTTTTAGTTTTCCCTTTCCTGTCCCAGTCTCCTTTCTCTGGCCTCTTTGGGATGTAGAGCTAGAAAGCTGGGAAACTTTGAGAAAAACAGAATTCAATTTTTACATTCCTTTTCCTTTCCTTTCCTTTTTTTTTTTTTTTTTTTTTCTTCTCTCTGAATCACTAGTGAAAGTCTTTTTGTACTAAGTTTAAGAATCCTGTAATAATAGCCACATTTCAGTACTTCAGTAAGTGCACATTAGATAACTATGTACAGAAAATGAAGTTATGTAAGTAAAAAACTTACAGCATTGGACACATGACACATCTGTACCAAAAGTCCTATATATAGTATATGTGTCTTTGATGACTCGTGGAGCTATATTGCAATTAATGTATGTAAGGGCATCGTGGTTATTTCTTAGCTTTTTGCTCTAGAAACATGAATTCCTTTTGTCTGAATTATAATGATGGGTCACTATTTTTATTTTATACTCTGATTTCTAGAAATATGGCCTTCCTTTTTGTTTAGAACTCAACAGCATTGATGCTTTCTATCTTAAATTAATTTCTCTTCAATTTTAGAGGTATGTCAGCAGCAAAAATAAGCTAAAATACTTTAGTGTGCAGCTCCATCTCTTACTCTAAGTAAATTTATTTTTTTCAAAGGTAAAGATTGTTTTATTTTATCATAAATCCCTGTAACATATTTTTTGTATGCTAACTAAATTATACGGAATGCTTTCCTCTCTCTTAAAGAAGCTGTAAAGTTTAGTTTCAGTGCATTAACTACTGGAAATATTCAACGCTGTACTCTAGGGAAGTAAATACAAGTATGGCAGAGAAGGGAGAGGGGATGGGGAAGTAAAGGTTGTCTTGTACCCCTGAGCAAGGCTGTGACCCCTCTAAGGTGACCCATGGTAAGGTGGGAAGATGAATCCCAAGCTTCTGTTGTGTTGTGTTTTGGGCTGTAAAAGGCTATGACCAGGATAGTAACCTGTCTGCTGATGGTGGCTCAAGAGGGGACACCTGCCCTGCACCTGAAGCAGTCACGATGTCCAGGTCCACTTCTCCTGGCGTGCAGGTCCCTGGGAGTCTGCATGAATGAATGATTAGCTCAGGACAAACTATGTGACATGTCCTTGACTGCCAGGTTCTACTTCCCTTTTCTAGGCTGTCAGAACATCTGGCACTTTGGACTTTCCAAATTTTACAGCTAAAGCACCTGCGTGGGTGATTTGGCATGGAGCAGCATCCCCATGATTCAGTAGTCGCTCCAGGTGCCACCTGAGGGAAGGGGGGCTGTCCCACCTGCTTCTACAGCTGTCCCTGCTGCTGTGCTGCAGGAAGGGTTCCCATGTGTCCTTCTCACTTGTAGTTACTTGGGCATTCCTCATCAGGATGCTGTTCTGCACCTGGCTGGTCTGCTTCCAGCTGCTCTCCTGGGCTCTTGGTGGCTCAGCCAGACCTGGAGCTCCGCATGCCCTGTCCTGATGCAGTACCGTGGCATTGTTCTGTGGCTCCCTGAACAGCCACTGTGCTCCTCTCAGAGGTGGCTGCATTTCACAGGTGGGTAAAGCAAGCCCTTTCCTAGCTGTCAGGTTTTCTGCAGGACAAGCTGTCGTTGGTATAACCATTACCTCTTCCGTCCCCTCCGCTTGTGGGGACAGCTGCCTGTTTGCTGCTTACGTCGTGTGTCTCCTTGAAATCATTTATAACGATTGACTTTTAATTGTCTTTTAATTGCTTGTTCAGCACTCTGCTGTGGAGCACTGTGCCACTTTCTGACGGCAGGGAGGACCAGCAGTGGGATGTCAGGGTGAGAGGTTGCTGTGCTGGTGTGGTGAGGGATTGATCTGAGGTCCTGGGGATGTTCAGTAGCTCCTAGGAGATGTTCACTTTAATAACATCTCTGGGTGATGAGAAGCAGTGGCATGGAGGGACACGGCAATGACAGGATGATTTAAACAGCTTTTCTGTGCTGCTTCATCTTCACAGACATCGTAAATCAGATTAGTGTGGGACTGAGGAAAGGAAGGGGGAGAGTAGGGGACAGTGTGGTGGAGGGAGGGCAGAGGGAGCCTGCGTTCATTCCGGTAAGCAGACAGGCAGGCTGATCTTCTCCCACCCCTTCTCTACCGGGCCCTGCTGTCATCCGTGGAGGAAACACCTGAGTCTTCATGCAGGTGGCATTTCACCCACCCCAGCAGCTTCTTCAGTACCTTCCCTGTCAGTGTCTATCTGCCACCATCTGCTGTCTCATTTTCCTCCTCCTTACCAGAAACCCCATTCCTTCCCACAGGACCAAAACCCTCATTCCTAACCCACATTCCTACCGTTTTTCCTGCCAGAAAATGTTCGCAAATAACCCCTAACCCTGCAAACATCTTCGTGATACCCCGTGTGGATCCCTGTGCAGCAGACACCAGCAGCTGTACCGTGCATTTGTCAGCACGAGGGGTCCCAGGAGCCCTGTGTGGGGACGCTGGCATGTGCCAGCCCCTTGCTCCCCCTGTGCTGGCACACAGGGGCTGCCTCCCCTCTCCTCCCTGGCACGCACCCTGCTGGGGGTGGCAGTGTGTGACCCGCTCCTCTCTCCTTACAGATCTCTCGCAACCTGGGGAAACTCTACAGTGAAATGATCTTCGTGAATGGCTTTGTCCACTGCGACCCGCACCCAGGCAATGTGCTGGTGAAGAAGTGCCCAGCCTCTGGCAAGGCCCACATTATCCTTCTGGACCACGGGCTCTACCAGGTGTGTAACTGGGGGCGCTTCCAAGGCCCTGCAGGGCTGCTGGTGGGTGTTGGGCTGGAAGAGCGTACCCAGCTGCAGCCTTGCTCCTCAAAGCCTGCATAAATACATTTTTCCTATTACTCCCATAACCCTCCAAGGGCATCTCCTGGCTCTGAAGTGGGGGATAGGGCATGGCTAGGGGGCACAAGGCTTTCCTCCTTGTTCCCTGCCCTCTGCGAACTTCTGAGGGCCGTGTCTCCCTCCCCAGGTGCTGAGCGAGTCGTTCCGCATGGACTACTGCCGCCTGTGGCAGGCCCTTATCAAGGCTGACATGAAGAGGGTGCAGAAGTACAGCCGGCGGCTCGGGGCAGGGGATTTGTACCCGCTTTTTGCCTGCATGCTCACCGCCAGGTCCTGGGAGTCCGTCAACAGGGGCATTGACCGGTCACCAGTCTCAGCCAGCGAGGTAGGACCTGTGTGCCCTCCCCTGCTGCGTGTCCTCCTTCTTGGGTACCTTCCCTGTTCTAACCACGTGTATCACTGATACCAGAGTGATACTGGGCAACCCCTGGCAGCTCCATAGCAAATTCTGCCTTGGCAGCTGAGCTAGAGTAAGCCAGGAATTCTTCTATGCTGTGTGTTATAGCGGCTAAACTTAATCTCCCCATTTTACTTGTCATGGGCTGCTTAAATTTTGTATGATATTTTAATGGCTAAGTGTTCACCGGTTCTGGCAGGAGAAACATTTGTAGATCAACCTTTTCTTAAAATGAAAAGGAGTGTTTAATGCAGCTGTGCAGGGAACCAGCAAGGAGGATAGGGTGAGGTAGAGGAGACATAAAGGCCTAGTGGGAAGATACGAGAAGGATAATGCATTATCACTATTCATGTAAATGACTATCAGCACTGATACAAACTCCTAAAAACCCTCGGAAATTACCTCCCAATCAGAAACCCTATTAACTTGGAGTCAAGGTTGCTTAACTGCAGATTCTGTCAACTCAATCACTACAAATCTAGGAAATTGCCACTTATATTCTCCCCGCTTTCCTATCCACACATGCTGGGATCCTTCTCACGCCTGCTAGCACTCCTGACACACACACATTGCCTTAAGAATAGTAGCAGCCCCTGCCAGCTGTGCTTTTTTTAGAGGTGAGCCTATAGTGATGTGATTTCAGGAAATGGACCAGAGTCTGTAGGGAGAAACATGTTGTATCCTATGGTTTGTTCTTATCTGCACACATTTGTAGCAGATAGAATGAAATTAATTTAAGTAGCATTAAAATATCGTTCTGTGAAATCCTCTCCTGGAAATTCCTTTGGGTTGGTGTTTCGTTTTGATGGATGGGGCTGAATTTGCTGTGCTGGCTCACCATTACGCGCAACGATGAGAA
Source organism: Aythya ferina (assembly GCF_964211825.1). Taxonomy (NCBI): domain Eukaryota; kingdom Metazoa; phylum Chordata; class Aves; order Anseriformes; family Anatidae; genus Aythya; species Aythya ferina. Next base: position 38,337,661 of record NC_140301.1, on the reverse strand, counting down.
GGTTGGATACCTGGGGTAACAGACCCCCCCCTGTAATTTGATTGCTTCCTACCTGAGTTAATTTTCTGCATATCAGAAATAATATAATGACTGTTAAGCAGATCTATGCTTGATCTGTGGAGTTCTGGAGCTGGTAGCTCCAGAAGAAAATTCAGAGACACCACAGTGAATCTACACAGAGCTGGCTCCAGTCCAAAAGGCCAGCCTTGAACCTGAGCTCACAAGTGGTGTTTGTCCTAAGCTGGCTCATGTAAGTTATGCAGAGCTGTGGCTGTGGCTGCACGGTGCACTGTGTGGGCTAATGAACTTTGTCAGAGCTGAATTGCTTGTATGGAGCCAACTCTGTTGTCTTGGCCTGTATGACACAATTAATGCTGAAACTAGATAATCCTGCAGCAGATAATGGGGAGCTGAGCAGATTTACTGTGACATTAGGAAATGAGCTGCTGCTTGCCCTTAGTTTAGAGGTGAATTGGAAAGATCGTATCAGCAGCAAGAGCCAAGTGCCCCTGTAGGCAGGTGCCATCAGCACAGAGCTCGGGTGAATGTGCTTGAGGATGGATTGGCAGCAGAGTGGTCTGAGAGACAAGTAAACCCTCCTGATACAATATCTTAGCTGTAGTGTGCTGTGTCCAGCCTGGGGCACTGCCTCTTGAGAAAGGTTTGATGAAAGTGGGAGAGGCCAGTGGGAAGCAGCAAGGACTGATGGTCAAGCAGATGCAACTCATGAACTAAGGCTGAGCAAGCTAGGGCAGAAAAAGTCCAGAAGAGTGCAGGCTGAGGGGAGATGTAAGTGGGATTTTCAAATCTGGTAAAGACAGATTGCAAACACGACAAGAAATAATGGGTTTAAAGTTCAGCTAAGGAGATTTTGGTAATAACACGAGTAAAGCAGGATCTAATGGCAAGGCCAGAGAGATGCTGGTGTGGATGGTCTGGGGAGGATGCGGGTCACATCACTGGAGGGTTTTAAGAGCAGGCTAGGCAAACGTGTGAGGGTTGCCATAGGTGTAGTTGTTCCTGCCTTGAGCCAAGGCCGGGCAGCTGACCGCCCAGGGTGGCTGCTAGCCTTATCTCATCAGATTTTGTTTGTGTTTTGTTGCATCCTGCAGCAGCCTCTGCGACTGCAGCCAAGGGGCTTTTCTCAGGTCCTGTGGCATAGCTCATTTCTTCCTCCGTGCACAGGCTTCACCCTTCACAGAAAATGACAGGTCTGATGACAGATCTTGTGGTTGCTTTGTGATGTGTACAAACAGCTGGAGCTAAAAATAAAAAGGAAAGAAATAGAAAAGAAAATCTATGCATGGAAAATAAAGTAGCCTCTGCAGTGATGCTGGCAAGGATGAGAGATAAGAATATCAGGAAGAAATTTTCTGCCAAGAAATACTGGAACAAAACATTTAATGTTTAGGAGAGCTAAGCATCTTCTTGCTGAAGATTTGTGTGTTAGATTGGTGATGGAGGCAGGACAGAAAGATTTATGTGTCGACACCAAAACGAACATGATGGTGTGTAAACTGGATACACCTCTGACCATCATGGCCTGCACACGAGATTTGTGTGGGTGTTTTCCTCTGTAATAAGTCTGAAGTTCACAAAGGGTGGGTGTCACATCCCGTACCATGAAATACAGACCTGCCATCGCTCACTCCACAGAAGAGAAGGTTTTAGAGCTGTCTTCTCTCCCCCCCAAAGGAGCCTCACTCTCTGTAAGAAGTCATTTACTACCCTTTGCATGTGTCCTGGTGGTTTCAGGAGATTTCAGGTGTTCCAGGGACTCTTTCTGGATTTCCTCATATGGGTCTAGATGGACCTGTAGTCTGACACAGATGACAGTTCTGTGGTCTTTTGGGTTAGCATAAAAGTCTGCATAATGCTTTCACGCCTCCACTGAGCTGCACTGAAGACAGGGGACTAAGCTAAGCTTAGAAAAGAGCTCCACTGGTGTATCATGAAGCCATCAGTTGCATGGGACGGCAAAATGCACATGGCAGGGAGCAGCCTGCTTGTCCTTGCAGCATGCCTGACCTCCCAGGCAGTCCTGTGGTACTTGCAGCACTGCCAGCATTGGGTCTGTTGAGGTGAGACTCAGTCAGAAAGCTGCAAGGGCAGTAATGAAACGGTGGTGTGGTCTGCCTGGGCCAAGAGCTGAGATAGCAACAAACACCCTGTTCTCCTGAGAGGCTGTTAATGCTGCCTGTAAGGTGAAGGGGCCTTATCTCACTGAAGGGCAGGTGGAATATAGCAAGAGTGATGTGTGCCTATGCAGTGAGTGCTGGGGACAGCCAGCTGCCTGCTGCAAAACAGCAGGCAGAGCTCTTTAGCACCTGGCTGAGTCATGGTCTGGCAAAACGCTGTATCCTCCTGCCAAATCTCGGCTGCGTCTGGACGGGGGTTTCCCGTGCACTCTCAGCTTCTCTCTCCTTTCTTTCTGGCATGGCCTGGCTGACTGCAGGATGTGGAGATCCGGTCCAATGCTGCTGCTTACCTACCCCAGATCACCCAGCTCCTCAACAATGTCCCCCGCCAGATGCTGCTGCTGCTGAAGACCAACGACCTGCTAAGGGGGATCGAGTCAGCCCTGCACACGCGGGCCAGTGCCAGCTCCTTCCTCAACATGTCTCGCTGCTGCATCAGAGCTGTTTCCACGTGAGTGTCTTCTCCAGGCGCCGGGGCCCAGACATGGAGCAGCCTCCAGATCAGGAGGGCTGGCTGCTCCCTGGGAGCCAGGAGCCAGCAGGCCAAGGGCCAGTCCTGAGCAAGGCAAGCAGGGCAGGGCCTGTGATGCTGACCAGGTTCAACCAAAAGTCCATATCATAATGCAACATCACGGGGATAAGGCAGGTCCAGGGGCAAAGGAGGAAGCTGACCTATAGGGCAGGCAGAGTGGTTGCCAGGCAGGTCTGTAGGGACAGAACAGGGCTGAGGTTAAGCCAGGGGGTCAATGTGCTCATACCTAAGTACTCCTCCAGTACTGGGCAGGCACTGAAGGCCCAGGCCTCAGCTCAGAGAATGCTGAGCCTATAAGCAGAGTGTGTGGAGGAGGCCTCAGGCTAGCCAGAGCCATGAAGGCATATTAGGGCCCTCCACTCAGGGCCCTGACAAGGCCTGACTTGGATCTTGACCTCTTACCCTTAGCAACGGACCCTTCCCACTCATTAGAGCATCTGCTGAGGTCTGACCCCTACTCAGTTACACACCTCTTTCTGTGCTGTTCTTGCTGCCATCAGCCTCTCCACAGGGCAGGTGTGTGACCTTGCATCTGGGGACAGGGATGGAGGTGCAGCCCGTGGGATAAGCTTTTAGGGTTTGGCCCTGTAACCCAGAAGAAGGCAGGGTGCCTATTACAGGCATCAGCACTGGGAAGTATTTGTGGGTAGGAAAGATCTGCCAGTTCACTGCTGCCTGCTTCTGCAAGGTGTCGGGGCTGACTGTGACGATGAGGCTGGTGTTCAATACCCAGGAATAGGAATCATGCAGCTGATTTCCACCTGTGAGTCAATTCATTTCCCCTACCTCAGGTTCCTCCTCCTTGCAGAAGAAATAACTGCAGTTTGTCTGAATGGTGAGAGAAATGCAAGGCCCAGTTAACCTTTGCTTCTAAAGAAAGGTGGAGAGTTACTTTTCTTGGAACCAGTGTGTCAGGATTGTTGGACTCCTACGAATGTACTACCGGGAAGGGCTACAGGGGTGTAGCCATGGCCCAGGCTCACTACACGCAGTGGGAAGGGAGCTGGGCTCACACAGGAGCAGGCTGACTCTTCTGCCAGATTTGTGCCAGAAAGGGAATCCCCAGCTCCTCAGGAGCATCTCCTTGGAGAAAAGCCCTACTCCTGGGGGTCCCCACTGGTGGTGATTCTCCAGGAGTGGGACGGTCGCCTCCCCTGAGGGGGGTTGGTTGTACTGGGGTTTCAGGACAGGCTGCCTTCCTGTCGGGCTGCATCCTGCTGGAGCTAACTTGGCTGTTTCTCTGTTTTGTTCTAGGTATCAGAGGAGCAAGAGTCACTCACTTTACAGGAGGGTGCAGATCTCACTCACAGAAGGACTGAGCCTGTGGCAGATCAACCTGTATGAACTCTTCCTGTGGCTGAAGGGGTCCCGGCTGGGGAACTGGGTCATTGCTCTCCTGAGCTGGATGCACCATTCCACATACTGACACGAGCTGGTGGGAGAGGCCTGGCTGTTCCCTCTCTCACTGCTGCTCTCCACGGCACATTTGCCTTTCTGACTGTTTCTGTCTATCCTGTGGGCTATTTTTGGGTCTCGTTCCTTGTTACATGCTGCACTGTCCTTGCATGTTACAGCATTAGCTCTCTCTGTGGCAGCAAGAGGTGGAGTAGGTACCAGGGCTCTGCTGATTTATGGGTTAGGAAAGGGAGGTGTGGAGTACCGTGTGTCAGGAAGGGCATGGTGCTTTCTCTCCCCCTTTGAACAGGGGAAATTCCACACAAATTCCAGTGGAACTGCACTGGAAGCAAAAGCCTTTCCTCAGCTCTTTCTTAAACGATCCTAAAAAAATTAAGAGAATCACAGCCCTGCCTAGAATGCCCCAAAACATTTGTCTGACCCTCAGAGAAAGCTGGTATATCCTTTAAAAATCCGATAGGGTTTATATTAGTTATTGCAGAGTCTCCCTGCAAGTGCCTGTGTGTTTCTGGACTTTCCCAGGTCCATTTCTTTGCAGTTGAAGTGGGGGAAGGGGACAGTGGTCCTTCTTCTTTTCCAGGATTCAGGGAAGGCAGGAAGGATGACGACTCAGGGCTCTGAAACTGCTGGTAATGTACGTGTACTGTACAGCGCTGCCACACAGCAAAATAAATGTGTTGCATCAAAGACATTTGTGGGAGGGATGCTGGCTGTACACTCCGGTTGACATTGTGGCCTCTGACCTCTGTCCTGTTCCCGTTTCTCCATGGAGTGAGTGATGCCAGGCAGTGCTTGTTAACTCCTTGCAAGTCAAATGAAAAGCCATCTTGCTCTGTCCTCTGCTCAAGAGGTTTGTCCCACGTCTGGGTCCTCTGGTGCTGTGTCAGATGTGTTGGGATGGGCTGGGGTGTTGTTCTCCTGGAGGACACACCGCTCCTTGCCACCCAGATCCGTGCTGAGCCTGCCTCCTCCCTGGCTGCAGCACATCTGTGAGACGTCATCATCCCCGTGTTGCACATCGAGCATTTCGCCTCGTCCCTGCCCGTGACATCTCACTGCTCCTGCCTCAGATGAAAACCTGCCACTTGCTCGGTGGTGCAAGTGATGGGTCTGATGGGTCTGATTCTGCAGCTATGGGATGGCCACTAAGAAGCCCTGCCCAGAGGCCTCTCTTATGCCAGCCGTACTTGGGATCCTGGGAGACAGCCCTGCTGCTTTTGAGGATTCCTGTAGTCCACAAGATGGAGGTGGCTGCTGAGATCATTTCAGCTTTTTCATAAATGGTCTTGGTGAAAAGCGGCTTACGTGCAGGGCACAAAGGATGGGCTGGGAACACCCCTTTGCTGCCAGCAAGCTTGCTCAGCAGAGGTGTGTTACTCGGGCACCAGGCTGTGCCTGAGTGTAAGTCCCAAGAAGAGCGTGTGCTGTCTCCATTTGCACGCAGTTTCCCGGTCTGCACAGGTGACTCCTCACCTTGCAGCATGTCCGCTTGGGTGTGAGGGGAATCGGGGGGCAGAAGTGGGGGTTTGTGTGTCTGTCAGTCCTCAATGGCTCTTTTTGGCCCTGTGGGAGAGGGGAGGGATGTAATGCACAAAAGGTACCTGGCTGCATGAGTGCTTGGGCATGAGGAAGGAGGGAGTGGGGAAGCCTGGCTTACAGCAGCGACTGCCTGCGTGCCCACGCACAGACAGCTGCCTCGGGGCTGTCAAAAAGTGGTGTGTGATTGGCAGAGCTGTCGATGGGGAATTACTGAACGTGGGGTTTTGGTCTCCTATGCAGTCAATTGCCTGACCCTGGTGTTAACTCTCTGATCCCTTCCCATGAGGGGGACAGAGGCAGGAGTGACGTGCTGCCTCATCTTTGCTAAGAGCAAAAAAAGAAGCCTAGGTAAGACCAAATGTCCTTGCAAAGCTTGTCCCCAGCCAGTGCAGTGACAGATCAGTGATTCCCCATGCTTGTGGGTTGTGCAACGGTGTCAGGGACTGGACTGGAGGTAATTGCAATGGTGAGACTCCTGAGTCAACAAGGAGTCACAGGGTTAGTGGTCCCGCAGCCTGGATGTGAGTAATCTTTGCTTATGTGAGCAGTCCTGCTGAATCAGTGCCTCTCTTGGGTAATTACAGCTGGGAGGCTGGCTGCTGTGGGTGGGCCTGTCTTGTTCTCTTCAGAGGTAGAGCTCTGCTTGAAAAATTGCTCAGGTGCACTCAGGGAAGTCTGGGAGACCCTCTAGTGATGGTGACCCACTGCGCAGCCCCTTGTAGCTGCCCCTGCAAATCTCCTTACTTACCCACGTCTGTGTATAATGCCCAGAGCACTGCTTGGGCCTCTCAAACATCTGTAGGAAAGCTCATCCCTCAGCAGGACCCTGCTCATGCAGCACCAGCCACACAACTGCTAGCGATGCCGCTTTCAGGGTGCAGGCTCTAAAAGTGGATGGGAACCAGCAGCTCCTCAAACTCGTTTTTGGCAGCAGAAAGCAGGGTGGATTTGAAAGAGCTTTGTCTATTGACATTATTCTCTGCCGGGAGGCTGCGGGCTGTGGAATTAGCAGTGGGGCTCCTCAGTCAGTTTTGCTCAGCTCTCACCATTCCCACAGTCAATCAATGAGGGTTTGCCTGAGGAAAGAACAAGCAAACACCCCGCGTTTGACCCTTTAACATTCCTGCCTTGTCTTTTCGCTGAAAGCTCGCAAAGGTGAATGTGTTAAAAGGGTTTTGAAAAGACACCTCCTCATCCCAGTTGTGGTTGTCAAACACGGGTAACCTGGATCAGCTCTGTGCACTTGGCCTTTCCTTGCAGCCTGAATTTATTGGAGTTCTCACCACCAGCAAATGCCAGCTCTGCTGCTCCACTCGCAGGCGGCATGGGGGCTGCGCTCTGGCTGGGTTCAACTGTGAATGAACTGAAATTTCACAGTGCTCCCGCATGGTCCAAGCACTAAATGCGTGTTGTGAAGCACGCACGTTTGTGGGTTCAGGAGTCTTCCTGAACCCACAAACTCCTTCTGAGGCCTGATGAGGGGTGTGGTTGAGCTGAGGCCAGAGACACCAAAATGATGGGCAACTTTCAGCTCCCGTGGTGTGAAATCCTACGTTGTAGCCTGGTAAAGTCTCACTTCTGAATGTGCTCTGAAATGCTGAGGCAGCAGCAGCCATTTCAGCTGGTACTTAAACATGCATCACTGGGTTGGCTGGAGGTGGAAAGGGGATAGTCAGGGTAAATGGTGTTACCAAGTAAAACTGTGCAGGAATTTAGGGTAGGAAGTGAACAGGCTTTTTTGTATCCACCTGAAAAAAAATAAAGCATTAGTCCAGGCTAACCAGCACAGCCTTTACCTAACACATCCAACGAACTTTAATGATGACAGGTAGGTGGCATACAGATTTGCAGATCAGGGCTGCAGGGTGCCCTCTGCCATCTCACAGGGACGCGTGAACCCAGTGCAGTCGCAGCGTAGAGGCTTTCCAGATGAATCACTGCTTGCATCCTATAGCAAATACACCGAGCCCGGCATGCAGCCTGGCCAGCACCAAAGTCATTCCCTTTCCAAATGACTCCCCTGGGGTCACTGGGGCTGCTTCCTAATGCATCTCTAGGCAGAGCTCTTGCCCCCTGCCACTCTTCTCTCCATGTCCTCCCCCCATGTGTGTCCCTGGATGCGCCACAGCTGCTCCGTGCTCACTGCCTCAAGCTGTGCTAGGTGCAGTCAGCCTGCGAGGCCCAAAGGCTTTCTGCTCCTGATCACCAGTCCTTGGGCGCTGCCAGACGGATGGGGCAATGCCCATCCTGCCCCTGCCTCCTGCAGGAGGAACCAGCCTCGGCTGTTTTGCCATGGCAGGGTGGTGGCCAGGCTGTTAATAGCAGTGGTGGCAGCCCTGCCAGGCAGCAGGCAACTCTTAGAAGGGCAGTGTGAGGATCTCTGTGATGCTGCATGCTCCCAGCAGTTTTATTTTCCTAGTGTGGGTTGGGGGTTTGGGGCTGGGACGGGAGGAGGGTTGAGGAAAGGAAAGAACAAAAGTACAGAAGTGCTCCCCCCCTCCCTATTTTGTTAGTAAATACCAAAAAACAGCGTGACTGTAAACTCATTTGTGATCTTTAAAAGCTCCTGGATTGCTCTGCCTTTTGTTTTGCAGGTCACCCAGACACTGGCAGGCGCGCTGAAGGGTTCCCCCTCACTCCCACAGCCCCACGTGCCACTGCGGCGCGGCGTGATGCTGAGTGAGGCGCAGCCCTTTGCAGGCAGCTCTGAGCCTTTTTTTGGCTCCGTCTCCGTGGAGCTTTCATGTGGCTGCTTCTCTCCCTCCCCCAGCTGGGACTCGTGGGCTTTTCTAAGCTTTTTGTTCCAGCCGGTCAGCCAGCAGCCATCTCTTGCTGGGGATGACGGGCTGGCACATGCGAAGCCCCCAGTTGGGAGGGGGTGCTGGGCCTGCCTCGGCTCCCTGTGGTGCGGGGCTGAGCCGGCCTGGCCCTGCAGGGCAGCTTTCTTGTCCGCCTGGTGTGGGGCTGGCCCTCCATTAGCCCTATCAAGGTGCCCAGGGGCTAGGGTCATCCTCGTCACTCCAGGAGTTGCTCAAAATCTGCCCCAGACTATAAAAGAGCTGGACAGCAGGAGAGTGGCATTAGTAAATCATAAATCACCCTCCTGAGAAAAATCATCCTTCCCAAGTGTCGTAGAGGTGACCACAAGGCCTCCTGCCTTTTTACTCTGGTAAGTGTCACTAGGACCTTCCTGCTGAAAAGAAAACCTACCAGCAAAGTCACGGCCCTGCTGAAAAGGAGCAAGGAAGGGTTGTGGAGGTTGTGGTAGACCCCACACAAACATGAGCTCACAGTGCACTGTCACTGGGACCTGTGGAAACCACATCCAGGGCTATATCAGGAGCGTGGCTGGTGAGGCTGCTTGTTGTCCTCTGCTTGGTGCTGATGAGTCCTCACCTGAACCAGCACCCTCTTTTGGGTCTCTCAGGTTGAGAGAGATGGGCTGCATCTGATGGAGGGCTAGTGGCATGGCCAGGACCTACTGCCCATAGCCTGCAAGAGAGATGGGCTTGTTTAGGCTGGCAAAGAAGCAGCGAAGGGATAATCTGATAACAGCCAGCAACTCTCTGAAAGGGAGTCAGAGAGACAACAGAGCCAAACAAGGGCTGGCGGCCACAAGTTATGGCTTGGACAGTTAGATTCGACACAGGGAAGAACTTCCCCACCCAGGGTTTATCTTTGCTCTGAAGTGATACCCAGGCCAATGCTTGCCAGTTATTTCACTTGCAGACTGGGGCTGTGAGCTTGGGTGTCCCGGCCAAAAGCCAGGCTGGGTAGCCCACCTTGCAGCTTGAATCAGTCAGGAACTTCTCAGATCCTTCCTGGGTAAAACCCACGTGTTGTGGTGCTTTCATGTACAGGGGCTGCATGCTGCTCTCCAGGATCCTTCTGTGGGCCCGTTCGTTCGCACCAGGGCTGCCTCAGGCTTTAAACCAGGAGTAAATTCTGCGTGCATACAGATGAAGGCTGCTTGAGCGAGCTGGAGGGATGTGAAGTGACCTTTGTGTAATGGGAATTGGGGCCCACGGAGAAAGCATTAGGTATTTCTCCGGCTGAGGGCATTTGGTCTTGTTCTGCCAAGAGCTGCGCCCAGCTGAGAGACCTCTCCTGCCTGGCCTTGGATCCTTGGGAGGCTGCAGCCAGTTCTCCGAGGGGTAGCGATCCAAGTCTGTCATCTTCAGGGATCACTGCAGTGTGTTTGCCCTCGGCTAAGCTTGAAGGAGCCCTGCAAGCTGCAGCTCAGGCAGGAGATGATTGTGCACTTATTTGTGCTGCTTCCACTGAACCTGTGACACACTCGGCAGCACCAGCCTCCTCCTGCAGGAGCCTGAGTGCAGCTCAAGGTGACGTTTTCAAAGGGGAATAGCCTTCCTGGGTTGGCTTGTGTGACCTGGAGAGCTTCCCTCTGTTTTCAGTCCTTCATGGCACTTCAGATCAGTGACAGTGTCAGACCACTGGCTGTGGTCTTTGCACAGCTTTCACCTCGACCCAACTTGGCTGTAACCCAGATATTTTGATTTTTGGTGTTCTGGTGAAAACTGCTCATTCAGTCTGCACAAGCAATATGGAGTAAGGAGGAGCTTTTTTTTTTTTTTTAAAAATAAAAATATTTATTTATTTTATTCTATTAATTCTGATTTGATTCAGGTTCTTCTTTGCAGAGGCTACTTTTCTCCACTCTGATAAATACAAGCATAAATAATGCGCACAAAGCTTCTTCCTATAACCAGAGCAGTGCAAAGAAGGGACAAGAATTAGGTCTAACCTCACAGGACCTGTCTGCATGCACCAGGTCAGCTGCTGGCGGTTTGCAGCCCTGCAGTCGCAGGCTCAGAGTGGATATAAGCAAGCAAGCAAGCAAGCAAGCAAATGCCTTTCCAGGGTGGCTGTCCCTGTGGGCTGTCGGCTGTGGTGCTTGGCCACAGGAACCTGCTGTCCTCTCAGCCGACTGCCTAATAGCGCCTCTGACTTTAATAAACCAAAGACAGAAGAGATTACCAAATGGTAGCTAATAAACAAAGTGACACGCATGAAGTCTGGTGATATAATATTGCTCTTAAAGAAAGTATGATAAATAGTAATCATGGTCATTGTTATTACTGTCTTGTCCTTCAGCAGGCTTAAACTATCCATCATGCTGATAAGGCTGAAAGGAACACCCGGCAATATAAGATGCATATATCACGGGGCTGGCTGCCTGTGCTGCGCCCAGTCTGCACTGGGACTGCGTTTGCTCCTCTCCATCATGGGGCCAGCAGATAAATTGGAGTAGAAGCGAAGCAGGGAGAGCCAGCCCACAGAGCCACCATTTGCAGAAGATCAGTGCTGAAACAGCTGCTCTGCAACAGAAAGCATGGAGGCCTGAGCAGTGGGGTGGCATGGGCTGGGGATTGATTTTGGTGTAGCAACACCCAGAGAACACATGGGTGTGAGCTGGACAAGCAAAGGGAGGAAAGTGGATTGATTTATGTGGGGTGGGCAGCCAGCTAAGTGTTGTAGCTCTGCTAACTGCAGGCAGGCCGAACTGCCAGTTTAATGGGAGAAGGGTAGCCCTGGGTAAATTGTACATGAGTTTTCAATGGCATGCCCAGCGAATAAGAGTCACTAAAGATGAGGACAGGACCAAGAGCTGAATGGGCTGTGCCAGGTGCCGGCAGGGGCCTGTGCCCTGCTGTTTGCCCATCAGGCCCGGTGTCTCAGGCAGGGTGGGCTGGTGGGCCCGCTGAGCCTCACTGTCCACCTCTGCATGCCCTCACAGCAGCAGGCTCCGCAGGCCAGCCACCCTCTGGGACACCCAGCGTGTTCCCCCGGCAGCCACCGAGGCAGTTTTATGGCCTTGGTGCTGGACTGGGGCCGACGGCCTTCCCCGGCCGCCCGCCCGCTGCAGCGCTCGCCTGGGATGAGTGGCCCCGTCCGTCGGCGCCGCGCAGAGGTGAGCGTGGCTGCGATTATGAATGCACTTCTTGTTTGTCTTTTCTGTGCCGAAATCCTGTCAGCGAGGAGAAGCGATAATAACATGCTATTAAGTTCTTTCTGGATAATGTAATTCAGGAGTCAGGAGGCAGTTTGGTCATTTATGCCTTTGAAAAGCTCAGAATAATTTTCAGTGTCATTATCTTCCCTTTTAAAGAGCCCGTCTCAAACATCAATACATGGAGCCCCTCTCCTCACCGCCCCACGCTTGCTTTTGTGGTTTTCTCCCACCTTTTGTTCTTGTTTTCTCTTAAGTTTTCAGGGATTTTGTTTTTTGTTTCCAGTCAGCCACACGCCATGAAACACATACTGCACCCAATTTTCCTGTTATATATTTATTTTTTATTTTTTTTTATTTTTATTTTTTTTTTTTTTTGCTAGGGGGTCTGAGAGCTCACTCCATTTTTATTTCACAGCTCTGGACAGGGGCTGATGAGTGGCTGCTGCGTGGCCCCGAGACGCCGCTGAGCCCTGGGCAGCCATGTGTGTGCCCAGCACGCTGGGCACGGCCTCGGCAGATGCGAGACGTGGAGTGTGGTGCGTCCTTAGGTGCTTTCCTCATTTTTTTGTCAAGCGTATGCTTCAGTGTAAGCGGTTAATGGGCATTTTTGCCCTGAAATAGCCCCCAGGATAGGGAGCACAACGGCTCCTTCCAGATGCAACTTCAACACCAGCTTACGCTGCGGGCATGAAAACAGACAGCTGTCTCCCAGTGAATGCAGGAAAAATTACTACCCAGAACTGGGGCAGGAAAACAATCCAGCTCCTCTCCTGCATGCACAGGGTGCCAACGAAAAGGAGATTTTTATTCATTAAATTAATTGGCAACGATCTGTGAAATGCCAGTCTCGATCTTAAGTTTGTTTCTAGTTTTGGAAAGCATCCTAGCCATTCTGTTTTTAGAAGAAGAAGGTACATGACTCTTTCCATTTTTGGTGCTCTGGCAGTGCTGTTTCTGTGCAAATAGGAGGGCTAATGCCTTTCCATAGGCTGCCTTCTGCCTTCAGAAGGGAAATGGGGTCTCCCAGGCAGATACAGAAGATCTGCGGGGAGCAGGAGGGAGTCACATCCATTATTAATTCTGGTCCATATTGTTCAGCAGCTTCTGAAGGAGCTGACTGGCACTCACATGCAAACAAAATCAGTGCTGTAGTATGGATGTGACCTGGCATGAGCTTATTTGCAGAGGTTGTGGGAAGTCTTGCACAGGGAGCAGGAGCATTAGCAGCACAGCATGGCCTCATCAGGGAGCTGGCCTGGCATTGTTAGCACAGGGCATGCAGTCTCCTTCGGACAGGTGCTAGCCGGTAGTTCCGAGAAGGGAAACCACATGAGAACAAACGTTGCAACGAATGCAGCTGGTCCCAGACAGCCGTGTGCTCTGACTGCCCAAAGGCTATGGGAGCAGGGACCCGGTGCTTGCCCAGCTGTGATGGCCGTGCCCGCTTCCATCACCAGCCAGCTCCCTGCTTCCCATGCCAGTGCAAGTGCCCTCATGAGCGTGGGGGCTATGAAGTGGTTCCTGCGGCCTGCTCCCAGCAAGGAGCCAGGGTCAGACAGAGGGCTCGGCACTGCTGCAGGACCTGCCAGGCTGGGAGGGCTCATCAGCTCCCTCCAGGCTGCAGGGAAACCAAGCAGCTTCTGTCACCTTCTGACATGGCCACATAGTGCCATAGAAAGCACGGAGAGTGTGAAGTATGCGGATTGTGCAATGCTCCAGCTTCTGCTGCTGAGAGGGGCCTGTCCAGGACGTTACTGCAGCACTACAAGAACAGGGGCCAAGGCAGCTGTGTGCTCAAGGTAGATGAGCTCAGCGAGGGCATGATGTTCAGCTCCCCTTCACTTTTGCATTTGCTTTAGATAATAACACCCTGTGCGGGGTCCATAAGTCATCTGAGACCCCTATCTGGCTCCTGGTAAGGGGAGTTCCCCCTTCTGATTTCAAGGGAGGCTCCTAGGGTGTGAGAGCAGGCAAGATGTCTCCAGGCAGCTAATTCATTCCTAAGCTCCTCTTCCAGACATTTGCTGGGAGGTAGTTGGAGCTGCTCTTAAGAGCACACGTACACGTGCTCACATTTACGTGGCAGCAGGAGCACAGAGCTGCAGCCCTGCTGGTGTCGCTCACAGTGCACTGCCTTCTGCACGTTCTGCCAACCCTGCAGCCAGAGACACCTTCCAGCAGGAGTGCCAAAGGACTGTGTCAGATCCTTGGGTGGCAGCCGGCTGTTTGGTTGATGGATTATCCACTCTGAACAGGAGACAGTAATCTGCAGAGGAGCGGACCCAGAGAAAGTGGCAGAGTTAATCTTTTTGAGTGTGAACAGCAGTCAGAGTGGGATAAGGTGGACAAATCTAAGAGAGAACAACGTGGTTTGGAGGGCAAATGGAAGCAAAAGGGAAAGTAAAAGCACAGACAAAGAAGTCAAGAGCTGTTGCTTGGCTAGGAGGGTCAGAACAGGACTGGTGTATTTCAGCAGGATGGCACTCAGCCTCCACCAGCACCCTCCTTTTGTCACTGATTTCTCACGTGTTCAATAGAAATGAACTGCCCAGGATGTCTCCATGGCGGGACAGCAGAGCGTCTGCACAGAAAGCCAAGCCACACGGTTACACCACAGAGAACACAGACCTCTCTCCCCATCGCCTGTACTGGGAAGGCAATGAGAAGTGCTCAGGCAGGTATTTTATGCCTCACAGTTTCAAACAGATCTGCTTGAGACTATACTTAGCAGCAGGAGAATTTAACTTATGAAGGCAGCTCTGTGTTACTACTGTATTCACATAAAGATGGTTTTGAACTCCACACTACATTACTCCAGGGAAGACATTCTGGGCTTCACACCAAGCGAACTGCGTGTTGGACAGAGGGTGCTGTCACTTTCCTGTACATCTTCAGCTAGGTCAATGAGTATATTAGCCACTATGACCCAATCTGAACGGGTTATCTCTAGGCTCCTGCCAGCCTATGCAGTATCTCTTTCCACAGAAGTGCTTTGAAATCCATGGATTAAAAGCATTACAAGTGCTGAGTATTAATGCCTCAGTTGAAAATGTATAGCTGGTGTTGAGAGCCAGGATGTGCTTATATTGTTAAAGTATGTGCCAGTTGATGATCCCACTACACATAGTCTTTCAAGTTATTTTCCTTATGTTTGGCCATGGAAGGATGTGATGTGGCTCTGGGTTTTTTAAACAGAAGCCCTAAAAGAGAAAGAACCTTGTAAAGCACCTCTGTTCTGCTTTGGTCTTTTATTAATATATTTCAAGGGGAAATCCACACCTTCCCTGGACTGAGGTCCCTAGCAGAGCCCTTGCAAGCTCTTCAGCACCTCTGCTCCAGGGTTGTGTAAACAGAGAAAATGTTTAGAATATTCCCAGGTACCAATCTTCTAGTTCTCCTTTGCCAGAAGGACAAGCTACACGCCCTGAGTATCTGTCATTGCACAGCCATGGTGATGTCTGAATGGTAAAAAGTCATTAAAATATTAACATGATTTATAATTAAAAGCCACCATTTCCAACATGAATATGGACTCCTAATGGCCAGATAAGACCAAATGCTATACTTTCTACTTTCTAGCTACTGAAAGTAGTTCATCTTGGCTGGTCCAGGGAAAGATGGAAAAGCCTCATAAATGGAAAAAACTTAAAACTTGCCAACCGGAGAAGTTTCCTCCTACTCCATACTTCCCTTTATAGTAGGTCTAAACTTTTAACAGGAAAGCTTACGTTTCCTATGTTAATACACAAAAACATATACATGTGTATTTATATAGAAAGCAGCTGTGTTGGTTTTCAGTGACTACTGAGGACTTTGAAATTTTTATAACCAGTGCAAGGCCATGACTAACAATTGGCTACGTCTGTCTGGGCCCAGCCACTTCTTATGACACAGCAGTGGCAAAGACTGAGTCAGAGTGGTCACCAGCGTGTCTTGTCCAAGTCCTTCTGGTCATATGAGTCACTGGGCTCAGTCACATCACCACATCGTCTTGGGCACTTGGTTCTGTGGGCTGGAGTTGAGTCACCAAGACCAGATGAGGCATCTTGGTTCCTGAGATCAGTCACTCCAGTAAAGTGCAGGTAAACTCAAAAGATGACCTTTACAAGTACAGTAACTTATGTTCCCTCTTAAATATTTAATCAGAGCAATTAGCGTTTGTTTTCTTCTACCCAGACTGATGCTGCCTTTGACTGTTGACTCTGTGCACTGCAGTATGAGGTTGTGTCATAAAGTAAGCTGGGCTTGGAGAACCTCTCTTGCCACCTTACAGCCCTTGCCCTGCCTTACTTCTGGCTGTAGGAAGGACTGTTGTGGAGCTGGAGACAAGGCATTGCTTGGCACTGTGAAAGGAGGAGTAGCTTGAAGAGAGGAGCTGGTGGCTGCCAGAGCTTTTGGAGAAGGTGTCAAGAATGAGGAGGGCAGCACGGAAATTGTTGGCTGAAGAATTTGGAAGAGGTAAAGTGGAGGGCCTTGAGGTGGAGACAAATGGACAGGAGCTGAATGTGGAGGACTCCATGTTTCAGTCGCCATCGCTGGAGGTCTTTGAGAAATGTGTAGGTGCAGAACTTAGCAGCATGGTTTGGTGGTGGACCTGTCAGTACTAGGTTAAATGCTGGACTAGATGATCTTTAGACGTCTTTTCCAACCTGAATGATCCTATGGCTCTTCCATGGTGTGTAGTCTCAGAGTTTCGTTGTGGGGCGGAGAGGGGCTGGCTTGCCCTATTGGCCACGGCTGCCTGCATGGACCTGCAGTGCTGAAGGAATGTGGAGGCTGCCAAGAGACAAGGTCTTATGGGGATGTCTGCATGCCAGGCTGAGAGAAGACAAGAAACCTCTTGATGTGATTCAGAGAGTGCCCTTGGAGATATGCCACAAACCTACCCTGCAGGGAACTGCCTTAGGATGATGGGACCATGGAGGTTCCCTATCATGGTCTCCTCCTGAGGGAGGAGAGGACAGGGAGGACCTCTGGGAGAAGCGTGGCAGTGCCAGATCTGCATTTCTGCCTTGGGAGGGACGCAGCCCATGCTTACCTCGCATGCACTGACTGCATGCTTTTGTTGTAAATATATTTTGTGCATCTGTCCTCTGCTAGAGAGATCACCTAATGGTATCCATTGCTTCAGGGGGTGTTTTTTTAGTGGCTAAAATATAACAGAAAAACAGCATCCTGTTTTTGAGCACCTGTTGAGAGATCTTAAAACCCCAAGCCCCTGCACTCTCTGGGGTGCAGCATGACTTGGTGGTGTCTTTGGAGACATTGCTGGTGACTAAAGGTTCTTTCCTAAGCAGGAGAGAGCTTAACCCCTGATTTACAGCAAGGGCTGGTACATTAATACCAGCAGTATTTCTCTCTTGCTGCTGTCTGGGTGTGGTACAGGTTTGTGAGGAGTGCCTGTGCCTCTTGCTGCAAGGCAGAGAGAAGGAGGTTCAGAAGGCGTGCCAGAAGCTGCCCCACCACTACAGGTGGGACAAAACACAAGGCCAGCTCCTAATAGCCAGGAGCTCATTAAGGATTCTAATCAGGCAGAAATATTTTCCCGTTAGCTCGTTACAGGAAGGGAGCTTCGTCCTGCCTTGGGCATGGGTTGTGGCTTGGTGTGGTGTGTGGTGGCAGCTGAGGGCAGCTGGGAGGAAGCATGAGCAGTGTTTTGGCTTTTGGGGGGTGCTGTGTTCTGTAGTGATCTCCACCTCCCTGCTCTCGGCCTCAGCCCACATCACTGAGGGGAGTTCTGGCTCTGTGCACCAGTCACTGCTCAGCCTCAAAGCCCTGCTGCCTGCAGGCCCGCCAGCACCTCTCCTTCCCTCTCCCAGGACTCTGAAGGGGCTTGGCCACGTGAGGAGCAGCTTGCAGCAGAAGTCTCTGGGAATCTCAAAACATAAACCATGTTGTAATAAACAGGAATTGGCACTTGTGCTGAGTCTAACACTAGGTCTTACTGACTGACCCAAAGCCTCTGAGCCCACTGACCCTGAGAGGCTTCCCTTAATACGGAGACTTGTGGCAGGCTGTATTTATTGCTGAGATAACCCATGCTCTTGTTAAGCCTCCCATGTCAGCTGCTGAGTAACCTCACGGATGCCTTTGGATCTGCAAAGCCATCTATTTGCTGAGACAAATGTCCTCCTTGCCTCCCGTCAGTGGCAAAGGCCGTCATCGAGGTGGAAGCAGACAGCCTTCGTGATGTGACAGAAATTTGTGGCAAGGCTGCTTTGGGAAGAAGATGTCGTTCTGTAAATTCACCACCTGCCTTGCTGTTAAGAAGCTAAATAATAGCTTTTGCTCATGCAGACCCTTCAAAGCGGTCTTGGCTTTTACGGGTTCTTGTTGTGTGCTTTGTCCCCTGGGCTCCTCTGTGTGGTCACTGGGCTGGAGATGCTGCAACCCATGGGGGAGATGTTTCTCTTGGCTGCAAGAGCCCACTAGAAGCTTGAGGAATAAACCGTGTCAGAGGGACCATATCCAAGACGGATACGCAAAGGTTAGGAGGCTGCTATCCAAGAAGTTTGCAAAC
The DNA here is from genome assembly GCF_964211825.1 of Aythya ferina. Lineage (NCBI taxonomy): Eukaryota > Metazoa > Chordata > Aves > Anseriformes > Anatidae > Aythya > Aythya ferina. Next base: position 38,319,482 of record NC_140301.1, on the reverse strand, counting down.
AGAAAGGAACAATTGAGGGTAAGCTAGAAAAGCACCCTTGGGCTCTATTGCTGCCTCTCCCGTACTGCAGAGTCAGGAAATGAGTCTGAGAAGCATCTGCTGGATGCAGTTAGCATACAGTGGTGTGTCTTCTGGGCTGTATAACCCTCCAAGTACCCTTTGTTGAAAGATGGGTAGTTATAGCTATGGACAGAGAGGATTGAAGACACAGTCTCTACTATTTTTCTTTCTTCCCAGTCCACAATACATAAGACAAAAACCACTTGGAGTTAAAATAATGCTGTTGTGATGTGGTGTCTAGGTACCAGCTAGCAGCAAATGCTTTCAAGGAAAAAGGCACTTGCAGTCTGTTTGTGTCAGGGCATTAAATTAAATTAACTTGGACAGAAGAACGTTAAGTACAAAAACTAAAATGAACAAGTAATTAGCATCTGAGGTTGCGGGAAGCAATTCATTTAGTAGTCCCACAGTGAGCTTGCTGGGTTTAAGGTTCTTGGGCATGTTCTAAGTATTTTTTTTTTTTTTTTTTTTTTTTTTTTTTGCTTCTGACAGTCTTCCAACTGCTACATTGCTTCACACCTGGATTGACCTGCCTTTATAACGTGTCCTTGACATCCAGTCAAGGTGGTTTGAAACAGAAATGCTTCTCTTAAAATGTTAGTGGGAGGCCCGAGGCTCTCTTTCCAGTGCTAATAACAGTAATTTTGTATCCTCCACTAAAGTGGCCATGCTCTTGTGCTCCCAAGTGACCCTTTCCAGAGTCCCTGGATGTGACTGACTTTGCTAGGAACACTCATCTGCAATACTGGGTGAGCGTCTTGGAGCTGAGAAGGGGCACCAACAGGGCTGGCGTCCAGTCCAGGTCTGGTGAAGTGCCTGAAAACTAAGAACCAAAACAGTCTTCCTTGTGACACTTCTGCCACTTACCCTTTTTGTCTGTTTTCCTGTGAACGATGCCATTTCTCCACCTGAGGATGAGGAGGTAGAGAACTTGGTGCAGAGACTAGGAAGTCTTGTTTGCATCTACCAGGAACCATTCAGGTGCCCACGAATTCCCTTCTCCGTGGGCTGGAGGGCACCCAAGAAGTCGTGTGGCCGCGTCGTGCTGAGGTGGCTGCGCAGTGCAGCTCTTCCAGCAGGCAGCCTGTGCAGGCTGTGGAAGGGAGCGTGATGAGTAATTACGTGCTGTGTTACAACACAGCTACACGGGGAGGTTTAAATGGCTCTTAGCAGCTATTGCCTGATTGCCGCTGTGTTAACGGGAGCAAGGATCCTCTGTCTCTTGGCATTCAAACTCCCTTCCCCCACGTACACGCTACAGCATCTGTGGCAGAGACTTCAGCTTTGAGCTAATTTTACCGCTATTTTTGCCTTCGCTGTGGTCTCTATCCTTCCTTTCCAAATCTGTGTCATGCCTGCTGTCCATCCATCTATTGCAGCCCCTTGCCTCCTGCTCGAGATGTTGGCACTAAGGCATTAGAGAGGCAGGAGGAGCATTGCTTGGCAAACAGTTTTTATAGCAGCAGATTGACAAGAGAAAGCCATAGGAAAGGCGCGTTGGCTCAGTTTCATTAATGCACTTGGCTTTAGGAAAGATGAGACTTTTCTTGGAGCAAATGGCCCAAATCAGGCTACAGAGACACTTCTGAAGCGCAGAGGCTTTTAACTTCGGAACAGCTCTACTGCAGTCTTTTTTCTTTCTTTTTTCTTTCTGGTGTACTTGAGGATGGTCCCCAAAAGGGACCTGAAGACTGGGGTTGTGCTTTAGACTATACCCATCTCCCACCAATATACTCAATGTTTCCTTCTACTTCTGTATCAGCTGGGGAAAGGGAGGCAGAAAATGCAGTAGTAAGTTGGTAAGATAGCCTGGCTTGTTTGCTTGTACATCAAAATCCTCTGTTTCCTGAAGCATTAATGTGACCATTTCCAGCACAAATCACCTGCAGGTAGTGCATGCCCAATTGATACCCTTTGTGTGGCTGCTCATCTTGGTGTCCTCAGCCATCAGCTGAGCCATGCAGCCAGCCTCTGCCTCAGATGTATGTCCTGTGGGGTGAGTAACTGGAATTTATCTGCTTATCTGGACTCCAGAGCAGGAAGGAAAGTTAGGATTAATGCACGATTAACCTAGAGCCTGGAGTTGGGTACTGGGTCAGGAACATGGAGCAGGAAAGAATTGGTGTATTATTGAAACTGGTAAACCCACCTTGCCACAAGTCTATGGAAGCACATTTGGGGTGGGATTTCAGTTTTTCTGGAGGGCTAACTGAGAATGCACAGCCTTGGGGAGGGCCAAGATGCATGCGGTGTGGAAGTAAACACCTATTTTTGTTACAAAAAGGTTGAGCAGTTCATCCCGGCCTTCTAGTCTCCTGGCAACTGTGAAGAACAGACCATACTGGGACCACTATTTTAATCAACCAAATTGCAGGTCCTTTCTCTCCTCCCCCAGCAATCAGCCTCCTGCGAGATGGAAAACCCTTTTGAGCATGTCATCTCCAGGACTTGGAAACTCTGCTTTGCTAAGCTGCAGTTACAGATTGCTCAGGTCCGTGCAGGGCTCTTGCTTCATATTTCTTGCCTGAAAACAAGGCATTACTTTTGTTGTTATATTCAAATAAATGTGTTATATTCGCTTCACACACACAAAAAAATGTCCACTTTGATATTACTTCAAAATAGGAATACTTTACACTTCCAACTTGTTTCCTTGCCTACCTCTCTGCCTGTGATGTCCAGAAGTTCTGTCTACCTTCTGCTCCTGTCCGTTCTCTAGAAGTGCTTTCTTGCCTACGCAGATGTGCAGAACAATAACAGTTTTGTGTACAAAGCATATGATGATTAAAAAAGTCTACTCTGATCATGAGATCATCTATTTTCAGCCTTGTAGTAAAAGTATCTCCTAGCACTTTAACTTGCTCAGCAATCAGGGCAATTAGCTGAATTCTCACCTGCTCAGACTTCCTGACTTCTGCAGCTATCCGGGCTGCCTTTCCAGCACGGACAACAAGAGAAATTGGCCCTGGAGCCGAGTGGCAGAACACTGCACTACGGGCAGTTCTGGCATCCAGGATGATAACGTGAACAAGCTCAGGACTGCGTGGCTACACCGACAGGCTGGCGTAAGGGCTGGGGTTAATGTGCTTCAGGTCACTCTAATTAAACAGCTGTGCTCAGTGCAAAGGAACCAGGGAGTCTCTTTACCCCTTGCTCTCTTTCACTGTCTCTGTCTGTTGGCCCTACAAGATGAAAATAACTCTATTTTGTACTTTTCTCCTTGAAACTGGTATGCCTTGTCTACACAGTACTGGGTATGCAAAACCTACTGCTCTACCTCGCTGCCCTGTGGCAGCAGTACGGCACAGCACACAGGGAGGCACAAACCTGAAAACAGGAGGCTGTTTCTGTCCCCCTCCTTTTTTTTTTTTTCCTCTCCCTTTTCCTGGTTATGCTTTTTCCTGCTTTGTTCAAAGGCTTGACCTCAGGTCTGTCCTTATCAGTTGATGACCTGAACCGCACGCTCCCTTTCAGCTCTCCTCGTTCAGGGTCGCTACTGGAAAGCCTCTGCTCTCAGGCGTGAAAGCAGGCTTCTGCTTCCACAGCTGATGCTGCAGCACCCCTTGACCCCAGAAAACCTGCTTCAGAAATGTGTAGGGCCAGGCACTGAGAACATCAGTTGCTGGGGGATCAGGGTTGCCTGAGAAAGCTCTCCTGCCCTCTGCAAGTGTACGCTGGAGCTCGAGGCAGGGTCTTCAGCTCTGCTCTGAAACCTGATGGAGGCAATTTGGTAGGAGGGGGGGAGGCTGATGCAATTCTTTCTTTTTTCCCTATTCTGGTCTAGTGCCTGGAGCCCAGCAAAGGCCTTTTTGTCAGAGCAGCATGTGGTCCTCCCAGGAGCACTAAATAAAACACCAGGTGCTGTTCAATGGCTCCTCAATTCCCGTTGTTGCTACAGGAATTGTAGTTTCTTTTTTCATTTGTATCTTTGCCCTCCCTAGCCTTTTTCTTTTTAGAAAATCCACTGAGTGATTAGATTTGCAAATGAACGGGCAGGGAAGTGACAACAAAAGGGAGCTGGAGCTGAGGAGTGCAGGTATAATTACTGTAATTAACTCAAGCAGCAGGGGCACAGCCAGCGCTGGGAGCATCACTCAGAGATGCCGTGGGCGAGAGATGGGAGAGGAAGGATGGCCAGCCACAGGGAAAGGCCTCGGCCTCACGGGTCCCTGTGATGGTAAGAAAAGCTCAGTCCTGCCCAGCCCTGAAGCACCACCACGCGAACATGCTGCGGTGAGCCCATCTCCCCAGACGAGATGCAGGGGGACCTCGTTCTGCCCCATAAGGAAATGACTGTGCTCTTCTTGGGCAGCCCATAAAGGGTTGCCCAGAGCCTCAGTTTCCGCTTGATCCCCAGGAGCAATGGATGCTCTGTGTGCTGCAGGATTAGCCCCTTGCTTGGGAGACAAAGCCTTTTCCCATGCAGGTAAACCCTGCAGCAGCCAAGGCCTCGTGGGAGGAGCGGGGATAACTGGCCCAGGTGCCAGCATCTCTCAGAAGCTCTTTAGCATCAAAATACATTACTCCTGGACTTTGCTACGTGCTGGTCTGGGACTTTATGGTTCATCTAAGAAATAGCATTAATTGTCTTCGTCACTGACAGGCTGAACAGGGAGCACAACCACGGCAGGACACATCTATAGAGTGGAAGCGTGTGTTTGATGCTCTCCTGATCATTGCAACACCAGATGTTTATGATCACTTAAGAAGGAAGGGGTATGTGCTTGTCTGTCCTACTTCTGCTAGCTGCAGTCAGTCCTGTGGTCACTTTTTCTCCTCGTGGTAGTGTGCATGTGCACAGCCCAGGCGCTGCTCAGCTGGGAGCACGGCAGGGCATGGCGGTCCCAGCAGGATCTCCCCATTTCCACTTTTGTGCTCTGTGCTGCAGCATGACAGTGTGCACAGAGGTCTGTGCTACAGCTCTAGACCTTCAGAGAAGGGCTTCTCCTCTTCCCTGCCTCATAAAGTGACTGGCAAAGGGGACGTGATTTCAAATACAGGTATTGTATGATGACATTGACCCTATGCTTGGAGTCTGTGGCTGATACCCGTTTTAGGGTTTTATAATTGTTTTAGCCATGAACTTTGCTTACTGGGGAGATATTTAAGATTTAACACGTGAGAAGTTTGCAGACCAGGGACCCTGGCATGCAAACACTTTTCATAGCTGGAGCTATTGAGCAAGGAAGGCACATACAGGGAGCTGTAGGGCTCTGCTGCTCTGTAGCCACCCCTTGGAAGAGTTACACAGGCTTGTTAGGAGAGGCCTGTGTCCCTGCTCCTGAAAGATTAATGTCCCAAGTGCTGTTCCACATAGAGTTGAGAGCACCTAAATGTGTGTCTGGTATATTTAGAAACTGCTATGATTACAGCCCATAGATTTGCTGAAGCTGCGTAGCTGGTGTGTGTTTTGCTGCTCTGTCAGGACTTCACATCTCGCCCTTCTCATTGTGAAAAAGATCTGATACAAGGGAGGGGGAACGGAGAGGCCTGTGAGCAGTTTCTGCTTAAACTTGCTACTACTGATCAAAAAAAGCTATAGGAAACAGGATTGGAAGGGGCTTTGCGAGATCATCTAGTCCATCTCCTTCCCTCAGGCATGTTCAGCTGCACCTCCTTTGCCCTTGAAAATATTCGACCAAGTTCTGAGCATCTATTCCAGTGCCTCCCTATTCTAAACAGATTAACCCAAATCTTCCACGCTGAAGTTTAACTTATTGCCTCTCTTACTCACCATGGGCATGGAAAACAGATTATTCTTTTCCTTGCAGAAGCTTTTCAGATATTTGAAAACTGTCAGCATGTCCTCTCCCAGACATCTCTTCTTTATCTAAACATCCCTCTCTGTTCTGTAGCTCTTGTTGGCCAGGGATCCCAAACTTTTGACCATCCCCCTTCTCCTCTCCTGGCCTCTCTCCAGCTGGCCTCTGTCTCGGAGTCAGACACCCAGCACTGGACGTAATCCTCCCTGGAAAAGCCTACATCACAGGTCTGTCAGGCTAACCTTCTTAGCATCCCAATCCGATACTTGATGTCCTATGTGTGCAAGATGCTTTTTTGTCTCCTTTTCAGCTTGTGACGTACAGTAACTTCCAAACCCCTTTTTGCAAAATTGCCATCTAGCTGCCTGATCCTTCTTCTGTGTTTTTGAAGTTGATTATTCCTGCTTAAGTCTAATTACACGAGGATGTCCTGGTTGAATTTCATCTTGTGTTCTCAGATCATTTGTCCAATTTGCTGTGATTGTTTCGTATTCTATTTCTGTCCTCCAGCATGTTTAATCCCTCCCAGCTTGATGTCATCTGCAGATTTAATAAGTATACTCTTTATTTTGTTATCCAAGTCATTAATGGAAGCACTGCCTGGTGCTGGACCCACCAGCTAAGGACTGTAGAATCCACTCGATACATCTTTCATCTGGCACTGAAATAATGATAACTATTTTCAAGAAATGGTTTTCTAGCCAAATGTTATTATCCCCCACTAGGTTCATCTAGACAATCTTTTCTTGAGTATTGTGAGTCAGATGTCAAAATGTCAAAAGCTTCACTTAAGTCGAGACACAGCACCTGCTACCTCCCAAGCCTTGTTCCTGCATTGGAAAAGGGACCTAGATCAGAGTAGCACTTGCAAATCCATATTAGCTGTTTCGCTTCTTCATGAGAATAATTTCTGCCTAGGTTCATGTTCCTGTCCCATTGGAAGGGTACGGCTCATCACTTTAAACCCATAACCTCTCAGCAGCAGCACGTACTCTAATAAAATCAGTATAAGCTCCATGCTTGGAGGTAGTTACTTCCTAATAACATTATTTACACTGAAGGGAAGGCTGAGTCCCAGGAAGCCCTGGTGACCTGCTCAGTCACACACAAAGGAAGCTGAACCTATGCACTGACCCCAGCAATCTCGTCCCTAGGTCCAGGCCCCAAAATGAGCAAGGATGCATGCCCTGATGCATGTGGGCAGCACCGTCCTGCAGCCGCAGCTTTCTTCGGAGATGCAGCCACCAGGTGGGGCTGGTTGTGGGCACCAAACATCCTCAGGCTGAGGAGGCTCCAGCCAGCTGCTGCAGGACTGGGCTGCCTAACATGCCATGTAGGGGTGGTGCTTGAAAAAAAGGTCCCACGGATGGAAAAAAGCTGAAAGACTGATTCCCCTCCACCCCCCAACAAGTGCAGTTGGGTATTTTTAGAAAGCAAACATGCCAAAAAGCAGAAATTGTTAAATATAGAAGTATAAACTTTTTTTTTCTTCTTCAGATCTTATCAATGAGGACTCTGCCTCACGTACTTAGGAAAGAAATGAAGTAATTCAACAGCAATGTATTTTTTTTTTTTTCTGGTTTGGGGAAAACTTTTAGTTCTGTCCCATTAATTCCCAGCTGTATTCTAACATCACTGGGTAGCATTAGAATGACTGAAGGGACTCTCTCATTTTAAAGTTAAGATTTTTAGTTTCTCAGCTCTGCCAAGGAACAACTCACCTGTCACTGTACTACGTTGAGAGTGGGTGAGATCTGAATGGAAAATTCAGAAGAAAGGGAAGAAAAATCGTAACAACCAACATGTAGAATACTTTCTTACTTGTCTTGGGTTTTGTCCCATTCTTGCCTGTCCCTTGTCCATTTTCTTACCTGCTGCCATGATGCTGAAGCCAAACTCCAGGTACATGCGTAGGATCAAGGGGCTCAGCCTGGAGCTTTTCAGGGCAAAGGCTCACTAATTAGATGCTTGAAAAACTCATAGCACACTTTTAGAAATAATTGGAAAAATAAAGGCTGATGCAAATTTGAAATAAAATGGTGTGACTCATCAAAATGTCATCAAATTACAACCAAAAATGTTATCCTGTTGCTTCTTAAATTAACTTTAAGCCCAGTAAATATGCTGTAAGGCACGAGTCCTGCTGGAGCATATAACTGTGCCAGCAGAATTGGGATGAATACTTGCTGTTACAATAGATCAGCTAGCCACAACACATCTAGTTTTCTGGTGGCTTATACTCTTAGAAACTGGGAGTAGTTGCAATGTAGAGAGCAGGTGCTTTGGTCTAAGGAGATGTCTGGCCATGGGCACCAAAGTCCTGCTTCCTTACAGCTTACATTTTTTCCCCCAATGTTGACATGGTACTTGCTTTTGCCAGAGCCCTTAAGGCAAGGCTGGGGAATGGTATTTGAAAGGCACAATGTGTTGCCCTTTTTGGAGCTACCTGAATGTGGAAGGAACATCTAGAGGTGTTTTTGCCAGAGCAGGATTTCCCGTCTCCCTAGGCAGGTAGGAGCTGGATGTGGGTGATCGAGCTTTATTTCCCTTCTGTACTGAAAATGTCTCCCCTGGTTGGGCACGGCTGCAGAAGGAGAGAACAGATTAACTGGGAAATGCGGGAAGCAGCAGAGCCCCTCTCTTCCTGCTGTGGGGTGCAGCACCCCAGCCACACACAACTTCTTGGGTCATAAATCTGCAGAGCTGCAGCAAATTATTGGCGAATTTGAGGTGAGACAGTGCAGGAGAGCGCCTGCTGCCTGGGGAGCTGTGCGCTGAGCTCACGTCCTCCCTAGGAGGCAGCCCCACATCATGGTGGGGGTCAGTGGTTACAGGGCATGGGGAGACAGAGGTTTCTTCAGAGAAAATGATTGCTTGGCACCTGGGTTTGCACTTTGCTCAGCAGGGCTCGGCTTGCTGCCTTCACTGACTGCTGACACCTCAGAGGGGACATCTCCAGGGAGCAGGCTCAAAGAGAATCAGAGGGAGAGCAGGTATCAGCATGGAATAGCATCTGCGGGTCCACCACACTCAGACTGTAATGGTTTTGCTCAATGACTGGCTGAAAAACCGTTTCTCAGAGAGTTGGAATTGGAACTTCGTTGTGACACTTACTGCTAACAGCACTCCCCTGTTGGGGTTCTCTGCTGGATTAAGGGTAGAAGTCACATTTCGATGTGTTTCTTCATAGAAATGTGGCTTCCCTCTCTGCTTTCCATTTGCCTGTTTTCACAAAACTTGTGAAAATGCAATATTAGATGGAGATGTAGCCATGTTAGAGATGTAGCTATGCCACAGTGGGGTGGGAGAGGCAGGAGGGAAGGCAGGCAGCTGTATATAGCAATATACCTACGTCAGCCAGGCTTTCCTAGGAAGTCTCGGTGCATTTAGCAGAAAGTCCCAAGCAAGCTCTTCCTCGCTCTTGCTGTCAGTCCCCAGAGGGTGCCTACAGCTTGCCTGCTTGGGATGCCCTGGGGATGGTGTCCTCTCCCCCTCCTGCTGGCAGCCCTTGCAGGGACTCCTCTCTCCACACCCTGCCATGGTCTGCACGTCCCCCGTCCCCCATCCATCCTGTCCTCCTCCCTGCCCTGCCTCGCTTTCTTCTCTCCTTCCAACAGCCCCTTGTTCTTCTTCCCCTCTCTGCCTCCTCCCGTCTCTCCTCCCTCCCCTCTTACAAAAGCCTCCTCGGGGAGCAGCGGAGAGGGTTCAGCCTGCAGGGCCTCCTGGCTGCAGGATCACTGGTGGCCTCATGCACGGCGAAGTGCCTTTTTGGCATGCAGATCCGTGAGCAGCCTCCTGCTCCCCCTTCTCCTCCTCGGGCTCCGTGCCAGTGGGCAAGCGTTTGCGAAGCAAAATTACAGAGCTGTCCGGGTGACGATCTGCCCATTCCCTACAGCAGGTGGCTGCAGGCTGAATCCACACCACTCCCTCGCAGCCCCACTCCCAGGCATGTCAGGAGGAGGTGGCTCTTCCTTCCAGCTGCTGCCGGCCAGAGACACCCGCAGTCACCCTCCCAGTGGGAGGACACCGTGTGCATGATCCTCTGCAGTCCCTAAATCAAATCCCAGCTCCGAGAGGCCAGACCAGCTATTCCAGGAAAACTCAGTTTGTGAGGTCTGGCATTGGGATGCTGGGAAGACCTCCAGGCACAACGTCAGTTTGGCCCCAAGAGAAGCACAGCTTTCAGAGACAATACCTGGTGTGTATGGGAGGAAGGGGCGGTGGAGGCCTGGTGGCAGAGCACACGATGCAGCTGTGTTACTTCAACCAGGAGATTCCTTTCTCTCCCACCCACGTGCATTTTGCACCCATGTATTACGGCCTGGCTCTCTTCTGCCTTGTGATATTTGAAGTTGCCAGGAGTAAGGGGTTATTCTGGGTGAGGGAAACAGAAGTCATTTCATGCCATGGGCGGGGATGGAGTGTCAGGCCCCAGGCAAAGAAAGGCACAACACCCATGGGCATGTAAGATCCACTTCCTTTTGGCTGCTGGGGACAAACTCTGGGAATTAGGAAGATGAAACTGTTTACCTTTTACAGTGTTGTAAAGGATGGATGGTGTATGCTGTTTGGGGTAAGAACTCAGCCTGGATCTCTGTACCCTCTTTATACTGAGACATTTTATATGGAGACTCTGAGACTCTCTCCTCCCAGAAGGAATCCCGACAGGAACTCCTTATCCACATTTATCTTGCAAAATAAATATTTAATAAACAAAGCCAAATACCGTTAAAGGGCATTCTGAGACATTAACTTATTCCCTTAAGCAATAGAACAAACAAAGCAACTTCATTAGCAGTAGTATATAATGTAGTGCCTGAGTGTCTCCCATTGGGCGGGAGGGCTGGGCTTGCACAGGTAAACCTGAGCGTTCGGGGACTGGAGAGGACCATGTTTTGTTTGCAAGGATGGAAGCTCTCCCATGGCACAGAGGTGAAGCTCTCCTCAAGGGTGACATCAGCCTGGCCCCTTCAGAAAACCCATGTGGCCACAGCAGAGCTGGGAGCCCCGGACCGATAGCCCTACAGCATGTCCGAAGGGCCGTCAGTGCACCTGGAGGAAATACCTGACTGCTGCCGTCGTGGTGTCACTGCCTCGGGGTCTCCATGTTAATTCGTTCTCTTTTTGGCTTCTGCATGAAAATAAAACCCAAAGAGTAACTACTTCACAACAGTGGAGGGAAGAAGATAAGGTGAAATGGGGGATGAAGAAACCGTGGATTGGAGTGAAAGTGGAAGCAAGGGGAAAAAATGACCACGTGGAACAGATGAGTCTAGGGGATAGAAATCTGAGTTATGCTCCCTTCCTAGTTTTCTTTTCAAAGTTTTACTCTTTTTGATGCAGTATGGGCCCTATAAGTAATAATGTATGATAGAACTCATATTTATATAATAGGTGCATGAAATATTTTAAAATTTGCTGTAATCTGATAAAATGTTATATGCATAGTAATATTTTGCCTGCTTCTTGTGTCTCCTGCCTGGTGATCTTAAAGCACGTTGAAAACTTTCCGTTCACTACATTTCTTAACGTCTTTGTAGGGCAGGCTTACCCCTGGTTTACAGGTACCGAAATTTAACCTACAAGTTCATGTAGGCTGAGCTAGGAAAGTGGCCCAGCAGTGCTGGCTAACGTGAGCCTGTCCATCCAGGCAGTCAGTCACTGGTGTGGTTGTACTGGAGGAGCCCACGGCAGGATCCAGGGAAGGGCTGAGGAGGAGGAGGCTTGCGGTGCTCCCTGCTAGCAGACGCTCTACTGGTCTGAGGCTGGCCCCAGCACAGCCCCAGCCGTGTGAGCAGGCCCCAGAGGGAGCTGTTAGGCGCTGAGGACACGGCCCCTTTGGGCTCTGAAGTCTGCAGCCATGCTCAGAGCAGGTCCCTCATCGCTGGGGTCCCCGAACTGGCGCAGGTCCTGCAGCCCTTCTCAGTCCATTTGCTGCTGTCATCTCTGTGTGGCTCAGCCCAGAAGCGCAGGGTGGCTGTGTGCGCTGCCTTGCTGGCGACACTATGGCAAGGGGGCTTGGCTGGTGCTCGTTTTGCTCTTACCACTGTCATCTGCAGAGGAAATAACACAGCACCAGCAGGGAGAGATCTGCTCCTTTTGGTACGTGATGTACTTCTGGCAAATGACAATCTGGTATTTGACACAAGAAGAGATGAAGCCAGGGATGGGTAATTTGGCCCCGTTGGACCCCTCCTCTCTCTCGTTCTTTCTTTTTTCAGAGCGGTGGCTTCTCCGCCTCTCCTTGCTGCTGGACAGCCCTGTCACAGCCTGTTAAGTCAGCCACACCTTGCAGCGCTGCCCTGGCCCTCACCGCGCTCCCTCGTGCCAGTGGGGTTTGTGCGCGTGCTGTAAAGGGACGGAGGGTTCAGGAGCTGCGTGCCTACCCTAGGGTGCTCCTGCCTAGCTGGGCCAACAGTGGTGGCCTGGCGGAGCCCAAAGGGTGGGCTGTCTGCAGCCCTGTTCCCAGGTCACCTCATCTCGGGGGCTGTCCCTTAAGCCCCCCTTGCCTCCTGGCTGCCCTGCTGCCCTCATTGCTGGTCTGCCTGCAGAGAGCAGCACTGTGGGGCTTGCTGTGAGGTCACTCCTGTGGTCCCAGATCTGGTGGCCTTCCAGCTCCCCAGGGAGCTTCTGCTGCTGTCTGGGTGCTTGGGTTGTTTCTGTGAATAAAGAGAAAGGCAGGGTTGGGTTTTGATCTCAGATACTGCTGCACTGAGCCAGAACCATTGATCTTCGGTAAATCAGGGCTGGCTCAGGTCCTTTGGGCCACCAAAACAATGCAATTTCATCAATTCCAAGTTCTCCTCAACTGAAGATATCCCCACCCCTGGGAGGACGCACTGCAGAGCCAGGTCAGTCCAGCCTGGAGATGGGTGCCCAGTCCAGATCCCAGATCCTGGCCCTTTCCTCCCAGTGCTCTGCCCCACGCTCTCCTGAAAGAGATTCTTCCCAGTGCCCTGCACGTGTGCCAGAGCATACGGAGCAGAAGATGCTGCCAGAGTTCACAGCGAGTGCCACAGGGATCTAGAATAAATACTGCCATGTAATAGATTTTTATCCACTGCCTTGCCGTAATCCCCATCTGAATCCCTTCCAAATTGCAGTCAGGCAGCTGTTTGTACAAGTCAAACATTGATTCAGCTGCTCTCGAAAGGGATTCAGGGAGCGCAGGCTGGAGGGAGCGCTAGCCAGGGAGCTGGAATAATGGGATTTATTTGTTACATGCTGAAGGGTTAAACTGTTTTCACAGCGCCCCGCGCCAGAGTATCTCTGCTTTCCACACAGAAGCAGGAGGTATTCACAGAAGGGATAATTGCTTAAGCAGCGAGCCTGGCACCTCGAGGAGCTCTCGTGTCCCTGCTCACCGGGACATGGAGGGCAGGATCACAGCCACACACAGTGGGGCTGTGTCTTACTGGGACCTGCAGGCTGTGTGTGTGTGCTCCTCGTGGGTCAGAGCAAGAGGCGTTTCCTCAGCATCCCTGGTAGGGTGCCTGGGGTTTTGTGTTCTGGGTTGTACCTGGAGCTTCAAACAGTCCCTGGGGAGGCCCTTGGCTGGGATTGCTCTTACTGCTGGTGGTGCTGGGTTCTGGGGCATGATCTGGTGCCTGGGACATGAGGCTCGTCCTGGGTGTCTTTAGCACATCTCAGAGCACCTGTGTGAAGGGGAGGAGTACAGAAAAAGTCCTGGAGTCCTGGGCAGTGGGTACTAGTAACTCTCACCTTCTCTGACTTTCTGGTAGATTTAGATTCGATATTACGAAGTTCTTCCCTCTGAGGGTGGTGAGGCCCTGGCATAGGCTGCCCAAAGAAGCTGTGGATGTCCCATCCCTGGAAGTGTTCAAGGCCAGGCTGGATGGGGCTTTGGGCAGCCTGGTCTGGTGGGAGGTGTTTAGCTTCTGCTTCATTTTCTGCCTCCTCAGTGGGATTTGGCATCATGCTTTTTGCTTTGCTCAGCAGTTCCCTGTCATTGGCAGGGTCGACACACTGGCTGAAGACTTGAGGAGCCTCGGCCTTTGGGATTGAGGTGGTTTTGGACAGCTCACAGAGGGGTTCCGTGCTTTGGTACAGACTAGGTCCTCACACCAGCCTCTCAGCTGCCACAATGGTGGAGGATCACAGTGAACGCATAGCAGGCAAGACCAGGATGGTTTTGCTTCACCAGATGCTGCTGTATCCCTTGAGATCCCTCCAGCAGCGGTGACTTCAGCAGGGCTCAGCTCACAGGGTGCTTCTGTACCCGTGCCATGAGCACAAGGGGGGAAAACAGCATAGCCAGTTGCAGGTTGAGTAAGCATATTTCCCTTCCCTACACCAGGGTAGGCTGGAAAGAAATACCATAGTGGATTATAGGTCAGTGGGGCAGAGATCAGTTCTTGCCCTGTGCTTTGTACAGCACTGAGCCCAGAATTTACCCATTAGTAAGGAATTTGCAAATCCTCTTTCTTTTCTGCTTGCTCCAGATGGCCACGCCTGCCACTTACAAGGGTCCTGCTGGTGCTGGATTAGCTATGCAGCATCTCCAGGAGGTGAGAGCTCAGTGGAGGTGTTCTCCACACATTGGTCCATACAGGATTCATGAGTACAAAGAGCTCGGGGACCACACTGCATGGTCCCAGGCACTCAGCCCAGGCACTGCCACCTCGGGTCAACAGCCACTGCTATTGCCCAGGGCAGAGCAGAACAAACAAGGCAGAGAGAAGCAGAAGCAAAGGATGCAAATTCCCTGAATGAAAGGTTGCTGATCACTGCTTTAGATCGGGGTGGGGGTAGATAACTGGCAATGATGGTCAGCTGGGTAGGGGAACGAAATGTCCCTGGCTGCTGATCACCGACAGACAAATCAGGTTTAATCTAACCAAAGTGAGATCTGAGCAGAAACCTAATCCACCTGAGTCTACCAGGAGTGTTGAGCTATAAGAGAATTTGCTGAAGAGTTTCAGTGTGGGTTTTTTAGGTTCATTTCCACACCTGCAGCAAACAAACAGGATTATGGTGCCAGTAAGAGTGGTTAGGGGCTTGGGCAGCCTTGGTGAGGGAGCTAGGAGCCTTTGGCCCCTACTTGGCTTCAGCTTCACAGATCAAGTCAAAATTCATTGAAGGAGAGGAAACAAAATAAATCACTTGATCTGGGGAGAAGCTGCTGCAACCAGCCTGGCCACAGATTCAGGGTCATCTCAGGATGGGAGGGAGAGGAGCGGGGCTGTCCACTCTCCAGGAGAGCGAGAGCAAGAGGCTTAAGGCTCCTCAGCGCTAGAGAAAGGAACTGAGTGCCCCGGAGCTCGCAGCCCTGCTTGAAAATGATGGAGGCTGACAGATCTGGGATTAATCTAAAGGTTTCAGCTCTCTGAGCACCGAGTGGAAATTCGCCTGGAAACCACAGCACAGGAACTCGGCGTGACGAAAGCACTAACTGGAGCGGGGGGAGGCGGAGGCGTGCGTGGGTCAGATAGCTTGCCCCGCCTGATTATGCACAAAGCTGGAGCCCTCGTCTCCTGCTTTCCCAGCGATGTGTCTGGGCGAGGAGGGAAGGCATTCAGTGCTAATAAGAGCATCAGAAAATAGCCCACTTTTTTTTGGACACTAGGCCTAAATGCAGACTCTGTTCCGGGTGCAGCTTTGCGTTGCTAATTGGATGTAGAGGCAAAGCTGTCCCCACAACGAGCAGCTCTCCTGCTTGCACCTGGGCATGTTCCTGGAGCAGCAGGGTGTTTGGGTGGCTCAGGAGGCCTGCACAAATCCTACAAGCTGTGGTTTTGCCCATGCAGGTGTCTGTAGGTACTGGACTGCTCGTGTGGGATGGGAAGGGAGAGTGGGAGCTGGCTGAGAGCCGGAGCCAGGGTGTGCAGACCTGGCCTTCTGTTCAGCTGCTCCAGCTGCATAAGGTAAAGCCTGCTTCCCCTGGTGTCTACAGCTTTCCTGGGAGGCTAAGTTGCTGATTTAGCTCAGTCTTGAATGTGGAAGACCAGGGCACTCTTTTTGGTCGATTCAGGATCCACTAGAACTGCTGCTAAAGGGTTGTGGGCAGACACCAACCTTCATACTTCATCTGGGCACAGCCTGCGAGGACAGATGTTATATGTGGGCACACTTATGCTCCCCTGCCCTCAGACACCAATAGCCTACAGCTGGGGTGTCTGAAAGTCTTTTCTCAGCACAAGAAAACCACGAATTCCCATACATCCTGCACTGCACAAGTCCCTGAGCATTAGCACAGCTGTCATAATCCTCAGCCACGTCTGCACGTTCATGCCTTCATATCTGATTTTGATACAATGGTGCCATCACTCCTGCTGCTCACCTCGAAGGACTGAACGCATCACAGCGCACACTTAACTCCTCTAGTTTGCTCTATAAATGCACGACCCACGGTGAGCAGGTGTGTAATATATACCTGTGTACGCTTCTGCTAAGTGCTGCGCATGGATTTGCTGATCTGGTTGTTTTGTAGTCATTGGGCTACATCTTCAGCAGTAGGAATAAACTGCTGCAGCAAAATGGGGCTGCCAGTTTATTCTCTGTTGGGATCTAGCCCATAGTGTTAATCTATCGTAGAGGCTTGCTTTTTTCTGGAAAGCGTAGGCATTTTGAGTGTGCAGTCAAATTGGCATTTTATCTGGGTTTCTGCATGGTATAATTGCAATTTCCAGACGATAATTGTTATAAAATTATTAAAAAATGTAGCAGTGGAAGGTTAGCTTAAGGTCGTGGTGTGATTTTTACTTCTTTGATGTGATAGTCAAACTGAAATCAGCGTGGCAACATGTCCCAGTGCACAAACTGGGCACGTAGCAGAGATGATCACAGGCATGGTTGCAGACAAACCAGCCGAATCTGAACACGTGTCCTCTTCTAAGAAAGGAGTTTAGGAGAAATAATTTTCGGCTTCCTGATCCACACACCCAGTCATTATCACAGACATTATGATGGTCTCTCCCTGCTCGTGTTTTAGAAAAGCTCAAAGGCTGAATTGCAAGACAGTCGTTGCTAATTCAGAATAAGTGGGCGACGCTGCAGCTGCTGTCTGTTTGCCCATCTAATATATGAATAGCAATCGATTTGGACCTTTTCTCTAAATGTGATGTGATACTGAGTATGAGATCATTGCCAAATCTCCACGAGGAATTAAGCTTGGTTTAGCAAGGAGGACAAGGCAGCTTTTTCACTGTCTTTATGGGTGAAGCCCAGAGTCCCCTCCATCCTGGAGAACTGTCTCCCCATGGATATCCTCCTCTGTATTTAGCTTCATAAACTAAAGCACCTTGTAGCAAACAAGGGAAATTAGTGCTCCAGTTCTAATTCCTGTACTACATGGATTTCCAATAAATACACGCTAATATTCATCCTAGGTTTATTTTATGGCCTTCTTTTTGTTCTTTTCCATTTTGTTCTTTTCCATAGTTTCACCCTCATAATTATCTCTTCTCCAGATATATTGTCTGCCAATATTTGAAGCTGGTTGCCTCTTTATTCTGCTATTGTATTGTTATTTTCTATGACTTATGGTTAGTTACTGGTAATCTTATTAGTTGCTATCACAAATATCTAGTAGCATAGGTACACTGACTGTGTTTTACAGCTATTTTAAGATTGCTTTATTTTAATTTATAAATCAGCTCCTTCAGTCCCGTTGTCATTGATTGCTCTTTCCGGAAGTCTCTCCTAATCTGTTAATCTCGTTCTGGACTGAGGTGTGGGGAGAAGCCCTTTGCATGATCAAATCGACAGCAAGTCTGCTCCTTTGAGATCTGAGGGGGGAAAGCACTGCGTAAGTGGCACATGCAGTTGGGAACATCAGAGGAGTACCTCTGCGACGCAGCACTGCGCTTTGTGTTTATTCTCCCTCGGTGATGTCCGCATTAAAGCACTTCGATTGCAAGTGATGACAAAGTTGTTCTCTGCTGCAAGCTGAGCCTGAAGGCAGGAGGCCAGCGTGTGATGGAGAGCTCTGAGCTTCTCAGAACGATACGTTGCCTTCGCTCCCTCAGCACGCAGTTTTGAGGAGGGAATTCTTTGGCTTGATGTTTGAGTATCAGAGACAGAGTCAGTGATGCTGGGAAGAATTCAGGTGTAGGAGGGGGGTAAATGGGCTTGGATGAATCAATAACAAAGTTAAATCTTTGATCAAAACATGAAGTGACATGCCTGCCTCCTCCCTCCCTGCTGCTGTCTGTGCCAGGCTTGGATGAAGCTTGGGGAACTGGGGAGTTAATAACAAATCTTTGTTCTGTAGCAACTGACTTTGCATCTCTACACCATCTCAACATAAGGACATATATTGTGCCAGTCCCTAGGATGATGTAACATGACAAGTGAAGAGATGAGATGTCCAAACCTCATGTAAGAGCCCCTGTACAATTTACGTTTTTCTTTTCCAGTGTGTGTGGAGTGAGCTGTTCTGCGCACAGACATCCCAGCTGGAGAACAGCAGAGCTAGGGTTGGGCTGGGTCGCGTTTTCTTCTGTGCTTGCTGCGTCTTAGGGTGGAAAAAGGGTGGGCTGCCAAGATCTGAGTGTTGGTGCTTTCCTTCAGCCTGGTGCTTCTGTCTCAATCCCGACCTTTCTTGCTGAGCCTCTTCTGTGTGTCCTGCTGTCAGTGCTTAGAGCCCAGCGCTGCTTCCCATTGTGTCCCTGTCAGGGTGGCAAAGGCAGCAAACATTGGCTCTTGCAATATGGGAAGCTCTGAAAAATGGGCTTTTCCGAGCAATTCACCCTTCCTGCAGGATGCAGACTCAGCAAGGCCTGCAAGAGGAGAACTCTTGGGGCTGGGAAGCCACTGGCCATGGTTCTTGGCACCATGAGAAAAGCAGTAATGTGCTTTGGAAGCAAATCGGGCCATCACCTCAGGCCCTCGGCTGGCTGGCTGCTTGCTGGCATGAGGTCACTGCTGAATTTTGGTTTTCCACATGGATTTCAGAGCTGCTACGATGCCCTAGCCTCCGAGTTTTGCTATTAATACCACGATTTTCTTTCATCAAGGTGGCAGGAATCCACTTGTGACATTGCAATGGAATGAAAACATAAGAAAATGGGTGTAGTTTAGCCAGCGTACCTGACTTTTGAAAGTAGCCTTTGATTCCTGCAAGGTCCTGGTTCCGGTGGGTGCTTGCCTGGACTTACATGCATCCCTGAGGCAGTCTGATTACCTGAGGCACTGAGAATAGCAGCACTTTACACAGATCTGGGCAAGGGACTTCCAGCTGTGGGAACACCTTGGTGTTTGTGGTCAAAAGCTGATGCCTATTAGTGCCAGTAAAAACAGGCCTGGTTTGGATCCTAAATCTGACACTCTACTCTGCAGAAGTTTGAATCTAGCTTTATTTTTGGCCCCAGGAGACCTAACTTGCAGGATGCCTTTAAGCCCACACTATAGCCCCAATCACTCCTTGCCGCAGGAGTACCCTGAGCGAAGAAGTTGTTTTCATGGTCCTGCTGGTAACTCAGTGCCCTGTTCTGCCAACACCATTGCTCCTGTCTGGGCATCGCTGGTGCGAGCCTGTGCTGGAGGGTTTTGTTGACTGAATGGAGGTGAGATAAAATACTCTGACCCTGGCTGTGTCGGTGCACGAGAGCACCCAGCTGTCAGTGGGTGTTTAGACAATAAATCACCTGCATTTACTCCCTGGGTGAGTCTGTAAAGCTAGAAGTGCAAACAGCAAGCTGTGTCAGTGATGGAGAGTCACCAACAAATGCGGACACAGTGGGAGTACCATGCCAAAGTTTTTACGTGAGTTCTAGTAATACCCAAGCCAATGTGTGGAAAGGTGCTAAGCTGGGAGGAGAATCTGTCAGAGTTGTGTTTGGTACAGCTGGTGTCTGATGTAGGGAATGTGCTCGCGTTTGGCTGTGCTATGTTTCTCCAGAGCTTGACATGTTTGGCAGGTCTGAGTTTGCATCTGTGTTTGGAAAGCTCAGTAGAGGTTGCAGTGGTGCAAAGTGCAGGAACCACTGCTTGCCAGCCTGTCTTCTCAGGAGCCTTTGAAATTAAAGCCAACAAACCCAGCATCATATGAAAAAGGATAATACTTAGGACTTTTAATCTTCACAGTACGTCACAAATAATACACAAATAAATCTCCCCATGTTGGTAGACTCCATGCTTGTCTCTGCTGTCAAATGGGTATTTTCCCTCTGCACATGCCTTGGTTTCCCTGTTTGTCTGCTGGGGGCAATAAGACACTGTCTGTTACCTGGACAAGCTAGAAAAGTGGGCCCATGTGAACCTAATGAGGCCCAGCAAGGCCAAGTGCAAGGTGCTGCTTCTGAGTTGGGGCAATCCCAGACATGAGCACAGACTGGGTGAAGAACCTGTTGAGAGCAGCCCTGTGGAGAGAGACTGGGGGGTTCTGGTGGATGAGAAGCTTGGCACCAGCCAGCAGTGCACACCTGCCGCCCAGAAAGCCAACTGTGTCCTGGGCTGCATCAAAAGTGGCCAGCAGGTTGAGGGAAGTGATTGAGGCACCCAGCACAACCCACTGAGCCGTTGTCATTGCTCTGATTGGCACTGTGGACCCTCCATCAACCAAGTCACCTGAAAATTACTCCTAACTTTATACTCCAGGCCAGTTTTGAGTTAGCTATTAAAGATTTGAGCAAGAATTTAGCAGAACACTGAAACACATTAGGCTCTTGTCTGGGTAAAGGAAATATTCGCAGTCACAATATACTAAAAAATGTGTCAGCTAGCTCTTGTTTGGTGGGATGAAAGAATTTCTTGATAGGCAACTTGTTATACAGTTATTATTTACTGGTGGTGAAAACTTCTTCTGAAGCATCTGGTACTTACAAACATGGAAGATAGGAGCAAGAAGAGCTAATGGACTCATTAGATATGGAGATTTGTGTGTTTAATGCAGAAGGTGCTGCCTATGCAATGAACCTCTCCAACATATAATATGTTGCCATGATTTTGGTCACTCTGTATGTTACAGTCTTTGAAGCCTACACTCCTGTGTTAAAGATGAGAATGATTTCTGGTCCGTTTTGTAGCTTTGTGTGCCTTCCTTAGCCAGGGTTGCAGCCTCGCAATGGTGTAAGTATATCAGGCCTTGCCTTGGGGCAGCAGGATGGGTTATATAACCCTGAAAGCCTCCCTTCCAGACCGATTTTCCACGATTGCAATGCACAAGCACCTTGGAGGAATATCTGGCCTGCAGCTCCACTGCACTCTCTCCACCAACCCTTCCCTCAGTGCCTCCTTCCTAGATGCAAATCCTTTGCCCATTCTCTCCTCTTTTTTTGCAGCTCTCTGCATCTCCTTAAACAGCTGCAACACCATTGCTGTGGGAATAATCGTCACCAGTTCCTCAGGAGGCAGCGTGGCCGTGTCCCCGGCCCCACGGTGGGACACCAGAAGGAAGATGCTCCAGAAGCAGCGTCAGCTTTTTTCTGCCACTGAGCTGTGCTGTGGCTCCCCTTCCCCAGCTGCTGCTGGCAAGGCAGCAATTTGCTCTCATCGATCCCTCCTCTCCTGGAATCGCCCCACGTGCACCGGCACAGTGTCACAATCAATAGCCCAGCCCTCGTGCAGAGACAGTGAGGGGGCCAAAGAGGCAATTTGCTCACTGGACAGGTTACGATGAAATAATATTGTGTCAGGAGGTGAAGCGGCAGAGCTCCTGGCACTAAAGATTTCCCTCTGTGGCCACAGGGAAAGGCAGGGCTGCATGAGATTTAGAGTCAGGCTCGAGAGCTGCTGCTTAGATCCTGCCGGTGATAAAGTGTAACTGAAATACTGTGAGGAAAAGATTGTTCAGGAAACAAAAAGTGATGAGGACCTTTAAAGCTATCACTTCAAAATTATTATGGCTCTGTAAGCAGAGGGCGAGAGAAAATGCCTTTATTTTTTGACCTCTAGCCAATAGGCATTAGATACGTACAGGGTTCATAGCAGACAAAACTCGTGGCTTCCAACAGCCACGCTCAGTCAATTAGTTTATTAGTAAAAGCAAATATTGCATCCAAACAAAGGAGGCACTTGCCTTGACAGTCACTGCTGTCATCCTGTGTTAGATGCATATTGCAAAGTAGGTAATCAAAGGTACCACTTAGATTTTCTGCCAATTTCTGACAGACAAGCCAAAGGGAGTTTCAAGACTTCTCTGAAATGCTTTTATTTTGTTTTGAGTAGCCCCTTGACTTTGTATCCCAAATGAAATGAGTAAATAGCTTTATGCCTGTTACTCTCTGATGCAAAGCTCATGCTTTGTACGTGATAGCCATCTCTCCCATGTAAAGTATGTTGCAGTCTTCTGCCTTGCTTAGTGTAAGCAGAGAGGGCACTGTACATACAGCTTAGCTCAAGGGCAGCGGTGCTCTCAGTACTTATTTGCACCCACTGCTCTCTTCCCAACATATTTGAAATACTTAGAAATACATACAACTACTTAGAAACCTAATACTGATCTCTAACATGGAATCTATGTTAATATGTTTATATAGAATCAACACAGGTTTCT
This sequence comes from Aythya ferina, assembly GCF_964211825.1. NCBI lineage: Eukaryota > Metazoa > Chordata > Aves > Anseriformes > Anatidae > Aythya > Aythya ferina. The sequence goes on along the minus strand of NC_140301.1, from coordinate 38,297,204 downwards.
GTAGGCATAATAAGATCTCCAGTCAAAGGCGAGCTCACAGGAAGAGAAGACTTGGTGGTTAGAGCAAAGAAACTGCCTGAAGACTGTTGCTGCTCCCAGCTATGCCTTGCCCACACTTTGAGACTCAGGCGTATCATTTAGACCCAATTTTTCAAAACTGTCCAGTTATTTGAAGTGCCTTATTAGTAATAACCCAGGTGTAGATCACCTGCAGATCAACCTCTGAACAGCAGGATCTGTCAAGGCTCCACACATCTGCCCATCAGCTCCAAGAGGCCTGCAGTCAGGCATCTCGCAGTTCTGATGGAGGCTTTCTGCTTTCAGCACCTCTCGGTTCCCACCTCTGTGAAATGGAGGCAGTGCTGCAGGTGGAAAGCCTTTGATTCTGGCCTTGAGGTCGGAACAAGCTGTTCACCCTGCATGGCAGCAGGGAAACCTTGGGTGACTTGGTACTCCTAAGGAAACATGGACCTTAGGAGTCATCACAGGCTGCACGCCCCAGGAAAGCCTGGCCTCCCCTGACACCACAGAGGGAGAGGGTGAAGTGTCAGCCGTCCTCTCTGCTCTGCACAGCTCCCGCCTCCACCAGTCTGATGGTGCTTATTTGTCACTGCAGAGAGGGAAACCCAGCCATGTGCAAGCATGACATCTGCTCGGTGGGCTGCCTCCACTTGGCACTGATCGCCGTGCAGCGTGGCACTGCTTGCGGACCCAACACAGCTCATCCTGGGGGCTTTGCGGCAGTGCTGGCCACAGTGGGTCCTAGCACAAGGAGGGACAGGGGAGCTTCCTGCCTGTGGGCTCAGAGCTGCTGTGTCAGAGACTAAAGCAGAGCCTCCAGGTGGCTGACTAGGGATATGAGCAGGGACCCAGGGCTATTATGCCTTATACGTTACCTCCTGGCCCCTAAGGGTTAGGAGGTGTCAGGCAGAGCAAGCTGGTAGCTGATGGATGTCTAGCCGTGAGAATTTGGATAAGGTCTCTCTCCTTCTGTGTGTTAGCTCCTGCCTCACAGAAGGATTTAATGCATTTAATAAGACATTTGAAGATTTCTTGATTATTGTCCTTCTTCACAGTGCAAAAGGATCTGACTCAAATCCCTAAATGCCAACACTTCTGGGCTACTGATTTAGCTCTAGATATGACAATAAAGTCTTCCCCCCCCTCCAAAATAGTATGGCTATGTTAAACCATGGCATAGTCCTGCTTTGGGGCAAGGGGCAAAAGGAGAGGGCTCCTGTGCATGGTGGGAGAGCTCTGCCCCAGGCGTGGGGCAGCAGCAGCCCTGGGATGCACAGGGCATCCATGGGGAGCAGGTCTCCCACAAGTGAACTGAAGATCCCACGCCTGTGATCTGTATCTGTGTAGTGATGAGGGCTTTCCACTAGAGAGAGACATGAGTACACACAGAAAACCTGTTTGCTATTTGTATCATACAGTCCACCTGGCCAACATGGTGCAAAAGGGAATGGCTGGAGCCAATCACAAAATGAGCTTTTTGCACTCCAAAATTTGTGTTTATCGTTTCTGACTGAAACTTGTTTTCATGTCTTCTGGGTTTTGACAAAGAAAATCCTAATTTTTCTTCATTCTTACTTCAATTTTTTAACTGTTTTTGGTTCTTTCATTAGAGGCCCAAACATTTTCAAATACTGGATGTTCTTAAATAAAAATCAAGAAACTCATCAAAATTATTTTATCAGAAATATAATTGCAGAGAAATTTTTCAGGGGGTTGCTGTTTATCTGACAGGGAAACTGATATTACCCAGCCAAAACTGGCAATGCTCATTGACCTTTTTGTTCCTGTAGACAAAAACCCAATTCAGTGACCTCTAAAATATGAACTTCTGTGGGAGGACCATGGCAACTATTGAAGAGTGAAAGAGCACCTTTATGGAGTGGAAGTAAGGAATAACTTTCTTAGATGAAAATCCGGGGGAAATAGAAATATGGCTAAGGACAGTGATGTTAATAATACTATAATTATGCCATACCTTAATCCTTGCAGGCAGCCAGGCCTGTGCTTTGCACACAGGAGGGAGCTGGTCCTCTCAGCTGTTTTTTACCAGAGACATGGTGCAGCCAGCAGAACCAAACCTTCATAACACCGTGCTGGAACAGTGCCCATTTGGAGGTAAGAGCACTGTTGTGCCTTTAGCACATTATATACATATATATATAGGGTAGGTTTTCCTTTAGGGTCATTTACAGCTGTCAGTGTGGAGGGTGTGTAGCACCTAACACTGCTTTGCCAGGGATTTCTGGTGAGTATGTAACTCAGGGTGACAAGGCTGTGAGTCACACAATTTGTTCTATTTTGGGTCCTGTTTTGAATGCTTTCCCCTGTGGTATATGGGTGGTTGAAGGAAACACACACATGCAAACTCCACATACTGCAAATAGAAAGTCTGCATTTAAAGGCCTCCTATTGCTTACTCACAGACCCTGCCAAGTTTCAATCTGCTTGTCTTAGTAAACACACCCTCCTGTGGTGTTGCTCACCAGGAACAGATGGTCCCCTGGGGGACAGATGGCCCTGGAGCTGGGAATTTCCAGGGGCTTTTGATGGGAGATGGGATCCCATCCTTTACCTCACAGGCCCATTCTAAAGGCTCAGTGGGAGCATTCTCCTTTGGTACTTTTCTAATCCCATAAAAAATCCCTTTTCATTGCCATCAGGTGTAAGGCGAGTAGGTCCTCATCGTAACCCATGCTGAAGCAGTGGGTTCCAACATACAGGCACTCTTTCTTTCTGCAGGACATAGGAGAAATCAGAGGAATTAACAGAGAAATTTGTAAAAACACAAAGACTTGAAGACCTTGAAATAGGGACCTTTTTCTGTGGTACCTCCAAAATGGCTTCTTGCCCCCAAAGATGCTTCCTGCACTGCTCGGGGTAAGACCACAGCAGATCTCCGTATCATGACTGGAGGCAGGAGTGTAAATCTATGACTTTAAGAGTTTGTTGTGAGTTCATGTGGATCTGAAAGACTCTCTTTTAAAAAAAAAAAAAAAAAAAAAAATTGCTCTTAAGTCACATTCCCAACTTTGCTCCATCTTAACATTTTGGGGGAACGGAGATGCAGGACTGAACTGATCCCATCAGCAGCCATTCCTGGAAATGAATTCCTTTCTCTGAGATTGTTTCCTGGATACTTCCTGCAGACAGTCTGATATCTCACAGAGATGTCTTCTCTTTTTCTGTTTATCTGCACTGAAACTATTGGGATCACAGGAGCTGCTGGATTCACAAAAGCAGAGGTAGAAAGCCTGGTTGTATCCTGCCCAGTGCATCCCCCCTCTCCTCCTGCACCATAGTTTCCTATAGCCTTTTTTCAAGGCTTATGGACTAGACCCAACAAGGTTGTTAAGCTCCCAGTTCCTATTTGTTCTTAATTTTCCTGTTGAAAGCTAGTCCTAAAGGTCTCAGAAATGGTAATCCTTTGTTATACCAAGTTTTTGTTTGCTCCAGCTTGAAGCACAGCTTTCCCATGGGGAGATAATACCACACGTAAGGGACTCACAGTGGAGAGGTAATATAGTTGGGAATTTTTACCTCTCAGTCATATTTTATTGTAGATCACTTTCTCCCTTTGTAATCCCCCTTCGGGCCTCCTAATAAACCTCTCCTTCCACTTGTTTATGGACTCTCATTCTGTTTCAAAAATCTGGTAAATGCAGAAGCATTTAGACAGAAAATGTAGACTAAAAGCTGCTCTAAACCAATGTTTCTTCCCTTTTCTTTGTAAGCCCAGTGCACATTAAATGAAACTTATATGCTTCTTGAAGCTGCCTGTGTTATTATTGGAACTGATGCACATTCACTCCAACCAATCTATTTTTATTTGAACCACTTACGCTGCACGAAACCAAGCATAATAACTACAGTCAATATAGATATATTTGTTTTTATTTAAACTCCTAAGTGTGCTAAAAGCAATAAATGCTTTTCCCCCTGAAAACCAATATATACGTATAATAGATGGAAAATGTATATATCAGTCAACACAGGAGTGACCAGAGGCCCACAGGGCTGCTCCTAAAATCCATCCTGCACCACCATTACAGGTGGCTGCAGGGGATGTGGGCAGCAGGAGCTGTGCGCTCGCTTGTGGCTGACCTCTGGTCACAGCCAGTCACAGCCAGTTCCAGCCAGTTTAGGCCAGTTTCAGTTAGTCATGGCTGGCTCCACCCAGTCAAGGCCAGCTCCAGCCAGTGATGGCCAGTTGGTTCCAGTCAGCCAAATCTGATTCCAGCCAGTCACGGCCAGTTCCAGCCAGTTTAGGCCAGTTCCAGTCAGTCATGGCTGGCTCCACCCAGTCAGGGGCCCTTCCAGCTAGTCATGGCCAGTTCCAACCAGTCACGGCCGGTTGGTTCCAATCAGCCAAGTCTGATTCCAGGCAACCAAGGCCAGTTCCAGCCAGTCATGGCCGGTTCCAGCCGGTTAAGGCCAGTTCCAGCCAGTCACGGCCGGTTTGGGCCAACTCTGCATGGCCCCAGCATGGGACATGGTGAGCCCTTGGGAACATGTGGAGCCTCTAAGCTAGGCAGGGCAGGTTATGGCTCCTCAGCAAAAGTGTGTTTAAGACAGTAGATGACAAGTTAAGGGAACAATGATGCCAGAGCAGGGAGAGGAGGCAGAAGAAAAGCCCAAACCCGCTCTGGTGCCGCAGGAAGAGGAGAGCAGCTGAGGGGGCAGCAGCCTGAGCGAGGCCAGGAGGTGCGACTCTGAGGGGTCAGGGGGAAGGGGACCAGAGAACAGAAAGGGGGAGCAGAGGTTTGGCACAGGCAAGTTACATGTTAGTAACTTGCATGTTAGTTTGCTTCTTTCAATACCAGAATCAGTAATTAGAACATTGTTAACTGTCAGTAAATTAAATTGATTGCAAATCCCCCCAGATCAGTAAACTGGTCTCGCTCACAACACTGCTATGCCTTTATCGGTGTTATAAATTAAGTAATCTGGGGATGGACTTTCACCCAGGGACATTGGAAACAGGCCTCATGCAGGTAGCAGTCATCCTTCTTCTGCTCTGATGGGATCTGCTCTTTTGCTTTTGTTTCTCAGGCAGCTTGTCAGTTTTCATCATGGAGATGTTAATATGTAGAAGGAAAGCTTCGGGAGTGATCAAAATGGCTGATCAAGGTTGGAAGAGCAGCTCAAGGTAAAGCCCAAAGGGCTTTATATCTGTCCTGGTTGCTTTTGAAATGCAAGGTCACATCTTCTAGCCTGACCACACACACCACCAATTAATACTTGCACAAAGTACAGTAAACTGCTTCTGCTTTTTGTATCATTTATCCACAAACACATAGAATCGTAGAATCATAGAATATCCTGAGTTGGAAGGGACCCTTAAGGATCATCAAGTCCAACTCTTGACACCGCACAGGTCTACCCAAAAGTTCAGACCATGTGACTAAGTGCACAGTCCAATCTCTTCTTAAATTCAGACAGGCTCGGTGCAGTGACCACTTCCCTGGGGAGCCTGTTCCAGTGTGCAACCACCCTCTCTGTGAAGAACCCCCTCCTGACGTCAAGCCTAAATTTCCCCTGCCTCAGCTCAACCCCGTTCCCGCGGGTCCTGTCACTGGTGTTAATGGAGAAAAGGTCTCCTGCCTCTCGACACCCCCTTACATAGTACGTCAAAGGTAAGAAATGCTGTGATCTGATATCACAGCCATATATATGTGTGTTCTGCAGCTCCTCCTAGAGCTCACAGACCATCACCTATGTTTCCTTATACTTGCCTGTCTTTATCGTTAGAGTAGTCCCCTCTTCTTGTAACAGCTTTGTTATGCCTACTCTTCCATAAAGAGGATTCAAACCCTCTAGTTTGGTTATCCTGTTCCTATGCCCCTAGGCAGCATCAGTGCTCATTACCAGGCTCTCATTAAACACACTGAGTGTGAATGGCATGTTTCCAACTGTGGCCTTTGTTAGGCTATTAAATCGTTGTAGAAAGAAAGCTTTTGGGGCATTTCAGTTGGCCAACAGCTGCAGCATGTCTATATCCTGAATGCCACATGTTGTTCATTTGTTAATGTGACTTCTATATTACCTGGAACTGCTTTCCTTATGTCCAGTAGCCTAGTCCAGGCAGGTGTGTACAGACAGTTCACGCTAGTTGGTCATGGCATCAAGTGATGCACCAATAGTTTTCATTAAGTGCAGTTTCTAGCTCTTTAGCATGTACCAGTCTTTCAGAGATAGATGTGCATATTCAGCTACTGGATGAAAAAGCAAGTCCAGTGTTGCTGAGTGAACCTACAGGTAGCATTTATGAGCTATATTACTGTAAGCACTAAATTTACATTTTGACTCATTCACGTGTGCTTTAGAAAACAGTATGCAGTGGACTATCGCTATTTGCAGTTTGGGTTGCTGGAGTGGGTGGCTTGTGCCACATTCAGGCTTACAGAAAGTTCCTTGTTATCTTTAAAAAGTGAAAGACACTCATATGCATGCTAGATGGGTTTGTGCGTAGTTAGTGTTCAGTAGTGATCAAAGACCTAGAGAGCATTAACAGTAATATAGCTTTGGTTTGGCTGAAGTCTTTTGTTTAGAGAGTTGGTTTGTTTGGATAGCAGTACCTATGCTGGCCATGCACTTCATCATCGACCCTTTTTTGTCAATGCACTTCATCATTGACCCTAGCTGTTAAGCAGTATGAGTGCAAGTATACCTCCTTGTGGTGAGCTGTTTTATCGCCTGCCTTTAACCGTCTCCTTTTGTTTAGTTTGAGGCCAAATTGTTTTCTATTGGGGCTGATACTATCGTATGTGGGCACTTGAAGTGTGGAATTTGCCACCAGCAGAGGTAGGCATCTGGGTATCTGACTTGACCATCATGGTGCTGAGCTCTTCCTTTCCCCCGAAGAACCTAATTTCTGGTCTGTTACCCACCTTAGTACAGAGTGAGCCTTTATGTCTAACCTAGTGGCTCTGATGAGGGTCTACATCCTTACTTTGTCTCCACAAGAAATATGGGCAGCGTGTGCCAAGGTAAGCCCAGCTGTTCTTGTGAACTCCATCAGAATGAGTGGCTGGTTTGGGAGTCAGCTGAGGTACTGATGTCTTGTCCTGCTTCCAATGTGCCACAACCCTCACAGACGCTAGTGCACTGTGGTAATCTCCTTGTCCGTATTAGAAAAGGCCAAGGGCTGAATGGACCTTGCTGCTCATTTTGGAGAGGGTTTCCCTGGGCATGAAGGAAATTAGATAGTCTCTCCCATACTGCTCTAGTCAATAGAGAAGGTTTTCAGTAGCACAGTTGAGCACACCGCCCAGCTTTGGTCCTGGAATCAAAATGCCTCTCATGCCTCTGCTGTTTGCTGCCAGTGCACGTGGGAGTCTCTGAGAGTCTCTGAGGGCAGTTTTCTGGTGTCCAGGGTGTAGGGCACAGAGCCACCAAAAGCAGTGACTGCCTGTGCTGCTTGGTCTGGGGCAGTCCAGTAGCAGGGCACCACAGCCTGGCTCAGAAGCCCTCCCAGCTGGACATACGGACCCGTGCTCTGCACCAGTGTGGACACAGAGCTCTCTGGCTGTGCACAGTGTGGTAATGACACACCTTCGTCTCTCTCCGCCTCAGATGTCTCAGCTTTACAATGAATTAGATACTAAAATAAGTGGTATAAGACAGATGGACAATATGGCAATAACAGCAACCTCCAGGGGATGTTTGGAGGCTAAATTCATGTCTGGAAAATGTGCTGTAAGGACCTAAAGATGGAAGAGCATTATTGCTATTATTGATATTGCAATAACGTCTTTGAGGCCTCATTTTGGGACCTGACTGCCAGTGTGCTAAGCTGTCTGTATACCCATAAGAGAAAGATAGTCCTTGCCCCAAACACCCTTCAAAAGAACAAAATGACAATTTCTGTAGCATGTGGCGATTAACCATAAAATGGGAGAGAGGACAAGGTAAAAGTGAGAAATCTGGCATAATAATCTGCAGTCGTGACACACCCACTCCTTTGCCATTTCCATGTGTTAAAATCCTGCAGTGGTTCATCATATTACCAAGTAATTAGCTCCCTCTTACAGACCAGATATTCTTCCTCCCTTCTGCCTCTCTTGGAAGGAAAAAGTTATACCCAGCATGCCACGGCACCAGTGCTGAACCCCAGAAGGATTGGGAGGAGCTCAGACTGTTAGCATTGGTACACAGGGATTATCCAGGAACATCTCTTCAGGCACGCTCCAGACCCCAGTACCTGCCAGTTAATCCATTTAGCAGTGTGTTCCCATGTTTGCTGAGGTATTCAAAGGGGCTTTAAGAAAAAGAGGACTTCTCCGTAATGAATGGAAACAAGCAAGATAAAAAGGTAGAGATAAGCAAAGAGACAGGATTCCAATCCTAACCTCCATTTAAACTGAGTGGCTGTCAATACTAATAACGTAAAGGCAGCAGTGAAGTGTGGCTGACACACGCCGGGTAGAGAATGCTCAGAGATATCTGAAAATCCCATCAGAAACTGCAGTGGCAAACGTAATCAGTACATCTGGAATTGTCTAATTCGTTGGTTTTATATTTTCTTTAGAAGCTGGCAGGGATCCTCTGCACGTAGCTTGTGCGGACACAACTGTGTCCTTTTACCTCTTATGGGTACTCTGTGAATGCAGGTGGGGGGTGATGCTAATGCAAGGTGTTCCTACCCATAGGACCACTGGGTGTTGCTGCTGTGTGACACACCTCCTCAGTGAGTTCAGGGGTCAGCAGCAGCTGAAATTGCAGACCCAGCATGTCAGTCCTGCATGCTACAAGAATTCGACTTTGGTCTGACTAAATGTGACGTGATACAGGTCAGGGCGAGATGTGCTGTCAGAGCAGTGTGGAGGCCAGTGGCTGGAGTAGCTGGCAGTGGCATCAGCTGGGACAGCAGAGGTGTGTGGGGAGGCACGAGAGAGGCACGTGAGGCTGTTAGTCCACTGAGGGTGGCTGAAGTGACAGGGGGTTAGCTATGCCTTTGTGGGACCGTGCCCAAATATTGGTACAACACAGTAAGGAACAGAAAACTGGTGGATGAGGGGGCAGATCTGAGAAGTCAGAGGTTACAAAGGAAATGCAGGAGCCCAAACTGCAGCTCAATATATCCCCAAGAGCACATTTAGCAGGCAGTGGTTGATGATAACACGGGGATTTGGGGGCTTCACAGTAAATATCCAAAGCCATTTGCACAGTAGATTAGTGCGTGACCCGGGAAATCAATAGGCAAAAAGTGCATTTTTTGCTGAAGCTTGCAAACAGGTACAACATCACAGTAAATGGATGCAGAATGAGTAGTGACCACCTGTGGCTGATGCTGAAAACTGATTCTGTTTCACACAAGAGATGCAGTTTGAGCTACGCTGACATGTCTGTATAAATACATCCAGTGGAGTTGCGGGAGAGCTACAGTGTGCTCAGCTACATTTTTCTGACGCAGCTTTGGCAATGAGGAGGGAGCCTCCATTGGAATATTTGGCAGGAGGATTTGAAGTAGTAGTGGTGGGACTACCTGTGAGCTCAGGGTGGAGGGCAGGCTGCTTCCAGTGTCAAACAGGGTGCTGGCCTCGTACAGGGGGAGCAAAAGATCAGCTGTAAGGAGATGTAATTTGATTTAATGAGCTCATCCACAGAAGTACAGGGCCAATATGACTGCTAAAATACAAACACTACAGGGAAATCCATTACCAGTGACTAAACTAAAAGCTGAGCTGGGAGCGACTCACAGACCCACCTCTGGCAGAGCAGTGGTTCCTGGCCACCAAGCCATGAGCACAGCACAGAGCACTCCAGTGAGGGGTCATTGCTAATCCAGAAACTCCTGATTCGTTCTGGAGAACATATCCTGCTTCCAGTCATACCTACCAGCTGAGGGCCAGTGTTGTCACCGCTGTTGTCACCTCCAGAGCTGGTGAGGAAAAGAGGAGGCAACTCTGCAACACCAAACCAGATAGAGAAGCAGTGTAGATGGGTGGCACAGACTGCAGGTGAATGGAGGAGAGAAGACAGCTGTGACAACAGCTGAAATAGAAGAAAAGGGCTGAGGAGGTCAGCTAAACAGATGCAGAGCATTGCTTCATTTCTCAGATGAAGCTCAGCTGCAGAAAGGTTGTTCTTGAGTAAATAGGGGCTGCTACAGTAGCCTGGATTTGCAAGCAAGGAGGATTGATGAACAAGAATAAATTTGCTATAAAGTAGTTTGGGTGAAACTGAAGAGCCTTGAATGGGCAAGGCTGGAAAGAAAGAGACTATAGAATAAGGCAGAAAAAAAAGGCAAGGGTTTGCTGGCAAGGAAGCACAGCCTAGCTTTCCAGGTAACTTCTAAACGTGGTGATCTGTTGCCACTCTGGTATTGCAAGATCAAGTGAATGGCTGATTTTGCTTCCCTGGGGATAGGGCAGAGCTGGAATAACTCAGCAGTCCTGTGCTGGTGCGTTTGTTTTCATTTAGAACAATGATGGTAATATGTCCTTCTTCTCGCTGCCCTTTTTTCTCAAATGTTTGGAGTTGGTGTTTCTGTTATAACTAGGTCAGGGAACCTAAGTAGGTCACGGTTACTCTCTAAACGTGGCAAATCTTGAAGCAAAGCTGGTGAGGGAAGACCAGACGCTGTGTAAACAAAAGGCAGGAAAACTTGGCTGAGGGAGAGGGATGATCCCAGGGTGAAGCAGGGAGGGCCTGAGAAACACCCAAAGGATGTAGGCGGGGACTGGGGATGAGGGGGTGAGAGGGTTGGGGAATGGGCTGGAGCTGAGGGAAAAAAGGGCAGAGAAAGGGATCACAGCTGCGGGCACGAGGAAAGCAGGGAAGGGTGTTAGGGCTAAAGACTTACATGGAGGGTGTTCAAGGCAGAGGAGTGGGAGAGCAGAGATGTGTAGGTAGGAGCAGCTGGGAATGGGGTGGTGTGGGGGAAAAAGACTGAGATGGTGAAATGCATCTGAGAGAGTGTGCTGGGGACTGGGAAGAGAGTATGGCCTGAAAGAGAGGGATGGAGGAAGGGAGTGTAAGGGGATTAGTTGAGGGATGGGAAGCAAGACGAAGCTGAGAGAGCGGGGACCAAGTTTAATGAGAGGGTGAAAAATGGCAGACCAGGGAGTGAGAGAGGGAGGTGGAATTCATGTAGTGGGGAGCTGTTGATTCCAGCAAGGCTATGGTGAAACGCTTGTGTGCCTTCCCTCCTCTCCTGGGGAACAGAGGCATGTTGAAGGCAAAAATCATGAAAGGAAAAGGTATCCTAAATCTGCCCCTGCTTTATAGTTGCCCTTCATTTTGTGTGGGATTTGTTCGCTTTGGTGTTCAAGTTCTGACTTCCATCTGAAGTTTGCTGTTTGTCTGCTGGAGTCATGAAAATATCTCTTCCCTCAAAACTGAAGAATAATAACACTGCAGCAATAAGAAGAGCTCTTAACACTAAAGGAAGAAACCCTCAGGATTTGAAAATTAATCATTTTTCATGTGACTGATTTTGGGCCTCTGTCATGCAGTGTCTTGCTTGTTTGGGGTTGGCAGGTTGAAAACGATGTGTGCTCCCTATGCTGCCCTGCAGGACACCTCAAGCTAATGTTCCATGGAAATGAGACTTGGTTCCCAAGCACAAATGTGGCATGGGTGCAAAATCACTGCAGGCTGAACGTACTGTGTAGGGTGTTCTGGGTGTGTTCCGTGTGCTGGGAAATGCTTCTTTGAGGACCCAGCAGGACGCTGCATTGCATCATATTCAGTGGGCTCTTGGGCAGCGTATGCCAGCACTCAGCCTGGCTCCCCCAGCTCCTCTCGATAACATGTGTGCTGTCCCGTTACGGTATGCATGAAGTTGCTCGGAGGGGAGTTAGGGTAGCAGCCTGCAGGGAGGGATGTCCGGCTTCATTGCTATTGTCTGTCACTGCCGTAAGGTCCTGTGGGGTAGTGTCTGCAGTGGGACAGCCCGAGCTGTCATTTATGGCTTGAGCGCAGAGATCTGCTGCACCTGAGCCCTTACCCCACAGCCCTGACTGCTGTGCTTCCCCTAGCCATACTGAGAGCATTTTAATTGTCTTCTGTGGGAAGTATTATTCCTGACTTAGCTGCTGATCAAATCATAGCCGCTTCAGCCTTTTCTGTTTGTTTTGCATAGCTGCTACATGCAGTTCTACAGAATTTTATCTCTTAAGGCTAAGAACAGTGGATTTGGATGAGAGGGAAGGACAAAAAGGAAATAGTTGTTGAGGAGAATGTCTGTTCATTAATGATACCAACCTGGTAAGCCTTTCTTTCTCTTCTGAATAGTAGAGATGTTGCTGTGAAGGGGCTTTGCAGCTTTTGATTCTAGCAGCAAAATCCACTGATCACCTCTGGGCCATTGGCAGCTCTTGTCTGTGAGATCTATAAAGTTACCTCAGTATAGACTGGAAACAGATGCAGTCAGCTGGAGTCAGTATGCGGATAGGTACACGGAACTGATGGGGCACAGTGCTGTAATGTTAATAAAGATTCCCATGTACCAGCATATACATCCTCCAAGAACAGGGGAAGAAAAGCTTTAGGATTATGTACTTTTAAAATGTTCTTTTTAAGTGGAATCTGCATGAACTCAGGAGCAAGATGGGGCATGTACTTCTCACTCAAGTAAAACAGTTTTGTCTGCAATATTCAGATGAATAGAGAACAAATCAGGTGCTTATTACAGAACAGTGCAGATGTCTCGGATGGAGATGGTCTTCAGGGCAAATTAAGCCTTTAGGACAATTCTAGCTTGACTGTGTTTCCAAAACTATAATTTGATGACATACTCTGGTGACCAGGTTAAGAGCATTAGGTGAGAGTTTTTAAAAAGTGTGAAACAAAATATTTTCCCCACTTATTTTGGAGCAATAAGTGCATTGTTAAAAAGGGGAAAAATTTCCTCAATAATTTAATATAATAGGAAAATGGAACTAATTGTTTAAGTACCTTTTGGGGTATATTATTCTAGCTATTTGACCTTTTTCTTCACCCTAGATATTTCTACTGAACATGAATGTACATATTGATTTAAAAAAAAAAAAAGTTTTTTTTGGGTGGTGGTAGTCTATGTGGAGTAAAAATATTGTGGTTAGAGAATTTTCCGAGAACTTTGTTTTCTGAAATGCCATGAAATTGTGTAGAAACTGGGATGTTGAAGTGAAGCTGGGAAGTAATGCCCCAACATTGAACTTTTTTTTCGATGCAAATTTTGTGAAGTTGGTGGAAATTTCAAGAACTGTGATGACAGCATTTGATTTATTATTGCCCCTACTATTATTATTATTGTCAGTGTTAAGCTTTGCCTGTCTGCTTTCTTCTGTGCATGCATTAAGAACAAGGGCCACTCTGGGACTTCCCAGCTGAGTTCAGACAGCAGCAAAGCGGTGTAGTTACATGCATTAGACATGAGGAAGATTCACCACTGCAATGAGGCAGACGCCTGGGATTTGTGACGGGCAGGACCAGTGAAATCTTTCAGGGTATTGATCCCTGTCAAACAGGACCAACAATTGGTGAAGTACAGAATATTGCTGTGCTTCCTGGGTGGAGATCGGTAGCAGTTCTCAGAGTTGGTCTTGTTTCCTTTTCTTTTCTTTGTTTTGGTCTGCTCGCTCCCATTCATCTTGTTTGTTCCAAAATAAAACACAGAGTTCTGACCCAGCTGGGCTGAGTCTCCACCTGGATGAATCTGTTCCTTCTTTTCCCAGCTCCCCAACCTCCTTTACCTGCTCATCTCGGTGCCTTCACAGCCTCCCACCCAATCCCATTTCCACAGCAGCTCAGCATGCACTGCTGCCCAGACATCTTCCTGACAGCCTGTTGCTTCCCAAAGGAGGCTTTATGGGTTAGAGTGCCCCCTACATTTCCCCTCCAGTTCTGGAGAGACAGTGGGAATGCATTCTGTGTCACTCCTATCTTCAGGAAGAGCCAAAGGAGGAGGACTCAAAGAACTACAGCAAGTCATCCTCACCTAGATCCCCGTGATGTCATATTATTTAATTTAAAGCTGGATGGTGGAGCAGAATTTATCCTTTAGCAAGTTTGTAGGTGACACAAAACTGGGCGGAGTGGCTGATGTGGCAGAGGGTCATGCTGCCACCCAGTGGGACCTCTACAAGCTGGAGAAAGGGGCTGATAGGAACCTCATGAAGCTCAGAAAAAGGAATTACGAAGTCCTGCCCTGGGGAGGAACCACCCCAGGCATCAGTATGTGCTGAGGTCCCAGTGGACACCAAATTGAACGTGAGCCCACAATGTGCCTTTTCCACAAAGAAGGTTAATGGTATCCTGGGCTGCAGTAGCAGGAGAGTTGCCAACTGACTGAGGGTGGTGAACCTTCTTCCACTCTGCTCAGCAGTGGTGAGGCCACACCTGCAGTGCTGCGTCCAGTTCTGGGCTCCTAAGTACAAGGAAGGCATGGGACTACTGGGGAGAGTCCAGCAAAGGTCCATGAAAATGACAAAGGGACTGAAACACCTCCTGCGAGGAAAGGCTGAGAAGTCTGGGACTGTTTTAGCCTGGAGAAGAGAAAGCTCAGGGCGATCTAGTCAATGTGCACAAATACATGAAGGGGGATGCAAAGTGACTGGAGCCAGGCTCTTTGCAGTTGTGTCCAGTGACAAGACGAGAGCCAGTGGGCACAAAGTGAAAGGCAAGAGGTACTGTCTGCATGTATGGAAATGCTGTTTTATTGTGTGGGTGGCTGAGCACTGACACAGGTTGTCCAGAGAAGTTGAGGAGTCTCTCTTCTTGGAGACCCTCAAAATCTGTCTGAACATAGTTGACTGCAATAGGTGGCCCTGCTTGAGCAGGTGAGTTGAACAAGATGACCTCTAGAGGTCCCTTCCAGCCTCAGCTATTCTGTGATTCTCTGGAAAAAGGCACAATGAGCTAGGGCAGGTGAGGCCAAATCAGGCTTCAAAGGGCAGGTCACAGGGAGACAGTGCACATCACAACCTAGCAATGGTAATACTGTTTGCTTTGAGGAACCCAGGATAGCTGTACCACTGAGGTATCACTAGCTGAGATGACAGTTTCCTTTTGAAAGACTTAGAGTAGTAAGTTTTTTTAGGAGAGAGATGAAGAAAACATGTTACACACAAGGAAGGGGATAAGTCTGATCATATGGAGCAGCAGGAAGCATCTGTGAAGGAAGGTTAAATGAGGGTGCTTAGCAGGAGTTTGTATAGAGAGCAAGAAGAAAGGAAGGTGCAGGTATGTAATTATTAAACTGCAACCCTGACAATCCGTAGCACTGCCAGAATTTTATACCTACTAATATGCCTTATGTTAAATTGTAAGGACAACTCTGTGGTTGCAATTTGTTAGTGCTGAGCATTAGACGCTGTGTTGATGTCAGGTCTTCTCCTGGACTAGTACTATGCACAATAGAAGCCTACACAAATGTCTTTGTCTTACATGAGATACTGAAAAGGCAATTTGTAATTCTGCAGGTAGATTGTGTTGCTTTCCTCTTCCCTTGATCTCTATTTACCTGATTCTTTGAAATTCATCCAACTCTTCCTACAGATAAACCGAACACAAGAAGTTCAGTTCTTCTCCCTTAACACGCATTCCTGCAGAGTGCCTTATAATACGCTGAGTTTGATCTCCACTATGCCAGCAGGGCAGTAAGATTTTGTGTTCCAGGCCTTGACCTGCAGCTCTGGAGATCTGCATTTAATTTTCAGCTCTGCCACTTACTTCCCAAGTGACCTTGTGCAAGTCATTTATTCTCTCAGCATTTAATTATCACCCTTTTGCAGATGAGAAGTTGACACTTCCCTGCCTTCCGGAGAGTAATGTGAGGATAAATTTATCAACCTTCATGTTCTGCTGTGAACAATGGGAGTGCGCTGAGGCAAAGCAAAGTCCAGCAGGGGAGATGAGACAACAGAGGGAAACAAAGCAAGGATGAAGCCCTTTTTAGCTAGTTAGAGATCTATCCTCTATGAATGGCCTATGATGTCTTGCAGGATTTTACATCAGTCCCGAGTGTACGATGCCGTGACTGTATCATCCAATCCTGCCATAGAGTGCAGTGACAAAACTGGAGGTGGGGATCACGAGATTACTTGTGCTCTGTTAGTAAGTAGTCATCAGATGGCTCATTCGCTTATGTCACGTCTTTATGTAGCCTGAGCCTTTTCATTTCTGTACCTAGTCTGAGTCAAGCATGGAAAATGGTCATTTACTGAAATTGTGTTGTGAATAGGAGAAAATGGTGCAAAACAGTGACATGCTCTCTTGGAGAGAGGATGCTCCATGTCAGTCTGTGTTGTCATTGTACTTCATTGCCCTAGGGCAGCTGAGCACTTGTACTGTCACTGCCAAAGGACTTGAGCTGCGTGGAACACCTCCTGCGTTTCCTGGAGAGTTAGCTTTCATTCATACAGGTGACAGTGGTGGGCCTGGAACACATGAACAAGCACCTTGACCTACGGGTGGGGATATTAGAAAGTAGGCACAATTTAGAGGAGCAGGACTTACTGCTGAGGTGTTGGAGTCAGCTGCTTATGCATCTGCTGGACCACTGTGCTCAGTCACTAGCAGCATCCATCTTTCAGTCACTAAGTACACACCACAGACACTTAACAGTTCAAGTAGTGCCTCCCTTGAACGGCTTCCAAGATCCACAGAGGACTAGCTACCCTTTCTTCCTTCATATCTGTCCCTCCAAGTAAGAGGTTTAAGTATGTTAATGGCAAAGCTTTTGCTGTTCTTGCGTTCAGAAGGGAAGATTTCAAGTTCCTTTTTCATCTTGCTCCTACACAAGCAGGTGAGCAACCTTCTGTGTAGCTAGTGCAGGAGATCAAGTTCGAAGAAATTTGGGATGCCAGGTTGCATATGGCTGATCAGGGCTGTCTGACGGTCATTTTGTTGCTCACAGCTTTTATTAAAGCTAAATGGGCCTACAGGTTTTCAGTATGTTAGAAGGGCATGTTACTGACTGTGTAGATGGAAAACATTTATAAAGAAGCAGACTGCATTATTTTTATTATTTTTCAGGTAGTGAAAAGCTACCTTTCCCACTGCTGCTTAGTATTAGATTAAAAAAAAAAATAAAATCCTTGGTAATTGATTCAACTTCAGAATGATGTTCTCCTGCTTTTTGGCTTCCAGGAAATGTGGGTAGTCTGTCTGGAAATGGCATTCATAGATCTTCTGGAAACCTTCTGATTGTGTGAGCCACACACATTTATAAGCTAGCAGGGTCCAGGATGTAGAAAGTGAAGTGAAAAAAGTAATAGAGATACTGGGGCCCAGATGTTTGAGTATTTAAGTGACTAACTGTAATCTGTGTCAGTTTGAATTAGGTACCTGTATATTCTTAAAATTTGGGATCTGCTTTGGGGAAGTTTTTTCTTTATTATTCTTATTTTTTCTATCCCAATGACACTTTAAAATCTCAGGGATTAAGGACTCCATTCCTGCATCTTTGACCTGACCAGGCCCTGATCACCAAGTGCCTTCCCAGTATTTCTTATGCTGGGGATGCATTCCAAGAAAATCAAGCAGCCTGTGAGAAGTAGATGCTGTCTTTACTTCATCTTCATTCTGGCTTCTCTGGAGTAATCCTGGAGGGGTATAAAACATGTTTCCCGTTAGGAGAAAACATGCTGTAAAGAAAGAAGCCTAAGTAAATATACAATAAAGGGATGAATAAAAGTGTCTGAGAGACACAATTCATGGCTCTGTTAGGATCACAAGGAGATTTGGTTCTGGGTTTCTATAGGCCATTTCTGCAGTTCAGGGAATGATTGTTGTGCTAAACTTTACCTTTAAACCCCATGCCGAAAACAAACAGCCAGCATGTTCTCAGCCTATTCAGCACCTCTGTTAAATAAGGGAGCATAAAGAGGTGTGCTGTGGCTATTAGAGGTTTGGCACACGCATGGTATTGCTGTCACCGGGAAAGGGTTTTATAAAATGTGCTATGGAGCAGCTGTGGTGCTGCTGCTAACAGTGAAAGAGCCCCAGCAAAATGCCTTTGGAACCCACGTGAGCTGTGTAAGGTAGGAAAATGCAATGAGACCTTCTGTCAAAATATTTCAGAGTGGGGGATGAAGAAAATGTTCCTCCTCTCGCAGTGCAAGCCAGGTTGCATGGGTGGGTGCAGCTGATGTTCGGGCACACGCAGCAGAACTTGGCAACAGGAAGTGAAGTCACATGCTTAGCAGAAAATTCAAGGGCACGCTCGGGAGACAGAATGTAATTACTCAGTTTGGATTTTAGCCATGACACTGAGTTAACCCTCAGAGCAAGTATGATTTTATTTCTCTCCCATCGCGAGAGTTCCTAAGATTAGAGGGAGACACGGAGGATCCTGTATTTAATTTTCTTGATAAGCTTTCTCTGTGACCTGTATTCTTGCCATATCTGAGCCTTAAAACATGAACAAATTTAGTTCCTAACCTCTGCAAGGCTGGGAAATACTTTCCCAGCTGCCTTTTCATGCCTGCAAGTGGTCCCTGAGAGGGACCCCTGTCCTTTTCCACAAGGAAAGGACATAAATATCCAGGTTAGGAAACAAGAGGTAATTTAATGAGCCTCAGAAGACTTGAGGGGAGAAAGGGCAGTTCCCCTCACTGACATCCTTGTTCTTTGTGATCTCTTTTGAGATCAGGCAGAATGAGGGGCCTATCACTGTATATTTCATGAACAAAATATCAGGTTTGTTCTTGTATAGGGTATTGGATGCTATGCAGCTGGCCTGTCCCCTTTTCCTCCTGGCTGACAGTAGGATTCTCTGCTCAGGTACAGCTTCCTGTTACGTGAGCCCTACCCATGGGGCACACATAGAAAGAAAACAGGCTTTCTAGGTGTTGCTTTTTGAAAGAGATAAGATGGTCTTCCCCCATTTTACAGGCTATTTCCTGCAGGACAGCTGCACAGCTTTTCTCGGGCCTGCTGTTGGCCCAAGTGCCTGTGATCATAGAAATAACCAGTTAGGTGGTGACCCAGAACAAAAAGACAAGGCAGGTAAGCTTCCCTGCTCCTCCCCTCCAAATAAAATAATATATATATATATATATACGTATATATATTCAGGCCAGAGTACACAGCTATTGCTCCTTCCTTTAGTTTTCAGGTGAATGGTTAAGAATGTAAGCAAGGACACACTTCAGGGTGCATAAAGCTATTTGAAATGTTCCACAGCAGACTTCCGTACCCAGAAAGAGTTAGACCCATGGCAGTACATAACTTTGCCTTCTGGCATGGGAGTGGAAGGAGGGATGTGTGTGCTCAGAGGTCAGGTGAGATCACAGGGCTGTCATGACCCGAGCTGCCCCTAGCGCTAGGGAATGGCTGGGCCAGCAAGTGCCATTAAGCAGGGACACGGCATCTGAAACAGAACCAAGACTTGTAGCTCGGGTTTGCCTGTTGAAACAGCCCAGTGATGCATCACTGTTATTTGTGGGAGCTCTGTGGTGCAGCCCAGGCAGTGTGTGGTGCAGAGGGAGTGCTGCTGGGTGGCCTGCAAGCACCCTGGGAAGAGGTGTTATCCCTCAGCTCTGCATGCCCCTGCAAGGGTGCAGGCGGGTGCCTTGGAGCCCCTGGGTGCTTTTAGGAGCTCTGGGTGTGCCACGTGCTTGCCAGACATTCAGCTGTTTGCAGAGAGCTGGAAAAAAAATAGTAAATTCGAAGCTCTTCATGAGAGCACTCAGCAAAATGGCAAGTTGAAATCTGCACTTGGGCAGCAATTTTCTTGCAAGGGTCTTTAAGCACTATATGAATATTAATTAAGCCAGCTGCAAAACCAAATCATCCCCGTATAGTCGAGGTAGGTTTTGTTATCCTTTTCTAGTTGGGGAAACTGAGGCAGATGAAATGCATTTTGCCTCAGCCTGCTCAGCCAGCCAATATCAGATCTAGGAAATAAAGATTATGACCCTTATGCTTTTGCTAATAGAAACCCATACAGCTCCTACAGCTCTGCTCCTTTTGGTTTTAAGAGATGTATTTCCTTCTCTAAACTAGCATTCACTTAACTGATCTAGATTGGCAAGCTTATGGCAAAGGATTTTCCAGCTAGCCTAATTACAGCAACTCTCACCTCCTGCCCTTCTGTATCCTGAGGTCCGATAGTGTTTTCAAAGGGATAAGAGGCAGTCACTGGCCTTATTTCAGTTGCACATCAGTGCGTGTGTGGTGCTCGGTTTGTTATTCTTAGTCTTGAAAATACTAATTTGCAACAACAACTTGCACCCTTAATGCTCAGAAATACATAAATGCTTGCGCGGCTTTGCACTCAATTGTCAGGCATGTCCCATGCTGTTTTGTTGTTTCCCCGGACAGGTGGAGATGGAGCAGTTAGGCACTGACGGCTTCTGTCTGGTGAGCTGGGTCTTGATTGACTGATTAGCTTCTTTGTATGGCAGGCGCTTCTCTCAGCTCCTTCATTAAAGATGCATCATACCCCCTTGCAAGAGGTTTTTTTTCTATTTTATTTTTTTCCCCTCAGAGACGGAGAGAAAGAGGGACAGAGGAGTAATTGTGAATGTTTTACAGTAGGGAAACTTAGTATTGGAGGTCTTTAGAGATGGAGTGCAGCCAGGTTTCTGGCTCCAAAACTACCAGAGAACCCACAACATGCAAAACTGATATATGTGTCTGTAAGCAACTTCAGAAAGAAAATGCAAAAAAAAAAAAAAAAAAATAATTGAGGGAGTCCATTTCCAGTAATAACTCTCATGTCTCTTAGGATTTTTCCTGTATATCATCCTATTAATTTTTGCCTGAGGAAGCTTTCTTTAGTATTAAATAGTTAACCTTTGGAAAATGCACGGGAAGGAGCTGGAGAGGTACTCTTTGTTTTACAATCAGATAAAATGAGGCACGGAGAAGGAAACTGGCCTACAGACATGATTGCAGGTGTCTGGACTGTCAAGTTCCAGCTCTCAGTTGTTTAAGCGTGACACGAAACTGTGCTTTTCTTCCCAAGGTGGGAGACGAGACCCAGGAGATGATCCCATTTCTCTGTCATTGCTGTTATCTGATGTAGCTTCTTTCCATGTTGCTGTTGATAATACTCTGAAAGTCCCATATCTAATAGGTTGTCTGTCTGGAGAAGTGATACCGGTGTGTGTAAGTCTAAACTTAAATTGATATGCTAGTATAACTTCATTGTTTTGTTATAAGAGAACTTCTCTCAGATCATCTTGCATCACGCTGAAAGGAGTTTAAGGAAAACAAAACAGCAACTCCTATTCTGCAGCAAGCATTTGCACAGGGAGTTATAACACTTGTTTGTTAAACAAGATTTCTGAAATTATACTGATAAGCCCAGAGAAACTGTTTCAGACAAAATCCAGAATGATTTGCTTATAATGAAATGCTTTATGCATTATCGTTGCAGATGATGTGATCTGCTGTGGTGGTCGCTAGTGTCACAAGTAGGTTTAGCTGTAGTCCTAGGATTGTTCCTGGCAAAATGGGACAGGATGATCAATGTCTTCTGTCCGCAGGTCAGTGTGCTAAGTCAGCTGTGGTTTGGAGAAGAGTAGCAGGAAACAGAAGTGTAGCTGGATCGGGGAAACCTGAAGTCCTCTTGTGAATTTGTCTGTGCATAGAGTGATCATAGGCTGTGCTTCATATGACCGCCGTGACTCCTTGCACAGAGCTGAGCACAGTATGTTCAAGGCGCTGCAGTTTGGCTGCAGCTGACACGTGCCATGTTCAGGCTCTAATAGCCCCTTTGGCTTAACCCCTGGGGCCTCTTGCTGAGACAGTGACAGGCTAGGCAGAACTTTGTTAATTAAAACCTGTTGGAAACCTTTTCTTTTTTTTCAAATGGTAATAGGAGATACAGCAGCTGCAGACCCGGTGGGTCTTTGGGCTGTTTCTCCCCTTCAGCTAAAGGATTGGTTCCCATAGAAGGATTCCGACTCTCACTTGCAACAGGCCAATGCTGAGAGGCACTGCCTTATCACTTAACCAGGTACCTCCATTGCTTTTTATTGCATTTCACATCCCTGATCCGAAGAGCAGAAAGGTTCAGTGTCTCCAGCATGAAGTCTAGAGATCCAAACAGCACTTTGCCTAGCAGGAATATGCTTATTATAGAAATGTAGTGGTAATTCTGTATTAAGCCTGCAGAAGGATTCACAGAGCTTTCTGCATGGTGGGGATCAGGTCTACGCAGGCATTTAGACAACAACATATGGAGCTGTGTTGGGTTCTATATGTGGTATAAATCAGATCTGCAAGTCTGAAGTTGTGTATTAAAATCGTAGAAGAAATCCTGCCACTTCAGAGCTCTCCATAGTGAGGACCTGCTCTCCACTCAGAGTTAGATGTTCGGCATAGGTACATCCTGGCATGTGTCATGATGTCTCGTTTAGTGTATGTGTGGAGAGCTGAGAGAAAGCAGTAATTCAGCAGAGCTTTATGTTGGCTTCTTTTTAATTATAAGATATGTTTATTGGCTTCTAAGAACGTTTTATTCAGTCATCTTCAGCCAGGGGAGTATTGATAGCGATGGAGTATTATGGAGCTGTATTTGTGGTGGTGTGAGAGGTGCGCTGTAGGAGGGCTGTGAAGGCTACTCTATTTTTGGGATACAAAATTGCAGTGCAAGTAGGAATGGATGGCACCTTGCTGTGAAATAATCTAATTTATACCCATTTCTTTATGGTATTGCCCTTTGAATGGCCAGTGACATGGCAGCCTGGTCTAAAGGCAGCTGCCCAGCCCCTGCTCATCCATGTTCAATGCAGAGTTTCAGCTCTGTTAGGAATTGTTTGCATGCAGCAGATCTTGTTCTCTGTGAGTTGCATTGGTGCAGTGCCAGTCAGCTTGGGGAGGAAAGGCAAACCTGCTAACAGGAGCTTTTGCTTGTTTATTGTGTATTTTTATCTCCCCTTCAATCTCTCTCTTTTTTTAAAATTTAAATATTTGATGTCAGTTCATTTATTTTTATGACAAATGATTTTTTTCATTCCAGAAACAGAAAGTGCTAGAGATGCCAGCATCACGGGGGCATCTGTTCTCTACTTTTAATTAGTCCTTTCTCCCCACTCACTTCCAGCCCATATAAAGAGCTGCGTGACTTTTTTTTTTAAAGTACCTGTGTCATCCATTACAATGTACCTATCTGGGTGCTGTGCCAAAGACAGACCATCTGCAGGGTCTTTAGCACTGTTAAGGAATCAGTAGAAGCCTTTTGCATGCAGTTTGTTCCAGAGGGTCAAAGTCCGTGTTGTAAGGTGTGTTCTCAAGGAAGATTCTTTTTTTTTTTTTTTTTTTTTTTTTTTCCCTTAAGTGCCAAATATCTATGATGTAGATTGATTATGACCCTGTTACTTCTGTTGCTATATTTAACCTCCAGCCCTGTGCTGTCTGTCATTGACCCCTGTGAAATATCATAAATACTATGTACCCTCCCCTTGCCTTTTTTTCCTAGTAAGAAGACCCAATGTTGTGCCACCTTTACCCTCAGTGCCTTCACACAGGGTCATGTCTCATCCTTCAAGGGGATCTAGGAGTACCTTCAGGATTGACCAAGTTGTCTATTTGAGACGTGATGGACTGTGTGTATCTTGGGTGCCTTTATGCTTACTACTCCAAGTTGGGGGCTGACTTGGTTGGTGGAATGAAGGAAGAAATCCCTTGGGAACTGTGGTCAGTAGCCACAGCCAGCTTTTGATAGGAGCCTTATGTTGTTTTCAAGGAAAAGAAGAATGAAAAACCTGCATCAGGAAAAGGAAGCTTGAAAGTTGGACCATTAAACCATACCGGGTATCATGAGTTTAATTTGAGCAGGGAAATATATAGATGTAATGTCCCTCAGTTCATGCCAATAGGGAAATTTATGAGGCTCTGAAAGGGCATCAGAAGAGGCGGTAGTGAGTGTTGTGAATTGCATGGGAGAGTTTAAGTGAGGCAGCGATAGCACCAACAAATAGATCATGGGGAATAATCCTGCTCTGATTGTGAGGGGGATGGATAAACCATCACCTTAGCTGATCTTTCTCACCTGTAACTCTCATATGGATATGACACTCTGAAGTGCTGAGAAGCCTCAATATCCGCTGGAGTCTGTGATAACTAAAGGCATGGATCATTCTGCAGCCAGCAGTATTGCTTCTGCAGGTTTGAAGCATTCTTCTCTGCCTCACATGTAGCCCACTTTTCTGTGTGTTCCAGCACTCCATGTGTCTTGCTTGCCTCCCTCTCTGCTTTGCAGATGCTACATTAAATCTACCCGTGGACACGTAGAAGATGCTATGGAAATGTATTACTTGCCTTCAGCAATAGCAACGGTCGGCCGGTCGCATTGCTCCCCCAGCCCATCAGCCCGAGCACCGTGGTGCTTGTGTTTGCTGGACTGTTCCTTCTCAGTGTGCGGAGGTGAACACATGTTCTGTATTAATCTTCATTTCAATGAAGTTGTTTTAGTTCATGCTTTATTGCAGCGCTTTGTAATAATGCATCTGTAATGGCAGCCCTTGGGGCAGCAGTCGCATGTGGCAGGCTGAGTGCCTGAACTGCTCCTGAGAATGACTCCAATCATACAGAATGAGGCACTCCCTGGTGCACCATCTGAATTTATAATACCAATTTATATAGTGCCCTAAAGCAAGCTTTGTATTTGGTCTGGGACGCAGGGGCCAGGCTAGAGGAGGGGAACTGCTCTCCATTTTGTGCTGTCCCTTTTTCAAATATATACATTTGTCTAGCTCTCCAACCTGCCTATCTGAAAGCCCAGGCTGAACCCTGAAAAGGCAAGAATATATGCTGCCTCACGGTGATGGGAGCAGAATCGGTAAGTGGCCAAAACAGGGCTGCTGCCTCATGGCCTCAGTCAGAGCCTGTCGGTGTGTGCAGAGGGGCGATGTGTGAGGAGATGGGCCTGCCAACAGCACAGAGCAGAATCCTGCTCTGGCACTGTTGGTTCACTGCCCTCACGCTTTTGTGGTTGGGATCCAGTGCTAGATTAATCTCCTTTGAGAAAACAGGTGTTGGGACCCAAGCCACTTAGGATTCAGTTTCAGAACTTGGTTAGGGTTGGGTTTTCAAAGATAGGTACCCAGTAGGATTTTCAGAAAGCACTTAAATAACATGGATATCTAATTTGTATTAACTTTGAAAAAGGAGTATATAGTACTTTAAAGGTCAAAATCAATGCTTTAAACTTGCCATGGAGACATGCTGCACCTATCATTAAACATGGGCTAAAAGGGTTTTGTCAAAAGTGCTGTTCGCTAAGTGGAAAGACGGTATGTTTTGTACTCTTTGGCTCCTTGGAGGATTTAGCTAATGCTAAAAAATTCCCACCCCCCAGTGTTCTATAGCAGCAGGGGGAGAATTCTTTCCCTCACCCTACTTTTCTTGGAGTCTTGTTTGGGGTTTGTAATCTCATTTTAAATCTTCTAGTTATAGACTCACACAAAAATCAACAAGTTTATTGTAATCTGGGGGAGAGAGCCTGTGTTGTCCTGTACTGATGTCCTTATTCCACCTGTGTTTCTTGGCTGGGGAGGGTTTCTGTCTTGTGTGGGTAAGCAGCCAGCCACAGATAAGTGTTTGAAGTGAGATTGCTAGCGGCTGATCCTGAAGAATAAACACAAGACGAGATATAACCCCCCAGTCCGACTGTGTTTCCTACATTGTTTGGAGCATTATCTAGTGCTTACAGCAGGAAACATCCCTATCTTGTACCACTGATAGTCAGCAATCAAGGGTTCTTCTTCAGTGTTGCTGAAGGGGTCAACAGCAATGTGGAAATAATACTTAATCTTGGCTGGGGAAGTCGCTGGAGCTCTTCAGGAAGTAGCTTTTAGTATTCAACCATACTCCTTGCAACATTCCCTGTTCTTACCCGAACCTGCTGATGGACAAGCAGGTATGACATGGTATTTGTTGCTAGAGAATCACCCTGATATCATCAGATCATTATTACAGCTCCATCTGAGGATTCAGGAACAAAAAGAGGACTCAGAGTTCAAGCGGAGGTGGTAATAAACACCAAGGAGCTGCTGGAACCTAAAGCAGAGGGGGCCAGTGACATCTCAAACTGGAAGGATCCCACTGAGCCAGAAGATTCAACGAGTAAGAAAGGTTGGAGTTCAAAACTGGTGGAAATAGTAATTGGATGGTGTATGGGTTACCTCTGAACCATACCTTTGGTCTTTGTTTTTCTGGATGCTGCCTGCTGGACAGCACAGAGCAGGCTTGGTTAATTCCACTCATTTTGTGCATGAGGGCATGTAGAAATGGTTGTCTTGAGTCAGCCCTGAGTTAGGGTCGCAGTGGAATTGTTGACAACATGAAACATGTGAATGGAGGTCTTTCTGTTGAGAGCATGTGATGGGGGAGTATCCCTCTCAGAATGAGGTGTAGATACAATAGCTGGTGAGGGGAGTGGGGGGGGGTTATAAAGTCAGTGTAACAACCATCAAATTTCATACTGCTAGCTGAAAACATACAGCTTCTCTTTCTTTGCAAACTCGTGTGCAGGTATCATCTGTTGTTATGCTTACGTATTCCTAAGTGTAAACACACATACAGAAGACACCTCTCCACAATGACACCTAAAGATAGTAGAAGACAATGTGTAAGACTTGGAGAAGGGCTTACCTTTTTTCTCCCAAAATATCTTAATTTTGATAACAAAATACTCTTCCCTACACATCTTGCTCTGACTGTGCTCCTTTGGTATTTGCACAGTTGTGACCCCTAAGCCCTCCTTCACATTCCTCCTCCTTCAAGAATGCTTTCATCTGAATGTGTTCATCCTTACATGTATGAACATGTGCACTGTTTTTTGGCACATGTTCTCCCCTTCACAGAAGGCCACACGTGTATCTGTATACTTACTGCCCTCTGCGCAGTGTGCTGAACAAGCAGCACTCAGCAAGTAACTCCACGCAGTCTATTCCTATGCAGGAAACTTTTTTTGTAGCTATTAAATAAATGCAACGCAACATGCATTTAGGAGAAAGAGGAAAAGGGTTGGGGGATGAAGAATAAAGAGATGCATCCTGCAAGTGCCCAGAATAATTCTGGAGGTTGGATCTCCTGCCGGAGTGAAAAATGACGTTTACAGGAGAAGAGCTTAGACCTAACCCTCTGAAATGATGGTAAAGTGAGTTCTGACCAGATGCTGTCATTATTACTCTTTTCCCATCTGTTTCTGCTTATTGTAATGAGTTTTGCTCTCTCAAGTAGGATAAGGTCACAAGTGAGATAAGATCAGCTTCGTTTGGCACGACCAAGATGTGATCATGGTTTGGACTGCAGCTTCTAAATTCACCTTGGGTATTAACTTCTGGGCAAAAAGACACCGAAAGTGCTAATGTGGCCAAAAAGAAAAAAAGAGAACCAGAGATAAATTGTGTTCTTGCCTTGTTGCACAGATTTCTCTGCCAGTGTTTCAATGGCAAATTCCCCTTGAGCATCACTTCCATCAACAGTACCACACAAATGCTTGAAATCAATGATTTGGTGAACGCCATTGAGAGAACCAAAGGAAAAAATGCAGGAGGTTACACTCAGTGGGACAAGATGGCAGTGCAACCTCCCTTCCCCTCTTCTGCTGCCTTACTCAGGGCATTTGTTTACGTGGGATCATCCAGGTCTTAATGTTGCCACACTTGCACATCCTTGCACGGCAGGGAATGCCTCTAACACCTGCATGTTCTGCAGGGCCTTTTCCAGGCTTTGATCCCTTTCTGAACACCCTTGTGGAGTGGGCAGGGGGGAATCAGGAAGTGATGAT
Organism: Aythya ferina; assembly: GCF_964211825.1. Lineage (NCBI taxonomy): Eukaryota > Metazoa > Chordata > Aves > Anseriformes > Anatidae > Aythya > Aythya ferina. The sequence continues at coordinate 38,269,507 of NC_140301.1, read as the reverse complement.
ATGGCATATGCACAGGTTGGGGTGTAGGTAGCTCCTGTGAACCAACTGCTTCCCCTAGTAAGATGCAAGAGAAAGCTGTGGTGTGTAGGTATGGCAGCCATTGTCCTGAGCTAGCCAGCCCCAAAACTCTGAGCATTGTAAGTACCTTGAAGAGGAACTGTCTGACTGTGCAAGTTGTTAAAACAAGCATTCATTAAAACAATGAGATTGGTGAAAAGTTTGCAGATTTATTCTCAAGGAAGCAAGCAAAAGAAGATGAATGACATGTCTGCTTGTGTACGCTTGCCTTTGCTGCTTCTCTCCAGCGGTGGGAGCAGAGAGCATAGTGCCTGTGTCAGGAGGGGGTGCTCAGGTGTGTAAATCTGTGCTGCTGCTGGTCTCTGGGGGCTCCTGGAAAGGGATTTTGCTGCCGTTGTAGCGGAGAGACCAGAAACAAGTTGATGCACCTACTGGTGAGCTAATTGACAGGACACGCAGATGTGTGAGCTTGTCATACACCTGTAAGTTGTGTCATATGTCTGGAAGTCATCGCAGTGCCAGTGGTACATGCTGGGGAAGGAGCAGCTTTAGAGGGGGCTGCTGCAAACCTCACTGGCGTGATGGCTTGTTTTCCCTTCCTCTCAGTACAGCTTGTTTGCAAACTGCAGGGCTAAGCTAGAGATGTGAAAGAAAGAATTAGAGGAATTAGAAAAATCCACTCCCCTATTAAGCAATTAGAGCATTGCTTGCTGGACAGAGACCTTCTCCTTGTACTGTGCTGTTTTCCTACTGCCTCTGCTTTGCTCCGCATGTCAGCAAAGTGTCTTGCAACCTTGACCAAACTTCCCAGCTCTCCTAATATTTTCCCACTACTCTCTACCTATTTATAAAATTATTTCTGCTATTTTGGTACCTCACTGTAACAATTCTTCAGATGTACAAGTTTGTGTCCGAGTTAAGCCCAGTAAGATTTTTTTCAAAGCAGATGCTACCTTCCTTGGTTCCTCCAGAGCACCCTGGATAGCTCCTCGGCTGAAGCCTCCTATCCCCCTTTCGGATTTGTAAGCACTGTATATGTTAGGATCCCCCCAGGAACCACGTGTGGATGAAAACTAGTTTACTGTGCCAAAATCTTCCCAGGCTCACTTTACCTTTCTTGATGAAGCAGGCTATAAGCTACCACTGCTAGTTTCTTTTTGTCTCCAGGTACGTGCTGTTTGCTGCCTGCCAAACTGAAGAGGTTTAGCTCAGAATTGGAAGTGGGGACTGTGCTGTTGTCATTGATTTTACATGGAAGATGCTCTGGTGATAGGCAGCCAGACCAAAATCCGATGCGAGGACGTGCACGGTCTTAGAAGACCTTGGAGAGTGAAGGGCCAGAGGTGGTGTGGTTTCGGATGACTACCTCATCAAATTATTACTTTGATAAACTGCAAGCTACAAAATGCTAGATTGCCAGAACTATCAGCAGGGGAAGCCAGGGACTAGCAGCCAGGTTTTATTGCCAGGTGCACGTTTAAATCTGGAGTTAACTATTGAAGTAAATAAAGTAATACCTGATTTTCTTCACAGTAATTGAGACCAGGATCTAATCCCTTGCCCTGAGGAGGGATTGATAGTTCTCACCACTGCTCTGTTGTCCATATAAAGCAGGAAGCTGAACAATAACCTGTGCTTGCACAGACATAAAGGGATAAATTCTTGCTCTAGGGACTCCGATTTTGAGTCTAGAAGATGCCTCTCTGCTGGGCCGTTGTCATCTCGCTGAAATAGGTCTCGGTTATCCTCCCTCTGCATGTGTCTGAATGTGTTAGGAGGTGTGGAGCACTGTGTTTTCCAGAGCAACTTCCCAGGGGGCTCCTAATACTACCTGAAACTATTATTTAGTGTTCCTGTGAGGCTATTACACACCCCAGATACAGCTTCATTTTGATGGTGGGCAAAGCGATCGATACCTTTGTATAAAATAATTATTATTTACCAGGTGCTGAGAGTGGGCTCTCTCCTACGCAAAACATAGAAAGGGACAAAAACCTTTGCATACGGGGCCAGAAGGGGAAGGAAAGGCAAACGGATTTCCAGTCTGTTCGAGGGCAACCACAGTTCCCCTTGTCTGGTGTTGTGGGGTCAGCCCCAAATCTTCCCAAAATCGTAGGACAGGGAGAGAGGGGGGCAGAGGGCCGGGTTCTCGAGGTGTGGTTTTGTGTGCCCTTTGCGTGCCTGCTGCTGTGCTCGGAGACGGGCGTTCAGCAGGGCGACGCGCTCCGAAACTTCGCAGGAGCTGCTCTGAAGGAGGCTGTTTGCCGTGCGAAGCGCTGAGGGTGCCACAGCGACAAATTCCAGCTCCTGGGCTCGCTCTCTCCCGATGAAACCCTCCCCGAGCGCAGCCGGGGGCGGCGGTGCCGTTCCCTCCGCGCTCCGTGGGCTCCGGGTGGGTTGGGGCCGGCTGCGGCGGGCAGGGCGCAACCCGGGGGGCAGCGGCCGGGCTGGGGAGCCGGGAGCGGGGCTGGAGCGGGTCGGAGCGGGCTCGGTGCGGGGCCCCGTGCCCGCGGTCTCTTTAAAAGCCGGGGCCGGGCGGGGCCGGGCCGGGCTGGGGGCGGCGGCGGCGGCGTGCGCGGGGCTCGGGCTGCTCCGGCACCGCGGCGCGCTCAGCCCTGCGCAGCTCCGCCCGCGGCTCGCACGGCTCGGCTCGGCACGGCTCGGCTCGGCTCGGCACGGCCAGCCCAGCCTCCCCGGGACCCCCCGAGCCTCCTTGGCTGGGGCCACGCTGGAGCCCCCCGCCCCGCAGCGGAGGCGAGCCGCGAGTTGGCTGCGGAGGTGAGCGGGGTGGCGGGCGGGGGGCGGCTCGGCTCGGCTCGGCACGGCTTGGCACGGCTGGGGCTCCCTCCCCGGAGGCGCTGGGCTCTGGAGCCCCGCGGGTGGGCTTGTGCTGCCCCCCGCGAGGCAGCCGCCCGGCTCCCCTCGCTCCCTGCCGGGCGCTGTCCGGCCCCGGCGGCTCCTGCCCGACTTTTTGGGAACCGCGCTGCCCGCGGCGGGGCTCCTCCGAGCGGAGAGCGGGGGGCCCCGCGGAAAAGAAGAAGACACCGCGCTGAATTACGGCCGGGAGACGCTTAGGGAGAGCCTCCCGGTCGGCTAAAGCTTAAGGATTTCTTCTTGAAAAAATTATTAACGAGGAACGAAGAGAGGCTGAAGACGAAAGTTTTTTTTTTCTTAATATTTTTTCCTCTTCCAAGTCTTCGGATCTATTACAGTAGCGCCTTTCCTCCCCGCCTTCCATTTGTTTGTATTAATGATTTAGTAGCCGTCTTGCCTGAAAACTTCCACCGTGAGCAACTGCTGTGGGTTTTCAGGCAGTGAGTGACCTTAAAGGTTGGTTCAATGCTTTCTTCGTGCAAGATGTATGTGAAATACCCACCTCTTTTTGCCTTTTTTTTTTTTTTTTGTCTTCCGTCAAATAAAAAAAAAAAATCACCTGCTTTATAATTTAAAAGAGAGCATCACTCAGTCAGGGAGTGATGTAATTCTCCTACCTAAGGGCACTGACTCTGGTGCTTTGCAGGTGACTTGTCTTTTGCTTACTCTTTAAATTTATTTTAATTGCAGTCCTTTGTAGCTAGGAAGTAACATATTTAGCCAGGGCTCCATGAGGATGCATTTTGTTAAAATTGAAATCTTTCAAAAAAAAAAAATTCCTCATTTCTCCCTCCCCCCCCTCAAAGAAAACAATAAAGAAGATTAGGCATGAGATCAGCGGCAGAAAAACCAAAGCATCGGGGAGGCAGAACCCAGGCTAAACCCATCAGATTGTTTATAAAAAGGACACTTCCAGCCTTTCGCTTTCCTGAGCTCTTTCCACCTTTCCATGGTCAAACTGTTCAACGTTTCGTTGAAATAGTTTTAAGAAATTATTATTATTTTTTTAAATATTAATTGTTCCTCCGGTATTTTTTCCTGCACGCAATTGTTCTGTGGTGAGCACGCAGCCCTCCCAAAGAGGCGAGTATTGACATGACCGCTCACCAGCACCGGCTTATTGCGTGTTTCGAGGGGCTGCTTTTGGAGGGGGGCGAACTCTTCGCTAGGCTGGCGAAAAGTCTCAGGGAGATGTTGAGTAGGTGGGGGAAAAAATGATCACAAAAGGTTTTGTTTGCCAGGCGGATAGAGCCGGTTATTAAGCGTAGCGTGAACCAGAAGGGTGTCACGGCTGCCGTTGGTTTAAGTTAAAATGGTCATCGGTATTAAGTTGGGCGAGTTTACCTACGGGTGAGTGGGGCTCTGGGGGGAGGAGGTTGCTGAGATTATTGCTTTTGGTTTTGGGACTGGGCGCGCTTCTATCAGCTGAACGAACTAGACTATTGTGTAGAGCTCATTTTCCATTTCTCTATCGGTTTCTTTTTCGGTCTTCGGCAGTTTCCTAAACAATTGTCTGTCTCTAACAAAGTATCTGGTTTTGGGGAGTGGGGAGGTGCAATTGGGGATGTTTGAAGTTTGGGGACGACGGGAGCAACAGGGCTGTATGTATTTATTAAGAAAAGAGAAAAAGGAAAAAAAGGAAAAATAAAAGAAAAAAAAGAAGTTAGGAGGTAAGGCTTCTCTTTCTGGAGCATTCGGGCACCTTCCGGTGGGGTATGTCTCTGGGCTTTTAATTATTTATTTCACTTTTGTCCTTTAAAAAATGAAGTAGAGCGAAACCAAAATGAAAACGAAATAGAATGAGAGCAAGCGTTGAGAAATAAATAAATAAAAGAAGGGAAGGGCTGAAAGCCCAGTACTTGATTTCATCACCCCGGTGGTGATGGCTTCTCGATAGAAGCAATATCTGCCGATATCACCCCTGTTCCATGGCTGTAGCCTGGCCTCATTTTACGCTGCCTTTCCACTGAACATGTTGACGTGCTGCTGCTTATATAAGGGGAAGAACAAATTCAAGCGGATTAGTGCTTGGGATTTTGAGATCGGCTACCCAGATCGCGTTGTGGGTTTTTTTCCTTTCCTTGGGGGAGCTGATGGGGGAAGGCTGGGGAAAGATGGGAGGGGGTGAAATCGGGATGTGCGGTTGGGGGAAGATGGGGGTGATGTGGGGAGCAGCTTATTCGCATAATGTCTGCGTTGCGTCCCTTTTTCTTTTCTTTTTATAAAACCCATTATCTCTAAAAACACATTATTCTTCAGCCCGGTCTAAAAAAAAAATAGTGGGAGGGGTTATGGTAGCGAGGGGGTTTGGTATGGGAGTCATTAGACCCACTGCTGCAAAACCAAGATACAGAAATCCATCTGCACCAACATTTCGGGGGGAGGGCGGGCGTACAGAGGGGGAAGGGATGGATTGTCTATCTTGGATTAGCGAAGTGGAGCTTTGTATTCTTCATTTTCCTCCCCATTTTCTGCCATTCCCCCCCCATCCCCCCCATCCGCACACCCGCTTTCCTCCTCCCAGCCCCCACCCCCCCGAAGGTTTCTCGTCCCTTGACGAGAAAATTCTGTGTTACATCCTGATGGCTCTGCGGCTTTTTTTTTAGTGCATCGCAACGGTGGCACGATGACCTTTGCTTCATGCCACGCAGATTCGGGCTCCCGATAGGACCGCGAGCGCAGCTCGGGCACACGTGCAAGCAGACCCCTAGTCACGTACCTAGGACAGGCCGTGATTTAATCCTGGTTTTTGCGTGCCCGTCTTTGTGTGTGCGGCTGATAAGCATTGGCAGAGGGTCGGGAGCTCAGTAAATGCCAAAGGCACGTCCATCCATTTCGCCAGCCCAGCTCGCCGTGCTCTTTTCCAGGATGTGGTGTCACACATCGGGAGATTTTTGTGCCGGGGAGGGGTGTGCCCTGCGTGGGCAGCGGGGACCCAGGGCTTGGAGGGAGCATGGATGTACTGGGGAGGGAGGAGTGGGGGGGGACGGACCTGACGATGCTAATAACATTATTTTGGTCAAATGAACGTCTGGTGATAATGATTCAGTGTAACCATCCGTGAAATACATGCTTGCGACACACTGGAATAAAGGTTACTCCAGGGAGCTCCGGCGGAGCCAGGCGTGCTCGGGGGAGCGAGCCGGCCCCTTGATGGGGGAAACAAAATTCATAGGCACCCCAGGCCCCCTCCCTACCCAGCACCTCCTCACGTGTCCGAGCTGGAGGGCATCGAGATGGAGAGAGGGGGCGGGCTGCGCTGGAGCCAGGACCTAACAAAGCCTCCCCGCCTCGCCCTGCCATGCCATCCTGCCTTGCCCTCTCTCGGCTCGTCCGTGCGGTTGATGCAGGCGATAGGGGAATATCGCCATTTCCAGGCAGTCCCTGCTGGAGGCTGGTGGATGGAGAGAGGCGGGGGAAAGCTCCCTGTGGTTCTGTGCTAGGGTGTGCAGGAGGGACGCGGCTCTTTGGGTCTGGGTGGAGCAGGGAGAAGAGGGGGGGAAAGGAAAGGAAGATGAATCCCTTCTTTCCTCCCTTCCTTCTTCCGTCCCTCCCTTCCTTCCCCCAGCTAGAGCCAGGGGAAGAGCCCAGCCAGCCTCAGCTGGTGGCCGTGGGCGGCTGGCACGCCGGGGTGGGGATGCCAGCAGTGAGGGAGGCTTTTCCTGGGTGTCAGGCGGTCAGGACCACCCTGGGCTCGCAGACCTGCTCAGCACCTTCCTCCTCTGGGCGCGGAGGCCTTCCCGGCTTGGTCGTGGGCTGCTTGCATGCCGGGCAGAGGGGAGCCGGGGAGGAAGGCTCCTGTGGCTCCGCCAGCCGCTGCTTCTCCTCTCCTGCGTGTGGTTGCGCCTGCTCCCAGGTCTCCACGCTTCTGGATCTTTCCACTTCACGGAGCGATAGCAAAAGCCTAACAAATAGATCTGTCCAGGGCTATTGTGGTTTGCCGGCCGCCGCTCTCCTCTCTGCCTGACCTTGAGGCGCGGTGGCGAGCTGCGGTCAGGAAGCCGGGGCAGGGACGCGTCCAGCACCGCTGCCATTGTGGCTGAAGCCCAGAGATACCTGGCTCCCCCACTCCCCTGCCTTGTGGTCACCACAGCAATCTCACCTCAGCTGCCCAGCTTCCCCAGGAGCTGCTTTTGATTTCCCTCCCCTTTCCCCAGCCCCTTCAGAAACAAAAGGGTGCTGTGGTGCCGGTGCCTGTGGGCAGGGCTGCTCCTGCAGCGGCCAGCTGAGCACCACCCAGCCCCAGTCTGCCTCCCCATTGCCCTGTAGGGTGAAGGTGGGCCCTGGTCTTATGGTTCATCCATTTCCCCAGTGCCTAAGGTGCCAGCACGCTCTCATGGCATAGTTGGTCTCTATTTGACACAGGAGCAGAGAAAATGGGGAGAAAGTATTGTAGAAGGTAAACCTTAATGACTTCAAAGGGAGTTTTGTAGCTCCCTGGCTGTGGTGCTCTGCCCGCACTCAAGCTTACACAGCCAGCAGAGCAGGGTGAACCTCGCTTAGTGGAGGGGCTGACTGCACCCTGAGGGACTTGCACCCAAGAAGTGAGAGAGGCACTGAGTTCCAGCAGGGTGTTCAGGGGGTGAGCAGTGGTGCCAGGGGTAATGGATGGAAGTGATAACCAAAGCCCCTGTGCAAAATGGAAGTGAGCCGGCAACCTCTCTCCCCCGCTTCTCTCCCTTTTCAAGCCGGTTACCAAGCCATCAGGCAATTCTTAGCCTCTTTGTGTTAGGATTGGATGTAGACTATCACCTTAGAGGATGCCTTCAAACTGCATGCCCTCTGGCTCTAGTCTAGAGTGTTCCAGGGAAGGAAGACTTCATTCAGTCCCTTGCTTGGTGTGGCAGCAGTGGTATTTCAGCAGATCTACTGAATTTCTGGATTTTCTCTTCTACAGCTTCGTCCAAGGCTCCAGAATTTACCTGTCTCGAGAGAAGCAGAGTGTGCTTTACGTCCCTGATCAGCTTTCCTTTGCCCTCTCCTCTCTTGTAACAGGCTCTGGGTGTTCAGGGGGAAGTGTGAACTCCAGCTGAACTGTGCTGTGCGGTGTCAAGGATAAGGACACACAGTGGCCTGGCCAAGAACAAAATGCTACAGCCAGGAACTTTGTGATGACCAAAAGCCAGGATAAGAGATGACTTCTGACAGTGATTCAAGAGACACAGTGTTTTAATTAAAAACAAAAAGCGTCTAACTTTGTCTGCCCCTGCTCCCACCAGCATGCTAAGGAGACAGGCTTTATTTTGGGACTATTGCCAACGCAGCTGGAGCCAGAAATTACCCCAATTTTGGTTAAGCTTTGAAAAATTCTATCAGTTCTCTTCTCCCCCTCATCCTCCTCTTCTAGTTAATAGCAGTCTGTCAATCTAGCACCGTCAGCTCTTAATTCATACAGCAAGTGCTGAGGAGAATATTTTGCATTTTGGAAGCCAAGATGATAGTGGGATTGTTGGTTTCTTGAAACCAGCACTCTACAGAGACTTGGTCAGGTAATTTGCTTTCTCATTCCTTTGGTTTATCCTCACACCATCATAGACCGAGACAATTCACGTGTGTAAAGGACTTTGAGCATGAGAGATGATGTTTTGACCTCTCAGTACCAATCCAGGCAGCCAGAACAAGGCATTTCTGTAGAAAGGTGGCATCTGAGAAGTTTGTTCTTCCTTTCTCCTTGTCGTGGGCAGCGGGTGGCATCTTTAGTGCTCCATATTTGTACTGGCTTTTATTGTTTTGGCGAGGAAAAGCCGTAACTTTGGGCTTGGCTGGCCTGACTATGGCTTTACTGAGGTCTGTGAGGGGTGGAACGCCGCGTCCCTGTAGCGCTGTGCTCAGGAAGCTGGGCAGGCGGACTCCCGGTGGAGGTATGCCAGTGGTGTTGGAAGATCCTGAGGTTCTTAAGAGAAGGTGGGGATGTAATGTCTTCTGTTGCCATTCAGAGAAAAAGGCTTTCTGAGCACTGTGGGCAGCTGCTGGGAAATGCACGCCATGCAGCCAGCTTGGCAGAGCCCTCTGTCTGGGCTCAAGCGTGCGGCCCCTCGGGACTCCGGGCTGCTGCAGGCATTGCTGCGTGGCTTTGCAGAGGGTGGTGGAGGAGTGCCCACAGCCATCAGGAGCTCGGGTCTGTCTCAAACATAGCGCCTTGCCACAGGATTTAGCCCTTCATCTGCCTTGGTTCCCAAGGCTCAGAGCTTTCCCCTTGTCTCTCACAGCCCTGAGCCCAAATATTCCCCCAGGTGTGCTCCCCTGCCTATTTCTTGTCTGCCAGAAGCGGGAGTGAGCCGGGGTGAAGGGAGGGGGGCATCAGGGATGAGGGGCATCTGTCAGCATACCTGGCATCTCTCAGTGGTGTGTTTAGCTCCTGTCTTCTCCAGATTCCTTTCCTTTGCCCTTGATGGTGAGGGACAGCTTATTTCGAACGCAATCTGCCTGTGTCATTCCTGGCCCTGCCGCTTGTCATCCATCACATCACGGGAACTAATTAACACCAGTAGCTTTGGATCCTGGGAATGACAGTGCTGGGGTGGTAGGCCCTTTCAAACATCTGATGTCTCCTTTTCTAACTAGGGCAGCCCAGCCCAGCAGCTCATGGACTCCATTGCCTCTCCCCTGCTGTGCCAACCCGGTAGTGAGGGTGCCCAAGGCCTAGGGCCTGCCTCGCAATGCCCTTGACAGTGCTGCAGCATCCCCTGCATCCAAGTACCTCCCAGCAGCCGGATGAGAGCCAAGGAATGGGCTAGAATAATAATTGATGAGGTTGGGAGGAGGCGATGTGGGGGAGGCATGATGTAAACCTTTTGAAGCTGCCGGTAGCCTCTCTGCTGCCTTTGGGTGCGCATAGCTGCGAGTAGTCCCAGGCTTTGGGAGTTTGACCCTGGGAGCGCCCTCTGCTCATGGCGAAGCGAGCTGTCCTGTTACCGCTGCAGCGCTCCTGCTGCTGCCGTGTCGAGGTGGGGAAGTCACCAGGGGAACTGGTGTGCTGCTCCACAGGGGATGGCAGGATTGAAGGGGAGCTGTTGGTCATGCTGCGAGGCCACGCAGAGAGCACTTGCTACCCTTCTCCCTCTACCTTCTGCAGCGTGATCCTGTCTTTCCTGCTGTTGTGAACCACCTCTAAGGAGGGAAGGATTCCCCTAGGGATGGGGTTGCAAAGGAAGGTAACAAAGCAAAAGGATGATGTTTGCTGGCAGCTGAATGAGGATGAGGAGAGGAAGAACTCTCCAGTGGGGCAACTGTTTGATGGGACTGGCTGCGTCTGCAGAGCAGGGAGGTGCTGGCTTCATTTCAGTCTGCTGTTACAGCCTTTTTTTTTTTTTTTTTTTCCAATAATGTGTTAATTAAACATTGATTTCAGAGGAAAAAGGAATCTGCTTGAACTGCAGAAACTAAATGGAGTGAGGAGGAACGGGATCCGGAGAGGGATGTGTGGAAGGCCCTTCTGTCAGCTGTCTTCGTGACCAGTCATGGAGGGAAGCAAGGAAGGGGCTGCAGAAAAGCCTGTTCACCTGAACTTTACAGTCCTTCACTTGTCCTGAGGGGGAATCTTGCTCTTGCTACAACTACACAATTTTCAATTGATGTTTGCTAATAAGTTGCCAGGTAGTTGTATTTTCTTAAAATATGACATCTCTTTTAAAACACAAAAAGGGAAAAGAAATCTTCAAAGCATGTTAACATTCAAGAGGTTTTCTGATCAGTTTGATGCCTTCCTGATTTTCTGCTCTTGTGGTTACTGTTGCATCTGTAAGTTAATTGAGCTGTGGTGCAGTTAAAGCACTGGCCATACTGGTGTGCTTGCTCTCCTAACTTCTTCATAACTAGTAGCTCAACTAGTCTTCATTTACTTCATGTAGATAAGTCAGTTGCTGAACTCAAGTGTAAAATTATGGCGTGCTCACTTAACATTTTCTCTTCTGATCATCAGAGCACCGGGAGGTGAGACAAGATTATCTCTCTCTCCTTTATTTGGCAGAACTCTCTTCTGTTCACTAGACTGGAAGAGCCAGTGGGAGGCCATGCTGCCCTCCTTTCCTTTTTCCAGGTGCTAGGGAGCCACAGGGAAGATGAGTCCTTGCTTTAGCCTGTGATCTTATCTGGAATAAACCTCTCTGCTGATGTGAGCAATATGTATGGCATTAAACAGTTTGACTTGAAATATTTTGACCACTGTGTTTTCTGTCTTCTCTGGTTCTGGGTATAATGGGAAGGGGGAAATAACCTGTCTGATTTTTTCTGAGTATTGCAGAAGCCTGAGTTAAAGTGATCTGGTGAAGATCTTGATCTGTTCGTGCAGTAATCAGAATGGGATCATTCTGATTATTCCAGAGAAGGAACTCATCCTGGCTGCTGAATCTCTTTCTGCACCATCCCTCAGTACCAGGCTACAGGAGGTTCTGGTGCAGCACCAGGGCACGTTTGGAAAGGAACAGATTTAAGCCACAGAGGAACTATTATTCAGGAAGAGTTTTGACCTGTTGATGACTGGTGAAACCCATAGAGTTGTGGAGGTTGTAAGGGACCTCTGGAGATCATCTTGTCCAACCCCTCTGCTCAGGCAGGCCCACCTGGAGCAGGTGACCATGTCCAGATGGCTTTTGTATATCTCCAAGGAGGGAGACTACGCAACCACTCTTAACATCTCGTTCCAGTGCTTGGTTGTCCTCACAGTAAAGGAGTGTTTCCTTATGTTCAGACGGGTTGTCCTGTGTTCCAGTTTGTGCCCATCAGCTCTCATCTTGTCTCTGGGCATCACTGCAAAGAGCCTGGCTCTGTTTTCTTTGCACCCTTTCTTCACGTATTTGTACTCATTACTGAGTTCTGCCCCATGAGCCTTCTCTTCTCCAGGCTGAACAGTGCCAACTCTTTCAGCCTGTTCCTCGTAGGAGTGGAGCTCCAGTCCGTTAATTGTCTCTGTGGCCATTCACTCACTGGGCTCTCCCCAGTAGCCCCATGTCCTCCTTGTACCGGGGAGCCCAGAAGTGGATGCAGTGCTCCAGGTGTGGCCTCACCACTGCTGAGGAGAGGGGAAGGATCCCCTACCTTGATCTGTAACACGCCTCCTCATGCAGCCCAGGACACCATCAGCCTTCTTTGCTGCAAGGGCACACTGTTGGCTCCTGTTTAACTTGGTCTCCACCAGGACCCCCAGGCCCTTTTCTTGAAGCTGTTTTCCAGCCAGGTGGGCCCAGCCTGTACTGGTGCATGACCCATGGATAACTCTACAGTTGTAGGAAGTGTCAGCAGAGCAGTCAGGGTGGTCCTGCAATTAATGTATTAACTAAAAAGTTTGGTGTTTTCTTCCTGTATATGTCAAATGAGTTTTTCCACACTAGTCCCAACTTTGAAAATTCAAAACTATCATTTGTGAAGTATTAAGAGTTTCTTGAAAGTTTCATGTGTCTGAGACGTTCCAGTTTCTGTAACCCTTCTACTACTGTTGTAGGTTGCACCCTGAAATCTTTTTGTACACTGTGAAGAGAAGAAATTTTAACCTATCAGTAGTTTTGCCCGCATTTTGGACAGAAATGGGGAATGCACGAAATCTCTGATGGGACTGGGGTGAACCTTCTTAAGGGACTCCATATGCCTGATATTGTGTTGAAGTCCTGGAATCAAAATCTGCTGGCTTGTCTGGTTAGCTCATGCAGTACTTAGAGGGTGGGACAGAATATAATTCCAGGTAAATGCATTTAAAATACCTGCGCCATCTCTAGAAGCCAAAGGGCGTTATGGGAAAAAACAAGGAAACAAATTGATCCCCATGTAATTTCATACAAGTCATTAATCAAATACATACTTGACAGTGGATCTAACAACAGTGGACCAAAATGCATAATTTTGTTGAGCTGGGTCTTAAAGATTTAGCTCCTATAATTAGCTGCTTTTTTTTCCTTTCTTTTAAATATGTCCTTTGTCCTCCTTGTTGGTTGATGTGACCCAGTTAATGAGCTGCTAGCAGCTCTGTTTGGTTCCAGCTTGGGTCAGAGTGATGTGGTGCTTGGGATATTGCAGTCCCTTTTTGGCAGCGGATTATAATTTTATTGAATGAATTTATATTATCAAGCTTCAGTGAGCTGCTGTTTTCTTACTAAGACCATGGGGTATCACGTAGAGATGCGGAGTGAAAAGGAAGTGACAAATTGAAAGGCTTTTGATAAGACAGTAACTCTTAACGTTTGTGTGAGCACAGCAGTTCTTGCATGCTCTCTTTTTAGCCTGTGTGTAACACGAGGCAGGAAGTTGATCTTCCTGGCACAGCGTAGGTCACACACCTATTAAACTGATAAACTGGAAAGCAGTCTGAATTCAGTACGAAGGAATTCACTGAAGACAAATGAAAAGTGCTGCACTTGGGAAGGTGAAATCAAATGCCTACATGCAAAATGGGGAATAACAAGCCAGGCAACAGTACTGCAGAAAGGGATCTGGGAGGCACTACAGTGAGTCAGAGACTGAATGTGAGTCAACAGTGTGGTGACATTGCAAAAAAGTAAATCTCATTTTCGGGTATATTTAACAGGAATGTCACGTGTAGCACACAGGCGGTAGTTTTTCTACTCCAGCAGCCACAGCAGAGCAGTGTGTCCAGCGTGAGCAGCAAAGCCAGGAACAGTGGAAGGAGATGAGGAGAGGGCAGCCAGAGCAGCGAGCGTCACCTGCAGGGAGAGGCTCCACGAGCTGAGCTTCTTTAGTCTGGAGAGAAGACTGACGAAGGATGTGAAAAGTCTTCCGATATTTAAAAGCTTGTTCTAAGAAGACAGTGATTAATTGTTCTCTGTGTCCACTGGGGATGGGACAAGAAGTAATCAGCTTAATTTGTTGCAAGGAAGATGTGGAGATAGATGCTAGGAAAAGCTTTGTGACTGTTTGGATAGTTAAGCATGAAAACAGATTCCTGAGAGAGGTTGTGGTGCTCCCATTGCAGGAAGTTTTCAGAGCAGATGAGATGGAGAGCCACCAGATTTTAACTAGTTTGTTTTGCTAGAATTTTGACCTGTTCAGGGAGGGAATATAGCCCTATACCTCTTGGGCTACCTGAAAATCAAGCTTCTCCCCTTTCTGGCTGTTGTGGTGGGAGAGTGGGGAGGCAGGGCCAGGGTGAAACACTCCCTCTGCAATGCCCCTGTAGCACCTTTCACATCCCTGGCACAACAGAGCACGTGTCCCAGAAAGTCTTGAACAAGCTAGTGAGTTTGGGCAGGGTCACATACACGTCCAGCACTGCCTTTCTGTTCCTGCAGGTAAGAAGCAGAGGGTGTGCCCAGCTTTCCGTGTCCTCTTAACTAGTTCTTATCCTTGTCACTTATTAGTTTAGACTGGGAAGATTTGGATAAATGATTTGGAGATGGGAAGACTTCCACCTCTGTTTTTTTCCCTGTTAAAATCCACTGCAAGTTTGCGTAGTGTGTTGCAGTTACTGCAAGATGATTTTTCTGTGCTCTTCCATTAAATAGTGGACAAGGGCACAGGGTTTTCATCTGAACAACAATTTCTTCTTCCTGTTACCTAAAGCAGAGTAGTGTGGATTAGGCATGTCAGGGAGATGTGTTACCACCCCGTGGGTTAGAGAAAAGGGAACCTAATGCCTGATCCCATAAAGACTTTAACTTCAGTACTTTGTGAAAGGTGCTCATGGTACTTCCAGAGAGGAGGCTGTTACTCAGGGAGTGGGGATCCACTTCTCTGAGGGCTCAGCAAAACTCTTTCAATGGCTACTGGAAAGTAATCCAGGACACATTATGTGGTGTTTTACTTGCATTTCTTCCGAATCTTAGATTTACATGAACAGACAGTCTGTAGCCAGTTGGGCCAGGGGTGAATTCCTGAGCATGTCCAGTACAGAGATACAGTTCCTTTGGCAAACCTCAAAGAAGGAAGTTTCTTCATTTTGGTTTAACAGAACACCTGTGAATACATGCGTGTTGAACTAGGACAGTGTTAGGCTTGACCACTGTGTGCGTGTTTACAATATAACCATTTTTGCCTTCTTACATAAACTCTTAACTGCAGGCTGTTGCCATTCTTCGAGTGGAGGATGAAGATATTATCCTCTACTTCTTGGCACTAGGAGTGAGTCAGGGTTGACACACAACAGTAGGAGGCAACAGTTTGTGTGTAGGAAGTTTGTTCTGTCCAGGGAAAAATCTGTCTAAGGGTTGCATGCAGGGCACTGGTCCCGCTGCACCGCAAGGCTGGCATCGTCCTCTGGAGCCCAGTTCTCACACGCTCACCATTTGAAGCATATGGAGAGCTCAGCGGATTCAGGCCTGAAGGGATGGCTGGTGAAATGGTCAAAGTTAGGTTGTGGTGTAATTATTTGTTTACGAGGCCCCAAATTGTACCAAGTAATAATTTTTTATGAACACTGCTGTGAAGTCAGGAGGGAAACATTCCGACCCAAGGAGGTAGGGAGATATAACCTAATTATTGCTTTTGTTATTATTCCTGCTTATTGTGGTAGCACCTACACAGTCCTGCGTCAAACACAGGGCAAAAAATGCTCCCTGCCCCAAAGAGCTAGCACGCTAATAATGAGACAAGAGACAACAGATGGACACAGATAACTGGGGGAGTACAGAAAAACAAAGATTGGTCAGCAGGATGGGTGGTATGATAGCATGTTGACAGCTTAGCTGTTGTCAAGTTTTCTGTAGGCATGTGGCAAAGGATTACAATAATAATTCAAGCTGCGGCCCTTGCTTCGGAGTTTTTGTGTGCGCATCTTCCATCTGTTTTATTTACCCAGCTTACTTCTCACTTGATGAGGTTTTTCTGTCCCCAAACTTCCCATCATCCACCCGATGGATGTAGGGAGACAGAACTGGCCCATCAGTGAAGTGACCCCTGCAGGTTTTAAGGGAAACAGGAGGTTTTTTGTTACAGAGAGAGAATGAGACAGTAAGCATGAGTTTGATGCTGAGTGTTTAAAAGGATACTGGGGAAAAAAAAAAAAAAAACAGGTCTCAGCGGGATGAATGTGCAAAGTAAGTGGCGTAAAGCAAGAAGCTTGTTGGCCAAAATGGTGTCCTACCAAGGTGATGCAAAACCCAACTAATACAAGCCCTAGGAAACAATGTTGTGCATATAGTTTATGCCTTTGGTGCTGTATATGGGTGAGTACAAGACTGCCTGAAGGGTGGAGGGCTGGGAATTGGCATCCCTGTGAGCAGCCGTTCAAGTTGTGAGGCTGTACCGTGCTGCTGGGGAGCTTGGCAGGCTTGGCTGCAGGAGCTCCACCTGTGCTGGTGGCTCCATTTGCACACATCTTGCTTGGACGGTACCTCAGGAGGGCTGCAAAATGCAGGGGAGGCACAGGGTGACTTTGAGGTGCCCTTCTCTCTGAATTTATATTAAGTTGAGTAACTTTGTGTGGTGCTGTGATGTCCTTTGTCGTTCACTGTGTGATGTGGTACCACTGCACAGTATGCCAATGTGAAGCATGTTAAAACATGCCTGCTGTTGAGCCCTGTGTTGCAAACCCCCACCTCCTTCCACTTTGGCCTGCCATGCCATTTGTTGTTCTTCAGCAGCCATGAACTGACCATGGGACACTAGATGTAGCTGCATGTTTTATGATATGCAGTAATGAATAGTTAAAATCCAGTCATATTTAAACCTTCTTATCAAGTCTTAGGGTCAGGTTGGATGGGGCTTTGAGCAACCTGGTCTAGTGGAAGGGGTTGGAATTAGGTGGTCTTTTGGGTCCTTTCCAACCCAAAGCATTCTATGATTCTGTGATTATTTAACTTTTTGTGGGTGAATTGGTTTCCAGGAACCCTTCGATACAGACAAACTGCAGAGTTATGGGACCGTAAGTGTTAGAATACATGTATGGGGCAAGCAGTTATGGACAAGGGAGTTGTCTTTTTTGGGGTTTATCCCTGGCTCCCCTGTGTACCTTTGGAAACAACTGATAAAAAGTTCTGTCTTTTTTGGCTCTTAGAACCTCATCAGCTTACTGTGCACTCTCCTGGCTTTCCCCATACAAGGAAGACATTGACAGAATGGAGCAAGTCCAGCAAAGGACCCGAGTTACATCATTAGTAACTGGCCGCCCTTGGATTGTTGTATTGGAGACCCCCAGCCTTTGAGTGCAGCGTTCCAGTTATTTTTCCATGTGCTTTGCTATATACTTATCCAGTTCCATCTCTCTCTAAATTTTCACAATGATCCTATTGGTAACTGTTTCAAAAGCTGTTTCTTCGTTAAGCCAGTCTTGTCAGCACATAAGGCAATCAGGCTGAGATTTCCCTTGGTAAATCCATGCTGACTGTTCCCACTTGCCTTCTGGTTGTTCAGGTGTTTGGAAATTGGTTCCAGGAGGATTTGCTGCATAATCTTCCCAGGGACTGATGTTAGGCTGACCGGTCTGTAATTCCTTGAATCCTTCTTGCCCTTCTTGAAGAGAGGTACAACATTTACCTTTATTCAGTCATCAGGAGCCGCCTTCAATCACTGTGACCTTTAAAACATGACAGTGACATCAGCTGTTGCTGCATCCCTCGGTGAGGCTGGGACATCTTGTCTGTCCCAAGGACTGAAGTAAGTAAGCCCTGCTTGCTTAGGTGCTCCATAATTCAGTCTTGCTCTGTTGTGGG
This sequence comes from Aythya ferina, assembly GCF_964211825.1. NCBI lineage: Eukaryota > Metazoa > Chordata > Aves > Anseriformes > Anatidae > Aythya > Aythya ferina. The sequence continues at coordinate 38,252,021 of NC_140301.1, read as the reverse complement.
TAGTGCTTCTGGCCCCTGGATACTTCCAATGGGCACATGAAGCAGGAGGGCTGAGAACAGTCTTCACAGGTGAAGACCAAGACAAAAGTGGACCTAAATATTTTCCATACCCTTTACCACTGTTCCCCTGTCCCATTCAGCTTTAGTCCCACAGTTTGCTTAGTCTTCCTCTTGCTACCAATGTGCATTCTGAAGCACTTCTTCCCACCGTTTAATTTTTGTGAATTATCATGCAATTTCAAGCTTTCCTAATTTTCATCCTGATGTGCCGAGGCAGTTTCAGTATCCTCCTGGAGAGCCCACCCCCACTTTCACTTTCTATTTGCTTCCTTTTATGTTTGAGCTCCATCAGGAGCTTCCTGTTCAGCCACCTGCTTCTTTCCACACCTGCTTGGCTTCCTGCACATCAAATTCAACTGTTCTTGTGCTTTGAGGATGTTGTTCTTGAAGATCAACCAGGTCTCCTGGGCCCCTTTGCTAGATTATCCCATGTAAGTGCTCAGTGAATGATTTCTTAAAGCTCTCCAGTGATTCTTCTGTCACCATAATTGTGCTGAGAAAATGGTTCTGTTTGTAAACTGATTTATGTGTCATTTCAGATTTGGTTGTTCTTTGTAATTTGTGTCTCTCCCCATGTTAAACACATTATACCTCTTTTCTCTGTTTCCGTATAACTCTTTTCTGTCTGCTTTATAGCCTCATTTTGCCGGACTCTGTCCAGATGTTTGCATGAACTAAAATGTGTTTTTTTTTTTTTTTTTTTCCCCTCAAAGCCTCTTTTTTTTTTTATCCTGTGAGAGGTAAGCAATCAAATGGAAGGGGCAGGAGGCAAACTTTTTTTTTCAGTCTGCGACTGAGTTGTTTCGTGACAAGAGCAAATTGCTATCTCTATTTCTTATCTCTAAAATGGGTCTCAAATTCAATAGAAAGAGTTTAAATTCTTTTTGTTGAAGATCATAGACAACAGACTGATTTATTTAATCACATTTAGTATGCTCTTCATCTTAGGATTGGTTTGAGATTCTATCCCAAACTGTTCTCTACATTAATGGTTGTCAAATTTATCAGCAGCAGATGCTGCCAGCCTTCAAAATCCTGTGCTGTGCACATGTGCCTTTATCCTTAGACTTTTAATAACATTGCTGCTGAAAATCCACCTGAAATGTTGCAGTGGACTACCTATAGATTGATTGCTACAACCCCAATGACCACCACGTATGTAGAAGCTGAACTAATCAAGTTGCATATTGCATGTAATAGTTTTGCCAGCAGTACATCGAGAGTCCATGCCATCACTCAAGAGAATAAAGACGCATCTTTTTTGTTTTAAAAAAGATAAAAATGACTCTAATGATTAAAATAAAATGCATTTATCAATAGTCTAGTCCTCCAGAGTCTTTGGAGAAAAATCCAACTTTATATTGCAACTGTATGGAGAGGAGACTAGTTTAAGCAACTATTATCTGTTTAAGTATTTTACTATATTCCCTAGTCAGACATGAGAATTGTATTGTCCTTGGTGCTGTCCAAATGCGGAACAAAAGGTTTTCATTCTGGTTTGTGTCTCTGAAGCAGCACAATATGTGATACCAAATTCTTGTGTCCCTTCTCAGTTCAGAAGCATGTTCCAGGAGCCAGGGAGCTTCAGGTAGAGAAGTTTATAGATTGGATAATTACGTGTAACTTCAGACAAGTCTCGTCTGGGATGAGTATGGTTGGAGAGGAGTACGCTGGGTGCTGTGGAGAGGTGATATGAGAATGGAATGTAAAGGTAGCATCTGGGCATGCAGGTAATGGTATAGTACTCGACAGACCCCTTTTATCCATCTGTGTGGGGCTTTCTCTTGTACTCCTTTTACTGTGCTAGGCAGTTGTTGGTGAATAGTGGGAGTGTGCGGTGTGCCCCTGTATGTGTCTGTAAGGTCTGGTGTTGTAGTAGCCTTGCAGAGAAGGAAGGGAAGAGAGGCGAGGGAGGCTTTGCTTTACGTCTCTGCTGAAGTCAACCACAGTACTTATTCTAATGCCGTTGGTGTTGTGTCTAATCTCAAACGTGAGCAGACATAGGGCTTGGTAAATTGATGACCTCACTGTCTTCCCATCTTTCTCTCCTGATAACTAGATGGCTAAGAGGCTCAGACAGTGATAAAGCTGAAAAACTCAAGCTCACCTAAGTAAAGCTTACATTTTGGGTGGCTTAGTATGATTAATTTCTTTCCCAAAGTCCTGGCTTCAAATCCTGGTGAAACCGTAAGTGAAAAAGGCATCTGAAGGCCCTCAGTTACTCCCTGCTTGGTGTTTAGGGCAGAAGTAGCCCAGGAAATTTGATGTATGGCCAGTGTAGGAGAATGAAGGGAATCGTGAGGAAGCATTACAGGAGAAGAAGGGTTGCAGGCTGTTTGACACACAACTCTCCTGTACTTTCCCCAAATCCAGGCAGGCACGTGCTCAGATGCTCACAGAGTTTGCACATTAGTGCACTGTGGTTGTGCACGCTCCCTGGATGCTCTGCCCCTGTGCCAGGACGGCACTTGCTGGCTCCTGCTGTGATAATGTCTGCTGGCTTCTGCCTGTGCCCGGCACAAGTGAAGCCCTTTGTGGAGCTGAGGCTCATGCTGGCTGTGACAGTGTTTTCATAAGGCTCAAACTTCTATTCTCCACCTCGTTCCTTTGAACTCTGCCCACCGCTCCGTGAATACTAACACCAGCCTATAAATTATCCAGCAGGGCTCTGGCACTTTAGCAGCCTGTGTTTTCGGTGGCGTGCATGCATAATCGATCCAGGAGGCTGCCGCTGCTTTTAACTCGGGCGTTTGCAGAGACCTTAGACTTTCAGAGTTTTCAATCACAGCTGCCTGCATGCTCGCTCACCCCTCTGCCTGCTTTCTCCTCTGCCACCCACACACCCACCTTTGCATTCAGCTGGGTAGCACGCGTGGGGGCGATGCTCTGAGCGACCTTCCCGTGTGGTCTGGAAGCAACAGGTCGCTGCCAGCAGCTGTCACACAGAGGATCAAGCACCAAACTTCAAAAGTCTCCATCCTGCCTCGCTTCTTGGGGGTTGTGTGTGTGTGTCGTTGCCATTCAGCCTGCTGAGCATTTGCTACACTCCTCTAATTTTCCAGGTGAAGATCTTAGTGCCATAAATGCTGCCCCTCTGACTCATTGCTCTTAGCTTCTTTAAGTAGCTTGCAAGTGGCTTTATGCAGTTGCTTGCTGCCTACGTAGAGTTTGAATTCAGAAGATGTAAATGGTCACTGGGGATAGTTGGTTTAACTTCTCTTGCCTTGAAACTTCTTGCCGTTTTCTTGCTTAACTCTGTCCATGGCCAAAATGTCTCAGAAGATTCTTCTCTTAAGTTTCTAGGAATAAGTTGCCCCCAAACAGTGAGCCCAGACCTTTGCCTTAACTTCAAATGGATTCAGCCTTGATTATCAAGGCTTTGCTCGTCTCTTCTAATCAGTTCTTAGAAATCCACTGTCTTAATGCTGATACATCATCATGTACCTCTGTGAAAAGGTTTGACGATTGCTTCCTAGAGGAGCAGTCAGCTCCCTGTGAAGCTCTGTGCTATTTGAGGGGAGGAGAAGACAGGGCATGGGTTTGTGTTCGTGCCATTGAGGGCTGGCAGTGCTCAGACTCAAAGGAGCAAAGGGGGAAAATTAAAGGAGTCTAATAAATGATTTAACTGTAGGGGTCCTGGAGATGTGGTTGGGGTAACAAAATAAGCCAGAGGAAGTAGCTGGAGAATAGGAAAGAAACGGGAAGTTTTAAGAGCAAGAGAGAGAAACATGAAGAAAATTACCAAGCTTTGGCTGAGGGAAAAAGATGTAGGGAAGTAGAAGTAAGGGGGAAGAGGGAGATAGGGAGAAGGACTAGAGAAAAGCTTCTGAGTGAAGAAAATGGCTAAAGAGAGCAAAAGGCAGCTTTCTGATGTGTGAAGCATACATCAAACAGAGCTTTGTGCATGTGTGGACCCCACTGACAGGTGCACAAGAGGCTGGTCCCCTTGGCACAGGAAGGCAGAGGAGGGAGCCAGGAGGCAGCACTGGAGGAGGTGACCAGAAGGAGCACGGGGGTAAGGAGACAAACTCTGGGACAGGAGAGAATGCCAGGCAGGGGGTTGGAGCTGGGGGAGCATAGAAGGGAAACATTAAGCGACAAGGGTCCTTTTGAGGAGGAACAAAACCCCAGAAGAAACACAATGCTTTAAATGTTTTTATTCTTTGATGAGAAAACATCCAGCACGCCTTCCCCCCAGGTGTGTGACTGGAGAGGCAGGTTGCAGAGTGAATCAGAGCGATCTCGTGTTTCTAGGTAGGGTGTGTGAAAAAGCAGATCGCCCGCGTTACTGAAAGGAGAAAAAAGAGACCACTGCCAATATTGACACTGTCTGCTGAATGTTGAATATGTTTTTGTGCCTGATGGGAAATGTGTGTTTATTTGAGGCAGAGGATTTTCTGTGTGTGTGTGTTGTTTAAGGAGTACCCAGCAGCTTCATTTTACTTAGCTGAAAAAAAGCAGTGCTATCCTTGGGCTCGCTTGCTAATATTTGAGTTTCTGCAGTTACATTTCCATATGTATTTTTCTTTTCCTATTTGTGTGGGTCTAATCCAGCTCAACTAACAGGGGAGCTGACTGCTTTTAAGAGAAACAGTAAAACTGACTTGACACAAAATGCTGTCAAATGCACGGAGTAAGGATTTAGGTGAAAGGCATTTTCCCTTCTAATCCTTCAGTTCTGTTAATCTTAGGTGTCTCTTGTAACAATACCAAATAAAAAGAATTCAAATAGAATCATGATTTTTATTTTAATTGCTAGTATCCTTTAATGGAATATAATTTGCCACTTGCAATGTAGTTTGGGATCCAAGAAAATAGCAAGAGAGCTATGTGGGTTTTTGTTGTTAGTTTCAAATATGCCTGAAATCACAGGGTAAGATCTGCTAAAATTTAGAAACTTGCACTTGTTTTTAAAAGCCTGCTAGCGAAGAACCCCATGATGCCAATTTTCGCTTCAAATATTATCAACTGCCTTGATCCCACTCAGTTATGGTTTTCTATGTATTTATGTACTTATTTATTTATTTAACTATCAAAATCTGGATCCATGGTTTGAGGAAACAGCATTCTGGACCACTTAAATCGTAGGACAAGCTAATCGTTTGTAGTGAGGAGAAGGACGTGGATCAGCTGCATAGAGCGCTGCAGGAAACGAAGAATTTGGAAAGGCCTCTTGGGGAAATGGGAGGAGAGTGCAGGTTTTGTGTGGCATCAAGGGGTGACGTTCCTCCTCTCAGCTCATCCCGTCTCTACAAATGTTCGTCTGACCAAGTTTCTAGAAAGGGCTCGGCATGCAGCTTGTGCCTGGAAGGACAAAGCATGGATCACAGAATCACAGAATTTCTAGGTTGGAAGAGACCTCAAGATCATCGAGTCCAACCTCTGACCTAACACTAACAGTCCCCACTAAACCATATCCCTAAGCTCTACATCTACATCTGGATGTGTGGTGATAGCAAAGGGTCTCTTGGGGAGCTGGTGTTGGCACAGCTGGCAACGTCTCCTGGCTCTGACAAGGAGGCAGGAATTTGCTTGTTGGGAGCTGGTACAGCAGTGGGGAAAAGCAAAGCCCAGCAACTCTGCTGAGGGCAATAGGGAAGCACAGAATTGGAGTGACTTGAAAGTAGTGTATATGATCCAATTTCTTAATCTCTGCAACATATCATTAGGTTTAAAATATAAGATCTACTTAATACTATGATCCCTTCTCTCTTTCTCTTTTGAGGAGAGGGGAGAGGAAGTTGAGCATGCAAAGAAACATTTCACATGCAGATTGAGAGTTTGGAGACACCAGTGAGCAATATATGTTCAAGAAACGTGTCCTTGAAGCAAAGCTATGGGGAGACTTGAGAGCCTACTGCGTTCTTCAGCTGAGAGAGCTTTGCCACATCTGGTGGGATTTTCCTGAGCTGAGTACTTGGTGAGGCTCCCCACTGTCACACTGATAGCTCAGACCTGTGCTGCTGGTGATAATCAGCGCTCTTACCATCCTCCTCTGATTTAGTGGGATGGTTCGTTTCCATACCCTTCCTATTTCTTCCAAACCATCTTTTTTGCATTTTTTTCTTGCTTTTGCATTGGTAATGGCTAGATGAGGTGGGCTTCAGCTGACTGTGTCTCCTCTTTCTTTGAGAGTGCAGGGAGGCACTTCAGGTTTGTCTGAGCTCTCTCTCCTTGCATGCCTGCTGTTGTCATATCTGGTGGTGAATCATACACATGCAAGAGGTACAAAGTGGAGCTTCATGTCATGGTGTTCTCTGGTTTCCATGTTTCTCCCTTGTGCCAAACACTTCTCCTTGCTTCAGGCCGAGCTGCCTGCAGCACATTTTGCTGTTCTTCCGAGGCTCGAGGGACAGTTGGCTTCTTGGCACTGGCCCAAGACAGGGACGTTTTGCTTCACTGGGGACCATGGTGCAGCACTTAGGGGGAATAATGAAGTCAGACTGTGTGAGAAGCAAACACGTGCTCCTCCCTGCAGTTCCTGTGTGATGTTATCATCTACAGAAGGATATGGAGAAGCCAGCAGAGCCATTGTAGCAGAAGCCATGCTGGGGAGTGCCACCCTTGAGAACAGAAAGAAGCTGCTTCCCCGCTGTTTACTGAGTTTTTTTTTTCCTGTTCCTGTGCCACGCTTGCAGTCTTACATGGTCAAGGATTTAAGACATTTTCCCAGCTGGTCTTTTTCCTTTGGGCATAGAGCCAGAGGGCTCATCTGATGAGTGCACAGTGTCACCCCAGGAGAGCTGGGTTAAGATTGAACCCAGGTCCCAGGCACAGCACATTTGATAAGCTGTGCTTTCCCCTCAGGGGCTTTTTTCCCCTTCTCAGTAAATAGCTCTTGCAGATTGGTGTGACCGATGGTGTCCACTCAGGAGAAGCAAATAGCTTGAAGTCAAACACGTTGGCATGGACAGAGACAGAAGTGTTTTGGGATGGAGCCAAACAGTGAAATAGAAAGGCTTCAGGGTTGTGCCTGCCATCAGTTAAGTGCCTGGGAGCTGTGAGTCAGCACAGCTTGCTCTTGAATAGTAGGCCATGGTTTTCATGTGGTGCCGTGGCTAATTTATTCATGTTGTTATGGCCGTGTTGTGTCTCACCTTGCCCCATCTGCCTTCAGTAGGTATCCCTCACTTCCCAGCCTCCTGAATCACTCTGAGACCTGCCTTCTTCCTCAGGCTGACCGGCCATCTCAGAGCTCAGGTACAACACACAGAGGGTGGAGCAGCGATGGTGCAATTGGGCAGCATGAGCTAACCTGGAGTTTCCTTCACCTGAGCCTCTGTTTTGCCAGTTCTCCTGCTGCTGTCTTCTTCCTTGACAGTCTTCTGTGGTGTCGTCTCCTCTAATCCCCGTGTGACAAAGGTTAATGTTAATGCTGTCTGTGAGGGAAGTCCCAGCCAGCACAGGAAAAGAATCATTTAATAAAAAAGTAATCATTGATCAGTGGCTCCAATTCATCAAAGGTCACTCATCGATCCATCTCTCATTGTGGGTCAGGCTCTCTGTTTTAATGACCTAATTCCCGGGTAAGTTTCTCTGTTGTTTGGGGGAAGCAGTGTTAGGAAGGGCCGCCTCTTCTAGGAATGTCACTCTTGACATATGATGCCAGGGAAAAAAAGCCTTGCAGTAATCTCAGCTGTCCTTGCTTTAAAGTGCTCCCAGTCGTGCTTGCTTTGTGCATTTGCTATCTCAAGGAATCCAAAAGTTGCAGAGATTGTAGAGGTTAAATGATCTCTTACTACTGGGCCAGAACTCAAGTAGAGGGTACTCCAGGGGCGCTGAACAGGGGAAATGCAAAGGAGGGTGTAGGAAGTTGTAATTGTTCTTTGTACCCTAATCATTTTGCAAGAAGTAAGGACAAATACAAGAGAAGGCTCCAAACACCATCAAATATTGTTAAAAGAGTCTGGCAGGCATTCCTCTTCCTTCTGGCCCTCTGTTATGAGCTGTAGGAGGGCACAGAACGAGATGTAAAGTTGTCACATTTTTGAGTGGATACAGAGAAATTGAAGAGCAGCATGTAATCCACTCCCTGCAAGGGACAGCATTCACCAGCACTTTTCACATCCTAGCCAATTGGAAACCTCCAGAGATGTAAAAATCCTATGGGTCCAATGAGCTGTGGTGCCTGTAGGACGATATGTTTACAGCACGCTCTGCAAATCCCTTCCAGATGCCGGTTGCCAAAGGCTGCTGCACCTGGATGGGATCATTCCCACTTGCCACATCTCCCCCTGGTATCCTGTTCCCATACAGTGCAAAAAGACATAATCTGATCTTTTGCATAGAGTCTTTTTATAGGCATACTAAAAGTGGCATTAAAAATATAGGACTTAATATATCCTTTGCCGCAAGTGTTGCTGCATGCAATATTCATATCGCTCCGGAGCCTGTGCACAGGTACGGTGGGTGGCTCGGAAGCGCCGCAGCCTGCAGTGCGCGTCTGGGACGGGCTGAGGGAAAGAGAAAGAGGATCCAGGCCAGAAGGGCCACGGCGTGAATGGACAGCGGTGGGATGACATTCCACCCAGATGACATTTCATGACATGATGTTGGGAAGCTAATAGAGTTAACCGGGCTTTATGTCTTTATCTACAAGCACAATTTCTGAAGCAGGACACAGAGGTTTGGTCTGAACGCCAAGAGGAGGCTGCTGGACTGGAGATGGAAAGTGTGGGTCTCTGTTGCAGTTTGCATCCGCTGTGGTGTAGGCATCCTTGGGGGGCTTCCTGGGCTGCATGTCTCAATTGAATGCAGAGGAGGTTCAAAGATCTCTGGAAAATGCCCAGGTTAAACTTCAGGAAAAAAGAGCAGCTCAAAATTCCATTTTCAGGGCTCATTCACTTGTATCTTTAATTGTAAAGCATCTCCTGCATTAAGCATCCGATTAAAAAAAAAAAAAAAAAAAAAAGGATAAAAAGGGATTTCTAGCCTTACTGAGGCCAAGAAAATTTGCTTCTCACTTCAACAGAGCTGAATATTAGTTTATTTCCCCTAATTCTTTGGATAACATTAATCACCTTTACTGTGGTTTGACCTGGCAGATTTGCTCACTCCCCTGTGGTGGGATGGGGAAGAGAATTGGAAAAAATGTAAAAGTCATGGGTTGAGATAAAGGCAGTTTAATAGGACAGAAAGGGAAGGAAACTACTTGCCAACTGATGCCCATCCCATCCCTGACCTGCGGCAGCCCCCCTGCCCCTGGCCAATTCCCCCCCGTTCAGCATGGTGCCTTATGGCGTGGGACATCCCCGTGGCCAGTTTGGGTTAGCTGTGCTGGCTGTGTCCCTCCCAGCTCCTGGTGCACCCCCAGCCTCCCCACCGGCAGGGCAGCACCAGAAGCCAAAAAGTCTTTGACTTAACACACGCACTGCTCTGCAACAATTAAAACATCAGTGTGTTATCAGTGTTGTTCTTATCCTAAAGCCAAAACACAGCACCATGCCAGCTACTTGGAGGAAAATGAACTCCATCTCAGCCAAAGCCAGGACAACCTTCTTCCCTCAACAAAATGTCAACTTCAGCTGTGTCTGAGACAAGAAGCAGTAATTGAGGGAGTATCTATCATCTGCTGCAGCCCTAACTTCTGGCCTTTTCAGTTGTGTTGCTGGAGTAATGAACATCTCTACTTTCTTTGCATCCTCCTGGTTGCTTTGCTCTTAGAGGCTGATACTTAGCTCCTGAAGCAATTCTCTCTGAATATCATATACCTCACTGGAATTTTTGAAGACATCTTGTGCAATAAATGTATCGATGCCCTCCTCAGGAAGGTACAGTTTGTACACAGTTGTATTTCACCACGTGACATGAGTAAGTGGGGGTCACTGATTTTTTCCTTTTTTGTCTCTTGGGGGAGCACATGTGTGTGGCATCTCTCTGATATTCCTCAGGGACCGAGCTTTCAAGTATCTGGTAGCGTGTGACAGGTGCCTATGTGTGTGGCTGTTTGGGGTCTCTTCAAACAGACGCACACAGTTACAGGAAGGCTATCAAATCTCTCTGGGGATTTCATTGTGAGCTGCTGGAGCGATTAATGAATAGCAGCAGGGAGCTATGTGGGTGTTTGCTCCAAGGCTGTCTCTGATTATACAGGACAGGGACTTGCACTTTTTCACACAGAAGAAAAATGAAACTGTAGTAGTTTTCTTGGGGATTTTTTTTTTTTTCTTTTTTGGAGTGAACATGCTGCATTACAGAAGAGGAGCGCTGCTTCTCACTGGTGCGTGGGTGTCAGCTGGAGCCCGTACAACTGAGCTGCTCAGCGCTGTGGTTCAACCCAGACTACACAGGTAAAGAAAGATTTTGGAGAGGGAGGTTCTGCTCTGGTCCCTCTCAGGTTCCATTATTTTCGGTGGTTGTTGATGGCCTTGTAAGTCTCAAGTGACAGAGCAAAGTGAAGCAGTTAAGTGAGTTATGAAAGGCCATCAATTAATGTTGGAAATAACATACCAAGAGCCCGTCCCTGTTAAACCCAGCTAAAAGCAAAACCTGTTTTTGGTCTTTGAATTGACAGGGACTGGTTTGGTTTGGTTAGGTCTTCATTTAAGGTTGTGGAGGGACCAGGGTGGCTGGCTACATGGTGGAAAACAACTGCTCCGTAAGGTGGCAGAGAGGCAGGCCTGGGAGTGGAAAAGGAGTTTGATTCTTCTTCTGACAACTGAGAGTGAGGAAGAGCAAAGAAATAATGGATCTCATGGTCTACACTGCAAGGAGCACAGAAATGTGGATATAAAGTAGTTTGTGGTGTGTGACGCACGTGAACATATACTCTGCTTCTTGATGGGCTTTCTGCTGGCACTGGCTCAGGGTTTCTGGGTCTCCTCCCACAGCAGTGGTTTGTGTTCTTCCTCACAGCACTGAGGCACGGCCGCAGCAGTGCCACCAGCTCTCCATACAAAAACACACAGTTCTGCAGTGATACCCTGGCAGGCCAGGGTAAGAAGACAAAACTGCAACCTTTTTGTTCTTTAAGTTGAAAGATGTGGTGGGTAGTTTGTGGCTACACAAGGTAGGCAAAGCAAGTTAGGAACAGGATCCACTACTCCAGCCTCGGGCAACTTTTGATTGCTGAATTCAGCTTTTCTGTTACTTATAAAGAGCTTATGACACACAGCTCCGCAGTGCCGAATCGGGTAGAATTAAGTAAAGGCACCACACACTCAGTCTGGTTTATTTTGAAAGGTGGTTGCTGCCATTAAAATAAGACTTAGAACACCCCATTGATGAAATACATTTTAATGTATGTTTTTATATAAAACTTTGTTTTATTTATTTTGTAACACACTTAAACACAAAAGTCCCCAAACCAGTCACAGAGCAGCTTTCAAATACCATGGCCTCTATTGTGGCCCATGGTCATGGAAGCACCAGCTTGCATAGCTTTGTCCATTCCCTGTTTGTAAAACAGAACTGCTGTTGTTTTAGCCCCTTTCCTGGTGTTGAGGAGTTAAACTTTGTGCCACACAGTCAATTGCTTTGAATTAACATCAGTTGGTCTGATGGTCACCATCTATGTGGTGGTAACACTTATTTATGATGAATACGAGGTGCCCTTACATGGCTTAAGCATTTCTTGTTAGGAGCTGAATTACATGGGCTTATTTGCTGTTGACCATGAACATAGACCCACAGACCCCTCAGCTGATGGATGCTGCCTCAGTAAGTCAGAGTGCCTTAATTTTGTGTCTGTGCTCCTAATGTATTACCCAAACCTCAGTTGTGGTCCTTCATCCTGCACTGGCTCTTCTCCAGTGTTTTTGCTAGCTTGTAGTAAGAGATTTTTGCATCAGAGAAAGACTCAGAACAAACAAGCTGTGATTGACCTTTTAAACCAAACAAGCTTGCATGTTTCCAATATGAAGAGACAGCAGACAAGCCTATGGCTTGAGGCAGAAGATGGAGAAAAAAGGAAGGGATAAATATCAGAGGAGTAGGAACAAAGAACATGGCCTTGCTATGCAGAGCAGAGAAAAAAACAAACTTCTATTTGCTTTGTCAATACCTCTGAAATGTTGCAAGACACTTTGTAGTGGGAGTCTCTGCTATGTGGAGAGGAGAGGAGGAATGTGGATGCCTGTATTTATAGACCAGAAATGTTTGTTTTGTGTAGGTTTCATATACCCTGGCTCATCTGAAGATTCCCAAAGTTCGTCTAAAACTTGACATCTGTTCAGCCATGTAGACAACTTGTTTGCATGTAAAGTCTACTGTAGGTAGACTTCAGGTAAATTCACCCTCTTTGGAGATTCCCAGGCAAGGAAGGTTTGCATTTCATCTGGGGGTTCAAAAGGAAGATGCACTGAGTTAGTGTCGTGTGTGCTCTGTCCCTTGCCCATCCTCATTACTTTTCCTGCTTTGTCAACTCTGGGGACTGCATCTCTTTGAAGGGATATTCTAGAGGAAATAAAATGTTCGCTGTATTAGTGTTTTTAAGGGATTTGACATATTTTGTACCTGGAGTTGGGCAGCAGGGCTGTCTGGTTGAAGAGTGTGCCAGATGAACTTGCAGAGGGCACTTGGTGAGGTTGTGTGTAATTGCAGGAGGTGAAATATAGGTAGGACAGTGGTTGTGTCTTCCATATTCCTGTGGAAGGGCTTCTAAAAGTTGTAGTTATGATGCATTGAAAGCTGTCAGAAAGACTGCAACTGCACAGTCTATATTCATGCTGTCCTAGGATAAGTGCTTTTTGCTCCTTATCCCGGTGTTATATTTACTAGAGTTAGTTCACACCTTTGACTTCCAGTGGTGTGTTCTTTCATTTTATCTAGGGACTTGAACAGCTGCATCCCCAGGTCATATTAAATGGTTACAAAGGAATGCGAAAAACAAGTGCTCTGAGGGCTCTTACCAAATACAGATCAGGTGTTTTGGAGTTTGTTTCACCTTTGCATGAGCTCTAGGTCAGGCTGTGTTTCCTGCCTAGGAAAAAAAATTTGAGATCTGAATCAGCTGTCAGGTTCAGAGTGCTGGGTGAATGGGAGTAGGATTTCAGGTTTTCTGTTGATGCTTGTATCATTTTTACCTTGCCTTGTGATCCATGGATTTTAAGGCCAGAGGTGGCCATTAGAATGATCTACTCCAATTGCTTGTGTAATAGGGGCTGCTGTATGAACGGCAGCGTGTTCTCATATACAGTGAAACTGTTTTGGAGGCTTTAACCATTCTTGGGAACAGTGCACTGGGGACGTTTTTTCTCCTTTGCCATCCCTCAGCTTTGTCTTAAATCCTGTCTAATATTTATTGGCTGTCTAGGGCTCCGCCTGTGCCTTCTCATGTTTTTTACAATGTATACCTTGATCAGACAGGAACACAGGACTGCAGAGGACCTCCTGAATCCCATGACAAGCAGTTGTAAATCATCTGAAGAAAATAAAACCACTTAGTTTTGTGATGTCTGATCCTTTCCTGGATGGATGGCTATTCCAGAATTTCAGTCTCCTGATTGTTAGAAATGCTCTTTTAATTCCCAGTATGCAGTTGCTTATAACCAGTTTATATACCTTTGTTTTGGGGCCAGTATTTCTCTTCAGCTTAAATCTCTCTTCCCTGTCCCCGAAGTATTTATAGACAGAATTCATCTCTGCTCTTGACCTTTGTCTTGCCAGGGTAAAAGTGCCATGTTGCCTTAATCTCTTCTTATGAAATAGGCTCGGGGCTCTCTGGTACATCCTTGGAGGTATTCTTGAAACTTACTGAGTCTGGCTTCCTCCTTCATGAGCACAGGTGACCAGAATGTCAGAACACAGCACAGAGCCTTTGCCTTTTAACTCTCTGCTCAAAGTTATTTGCTAACGTGCTGTTTACAGAGCAGAAGGACCTGGTTTGGATGGCACGGACAACAACTGTTGGTCCTTGGGGCAACACGGACTCAACTCCTGCTCCAGAGGTACTAGTGGGATTTCCTTAGGCACATAGGTTAAGGGTAAGATGTAATTGGGTGGATAGCCAGCACACCACTGCTTCCTATGGCTGCATCTGTGCTAGGCATCTACCTAGTCACTGCACAGCCATATTGACTTATGAGGAGGGCAAATAATCAGTTAGATGATACACTTGATACCTTCAGCATAATTAAAAGTAACTCTTTTCTTGATAGCATGAGGATCTGAACACGTCATTTTTTTTTTTTTTTTGAGATATTGTGTGTAATGCTTTACATAGGAACCTAAAGATGCCTCAAATATGGATAAATATGGAATGATTACGTATACATACACTTCTAATGTAAGACTAGATATCCATATAAACTATTTGAATCTGGTGTTGACAGTCCCATTGTGTGTGCATACCACCCTGTAAAGTGATAATATAGCTGAGAATTTAGGTACTTAAAGCTAGGAAATTCAGAGGTTCTGTTCCCACAACACTACTAAACTCTCTTCTTGGTGTGGTGTGTTTAAGCTGTAATTATAATATCATCTACAAGAAAACACAAAAGCTTGCATGTGTACTTGGGGCTAAATCATGGTTATCGTGGGAACTGGATGTTCATAGCCTCTGAATTTTGCACAATTCAATACTCAACATAATAAATAGGCTTGCACTGCACATGGCACATTTTTAAGAGACCAGCCAGGAAAACATTATCATTTATAGGATGCAGTCGTTACATTTCTTAGTATCATGTTCAATGGTTTCTTTGTGTGAGTGTGAAGCTTCAAATGAACAGATGCCAGGACGCTATATGTGTCTCATCCCTCAGCAAATACATGTGTTGCATATTGTCTTCTATCCTTGAGAGATGGAGAGGGGGCTTTACAATAGCGGGTGCTTCAGTCAAGCAGACAAAGGTATATAATGAGATCAAGTGGTTAGAAGCTGAAATACACAACTTTGGGCTAGAAATAAGGTGCACATCTTTAACAACTATGATAATTAGGCCCTGAAAAATGTTCTCGGAGTTGTTATGAAGTCTCCATTAATAGAAATCTTTAAGTCAGGATTGGATTTTTTTCCTGCTTCAAACAGAAATTAATTCAGAGAAGTTCTCAGGCCAGATGACCCCAGGGATGTTCTCTGACTTCGTAATTTGTGAATCCTCCATGAGTCATATTCCAAGTGTGGTTATACAAAAAAGATGATCTTTGTGGTCGAGAGAAGCAGAAAAGACAGGTTTGATGTGTGTTTCCTCCACACAGTCCCTGTGTGACGCTGGGAGTCACCAAAATTGTCTGTGGCTCTCATTCCAATCTGTCAGGTAGATGTAATATATTTTCCTTCATATGGGTATAGGGAATGGAGATGCTTCTCTGCAAAGAGGCTTGGGATCTATAGTGCTGTGTGTGTCTGGGTCATGCTGGGTGGTTTTCTTTCTGCCCTTAGATGTGTGCAGGTAGGACTCAGAGAAACTCTTCTCTCTGTTGTTGAATAGTAAGGGATCATCTGCCAGAATGTAGTAGGGCAGAGGTAAATTAGATTGCTGCATCTGCCTACCTGCTTGTCTGCATGTGTGTGTGGAGGCCAAGTGAGAGGGTGGCCCTGGCTGACACAGCTGCTCTTTGATGCTTCCTTCATCTGCATCAGCCTGTGTTCGGCATTGCCAGCCCGACTGCAAACAGAAACATGCAGGCAAATGAAAAAACCTTTCTGTTTCCAGGTGTTTTTTATCTAGGTGATGCAGGTTCCTTAATGCTGGTTCTTTGCCGCTCCATTGTATTTGGGGGTATAATGGAAGCAGAGGTTTGAAGTGGAGGGAGGGAATGCTGGAGGTTGTAGGGTGATAAATGAACCTGAAAGTTACCCATAATTTTGCTGCTCTGTGTCTGTGGTCATCTTCTTCACTGAGTCTGGGAAGATGACACAGACATTAAAAGTCACCATGGCCCCTTAAAATTTGTGTAGAATTCAGGCTCAGTGAGTCCTGTGACACAAGCAGTGAAAAACTGCTGCTAGAATATGGATGGGCAGGGCTGGTTTATCCTTCTCCCACATCACTCTTGTTCGATTCCCCCTTGCTCCCTTTCCCACCTTTGGCATGTGTAGGGGAAGTTCTTAGTCCCTTCTGGCCCTGGGGTTACCCTTGCCAGCACCCTACACAGCCCGCTCAGCCTGCCACCGCGCGCCAGCAGCTTTTTAGGAGCTAATTGGGTAAAGCCTACTCTAGAGCCCATTGAACTTGCCTGTAACAGTGCTTAATTAAAGTGCAGAAAGTTTGAAGAGATAGCAAGTTAAGGCTTAATGCAATAACGAAATGGCACTATTCCACCATCTGCTTCCTTCAAGACGTTAATTGCTTCCTCATATTTGTTTGTTTTAATTAGGAAAGAACCTTGATTAAAATGGAGAGAGGAGGGGTGATGGTAGAGGAGTGAAAGGCTGGGAGGAGAGGAAGAGGGAGGGTGCAGGAGAGGGAGAAAGGAGTGGAAGATGAAGGTCTGACCATGCTGCTGAGTGCTGAGCAGCAGCTCTAGAGTAACCAACTGGGAATAAATATTTTGGCAGTCATGGATACAGCTTGGACAAGCAACACGCAGAGTGTTGTGTCACTGAGAAACTCGGTGCTTAAAGAAGTATTTATCATGGAGCAGTCATTTCGTTGTAACCGCTTCTTAGCCACTTCTGCAGAATGGTCTCTGATTGCACGCGCTGACCGCAGCGCTTTGTGCTTTTTCAGTCTTGAATATTAACCCAAATGGAAGAAAATGTAACCAGACTATCCCCATGCTCACGTCTTCTTCCTCTCCCTTGCACTACCATCCATCTGCATTAAGTTCGTCTTGGAAAGACTTCAATTTCTTATGAGCAGCTCCAGATAAAAGCATTTTCTAATGATTGATAACCGTGTCTGCTTGAAGAATAATGTCAGCAATTTTCTGAATAGATGACCGATAAAAAAAAATATTAAAAAATAATTAAAAAATGCACTCCCTAATGTTGCTAAGTAGTGGCTTTGGCTGAAACTTCAGGAATAGGAGCTTAGAAATTTTTAATTGGATTCATCCACCTTACTTTTGTCTCTCCTTTTTCTGTTTCTTTCTCTCTGTGTCTTTTTTTCCTTCCGTTTCCCCTTTTTAACCCTCTTGAGAATGAAGCCTGATTTCCCAAGCAAGTATAAAAGTAATTAAAGTCAAACACAGCTCTTAAAAAAGGGAAGCGATTAATTTCTTTTCTGGGCCATTGGTATTGTGGACAGATCTTGATAACTGTAAAGCACCAACCCAGGAGCACAAAATGGGGATATTGGAGTCACTGAAATAACAATAGAATGATGAGTAAAGATGCTTGTTTACACGAGGCTGGGACTGATCCAAATCATAGGCCTCATGTTATGCTTGGGCATCCCTACCCTGCCCTCTGACAGAGGTTGTAGCTTTCACATACCCAAACCTACTGTTCTAGGGACTTTTTTTTTTTTTTTTTTCTAACTACTTCAGAGTTTTTTCTGTTTCACTAGTGCAGACTAGCTCCATTCCCCTGTGGTAAGCTTGCTTCTGTTTCTGTCAAATAAGAACTTATTTAATCTCTTACCTAAAAATAAAAAAGAAGAAAAAAACACCCTCATCTGATCATCTTGAATGGATTGGCGAATGGTTTCTTTGTTTGATAAGTGTGGAAACCATAGATGGAGGTCCATGCAGGTTTACATTGCAGGTCTATCACCTAAGCTTAGCTCCCACCTGCTGTAGCAGTGGCTACTTTGCTTTTTATACTCTTGTGATTTCATCAATATGACCAATCAGTTTGTAGCAGAGAAGTATCTATATTAATAATTATTATACAATATGTAGGGACAAATCTTTTGTGGCTGGGAGGTTTAGTATGTGGACAGGGCTTTCCACTTGTCAATCTGTGGTTCAAAAGCAAATGCTTTCATTTCGTCCTTTAAAATAGTGGAATTGTTTCCTTGGGGCAGGATGGGAGGTTCACGCTGGCTCAATTCTAATCACGTTGCTTAATGTGTTATGCACCTGAATAAGAGCCAAAGGAGAAGCCAGGTTAGTATGGACTGCAGATTAGACTCAGTGGTACACTGCGATACCTTGGGTTTTCTTTGGACATCTCCTGTTCCTAACGGAATTGTGTTTCTTTCTGCATTATCAAACTTATGAAAATCCCAGCCCAGTACGACACGATTGCTAGCTCCATGCAACTAAATTCATCCCACCTAGAGGAAGTATGGAGAAAATTGACAGGACACGTAGTGATGTCTCCACGAAGAGACATGGAAGGGCTGGAGGGTTGTGGCAGGGAGCACTCTGCAGCGGTCTGGGGAAGGGGGATCCGGCCTCTGTTCCTGGGTTATAGCCAGGACTGAACAGGAGAGGAGAGGCTTTACTATGAGCACGTGTGCGTGTGCTTAGGTGGTGTAAGTGGGATGTAAACTGGCAGAGTGGGAGGGAGACTCCTGCTGTGGCAGTGGGCACTATGGGATGTCGTTGAAGGAAGAATCTGCTGAGGAGGAAAGGAGGGAGCATACAATGTTCTCTTGTAATGCAGAGTTACTGCTATACACACAGGCTGGTTTCCAGGTGCAGGGTCTTGTGCTTTGGGAGTGAAATTACCAAAGGAGTGGGGTGGCTAAGAGGCATCAGTGCCTAGTTGGCAACTGGAAAAACCTCCAACAGCAGAGTTTTTTCAGGCCAGTGTTAAGGAGGAAATGGTGAGTCTGTTGGGAACGAGTATCTTGGGAGAAGAAGATGGCCCCCTGGGATTTGGGATTCTTAGCTTTTACGGTTGTGAAAATTAAAGGAAGTTTGCTCATGAAGTCTGTGAAATCAATTGAATCTGAGTTGTTTACTTTTTTTTTTTTTTTCTCCTATAGGAGTGCTGCTTAAAACATTTTTCTGACTTTATTGCTATTTCCTACCTTAATAGCGAATCCGGTGCTGAACACCACTCTTGCCTCCTTCCTCTGCTCAGTCATGCACTCTTGCCTCTGTGGTGCTATTACTTCAGACTTTATTTTCCTATCATGAAACTGCCTCCAGTCCTGTGGTTTAAAATCAACTAGTTGTGTAGTGAATGGCAGGTGTAGTGTGGTACACGCGTGATCTTAATCTCTCCCACTAGTTGGAAAAAGCTATAGGGAATGGATATTTTAGGAGATACACTTTGAATGCCTCTAATTGCGCTGCCCTGGACGAGCACAGTTTGTCATGTGAAGCTGTATAGGATTCTCTTGGGAGACATCTGACAGAAAGCCAACAGTGTGCTGTAGTCCAAGACAACAGACTGCCTCGGTGCTGCACGGTAACTATACACCTTTTATCGACATGTATTTTTTAGCAGGTGACTACTTCTGGCCTGAATTTGCAAGGTAATTGGAAGACAGTAGTAGACTGATGCGTTTTCCTAATCCTATCCTCTTTTCATTTAATTTTATAGGAAATCCTATGTTTGGATTCTTTAAAAGCAGTTTACAATGATGCAGGTCTCCCTGTGAACTGTGGAGGCAGTTCTACTTTACACAGTACTACACGTTTCACATATCTGAAAGAGCTTTTCCTTCTTTCTTTCTCTTTCTCTCTCAGGAACATTTTTGATTAAACATAGCTAAAACCTTGTATTTTCTTATAAGGCTAACATCCATATAGAGACATGCAATTTGTAGCTTTTTTTTCCTTTATTTAGGTCTTAATTAAATACATAGAGTGTACAGATTTTTTTTGGTGTTAGATGCATGCCTTTTTAAATTGCCTTTATTTTTGAATGTTAAAATCTGCAGAAAAGCAGAGGAACAAGCAGAAGTGTATAAAGCAAGCTTAAAGAGCAGGGCTTAGCTGAACCTCAGTGCTGGGTAGTACTGCATGTAAGGAGCCAGCTGGACACGCACCTTTCATTTCCTTGGAGCCTTTCAGATGGTTTAGATTACCGGTGATGAAAAATGGAGCTAAACCAACCCATTTTTCCACCCAGATGGTCGATCACCTGTCTTTGTAGCTCGAGAGATGTCCTGCAAGCAGGTTTTGGGGCAAACAAGGGGTTGCAGAGCTGCCTGAGCAGCACACCCAGTGTGGGCTGTGATTCCTGTTGAAAACACTGCGGCCAGCATACGGATTCCCTTGATTGGTATTTAAATGGGGAAGGTGAGCACCCCGGCTTCCTGAGCTGTATCATGGGCGGGAGGTATCGTATGGCCGGGCAGGCAGTCCCCAAGGAGGAGCAGAACACACCAGCTCCAGCCCGAGGAGCTGGGGAACCTGGTGGGCTGGGAAGGGCCGGGTGGCTGGAGTGGGCCAGGAAAGGGAGCGGCTGGAGGCTTCCCCCAGCCCACTGCTGCCACCCCACCACAGCTGTGCCTTTCTTCTATCCTGCAGAGCAAACCCGCGCCTCCTCCTCAGGGCTGCACCACCAGGAGTAGCAAAGGAAAATCTGCTGCGTGTGATGGATGCATCTTCCCTTGCTGCACTTGAAAGGGGACTATTAATGTCGTGAGGGAAAATAGGGTGCTCTTCTGTTAGCTTGTCTTTTGAGTGGGTGGAGCACTTAACAGTCACTAATTAAACTTTCCAGTGTAGTCCTAGCTGTATCCCCTGAAAGAGCACTTTGCCTGAGGCCTTGCAAGCAGGCGATGAGACTTTTACTTCTGACTCAAGCATGTGCCCGGACTGCTAGGACATGAATCCCATTGCGTGAGGAACTACTGAGCAGCAAAATATTGGCAGCCAATAGTTAGGTACCGCAGATAAAGTAAGTTAAATTAATGTGTGATGAAGTTACACGGGGGAGAAGTTTGGCCTAGAATCTGGCAACTGGCAGGTTGCAGGAACCATCTGTTGCCCGTGGTACCAAGTAATCATTTTCCATAGTTACTTCTAAATCTCAGTTACTCGATGCAATTTGGAAACAGAAGTTGTGCCAGGTTATTACGAGCACTTCAGGTATCTTCCTTTTAAGTGTTGATTAGAGAAGCTTTTCCCTCCATTGCTCCTGGACTTATTTTTGTACTTGTGACAGGTGTGGAGTGGGAAACCGGGGTGCTCAGGGTACCCAGGAACAAGTCCTCTCACTGTTTTCTTCTCCCACGTTTTAGCTATGTCCTGGGCATGGTGGCTCCTAAGGTGTAGAGATGATCTTTATCGTTTCTTCTTCCCCTGCTTGCTGTACTTGGTGGGCAGGAGAAGAATCATGGCCTGTCCTGGTGAGGGGGTTTGTGGTGTTTCATTTAGAAACTAGGGCTAATCCCCCAGCGTTTCTCATCGGCTACCGATTTGCTACCAGCTAGCAAAAGCTTTCAGAGCAATTTATGTGGAAGGAGAAGATAAAAATCAGTGCCACCACTTCACCACCAATCTGCAGAGCTGCACAGAGCTTCCCAGCCAGACGCCGAGCCCAGCAGCGGGCTTGGAGTGATGGGGAAAAAGTGGGCGCTGCTAGCAAGAGCTGCTCTTAATGTTTTTGTCAAAATAATGGCTTTTCAGACTGTGAAAACAATGTTAGCAGAAAGGATGTATTATTCAGAATGTGCAGATTATTGTTGAAAGGGGGGAAAATACATTTAAAATTGATTTGAAATGAAAAGTTAAGCAATTGCTAGGAATGAAGCTATTTATATTGTAGTCTCAGTTTTCCCACTTTTCCTATTCTCTGCTCCTTTCCCAGAAGAAATAAAAGAAATAGCAAATAATGACTGGAAGTTACTGTAATGAAAGCCAGTTAAATAGGAGTATTTCCTTTTTTAATTAAAACCTGGAACTTCAATGAAAATGCCTTAACATAATACATTTTTGTTCTTTTCACTAGTGTCTTTCATAGCAAAAAAATGTCCCTTGTCAGCTGTATTGCTAACAGTATGGATACATCTAGTGCATCAAAGCACAAGGTATGGTCTGTGCAGATACTGTACAGAGATGTTCCCTGGCCCTTGATTGCATCTGTACCTTTGGAGAGCCTGACCTGGCCATTTGCAGAAATCAAGACTTTTCCCCATCCTCCCTCTCTTGCTCTCTCTTTTTTTTCCCCTATTTTTAAAACATGTGAGTTTGGATCCTGACTCGAGCAGGTCGAGCTGGGATTTCGAATTCGCAGCCCAGTCACTCAGAATGTCAATTGTCTTCCAGGGCACTGCACTGTGAGTCCCAAGGCTGGAAGCTCTTTAAAAGACCGTCTGACTTTTAAAGGAACATTTGTGGGAGAATATGTATCTTTTAGGTCTTCCTGAATCTACCAAGTGTGATTGATTTATGAATATGCAACAAGTAAAGCTTATCTAAAGCACATCTTCTCCACTGGTGTTATAACACTTCATTAGAAAATGTGAAATAATTTCTAAAAGCGATGATTTCCATACCACTGCCAGCTAGCTCCCCCCTGCCTTGGCTTACCTGAAATATTAAGCTGGCTGCAGCAGCTTTTGCATTCTGGGTCTGTGGCCCAGGTGCTCTGCTGCCTAGTTCGGGGTTTTTGGCAATGAGTTGCACGATGGAGGCAGAGAACAGAGCTGTGCTGGTGCACTGTCCCCTGTCTGTGTCTCAGGTGGTGAAGGGTTGGTCCCTGTTAAGCTAATTCCTCGTGCTTTTATCCAGGTTCATCTGAAAAACTATCAGGCAATGGTGCTCCCCCTGCACCTTCCTGCAGGCATTCCCAAGTGCTTTGGCAGCCTGGGGTGCGCTCTCTGGCTCCTTATTTTAGCCAGCGTCTGCCTCTTTGCCATCCCATGCTCACAACGGTTCCTCTTCTGCTACGTGTGTTCTTTCCCTGCCTTTTTGACTAGTGGTGTTCTGTGTGCTCTGAGAAGTGTCATTACCTCGTTGTGAGATGGCTCCACTGAAACAGACAGGTGAATCCTTTTTATCTGATTTTTGTAAGAATCATTTTGTTTTACACAGCTTAACATGTTTACACAGCTTAACATTTTTACACAGCTTAACATGTTTTTAGGCTTCACATTGGCAAGTCTCTGAGGAAAAGGGCCATCTAGAGAGAAAATTCCCAGAAATATAGCTTGAGAAGATGGACATGAATTAGGAAACAGTAGCAAAACCCATCCTGTGTGTAATTCCTTCTGTTCTCAGGTCACAGAGCTCTTATGCTTAAATTTATCTTACCAGCAGCCTTCCTCCCAGAAGAGGCAGTGCCATCAGCACTGTGTTCCTGCCTTGAGGGCCCCCAGGGCTGGGCATTGGCCTTTCCCAGAGCTCTCTCAGGCCTTGCCTGCGAGGCCGCTGCTGCAGCAGGGCAGCAGGCAGCTTCCTGCAGCCCAGCTCAGTGTGGGGCTGCCTGGCACGCCCTGGCAGGGCACCTTGCTGTGCTGCGGGGACAGGACAGGCTGAAACGATTTCTCACAAACACAGTGTGCCTAGTGCATGTCTTACCCATCCCCACATTGCTGGTTAGTTCAGAAACTGGCCTCTATCATGCAAAGCTATAAGCCATTTCCTTGATGATTTGGAAAGCTTTCAATATCCTGAGCCGCTTCAAGGACTGGCCTTTTCCAGCCAAGACACTGACGCTTAAAGATTTTTGCTAGCAGTCTATCCTGGCAAAGATTTCCACTTCATTTCCCAGCACACTACAGCTGAGAACCTATCTGTGCGTAACTCCTCATCACGTCTCCCCGATGACCCTCAGGTAGAAGTAGGGAGAGGAATGGGGGGGAGCGAATTTTGGCAATAATTGTATATATAAGAAGACAAAAAGAACGGAGAATGGGAGAACGCACAGATTTCACACAGCAGAGGATTCCCAGCCTGCTGCTGCATATGTACGCATAAAAGGAAACGTGTCTGTGGAGCTAGTGGTACAGGATGGATGTGGTTAGGAAGGCAGACACCTCATCTCGCTGTGGCTGTAGACTTGTAGAGAGTTTACAAGCTCACCGACGTCTTTGCTCCCTCAGAGCACCAGTCACTGCAAGAGCTGTGTAAACATGGGTCCCTCACACTTCAATTCCACCATTTAACTTGGCTCCCCGAAAGCCATTCCCACTCGTCCATACACAGAGCATCAGCTATTGAAGGTGCTGAGCAATTGGAGCAGACGTCCCCTGGGCTGTGCACAGCCCCTCACACCTCCTTGCTGGGTCTGTGTTAGTGTTTGCTTTGCAGGAAGCTGAGGGGAAAGTTTTGTGTGAGATGATGAAGTTGCAACAAAAAAGAGTGCTACATGTTACGTAATGAGAAAAGGCTCTGTAAATCTTCAGATATCTGTGGACCTTTTATTTCCTTTCCAAGTGGATGCTGCTTGTTTTCCCTTCAGCCACCAGTCAGTAGGGGATGGATGACTAAATGAACTACTGGACATGTTGATGACAGGGAGCTCTGGCCAGGTGCAGTGTCCCCAGCTATGCACGATATGTTTCAGTAAAAACAGACAAACCAAACTGACAGCATCGGTCTTCACTTTCAGTCATAACCTGTTGTGATGCTTAAAAACATTCAAACATCTCTGACTTAGTGGAAATCAGGTTCAGAAGTATAAAAGTGTGGTGAACAAAGTGGGAATTCACTGTGATTTGTAAGTGATGGAAATAATTAATTTAACATTTTGGTCTAATTCTAGCCTTTTGGATAGTCCTCATGTTTTTTTTTTTTTTTTTTACTAGTACACACTAGCTGAAATGTAGAGGTACTGTAACAGAAAATCTCAATTATTAATATGTACTCAGTGCCTAGGATCTTTATTGAGCGTTTTGTGCTAGATTCTGTCACAGGATAGAAGCTGCGCTTGCTTATGAAAGACTTACAAAATGCGTATGTGAGGAAGAAGCAGATGGATAGACAGACAGGAAGAACGAGGTGTTACTTATTGGTATGCCAGCCATTAGTTTTCTTTTGTTGTTGCTTTGTAATTTCTGTACTTTTTCTGTATTTCTTCCTAATGCCAAGTAGCTGGTAAAACAGTGCAACAGGGACTGCCTTCCTCTTCTGGCTGCGAAGGTGGGAGACCCCCACACTCCAGCCCTGTCCTCTGAGGGGTGTCTGGTGCAAGCCTCCCTCTGTGGTATCAGATTTGGTTTTGGGGAAAACCAAACCTATTCCGGACTGTTAGTCTCTGAAAGGTCTTCTTGGGAGTTGCCTTGCTTTCAGGTGTTAACACACTCAAACACCAGTTTTCAGCACCGGGGAGCACATTTTCAAGAGCTGTTTTTTATTCAAAGAGAAATACAGTGTGTGTGTGTCGGATACAGAATCTGGAAGAAGTTTTGCTGCTTATCAGTAGCGCCAGCACTGCAAGTTCACACAGTCCCCTGCTGCCATGTGTGCAGCTCCCTTCTGTGCCCTTGGTATGGTAGGAACTGGAGGAATAAACAGTGCTGCAGGTCTGGCCAGACTTCGTGGTGGCAGAAAGGAGAGGGCTCGGGGGACGGAGGCGGACCAACTACCGGAGAAGCGAAATAAATGATAATGATTCGGAGCTCTCCAATTGTTGGATTTAAAAGTCTTTAGAAAAGCAGGTACTCTTCGTCCTGTTTTAGAGATGGTGGAATTGAGGGAAGGCCAGTGCTCCCAGCACAGCCGCCCTGGGAATTACAATAAAAGCTGTTAGGTTTGCAGAAATCGCTCTCCTGGTTAGTACCAGCTCAGAGATGGGGGAGTCTGGCTTCTCCTGCGTGGCAGTACAGAGCAATAACTGCTCAGCTGCTGCCAACGCTTCCTTTTAGCTGGTCCTTGTTAGTGGAGAGTTTGTGGTAATGGGAGTAATTAACACACTGGGAGTCATTTCTGTGTCCTGGAAGGGAACAGAAAGCCATCAGAGCAGCCCCAGACATGATTGCTCTGCAGGGTTATTTTCTCTCTCTCTTTCTTTCTTTCCATTGTGCTTGGGTTTTGATTTTTCTTCTTTGTGTTAAGAAAGCTGGAGAGCTGAAATGGTCTGTAAATTGCATTCCTGCTGAGCTTGGGCTAGGTAGGCTAGTTAAAGGTCACTCTCCTGGACTACATGGACTCCTCTCATGGGGTGGGGAGAGTGTTTAAGAAGGGAGTCGCACTGTCCCTTGTGGCTTCTTTAACCCTTCTTCTTCTGACTGACTTTGGGAGGCCCAGGAGGCGAGACCCTTGGAGGGTGGCTGTTACAAAACATTAACTCTTGCAGCGGCCAGGTGGCTGTGAAGTGTGAGGCTGTGCTGCCAGGGTCCCGTGCCTGTTGCTGAAATGAGCACGTTACAAGCTGGCTCATATCCCTTCTGAGGCCACTGGTGGCATTCCAGCTGCGTATCGTGCATGAGACGAGGGCATGGGAGCTCAGCTCCCCCATGCATGATGACCCAGTTGGGTATTACAGCAAGCAATTATCCTTGCCTCCCCGGCTGAGAACTGGGGGCAGGGTGTTGTTGTGCTTTAACCTGGCAGCTCAGTGCCGCGCAGCTTGCTCTCCCCAGCTGGGGTGCGGGACAGAACTGGGAAGGTAAAAGTGTGAGAACTCGAGGGCTGAGCTAAGGACAGCTCACCAGGTAAAGCAAAACCACACGTGCAAGCAAAGCAAACCAAGGAATCCATTCACTGCTTCCTGTCAGCAGGCAGGTGCTCGGCCACTCCCAACACAGCAGGGCTCATTGTACGTGATGGTTTCTTGGGAAGCCAAACGCCACCACCACCAACGTCCCTTCCTCCTTCTTTCCACCCAGCTTTTATTACTCAGCACAGTGCCACATGGCATGGGACACCCTCTGGTCAGCTTGGGCCAGCTGTCCTGGCTGTGTCCCCTCCAGCTCCGGGGGCACCCCCAGCCCTATCACTGGCAGGGCAGCACCAGATGTAGAGAAGTTCTTGACCCAATGTAAGTGCTGCTCTGCAACAACTAAAATATTGCTATGTTATTGATGCTTCTTTCTTCAAAGTTCCAAAACATGCCATTGTACAGGCCATCACAAAGAAAAATAACTCTATCCCAGCCAAAACTGTGACACAGGGAGAAGCAGGCAATGGGCTTAACATGCTTGACTGCAAACCAGGTGTCTGAGTACTGGGAAGTGAACCAGCCAACCACCACCAGATCTCAAGTGACAGGGTATGTGCATCTATGTTTCTTAGTCTGCTGGACGGGAACAAAGAGAGTCTAGCTTTTGAGTCTCTCTCTTTTTTTTTCTCTCTTTTTCTTTTAAGAGGACACTTTTAGATAGCAATCCTAGGCCTCCCCTCCTGAATGGTAGCATCTCCCGTTCTTGCATTTTGCTTTGATACGAGTTTTTTGCTACTGTCTCCTAGGGAGCTCTGCGCTGAATTCAGATAAGGAGAACTGAGCAAATCCATATTCACTTTCTAGCATGGAAAGCTAAGCCTGCACATTATACCAGTGGTGGAAAAACAACAATGATCATAAGAGGATGTCCTCTCTTTGGGCTTGTGGTGGGGCAAAGGCATGTACAGTTCCCACAGAGATGTTGGAGACTGGCATGAATACTGTATCCCTAGAAACTATCCAGAAAAGGTCCCCAGGTGCTCTATGTCACCCCCAGTCCCCACTTGGAAGATGCTGGTCTTCATCCTCATGTGTCTCTCTACATCCAAGATAAAGGCCTAAAGCTCCCGTATCCTCTTCCACTTCCCTCCAGCAGCGCCATGTAAGATGCTGCCTCCTGTGAAGTTCTGCCAAGTTCAGCAGGAGCTGGGAGCGCTCAGCTCTTTACAAGACAAAGCACAATTTTCAACTGTGCTTGCAGCCACTTCACTGAGGAGAGCTCACCTTGCCTTATCCCTTCCTGACCCCTGCTAGCAGCGCAGTGCCACCAAGCCCTCCCCTGTGTGTAGCTGTCCACGTCTATCCCCAGCCCAGTTTATTCATCACAGCTCTGCTGGCACCACCCCGGAGTCCTCTCCAGCCCAGTAAGGGCTGAGCCAGAGTCCAGATTTATAGCTGAGATGCAGATGCTGCTAGAGGAATTAAAAACTAAATTAATCTGCGTGGTTTTCTCTGGGCTTTTGAATTTCGGAGCTTCTCTGTCCCCTCTGAGTTCTCTGTAAATATCTCACCATGCATCGTGGCTGAAGAAGCTATGAGATGGGGAGGATTTTTGTCGTTCGTTCCCCACTCCTTTTTTTTCCCCAGTGATGGTAGTGACTCATCGTGTCCCCATTTGCATTTTTCATTGGAGGTTTTATCTTCTTTTCTTTTTTTTCCCCTTCCTTCTTTTTTAGCCACAATTCAGCTGAGGATGGAGCACACAGAAAGATTTCTTTGTATGAAGAACTCTCTCTGTGGAGCCCCACACTCAAGGCCTTAGCCAAAAGGAGCCTGTTCCTCACCAGAGAACTGGATGAGTGAAGACAGGCTGAATAAATACTATTAATTCCCCATTTCTCTGCCTCTGGCAAGCCTGGCTTTTAATATCAATTATTGATTGTGAATCTCACTGGCTCCTTTCAAGCAGCATATGTCACAGAGCCGTAATGATCTGGTTGCTGTGCCTTGAGCCGCCTGTGGGAGTGCCGATGGAAGCAGAGCCAGCACAGGGCCCTTCTTACCCTTTCGTAGAGCTCCTCTGCTTCAGTGGAGGCCAGGCAGAAGAGCAAAGCTTTCTGTTTTCTGCTTTCCTAGCAAAGGCAAGGACAAGGGTGAATTCACATGCTGAAAATTTGTGGATCTTAGGCCACTAATGTATGTTTTTCACTCCACGTGAAATATGGCATAATGAGCAGTTTTGGCTAAGGAAGGGGGTGGCAGCAGGGGACAGTGAGCGTCTCTGATCGGTGTCAGTGGGATTTTGTCCAGAATCCTGGAGTGGAGCGACAGGATGCGTGCAGGCTTGCACTGGGCTGCTGTGCTAGGGGTTTGCAAGGGAAGCCAGCCTGTCCCTGGCTTCATCCAACTCCATTATTCTTTCTGCACTAGAAATTGCTGAAAATTACGCTTTCACAACCAAAAAATCCATCCCCAAGCAATTAACAGGCAGGGAGGGAGCTGGCGAAGGAGGGAGGGCAGGGAGCGACAAACCCATCTTCTGCAACCTTTCTGCGCAGCCGGGTAAGTACGCGGCATGCCCAGCTTCCCTCTCCATCTCCCAGGCAGGTGCATCGTGAGATGTTTGCAAAGATATTAACCGCACACCCAGAGTGTGCCAGTCAGTAATTATGGAAATTAGTTGGCAATTAGAAAATGTCACTCACTCTCCGTGTACAGCCGGTTGAGAGGCACTCTGATGTGGGTGAGACCCCCTCCCCGGGCTGCAGAGCGGGGTGGCTCCCACCCCTTGGTGTTGGTCGGCTGCCCTCCAGCTTGGGAAGGGGCCCGGAGGCTGGCAGCCTGCTCGGGAAGTGGTGCAGCCCCAGCAGCAGCCCCGTGAGTGGGAAGTTGGAATAGGGCAGGTGGGTGTGCTTCCTACAGCAGGTCCCGCGTGTGTGAGGTGCTGAGCCGGCTGTGGGGTGTGCGGGCTGCTCCACGGCTCAGCTCTCGGGGAAGTGCAGGCTGCTGGCGTGCAGCGAAGGTGACTTGCTGGCTACCTCATTCCTTCGGGGCAACAAGTCCTTAAAATGCTCTGCAAAGACCTTGCCTACTGGTCTGTTGAAGGGCTGATCGCATCAGCCTAGCTCTCTCGTTTCGTGCTGCTAGCTCACATTAAGCCTAAAATATAACCCAGCAAATACTGGTTGTGTTGCTTTTCCATTTGAGCAATAAGTGGAGCTGGAACAGGGCTGTTGCTGCTTCGTGCCTGGAAGAGGCGGTGACCATCAAGAAGTCTTTTTCTGTCAGATGTGTTCACACTGTGACAAAGTTTGAGATTTCTCAGAGATAATATATATAAGAAAATACTATGGGATTCTGTAGTTATTGTCCCAAATTGCAGTGCATTGCTATGGTAGCAGTGTGCTGCATGAGGCGGCTAGGGTAGTATTTATGCTAAAAATAAAATGGTAAGAGCAGAAAATTATTCGTTCTCGGTGTGTCTTGGAGGATCATTGTGGGGAACGGCTAAGGCACAGGTATGTTGTGTCAGGATTTGCTCTCCGAAGGTTCAGATTCAAGTCCTGGTCAGTGCTAAAACAAACGCTGGGGTTCCTTGCAGGCCCTGCTGCCGTGTGGTGAGGAGGAGCACGGCTCTGCAGGAGCCTCAGATGGCCCCAACCTGCTCACTGGGTGTGGGCAGCCTTCCCAAAGCCTGCGCTGCAATGTCCAAAAGGTAGTGAAGCACCCCCAATTACTCCTGTATTTCATGATTTTTGTGTTGTCTTCATCTACTGTGAGAGCACGGGCTCTGTCTTCTTTCAAAACAGATAGAGAAGGATTGCCCCAGATTCCCTCAGTCAACAGTTCTGTCCCTGTTTAACCATTTTTGCCTGATTTAAGTGTCCCTTGTTGACTGTGGCTTTGTCGGCACCTAACGAAGATGTATTGGTGTTACAGAGATCTGTACAGCACAGGCAGCCCTGCTCCCTTTCCTGCTCCTTGGAAACACCCCAAGGACTGAAGCATCCCGTGGGGACTGACGTTTCTTTGCACCTGTAAAACAGTCTGGGGTTGGGGGAGATTGGTGGCCCTTCTGTACAGGCATTTGGGCCGTACTGGGGCATTTGTACCTCATCTGCGATTGCCAGGGGAGTGCTCACATGATGCTAGGATGTGCGCTGTGTTCCACTGGTTCTCAGAGAGTCAGTCCTTTAAAACAGGGAGAGCCGGGTGGCCAGACCAGGGGCTACCCCTGATGCAGGTGCTGCCCTGCCCAGGGGAATCGGGAGCTGCTGCGAGAGCCCCTCGGGTGGTGGGTGCAGCCCTGGGCTGAGCACAGCTCCGGCTGACGGAGCGCTGGGTGCTGCAGTGCCGGTAACTGTACTGGGGAGCCGTGAGCTGCCGGGAGCACATCGCTGGCTCATTTACACACATTATTATATTCCTATTCCCATCTCATCAATAATTCCGGGCTTGGGTCATCACTTTCTCTCTTCCCTCCCTCTCACTCTGTTCTCCTTCTCCATAAATCATGGGCTATTTTAGTGGACCCACTGGGGAGCACAGAGGAGAAAGGTGAATGGACAAGAGCCACATACTTTTTCCTATTCCTATTAGCTTCCCCCCCCGCCCCCTCCTTCCTCCGAAAAAAAAAACATGAATTGAGCCAACACTGTGATTATTGGGAAGACAGATGATTTTAGCATTTGGATCTGTTTTTTTTTTTTTTTCTTCTCCCTTTTACACCTCTCCTAACACCTCCTTTTTCCTCCTTCCATTCTCCCGAGCCAAGCTGTTAACAATTAGAAGGAATTATCTTCCCTCTGGTTTTGACTTGATTTTATTTGTGTTTATAGCAGTTTAGCTAACAAGCTCCACTCAGGCAGCTGCAGGGAACAGGCCTGGTTTCCACTGGGCACTGAAAGCTCACGTTACTCTCTAGCTTGCGGGTTTTCTTTTAATTGATCCGTTTTGTTTTGTAAGTGGCTTGGTTTTTGTGCTGGCTGAATTTGCCAGATTGGCAGCCCTGGAGACATACGGCTTCTGCAGGTCCCTGGGGCAGGTAAGGCAGAGGCCGTGACTGGGCGAGTTGTCCCCTGCTTTGCCTGGAGATTCTCCTCCACCTTACGCTCTGCCCTTAGCAGAGTTTTTAATGCACTGCCCGTTTCTGCAGTGTCTGGGGGTCACCTCCTTTGGAGCGAGGTGGGTGGCAGGGTTGAAAGGCGCCTGCTAGGAGCAACAGCCCCAGCCACGCTCATCGTTCCCAACACAAAACACCAGTCCCAAGCAAATGCTGTCTCACAATACCTGTGACCCAGTTTGTGAAGTCTGTGCTCATGCTGTCTTCTTGAGGTTGAAGGCCTTGATTCTCATCGCCTTCTTTTCTGCTTTGTATCTGTGCTAGCGTTAGCAGTTCTCAGAGCTTTTCTCATGCCCAGCCTGTGAACAAGCACCTGTGTTAATGGAAAACTTCTTTTTTTTTTTTTTTTTTAAAGCAGGATTTTCAAAGAATGAGCCTAGCTTTGTGCTGTCGTTACTTGTCATCTTAAAACATCCTCCTACCCTAGGCATACAGTCACCCACGTGCAAATAGGCAGAAGTGAATTATATCCCAGTGCTAACAGGTGTAGCTCCTGCTCGCTGAAGGCAGCTGGAATTGCTTGCCATTAGCTAGGGGTGAATTTGGCCTTTTTGCCAAACCATTAGACCAAGGTAAGTGGTTAAGTGCTTAGACAGTTCTTATCATCTAAGCTACAAGTTTCCTATCATCTAAGCTGCAGGTTGCCATATATAATTTGCATAGCACATGTTTCCAGGTTGCGAAGGTCCCTGTTAGAGCCTCTGAAGTGTGCAAGACATGTAAAGTAAAAGCAGCTATTGCATGACAGCCTGACAGCGGGGTTGTCTTCTCTAAAACTTGCTTGGTGTTCTAGGAAGTATAATGAAAGCAATGGAAAGGGAACTTTGGTTAATATCCTTCCTTGCCCTGCATCAGCTCGTAGACTCTAAGGGATTGTGGTCTTTGCCCAAAGCATTGCCACTGAGAGGTAATTGCTAATGAGGAAACTTCAGCAACGTTTCTCTCAGTAAAGTCAAATCCAAGGGGGTAAAATCCTTTGGTGTATTTTTTCATTGCCCAGTGTTGTGGTTTGTGCAGATCCCTTGGTGAGTTCTTTGTCTGGTCCTCTTAGTTTTGATGATGTGGATGTCCCTGGTGCTTTGAGGGACTGTATAGCAGACTGCAGGCCTGAAGAACTGGCCAGAATATCAAGAAATGTAAATGAGTTACTGGACCAGACCTTAATAAGCTTCATGGCAAAAGTATGGCTAGTAGTGGGATCAACCTTATCTTTTTTTTTTTCTTCCCTTTACCCCACAGGTCCTGCAAGCTCTCTGAGTGCCAAGCAGTGAATTATGGGCTGGATTGCCACCAGTTCACCATGAAGATTGGCTTCACTTTTGCCCTCCCAAGGATCACGTACTTTATGAATTCACTTTCTCTTCCACCTCACTGTCCCCTCCGTCAATATTGTCATCACTTCTAGGAAACCAGAATCTGAGGCTGGGGCTTTATCCTGGCCTTTCCTCCCTCCCAGGAACAACCAGTGTCACCTTTGTGTTCTACCAAAAGAAACCACCGTGGGTTATTTTGCCCTTCATGAAAGTACACCAGCTGGAGAAGTACCTTCATATTCCCTGTACTTCTGAGATAAAGGCCTCTGGATCCTAAAGGATAATTGAGATCTTTGCTTGGAGAGGAGACATTTCTTCTCAGTCACGTGCCCTTGCTATCTCTCTTCCCACCTGCTCTCCCTCCCTCTGTCAATCTGTGCTCTCCTTCTCTTCCGTTGGATTTAACAGATAACGTGTTGACTGCTGGGGTTCTCCTCACAGTAGCGTGGCTTTTGTTTTTCTCCTAGTGAAGAGCAGATTCTTGAAACAATGGGCTTCACCCTCCACTCTGTCTACTTCACCTTGAAGGTGAGTTTGCTGCTGGGCTCCTTGCTGGGTCTGTGTTTGGGTCTGGAGTTCAT
This sequence comes from Aythya ferina, assembly GCF_964211825.1. NCBI lineage: Eukaryota > Metazoa > Chordata > Aves > Anseriformes > Anatidae > Aythya > Aythya ferina. Next base: position 38,218,667 of record NC_140301.1, on the reverse strand, counting down.
GGGCATCCCCAACCAGTGGGCCCGCTACCTCCGCTGGGATGCCAGCACTAGGAGTGAACTCAGCTTCCAGTTCAAGACCAACGTCTCCGCTGGGCTGCTCCTCTACTTCGATGACGGTGGTGTCTGTGACTTCCTCTGTCTGTCCCTTGTCGATGGGCGCATCCAGCTGCAGTTCAGCGTGGACTGTGCAGAGACTACAGTGATCACAGACAAGCAGGTCAACGACAGCAACTGGCACTTCCTGATGGTCAGCCGCAATCACCTTCGGACAGTGCTAGTGCTGGACGGTGAAGCCAAGCCAGGCGAGGTGCGTCCCCAGCGCCAGTACATGAATATCGTCAGCGACCTTTTTGTGGGTGGAGTCCCACTGGACATCCGTCCTGCTGCCTTGACCCTTGATGGCGTTCTGAGTGAGCCTCCGTTTCAAGGATTTATCCTGGATCTGAAATACGGCAACTCTGAGCCGCAGCTCCTGGGCAGTCAAGGGGTCCGACTGGAAATGGAAGGGCTCTGTGCAGAAAACCCCTGTGAAAATGGTGGCACTTGCTTTCTTCTGGATGGCGAGCCACACTGTGACTGCTCAGCCACCGGGTACGCTGGCAAACTGTGTTCCGAAGGTAAGAAAATACATTCGTGCTTCCCCTTGGTCTTTATGCAGTCCAAAGAGTTAATTTGTCACTTAGTAAGGCTGTGGCTGAGCTTTTATCCCTGCTGGTGTCTATCAGAGGAATTAAAGTTCCACCATTCTTTTTCCAGCAGGAAATAGTGAAACGGGAGTAGACAAAGAGCATGAGCAAAATTGCAAAAAGTGCCTTTTTGAAAGGATGCTGCACTTGTAGCATGGGCAGATTTTCATCAGCAGCTTATTAATAAGGGTAGAAAATGTGAATCGGTGAATACAGAAGTACCCTGTCTTGATGCTGTTACAAGCATTGGTAAGAAATGATCATAGCTATCTGGATTTGTTCCACAATTTGGTGGCCCTGAATGGAGCGTTGGTAAATTGAGCGAAGTGTTGGTAAAAATGAGCATTGTGTGTATGGCTAACGTAACTGCTTGACGGGACACTGCAAAAGTTAGGCCACCTTTGGTGTAAGCTGTTGCTCTCTGTGGAAGCCTCATGCTCCCTTTCAATTATTTGCATACTAATTGCTGAATGGCACCTTGATTGTTTTAGCATCCTTGATTAAATTGCTTTGAGACATGCTTAATGATCTCTTTTAATATTGCAAAAGGAAGAGGGATTTGTAGCCATTGTTTCATACTACTTTTTAAAATTTCAGTCCAGAAGGCTTAAGTAATGCAAACTGCATAATGAAGTGTATTTCAGGGTTCTTTCCTCGGTGTTTAGCAGTGCCATGGTAATTAACTCTGTATGTGCAAGAGACTTAAGTAAGTCAACTGGAAATCACAGTGTGAATTCAAGAATCTTATCACAGCATTTTTTGACATTTGGGTTTAAACACAACAGTTTGAGCTTCAGCCAAAGATGAAACTGGGTAAGAAGTGTCCAATCTGAAGGGAAAAAAATGAATTTTTGTCAAAATGGAAATACTCGCATTAATATCTTACATATCATAACTACCATCCCTTACTTCTTTTGGGAATGAAAGTGAATTAACTGGAATTTAATAAGTGGAATGTGAGAGGTGCTGAAAGTAATGTGTACATACTGCTGACAGGTAAGCATAAAGGCAGTCAGTACCCCCACAGAAATACCATGGTAGAGGAGCAAGCACACTTCTATAGAAAGAGAAAGTTTGGAAAATAAACATGACATCTATATTTGCATTAATTTTAAGATGCTATTAATGATAGAAGAAAAAATGTCTTTATATACAAATATAATAATAATATACATTACCACTGTACATAAGTCATCATTCTTGACCAGAATAGCCATCTTAGAGACAAGACTAATATGCCTTCTGGGATAACATCAGCTGTATGTGCTGTAGAGATCTATAGTGTGCTGGAGAAATACCTCCCTAATGCCAGTTTCCAGCATTTTTCAGGTACAGTAATAGAATTTGATGCATTTATTAATTATAAATAAAAGTTTAAAGTACCAAAGTGCAACAATAAAATCACTTTCAGAATGACTGGTGAGGGACTGTCTACAGTGCTTTTCCCCCATATTTTTCTCCAAGTTTTCCAAACTAGACTTGTATCTTTAGACTCCAAGGCTGCTTTTTCCCCATTTTTTTGGTCAGCACCCATCTGGTCCATATCAGTAATGAGCCAGAACTGTTTCCTGTGATTGAACCATGAAGCATGTGGAGCTGGTGAGACTGCTGGTTGTGACTGAGCACTTGAATAACTGGGCTGCGGGGCCTGATCCTCATATGCTTACAGAGCAGAGACACCTCTTGTCTAAATACAAGTTTTGGGTGATGGAAGATCACAAGAACCACAGAGGCATGTGGAGCCTGAGTTATAAAGATATAAGCCTCTTTATGCTGCTGGGATGATGGATCAAGATTTCAGAGGTCAAGACATCAACAGCATATGGTTTTCATCAAATGTCTGGGGAAAATCCTGTAAGTGAGCGAGGCTGCCATACGCGCACCTGTGGGGACGATCTCAAGGCTCTGCTGGTGGGATTTCTGTATTTCCTGGGTGGGTGGAGCGAGATGAAATGCATCTTCTAATGAAACCAGGGATATTTCTGCTGTAGAGATCACGGATCAAGCAGTGCTATTGTTACCTTTTGAAGCCATGCGTCACCACTGCTGTTTGTTTCCTCTAGTGATTCATCAGTTTTCAGCCCAACCTTCTATTAAGAGTGAGCAAAGAAGTTTGTCACGATGTACCTTTTTTAATAAACATTTTTAACTCACTGTTAGCTGTCTCTGTTTTCTCACACATACGATGCTGTGCAGAGAACTTTTCCAGTGGAACAAATGTATAGATTTCCACAAGCAACTACCACTTTGTCCAGTCCTGTTTTTTCTTGTATTACTTCATGGTGTCTACTTGGTTTATGTTAAAATTTTATAATCAGCCTTGTTTTCTGCTCCCTTTATTCTGCAGCATTGGTGATTTCTGTGTGCTAAATGCTGCCGCCCAAAAATGTTACAGTGTCTGTGTAGACTGTGAGAAGGGGAAAAATAGAAGAAAAGCTGTTCAGTAAGTGGAAACAAGCAGACAAAGAAAAGTGGCAAGGAAACTAAAAATGAACCAAATGAAGTAAAGCTACCTTTTTGTTTGAGTTTGACAAACTTAGCCAACTTCAAAGGTGTTGCCTTGCAGTTGCCTGAATGTGGCAGGACCTCCATTGATTAACAGTAGGATGTGCTAGGAACAGCAGGACTGGATGCAGGCTCTTCCTGCCTGTGGCTTGATTGGCCATTAACCATCTTGTATTTTCTTTGTTTGCTTTGTTCCAAGAGATTGAAATGTTTGTCACTGAAACTATTGCTTTTTGTTTTATTTCCTTATCCTGCCTCTAGATGGTTGCAGGAACTCTGTTCAACGTGGTATTTTGTTCTCAGTCTCGTTTTCGGAAGAGACATGCTCTTTCAACTGCACATCAACTCCCTTTTTGGGGAAGATCTTCAACTCCATTACAGTATTTACTAGTCTGCAGTCCGTGTGTGTATTTTCATTTGGTCTTTCTCTGGCTCTTTTACTGGGAACTGATGGGATCCAATCAATACCAACTGTTTGAACAGCTAAATGCAGTATGTACCTTTTTAATAATGACTTCTCTTGACAGGGTCTAGGCCATTACTTGGCTATTGACTGATACCTATGTCTGCAGATGGTGAAACCACAGCACAATCATCTATTCTGTGGCCAGATAAATAAAAAACAAATAGAGAGTGGAACCTCCTGATCACGTACTGTGACGGAATGAAGCTCCATTTGCAGTGTTAGGGGTTATTGTGATGCAAAGTGAAGTTACAGTGAGCCTCAGCAGAAAGCAACCATTCCACACTGAGACAGCACTGTAAATTCTGCCCAGAACATGCCCCAGTGTGCAGAATGCTTTTTAGCTCCTATTATGCATGCAGAGTTGCCAGGATTGTGTATGTCCTGGTAGCTACATGCCCAGATGGGTGGCTGAGCTGATCATTGCTGGTCACTGAGAATTATGATTTGTGTGCCTGAGTTTATACCACGGGTGTGCAAATGTGTGCACACTTTGGAAGATCCGGCCATTTTGAATAAAATGTGATACTATTTTTATTGCAGTTGGAGTAAACCGGTTCATTGAACCTGACAGCTCTGTAGGGTACAAAGGATGGCTGATTTGAGTAGCAATTAATTTGTATGTTTCTGGGCAATAGTGGCATTAGACATGAAAGCTGAAGTCAGAGACACCTTCCCCTCTAATAAACCTCATCAGTCTCCGTGAGATCAGGCGGCTGCCAAGACAATGAGGTTCCTGTAGAATTTGAGCAGCACAGAGAGATACATTCATGTCAGGGGAAAAAAAATAAAATAAAACAACCCAGAAAACACAAATCAAGAATGTTCTCCTTCCCTGCGCAAATTTTGCCAACAGTGCTGCTGTAGCAGCCAGCTGCGTGTGCTCACATCTCCCGTTCAGGACCACGCCGCCTTGCTTAGGCTGCTAGAAATTCTCTTCCTCCGCCATCAAGGTGTGGAGGGTGAGTTTGAGTGCAGCATCCTACGTACAGCAGGGGTTTGGCCCACGACCTCACCCCTCTCCTAGGCCCCTTCTGGACTTGGTGGTGAAGGTGAACAGAAGATGTGCTTAGATGTGACATTAACTCTGCTTGTAGTTGCAGAACCAAGACGTTGATGTGATCACCAGCTTCACAAAGCACCATGCTGAAGCCTTTGTGTTGCCTGCAGGGGCTGTTTCTAAACGAAGCCTGAATAGGGGCCTGATTGCACCTCTTCCCTTGATTACAGAGCAAGATTTCCTGGGGATGCTGCCTGCTGAATGACAGAGGAGCCCGTTGCTCTGTAATTATCACACTTTTAACTGCAGCGGGAACAGATTTTTCTATAGCCCCTCAGCTTCGTTTAAAGAGACAAGTTACTGCAGGATTTATCCTCCACCTGCCCCTTTGGAGCAGCCAGTTTTGGCTGCATCTAAAAGGGCTGCCGAGCCTTCCTTGTGAGCACCGTATCTCCCCGCGAGCCACCCCGAACTCGGTAACGCTAAGGGCTAATTTGGCGCTTTGCCATGAGCCTGATGGGTGCACTTAATTTGCATATGCATTTACATACATTTTGTAATCAGAAACAAATGAACATGACCATAATATTTGCTTCCACTTGCATATTCCTTGATAGATGAATATAAATTGGTTGTCGGTGGATTCACCAGCAATAAACAGCTGCAGCCCCTCCATTTGGTCTTGTGCTCTGCACTTCCAGGACAGCAGGCAGCTCTGGGGGGCCCAGATCTTCACTCACCAGTGCAGAGCTCCAGAATTGATGGTCTCCAAGGGCTGTGGAGTAAACGTTGCAAGAGGCAAAGCGGTTCTTTTATGGCACGTCCTATGCCCCAGCTCTGGCCATGAGCAGAACACGGCTAAGAGCCCTGCTCCTGACATAGCTCTGCAGCAGCAAGTTTATTTTTTCCTAGCTCCTTCTCTTGCTCATTCTTCTTGGATTAAGTTCATTTGGTTCTATTTAAAACAGTAATTTTTTTTTTCCAGTCTGGTTGTAATTTTTTGATGCAACGCCAGATGGGCACCAGAGAAAGATGATGTGTTAAGATATTAATTAATGTTTGCAAAGTGCTTTGAAACTCCAAAGTGCAGTTTAAGCGTTGCTTGTTACTCTTAATAATGAACACCAAAACTGAGCAGGAGCCACAGAGTTGGGATCCAACACACCCCTCCACAGAAACGGCCCGGGTCCCACCTCCGCTGCCGAGCAGGGACTGAGGCAGCTCCAGGCCTGGCCAGGTTTGCTTCCTCCCTCCCCTACTTCTGATGCAGGGGAGCCACAGGGAGATGGCAGGCACCCGTAGGAGGTGTGCCGCTGGTTCGGTCTCGCTGCAGTAGATGCTGACAGCTATATTCTTCTTGTTTCATTCTTCTGTATTATAGATGACCATGAGGCTACGGTCCTTTTCTGCTTGAGTGCAGATCAACTGCAGCCCTCAGGCAGCAGACAAGTTGTAGCCCTCAGTCAGGCTGAGCCTGGGCATCGCCCCTACTGAAATGAGGCAAACTGCAGTTGGAACAGAAGCAGACCCACTTGGTGGGAGCTGGTGAAGGGTGAGATTGTAGGCGAGGAGGAGGTGGGACTGGGGTAAAAACAGGATGAAAATGTTACTTTATTAAAGAGTAAGCCATAGCTCACAGAGGCTGTTTCCAGCAGCTATTCAGTCCTGGTGTTACCTGCCTCACAGAGTAAGAGAGCAGTTCTTGGCTGGCTCTGAGAGGACGTCTGAATGGGCTGAGAGAGCTTCTGGAAGACTGAATCTTGCTGGAATTTAGATACCAGCTCCCTCTGTCAGCCTGCAGACCAGCCCGGTGGCTCCTGCTCCTTCCCAACCTGTACACAGCTATGACCTAAACTGAATTTTGGGGTGTTACTAAGAAACTATTCTTTAATAAAAATAAAAAGAACTCAAAAATTATGAAAATGAGTGGAGCCAGAAATTTCTCTTTCCAACTTAGGGAAAGGAAGGGTGGGGAAGATTACTTGATTTCAGGAGGAAGGTTCATTTTCCTTTGTTTTGCCCTGGAAAAAAAGCAAAAAAAAAAAAAAAAAAAAAAAAGTGTTGGCCTAGTATTACTGTCCAGGCTTCTGCTGAGCTAGGCAGCCTGTCACGGAGGTCAATCAGCAGTAAATACAGCCCCAAGCAAGACAGCACATGCTCTAGCCTTGCTTTCATCTGCACTCCAGGATGGAGCATGCAGGTCATTTGCCACAGGGTAACTTTTGTTAAGTTCTGGTGGAAAATGGGGGGAGCTAATCCTCCTGGAAACCTAGAGGATGCTGGCAACCGCATGAGAAACCTGCAGGGAAGAATCGGAGGAGGATGTCCGCCCAGCAGACTCTGGCACTGCTGACAGAAGATGGACCTCAGCACGTCGGCCTCGGCATTGAGCGCTCCCTGGGCTGGGAGGAGGTGGCGATCCACGTGACGAAATGGTAGAGCAGCCACCTGTCCTGGCTGGCTTCTGATCTCACTTCACCTCTTGTTCCTTTGCTGACCCACTTTGAACTCAATGGATAGCAAAGCTTCTCTCCTGCACCTCTAGAAAGCAAGGCAACTGCCATGTTATTGCTGTCCAGAGACAGCAAGGTGGTTTTGGGGTGTATGCGTGTGTCTCTCCCACAATCCTTCATTGCAGACAAGCCTACTGGTGTTGTAAACCCACCCTGCAGAGCAAAACATTTCCCCTTGCTCTACCTGTGAACGGGTCCAGGAGCTGACAGCTGGGTGCAGAGCAGCCCAAGGGCTGAGGCAGGTAGGTGTGAGATGCAGGGAGAAGTCACAGACTGCTTGAAGCCATTTTGTATTTGAGTGCATTTGTTCTGAAACAGGGCAGGGACCTGAGTACACTGATTTCTTACTTTATGTTGCTGATGGCATTGCTGGTAGTGCTGTTTCAGCTGGCCAGACCCTGTCTACACATGCAGTTGCTCACCCTGTTATCCTGAGAGAAAGCCAGGATGCAATGCATGAAGGAAGGGGATTGGTGCAGCAGAACTTTTATCTTTGGCAAGAAAGGGTGGTGTGCTCATTAAGGCATTAGTTGAGCACCTGAGACTAATTTCCAGTTCTGCCACAGACTTCCAGCATCCCTGGGATGATTTTCTGGCAGACTGAAGGACTCAGGATTGAATCACCTGAGCTTACTTCAGAGGGGGTATGTACTGGGTTTACCCTCTGTGCTTCATTTCCCATATCGGAGGTATGTAGCCAATGGGTCTTCCTATCTTAGTTATTAAGGACCTCATACTATGCTGTATGACAAAGATAGAGCCATATAAATAGCAGGACAGGTAAATTATGATAATTCATGAGCACCCAGTACAGTGACCTGGTTTAACTGACAGTTTTCTGACTTGGCTTGCAGTTAAGAATTAAGGTAGCTTTCTGTATTGAGTAAACCGTGACTGAGGAATGTTCCTCTTCTTTCCTTTTAACCGAAATCCCCCAGTTTCGTGCAGCTTTGTGCACTGTTACGCTATGTGTGCTTGGAGCCTTCCCAGGCCAGGCTGCAGCTGTGCCACTGAAGACAGAGCCCCAGCAGCAGTGTAGGCTGTTGGGTGACACCGAGCAGATGCTGCACTGCAGGGCGCTGATGGGAGCGATGGGAGAAGGAGAACTTATGACTTTTTTCATATGCGTCCCATGTGCTCCACTGGCTCTCCCCAGATGCCCTCTGTCACGATCCCCAGGCGCTGATGAGATGCTTTTCCTTGTGCAGTGCCCCACCTCTGCCCACCTGTCTGCCTTGGTGCGCTCCCCGCCATGGCTGCTGCTTCCAGCCTGGCCCCTTTCGCTCTCCATGCTCAACTCAGCTCGACCTTGGGCTGTCAGGGAAAGCATGGAGGGTATAAAAGGCCGCTAGAGCAGAATTGCAGAGTTTGCTCTTCCTCTGTTCTTGCATAAATCATTGCATAAAAAGCAGGACAACAGAGTAGAACAACTCTGGGTAGTTTTTGAGTGCTTTAATTAGTGCAAAGCTGGCCAGTGTTTTGTGTTTCTACGGCACCGGAAAGGAAAATAAAATCTTCTTGCTGTATTTCTCTTCCTGTAAACTCTTGCCATCACAAGTCTAACTGCTTATGAGATTTAGCTGATACATTTATGGCTGATCTGCAGTTTGCTACGTAGGCCAAGGGTGGAAGGGGTGCTTTGTTACCAGGATTTGCTCTTCGGGTGTGACCTCCCTCTTCTTGCTCATGGAATTCAACCAGTAAAGTAACCTGAGAGAATATGATGGGCTGGGTTTGGCCCTGAGTATTTGACAGAGACTTGTATCAGAACAGAAGAAACAGTTCACTGGCGGATGCAGAAATCGTAGGTTAAAACCTGACTTCAATCTCTAATGCTGCTGGCATGCCCCAGAGCTTACTTGGCTGCTGCTTATTCAGAAGCCTTTCTCAGACTGCCTAGTCCCATGGGTGGATTTTCATTTCTTCTCAGTTTGTTGCCTTAGTACTCGAGAAAAATGACACTCTCTGAGTTTCCCAAGCCTCTGGTGTGTCTCTGCACACGTGTTTGATTTTCTGGTCTTTCCTGCTGCTTCCATCCTGCCAGCTCAGCTTTCAGGGCCAGAGTGCCTCTCAGTACCTTTCTCCTCAAGGCAATATAGGAGAAATCCGAGGAGCTCAAGGCAGGTTTGTCCGCTGAGGCTGCTCAGAAACCACAGCTGAAGCAGAGATGGCTAGCAGAGATGAGAGCAGCTTGTGTTGTGATCTGTGAATTTCATAGCTCAGTGGTGTTTGCAGCTAAATTCCTTAAGCTCCTTTCTGTGTGTGGCTGAAAATATATTGCTTATATTCCCCCAAGATTTTTTTATATGGGGAAGAAGCCTGTGGTATCATTTCTTAATAAATTGCTCTTAAAAACAAAACAAAACCACCACCAACAAAAAGGTGAGCCTGGTGAAGAGGAAAGGAGAGAAAACCGAGAGATTAAATTGCTTGTCTAGGACCTGAAAGACACCTGAAAGACAAAGCCGGGAAAGTAGATAGAATTTTTGTGTTTTGTCTTCTGTCTTTTGCCTTGCCCTCTGTGGCTCCTGCTAGAGCTGCCCTGGGACTTGCGGCTGTAGGAAAGGGTTTGCTGCATGAAGGGAACGCCCTGCCCTGTGTGATTCCAGCCAGACCTTTGGTGGAGCTGGGGATCTGTGCAGGTTCCTGTTATTCAGATAGTTTTGACTTAAAGGAGAATAACAGCAGATCAATGAGCGTTTTAAAGAAAAAAAAAAAAAAAAAAAAAAAAGAAGATAGATTGGATATGTTGCCATCAGGAAGCAGGAGCCTTGTTACATCTGTCACAGAGGTATATTTATATTAGTGTCAAAGATGAGGCATGACTAATGTGAGCGTGTCCAGCTTAAAATTTGCTAGCTCTGGTACTGGTGGCTGTGTGATCATGGCAGCATGGAAGGCAGGCATGGGGTAATAGTGGTATGGCTGTAAGTTTCTTACTGAGTAGAAGAAGAAGAAATAAAGTTTTACAAGAAAATATTGGATGTTGCAGAAAATGGCAAAATCTGCTTTTCAGAGTTCCTCTAGTGGGCACTGCACTGTTGGAGATTTTTTTTTTTTTTTTTTAATTAAAAATAGAACAACAAACATTAGGATGTTGAAGATCAAATTATAATTTAGGTTACTGGCTTAGTTGTTTCCTCCTGAAGTCTCTATTTTCTTTTGTTACTTCAGCTGAAATGCTCAGCTGCAGCAATGAACACATCTACAACAAACTCCAAGACCTGCTGGGCTTAAACAAATATTGAGCATCCATACCTAGGCACTTTACTTCACATCTTGCAGTTAAATCTGTAGGTAAGGCAGTCTGGTTTTTGACTGCCCTTATCCTGTGGCATGTTCTACTGAAAGACATGGGAAGCAACGTTTAGACTAGCTAAGGCACATCACAATAAGACAGCTTGGAAATGTTTTTCCTCAACAGAAACAGTGTTTTCATTCAAGTCAAAATATTTAGAAAAACACTGATTTTGATGATAGCAGAAAAAGATTCATTTTTATTTCATCGAGTTTTTGGATTCTGACTTTGTATAAAATATAATCTGTATCAATTGTCCATATATTTCTACCTTATTTTATAACTTATTAGCATCATTGTCCCTAGTGAGCACACTAATGATACATTGCTAAAAATTGGAAGTGTTTTAAGGAAGAAACATATGCTCCTACACCAACTAAAAAGCTCTAATGAAACCCTGTGGACCGAATCCCAATCTGCTATAGCTCTGGGAGCTGTAAGTCACAGAAGTGGAGGCAGAAGGAAAGAACCTAGCACAGGTGAGACTTGACCAGAGAGGAGAAGTTTTCCAGCTCTCAGTGAGGGGAGCCTGGAGCACAGGTAGGGTGATGAGACACATTGATGCCCTTTGAAACCTCCCAGCAGGGAGGAGTGGTGTAAATCCATGTCCTCGTTTAAGGTCATATAAGGTGACAGATCTATAGGTACTGGTGGTTGTCAAGAACTCCACTAAATGAAGGGCCTGAGGAATGAACTTGGGTGGATAGGACTTGGGTGCGTTATTCCCCATACGACAGCTCAGATGTCCCAGTATAACTGAGTAGTGCAGCCTCTCAATAGAGACAGTGAAGGCAGCAAGGCTGCCTATATTAAGAAAGAGCCACAACTGCTGATTCGAGAAGTTGGGATGGTCAACAGTTTCGTCTTTAGCTTTTTAATGTGTTGACTTGAACCCAAGCAGTTTGCAATGTAGCTGGGCCTGATGACTGGGCATTGGACATTTCCAGAGAAGAGCATAACAGATATAACAGATACCTCTCCATTCAGAATTTTTTATTTTTTATTTTTAGTTGCAGCCACTCCAAGCTGAGATTTGGGCTGGATGAACAAGGCTCTGCCTTGGAAGATCTCTTGGGAATTGCACTCGTATGGCATGACAGCCATTCTTGAGCTCTGGGACATTTTCCTGTCATTGCCACTGCCAGTATGGAGACTCCCAGTTTGCCTGAGGCAAAAGATATCTAAACCAAAGTACTCAGTAACAGATCCTCTATCTCAGGAGAACAATTGGCTGTGATTTCAGACCTCATTTGTCAATGGTGTTTAATTATAGCCCTGCTACCACTTACAGTGGAGGTCACTGCTCTGTTGTAGGTCTATTTAATGCTCCCTCTGGCCTTAAACATCTATGAACCTATATTCCACTATTTGGGGATATTTGTAACAGTCTTCACTGGTTTTCCTCCAGAGCTGAAGTTGCTTAAGCTTCTTCTTGTTTACTTGACAAAATGTTGTTGTGGAAAGCAGACTAAAATAATTTAAGCTACTTTTCAGGTCTGGGAGTGAGACAAAATGTTTAATCTGTTATATTTTCCAGGCGTACACCTGCCCAGTTGTTTTCTCCTTGTGAAGGATTGACTGCTGCAGAATGTGTGTACATCAACTGTTTGAACTTGCAGATACAGTGTCATTAACGAGCGGTTGTATGAAAAATACATCAAATGTATAGATCATTCTACATTTTTTTTTTACACTTAATGGTATTCACCTAAAAATTAACCTCATACGCTATGTACTTGTTAGCCAGTCAAAACCTTCATTCATACTGATGAAAGATGTGCTTAAATAAGAACTAAACCCAAATCTACTTAGATTTGTTGGTCTTCTTAAAAAAAAATGCTACTTTTAATTCCCAGTTTGAAAAGTGACCCAAGCACCTTGGAGCTCTGAGACTGACTTGGGCTTCTAAATAGTAATTTTGATCATTTAACCTTCATATAGCATTTATTTCCATCCTTTTTCACCTCTAGAGGTTTGGCCTGAACAATTTTTCTGCTTGAGATTCTTTCCTTGCCTGTGTGCCTTTAATAATTTTAATGAAATGATACTAACTAAAATCAAGACCATTCAAATTTTTCCTTTTAAAAACTGAGTGAAAAAGGAAAATTAATTGCAAAAATCCTGCTTTAATGTGGCACTAAGGTTGTGAATTTCAGAATTAAATGATAGTACCTGCTACAATCAAAATGCCACATGGCATCCATTCAAATGTGCTTCAGGCATCCTGCACTTGAATTGTGTGCAAGGCAGGAAAATAAAAGAGCTAAAATGCTGTCAGGTTAATAATAAATTGTGCATACATGTGGCACATTTCATCAGAGTATTCCTAAGCATCTCACAACTACTGATAAATCAGTCAGCCTTCACATCACTCCACCACACAGCGAAATGCATGTTATCTCCATTTTACTGATGGCAAAACTGAGAGGCAAACAGAATGTGATTTATTGAAGGGTATCGTGTCAGAAGCTGCCTGAGGTGGGATTGGAATCCAGAATGCTAAATCCTAAGTATTAAACAATATAGTAGTTTATCTAGTTTCTTCCGAGTGTGCTAGAAAAGCCACAGAATACTGTGGTTTACATTGAATGTGAAGCTAAAAATGGAGCTTTGGATTTTAGGGATTCTTGTAAAATTTCAATTGATTGAAATTTCAAAGAAAGATCTCTTTTTATTCTGTCTGGTGGAATGGATTCTTCATATCCAATAAGCTCTGCCCTTTGTGGCTGTTGTCACATAACTGTCAGCTGAAACCGTCTTGAACCAGCTTGTTCCCTACCCCTTGCTAGGGTGTTGCACTATTTAGGCTAAGTCTGGCTATGCTTTATGGTTTCTTCTATCTAGAATAGGTTTATAGTCGCTAATGAGGATCAGGAGATTTAAAGCAGTTTTAAGTGGTTTTGTCCATTTTTGGTTTATGGGCTCCTCATTAAAAATATAAAAACTAGAAACAGAAAAGCCAGTTTCTTTAAATGTTTCCAGTCGAGAGATGTTTATGATTTCACCAAAACAATACAAAAACAATAAAATGAAACACTCATTCCAAGTCTTTGAATGTTTTACCGAATATCACCTTGGATGGAAGGTGGCAGAAGAAAGTAAAATCGGGTTATTTCTCTTTCCCTTTCCCTCTGCATTTCTACAGACTGGCCAAGGCGATGCTCTCATGTAACCCTCTCTTTCTGCCTAGTGTACATAGTCAGTATAGGCTGAGTTTTACTGGAAGCTTTACTCCACGGTGCAGTAACTCCAGTGAACCACTGTAGGCAGAACTCTTTATGTGCTGGGTTTCCAGCAGAATTAGATCGAACTTTATAGATGATTATTCATATATGATGAAAACAGAAGAGTTTTTGATTGGGCTTTTTGTTTGGTTTGGTTTTGAGAGAAAGTTGTATGGACAAAGAATTCCCAAAGAGACCTGGGCTTTTTTCTTTGTTTCCTTTGAGCAGCCTAATAAGAATATTTTAGAAGGGTTCCTTCTTCTATGTGTTTCTTGCCCAAATGTGTGTTCTTTAGACACTGAAAGTGGTTCCGGTATGTCCCATGTCTGATATTAACCTTGAAGAAAAATTTGCCTGACAAACACCAGCTACCCAAATGAGCAGAAAGTCCTGTATGGAATGAAGGTGATGGCAGATGGGAGATGATGCCCTTTTGCTTATTGTGGAAACTGTAACATATCAGAAAGACTTCAGCAGAGGGTCCTGAGCCCAAATGTGCTCTCTTAATTTCTGTGTAGCACCGACATGCTGCATTTAACTATACTGTCCTCTGACAGGTAGCCTCTTTTACAAGGGGTACAGGCGTGAGTAGGACTCCTCTGCTCAGGGTTAACTAATATTCTGACCTGGTATTTGTTACAGAAGCTGTTTAAATTTATATTAGTAGAAGCTGTAAGCATTACTTATGGGTTGTTTTAGTACAGTGCACAACAGAGATTTGCTGGTTGGTGCTGGGAAGAAGCACATCTCTGGAATTCCTTCAGGCCGATAATAAAGCTCATCAGCAGAACTAGGCCAGAAGGAAACAGATCTAAACTAACAGGCAATGCCAAGATCAGGAGTGACATTTGTTGGTAGTGCTGTCAAAGTGGATCCCAAGTTAGTCAAAGAAAAGAGAGTGGCCAGTCCAGACGGAGATGTATTGCTAGAGATAAAAGCTCCATTATAGGCAGTTGGAGAGTGGTCCACAGATCTGGGACTATACAGATCTTTTCCTTAAATCTTTTTGTCAGTGTTTCATGAGTCAAACCACACCTAAACACTGACACTTGAGGTGTTCCTTTCCCAGAGCAGAAGTATGATGAGTTGAGTTTTGTAGCCACTTAGGGCACTACTGCTTTCCCACAAGCCTAATGGTCCCATCCTGGCTTGACCCTGGCTCTGTCAGGCTCCTCACTCAGTTGGGATAGGATGGAAGCAGAGCGTGCCCTGGCTTTGGCACTGCACCTCTATCCTCTTGACCCCTGGTAGATGGGGGAGGCTGATTGCAGGAAGGGGAGGTGGAGTGAGAGAGTTGACAGATGATGTGAGGAGAAAGCAGAACTGTCAAGATGATCATGGTTGGCAGGGGAAGAGCCTCCCGGTTGTGACTGGCCAGGCCAGCTTTTGCATGCTGGCACTGGGAGGCAAAGCAGTCTCGCTGAGGCAAAGCTACAGGAGGACGGGGGGGTGGGCTCTGCAACTGGAGAAAAAGAAAGCAAGTCAGCAAGGGAGAGCCCAGTTTCTGTATGTTTGAGGTGGGATGTGCCCAAGCATGGAAAACTGGTCAGCCTTTAAGGCAACTGGTTGTAAGGTAAAGCTGCACGTTTGCATCCTACTATTTGTCATCATATGAAGCATCTATATCACTTGGTGTGATATTAAAGATTTGTTCCCTGAGGAAGATCTGTTTCCTGAGTATCTGCTGGCGGGGCTCTAAAAATGCCTTCTTTTGATGTTGGATTCCCATGCTGGAATTGGCCATTTGATACTAGAGGAGAGATGCTTCTCACACCTTCCTAGCCATCAAAGTTGTCCCAAGGACCTTGCCAGGTGTAAGAAAAATGAAGCAATGCAGGCATCTCTTTTTATTTATTTATTTATTTACTTATTTTTTCTACAACAGCCTTTTTAGTTTCTTATTCTTCTGCTCTTGGAGTTAGCCTTGGGGCTGGAAGTCTTCTAGGTCTTCACATGTCACTATGGATCCTCTTGGGTCCACACATTCCACTTGTATGAAATTAGAAGACTTGTAGGAGCTCTGAGTCTCCTTTTCCTTTCCTGGGATGGCCTGAAGGTGCTGTGACCTTCATTCATTTCCCTCTGGGCCCTAGGACAGAGAGCTAGAAACTGGAGCATGTCTAACACACTTAAGCTAAACTCATTTCTGGGAAAATCTTCATCTCTGTTACATCCTAGACCATTTGCTGTAAATTGACTCTGTCTGTCTGAACTGACTCCTACAGTTCTCCTACTGATTCCTCTGTGATTCAGAGCCTACCAGGTTTAGGTGCTCTGCATTTTCCAGGGTTAGTCATTGTAAGGAATGGACTCACCAAGCATCTCTGCTTGTGTGGGAATCTCATAAAGAAACAGATGCCTGATTGTCATTTTCCACAAGAATGTGTAAATTGCAAGACATGAGGTAAAAGCTCCATCTGCTGGAACAGTCTTTGAAGGCCCTGTTGGAGATAAGCTCCAGCCACCTTCTGACAAGTGACGTGGTTTCATCCAGGGCCTCCTATGACAGAGAAGAAAGCAAAGACCAGTATGGAAAAGATAGCAAGCAGAAAACTGCTAGAGCTGATGTTACTCATTTACTGAGGTAGGAACACCATGGCTGTCTCAATCATCATTGATACTGGAGGCAGGCCCTGTATTTTGAAGGTGATTGCCAAGGTCCTGCCTCAAACCTTCCCAGGAATGGCCCAAAGTTGGCCAGTGTCCAGCAAACCAATCATAACCTGTATTTCACGAGATGGAGCACTGCTGAGTGATCTGGAGTCTGTAAGAAATGAGTCTGCACTGTATTTGTGGTGAAGGAAAATGTCTTTCCCCATTAGTAAGGAGAAAGACTGTGAAGAGTAAGATCTAGTGACAAAGCAGTACTTTGCTCGCTACCAAAGGAGCAATTATATCCTTGTCACCTAGTGAAGTAGTATCATGAAGACCAGGGTATATTAAGGTGCTCAGAAGTTGTTTGTGAGAGTTTCAGAGGGTCTGGAGATCAAGACATCAAGGATAGCTTAGGGGGTGACAGGTGGCCCAACCAAAGTTGCTGTACTAACAGATTAGGCCTCTTTGACTATACTGAAGCTACACAGCGTCAGCTGAGGAACACAGTGCAAAATAAGTGGAGAAAGGATACCAGGTAGTCCTGTGGGACTGAATATAGTTGTTACTTCTGGGAAGTTATGCTTTTTTATATAAGAGTCGCATATTTCCTGAAGGAGATCCTGTAGACCATAGAATTGTAATGAACAGTCAAAAGCAAATGGGACTTTGAAGAACTACTGAAAGATACATTTTTAACACTGAGAAGTGTTCAGAAATTATTAAAGAGGGGATTGGCCAAGGTGGTCTTTCAGATAGCACTAGATATCCCAAACAGTATGGCTTATGGCTACTATGTCAGCGAGGTGCTTCCATGGAATATTAGACATTAAATGTTTAAAGAGGTTTAGTCCAAGCCTGAATATTTTCACTTTGAGACTACAGCTGTAATGCAGGGCAGGACTGTGACATTGTAGCTGCGATACAGGACAGGGCTACATGCTCTGAAATAACAGAAGGCCTAACTGATGCTTTCTAGGGTTTTGCATTCTGCCATCGAATTGCAGTGAATACAAGTCTCAAATCAATAGATCTTACTCTCTTAGCAACCTGAGTATCACGCCAAGAAGTTTAGTGAGATATTGGAGAACAACACTCTTCTTCTTCCCTAATAATACAGCCCACTCACATTATACACCTGTAAATTTGTAGTGGTGATTAGGAGCACTTTCAGAGTTCAGTGAATAAATCTTTGGAGACTGCCTCATCCTCTTTTGTAGAACATGGTATGGCTGTATCATTCTGTCCAGTTTAATCTTTCATATCCTTTTCCCTGTTCTTTTTCAGGGTGTCACTCATATGAAAGCTTGCCCCAAACAGAAGTAGGCGTTGATTCCTCTGAGAGTCATACAAGAGATTACGTAGGAGTGAAGAAGCAGCTTTTGCTCATGCTACATTACACTAATTAACAAGGGAGGTTGTTGCCCTCTTCTAGGTTGAAGAAATGTGGCAGATACATATATATTATTTTTTGTCTGTAATTTAGGATGGTAAAGTGGACCTTTACCACTGACATCTCCAAGCTCAAGACAGGCTCACAGTTCTTGCATACCATCACCTGGGCTGTAGGACGTACCTTGGTGTGGTACTGTTGGTGTCCGTGTTCCTAACACAAGGCCTTTTTTTTTCTCTCTCTCTTTTTTTTTTTTTTTTTTTTTTCCCCGACTCTTCAGGCTATTTGGGGGTGTTCATCAAGCACTGAGCATGTGGAGAAGCAGAAGAGCCTTCTACTTCCCCCAGAAGACAGAAGCTACAACTAAGCTTTCACTCATAACAAGCAATTAAGTTCATGGATATTATGATTGATAGGCAATATCATTCTCCTCTTGGGTAGTTTCTTTTTCTCTAGACATTGACAAGTGGGGATTAAACTGTGTTGCACTGGTAAGCAGTCAGTGCCTCAAATGCTGGTGTGCAGAACTGGTAGTATTTGTTAGGTTTCACCTCTAGCCTTCTGTAGTTTGACTGAGGTCAATATATTCTGTCTAGGCACCATAAAAACAAGAGGATCATGCATTTCTACCTCAGCTTGGTATGGTTAATCGTGGAGAAAAAGGATGTTCCTTATTGTCTTCCCCACAGTGACAATGGTCATGACCATTCCAGGGCAATATTACTGTAAGGCACGGATATCCTCTTGAGCTATTTGCAGTGATGAGTAATGTGCTCACAGAAGGAGATGAAGCTACCTTAATGTCCTTGAGTAGAAAGCTGTCAGGCTTGTTTGTATAGTTTTTCTGCTTGCTTCACAGAATTCTGTTGTGGCATGACTAACAGGCAATATGTACATATAATGTTACATTATATAAACAGCCAGGGAGATGCACTCAATTATTCTCCCACTGGGAAATCATCAGGCTCTGGATATAGTGTTATCAACACAGAATAACCCTGTTCCTCTACTACTCCAATCTGGCAAGCTTCCTCAGCAGAATTTTGATACTGAGCAACTAGTGGTTGCTGAAAAAGTCCTTATAGATGTCCTTGTATATGTGCTATTAATACAGATCTTCCATGACAGACTTGTTTACCATAAGGGAAAATACCATGTGCTTCAACTGCTGCTCCATATACTGCCTGTGCCCAAGTTCCTTGCCAGATATCTATTAGCTTCATTTTGTGGCTGTGTAGTTTTGTATTACTTCCCCATTAATTTCTGTTACTTCCCATATATGCTGGCTAATATCCCAGATTAGGTAGGATACGAAGGCTTTGATTTTCGTGGTCAACTTCTACCAGGTCACCTGTGTAGATACCAACTATCCCTGACACTTGTTCCACCTTACGTGGATGTATACCAGAATGACCTGCAGGGAATGTTCCTAGTTGAGTAGCTGCTGTTCATGACAGATGGGAGGTGAGCAACTGAATGAGACTACTGGTTTGCTTCTTACAGATTCAGGAGATTGTCATACAAACCAAGAAGTTCTCATCCAGGAGAAGTAACTCCTCAGAGTACGAGTGCTAATGACCATCACTGAAATCCAAAGGTGATTGTGTCTGTGCTCCCTAAAGGTTATTGTTTTGTCTCAGGTCTGTGTGTCCCTAGTGAAGAATGTTTTTATTAGCTCTTTATAATGGGACTGATAACTCATCTTGCAGTAAATGAGGCTCTGTAAGATACAGTCAGAATAGGTTGAGCAGTTTTCACTGGTTCATGCTGTCGTATGGGCCTTGAATTGTTTGGGAAATAGGAGAGGGCTGTGGCTCTCCATGACTTCATCTCAAATGTGGAGGTACAAATGCCCTGGGATGGCCTAATGTATACTGCTGGTCATAATGCCTTATTTTTCCATGCTTTTGGTGCATTAAGACTTAGAGCTGGACCCCTGGCTTGCAGGGAATCAGTTCATGTAGGAGAGGTACTCGCCTTTAGCCATGCAACAAGCATACAGTAGAAATTTTCTTTTTCTGCTCTGATATTATGACACAGCTTAGCTGCAAAGATAGTGCACTTAGATTGAAGGGACAAAATTGTGTTCTTTTTGTGCTTAAGACCCCAGCAAGATATCAATTAGTATCGCTGTTTGGCAGTGTGTTTGGCAGTCTCCTTAGAGCGGGGCTCTGCTTTCTCAGTTTATGCAGTACTCAACATGTTAGTGCACTGTTGGACGTCAGTAATTATGATGGTGGCTTTTCTGTATTCAGATATCAGCCAGGATATGAATTGAGGGCTCCACTCATCTCCTTTCACTTAGGTCATGGAAGGACTGCTAGCTGGGAATAACTTTGAATCTCTATCAACATACAGTGGATTTGGATTAGTGGCTTGGAAGTGAAAGGCTTCGTACTGCTCAGCAGTGTCTTTTATATAACAGACCTGAGAAAAATGAGCATGGAAGCTATTTATTACACGCACTCCTTTTCAGAGATTTAAGAAAGAGTAGAAATTCTAGAATATTTTTTCAATATGAAAAAGACGTCAAAAGTCTTTCCCCTACTTCTTTTCTATCTGTTTTCTGTTGTTGTGGATATGGACATACGTATATTATGTTAACAATAATCAGAAGAATTTTGTGCTGTATATTTAAAAAAAAAAAAAAAAAGAAAGAAAAAGAGGAACATCTTCTGCATGCAAGTGCTAGTAATTGTAGGGGCTTGATCCTAGTCCATTCAATGAAGAGAGACATCTGTTCAATTCAGTGGGTATGAGGTCCTGCCCTGACCTGTGATTATACACTTGGGTCTGCATCTGCGTAGATCCCACTACAAGCTGGAGGTCTACATTTAGACGTTTATACAAGAAAATTTAGCATTTTGAGAGATGCAGAATGCAGCTGTTTCTCATCATTATGTTTCACATTTACTTAAGTCAGCAGTTACTCTTTTCTAAGCAGCAAATTTCAACAATAAACAAAGCAAATGCTTCCAATAGAACCTCTTGATGACTTCTATTTAATTTAAATATATATATTGTGGCAGCAAATACAGCAATAACATGGAAAATAAAACCCACTAACATATACTCTAAAAATGATATGTAGGTGTAGGAGGGAGAGGAAAAGAAGATGCATTTCTTCTGATTACTCACGCTGTATTTAGGGTGATTATTGGAGGAGCATGCACTATATATTTTTATGTGTAATAAATAGAGTTCTCACTTTACAGGCACACTGGAATTCCATCCTAATTAGAATTGGAATGAATGCATCAATAATTAGTTGATACTTACTTATACCAAACCCAGAGGCATGATAAGCACATTATGGGTATCAACTAAATTTCAGGATCATGGTCTTTACTTTCAAATCACTAGGCAATTCAGGAAGAAGAGTGTTTAAAGCAGGAGGCTGAGCAGTTTCTTGGCCAGGGAGATATAGTGAAGCACAAATGTCAGCACCTGATGGCACCAGGTGGCTGAGTAGCACCATGGCAATCTTTTCTGAGGACTCCTTCCCTTAGAGCTGTTCCACATTGGGGAGCGGGTGAGGGAGAGAGCGAGATGGGGCAGGAATTTTTGCAGACCTCAGGAAGAAAGGCCTGACAAAAAGAGGAATAGTAAAATAGTGATTTTAATAAAACAGAATAAAAAGAAGAATATAGATAACAAGTAAATCTTATATCCAAGCGAATACAGGGAACCCTGCTTTTATGTGGCATCAGATGGTCCACAGATGGATTTTCCTTCTCTCTCCCATTCTGTGGTGCCTTTTATTTCGTGTAACAAACAAAATCATTTATCTTCTCCTGACAGGTTGGGATTTTATCTCTGTCATATCATTCACCAGTGTGCAGCACAGAGCAACACAAGGCACACCAAGGCACACCAGCGGATTCCCTTACTGCGAATACTCATGCTTTAAAGTATGTTAGCATATTTAAAGTATGTTAACATTTAAAGTATGTTAGCATAACAGACTTTGAAAGCCATAAGTACAAGGCCCAACAGAGCAGATGTGGGCTGATCAAGATTGCCAGCCACTTGAATACAGCATCTTCTGCAAGGCTCCCAATAAAACACAGAGTTACGTATTCATCCAGGCTGAATCTTGAAACAAATCTAGATTTAATTCAGTATTAGTTATAATCAATACTGAGAAAGCAAGATGGAGTTTTATTTCCAGTGTGAGCTGGATTCAGTGGTATAATGACAGCAATGATACCTAGACCTTAGGAAAAGGGTCCCCTCTTCCTGACCCTCCACCCTTGCTGACTAGGCTAGGCACAGCCTTCTGTGGCTCCAGCTCTGCTGCTTCAGATTGCTTTGGGGGGAATATTAGCAACCTCTAATAACTCTGTCAGATTTATCGGGGGATTTGTTTTTATTAATTCCAAGACTGGGTATGGCAAATAGATTATAGCTTGGACCACTTCATAGGCTTAACAACCCCTTTCTGTGCTTACTTATCACTTTTTTTTTTTTTTTTTTTTTTTTTTCCTTCCCAAGTCTTCCTGTGTATCTTTGTTGTTGTTCTTGGTGTTACTATTTATTGAATGTCCTCAGTACTGTGTATGTCACAAGGGATATTCCCAAAGTTCATTTCTGTCCATCATTTTTTGGATTATAAGAGAGGAATGGAGATGGCGCAATCTGTGATGGATTTGAGGGTAGTAAATGCCTTTGGTAGCTGTCAAGGTGATGGTCTGAGAACAAGACAAAGCTGAAAATATTCAGCATGTGTGCAGGGTCTTGCTTGGCAGGACGGAAGGTGCCCTCTTTCCGTTGCATACATTGGTTATGCCTTGGTTTCCAGTCTCTGTGCCCGTCTTGCAGGCGATGCAGACAAGGGTGAAATACCGTGGGCCCGATTTCAGTGCTTTGAGCAGATAGCAGAGTGCCTGCAGTGAACCTGCTTTTAGCTTCTTGTGTTGATTCTTGGTTTGGCTGGTTCACTTCAGTTCACTGCTCAAAAAATAGGTTATTTTTGTGGTGTTGAGCATGGGGATGTTCGCTGTTGCACACCATCAGCAGCAAGTTCCTTGTCATCTTTATGTCCTGATAAACTACTAAAGTTATTGCTTTCACTAGATCTTAGAAGAGGTAGCTATGTTGGTGAATCCAGAGGAGGCCTTCCCTGTGGGGAGGGCATTTAATACAGGGAGATTCATCCAATTCACATCCCTTCCTGCTGCTCAAGTCAATTAAAATAGGAAGGTCATAGGAGAGAAACTGGCCCTTGTATCCCTAAGGTCTGTTGTGTGAGTCACGTCCAGCTTACAAGAACATCTCTATGATGTGCTGCAGCCACTAAAGTGTCACATTGTTTGATTTAGTATACGTTAAACTCCAGATTGGAGAGAAAATTAGGCTTATAATGGGAAGATAGTTTCAACTGTAGTTAGAACATGAGGAAGCTCGTGAGAAACTGTCCATAAAAATGTCACTATCTTGCAAGTAAGTTTTGAAAGACTTTGTGAAGTCTAAGGCTCTCCTTCCTTGAAGGGATTTTTGAATGATGGTAGGAGTGCCCAGCCATAAGTATCTGCATGAAAGCAGGTACAGAGATGTCTAGGTAAGGCTACAGAAGAGTGATAAAACAGGTAGAAGAATAAGTAATGTGTGATTTTAGAGGGTCTTATATTCTAGTTTCATCCAAGCTGGAACTTGTTGAGAGGGAAAGAAAAATCATCTTCCTCTTCCTACTACTGACGATGATCTATTAAAATGCAAAACAACAAGAACAACAACAACAAAAATCACCACTTTCTTTGTAACCCTGTTACTGCTCATAATATACAAATGGTTTATAAGTAGTTCTTCCAACCATTGTAGCTAAAGGCAGGAAAGTCATTTAGTCTTTTTTTTTTTTTTCTTCCCTGAAAGGCCACTTAGGTGGAAAAAGCTTTGGCACTTCTAGTATGTAACATGATGAACCATATGGTGGCTTTTGCTGTTTACACAGAACATTTAATGGTGACAGATCGTAGTCTGTGAAGAAGATTGCATGTGCGCTTCATGGGCACGCTATGAGTATTCATGTTTTTCTGACATGATTTGTTTGTCCTCTGATTCTAGCCCTCCTCAGGAGCTATAGCTTTTTCTTGGTGCCAGTGTTGCAAGTGAATTTTAGGGCAGCAGACTACTCTTTGTAGGGGTCAGTGTGCAGTACTAGTAAACAGAAAGGTAAGGGGGGGTGTGGATCTGCACCAGTCCCTAGTGAGGAATGAGGGTCTGCAGAGAAGTGGAGTGTTCTTAGGCTGATTTGTTTGAACACAGTCTGTATTTCTTATTCATAAACTTGTCAGCCTCTGTTTCTGACAAAAAAGACTGCCTGGCTCTCACTGTTTTTTTGGCCTGATGGAGTAGTACTGTATGCCCCTCAGGAATGGACAGGCCTCTGATGGATTTAGATCTGTGCTACTAGGTGAATGTACTGCCCAGTACAACTGACCCCAGGGTAAAACTCAAAATTGGTCCTACTGTAGGTAACTTCGATGTCTTTCACTGCAGGCACAGAATGGCAGCCATATGCAGAGGGTCTTGATGAACTGGCACTCTGCAGTTTAGAAAAGAAGTGACTAAAACTGGAGATGAGGTAGATCGTAATAATGAGTATGCTGCAGTGGTGCTGACTGCCGAATGATTATCCATAATCTTTTAGAAAGCAACAGGTAGGGGATGCCCAAGGTGATATATTCAGCTGCAGGTTTTAAAGGAACAAATGAAAATAGTTTCACACCACATCGATGCTAGTTCTGGAAGAGACCAGACAAATTCAAAGAGGGAAGAGTCCATTAAGGACTATTAAACATTTTGATCTTGATGCAGTCTCTCATTGCTGGAAGCTGCAAATAAAGTTACTGTGAATTTTCTCAGTTCCTTTGACTCCTCCCTGAGTACCTGTGCTTGGCTGCTGTCAGAGGCTCAGCCTCGCTGTGATGTTTGCCCTGCTCCATTACGGAAGCTCTTAGAAGCTGCCAGGCATCAGCAGCTACTGATGGGATTGCATGGGGAGACTGTGTTTTAAATTAGAATAATAAAATTGTAAGAAATGGGATTGGAAGTGGTCTCAAGGGCCAGCTAGTCTTTTAAAGACAAGATCAGGTGTACCTGCAAAATTAATGAGAAATACTTCTCTAGTCTTTTCTTAATAGTCTCCAGTGCTGGTACCTAACTCCCAGTAGCCACGCTATTCCAAGGTCTCAATACCGTATTGCTACTGTGTTTTTCTAATGTTAAACCTAAACTTCACTTGCTACACCGTAAGTTTCTTTTCATTCTGCCTGTGGTGAATTCGGAGTGCACAGTGTTTTCGTCTGCTTCCTTCTGCCCTTTGGAAATTTTACAGGTATGTGTCTTTGTTTGCAACACAGGTCTGTGGGCATAGGTGGCTGAACAGAGCTGTATGGAGGTGCTATGAAAAATAACAGTGAGAAAATCCTATTTTTCCTTTTGTGTCCAGGCCTCTGGGATGAAACCCGAGAAGATTCATCCTGGAGTGATCAGGCAATGTAGCTAGGCAGCTTAAGTGAAGATCAACAGATTGTTTGGGCTGCATTGAGTATCTCACTTCTAGCTGGATTGCCTTGAGGAGAAAGCTTGGCCCCTTGAAATAAGGATTTTATTTTTTTTTAAGTAGGTACAGAATCTACTTATGATTTTTATGCTTTAGAAGGTGACATACTCAGCCACATGTCAGCAAACCTCACATTCGACCCTGTGGAGTGCTCATGGCATTCGTAATGGTGGAAGAATGCAGAGTGTGCAGAACAGCATGGAGGCATCAATCCAATGTTGATCATGCAGATAAGATTTGAAATCCAATCCCTCCACCTAATTAAAATCAAAAGTGGTTTAAAATGGTATGGTACTTTTAGTAAAATCAGTCAAGTTAGAGTAAGGTTTCATGCTGCCTTTTTAGTAGTTCTTGTTGTTCTAACTCAGACAGGCTAAACTGCTGGCGTTCCTATAAGCTGTTAAACATCTGTCTCTCACTTCAGAGCTGGCTGCACTTCAGTACTGGATGAATGATTCTTATATTCACAGCTAATAAGTGCTTTGGGATCCCAAGTATTCACTCTTTACACAGTACCATAAATGTATGCAATTCTGTGCAACATATCAAGAGAGTACTATTCCCAAGAGACTGAAGCCTAAGAGATCCCATAGGACAAAGGACACAGAGAAATGTAATTGATTGTAATGAACTTGTTTGTGTATGTGTCACCACTTGTCTCTACTGAATAAAATCAGAAGTGTTCAACACTCCATTAACACAAATTACAGGGTCCTGTTCTTCTGGAGTGAGACAATAAGGTCTACACCTGCTAGTACTGTGAAGTTCTTTGTGATCCCAGCATGCTGCTCAGTAACAGACATTATAGGCTCAAGTGGTCTTGGATTTGTCTCAGTATCATAAATGTTCAACAAAATAAATAGAATTGGTTACGTTTATCTGTGTTGCAATTCTATAAAAATTGGTAGAAAGATGTCAAGGATGGAGCCTACTTCCCAGGGTAAGACAAAGGATGTTAAGTAAATATAAGGAATGAAATCATGACACTGTCACAGTAAATGTCAACTCTTTTATACATTTAATGGAGCCAAGATTATAATTTCATTAGCCATACATACAACAGTATACAAGGTGCCTATCCCCTGTGGGAGCACAGGCGCTACAAGGATGGTGGTCTTGCAATTGGTCTCATTACAGAGAACATCTTCACTCAAGCAAAGCGTTGTTTGCAGCTCATTATACAAGGCAGGTGTTATTTCTGTCTCCCAGCTGGCTTTGAACCAGTGTTTCCTGAAGAAAAAGACAAGGAATCTGAATGTTTTTGTACCAACAATGGTGCCCAACAGTTTGATATAGGAAGGGAAGGAAGATAGTATATTTACCTTTAAAAGACCAGATTAGGATGGCATGAGACTACTCAAGAAATCAGCATCTGTAATAAACACTTTGTTTGATGAAGTATCAAATTAATGAAGACTTTGCTTATTGCAATTTGAGGGCTTTCTACCTCAGCCAAATTGCAATTCTTCATCCAATTATTAAAATGTTGCGTCAGAGCTCAGTTAGGAGGAAATCACCTGGTTCTGAGTCACCAGCATCTCTTCCTACCACACCACAGTAGTCCAGACTGGCGCATCACATATCTTTTGAGTATTTTCAAAGGCTGCCATAAATGCATCCATCTCTGAACTGCTTTCCTATATATCAGTAAGTCAGAGTAAGTGACTGAGAATTCCCAACAAACTATACTCCTGCCAATGAAATTGTACCAATATCTATTGTATGTGCAGCACAGTGAGTGCCAAAGTTGCTTCAGAAAGGCTTTTTCAGGTGTCTGCAACAGAGTTAACTTCAGAAAAAGGTCATTTTTTTGTCTAAAGGGAGGATCTCCTTTTATCTGGGAGGTGATGTCCTGTAACACAAAGATACCTCTAAGTTTTATAACTTTTGCCTTCCTTCGCTGCCCAGTTCCTGCTGGTTTCCTAGTGCCCTCCACACACTGGTATTCAGAGAGAGGGTAACTGGAGAGCACTGGAGGGGATGCCCAGGGCTTGAGGGACTGGCACTACAGGACAGAGCCATTCTTTTCTAGGCCATTATTTCCAGTTGGCCTAGGGTGCTCCCGTCTGATGGCTGTTTTATGACAAGAGGATTCAGTCAGTAGCTATCAGTTTGGCTGACAGAAGACAGGTGTCAACAGCCCATCAAAGGGGGAGAAGACTGAATAGACTACAAGGATGGGAACTACAGCAGGCCTCTTCAGGTCAAGGTGATGTGTACCGATAGGGCTTGTGTGCACAGACGATCTGTGCTGTCCCTGTCCTCCAGGTAGAGAGAAAAGTGCACTTCATGTTGCCTTCTGTTATTGCTAAATTTCTTATTAAAAAGTGTTAGAATAAAAAAAATAGCTCAGATGTTTCTGTTAGAGACACCAGAAAGATGTTATCTATAATAATATTTGTTTTGTTGCTCCCAATCGCATTCATCCTCCTCCTTCCGCCTTCACCCCCCAGCTGGCTGGGGCTGCACCAGACAAAGGCAGCAACCCCGCTGATCCCTCTTTCAACCTAGCTATTAGCATCAAAGAACAAAAGCAAACAGCACCGGCTTGTGGCTCAGCCCTTTACAAAGGCACAATAAATGGACTCTTGTGTATAGGATAAAGCAAACCCTGCCTTGTGTTTTGTTAAGAGGCAGGACTTTCTGTGTTTGAAGTGCTCTGAGATGGGGAAAGTGGAGAAACCTTCCTCTGCATGGCAGTAGGTCCCATGGTCACTGGGACCACGAGTTAGCCATGAGTTCTGCCTGCTCCCTGTTTCATGGGGGAACGCTCTGCCTCCTCACTCCCTACGTAGGTAGATCCCTGTCATGGGAGGAGAGTAGGGCTTATGGAAGAGGAAGAAAGGGAAACGTGTCTTAAACAGTCATTTTAAAAACAAACCAGAAAAACATGAAGAGAATTGGAGAGAATGCCTCAGATGGCAGGGACTCCAGGAGAATCAAGCCAGCTCTCCAGATCCAGTCACTGTGGCCATTTGCCATCTCTGTTCTGGAGCCCTTTTTCTAATTGTGGAAGCACCAGTCATGTATGAGCTACAGCATCAGAGCTTACTTGATTAAGGGTTCCTTTTGCAGGATATATTTTTAATTGCACGCTAGAGTTGAGCGACACCCTGCACCACAGAGGTGTTCTGGAGTTTCCTGTGAGGACTGGCACGGCAAGTTCAGTTGTAAGCCACAGTGGTATTTATTGTAGGGTCTTCTGCAAGGGCTGACTGGCTACGTTCAATTTTTGTTTTAACAAAGAAAGCAGTGCTTTCTTGTGTGTGTTTTAAAATAAAACCCAAGTAGTTTCACCATTTGAAAATCAGCATTTGCTAGCAGGTACCACATGGGGGGGTGTCTGCAATACAAGAAATGGAGTGTATAGTACAGGAGGGAAGTGGCACTGATGACTTTGGCTGCCAAACAGGTAGATACCGCAGAAGTTCACAGAAATGTGAACAGTGTCTTTTCTGAGGCAACTAGCGTATATAGAAATTGTGTTGGGTGGAGACATTCCAAAACGACAGAGGGAAAGGAAAGCTAAGAGTAAAACCAGTCGGGCTCAGGGATGCCTGCTCCTAGGGACATCTGAACAAAACATATGGGTAAATGGAAATCCCTTTCCTGGCTGCCCCCTTACTTGCCAATGAAAAACTGTGTTTTGGAGATGCTCTGTAGCTTTTAACACTTAATTGTTCCCCTTTTTAACAACTTCATGACCTATTTAATTCATGCACAGTTAAATAAGTATTATTTAACGCAGTAGATCAGTTACAGCCTACTGCCTGCCTCTCCTCTTATTTGCTTAATGCATTTATCCTTTGCTCACTGTTGGTTCCCTCCTTTCTTTGCCCTGTCTGTCTGGTGATCCTTCTATTCCCCAGACAGACCACTGATTCCCTTCTGGAGCACAGACACCCTGCTGAGGCCCCAGGTAACCTGGGCTGTTGTGGCTGTGCCTGCTCCCACGGGCAGCGAGGTGAGAGGACGCAGGGGGCTGGAGCTTTGTACCTGTTTGGAACGGGCACTGGGGGAACTGCAGGATTATCAGTAGCACATGTGGTGTCTTACACTGCTCCCTCCTTCCTCTTTTACTGCTGACATGTGATCATCTTTCTGACTGTGACTCTGATTTCCCCCCAAACACCTCAGTTCAAGTCCTGTTGTGGACTCATTTCTCTGGCACCATGTTCACATTCTGCAGTGGCCGTGAAGGGTCTGCTCTTTCCTTCTGCCCCTGCTCTCACCTTCTATCATCAGTGTGTGCGTTGCTGCCTGACACTTGCTTTCTTTTCCTGCCTGAAAATAATTACTCCAAGGCAAACTTTCAGTGCTAGGTGTCCTTCCAGGTTCACATGCAAAGACACCAGATCTTAGATACCATTATGTGCTAAAAAAGGAAAGGCAACAAATAACACTCATCAGATCTGACATACATATTTAGTGCAAGCTACGGAAATTAAATGAGTTGGTGCAGCAGTCCCTCCCCTGTTTGTGCATTGTTTTATTTGGGTTATTACTTCCTTAGCGAAGGATGGCTTGATATATGTGTGATGTACCACAGGGACTTCTCCTCAAATGATTCTGGAACCATTACAAAGTGATAAACAAAATGCAACAGAAAGTGAAAAACAGAAAGCAGCATGCACAGGAATCAGTCACTCCCCGCTGAAATGCAAGTGTCTTGGGAAGAGAAGTGGCGCTGGTTTGGATGGGAAGGGAGAGTGGTGATGGAAATGGGAGGAAGAGAATACATTCAGGGAAGGAGAATGTGTTCTTAACCTCAGTGTGTAGCCAAAGC
This sequence comes from Aythya ferina, assembly GCF_964211825.1. Taxonomy (NCBI): domain Eukaryota; kingdom Metazoa; phylum Chordata; class Aves; order Anseriformes; family Anatidae; genus Aythya; species Aythya ferina. Next base: position 38,188,643 of record NC_140301.1, on the reverse strand, counting down.
ACCCAGCATGTCATGCTCCTGGACTCATGGCAGAAAAGCTCTAGGACCTGTAGAAACGCAAGGGGATAATATATTGCTTTGAAGCCTTACCTGAGGGATACTCTATGCAGCAGCATAGCTCATAAGCAAGGTACAGGAAGATTGCTACATTGGGACTTGGCCCCACTGTTTCCACAAGCAAGTTCATTTTTCTCTTTGGAGGACTGCCTGGCAAAGAAGGTGTCGATCTAGTCTAACCCCATGAGATTTCAGAGGTTCCTCCCTCATTGTGTTATGATAAATGGGGCTATTCAGAGCAAGACTAAACTTGGTGACGCTAAAAAGATGTGAGAGGCATTTTTTAAAAGCACATTCCCTGGGGTTGATGGACTCTGCCCAAAACATATACTACATTCAAAGGTACACCTTTTCTGTGATCGATATCATCACTTACTTAGCCTTGCTCCTCTGTTTTTTAAAGGACTAATTTATTCTGGGATTTATGTGATTGATTCCTAAAGTAGTCTTGTGTCATGGCTGAAAAATTACTGGTTGAAATTTGGTCTGAATTCCACATCTTGTGAAGAGACAACACGTGGGACGTGCCAACCTGGGGCACTCCTTCTCCCCCACCCCCTCTGCTGTCTGCAATGAAGGATGTTTTTTTTTTGAGAATGATGGGCAGGAGGAATGATAAGGAATGGGCTCTCCTTTGGACTTCGGGACTGAGTGTCTTGCACCTGGTCATAAATTCACATAGCCCCTTGTAAAAGGGGAGCAGGTTCTTTTCTTTTTTTCTGAAAACTTGCTTGAATTTATGTGCAGTAGTAACCTGAAGGTAGGTTTTGGTTCTTTCTGTTGCATTTGCGTGTGAAAAACAGTAGAATATTTTAACCAATATTCTTACAGGAACTGACGTGGCGTGGATCTATCTGATTCCAGGAACTCTCTCCGGACAGATAGGATGGTGGATTTACTTTTACATGCACAGTGGAGAGGGAGACAAAGCCTCCTCCCTTGCATGGCTGGGTGCTTGGCTGCAGATGGGTGGCCTTCAAACAAACCTAATTACTTCTGGTTTTGCATGAAATTGATTTCCATGCAAGGATGCTGAGTTTCTGTGTGAATCTCTAATGGCTTTTCTCTCTTCTCTCTCTCTCTCTCTTTTCCTTTTCTCCCTTCTGCTTGCCATGAAAACACCTCAACAGATGTCAATCATATTCCAGGTAAGTGTTACCTTTGCTGAGCTGAAGGGCTGCTCTGTAAGGAGTGGTGGTGGGCAGCTACCAGGGGCATAAATCACATACTGCCTCCCGAGAGTGTTCAGCACAAATCCTCATACTGGGCACCATGGGGTCTGGATTGCAAGGTCTTTGACAAAAGGGGAATTTCATAGTAGCAAAGGTCACAAACTTTTCAGAGATTAAGGTGTGATGGTCAGTTAAAGGGATGTTTTCTGAATGAAAATTGCATTTAAAATGGCTGCTTGTATCGCTAATAAGCTGGCATTGAACATTGCAAAATATACAGCTTATTTCTTACACGGCTATGTGTAGACATACAGATCTAGTTTTGTCATTTTCCTAATCCCAGTGTAGTGTGGATCTAGTGTGGTCTAATGTGATCTTCACTGTGGTCTAGTCCCACTGATAACATCCTCAGGTTCATCTCCAGTAACAAAGGGTTTTATTGTTCTTGTTTTATGTTAGTTTTTTTAAAACAAACAGTGTGTATGTTTCTGGATGAATGTGAATATATGATCTTATTTAGGTCTCAAGACTTTCATGCCCCACGGTACAGTAAAGATTTATTCAAAATTAAAAAAAAAGAAAAAGAAAAAAGTGTTTTTATATGCATCGATTATTTGGGGAGTTCTTCCTGGAGGAAGCATTTTACCACAGAGAACTCCAAGCCTCCCTCCCCGAGTTGCTTTCTCATTGCTGAAAGGATCCAATCCCCCCAGCTTCAGCTACAAGAGTTAATCGGACTAGACCACCTTATTCTGCCGTCCTCATCCTATTGCCACTGAAGCTTAAGAAACCAATTTTTACCTCACGCTCAGGCAGCCCTCCACCTGGTTTATCATTATGTGAAATGGAAATGAGGGCCCAGGGAAGCAGCTGGCATTGCCATGGCTGGGGGTGGGATGAAGGGAGTCAAGGCTTTTTTCTTCTCAGCTTTGTGCATAACTTCGGCTAAACCCGACCTGGACCTGGAATGAGCTCTCCATTCAATTTGCTTCTTTTCTACAGTTGGACAATCAAGTTTTGTGAAATACTTCAGAGAAATGCAGTGAGGGCCAGCGGCTCGAGTAATTTCCTTGCATATTTAGCCCTTTTGGCTGCTCTCATCAGTCCCCTTTTTGTTCTGCTGAGATCCCTTGCATTCTGTCTGCATCTCAGCTGGCAGTAATGGGGATGAAAGTAGCCAAATGGCAGATGTTGCTTGGCATGCCTTGGAAAGAAAGCCTCTGTACAACATAACATGCAGGGCTGAACATGTACCTTCTCTGCCCCAGGCTGAGGTGTCCAGGAGCTCCCATCTCCTATCACCAGGCAGGATCTGACAGGGCATACACCAAGGGCTTGTGGTCACAGGTCTCTCCACCAACTCCTAAAGCTGTTGGTGTCTGTGGCAGAGGAGCATGGCTGAACTGGGAACGTACAGCCTTGCTATGCCCAACCAATACCTGGATATTTTATTTCTGCAATGTGCCATGAACAAGTACTGCCTCACATAGCAGTGAACAGCTCTTCTGCCCCACTGCCTTCTTATTCTTTTTATTTATAAGCCTGGATGTGCATTGTTGTTCTCCCTATTGCTCACATACGTAAGTTTTCATTCTCAGGACTGCTTGTGTACTTTCTCACATGGATTTCTAGTCACACTCGGATGCTCTTTTCCACGTGCTGCCGCACCCATCTCTATGTGTTTTCACTCTGACAGTTCCCTCCCCTCATTACGGGGCTCTGCACCTGATTGCCCCTAGACACCCAACCCCTCTGCTCAGCCCCCCGGGGAGCACACTGACACTGCTGCATGCCTGGGCTGCGACGTGGACCGGGGGGTTTGGGTGCACGCCTCCCCTCTGCCCAGCTGAGCTGAGGCTCTCCCCCTGTCCAGCCATCCAGACACCCGCATGGTGAGAGCAGAGCCCCAGGCCCCTGCCTAGATGGTTGCTTTAACTGTTCACTGTTTTCAAGATAAATCAAGGATTTTATGAGCTACTGGTAGCTATTTCCCCACAGGCAGCAAAGGGTAGTAAGGAGGCCATTGATTAACTGAATAATTTTTCTTGTCAAATAGAGTGGTTGGAACTAAGTCCCCTTAAGAGAAGGTAGCTGGGAATGGGCTGGGGTTGGACCAAGGCATGGGGCTCTGCTGGGTGCAGTTCCTGCAAGGTGCAGAGATGCTGGTCTTGTTCAAAGTAAATGGAAATGTGTAGTGTGAGCCTGCCTTGGCCACGAGGTCTCTGCTTGTGAAGAAGGGGCGCTCTGGCAGCAGGGCCTGGTGTGTTACACTCCTTTCAAGAGCCAGCTGAAGATCCCATCTGGTTTATTTCACAAATGAAAGAAGTTGGTCATGTGTTAGCCCAGCTGCCCTATAGATGTTTTGTCCCGGTCACAAAATAACACCACATTGTCAAGAACAAAATTGAGTGTTTAGAGCGGGGCCCTGGAGCTGGGAGCATTGCTATCTGTGCTCAGTTGGATCACTGACTCGCTGTGTTGTTTAGGGGAGAAATAACTTCTTTCAGTACTTCAGTTTTCCCTCTGGGGTTATAGCTACAGCCTTATCTCATCTTCACAACAGGCTTAGAGATCTTAGGCTGAATGTTATGGAAGTTAAGTGTCTTTTTACAGAGGTCAAGTTCCTTAGCTGGGGAGAATGGCTGGAATGGATGCCTCCGTCACCTCTGCACAATACCTGCCCCTTTCTTTGCACCCTCTCATCTTTGCCAGGGGTCTAGGTGCTGAAAGGCAAATTGCTGGGGAAAGACCAGTTGACCAAGGAGCTAGTGACATGCTCCCATCTTATTTATTTATTTATTTTCCAGTGGAAGAATATGTGAAGGAGAAAGGACTAAATATGGGTCCTTAATATTATGGTGAGTGGCACTGATACCCACCCGGTGGGTGTCAAACCCGAAGGAGTTCTTTGCCTGTCCATGCCACATTTGTCCCCTTTTTGGGAGAGATCTTCAGATGTTCTGGAGGAGAAGGCTCAGAAATGAAGTTCTGGTCATTTTACTGTCATGATTTTACTGCTGACTAGAGCTTGTATGCAAATGAATGGGCACAACCCTATAGAAATGACCTAGTTAGCTGGGGCCCTGAGGAGAAATCAGTCCCCATTTGCCTGAGCAAGTCTTTCATAAGGATACAGAGGTTCTTGAAGGCACAAGCATACTAGAACTTTTTTTTTTTTTTTTTTTTTTTGGTTTGTGTCTTTAATCTTTCAGCCTCTATCTCTTAATACTCCTTTTCTTTCTTCATCTCAGGGCTGATATTTTAGTCCATCTTCCTAACTCCATGTCATAGGGTCATTTAAGCAGTACTTGTATGCTGAGTTCTGCTTCCTTGAAGCTGGATTCTGCTTTTTGGGCATGAGTGTGTGTGAATTGCGTTGCAGCCTGTTTGAAGTTTCCGATTTGCAGAAGCTACTAGGTAAAACTGATAGCATAAGCCACCCATGCCATATCTTCAAGGTATCTTCACACAGGTGGTTGAAACCTCTGTGTATATACGTTCTTCATAGGTGCCACAGTTGTTGTCATGCCCTTTCTACAGGCACTGTCTACAAATGGGATTCTCCTGCACTGAAAAGTTAATGCTTTTCAGCTCCATGCACACCCATTTACATGAACATGGCAGTAGTGATGGCTGAGGTCAGAGCAAGAATTCCAGGCCCAGAAACCTCCTTTTTATGAAAGTAGGTGCTTTGGAACAAGTTTAAGAAACAAAGTTAGCATCGGTCTTTCACTGATATACCTTTGTGATTTCTGGTTGTCACTGCTTTAGGGACTTTCTTACCTGATGACATTGAGCCTGGTGTTTTACAGTCACGGATGGACCTGTTTTCTTTGGTCATGTCCTTTTTTTTTTTTTTTTCTTAATCCACTTAAATATTTTTCCTCCACAGTATCCTGTGATACCCTGTTTTTAATTATGCAACTGTGGAAATTGTTTTCAATTTCCACATTCAATTTCAATTGTTTTTACAAGTGTTAGTTGAAAATACCATTCAGTGACTCCTCCTCTTGGTGTTCTGACAAATGCAGAAAAAAAAAATCCCTGTTTACCCGCTCTGTATTATTTAGGATTTTAACTCTATCATATATATTGTCAGACATCTCTGTTCCAAGCTGAGAAGTCCTGTTCTATGCTTAACCCTTCCCCACTTGTGCACCTACTTGGTCAGGTGCTCTGATTTGCACTGATACGCATCTTCTTATCTGCCAGGCATAAAATGCATTCACCCCCAGCTCTTCCCATCTGCACGTTCTCTTGTGCATGCAGTCATCTTTGCAAACACTTGCATGTGTATTTTCATGCTTCAAACACCATCATTCTCCTAACCCTCCCCATGTGAACATTGCACTAGGCATGTGCCATGTACAATGTCTGAGTGCTGTTTGTGCCACGGGAGAAAGGAGATTGTATGGTTTGATCTCTCTCTGCCCATTGATGTTGGGATAAAATACTTTCTCTTTGGCTCCCATCCCATGCTATTTTTCCTTTGATCACCCAGACTAGGTGCCACTCACCCTGACTTACTGCCCCCGATAATGACAAAACCTCTCCTGGAATCACATAGCAGAGGAAGCAGAGGGGGTGGAAAAGAGGAGCTAGCACAGCTGTTGTGTGTAATTGGATTGGAAGTGGGCCTCCGGCTACAATAACAGAACTGCACTCCCGGCTGGCCTCACTGCTGGGGCCTGCGAGGAGCCCCGTGGCTGTTGTGCACGGCATGGGTGAATCAAACAGAAGTGACCGCTGCCCAGCCTGTGCTACTGCTTTGCCCAGGTATGAAAAATGGGTACCAAAAGTGGCAGCAGCCAAGAAATCAGGTCATCCTCTTGGCAGAGCTGACTTGTCTAGCAGGTAAAAGATTTGAACTAGATCTCAGAATGATTTTTCCTTTGCAGCTGTCTCTTCAAATCCCCCCAGACAAGGGTTTTGCTTGAGTCACATCCTTTGGTCTTATTGGGAATATCCTTGTTTTGGTATGTGGGGCCTATTAGGGATGTTTCCTTGCTCTCTGAGTTTTAGAAAACCTCAAGATACCTATTTTATCTTAAATATCATGTGGGAGAAGAGGAACTTGTTAGCTCTCCTCCTTAACTAGAAGAGGGAGCTGCTGAAGGAGCTGGGGTTGGAGGCTCAGAGAGGAAAGAAGCCTATTTCTTAAGGAAGTACTAGGTCTAGGAAATTAGGATAGGAAATGTAAAGAACAGATCACATCACTCATCAGAGCTCTCCTTTATGGTAGGTGTCATTTTATTTTTGGAAGAACCCCTGGTTTGCATGATTTCTTTCTTCAGCTCCACCATAAGGGATTTGCACGTGTGTCCTGAACCAGAGGGCATGAAGCCTTGGCTCAGACACATATTGCAGCTGGCCCTGTTATTGTCTGAATGGGTCATGGAGCCTGATACCCAGGAAAGGATCCTTGGGGGCAAGCCTGCCCCTGCAGAGAGCTGGTCTGCTGCTGCTGCCTGGCAGAATCTCTTTTCCCTTCCAAAGAGCTTCTGGGCTATTCTTGTGACAGTGTCATTAAAAGGGAAATACCGAGGCCGCCCACCTGAACAGAGCAGTTCAGCAGTGCACGCACACCCACGCACACGTGCACACCCCCAGAGCATGGGCCCAGAAACATGGGAGAAGCTATAATTAACTAGACGAAGGAGTCCATCTTCCTTTGTGGCTGCAGTCAGTTGTTACTGTCGGCTGTGTTCTCTGCTCTCCCCACTTTCTTAGGTTTTGTGGTTTTATTTTTCCATTTGAAATGTTAAATACCCAAATGCCGTGCTGGAGGAGAGGGAGGTAAGCTTCAAACTGACTCCAAGGTTTTCTTCGTTTCCTCCTCCACCCTGCAAATTGCCCCTAGTAGATTCTTTAAGCTGAGGTCAGCTGCTTGATTACATTGCTCTTTTGTACTGTACTCTGAAGTTACTTTTAAAAGTGTCCTTTTGGCTTCATAAGAATTCAGCATTGGCCCTTGATACTTTGCACAATTAGAGCCACTTAATTCTACTATTTTGATATGGAAATCAGATGGTTCACAGTGTATTTTTTTAAATGTAGTTCTTTTAAATATTACTTTGAGATCAAGGAAGATTAATATTAACCTTTAAGAAAATAATATTGATTTGGTAGCAGGTTAAAGAAATACAAAAAAACCCTTCCAAGCCTAAATAGGAAAAGTCATTTGTGGCAGGTGTAGATCATGGCCAGAGAGCAGAGTTGATGTCTGTCTGCCCTCAGCAATGGAGATATTATTTTAATAACAAACCTGTGTTCTGAGGAACCAGGCCACTTTCTCTTCACATTACTGCTGAAAGTCTGGAGAAGCTGGTGCTCCAGAGGCTGAGCATGAGCAGATGCCCATCATTATCTAAGAAATGTGTTGAGAGCCTCCCTCCAAAGCCATGTGCTTTTCCTCATATTTGATGTTCAGTAACAGCAAGTCACTGGCTTCCTAGCTTTGACGTGGAGTTTCTTTGCAGCAGATAAGCTGTTTGTTCAGTGCTTTTCCTCAACCTTTTCCAAAGCTACCCACCATTTTTGGTGGTAGTGGTGCCCAGCCAGTAGATTATTGTAGGAATGACGAGATCTGCTTAGAAGCACCTTGACCATGGTGGTTCATGCAGGTTTGTGCCAACCTTGACCCAGGCTATGCTGTCTGGGATTGCAGCCCAGAGGCATCAGTCGGGACTTTTTGTTGAAAAAAAAAAATCTAGGATTAAAAGGGAAAGCTGAAATGGTGCATGTTTCAACTGAATTTAGATGGAAATTCAGATTTTCATATAGGATTTCCCCCAGAATGTGATGCCTGTTGACACAAGCAGTGGTTGTACATGTAAATGTACAGGCTTTGGGGCCTGATAAGTTCGTTTGGCATCCCAAGTCAGCTGAAAGGTTTTCTGGCCTTTATGATAGAAGCCCAAATGGCATGGTGATAGATATCCCCGCTGTTCTGGCAAAAGCTGGTCTAGTTTTCAGGTCTGCACGCCTCTAAAACCTCTTGCATTAGTTTATTGGATGCCCTCACAGTCCAATAGCAAGTGCTACCCCATGCCACCTTGAGATGACTTTGACTTTTATGATTTGAAAATTGTTTTAGTTTCTTGTCATATCTTGAAACTGATGTAAAGGTGAAACAATGATGCCAGTTCACATTTTCTGTGTTGATTTTTACTGTGACGAATTTGAGGCCTTCGTTACACATGCTGCAAATGTCACAGACTTTAGATCTCTGAAGTTGAAGGTTTTGGTTGTTAATGACATTTTGTTGGAGATAAATTCACTCATTTTCACTCCTATTTTAAATTGCAAGGGGAAAAAGTTTTCAGATGAGGAAATTTGATATGTTATTTCATTATTAAATTATCATTATATCTAATAATGGATCTTGAATTCTGTTGGTGATCTGCCAGTTAAAATAAGGATCTGCATCAATGGATGAAATGAGAGCTAATACTGTGGATTTTTTTGCTCTATCTCCAAGTCTACCCCCCTTTTCCTTCCCAATTTAAAAAGGAAAAAGTTGCATTTGGGGGGACATTATTTTTCTTTAATCTTGTCACTTCTGTTGCTCAGCTGGGACTAGAAGATCAAGAGAAGCACTCAGTACCTCAGCTTCTGTATTTCAAATCTGATGAGAAGCAGGGGAGTCAGAAGACTTCTCAGGGAGATTTCATCCTGCTGGTGTTTGAACCAGGGCCAAGGCGGGGGCCAGAAGGGTGGCTGCACCTCAGAGGTGCTCACCCTGACAGATTGGGCACACAGCTCTGGCCTTCTGGGATAAGGGCAAAATTCCCGGTATTTGGGATCATTATAGCTCCTCTGTGGCTTGTTGATAGAGAAAGAAGTGTTACTAAGGGTGTGATTCAGAGTGTTTAATGCAGGCTTCTGCTGTGAACCCTCTCTGGAGGTTTCTCTTTGTCAGTGTCACTTGTCCCCGAGCGCACAAGGCTCCTGCCATCCCCGGCAGCTGCACCTGTCGGTGCTGTGCCTTGTAGCCAGGTTCTCCTTCCCCCTGGTACGGGGGGCTGAGGGGCTGGGAGCCCTGTCTCTGCTCGGGGTCTGACGTTAGCTCCATGCTGGGATGGCTTCACCTTCATGTCATACTGCCGCCTTCTCACCATTTCTCCTTTTTCACTGTTGCTGCTTTGTAGGCCTCTCTGCTTTGTAGGTCCTAACAATTACACTTCTGTTTTCTCCTGGCGTTTTCCAGTGACTTTCAGGTGTCCAGTTGGATAGACCTAAGATTTGCCTATCAAGAATGATGGGCTCAGTGGCTATAAATACAGAAACAATTTCAACCCACTCTCTTAGCAGAGAAATTCTATTCAGTGAAATTATATCTTGTGATGTAGACCAGAAATATGTCCTACAATATCAAACCTGTTATGTTTATTTATAGCTAAAACTAAACTAAAAACCATCTAAACCTATGTTGTGTTTCTGATTACTTTTCTAAATCCACAATAATCTTCAAGAACATTAAGATATTTGCATTCCTTAGACTGTACAATTATTAATCCCCTTATCTGGCTTGGAGTTCTCTGTGGGTGAACATATTCTTGGGATGATCTGGGTTTTAGATTTCTCCAGCAGATGCGAAGGAAAAAATATAAAAGAGAGATAAATAAACAAATTCAAACTCAGCATGCTGCTTGTTGAAAAATCTCATTCTAAAACATTCATTTGACCTCTCAGTCTCCATGAAATTAAAAAAAATCACAGCTTTGTTTGATCAATAAACTGAGTTGAGATAGGGGTGTGTGTGTGTGTGCGTATGTAAGTACCAAAATCCCTGCCATATAAATGCTGTGTGAGGCAGGAGATATGGAAAAGGAACAGGCTAAGGGGAAGAAGGTCAGGGAACGAAGTATGGAAGGGCTCACTCATGGTTCAAGTGGGTATGGCTTGGGTTTGACGTATGTTACTTCTGTGATGTAGGTGTCACCAAATTAACTGATGGGTCAGCTGATGTTTTATGGATTTGGCAAAAAAATATTTTTAATAACATCTAAAGGATATTTGTATGAATACGGCTGTATGGTAAACATATTTGAAAACTGGGGCTGGAAACAGATGGTAATTGGGACACAAAAATGTTTATGCCAGGAAGAGTTGCTGGACAGAGACTGCAGCAGGCCTGGAGACCACCACAGTCCCCTCCGCAGGGCTGGCGGTGGCCGTCACTGCTGAAAGGAGCTGTGCTGCTTCCTCGCTTTGTATCTCAAATTATGAAACCTAAGCGTGGCTTTAGCTATGGAGCTGTGAAGTAACAAATTGTCCTCAGAATTTGAATTTCCAGTTCTTACCAGAAAGGAAATGGATTAGTATTAAAAACAGGTTAGATTTACTTCTTTTAGTCCTTGCCAGATCTGGTGTGTGAGAGGAGTGTTGATCAAGTCCTAACAATACACGCTGAAACCTCCACGTTCATGTGTGAGGACAGCTTTGTGTGTGTGTTTAAATGCATTTAGCCCAGAAGCTTCCTCTGAAGCAGATATGGTTGAATCATGGCCTCCCTTCCACTGACCATCACACCTTTGAATTTTGGAGCTGTAGCAGGGCAGAAGCTGTTTCTATAGCTCTCCACAGGAGCCCGTGTTCCCTGTGGAGCCCCATTGTAGCTCTGGGCTTTCCTCGTCCATTAGCTGTACTGGTGTGCAGTGCCTCCGAGTCACTCCCCAGGGAACGTGATGAGCCTCAAATGCAGTTTGAGGCAACAAACAGCAGGTTTTCCTACCTGTGACAGAAGCTTTTCCTCTCAGCATTCGTGTGTGCCCTGTGTGCTACACCCATACTTGATCTAGCTCAAGTATGTGAGCTCCAATCCCCAGGGGTATTGGACAGCAATCAGCGTGCATGTAAATTGCTGCCTCTTCTCGGTTGTTCTTTTCTTCTTACTTCCTCTCTTTCTCTCTCTCTTTCAAAGGCCTCTCACACCTGATGATGGGTGAACAAGGTAAGTCCTTCACCTTTCTCTTTGTTTCAATCACTGATCATGGAAAGAGCTTTGTGTTTCTTCTCTGGGCTGGGCTTTGCATGAGGTGCCTGGAACTGGGCTTACTGGTGCCAGTCAAACTATTTGCATTTTTGCCACTCTGGGTCCCAATGTGGCTACTTGTCAGCCTGGACCCAGGAGGGAGAGTCTAGGAAGCATAAAATGATCCTCTGGAGGTAAGGAGGGATGTTTTCCCCCTCCATGCAGTCCACCTGCATTCCCATTTCTTTCTTGTGCCAGCTGTAATGACTCCCGCTCCTTCTTGGTAAATGTAAAGCTCAATGTTGGTCTTTAAGAGTGCAATTATTACAAAAAATATGTTAATAGCCCTTGTGGCACGATCCTAACTAATTACGAATCCCGAGGAAAATTGCCTATAATGGCCTGTAAGTCCCGTGCCTGCAATTTAAAATATTCAAATATGCGAAGAGCAAAATGGTTTAGAAAAAGACCAGGGCTAACCTCAGGCTGGGCTACAAATGGGGTCTGTGCCTGTATGCGTTTTAATATCTCAGCCTGGATTGTGGTGTTCCTCTATTGGTTGTGACATTATGGGATCATTAGTCCCATTTTGCAGTATGGGGGTGTGGAGCAAGAGGCTGACGAGCAGAAGCAAGGCAAGGAGAGGGGTGATGCTGTTTGCCTCAGACAGCATCAGCGTCTCGCTGACACAGTGCACAGGGAGGAGCTGGCAGCACTGGTGGCGCACTGATCTTGTGAATAACGCTGTCAAATTGATGAAGTCTTAGGCAAGGTGTGTGAGGAGAGAGATGTGTGAGCAGGGCAAGTGACCTGAACCCAGAACACTAGAAAGAGCAGGCCAGCAGCTTGTCCATGGGCAGAAAATGTGAGCGTTGCCTCTAAAGCCTGATGAGGCTTTCCTAGACTAGATACACAGAATTGTATTCCTGCCATTAAGTGACCCCAAAGAATGTAGTGCATTTAGAGGCAAAATTAGGTATTTGAATGGAAAGGACATAATATCTCAATGAAATGTACAGACACTTAGGACATAAAGCAGTTTTTATTCTGTAGTTCAAGGCAGGTATCTGCTACGAGTTCATGACAGGTTGGGAAGCAGAAGTGAAGCTGGGGCTCACTGCTGAGGGAGTTGGCATCCCCATGGGGCAGGCAAGTCAGCTCCTTAGGTCTGCACATCAAGACCATGGTGTTTGGCACATGAAGCATCTGGATGAGCTCTGGGAAGCACTGAGCTACTTCTCTGTCCCTTCTTGTTGTTCAGCTGGGCTCCTGGCTCAGTGATCGTGCTCAGTGAAGGAGCATCCAGCAGAAGAGTCCCTCCAGCATGTCCTAGTTGCTGAGGATGCAGCTGAATATGGCAAGCTGCTGGCAGAAGAAGGGTGATGGCACGTTGGGAGTGATCAGGACAGTGAACTCGCACGGCTACGTTCAATCTCAGTAACACTGAACACATCTTTAGAGTTAGCACTGGATTGTCTAAACAGATGGACTTGGCCATTTAAATTACAAGTTGCAACCCAGCTGGCTCACGAAGACTTGCACGACCTATTCTAGACTATGTGACTGCCATCAGCTCTTTCTATACTCTCTTGTCTGGCAGAAAATGTGAAAACTATTGGTTTCTGGCACCTTTACCCACCCTTATTTATCCATGACACATCAGGGAACCGTGGCCTCTCTTTTCTCGCCAACCAACTCAGAGATGCACCTTTTTGATAAATATTTACTCTGTATAAAAATACGATGGATATAAAATATGTAAATGTATATATGTATGTAAATAAGCAATGTCAATGTTATATACAAACACATTAGCTTTGGTAGGTGAAATGTGTTTAGCAAATATATTATCTTGAGATTTATTTTTGTCTGTCCTACTGTTGTTTCCTTTGCTGTTTTGAATTTGACGTGGAATGAGGCATATCACTGCCGTGCTGTTGCATGAAAGGTTTGCATTTCTCAGTGGAAAATCAAATTGAAGCAAAAAGGCAGTTGCTGGTTGTGCCATCAGTTGTTTAAGCCTTGCTTTGTGCTTTACTTCTGGTGTGACTCTTGTTTTTCTCGATACTGTGTTTTGGTGGCTTTGGTTGCTATATGAATGTGCTCATTTTCTTGCTTTTCTAAGTATGGCCAGTGACACCATTTTCTGTTTTTTATGCTTCTTCCTTTCTTCTCTTCTGCCTCCTCCATGACGGACACCCCTCTTGTTCCTCCTCTTGCCTGGACGCACACCTTCTGGTCTGTAGGTAGAAGTAAAGGTAGACACTGTGTTCTTTCTAAGACTTCATTGCTTGTAAAATGTTTGTCAGTGGACACATCGTGTTTTTATGAACGTGGCTTATATTGGAATTTTATGCCATTGCTTTTAAACATCTTTTGCTTTGTTTTGTGGAAGAAATAATTCTTAAAATGGATGCTTTGAGGGTTGCTTAACAGATGGTATTTCCTCCCTATTCATACTGAAGTGTGGGCCACGCACTGCCAGGCCCTCTGACAGTCTGGCTGGTGACACTAGGGTGCAGAGTGACGGTCACTTCAGTCAAGGACAGAGCCAGAGGCCGGAGGCCTCAGCTGGTACTGGTGGCTCCTGCACGGGAGCCCTGCCACTGCTGGGAAGTTTGACACCGGTGTTGGTGGAAGCAGGACCTGGGCTTGCCCAACACTTCTCAACCATGGAGGTCTCTTCAGCAGTTGTTTCTCCCTCTCTGCTTTGTTCCATCTCCCTGTTAGCAAAAAGGTGCTTTTCAAGGAGGAATTGAGTTGCAAAGACCTGCAGAGGAAACAAGAATGATCAGCATTGCTAAACAGAGGGACCATTCTCTTTGCAGCTCAGTACAGCACAGAGCATGAAGTGGAAAGGCTGCTGTGGGGCTCCGGCTTGCTTTTCAGCATTTCACACCTATCTTTAGCATGCAGAGAGCAGTCATCCATCCCTAATCAAAGCTGTCAAAAAGGCAAAAGGCTGCAAACCTGCTGTGGGTCTCTGCTTGGAGTGGAGGAAAGGGAGAAGATTAATTGATAAATTATAAGCACTGCTTGAGTAAAATCCATTTCTTTGTCCTACTTTACAATGAGATAGAGAGATTAAAAGGTTTCATTATGCCGAGGCTTACTCATCTTCAACAAATACACTGCTGAAGAATCTGATCTATCAATCAGCAGGATTTGAACACATTGGAGGATGTTGGTTGTGTCCATGCCAATAAGACATTAGGGGATGACATGACTAATTGCCCTACTATGAATTTGGGAGAATATGATAGCTTAGAGGATTTTTTTCATTTTAGCTTTCTTTTGAGACACAAGCAGGCTCTGCCCAGTGATTGCTGCTTACTTCATACCTGAATTCTGGGGAGCACGATGCCATGTTAAACACTTTATCTTTGTGTGAGGCCTTGCCTTCTTCTAACAAGTTTGTATTGCTGAATTCTCTGTGATGGGGTGCATCATGTAATTAATATTGTTTGTTGTGTTTTGAAGTTGAAAAAATAGTCTGCTAATTTATTTCACAGCTTTTCTACTCTATCCAGAGCTGTGGGGCAGAGAATAACATGTAAGTTGTACTCAGAGCCATCTTCTTAGCAAGCAGTGAACATGGACTTAATAATCAAATATACACAACATAGAAAAAATTGAGAACCTAAAGCTGTAAGCACACCATACAAAATCTTACGGTGACTCAACACAGCTGCCAATAATTGAGTTGGCTGATGTATGCCTTAGTGTGATTTAAGGGTCAGCGTAGATCAGGGCAAGTCTTGTACGGCATGATGTTAGCTCATGTTGCTCCCTTCTTTTCTCAGGTGGCATTTATGCTGCAGGACTAAGCAGAAAGTCTTTTTGATGGAAAACTCCCATTTGGGCCTGTACAAATGAGGATTATAACGTATAGGCTACAATTAATTTATATGCACAGAAACAATTTATTGTGTCATTAAGTGAAAATATTGTTTCAGTTCCCAGCTATGTGTAATTTTTAGCTCTAGTTATAACAAGGGACTTCATCAGAGAACCATCACTCTTTGTGAAAAATGGTATTACCTTCAGAGGACTCAAGCTGTGTAATTTTGAACCCACATGTGGCCTTCAGCTCGGAAAATAAAGGTGGTACCAGATACCGTAGTAATTGTACCTAGAAGATTCATATTTTTGGGGCATTCTTGTAGTTTTTAGCAAAAACTGTCAGCCACTCTGTCTCATGCCATGTATGTAGCCAAAGGATACGATGTATGTGATTTCATAAAACCTCTTCACAAGGTATAGCAGTCTGTGACCTTGCATTCATCAGTTGGAACAAGTCTTTCATTAATTGCTTCAACCATAGTGAATAGGTTTCTTCTGCATCTGTTCTTTTAAAATATTTATTTATTTATTTATTTATTTACATAAGTTCCTGGAAAGCTGAAGTAGATGAAGTGCAGGTATTTTGGGGTAATGGCTGGAGCAGTCAGATAGGAGAAATGCATCAATGCACCACTTTTATTTTAACCTGAACTAAATATATACATGCTGTTAGTGTTTTTATTAGGTGTACAAAACTGGTCACAGGGATGAGGTAAATGTATGATGATCAGGAAGGACTTTTATTTTGTTTGGCATGAACTGCTGAATGCTGCTTCTCTGCTGGAGAGGAACTGACAATTAAGGAACGATTATATTGAGCTTATTTCCCTAACACTCCCCAACAAGACAATGATACCAAAGGAGATTATAAATATCCAACTCTCTTTTGCTACTGAACTGGAAGTAATGTGTAGTCATGTTCTTCCGTATCATTTGTTCTCTTGACAGCTTTTGTTAAGGAAATGATAATTTGCATTTTTGCTACCCTTCACCATTCTCTATATATGTAGTGGTTTTTGTTTTATCACCACTCTTGTTTTGGATCTTGCTTCTACTGAGGTTGGTGCCTCCAAAGGAAATTGGCCGTGTTCCTGATAGGACCCTCCTCTTTTCACTGGCATTCTCTCAGGAATGAATTTCACGTAATCAATGAAGTCCTGAGTCTTCTCGAAGGCAATAGCAACATTTACATTAAATTTAGAGGGCCAAGATTCACCCAAAATCTCAAAAGTCCCCCATGTCCCTTCTGACACGAAGAATGACAGTGAAGCATAGCTGGTTTCTGGGTGTGCACCGCATACCTCCGTAGTGTTGGTTCAGCTTGCAGGTTCACCGATAAGGCACCAGGTCCTTCCCACCATCAGTAACTGTCCTCAGGATGAATAACTGCACAGCTGCACACTGATTTTCAACATGAAGCAGTTTTTTACACCCTTTTTTTCTCCACTCTCAGAGGGAAATGAAAAAGTACTCACCTATTTCATGGACGGGACATTTTTTGAGGCATGATGCATAGACCAGAGGTTAATGGCAAATTCCCAGTGTAGTTCTCAGCATTGCAAGATCAGATTATCTCTCTTGGCCCTAACTACTCTTAACCCAAGTAAGTCTTTCAAGTCTTGTAATGTTCAGCATTGCTCTCAGTGAGCTGTGTGAGGTTGCTTTTTCTTTGAATTGTTCGATAATATTGACCAGGAGGTAATGGCACAGAAAAAGCAAAATCACATTTGTGGACTTGGATAGAAGGAAAGGACTGGACTTTACTGATCTGGAATATACTTTCAAATTCTTCTTTGCAAGTAATACCATTAGGATTTCAGAGCCATGTGATTAAGTTCATCTGAGTGGCCAAGGGCTTATGCAAATGTTCAGGAGAAACATCAGTAACAAATTAAATCATTTGTGCTCTCTAAATATCTAATTATACAACGGGAAAAACAACACTACATTCATCTTGCCAGCCGTGGCAGTGGTTCTTAACTTCTGGTTTGCCCTTTAAAATATCTTAATGTTTGGGTTTTAAATTTGTTGTATGTTTTTAGTTTCTATACTTATACTCCTTTCTTTAATACTTTCAAAGTGGGTGATTTGGGGTTTGTTTGTCTCTTCAAAATAAAAATTTCTGCATTCTGATAAGGATGGCTGCTTTCAGTTTTAATTTCCCTTTTAATCACCGTTTAAGAAATAAAGCATTTTATTTTGTGGTTAGCCAATACCCAATCCATAAAACCTCTCTGACAGAATGAAGGCCTCTTAAATATAGACTTCATTCATCTGGAATAATTTTTTGTTAGCAAACATTTACTACTGGTTTCATATTTTATTTAGGAAAAAAACACAACTATTTCAAAGTAATTCTTCTAGGTGTAATTAGAGATGATTAATAGTTGATGAATTTCATAAAGGGGGATGCTTTAACAGGACATTCATCCTATTTTGTTGTATTCCAGGACTGATGACAATTCAGGACTTCGGTGAACAAATTCACTAAAATATTGAATACTAGCTAGCAGAAAGGAATAGATAGATGTCTCATAGACATTCTTTTTTTTTTTTTTTTTTTTTAATTCTTTTTTTTTACACTTCTCCATAATAGATTTATGAAGGCAGACAAATGTGACAGTAAATAGGACATTTCTGGTAAATTATTTTTTGTTCAGGCATATGGGCAAATTTGTGTTTACAAACAATGTGTATGCATAAAATATTTAATAATGCATTAAGTATTCTGTAGTTTATAGGTAATTTATTATTTCTTACAGGCTTTCTCGCTGCCTTATTTCAAGCCTGTGTCTTTCTAACGTGTGAATAAACAGCTGATTCTTGATTGGCTTTCATTTTTATGAAGAAGAATGATTCCCAGGGGAGTTAAAGGCATTGTGGCTGTGTTGTGTGTAAACAGGAGCTAAAATATTGTCCTCTCGTGCTGTGGTGTGGTCTTCTCTTTTTGATGGGGCTCAGGTTTCACTCTGCCCCAAGAGGCTATTTAATTGATATCATTGAAAGCCTTTTTTTCTTTTCTCTCCCCCCCTCTTTTTAAAATTGGAGGCATTCAGCGGTGTGTAGAGATGCAGAGGCAGCGAAACAGGCCATGTGCTCGGTAAAAGCCAGACTAATAGTGCTTTTGATGGACATCTGATTTTTAAAGTGCTGTATCTTTCATTAAAATTTACATGTAAAGTAAGGGCAAGCACAGTGACAAGAAAGCTAATGCAAGTTGCACATCTTGACATAATAACAATCACAAGAAACTGGAGATCCCAGATGGCAGCTTGGCCTTTGCCATCCTTTTAATAAGCTACTAACTGCTAATTATTGCACTCTTATGGGCAAGTTAATTTACTGTTGACTCTTAAAGAGACATTGTGCCTTTTCCTGGCATTTCGCTTTTGCAGTGGGAGAGTGGCTTTTCCCTGCAGACTGGAGTCCTTCCAGCGGGCAGTAACAAAGAGGCAAAGAAGCAGAGAGGGAAATGGAACATAATAAGCGGTTTTCTTTGATAAGAGCAGAACGTAGGTTTGTGGGGTTTTCCAGGGTACGGGTTTAGAACTGAAAGGGACACCAGCATGTGTATCAGATCCAGGGTTTAGATTTTGTATTTAAAAGAAAGTCATTACTTCAGAGTTAGTATTATCATTAAAATTAAAATAAAAAGGAAGGTCTTTTCCTCAAATAAATGAGACCTGAGATTCTGAAAATGAAATAAACTAGAAATAGAAAATAAAACTTACAGGTTCGTTTCTGTTGCCAGAGATGATTTGAAGGCAAAATTTAAACACATAATTCTAAAAGATAAATAGTCCGCTGAATTTTAGAAAAAAAAAAATTTGTTTTAATGTTGCTTACCTGGTTGTAATAATTCAGGGAAGGAGTTTATCTGTAAAACATGGTTTTTTTTTTTTTTTAAATGATCTTTTTCTTCTTCCAGTTGAAAGGGACATTTGATAATGAGGCCAGTCAGGGAGAAGTTTTGATCTAAGAACCTATTTAGGAATAAAGGAACAGCTGCCGTTTAAATGGACTCTAATTCTCACAGTTAATGCTGTTTTGTGAATGCATGATTCTCTGTGATAACATTTGGGAGGAGTGATGGTAGGTAATAGCTTATTTCCTGGGCTTTATGATAATGCAGCAAAATGGTGGTAATGTCATCGGGAGCAGAAATAGACCCCTGTCACACACATCAGACGTCCCTGCAAAAATAGGAAACCCACTGGAAGAGGGGAATTTCCCATTTTAAGACTCATCGTGGCCTTTTGTGCACTACAGTGATAACATTATGGTATTGAACAGTTTAGAAAATATGTGCCATGTAAGCAGGGCCTTATATATTAGAAGTAAGCGCTTAGAAACAGCAGTGTTATTTGCAGTGCATTACTAGATAGTAAATATTTTGACTAGAGATTAGTGGATAACACGCCATACAAATGGTTGTAAAACTATTACTGTGAAGAATGTCATGCTTTCTCAAACCGTCTGATATAACTCACACAGTTATCTTCTGTCTCAGTTATTAAGTCATGTCTAATGGTGTGTGATTTCCGCCACATCTAACAAACAACAACACCAATTGGTATTCTGTTTTTGACTCCGTAGCACCATTGCCAAGTGCTGATGCATCTGTGACATCCAGCACCTCTTGTTTGTTTGGCCATGTTCACCTCTTGCATGGAGCTAGAGCTCCTTCTCATGCTGGCTTTCATTGCCGCATTTGTTTCAAAGCCTTGGTAATTCCAAGTGTACATATCCAAATAGAGACTGGTACAGATAGGCTATGAAATAAGGGAAGATAATAGAAAATGCCACCACAGAGACCAAAGAATCCAGCACTTGCAGGTTGTAATGTATTCATTTGTTTTCAAAGCCGTTTTGTTTGGAAATTTATGCTACAGACAGCTTATCCTACAAGTTGATTTGCTTATGATAGTGTGTTCCCTGAACAGCCAGGGAACCCCGTGGACATTAAAGGTGTTTTGCACCCAGCAATGTGTTGTGTACATGCAAGGACAAAGTCCCCAGTTTCTGTGTTAGTAGGATTTTCTGCAAGATGCTGGTCTCAACCTATATATGCTTTATATACCCAGAGGTTTGATGTAAGGGTATCAGGAGCCATATTCTTCACTGCACTGCAAGACTTTTATTGTGGTATAACTGATATCAAAGCAGGGGAATTGCTCTGATGTAAAAGCAATAGTGCAGGGAAGAGTCTGGCTCTGAGGCTGTTCTGACAATAACCTGAGGGATTATGGATCATTCTCACTAAATGATGGCCTTATTTTTGCTCTTGTTAAAGTCAAAGACTGCAAAGCATTTAATAGAAATGGCCCTTTACCAGCACTGCTGTGTGGGGAAAGGCTTCAAGCAGAACTGGTACTTTGAGAATTTGTGTACACAGTTGTCACCATTAAAAAAGTCAGCAGCATTTGCCAAGCAGTACCACACTGTGGTGCCTGAGATATCGCTTTCTCTCCTTCGGTAGAGCAAGAAGAATGTATGTAGTATATGTAGGTAAGTGTTTACGATTCGATTCTGTCAATTGCATGCATTTTAACAGAGATTTTCTCTCAAATCACAGTTTGATTTGGGAGCTGCTTATGGGTCAGATTATTTCTGAAGCAAAATAAGGCTCCTTTTAATTGATCAAATTCTTTTTACTGAAGACTCTAAAAACATATCAGTATTTGTTCTAAAATCGTACAGCTCTGTGATTGTTAGTTGTTAGTGTTGGTAACAAAAATGTATAATTTGAATGTTAAAATAATTGTATTTTAAAAGGAGCTGTAGTCTTATTAGGTGCAGCGGAATTGTATTAAGCTAGCATTATAAAGCACACACCTTTATTGCCCCTAATTACTGGTGTATTAATAATGACCACGTTGATGATGAATGTGCTGATCACCAGCTGGGATCAGACAATTACAGCTGATTATGTAAAGAGTTAGTTGCTATAAGCCTTGAAATATTAAAACTTGGCTAGAATAAATATCACTGAAGAACCTTTGTCTTTTACGTGTGTATTCAGCTGCCAGTTCTGAGCAATTCTTGGTTCGCCCGGTAATGTCGGGAATCAAACTGTGAACAGTTATTTTCTAGCCCTGTGAATGTTGATAAAAGGATCTTGCATAGCTGTTGGCTTGTCCTGCGAGGGGAGAGCACGCTGCTGCATCACGGCACAGGGATTACAGGCTCTCTCTCTCAGCTCTGCATTAAAGATGTTGCAGCTTTTATAAAACCCAGGGCAGCACCTTGCATCGCTGTGCATTTGCGTTTCCCAGCTCTGATGAAGGGCACACACGTCCCGGGTGCCAGTGCCTTGCAGGACTGACCAACTGCGTCATCCAAATAACACGTTTATCTGGCCGTTTACAGCTACACATACTCACTTGGGATATGATCTTACTCCAAAAACAGTCTCAATGAAGTCTGTAGGCATGTTGCTCTCTCTTTTTTTGAGTGTCTTAGGGTATGAAATTTTTCTTTTTTTCCCCTGCAGGATTTGTTTAGTTCCTAAATATCCATTGGCTTCCCTTCCCTCTGTTGCTGAATTGCTGCAGAGACTCATCCCTTTAGCTACTAGACTCCTGGAATACTTTCATAAAGAGCACTTGCTGGCACTGATCATCTGCAGTTTGAACAGAATATCATTTTTACCAAAATGTGGCAGATCATTTTTGCCAGACTGTGAAAAAATTCTTTTCCTAAAGTTGGAAAAATCAGAAAGTACAAATCATGAGGCTCTCTTTAAAAACAACTTGCAGCACGTAAGGTACTCCATTCCATACATATTTAGCATTTCAATTTCTCAATTTTTTTCTTACTAGATATGATACCAGAGGCATCATTAGTAATTTTTCTTTTGTGCATTTTTGTACTTTATTTGTTCTATCTATTGACTCCATCTTTAATACAGATGTATTTTAAGAGAAATCTGCGGACACTTCATTTCCTGCTGTGCTGCACTGTATGTCCATAATAGAGTGAATACATTATGTGGTAGATGCACTTATTGTATTGTCAGCCAGAAGTATGACTTCTATTAGTGGCAGTTCCCTTTTACTTTCCAAAAACTTATTTCTTTTTTTTTTTTTTTTTTTTTTTTTTTCCTTTGGTGGTGGTGGGGTAGATAATATCTGATTTTCTTTCTCTTTGTCTCTTAAGGTACTTCTATTTAAACCAGTGCATTTTTTATTTTTTTTTTGCTAATTTTCTCTTTCAGGTGTTTGCTAACAGTCTGCTGGGTTAAACTTTGTGCTATTCCATCAGGCAAGTTTGGTAAATGTTGATCAGTGCATGAAATCAGTTCTTAAATGGTTGCAAAATTGCCTTCCTTCAGACTGTTTTGATCACAAGGGCTTTCAAGTGTCAAAGTCATTTGGAGAACTAGATAGATAAAATGCATGAGCACTAAGCTTTTTCCAGGATAGAATAAATAAATGTGTTTTCTACTGTGCGCTCTGCCTTTGATAGTGATTTGTTAAAAGGGAAAAAAGAAAGGCAATCATATTAAATATTTACAAGAGTGATTTAGTTGTGTAATCGTGTGCTATGCATCCCTGTTTAATAGTGAAATCAGCTACTGCTGAAGTAAATGCCATTAAACTGGTAGCGCTGTGAAGGTCACTGCCTATACAATGTCAAAGCAATTTATAGAGAATAATGATTTTTGTCGGCTTTCCAATGTACCGACCTCCCTCCTTTTTGTCTCCTTTTCCAAAAATAACCAAAAAGAAATTTATTTCAGGACTCACTTTCTCTCTGACTCTTCTCCCATCTGACTGATTTGGGAGCTTGAAACCTCCTTACAAGTTTCCCTATTGATGTGCTCAGTGGATAGGCACTGATTCCCTTCTTTTCGGCCCTGAGCTCATTACAGCTGTATTTGTTGGGATTTCCGGTGGGTCATTTCTCAGCAGTTCGTTTTAAGAGATGCTGAGTTATCACTGCCTCTTTTTTGAGCAGCTAGTTTTCTCTCTTATGCTGTTTCCAGCCATGTCTGCCTGTAATCCTCCTGAAAAATACTTTCTTGTGAGCTCACTCTTTCTCATCAGGAGTGCACGCGCTGCGCTTTGACATCCCACCAACCTACTGTCCTGAGAAGTGTCTCTAAGTGCTTAGAGTACATTCCTAAACAGCATCGTGCTTAATGGAGAGGCCTCTGAAGTGAGAGGTGGGTGCTTCGCTCCCAACTGGATTCCCCTGTGAATTGTAGGGGCCTTTGTGCCTCTGCCTTGCACTGGTGGAGTGGGGACAAAAGCCCTTCATTGCTGCTCAAGGAGGCTGCCGCATTGACACTTACAAAGTGCCCTGGAAACAATAAACAATGAGTACAAACATTATCATTCAGCTTCATATCCATCCAGTAAGAAGGTTAATTATTTGTTTTCCTTGTTTTACAGTTGAATAAGCAGAAGCACAGAGAGATGGATTGAGCTAGAGGAGAACAGGCAATAAATGCCGGAGTCCTCTTGTCCATTCCCATTTCTGTAACCACCGGAGCAGTGTATCTTATAAACCACTGAATAACTTGCTTGTTCTACCAAGGACTGTCCCAATTAGATTGTACTTGTTAAAGCAGTTCTCTGAGAAGATTAAAACTGTGTTTATCTGTTGATAAACATGTACACAACCGTATAAATAGCAATCATTTTTTACAAGGGGAACAACACATATTCTCCGTGACAAAAATCTACAGGATTAAAAAAAGCCATGATGCAGAGGTGCCATCAGTGTACTGCTTAAAGGGTGTGCTGGAAAGTACATATGAGGGCACAGAGGCAGCGAGGGTTTCTCCTCAAAGGCATGAATTTTAAGGATAAGTGGAAAAAAAAGAGGGTACTTTAAGTAGTCAAGGAGTGGAAATGTTTTTCCTCAGTTATGAGGAAGAAGAAAGGAGGTATGCTATCTGCAGTTGGAAGAAGGGACAAATTAAATGGTCAGGACATCCCCCTGCTGAGGAAAGGGCACAAGGAACATATGAGCACCTGCTCCAGAGATCCAGAAGAGATGGGATGGGAGGAATGTCCACGGTGGGAGAGGAACCTGCCATGAACACTGGTCTTTGGGACCGGATGAGGTGGGAAGATAGTCCTATGCCTTATTGTTTGCTGAATTTTAGGCAGATAGGCAGCTTATTTAGGGTCTTTGATTTTTGTAGCATCTTATTACACAATGCATACAGGAGAAGACTAAATCCTTAGTCTTGCTTTTTCTTAGCTTGGCTTTTCTCTGCCTTCTCCTCCAGTCCCATTAATGGACCTTTCATCTGTTAGTGAAAGAGGCTAGTTCAGCAGGGTGTCTGGAATAGATGTGTATGTGCATGGTTAATTCAGGCCCCATGATTTCCTTTAGTCTGTTTTATCTGGTTCTTTGTCTCTTTGTATGCAAGTCTATGATTAGCATTGAGTTCTTCCCAGAATGCTAGCAATTATCTCACAGGTGGAAGGATTAAGAAAGAGCAGTGAGAATTACACTGGGATTAAATATGAGTGCCTTTGGAGTGTGTTTGTGGATGTGCTTTTTTTTCTTTCTCTCTATGAGCAAAGAGAAAAAAGAGAGACTCCAGCTCAGCCTTCAGGTCTCTCTAGGGAAGAAAGTAATACCCCTGAATATGGAAAAATAGCATCTCAGCTTGGGAGGAGGTCATGCTGAGAAAGGAAAGGTAATGTTAAGGCACAAAATTTAGAGTCCTCAGTTCAATTCTTGGTTGCTCTGGTTTTGCTTCAGGCTGTTTTGATTGCCCACAGTGAAGCTCAGCTTGTCCACATGTGAAATGGAGGCAACGATGCTTACCTGTTTTATGTTGCGTCAAACCAAATTAATTAGTGTGTAAGCGTGCTGGGGTTTTGGGCAGAAAGTATAAGAGAGTAGAATAGGGTGTGATTCTCATGACCCATGCTGTAGGAACGCATTCAGCAGTTGTATCAGATGTTGCTGGTGGTGGGTTATTCCTGTCTGTCTATTCCATCGCTGTGGAGTAAGTGGGAAAAGCAC
The DNA here is from genome assembly GCF_964211825.1 of Aythya ferina. Classification (NCBI taxonomy): domain Eukaryota; kingdom Metazoa; phylum Chordata; class Aves; order Anseriformes; family Anatidae; genus Aythya; species Aythya ferina. The sequence continues at coordinate 38,163,605 of NC_140301.1, read as the reverse complement.
CGTGCTGGTACAAACAGGGGTCTCAGTCCTCTTTTGGGGTGAGAAAAGGAACTGCTCTTTGGGACAGGCAGGCCAAGTGTCCCAGACTTCAGAGGAGCAAGCAGAGGAGTTTGCATGCTGGGCCGTACTGTACCTCATCTGCAGGCTGGCCTGTGCTTGTATGGGGCCTGGCAGATGTCACTCTGGTGGGAGCGTGGACTTGGGGCTGCAGCCCTGGGCAGGGAATTCACCTTCAGCCCTGGCCTTCACATTTCCTGTCTCCAGTATATCTTGAATTTGCAGTGTGAGAGGCTGTGGCTTAGTGCAGAGAAAGCAAGCAGAATCCTAGAATCACAGAATATCCCAAGTTGGAAGGGACCCACAAAGATCGAGTCCAGCTCACAGCTCCACAAAGGACCACCCAAAACATCAGACCATGTGTATGGGAGCATTGTCCAATTGCTTCTTGAACTCTGGCAGGCTCGGTGCCATGACCACTGACCTGGGGACCTCGTCCCAGTGCCCAAGCACCCTCTGGGTCAGACCCTTTCCCTAGCCCCCAGCCTGACCCTCCCCTGTCCCAGCTCCATGCCGTCCCCTCGGGTCCTGTCGCTGTCCCCAGAGAGCAGAGCTCAGCGCCTGCCCCTCCGCTCCCCTGTGAGGGAGCTGCAGGCTGCCATGAGGCCTCCCCTCAGCCTGCTCTGCTCTGGGCTGAACAAACCAAGGGACCTCAGCTGCTCCTCAGACATCTTCCACTCCAGACCCTTCACCATCTTTGTAGCCCTCCTTTGGACACTCTCTAACAGCTTCCTATCTTTCTAATACTGTGGTGCTCCAAACTGCACACAGTGCTGGAGGTGAGGCCGCAGCAGAGCAGAGGGGCACAATCCTTTCCCTCGCCCGGGTGGCAGTGCTGGGCCTGAGGCACCCCAGGGTGCAGCTGGCCCTCCTGGCTGCCAGGGCACACTGCTGGCTCATGGGCAGCTGCTGCTGACCAGAACCCCCAGATCCCTTTCCACAGGATTGTGCTCTATCGAGTCCACACAATGAATTTGGATGGAGTTATTGCATGAGCATTCCCACATGCTTTTTGGAGCTCTTCTGCTATTTGTTCCTTACTCCTTCACATAAATCAGTTAACTGTAAACCTTTTCCACTTATAGTGTGGGTCTATTGGCTTTGACTGGAGTGTGTTTGGCTGATTGGGCATCTTGGGGATAGGAGCAGAGAGTCCCCAGAGCTTTGGCTATATATAATATGTATTGTGGAAGTTATAAATAACAATTTTCCATGAGGATTTCAATATCCTTATACTACTGTTCCATAATGATTGCCTCAGCCTCTGTTCTCTTTCCATCTGGTGATCATTATTTGCCGTTTTATTTTTGATTCTGATTTTATTCTTAGTACATCAGGTTGTTTTCCTTGTTTGTGTTGATGGATAGCTGTGATTCAAAAATCTATTTTCTTCTGAGTATATTTTTATCAGAGTAACCCTCAGTAGCTTTCCATCTCAAATATCTATGCCAAACACTTTTTAAAGTGTCTGCTTACGTTACCCTTCTTGAGTGGATTGCCTCACAGCTCCACCACACACCTTGAGTTTGACATGTTTGACTTTCCATCACCAGTAACGCAGCTCTGGGTCCCTCTGCACCCCAATCTAGGGCACTGTTGCCATTCCACTGCCAGGCCTCACAGTGAGGCTGGCACACTTCCCTCCAGCACCGAGAACTTGGTGGCACAGCCAAGCTAGAAACAAGACACACTGGTAAAACTGTGAATAGGAGGCATTGTGTAGTCACTCAGAGCATTAGGTATTTCCTGCTTAATGGAAGAAGGTAGTGAAGAGCAAAGCAAAATTTTCTTGTATAGCATTTTCTTAGTCTTTCACAGGCAAATTATATTTAAAAAGTCCCTGCTGCAGATGAAACACTGGCTTGCCAACGAACGGAGATATTAACTTTCATTGTACATGGAGGTTTCACTTTGTTAACAGACTGCTTTAGAGAAAGGGAGGAAACACTGGAAGAACAAGACCAATTCAAGAGTCTCTCATTACAAGATTATCTGTCCTTTTACTGAGCTGCCTATTTATTACATGGCAGGGCTCTAGTTACAGGCCAGTGATTGCCTGGGTTCGGGTGTTTACCTGGTGGCTTCTGGGATGCCACATGAACAGCTGTAAATAGAGCCAGTTATTCAATCCACTCATAAAGAGGTTAGGTTGTCGGTCCCCAGGCTTCACGGGTACAATGACAGAACCAAAGCAGGCAGCAAGCTGTCCTGCCAGCTGACAGAGCTCTCTGCTGCTGGTATTACTGCTGCTGACAGAAAGATTTAGAAATATTAATATGAATTTTTGACGGGTAAAACAAACGGGACTGGGGACAGTTGGCACAGTGGGGATGGGGCAGGGAGATTCAGAGTCTCATTTTTAATCCATTCAGCATACCCCTTACTGTCAGGTGTTGGCATTGCAGGCTGCTCAGGGAGGGAAAATACCAGTTCCTCTTGCTCTATTGCGGGACCGTAGGTATTCGTACTCCTCCCTTTCCAACCTCTTTTGCCTACCCTGCTGGTATTACTTCAAAGCATGAGCTTGCATAAGCATAAGTCCACCTCTCCTATTATATTTTCTGGTGTGTGAGACCCTGAAGCCCCCAAGATCTCTTTGTGCTGTATAGGATGATGTGGGAAGGGACAGCCCCTGCTCAGAAGAGTTCATGCTGTTAATGTTAGTTGCAATGCCAAAAATTAATATAACAGATAGAGGCATTTGTGAAGAGCAGCAATAAAATAGATTAGTATTTAGGTAAAAAATCTTGCAAAATGATAGCAAAAATAGACATACATACAAGAATGAAATATATAAAAATTATCCAAATCCACAGGCCCATCAGTCTGTTGTTCTGTGAGGCAGCCAAACCTTTCTGGGTTTGTCTAATAGTTGTGATTGCTTGTTTGTATGCCTCAACTATATTATCAACAGTGTAACCATTATAACATAACCTCTGGTCCTCATCTGCTCTTGTTTCTTCTGGTTCTGCATATTATGCTGAGGAGAATAAAAAGCTCTGGCAGCTTTAAAACAGTTAGATTCTGAATACAGCTAAATTGTAATCCCTCCCCTAACACTTCCATGAATTAACTTTCAAACCATTTCTTAAAAGCCTTATCAGCCTCTAATAAAATAATGGAAGCAATATTAAGAAAAATGAATCTATAACTATACAGGGTAACAGAACCATGAACAATAATCAGCGGCATTTAATAAACAAAATTCATAGCTGGCATTTGATTACTTTTGGACTGAGTTACAAAATTAATGGATGAAAGCAAGACAGTGGTTGTGATATATCTAGACTTCAATGAGTTATTTGACAAAAAGCCCTATATAATCGTGCTTGGAAAAGAAAAAACAATTAAAATTTGGCTTTCATATGAAATGTTTTCTAAAATAAATTAGCAATACAAAATGCAACAGCATTTTCATGAACTGGGAAGGCTAGACAAATTGGAAGTTACTCTCATTTCTGCCTAGTGCTTTTCTTGGTGATCACAAAAGGGGGAAGAAATGACATATTAATGAAATGTGTAGATTTGACTAGAATGAGAAGAATTGCAATCATCAGTGTGGATAGAAAACAGCATAAATGTCGTGTAAGTGCCGTGACATCCTTCATAAAGCAGTAGGTGGATAATTCATCTGTAAAGAGATCTGATAAGCTGTACCTAGACTAAACTGTTAAGGGCCTTAAATACAGTAGGGTGGAGATATGTCAAACAGTTTGTAAGAATTTTGAAAGGCTTGATGATTAAAATCGTACGAGGCTTGATTATGAGGGAACAGTGAAAGACCTAGTATGTACAGCTAAACTTAACACTGAGAAAGTGGCAAGATATGAATGAAAGCCATCACCTAGAGCACCTAGAGAGCATAAATGTAAAGTTGAAAAATTTTATCCCAGTATCGTCTCAGGAGAATTAACTGTAAGGGGTGCCACTCAGTTGTAAAATGGTGTTTTAGGTCCTGTATCAAGAATGATTTTAACAATGAGAACTATAACTTCAGCTTATAGAGCAATCTTCCAAGTGAAAAGATTGAAGCCACTGAGTTTTTGACAATTAGATTAAAAAACAAAACAAAACAACAACAACAAAAAAAACAACCACCACAATTGTAGTTCTTATTCTTGAGAGCCAGACTTTCTCTTCCCCATCTAGTGGATGAGACAGCGACTTACAGGTGCACTACTTCAGTTTTTTCCCTTCTTCAGAGCTCAAATGTACCATACTAAAGAGATGTACCCTTCATTTTCCTGAGCATCTTTGTCTGCTCCACAGTGAAATCCTGTGTGTGTTGCACTTGTTGATGTCTGTATCTCTGTGGGAGCAATAAACTGTTGTTGTATATAAAAATAGCCCACCAAATGCAAACAGAATGTTTTCATAAAGGAAACTGGATGCTTTGCCATAACTGCATTAGTTCTAATGCACTACCAGTTCTCTTTTTTCTTTATCCATGTGTTAATTTTGTTCTTCAGTCTCCCCATCCCTTCTAGCTTAATTACCCTCCCCAGACTAGAGGCTGCTGCTGCCTTTTGGCTTCATTACCAGCTTTCATTTTCATTAAGAACCTTGCGCTAATGGACTGTTATAAAACACAGTCATCACTGGCAGGTGTTGCCAAATGACTCTCAGCATGATGGCATTTCTGTGCAATGGAGCAAACAGTCTGGACATTGGATTTGTGGAGCGTCCAAGGGCTTGGGATAGAAGGCAAAGAGAGAAAAGTTTGGTGGATCAGTACAAAGAAACCCTCAAATGTTCACGTGAATAATGATGAAAAAAAAGCACAAAGAGCAAGTGGGTTCATTCTGAGACCTCCAATAGTGCCAGCATCTGCATCTGCTCAGGTTGCAAACATCACAGAAGAGCTTCTCAAACAGTTTTGTAGTAGTGGTGGAGCCCATTATCATAAAGTACTAATCCTTACAGCCTTACAGTTTAGAAGAGAATGAAAGCATATATACTATCTCATTGACTGAGTGAAACCATATATCAAAATAAACTTTCTGACTCGTGTCATCTAACACTAGTAGTGAGAATGCAGATTTCTGCTGCAGAGATATCTGTCATAGTTGTCTGTGTGTGCCCTCTGAACCGTTTAGTGATGTTGGAACAAATGTTCATCAGGAAAGTGCAAGGACTTCCTTTATTGTCCTTCAAGGAGCTGATTGTCCCAGTCAAAATAACTAAAGGCATGTCCCAAAAGAAATACTGCCAGATTTTGACTCTTAAGAGGGGAAGAAGAGTGTCTCAGCATTGAAGAATTATTCTTTATTGATTTAAATTCTCTCAACTTTGTTACTGTCTTCCAAAAGACCAGAAAAGCTCCCCAGTTATGTACGAAAGCAAACACTGAGCAGAGGGACATGATGGCTCTACTTGCGGATAGGCAAACGGTCTGCTTTGCATATTCTTTCCTGGCTTCTTTTGGATTTGATTATATTTTCCATTTGTGCTCTTCTTTCCCTTCTCACCCAACACAGGTTTTGTGTCTCCTTTGTGATCTATCTATGCTTTAGCAGCTAGTGACAGGGTGGCATCACTTGCTGAGAAGCAGTGACTTTTCTTCTCTCAATTCTTTTCATTGCTTTCTCAAGGCACTGCTCCCCTGCAGTAAGAAGTCTCATTTGCAGATGGGCCAATCTCACAGGGTAGGCAAGGAACGCTTTATCTGGCTGACTGCAGGCTATGTGTTTTGGCTGAGACTAAGAAGGTGTGCTTTCCTCTAATTCTTGACCTTTTAGCAGTCCTTGGGACACTTTTAAGAAAGAATGGCTTTTCACAGACCAGTGCAGTTAGCGTCCAGCTGTTGCTGAAGAAGGAGGGAGTCATCCATACTGACACGTACCGCAGGGCTGCATCAACTAGCTCTTATTTAAGCAGAACTTTTAATGATTGTGCGCCAGATGGGATTGTTGTACTGCTTTCTATGCCCCACCGTTCTCTCCTTCAAGGGATGATCTCAGAAAATACCTTCCAGAATGAGGGAAAATGTGTTTCACTGGGGGGGCTGGAGCAGTGGCAGGAGGGAGAAGACCTTCTCTGGGCAGTGGGGCTGGCAGAAGAGGACGTCAGTAGCCCAACAGACTGCAGCACAGCATGGCCATGGCAGACTACTGGCAGGAGCAAACAAAGAGCCAGGTCCGAGAGGTGATGGAAGGATAGGCTTTCCCCCAGAAACCCTGTTAGAGCTGTGCAGGGTGTGCTGCAGCCAGAAGATTGCTGAACTGTGTGTTGAAACAGGGCAGAGAAGAAGCCCCCCAGCAAAGGCAAGGTGGGTAACTTGAAACTTTTTAATAATCTACTGTATGTCATTGCTTTAATTTTCTCCATTCCCCAAAATTTAATAGTCCTAATGCAAGTTTTAAAACAGCTTGGTTCTGAGTATAAAACATCTGTAGTTCTGCTCACTGCTGCGTGAGCCTTTAAGCCCTGATCACGTCAGGGTCCCATAATAACTCCAAGGAGGCTTCTGACTGAGAGCAGCGTGTGCGTGCTGGCATGTACCACCTGCGTGCCATCCCAGCAGGTGAGGATATTTGACCACGGGCTCTGCTGGTCTTCTGTGACTCTGGCTCTTTGCAACACTGAATAACACCAGAAACTTTCTGTTCACCTGAGCTCCCCTGTGGAGGTACAGCTGGTGGACTTCCCTTCTGCCTTTAACCCCGTCTGACATTAACTCCGTGTCATCATTTTATAGGCTTAAGTGGCTGCAGCCAAAGACTCATTTTCCATCTTTTCTTTAAGTAAATCTTACAGGAAACTTTAGTGTTTTAGAATAAGGGAAAATTACTCCTAGTTAAAGGAATTTGTAAGCAGGTATAAATCTCTCTTCCCTTTTCTCCCGTAATTCTTTCTAGGTCACACAGTGGAGCTTTGCCAGTACATGCTTAACTCTGACCCCGTGTTTCTTCAGTGTCTTTTCCTTGTACTTGCATAAATGTTGTGTATATCTGGAGGATTCCAGTCTAAAGTGATCAAAGTTAAATGTGTGAAGAAACTGGAGCTCAAATCTCTTCAAAGTGGATTAGGCTAAATAATGAGAATACATCGCTGGAAAATAATCTTACAGTGAACAGCAGGCAGCATGGGGCACAATATAAGGTGCTGTAACCTGATAAATCATAGGGAAAGGTGTTAAAGAGCATCCTAGTGGCGAGTGTTATTTATTAACACTGTTGTTTTTATGTTCCATCATTTTTTTCTGTGTTTTTGTTATTCATCTGTCAGGCTCATGTGCTAGGAAGAGTTTTGTGGTAGGAAGGTTTCTCAGTACATGAGTTCTTTCTCCTAAGTGTGTCCCTTCTATTGTGTTTGAGCTGAAATTGTATGAAGGTGTGAGGCCAGAACTCCTTGCTCTGTCAGTGGCACCTCCCCTCTGTGAGTCACATTTCTTTGCCAGTATTGATTGTGTTCCCACAATTGCTGTGTGGGTTAGGGAATGACTAGTGCCTCGTCTTCAAAGGGGAGGAGGATGAAGAGGGTCCCTTATGGAATTAGAAACACAGGAGGGAATGAAACCCAGACACTCTTGCCTATTTGGGGGCATTAATTGTAAGCAGACTCTGAGATTTCACTATTCATCAAGAATGGGGCAGAATTTGGTCTAATAGGTTGAAAAAAGCCCTATGATGGGTAGAGCTATTATCTTCCTCCAGAAGGTGATTTACTTGTTATTGCTGGGCTGTGAGTCAGCCCTTTCTTTCTGAAGGGATAAATCATTCCTAGCAGAGTAAATGTCGCATGTAGATGTATCAGTGATTCCAGAAAAAGTTGCCCTTTAACAGCTTCCTGGTAACATTTCCCTTGCTGTGCTTGGGTAAATGCAGTGACAGAATAAAGGGAGCATCTATCCCCTTCTTCAGCCCCTCTTCATCACAGCCTGTCATTGCCACCTCGGGGCCGCGGTGTCCTAAAGGGAATGACTCAGACCACTGGCAGAGCGGATAATGCCACCCCGAGAGGAGCTTGGGCAGCGTGTAAATCTCAGGCCTTGGGACAGGAGCTGACTGGGACCTCAGTGCGTAATCACAGAGGCCGTGCTCCGTGGTGGAGCGCGTTGAGGCAACTTTCTTGGAGTTCAGGGGACTTGTGCTAATTCATGCCAAAGGAGAATCTGCTTGACAGATGAATGGAGCAGGGGCAGGTAGTGCAGGGAGGGTGGGAAGGTCACGGTGTGGAAGGCCATAAGTACTGATGAATTGGTTGGTACTTAAGTTTAGGGTTGTGAGCCCACAGAGAAATCGTCTGCTTCAACATTCTTGCCTATACCGTCCTCATCACCGTAATAATGTCTGATCTCTTTATGGCAGCAGGCTTACACAGAAGAATCTGGCTAGACTAGGGAACAGAAATGGGATCTTTACCCTTTGTCATGTAGGCCATCACTACAACTGTAGTTACTGCTGGCATTGATTGCGCTTTCCATCCAACTGCTCTTTAGTGACCTCTGCAAAGTGAAGAGGTGAATTTTAGCCCTGCTGTGAACAAGAAGGGGTAGGTGTCCTCCTCATAAGGCTTTGCTTTCTTCTCTGTGGTAACTTCAGAGAAGCTCCAGAACTGCATAGTTGACCATTTCTCCTTCTATTTAGCTCTCTTGGAGAAGTCAAGGGTTGGCCCGTGAAATAGAGGCAACTTCCAGCTTGAAGAAACCACATCAAACCTTTCGTCTGAAATCTTTAAACAATGAACATTGCATTAAGAAGAAGGATCTGTTGATGACTTGTGTATGTATGTGAACAGGTGCTACAGGGCTGGAATTGCTGTAGGACTCGGACGTTGATCTGTACGCAGGCATCGGTCTGTCTCTCACGGCACAGACCAAAGCTGGGTCACACGAGGCTTTAGAGTGTTTTAAGTGTGGTACAGCCAAAGGTAGTGGAGATGTTAACTTAGCAGCATGCTTAATGAGATTGATCATCAGAAGGCTTTTTCAGGGAGAAATGAGGAGAATTCAGAATGGTGACAAAATGCTCCCAAATTGCTGTTTAGAGAAGAGAGACTCTCCTGATTTACTGTCTGGAGAAAAAAGGCTTCCCGTGAGTGTCAGTGCTGCCACACAGCCCTTCAGATAACAAAAGTGTTGTAAGAGAATAGAAGTAGTTGCTGGAATTTATTGTCTTACTGTACCTTAGGGTCCAAAAATGGGAGAAAATCTGTAGTTGTGATATTAAACACCTTTCCTAGCAGCAAATACAGTTTGGTGCCAAAGAGCTGCAGGCTTAGCAACTGGGAAAATAACTGGAATGCAAAGATGTCTTGTAGTCAGATGTCCCAAAGTACCCCTGTTTGAGCCCCACCAGGCAGACCCTACAAGAAGTGGGAGTGATGTTGCAGCTGAATTAGTGAGTCCTGAGTCTTTGTTTCTTCTGCTGATAGATCTCAGACATTCCTCTTCTTTGGACAGTCCTGGAACTGCTCCCACAAAAGTGCTTTTTGACCAGCTCCTGGACTTGAAACAGCATGAAGTGGTTCAATTTCCTGTTCCCCTTCACCACGATTTAACTCTACCTGTTTTATTTTATTACTCAAAACTTTTCAGAGTAGAGGTGGTATGAAAGAGAGAACAGAAAGTTTTGCTGTATTGATAAAATCTTATACACCGTCTCCTCTTTATGTTCTCTTTGGTAAGAATCCAGGAAAGAGCAGAAGTATTTAATAAGTAAGCTAGATACAAAACTAAGTTTGTAAAGAGAACTGTGAATCATAGGAGTTAAAGATCTGTGGAAGCGCCTCATCCATCTCCCTGCCAGTGCACTTCTGCTTTGTACAGCATAAAGTGAAAATAGTACTCTCCTTGTAATGCCGTTTGTATTGGTATAGTTATCGTATGGAGAAGAAATGAGTGTGTGTGAGTGTGTGTGTGTGCGTGCACGGGTTGGCAGTTGGCTCATTTGGTGCTTGAGTATTCACTGGCAATTGCCAACATTGTTCCTCATTTTATTAGCTTTTTCCAAGTACTTCCATTTTTACTTAGGGCAGCAGGGTTTATGGCAGCAATATTTCTCACAGTGTCAGAGATAAAATATCAGGCTAATAACAGAGTCTCTGGTAATGTAAATTGCAAAGGGGAGACGATCTCGTTTTGAGGAAGTCCTGCCTGGGAAGGTTAAGTCTCCTGTTTGAGAGGCAGTCTGTGGAATTTGGTATGCTTCATGCTCTCTAGGAAGATAAATGATGTCTTAAGTGATGGGAGGTGGGGGGAGATCCAATTTCAGTTACTGCTTTCCCTGGTGGATAATAACTCAGGCTCTTTTACCGAGGGCCTCATCCTGAGAGGAGATAAGCACCCACGGCTCCACCAGTGTCAGAAAGGGTTTGGAGTGCTGAACAGACCCCTGCAAAAAATGCTTTCCAAACAGGCTTTCCCCTGTGGAAGTGGGGTAGGGAAAGGAAACAAGGACAAAATTGTTCTCCCTTGCCCCCTTCCTTTCCCCTTTTATTCCCTCTAAAAAGATTTTTTGCAAGATGAAGAAAAGTTCCTGCCTTTCGCCTCATGCAGTGCTAGATATCCCAAAGTGAAACTAAGCAGGGAAAGAGGTGGTAATACATTTTTTTTTTTTTTTTTCTGGGGTAAAAGGCACTGGTACTACCCTAAAGTTATGCCAGTCCCCCAGTATAACTTAGAGCTAGGCTGCAGAACAAAATTTCTTTCAAGAAATGTAAGTCTGGGTTTGTTTCTGCTAGAACATCTGAGTGTTTTGCCCTACACCTTGCTTGGTTTGTTCCAAGGTCTTGTAACTTGACTTCTCTGAACACCTCCTTAGGATAATGCCTACGTCCGTAAGGTTGCATGAATATACAGCACACAGTACCTAGCATGCACTTTGTGTGTGCACATATTCTAGGGTGATTGTAGGAGCTGCTGTCAGTCACACCAATGTCAGAATCAGAAAATGTGGAGCCTGAATTTGATATTTAATGAAAAGCGGGGCATGAGGAGAAAACAAAACAAAACAAAACAAAAAAAGAAACGGGCAGTGTATCTTAGAGTAGCACAGAAGTAATTACAAGCTGGTGGGCTGGGTACCTTTGTTTGGAAGAAACACCAAGTTTGAGAGAGAGAAGAAGGTACAATCAATTGCATAAGGCAGGCTGAAGTGAAATCTACCTCATCTTGGCAGGAGTTCAGGCTCTGAGTTTTTAGAACATTAAAACAATGATGAAATTAGGCCACTGATTCTACTAATTCAGCCTTGATCAGCTTCCCCACTTCTAGTAACAATTAAATGCTTATCTCTTTCCTTTACATGCATTAAATTAATCAGCCATGAGCTAAAAATAATACAGTGCTTAGACTGAGACCCACCACATTTTCCTGGTATCTTGGGCCTCTGCTGGCTCAGTATGTGTTCAGAGAACTGAGAATATCTGTGGAAAAAAACACAGTATAGTGTTTCTTAGAACAAATATAACATTATAGTACTCAGTTGTGCCACACTGGTGAGAGGTCACTGGCAGAGGAGGGATGTTGTGGCACAATATTCAGCATGATGATGGTGATGTATGTTTTACCAATGGTTATGTGTTAAGCTAGGTACTAGCCATCTGCTCAGTAAGAAACAATCCTTGAACTAAGAACTGTAAAGCCACAGAGCAAATAGAGATTGGAAGAGGAGAAAGACAGGTCATTAGGAGATCTAGAAAAGGAAGGAGGTCCAAATGGTCTGTTCTAGAGCGTATCCCCATTGCTTGATGAGCTTTTGTCTGTGGACCACTGAAAAAAAAACAAAAACACAAACCCAACACCAAAAACCTTCTGCTGAATTCTAGCAGATTTGAGAGTACATGTATTTCAGGATTTTTTTTTTTTCTGAGGTATAGCTGTATGTTCTGGTGTACTGTACAGCCATTCCCTTCTTAATCTGAGTCATCTGGATGTGAAGATTTTCTCCAATGTTTTAGGATAGAGGACTTGACACTTGGTGCTCAGGAGCTGCATAGTTGAATATGACTTTGTAGTGGCACACAACACGTGAATTAAGGTGACCACACTTCTTTTATTCTTTTTTTATTTTATTTTTGTCCAGAACTAACTTCCATCTAGTCAGCTCTAAGCATGCACAGAGGCAGTTTACAATTGCCTGCTGCTGGCCAGATGGATGTGCCCTTAGTTCCTAGTGGTTTTGTCCCTCCTGGCAAGGCCATAGTTTGAGAGACAGCTAAGGTGTCTTTCGGTTGTAGGTCTTAGAATCAGATATTTCTGAGTTATCATAATGCTAGATCCGTTATTTCTACTTCTTATATAGCTTTGGGTATGTCTCAATCACCCCTTTTTTTTTTTTTTTTTTTTTTTTTTTTTTTTTTTTTTGCCGGTAAGATGGGACTAGAAATACACTTGGGGATGCTTTCAGTATTAATTTGCTTCTAAAAAGCCCTATGCAAAGCTGTGAAGATCTATACATAAAAAGAATAGTAAGCAAATTGTTTCCCTGGTGAAGCATGTTGGTGCTTCAAAACTTCAAAACACCCTGGTGTTTTGAAGCACCTTGTTGGTTTTAAATGATAATACGTGTTATCACTCCTTGTCATCCTGCTCCCGAAGAAGAACCAGCACTAGAAATTCAGGAGGTGAAATATTGCAGTTAAGATGCATCAAAATACTGTTGTGATATCCAAGCCTGGAGTAGCCCTGAAAGCTGCGGGTCAGATCACAGAGCCTCTGCAGAGATAAGCATGGAGCTCAAGAGCAGAGCAGAAAGAGGCCATGTCCACAAAGGCTCAGCATTTTATTTACTGCAAAGAAACAGAGCTTTGTCTTTACGCAGCACACAGACTTCTGCCATGCGTCTGAGTCAGGCTTGGATTTTCCTCACCCCTCTTCATGATGTCAGTGTAGTCTATCTCATTTGAATTTGTTTTGGAAAGCCTTCAAAGTCATAAATAGTTCAGGAACCACCTACCATAACTTTGGATGCTATAAAATTAATGACAGAGATAAAAACGTGCTACAAAGAAGTGTAGAAGTGTACTGCATAGGGGTGTGTGTCAAGGAAGCTTACCCAGTTCATCTGCCTTTGTGATACTAGCCTTTCAAGTTTAGGTGCCTTACATCACTAGTAAGGGGCAGATTTGCTTAGTGCTTTACCTGGTGATAGGGAAGAACACTTCCTTAAGCAGTGTGCTGCTCTCTGTGCTCCCAGGCCAGGGTGGCAGTCTGCCGTGGCCTCCATCTGTGAAATGTGGAGTAGAGCTGATAGAATTGCTCTTGGAAGGAGAGCAAGCTCGGTCTCTGAGTTTTTGAGGGCACACAAAATGGTAAGCAGTGCTGTTCTCCATATGAAACATCTCTAGGTCTGCTGGAAGTGCCAGATGAAGAGTGGATTTGTGTGCAATGAAGTTGGGTTTGAAGATAAGAGAAATCCCAAATGATAAATCTGGGAGCCGGACAGGGCTGGAGGGCGTGAGTTAATGTTTGGCACAAAACCCCATTTGCTAATGGTACCCTGGCTCCATCACTGGGTGAGAACAAGGACGTTACCACGAGGTACGGGTGATTGATTGCCTCAGAGCGTACATGTAGCACGAGCAGTAATGTGATATAGGGTGCACATTACAAGCAATTACAATATGAATAAGTTATCAATGGAAGGAGGTAGAGGACTGGAAAGCAGCTTTATTAACCCCCTGCAGTTATGTTGAAGAAGTTTGTGTGTTGCTGTGAATTACAATCATGGTGACAAATGCCAGTGCCCAGAGAGTTTCTGATCACAGCCTCTCCAGCAGGCAGTGTTCGAGCATAATAATTTAGAGCAACAATCCATATATATTCAAAATAAAAGGAATGAGGAAGATGGTGTGTAAAACCCTGAGAATTTGCTCACTGGTGAACAAACCTGGTGATAAAATCTGCTCCGGGTTTTCTTACTGGGTTCTTTGGCTTTACTGCCTCATGAAACAAAAAGACCTGAAGTTCCTGGTGTTGACCCTTCTTGTGCTGTGGTGTGGTCTATTATTTCCAACTAAGCTGAAAACACAGGGGTAAAAGCCTGGGGGAAAAGTTTAGTGACAAAATGTTGGTCCAGGTCAGTGTCACGTCTTCAGGAGGAAGAACAGGGAAGGCACCGAGTGGTACGTGACAGTGTCATTATGGCTTTACACCAACTTCATGCCTCCAGTTGTTGGAACATCTCATGCAATGAGAGGTGCAAGCCTGCTCATGTGTAACTTAGATCTGCCTACTTGCAGCTGCTCTTCGGGTGGCCTGCTAACTGTGGTTCCACCCAGGAGCCGTGTCCCATCTCTTCATCTCTCCCTTCTGTGGCGTATCACACACTACAGCCTGCGGAAGGGCAGCATTTCTATCCCCCAGGCCTCCTGTCCCCACCTTTTCCTCTGTGTGCAGTGGGAAGTTCATAGAGGGGCTACATAAAGTAGAGGTGATTGGAATATTCTGCAAAATATATTTTTGAAAAAATTCTTTAATGAAAATCAATTTCTCTCAGGGGCAGTGGAACCTGAAAAAAAATATCTGTTAGCAGTATACATTTAAATGCTTAATTTCATTTTTCTATTAGCCACCTGCAAAGCCACCTGATATATTTCAGTGATCAAAACACTTAAATAAAGTAAGGCCAGAAAAATTACTACTTTTTTTTTTTTTTTTTTTTTTTTTTTTTTTTTTCCCAAAATCTGCCCCAAGACCAAGGGCAGAATCTGTCCTGGTGATTTGTTAGGCATTTTCCTTCTCCAAGTTTACTCAGAACTAATGCCCAGCATTGCTGCTAAATGTACCATATAACTGGTGGCTAAATATTTCAAATGAACACATTTTCACTTAAAACCATGAAAAATCCAGTGGTATTTTTCATACGTCTTGGAGTTTTCTACCCCCAGAGTCTTAATTAATTTCTAACTCAGGTGATTCAATTGCTGTTCTTCTTTTCCCCTACTGTTTCAATTGATTACAATTCAGTCTTTACACCCGTCTTAAATATTCTGCAGCATGCTTTTAAGCAGTCTCTGCTCTGTAGCAGAAGTGGCTGCACATCGGTGATGGGAGCAGTGATTTAAGAGTTTGTAAATAAAATGCTTGGAGATCCCTGGTGTTGAAGTTGATAGGTAAATGTAGTGCTGTGTAATTATTGTTTGGTAACAAGAGCCTTATTAAGATTATCTAAGTTTAGACTTGTTTCTGCCTGTTTCCCTGGGTTTCTTGTATCCGTGTTTCTCTCTTTGGCATCCTAAGCTGTTGTGTTTGCAAAGAGCGTACATGACAACCTTTAATGGCTGCTTTATTTAGTTTGTAAAATGATATATTTAGATTCATTTGGAAGTCATCCCCCCCTCCCCCAGTCTAAAGGGAGAAGCTAAGGAAATATCTTCTTTATTTTCCTATTTTTCTTCTACAATCACCAAGTGTTCCTAGCAGGGAAATTGAGGCTTTTATTCATACCAACATAAGAAGATTTTTCTTCAGATTATGGCCTTTTAAATAATAACATACATCTTGGAACAGAAGGATTGTATCTCAGTTTCCCCTTCTGCAAAAGAGGCTACCTTATAGGAATACTTATATTTGTTATTATAATGTTGTATCTACAATATTACAGGTGTGCAAGCTACTTTTCTTGCAATTAAAAAACAAACAAACACAATTTGGTGTCTCAGAGAGTTGTCATCTCATTGAAACTGCATTCAGACAAATCTTACTTGACTTAGGGGAAAGATACTTTGTTTTCATTGAGATTAAGCAGTATGTGTAGAAAACTTGTTTTTAAAAAATAATTTCTTTTTATTTATAAAGAAATAGGCATGGGTTTGGGAGGGGAAGTCTCAAATACTGCCCCCAGCAATGCGCAGAACCAGAGCTGCTCATGCAGAGACCAGACGGCTTTCATGGCTCGTCTCTGTGGCCCTGACTGTCACCCCTGGAGACACCACTGCTGTGGGGCATCTTTTGCAAGTCCAGCGTTGTGTGCATAGCTGTAGATTTGCTGTGTTAAGTTAGAAAACCCTTTTTTAGCTGGAAATTGTTTGAAAGGCCTCCAAGACTCTTGAATAAAGGCCTTACAATGAGGGGAGGTTGCTCTCCTGATGGGCTTGCTTCCCAAAGATGCCAGCTCCAGCCCTGCAGCACGCAATGAGGAGGTGCTGTGATTAGCCCAGCTTTGTGTGCGGTCAGCGTGCGAAGGACAAACCAGCAGCCGATGCATTAACCGAGAACAAGTTCACTCAGATTAAAAAAAGTTAATGAACGTTTTTGAGACATTGAGATCCTATCAGGGACCACCTGCCTGGAATGAGCATTTACCATATGGTGCCTTTGGAAGCTAATATTGATTCTCATTATTTTAAACGATTGCAAACATTGCAGGTGTTTTGTAATAATCTCTATTGTCTAATTAGAACACTCTCAAAAGTAGATCATTCTGCCTGCTAACGAATATTGATTTGAACAGCTGAGTTTGCCTTGTATGAGTGATGGGAGCGTGCTAGCTGACACTTAGCAGTCTCTTTTGCTGACTGATTAATCCAGGAAGAAGAGGCTAGAGCTGGGTGAGTAGATGTCTCGATTCACCCTGAGGTCTTATCAGCGCTGACATCAGTTTTCCAGTCAAGGAAAGCACTGATACGCTTTCAAAACTATTTTCTTTTTTGTCTAATGGGAAACAAAAAAAAAGAAGGAAAAAAAGTGGAAGCCATTGCAGAGAGGATGAGCCATCACAAAAATCTTTATGTAGGGATGGGATACTTGAGTTTGCACGTTTGTCATTCCTGACACACAGTTATTTCTATTATTGCTGATGTGTAGTCATTTCTTGGAAAGTACCAGGTAAAGCTCATGAGCAAATAGGCCTGGTGAAGGTCACAGAGGATTTGACGGGAGTGCTTTTCTTCCCTTTTGTGCTTGGTAATACTTTTGAAAATGTAGATATAGATAATCAACACAGGCTAAAAGAAAAGCCTAAAGGTGACTGGAGAAACTGGTCTCTATTAACTTTTTTGGTGAAATCCAAGTGGCTAAATGAGAGCTGTTAGGAGTAAATTGGAGAGACTTCTCTCTCTGTTTCCTTGATGTCAGTTTGCTGTCTGTGTTAATGTGGGTAACTTTCTCCCATGAAGAAGATTGTACCTGAATTCCAGCAGGGAGAGAATGTAGGTGCAGGGGCCCTTTGGCTTTTCAGCCTCTTTGGCCCGTAAAGAATTAGAAATGAAGCTCACTTCCATCTTGAAAAGATTTCTGATAAAGGTGGATGTAGATGAACGTTACTGTGCGTGGGCTTCTGAAACTTCAGCATGTAAGTTGAAACCTTAAGTGTCAGGGACAAGTAGATATTCAGGCATCTAAAAGATGAGAGGGAAGGGAGATCACTGGTTATGATCTTTCTTTCTTTACAGGCTCAGGTATTTCACTGATTATTACAGTATCAGAAACCAGTGTTAGCTGTTAGGTAGTTGCTTTTTGAGATCTTGAGATGCAATTCTCCCCACATCTGCTCTGAGAGGCTCATTTTGACAGCATGAGAGAAACACACCAAAAAATGATTGAAGTTCATATTTTTCAGAGCTGCCAAGTGTTGTTCACATGCCTGCTATGATACCTGCACTTCTGATGAGTCTTTCATGGCTTCCTCTGTTTCAGAGAAGATGATGAGGAAAGAACAAGTAATGTACCGCTGCACAGATCAGCATGTTGCCTAGGGTTTGGGGGATTTTCCAGTCTTGTCTCTGCTGCTTTTTATAACTCTGTCTTTACGGAGAAGTATGTATTCCATAGGATCATCAATAGTAACTCAAGTAGTTGCAGTATAAGAGAAATCAATCTCAAAGATGTGGGCTTAAATCTAATAGCGCTACCTGATAAGGGAGAAAATGAAATTACTGCTTCCTTCTTGTTTAGAATAAGTGCTTGACTGTAGTTATATTTTAGTGGTCTTGTTTTCATTAATGGGAACAGTATTAGGCAGTTGGCTAGAGGGAGTATGAAGGACCTGAAGAGCGAGGAAGATTTTTATCTTTGTCCCAGAGACCAGAAGAACCTACCTAAGCTCCAAAAAGGTTAAAACTCAATTTGGTAAATTTACCTTGCCAGACAAAATCCTTATTCTCAATGTGTGTGTCACTGACACATGTAATGGAACAAGTGCTTCATGACACTACTAACACGTTATGGTGTGCTAATATGGTGTATTAACAAACAAACAAAACCCACAACAATAAAACACCAGAGAACCAAACCAAAACTTTAGCTTGAAATGCAGTTCAGATTCTTCCTGAGGCTGAAAGAGAATGAGAATGCTCTTCTGCTATCACTGAGTCTCTGTGTGGATCCTAGCCAAAAAGACTTTTCATTAGTATGTTTTAATTGACTTGCTATAGCAAGTTCAGAGAATTTCCCCTGTTTTAATCAGGACTGTTTTCAGGAAATTCCCAGCCTGATTTCTTCACAGTACAGGGGATTTCAGCTACATAAGCAGAAAAAATGCCCACTTCTTCTCTTTTCTCTTTTGTTGCTTAAAAAATATCTGTCTAGTTTTAGAAAAGGGAAATCGGTGAAGCCAATTCTTGGATAGTCTCTGCATTGTTTTAATGACCATCATGATTCACCTCTTAATTAAAACATGTTACTTGAAAGCGCCAGACCTGGCTCTGTCACTAAGTCCTAAATGATAGCTGTTTCCAAAGTTTGGCAGTAGGGCACCACTTAGGACACATGTAATAGATACTATGTAGGTGAAGAAGCCAGGAGCTGTCTTCTGCCCTAGAGTGGCAATGAGAACATGACCGATAGACTCAGGGGCTGCTGCAATTCTTTCCTTGGGCATGGGAATGATGATAGGTTTTTCTTGTTTTGAGAGCTGGGCATAGGGACCAGCCTGTCCTGGCAGCGTGGCCGGCAGCAAGCCTGGCTCCATACATCTGTGGCTCCATTTCAGTGCAGCTTTGATAGCCACAGACTTTTATGAAACACTCAGCTCAAAGAGGGGAAATTAGTGTCACGGGGACTGTTTTCTTTATGGGAAAGACTCGGTTGGATGGAACAGCCAATAAAGATGTTAATGTATTTTTCCCATGCATAACCCACATATTTCCCTGGATGGGGTCTTTATTTCTGAGGTGAATGGCAGTGTTCTGAGGAACACTTAACACCTAGCTTCCAGGGGACTGGGAAAATGCTTGGTTTTCTGGTAGGAGAGATGTTCCATTTTTAAGATCTAATGATAACTTTTTGGGTTGTGACTCTGGGTGAATAAAGCAGCACTGCTTTCACAGTTAGGAAGATTTCCCCCTGCCTGAGCTGTTAGCCTATTGATATAGCAGTCAGTAACGTCTCTGTAAAGGCTTATGTTCACTTTCACCACTATAGTTTGTCCATCATTATTTTGACCTTGGAATTCATCCTTTTTCTTATTACAGTGTGAATTAAGCACTGCTAAAAGGTGTGTGATTAACTGAAGTGGGTGCAGATTGGTACCCCTGTCTAGACCTGATGGGGAGCCTGGGCCCTGTCCCTGCCAGTTGCATGCTGTCCCTCCTGCAAGGAGCACCAGTTCCAGCCCTAGAACCTAGACGCTGGTGTCCAAACCCAATACTTGTTTCATATGCCTTGTTCGTTTTTGGAGAAAATGGAAAATATCAGACTGTAAAATTGTGCTGAAGTCTTTTCTTGCCTTCCCTATGTACTTGCTGTATGTGCAGTAAGTGATTGCCAAAATTCATGTTCAGTAGCAAATATTGTAGGTCAGGATCGAGGGTCAAAAATAGTGGTGTGTCTGGTTAAGCATGCCAGGGGACCCAGTTTGTGTTGGTTTGTCTCAGCACCCTGCAAAAATGGTGAAACAGCTTGGCTGTGTGCTGCTGGGGCTGAGGGCTGCTGCTAGGCAGGGCTTGAGGCCAACTGGTGGCCCAGGATGACTGCAGTGGGCACGCAGCATGGAAAGGGCTGCTGGAGCTGTGGAAAGGCACTGTCCTGTGCCAAGGAGAGGGTTGGGTCTTACACATCTCTTGACTAAGGCTGCGCTGAAACTCAAAAGGTTATCCTGGGCTGGATGAAATTTGGGGCCTGATGGACTGGGAGTTCGGTGCTGGGATTTTGTTTTTGCCCTTGAGACCAAAGGGGTAGGAGCAGGTGTATCCAAAGCCCTGATGAACCCTAATCAGCCTGATGCACCTGTGGGGCTGGGTTTCTATTTAAGCTCTGCCTTGGGCCCTCATTGATTTTTTGGGCTGCGTTGGAGGAGCATTGCTTTGTGGGGTGCCTGGCTGTGGAGCCCTTGATGCAGACCTCGGCATGAAGGCTGACTGCTTGGCATGGTTTTTGGCCCAGCTTGGTCACTGTGGCAGTGACCAGTAATTGCTGCCTGGCGTCCGAGCCCTGACTGGTGGATCGGCTTCCTAGTTCAACCTTGGACCTGCCTCATTGACATGATACTACCTGGGGACCTGGACTGCTAACTGGACCTTGCTGCTATCTGCAGGTTAGTCTTTCTTGTGCTTGGTTACTGTGGGATAGGCCTCGGTCCTGCTGAGCAGGTTATTCCTCTCAGCTCCTGTCCCCCAGGGAACAGCTGGCTGTTGGTGCTCCCTGGCACTGAGTTAAAATCTACAGGAGTCCTGGATTTCATGTTAAAGTTGTCATCTTTAGTGTTTTGTGGGATTAGGTTGGAACTGTGATTCATAGCAGGTTCAGTATAGGTTTGAGATTTACAGGGCTCTTGTGGGTCAGCTGAAGGTGGTAACCTGCAAGGCTTTTGAAGCGACAAGTATTATTGTGGACTACTGTAATAACCAGAGTAGTGCGCTGGAGGACCTTTTCCACACTGTCACGTAGGATATCTTGAAATTTTTGGCATGAAATGTTCCACAGAGTACAAGCAATTTCTTGTAGTGATTCTCCTGATATTTCTAAGCTTAGGACCCCAGAAACAATCTTCTGGAACAGGTGAGCATGCACAGCCAGGATGCTTGCTAAGCTGCTGTTTTGTTTGTGGAGGGAGCTTTTTAAAAGCGTTTTTAATTTATTTTTGAAAATTTTTATTTTTAGTTCTGCTCGTTTCTTTAGATACTAGACGGGTTTTAATCCTGAGGACAGGAAGTATTGTTAGGCTAGTCAGACTGGGGCTGATGAGCTGTGGCTACAGTTAACTCTGTGAACTGTTGCAGTCTTCAGAGTAGCTAATGCTGAGGTTCAAAGTTCTCCTCCAGCCAGGAATAGCACTGGATTTTGAATGGCTTCCTGGCCTGAAATTAGACTTAAGCCCTGAAAAACCTTTTCCCTCTCATCTGAACTGTGTTGAGTCCTAAAACTGAAAATGTGAAGAAAGCCTTTCCGTCACCCAGTAGTCTTCTGTTCTCCTGCATCTTCTTGGGCAACTGTATTGGGGCATAGTAAGAGGGATATTTGATAGAGTGATGAACAATGGGTACAGAAAGACAGGATGAAATGTGCATCCTTTAAGTGTTGTTTTTGCCCCCCTGACTTTCAAATGATTCTTACTGGTTTTCTTAAGAAAAATGAAGAGCTATTGAAGACCCTCAATAAAGATCTTATTGTAGGGACAAAGTTAATGCAATCTTTTATTTCAAATGAAATGAACTGGATTTTGGTGAATACTTGGTATCTCAGTGATAGGAAATATCTCATCCTGTGCAATTTTTAATTTAAAGTATATTCTCCTGGGGTGTTTCAAAGTGACAAAACTGACCTCAAGAAGTAAGTGTACATAAGGCTAAACTTCTTCCCCGCATAATCTCCTTTAAGGAAATCCTTCTTTCAGTTTTACTAGGAGAGCTTTTTCTTTGCCTTTTTAAGTGTGTATCTGATTATTGGGATCCTTGACTTCTGCTGATCTCTGGGTATTTGCTTTGGTCTTTGGTAATACTTTACTGTGGTAATACTACAGATGATCAAAATTACTCTTTGCTTTATTGGGTTCAGGTGTGACAGTGTACACCTGAATATATTGTGTACTGTATATTGTATACATGTCTGCCATTTGAAGTGTCAAAGGGCTGTTGAAATAGCATAAATGTGGGTAAGAAAGACCTGAGGAATATGCTTGTGCTGGTGATATGTGGTATAGGTCTCCACAGGTCAATTATATTCACACTTTCAAACTTGTGTACCTTCAGAAAGATATCATGACTCCTGAACTCTTGCTGCTCAAGGCATCTGCTAAGCAAAGAAACAATATAGCAACTAGGGAATTGAAATACAGGCTTTGTTTTGCTATTGGTTTGCTATATGACCTTGAGTAAGTTGCTTATCTTTAACTCCTGTGAATTCTATCTCATTAGATAGCAAACTAGAGGGATGGTAGGTGTCCTTTGTGTTTATATTGCACCCATGCCCCGTGAGATGGAGATGACCATGGACAGCTCTAAGAACTACCATGAAACACACAAACCAAATTCAGCAATAGCAAGGAGCTGATAACATCCTCAGTGTCTTGCAATGGAGACCTGTTTTTTGAGGTTCTGGTTATAATAAAACAACTCTTTTCATAAAGACTTATGGTGTTGGATGTAGGCCATACTTGAGCTGTTCACTGTGATAAAAAGCATAAAAGTACATACATGGCTGCTGGATTGGATGGTCCTAGGAGTGAATTTTCTACCTATCTGTGCGTTGGTCTTATTGTTTGAGCTTACCTGGAATAGAAATCTGAGTGGGACAGAGTAAGGGTTCGAGGAGAATGGAGCTGCGCTTGGCTCACCCACAGCAGCTTCAGTGTTTTCCTCCCTGCTACCAGCTGTTTGGCTGACCCTTATGCTGTTAGCTGTACTTGAGTGTCCATCTGGACACATACAGTCTCCCATGGAAACTGCTGAGAAGATCTCACTGCAGTGGAGATGGAGAGCACAGCGAACACATCACCAGTCTTTGCTGCTCACTTAATAGGTGTCAGCAGCCACTTTTTGTCTATTTTTTTTTTACTGCCATTTTATGTACACTAATGTCCGAGACGGCTAGCTAGAAGGGGGAGGACTAATCCTAAGCCTTTCCCAATGGCATCTCCCATTGTTTCCTCCTGGCTCTTGGTTAGAGGGAGATGGGTCATGAATGTGGACTGGAAGACTGGTCTTGTGCCCATGTTAAAGGAAAGTGGTACTAAACAGTTGACTCTTCGATTAATTAGAAGAAGCTCCCCTAACAAGGGAGATCCACTGGAGACACTGTTTTTGTCTGCTTCTCTTTACTCTGCCTTGTGCTGTGTAATTGCTGCAGTGGCAGCCCTTTGTCTGCAGTGAAGAGCCTTTCTGAGGATTAAGGATTGTTTGCTGGTGTCCTGCTCTTCTGCTGTTCTTGTAGAAATGCCTCTCCCCCTCTTCTGAGCAATTCAGTTCTGTAAGTGATAGCTTGCAGGAAGCTTATCTCTAAATACATTCTCTATGCATTGGTGCTGAACCTTTCTGCTCAGGTAGGAGTGGCTTGGTGTACCAGTAATTTTCCTGACTTAGCATTAACGAGCTCTGGTACCTGCTCTGTTCCCTGCACTTTTTGCATTTGTGCCTTTCTCTTGCCTATGCTTAGCTGTTGGCTTTCTTGTACTGAAAAGACTGTTGTGGTGGCTGCCTGGTGCCACATGAGCTCTAAAAAGGCAAGTCTAGATACAGTCTGCATTCTGAATATGGTGTTTTCTGAGTTTGTTTCAGTTTTTTTTTCACCCCAACTATTTTTTTCACCCCAACTATTGCCTTCTTTCTTAATTTCTACAAGCACAGTAACTTTACAACCTGTGACTTGCTCCTATTAGATACACATGTCCAGCATGTTAAAACAAAGCCATGTCCATACAGGACCATTGTGTAGCTAGATCTCTGGACCAGATTATTAAAGCATAGCTCAGTTTCTATGCTAATACACAGTATCTGTTCTTCCCTACTTAGTCTTGTATCTCCTTCTGATGATTTCCCTCCTGTGGTCTTTCAAGAACTGGGATTCATCATATTCTTGGACAAGTGAAAGGACAATTCTCCTTAGCAGAAAGACTTGCTTGTTTGCTCAGTGGGATTTGTAGTAGGTAAGGATTCCAAGTTTAGTAGTCATAGGTAATCAATAAAAAAGTGAATAGAAAGCAAACAAGGGGTTAACTTTATTATGATTTTCTTTAGGAACATTGACTCTCCAAAAAGCTTATGTGAGCAGGCTGTGTGTTGCCTGAATTTGAAATTCAGCAGTGAAATCCCCTTTTCATAGAGGGGCAAAATGATTTGGTTACCTTTTAATGTGCAGAACAACACAGCACAATAGTTAACGCAGATGGAACCTACATTGTGCTTCCTCTTGGAAGATCACTCAAGATAAACACTATTCATTTGGTGATCCAGTTTTTAAAGAATTACAGTGAGCAAGTGGGACAAAGAATGTGCAGGGAATCTGAAAATGAGATAGTCCTCAGCTTCTGCAGAACTGTCTGAATAGGAGTGATAAGAGAAAGGAATGGGATACCTGCCTGTATTCAATTCAAAAAAATAAAAAGGACAAGCTAGCTGTGCTTGATAAAATCAAGACTGGCAGCTTACAGAGCTGGGACAATGTTTGTTGTTTAATGTTTGTAGATTAACAAAACTCATTGTATTTTTGAAATATGCTTGCATTTCAAGTTTGGTTTTGCTTGTGCAGTTGTTTCATTTCTGAATAAAATGGAATCAAGCAGTGAAAAGTTTTAACTTGGTAGCGGCTGTAGAAGGAGGATTGCATGAGGGAGTTATACAGCTGGGAAGACTTTCCTGAGCATCTGCCTTCCTCCAGCCACTTGTAATCCAGTCATGGCTGAAGTTCAGAGCATTTGGGATCTCTTGATAAGTGTGCTCTTCATAGGACTGGAAGTCTTCTGAGAAGCATGTTTGATAGGTTCTTGGGCAGACTTGCATGAGAGTCTTGTAGGCACCAAAGCTATCTTCCCTTTCCTTTTTACTCAGGTCCTGCATTTTGATCACAGTATAGAATTGGAATTTACCTTCCTAGTTAGAAGGTCTTGGTAAATTTCTCAGTGACTTTGAGTGAAGCATGCAGTTGTGGAGAGTGATGGTAGAGTGAGCCTCTGGTATTAGCAAGTAGGAGACTTGGGGAGGAGAGATTTGGTGGAAGAGTGGATAGGGACAGATGCAGAAGTGAAAGAAGAAAACTTGATGGATGGAAAGAGAAATGAAGTGCTAAGGTGAGAGAAGACACTGCATCAAACACATAAAGATACACCATGTGTTGCAGACAAGAAAGGTTGGAATGAAGTGGGGATACAAGTTACACAGGAGTAATTGCACATTTATCAACTAGAAAGCTCAATGTTGGCAAAACTGCATATAATGGTTGGTTTGACTGTAATTTGAAGAGTGACTGAGGGTCACTAGGAGTTAGCTGTGTCAGGTAGAAACTGATCTCAACTAGTGAATATTCTTAGCTTTGGATTATGGTTCAGTGTATGAATGGGACAAAGACTCTGGCTCCCACACCTTGAAGGAAATGTGATTTAAGTACAGCTGGGATTGCATGTGTCAGTGGCCCTTCTGGAGGTGGGAATCCGAAGCATGGAAAAATTAAAGCCAACTGTCAAAAACATCTATAAAGTTGCATCTCCACTGTAGCTCAACCACTGGAGCTGCTTTGGGAGATTTTTGTGCAGTGACCTAGCAACCATAGCTCACTGCAGCTGCTGGATTACTGGTGGTTAATGCCTCTAAGCATCAGGGTTAATGTGGTTCAAGTTGGAAGGACAAAATGAAGCCATTTGAAAGCAGTAAGAATTTAAAATATTGGACTCAGCGACTTGCCTAAGGTCACCAACCAATTCAGAGTTTGGAGCAGAGCACAGAAGTCCCAGCTTGTCCTACTTTGCCTTGGCTACTGTGTGCATTTGCATCTGCACACATTATTCCAAGAGGGAAGGTTTTGGGACTAACAGAACTGGGGCTGATGATGGCCTTGTATTTCCAAAACATTGTTTGTTTCAACCCTTCCGTAGTCATCCTTGGGCATGGAAGTTTATACAGGTGTGATAAAGAAGAGTGCAGACAATGCTCTTTGCTCCTGTCTTGGCCCTTTTGGGATCAAAAAGAAAAAAGTGAGTTGGGAGGAAGAGAATGCAGCCACATCCCAATAAGAAAATAATAGCAACATCAGTTAACAAATGGATATTTAATTCCTGGTGACTTTGAATATTCCAGTTGCCATAACAACATGCTGAGACTGTGGCATATTTTACAGCACACGCATTTAAAGAACTTTATGAGCCATAACCAGAAAATTCCATCAGGATTAAAAGCAAACAAAACTGAAAACACACAGTTATTAGCTTTCTAGCAGCCCACAGCTTATGTAAAACACAGGAAATCGAGGGTATGTGCTCTCTGCTCAGATGGGAGCAGCCCCACTGAAAAGCGCACGGATGTTTTGTCATGCTGGCAATGCTTTTGCCCATAGATAAGTAAGACTTCGGAGGCTGTCTGCCAGAGGGGGACATCTCATTTGTGGGAACCATTGCATCCCTGACTTGTCTCACAGAATGAACAGGGGAGAAAATGTTGGTGATTGCCTAAGCCTGAGTTTTTTTGCTTTCATTCCAATTTGAAATTCTGCTGGTTTGGGTTTAGAGCTTGGGCATGGGACCTCTAACCATCCTACCATCTGCTGGCTGTGGGGCCACAAGGGGAGATACTGCTGTGAGGAGGCCGCCTTGGCACTAAGTTGAGGGATCCCAGCTTTCCTTAGCAGCCACCATCTCCCAGGGAGCAATGATCACTTTCTGTGGTGAGCAGGTCACCTTCATTTCAGCCAGAAGAGCAGCAGTTCACACATCATGTTCTATACTTTGAATCCAGCATTCGCTCCTTTCTTTGCCTAGCACAAGTCTTGCTCCTCATATGTAGATTGATGTAACCTTGCCTTATTGGCTTCACCATCTACAAACTGGGCTGTGGTTTTCCTAACCTTCTGTTGGCAATGGCATCCTTAAAAACAACCAGAGAAGAGCTAACAAAAGGATGCCTGGCTGGGAGTCATTTTTGGAAGAGCATGTCTGCGTGGCTTATGTGGCCAGTGACTGACATAAAAAAGATGCCTTAACGGTCAGCAGTGGGAAAAGCAACACTGAACACCTCAGAAGAAAAGCCTGCTCTGGAGAAGCTTATCTCACACTCTGAAATTACCTCCCTGACTCCCTACTGCCAAAAGATGCTGCTGTTACCTGCTCAGTTACCAAAGCATAGTTTGCTCCCACTCTGTTTCTTTGATGGAATTGTATGGTGTCAGTTCAGAAATCTGTGACACCTGGAGAATATTTGCACAGCACCAAAGAATGAACTTGATACCAAAACAAATAGCACAGAGCAGTCACTGTGTCCCATGTATGTTTGGTCTCTCTCAAGGAATTCCTTCTCAAAACTTTGCTGTGAAGTGATAAAATCATGTTTTTGTAGTGGTATTTAGATTTATCCTTTATGATGTGTGTTTTTTGAAGTTTTCCAGAGGTTCTATTAAGTTTTATTCTGAATTTTATGGGTAAAATGATTGTCTGAATTGTTATTTAATTTGGCTTGCAAAGGAAGATAACTAATACATGGCATTGTTTTACAGTGTGCTCTTGGTCCTCATGTCCCTGCTGCTGCCCTCTTTGTTACATCTATCACAGCTTGTTCTTTCCTTTTCTGGATGTCACCTATGTTGGTGTGGTTCCTGTCTCCCCTGTACACCACTGCCTACCTCCTTCCCCAGTCTCATCATGCCCCACGTGAGGCAGTGGCCTTCCCACCGCCATTGGGAGGCCAAGTCCCAGAATATCGCTGTGCTTGGGCTCCCCTTCCTGGCCCAACAGGAAGCAGTTAGACACGTTTGGGTGGACAAATAACTTCCAGCTAACTTTTCCTTCCTTCAATAATGCATTTTAGGGTTACGTGACCTTGTTTTAAAAAATTTCCACCTATTGCTCTAAGTAGCATAGTGGCTGCAAAGCCTTCCCATGATCTGGTCATTGCTTGAGTGAGAGCAAAAGCCAAACGAGATCTGTTTTATCTGAAACAAATTTCTTGCATTGCTCAAATGTTCCTTGTGCCTTAAAACCATTTCTGATATCATCTCTTTTTAATTTTTTCTCCTGCTTTGTTAGTATGCAGCCCCGTAATGGCATCTTCAGATCTTTAGAGGATTTCAAGATGTAGAACTTAAGAAAGGACCTACAGGATTTAAGTTCCATGCATACTTCCTAGATACTTTTAATCTTCTGAGGGAGCACAAGAGTAATAATAATCCAGTGTAACTTTGGAAGCAAACTTTAAAATTGATTTTTCCCCCCTCTTTCTTTCCCTTGCTAAAGTTAAATAGAGAAGAAGAAAGATAAGAGGAGGTGGGGGGTGAAGCATTTTTCAGGGAAAGCGATCCACTCAGAATATCAAACATCCTGTGCTAGTAGTGGATCTGTGGGGCTATGACCACCATCTCTGTCTTGCTTCGTTTTGCTTTCTATCCATTATTGATCTTTCTTTAGAGGCTCCCTTTTGATGCTGGAAATGGATATTTAGTGCATCTTCAGTTAATAGAATAATTATCCTATTCTCTCCTGCCTAGATCAAAGTAGGAGAGAAATTAAGAACAGAAGGTAGAGATGACATTGTGCTGTTTGGTATAAAACACTTTAAGGAGTGAAAGGGAAGCGTTCAGGTTGCATTCTGTTCACAAATCTCGTTACTGTAAGATCCTTCACTTCTAGGGCACTTGATCAACTCCAATCCAGCTCATTTCACAGCGGCGCTGGGGATATGTACTATTGCATAGTCAAGTCTGACCCATGTTTAAGCAAGTGGTTGGCTGTGAGGAGTTGTGGAATGGTTTGTAAGATCTAAGGGTTAGAGTCCAACTTCAAACAATGCCCAAAGTATCTCTGTGGTTATCATCTAAAGCCTTATGACCGATCAGAAATGGATCATGTGTGTATGAAAGCACATGGGTGTTGAATGGACTCTCTGATTTACTGGCTACTGTCCTGAGCTCCTTGCTGTTTTTTTTCCCCTGTGGTATCAGAGCATGTGCTGATACCTGGGCAAGGTGGTGACATTTGCAGATGTTCGGCAGACACCAGCCCAGCAGCGTTGCCCTAGGGAGGTTGTGGGGAGGGGAGCTAATGGCATCCAGTGAGCAGTGGTGGGCTGGGAGAAGGGAGTCTTTGGGTCGTCCATCATGTGGGTGAGGTGCCTCTGAGACCTTTCGATTGAATCTTCCTGTAATTGTGTTCTGGCAAGTGGCTGATTTATGAGCGAGCTCTTCACTGGTTTATTACCTGCTGATTTGACCACTTCTTTGGCTGCTGCTGAATCCTGCTGCTGGTGTTCCCAGAGGCACTGGTCTCAGCTGGTGAAAGCTGTGCGATCAGGCCGATGGCCACTGCACTCACAAAAAACAGTGAAGAGCCCCTGTTTTCCCCTCTGTTACTTTGGGTTTCCCCCAGAGAGACATACAGTATCCTTCTTCCAGGCAAGAAGATCCTACTGCTAAGGTTTCTGTCCATCTCAGCAGTGGCTGCTGATAGTTAGAAGCAGCCTGCTGAAATCGTGCCTCCCGGTGGGTGCTGTGGGTGTGCACTTGGGGCTGGAGCTGCGCAGCAGAGGAGATGCTCGCTGGTGTTGTGCTTTGGGATGAGCCTGCCTTGTCCTGGCCTTTCTGCAATCCCTCTGGTGGCTTCTGGAGGACTGGATGAGTAACCGCGTCTGCTGGAGTGCTGTACCACTGAGTGCCTGCGTGGGTTACTTCTTCTGCCTCCCACGCACCCGGGCTTTCAGCTTCTTCCAGGAACATTTGCTCTTGCATGAATGGAATCAGGGTCATAGTAGGAAGAAGTAACGACGTGTCGGAGCTCTCCTGTCGATGAGTCACACCACAATGCCTTAATTTGACTACAGTGTGTTCCTCAAGATGGATCTCTATGCAAAAAAGATTCTTCCTCCCCTGTGCTTGGGGGAAAGACAGATACTTCAGGCTGCTGCAGACAAGAGCAACAGAAGACACTTCAGGCTGAGAGTGCCATTCTCCCAGCTACACCCACCTTGCGTATGGCACTTTCTGGTGCTGTCTCAAGTGACCCAAGTGCCAGAATTTCAACCCTGCTCTTCAGGAAGGTTTCCTACTTCAGTAGGTCTCTTTATAGTGGAGATAGCCTTACTTTGAAGCTCAGGTCCTCTTCTTGATTTTTGTGTGTAGAAAAACATCATGACACAGCAAACTCCAGATTTTTGTAACTGTACTACGATAGTGGGGTGCAGCCTGTTTGTGTTGGCTTTGAAGGCGAGCTGCTTGCTTTGGGTGGGAGTGTGGATGTTTGATAACTGCAGGCTGTGGTGCTTGAACCATGCAAGACTTCACTCATCTGTGTCACAAAACCAAATCAAAAAGCATCATTGCTGTACTAAAAAGCTGATGTAGTTGGCACAGTACTAAAGTGACTGAAGTATGTACATAACTTAAAAAAAAAAAATCCTCTATGTAACTAAGAGAATAAACCACAGAATGTAAGTTGTTAAATGAGGAGCAAACTGCATATTTCCTAAGCCTTCGTGAGGTATTTATTTTTGTGTGTTTTAAATTGGAAAAACTTTAGACTTTTTGAATGGGTTTCAAGCATATTCTCTAAGAAATTTGACTTACTTGTACCCCGCCTTCCGTCTCTTGGGAAATCTGAGCAAATTTAGCTTAGTAGTACTATAGCTGTTTGTTTTTCTTTTGTAGCTATATATTGGCTGAATTTAAAATCTGTATGATCAAACAGTTTTGTAGTACTACTGCTCAGAGTGTTTGCATTTCATCTTTCTGCTGTAAAAATAAATCCAGTGGCATAATGATGCTCTTGGTTCTTGGCAGAGATCCTTTTCTAATAATTTCTAACATTTGCTTTGATTTATTTATTTCACCCTCCCCACTCACCCCCTTACTCCTCCTGGGCTTTCATGCCGTGAAGCTGGAGGCACTTTGCAGCATTCATGTCGGGATGTGACCGCTGGTGCTTGCTGACCGTGATGCCAGGGGAGCAGGAGCCCACTTGCCTGGGGTTTGCTTTAAGCTGATCAGAAGCTGCTGGGCTCAGGCAGGGCTAAAGCTGCGATGCTGAGAAGGCTGCTGGCCCTGCTGCTCCCTCCTGCAATTTTGTTTAATTCTGATTACAATCAATACTAAATCTATATGTAAAGGAGTGTGAGAGTAGTATTCATAGTGTCTATCTACACAAACACACAGTTATTCTGTGATTAGTTCTCAAGCGTGGTGGCTTTCCTTATCCACACTTGTGTAGAGAAAGATATATGTATGTACATACAAAAATGCACAGATCTGTACACTCAAAAGCTGATACTTTCCTTTTGGTTTTCCTTTTCAAATCAAGTACAGCTCTTCAGCATCATTGCATCCCCCAGAAGGAAGGATTTTATTAAGCAACAGAATGTAGAAAGGGGCAAGGGAAGGAAAAGGAATGAGGTGAAAAAATGTCAAATGTTTGGTGGGAACATATATCTCTCTTCTCATTGACAGGGAAAGAAATGGGAGCTAAGTTCAAACCAATCCTTTGTCACTCGGAATTAATAGGTGTAGCCTTTCCAAAGGGCTAGTTTCAATCCTTTGAAGCGCACTCCCTTCCACCCAGTTCATAAAAATGCAACTGGTGTCTGAGCTGCGGGTTGGTCTGTTTGGTTGTGTGCTTAACAATTGTCTGTAGGTGTAATTCCCACATCAGGGGAAGAGAGGGAAGACTGGAGCAAAAAAAAAAAAAAGCTGACAAAGTGATTGAAAATGTAATTTAACAGAAGAACGGAGATTAATAATCTGTTCAAAAGTGTTATTTTCTTCCTTCCCCACCCAAACCCTGGGGGTTTTGTTATCCTAGGTAAGCAGGCAATGCGGTGCTGTGTCTTTACTCCCAGGATTAGGGAGGACATCAGCTTCAGGACTCTGAACTGAAAAAACTTTTTTTTAAAGTTCCCCTCCTCCTCTTCCATTTCCCGAAAGGCTGGGCTAATAAAGTTTTTTTGGGGATGTTGTAAGCATTTATATAACTGTGGTAAAATCTGTTTATTTTACTTTATTTTTTTTATTACTAGGAGTTAGCTGCAGCACTCCGGAAGTGGGAGAGCTCTGTGCCATGTATTTCCACACTGACCTCTCCTTGCCCCTCCCATAAGTGATGGCACAGGAGGTCCTTGCTATAACTCACAGCTTCACCTTGTCTCTGCTCCTTTCTTTTATTTTGGTAGCCACCTTTCTGGAGGAGAAGGCAGACAGGTAGCTACAAATTGTCGATGCAGGCAGCAGAAGTCAATAGGAAGGCAGGCGGGAATGAGATTGAGGGAGGCAGCTATAGATTTCTTAGCTTATTTCTTGTGAGTTTTTCAGAACTCGTGTGATTCACTCTTGTCAGATACTATTCTCAGCCACGCAAAGATGAGCACATTCCCATGGTGAACAAAAAAGGCTGTCTGCATTCTTGCTTTTTTCCTTGAAAGTCCCGAAGCTTCATTTTTGGCAGATTCTTTAGTGGTAGGGTGCGAATGGGAGATGGCAGAGAGAGGGGAGATTGCCTCTGCCCTTCCTACAACGATGTGCTGCCTGTGACCCGGTGCCTGTGCAACTGGGGAAGGCGAAGAGGCTTGCTGGCAAGTGCAGGAATAGGGGGAGAAAGGGATTTCAGTGCAACTGAAAGTGAAGTGTTGGTAACGAGTGTTAGGACAAAGAAGAACTTGTCTGAATATCAAGGAGCAAGGTCTTGGTTCTTAGACTGATCTAAATCTACCAGTTCCCTTCCAAGATGAATGTAGAAGTTTGATTATTCAATGCTTGTAAATTAAGCCTAGAGAAAGCGCTGTGCATGGAACAATCCTCTCCCAGCCCTCACAGGGACTCTTGGACGCTTTTTGTCCTTACTGCCTCTTTCGGCTTTCTAAAGGGTACTTGAGAATTCATTTTACTGAAAGAGTTTCATTTGGCTCTGACGTGTTTCTGTTGTCTGGGAGTTTTCTGATCTGTCTGGTCTGCCTTCTCCAAGCCAAAAAATTGTCATTATTTTGCTTTTTAAAAAAAAAAAAAGAAAAAAGGGAGGTGGAGATGATGGGAAGTTATGGCTTGGGTTTTGCTGTCTCAATGTTGAGGTCTTGGAAAACTACATGTTATACTCGGGATGTAGGATAAGCTGGAGGTGGGAGAAGGTCTCAAGTCCTCCTCAGGGCAGGAAGCCCCGAAGATGCTCTTGCAAGTCTTGGGCCCGGAGGGACAGGCATTGGCAAAGAGCAGTGGGGTAATGCAGACCTGGCTCGCTGCTGTGCTCCTGCCCAATTGCATTACCTGCTTACTCACCCGTTCTCCCGAGCAGATGTCAGAGCAAGGAGGTGACGGAGGAATTCATTAATACTGCAGGAGGTCAGTAAGCTTGCACGGGAGAAGCTGAAAGGAATGAGGCGTGCTCTGTGTGTGTGTACAGACATGTGCCTGTCTCTGCCCTGCCCTAGGCCTGCTGGAATTGGCTTCAGAAGCAGTTGCAGGAGCCTGCTCTTTCCGTGGAGAGCACTGACGATGCTCCCTCCTCTGCCAGGGATCGTGTGGCTGGCACTCGCATCATCCCCAGTGCCTGACAGGAGCGCAGGGAACCAGAGGCAATGTGTATCCCGTAGGCACCTCCGAGGTGCTTATTTTAGAGTTGCAAGACAAGCGGTTGCTTGTAGAGAACACAAGTGTTAATCCTCCCAGTGGGGAGGGAGGAAGCCGTGTTCCTGCAGGGACCAAGACATGCTGCTGCTAATGCAAAGAGGCAACTGCTCCAAGGAGCCTCAGCCTGCCTCTGCCCCGCCGTCGCTGAGAGCAGCAAGGATGTGAAAGCTCTGCACGGCCAGGCAGAGCTCGAATTTTACAGAGCTGGTGTGGAGGTTTGGGATGGAGCATTCGTCTCTCTGGCTACAGCTCCTGTTAGCCCCCAGACTTGTTTCATTTAAACCGCTCGCGAGATGAATCGGGTCATCACCTGGCTTGGAGACTGAACGCGCTGTCGTTTCCTCTCTTCTGTCTTTCCCTTTGGCATGGTCTCTGGGAAGAAGACAGCCTCGTTAGTTCAGTCCTCCAAGTCCTTTCTGTGATACTGCCAATTTCTTATTGGTAGTGACAACAGAAGGAGAAATCCATTTCGACTGTCTTTGAATGGATTTCAGCCCAGACCTTACAAGTGAGCCATCTTTTTCTGGGGAGGGAGCATGAGTGGAAAGGGTATGTGCTGCTCTCCAGGAACTGGTTTCCCATGTCTGGATCACCGCAGGTCGTGCAGCTGATAGATGCCGTCAGCAAAGAAGGGTACTGCTTGCTGGGAGACCTTCAAGGAGATCCTAAATACTGCAAAAAAGATGTTTTGATGAAGTTCCTGAAGTCTTAAAGGGATGTAATGAGATGTAATAATACAAAACTGTGTGCAGTGATGTTCATTTCTGTATTAAATAGAAAAGGAAAAAAGCACAACACCTTTGCAAGCCACGAGACCTTTTGCATTAGTAAGGGCTCATTCCCTGAGGAAATGCTGTTGCTTAATTAATCTGAACTTGGGACAAGTGAGGCACACTGCAGCTCTTTTAAATCACTTCTAGTGCGTATGTGAAGTGATGGTATTTTACTAGGTGAGGATGTTAATTTGTCATTACCCTGTGTGCTTTTAGCTCTGGTTGCCTTGTTGCAGCCTGGTGGTACACAGGTACGAAGACACTGCTGCTTTCTGTGGGGTTGACGTGTTCTGTTCTGTGTGTTCAAAAGCAGGGGTTATATTGTGCCCCCCTTCTATACACAAGCTGTCCAGCTGCTTTCCTGTCTCTTGTGAATGTTTTAAGGACAGAAGACTCTTTCCAGGGAAAACAGTGACTTAATCAGTGGGATGGATGAGAACAAGTGTCTGATTACAACTCTGCAGCAACTGCTTCCACGCCTGCAAGGAGAGCTGCCTGCTTCCCTGCAGGACTCCCCAGGGCTCCTGTGCAGAGCATGTGCTGCCGCAGGGTGCCTCCGAAGCCTGAGGTGTCCCCAGGGACAGGGCTGCTTGTGGGAGGCAGAGGTTAAGGACCAGGAGGGAGGAAAGTCTCAGTAAGCAGCAATATTCTGAAGCTTTGAGGGAAGGGCAGGGGAGAAGCCTGCTATAGTGCAGGTTAAATGATGAGGGGGGAGGAAAAAAAAATCCTTAAGTATTGGATCTCCTCTGTGCTTTAGAGTTCTTTCATTTTTTGAAATAAGGCAGGTTGATAATGGTATATTCTTTTGCAATATGTTGGTTAACAAGTTATTGCTGTATCATAGCTGTTAGATTAACCTCTGCTCACCATTGGAGCCCCGAGAGTTACTCTATAGACCCCTGATATGTTTAAATAAAAAAAAAAAGTTACTTCTAGAGCTGAACTGGAGAAGTACAGTCTCAGGTCTCTGCCACTTAGGCACAAATTTATTAAAAAAAAAAAAAAAAAGGCACTGTCGAACCAAGTGATAACATGTTCAAGTCCGACCCTTAGAGAACTTCCGTGCCTGGGAGCTGAGCACTGAGAGCAATTTCATCTTTTGCTGCTACATCAAGAAAGGAAATCAGAGATGGGCCGTGGCATGGGGAAAAATCAGCTTGTAGGAAGAAATCAATTTATTACTGAATAGATGAAAAGACTGCAGTACTCGTTGCAACCATGCCTTAATGGACATACCACAATTGTTCTTAAGCGTTCTTCATCTTGAAGGATCCCAAAGTGCTTTCAGAATTGTGAGGACAGGAGGATTTATTTGCTCGCAGCTGATGTTTTGTCACTTAACAGCACACTAATTCAACTTATGCAGCTAAGGACAGGAATGAAGAAAAATTCCCCATCTCATTGAAACTTCAAAGGGGATAATTACTGGTGTTGGTAAGTGGCGGGGACATCTGAACTAACTTTGTTCTTGAGATGTTTAAAGGAAGATGTGGGGAAAGCCTACAGGAAGTGTGTCCAGATATTTTTTGGTTCATGCTGCAGACACGTAAGCTCTGGAGGCTAACCATGCAAGAACGTTAACGTAGGTACCTGTAGCCAGTATTTCCATGGTTGTCCTTTTGAAGGGAATTGGGTCAAACAAGCTGTTTTCCTATTGTCTTACAAGTTTTATCCTATTGTTCACTTAAGTCCCGTGGTGCTCAGACTTAAGTCTCCCACATGATTTATGCAGAAATACTGTCTCAATCCAGTCAAAAAGGAAAGCTGGAATGCCAAAAAGAAATGGCACTGTTGCACATAAATCTGGTGAGTTAGTAGAAAGAGCTGATGAAGTCGGGCTTCAGAGGGCAAAGGTTCCCACTGGCTAATTGTTTATGAGGACAGATCTGTTAATGACTTGGAACTACTGAAGTGATGTTGACATTTACAGCTGAAGCTTCAGGGGAGACTGATGGATCTCTGGGCCCATGGAGGAGAGGCAGTATTTGAAGCCAGTGCCCTCTCAGGTTCCTCTGACATCTGCTCTAGCATACTTGGCAGTGGCTTCCAGATTACTACCATGTGGTCTGCTGCATTTGGCATACCTGCAGGTTAGTATTTAGAAGGAGGAAAGTGGGAAGGAACAAATTCTTCATCACCAACTCTCAGATTTTGCTCTGCAGAACCGCACTGCTCTGAACTTCGCTGGTGACCGCAGCTGTATTTTCAGATGTGCTAAACATCTCTGCCAGTCACAGGGTAATTCAGTCAGACCTTGCCGCAGTGCACAACCAGAAGCTCATCAGATAATCTCCTATAAAGCAGTACCTGCCTGTGATGGGGCCTCCACTCCATTCTGTTTCATTCCTCTTCTAATAAAATCTGGCATTCTTTAGGCGGTTTTGCCATGCTGGAGATCCAATTGTTTTTTCTAAAATGTTTAAATGTAATAATCTCTGATTTCCACATTATATTAACATATGGAAAGACAGCAAACAAGCTGCCAGGAGTTTTGTGGGATTTCTTCCATCCTTAGACTGACAGGGCTTGTTTAAATCCGATCTGTAATGGCAACAGACATGGGTTTTGCATAGACACATTTTGCTCTCCAAAGAAATAACAAATAGGCAGCAGTGTCATACATACAGATTCCGATGAGGAGCTTTCAAGGTTAACCTCAAGGGCTCCCTTACTTGCGGCTGATGAAGTTGTCAGTGTTTCTCAGCAGAAGCACAGCCTCATGGTTGCTTGCCTGGGGAGAGATGCCACTGCCCGGCATCCAGGGAGCGTGCATCTTCTCTGCTTTGTTTGTGTCTTCCTTTCAATTTATTCTTTCTGTCCTGTCTTGTTGCTTGTCCTTTGGATTGCAAAATAAGCCAACTGTTGAGCTGTGATGTGACCCAAATGGTCTGGCATCATCAGCTGGCTGACTGGTGAGACTTGGCTGCAAAACTGTGAGATCCAGGTCACGCAATGCCCTCCCACAGGTGGGTTGCTTCATGTAGCATGTAAAGAATGTGCACCAAGCTTAACTGGACTACATAATTTTTATTTATAGGAAGAAACTTTGTCCCAGGTGGAAAGTAAAACACTGTGCAACTTGTAGAAGTCAGTCTCAACACGTTTGCTCTGCAGCTACCTGAAGCAGTATGGCACCAACAGCCAGAAAACATCATAAAGGCTGCTCCTATGTCACACGCTCCCGTGTCACTACTTAGTGCAGAGGGACAGAGGTGAAGGAGGCCAGTGCACCTGTGCCTTACTGTGAACAACAGGGTTCAACTGGATGTAGGCAACTGAAATAGATGATGAGGAAAGATGAATCAAGCAATTAAGGTAATTTGTGCTAATGTAAACCATCTATATTCACAGTTATTTCATATGGTGCCTACTTGGTGCATAAAATGTAATGATAAATAGTTCACGTGATTTTGTGTATCAGAGGTGAAATCCCCGCTGACCTCAGTGGGAATTTTTGCTTTCAAACCTGTGACCCTAGCTAAGTCATTCTGCTTCATTTCCTCATAAGCTCGAGGTAAAACCTCAAGCGTTTGGTTGATCTGCCTGCTGATGCACATAGTGGAACTTTTAATGAAACCAGTATCCACGGAGAAATGTGGGTAGGGCCTGCAGAGGACACTGACAGAGGCAGTTCCCATTGCCAAAGCAGTTTATGCTGACTGAGGCTGTGGTCTTGAGCAAGTCACTTGAGTCCTCCATGTGATGTGCAGCTCGTGAGAGCAAGATGCTGCACTTAACAAGTATGTTGCAAGCTGTGATGTAGGATGCAAAGCAATCAGGAAATTGAGAGCAGGAGGGTGCAAATCATGGTTGTATTAATGAACAAATAACTTGCAGGTCATCTCACACGCCTATTCAAAGTACTCAACACACCTCACAATCTGTACAGAGGAGTCTGTAATCACTTGCCTGTATTAGCTTCAGGTTCATTTCATAGAGCTTAGTACATGAAATGAAGGAGGGAAGAATGTATACGCTTGACATGTTAGGGAAAAATCTATTGTAGCATTATTATTTGAACTGAAATGTGGTTATAATACTAGTTACACTTAAGGTTTGATGAAAAGGCAACGGGCTCATTAATATGAACTCTTCTGTGAGCACAGAGTTGTTTTAATTTGGTTCTGAGGAATGTTATGAAGGGGAGCTAAAATGGCCTTGTTTTATTGGTGGGCAACTTAAAGCATCAAGAAATGCTGTGGTTTGGATGATCTTGGAGATGGTCAGGAGTACAGGACACATCCAGTCTGCTCTGCCTCTATCCCTGCTGGCCATGATCTAAGATGACCTTTGGCATGGAAAATCTTGCTTCTGAGCCCAAGCTGGGGAATAAATCCATAGGAGAATATCAAAAAGCAAGTGAGGGCAGTCCTTCTATTATTGCTTTGGCTTATTTCTGAAGAAAATTTTGAAAGCATTTATCAAGGATAGGGAATGCTACCAGCCTCTTGCTGCTCAGAGAAAGAGGCTGGCTGGTCTCCTTGCTGTTGAGACTTTTCCATACATGAGACAAATATTCTTTTCCTCGTGGCAGACAGTAATTTCAGCCATAAAGAAACATCGTGCTTTATTTCCAGAATGTTACTTGCTCTGCAAAGGAATAAATATATGTAAGATAAAAATTGAGGCTAGGATGATATATAGTAGAGAAACACAACAATGTTGTAAAAACTAACAGCATGGAGATCAAGATGTGGTTGCAGGAAGAATCATTATTTGAAATCCTTTCCTTGTTGAAGTTAACATTGTGCTGGGGCTCTTTTTGCCCAATTTTGCCTTTTATTTCACCTTAGGGGAAATTTTGGTGGTACGTTTCAAAGATGCATGTTTCTCACTTGGAATAAAAAGTTCTGGTTGTGTGGATACCAAGGGCTCCTGACTCTACTGCTCCTCGTTAATGTACTGGTTTACTGGAGGAGAAGGTGGTGATAGGACTACTGTTTTTTTTTTTTTTTTTAAAGTGCAAGATCTGCTTCATGCTTATCAAAGCTAACAGGAGCTCAAGACAACCTGATGCAAATATGCTGCAGTGGCTGAATACAGTTGTGCCGTGTATTTTGCAAATATTCCTAAGTACATGGATTCTGGTTTTGAGTTGTGTGCGCTTAACTTTTGCATTTAAAAAACAATCTCAAAAGATTTTCATTCATTTTATTCTTAAAAGCAAACAAAAACCATCCACACACAAAGAAATGTTGGGGGATTACTCAAAAGCAATTGCTTTCCCTAGAGATCCATAATCATATGAAAAATACAAGCTTATCCACAATAGCAGTTTTTTCATTTCTTCAGAGGGTTTAGAGGCGTTTTGCATCCATTCTTAGGTGAAATTAAGCTAAGCATAATTTGAAGTGGAAAAACTTCCTTTCACTTTTTTTTTTTTTTTTTTTTTTTTTTTAACTTCGATAACTTTTCTGAGGGAAGAGAGAAATCCCACCACCATTACTTTCTAAAATGAGCCTGGATGAAACAGCAGGGTAGCAAATGCTTGTGAGTTGTCTTACGCTTGGCAACTGGAGCCAAGTGAGTGTTTCTGTGGCTGTTTCCGTATCTTTTTGGTCTATGTGCTTTTTTCAAGTCCCTTCCTCCCGTCACTGCTACCTGGCAGACTTACAGGATTGGGAACTGCTCTTGCCAAGTGAAGTAACCCCTCCTTATGTTCACCACACTGATAGACTTAAGGATCACATAAAACAGTTTCTAGCCTGTGTCCTGAAGAAAAGATACAAAAAGAGTGTTGCTAGCACTGTGACCTTCTGCTGCAGCCGAGACTCAGGGATGTGCCCAGCCAGAAACAAGCAAATCATCAGCCCAAGCAGAGATGCTGCTCACGTATGACTATGAGAATAATTTATGGGGAGTCTGGACCTTGTTTAGTTGTAAAGTTGAGTGCCCAAGAGTGTAATGCGTATCCAGGTATGTTACAGAGATGGAAGCACAGGGTGAGATGCAGGCTGTTGTCTTAGCAGCACAGCACCATTAGTGCAAGGTGGATCTTGAGGGGGATTTCTGATGGCTTCTTTCTTTGGCCAATATGGATCATCGGTATTGAAAGTGAGTGCTGGTACTGAGGTGGTAAAATACTGCTCTCCGTGTGGGTCAGCAGGTAGCAGTGGCTGAATTTTTTCTGCATCCTTCTCTTTCTATATCTCTTTCCCTACACCAGAGATAACAGCTGTGTAAGACGCTTAGGCCATTCAGTCTGGTATCACGTTGCCCTGGTTTTTCACCAGTGTAACTGCTAAAAGTATTAGAGTTACACCAGCATCAGAGTGAAGTAATGCTCTGATGATTCAGGCCATTAAGGTTTAAAGCTTTCTGTAAAAACACTAAGTATGGTGATTATCTGGGGCTTGAATCTGGACACTGAATAAAATGCAAATATATTCAGGCAGTGCCTCTGGACATTCGTTTAGGGAAGGGGGGAGCTAGAGAGGGAGAGATGCAGGGATAGTGATTTGATTTTTAGCCTTCTAATTTATGCCTCCTTGAATCCACTTAGCAGAAACTTCTTAAAAATAGTGTTCTGTTCATTGCTGCTCTTGCTCATTTTCATTTTACATTATTGCAGGCTCACACAGCTTGCCATACAAACTGATCATGTGGATCTTGTGACTGCTCTAAATCTCACGGCTTTATCACTATCTAGGACAGAAGCTTGGTCCTCTGTTGGGTGACTACTTAACTATTCCTTTTACTTGTGGAAGCAGCGCGTGAGGCATGCTGAGGAACACGGTACCCTGTGAAGGGTCGGTGTCATTGTTTGGGGCCAACAAGGCACTAGGACGGAGTTGTGCTCCCCTGCGTGTCCCGTGATGTCGTGCTTCAATCCATGGCTGCCAGTCGTATCATTTCTCTTAGAATGCATTCTCTGAAAAGTGATTTTGAGGATATTAAGCTGTAAGATTGGGAGGGGGACCCCTCAGATCCAGGAGGATGTTATCTCACTGCACACAGGCCCTGGGAGGGCGCGTGGCTCGGGAGATAAGGCTGCGACTTGCTCCCCGAGGACCTGGGGCTGCAGGATGGCCGTGATCCCCTGCAGCTCTGGTGGGGGGTAGGGCAGGGGGAACAGATCAGAAACGGGCACAAACACACACCCGGGAGAGTTAGAGCTGTCTACCAGGAGCCTGGCGTGCTTCCCTGCTGTCCCTCCTGAATGAAAGGGCTCTGATCTCATTTGTTTTATAGCGTCAGCCTCCCTCGGTTGTTCTGCTGGTGTTTTTGGTAAATCTCCCAAAACGCAGGCTGTGTGCCAATTAATGAAGCAAGCTGTCTGTGTTCAGGGAGGACAGGTGCGTGCGTAGGGTATGTTGCTGTTGGGTTTGGTATTGTTTCTACCTGTAGGAAGCTCAGGGTGGGAGAAGATGGACTCCTTCGAAAGCAGTGCTGCTTTGTAATCTGATTAATGGTGTATTTAATTGCTCCTGGAAAGGAAACTCCTCTAGCAGATGCTGTCAGAAAGGCTAGGTTATGTATGTCAAGTCTTAAGCTTTACAGAGCTTAAAAATAAATACATAAATGAAAAGTGGTGGCGCATCCCCAGATGCGTGGGTGGCAGAAGTGGCTATGTACCCTGGGGAAGATCCTGAATTTTACTTTCTGCTGTTCCTGTGAAGTCCTAAGTGACCATGTTATGTGGCACTGAGATGGCAGGCAGGCCTGTAATCATTGTGAAATTGCTGATACTGTTTATTTTGCTTTTAATGTTTACTTCCTTAGCAGAGGCTTCTGTTTTTGATGGCTCTTGAAACTCCTCCCGTGTTTGTTTCACTGAAATGAATTATTTTGTGTTCTGCTCTCCAGCAAAAACAAGGGAACAGGCTGTGCTGCTGGCTGTGGGTGCTTCGCTGTTGCAGAGACCTGTGTCAGCACTGGGGGGGAATGGGAAAGGATTCTAATGCTTTGTGGTTAGTGGGGTTGTTTGAGTCCATAAAGGAGCTTTCCTGGTCCAGTTGCCTAGGAGAGGCAGGGAACTCTTCCTACCTTTGTGTAAATAGATTTGGGGCTGTTAATTTCTTTATCTTTCTCTGGAGTGCTGCAGATTAGATTCAGCTAGAGATAGTGTGCAGCCTGTGCTGGGCACGTTGGTGCTCCCATTGTCACTGCGTTATCCCCAGTGCCTGGTTGCATATCTCGTTCACAATGTCAGGATTAAAGCAGTCGCCAGATTTGGGGTGAGAAAATTCAATTTCTGCTGTTTAGATTGTCAGGCTTTTGTTTTGTTAATGGCCTTCCACTATGGAAATGAGCATGGTTTGTTTCAAGAGATTGTAAGAGGCTCTCTTTAACATATTCTCTGCTTAAAATAGAGTTGGGCTGGTGGTGGTGTGCTCAGTCCCTTCTGCTATTGCATATTCTGGTTGTGGGGTGCAGTGTTTGGGCTGTGATGTCCGGAAGGTTCTGCAAGCCTTCTGTGACCTACAATGTGGCCTAAGCTGGAGTTGAAATGGAGGAGTTCGTGGAGTTGGGCTGGGCTACTTCAGGAGTACCCACAGGGCTGACTTCGGACAGGGATGCATCCCGTAGCCCTGTCTCCATGAAGTCACAAATACACAGTTCATATTTCTGCTTTCAGTACTCACCATCCTAAAGCTCTCGTGAGGTTCAATGTTTGGGTTAATGATTTCTGGGACAGTTTTCTACAATTTTTCTATATTCTGTCAATGAAATCAAACATTCAGAAGCTGTTGCTTAGCAAGGCAGTGGTGCAACAGAACTTCTCAAGAAGCAGAGAGCTGCAGATGCGCTGATCAGGGTGGTGCTGGCCGCTGTGGGCTTGTAGCCTGCCTTGTAGACAGCTGGGCACATGCTGCTGTGGACTGCAGGTGCCTGTGGGACGTAGTGGTGATTTTTGGAACAAGCCTTGGGCAGGTAGGTCCACCTCACATGGCTTGGTACAGTCCATGCCTGAGGGCCTTGCTCAGGAGGCACTGGCCTGGAGCCCTGGTAGGGGCACTCCTGCCTGGGGAGGTGGGACTGGGGTAGGTGGTGGGGCTTGTCCTGAGGAAGGCTTTCACCACTGCAGTACCAGATGCAGCATCGGGGTGTGATGAGAGGCTGGCCATGAGGGCAGGGCCCTGGCAGGGTTCAGCCCGGAGCCCGAGGCCATCAGCCTGCCAGCTCGCTG
The DNA here is from genome assembly GCF_964211825.1 of Aythya ferina. Taxonomy (NCBI): domain Eukaryota; kingdom Metazoa; phylum Chordata; class Aves; order Anseriformes; family Anatidae; genus Aythya; species Aythya ferina. The sequence goes on along the minus strand of NC_140301.1, from coordinate 38,120,032 downwards.
CTGTGTGCGCAGCACTCCTGCTGCTGTGGGCTTACGTAACACGTTTGCAGGACTTCATTTTCCACTAGATTGAAAGCAAAGCCACTGTTGATTTTCTCCAAAAAGATCTATTTGAAAGTGCAATTGCCTGGAATTACATGGTGGCAGCGAGAGGCCAGACCTCGCTGTAAATAACTTTCTCCTCAGCCAAACACATTGAGCTCTGCTGTCTGCTGCTGCTTCTCTTTAGATTATTTCAGTTGAAGGCAGGGTTTTTGGTATTATTTTTTTTGCTTTGTTTATTCTTGTCAGGAACGGATTCTCATTCTCTTACCTTCCCTGCTCTTGCTGAATTCTGTGATTATGGGGAACGGGGCAGCTCCCCATTCACTGTAAGACCTGTGTGCTTTCATAGCACAAGTCTATATTGGGACCGCTTTACCTTTGCCCGTGAGTAGCCTCAGTGCCCTGTGTGTGCTGTTGTCTATCGCTGCTCTGCTGGGGCAGTGGCAACACATCAGGTTTTGGTGGTGATCAGCGCCTCCATGCCAGTGGTGGCATCATAGCAGTGTGCTGGTGTTAACTGAGAGCATAAACACCACGTACGCCACTGCGCAGCATCAATGTTCTCGTTTTCATCTTGCTAAGCTGTGAGATGTCCCGCCTGCTTGTGGAATGCTTTCTCCATAGCCCTAACATCTTTATATGAAACCTCTTATTCCCTGTTGAAGACCGAGTGCCAGTAGCTCCTGTGTCTTAATCTTTGAAGCCATTAGTCTCCAACAGTGGGTCTTTAGCCTGGGTAAGGAAGTGGTCCTGTGTCCTCCTGTCATGGTGGCTTAGGGGAGCAGAGCTGTTCTGGCTGTCAGCACCTGTACATGAGAGCAGAGTCAATTCTGGCTTTTTAAAAATGGCGTTTTATGGAAAAAATAAGCTTGTACTGGACAGCTTCATCTCAAAACCTTATTAGAGCAAACCCTTACTAGAGAATAGAATTGCAAACAAAGAGGGGAATGAGTGTTTGTGAAGGAAGGAGGAGGAGATGGTATCCTCATACGGGGTAAGGGGACCTGGCTTAAGGCAGGCATGGCTCAGTAGCAGCATGTAGCACCAGGGAGGTTGTGCTTGTAGCACTGGCACAGAAATAAGTGTGACAGCAAGCTGAGAGAAAAAAGAATGTGGGGTTATTTGGGAGGATTACTGCTACGTTGGACAACTGAAGTTTCACAGTATCTAGCTTTGAGCACTTCAGCCAAGGAATGTGCTTGGACCTCTGGTGCAGCGTTTCTTTTCCCTACAAATGTACACATCCATCCCAACTTCAGTGGCTTTTTTGTTTGTTTTTAGTTCGCTTTTAAGCTTTTAAAGATTCTTTCTAACATGAGTTTATCCCTGCAGTTCCCTGATCTTTCCCAGTATCTTTCTTTTTTCCCCATCACTTATGGTGCCCAGAGCATTAGAGTATAGGAGGTGGGAGTCATCATTGATCAGTACCCAAAGGGGCTCCTGTATGCTGTGGATGCTTCTGTATCCATCGTATGTTGCCTTTTTCTTCCTGCTTCATTGCACTACAGGTTCATCTTCACCTTGCTTGCTCCTAGATCCTCTGTTAACCTTGAGTGTTCCTCCTTCAGTGGGCAGCAAGCAGGTAGGCTGTGAAGCTGACACGCAGCCCTTTTGAGTCTCCAATTAGCATTCCTTGCTCATAAAAGAGCTGCTGGTGCTGTGCAGGCAGCCTTGCTGTTGTCCTGTGCAGATGCTGCTGGCCTGCTGGAGTGCAGAGGAAAAGGGTTCAAGCAAAGCCCAGCTCCCAGCCACTGCAGTACGGAAAAGGGTCAGGGCTTGGAGCCAACTCGACTTCATGGGGAAGTTGAGTCATCTGGTTTCCCAGAATAGCAGGGGAAAAGGAGAGAGACAGCTGCAGGTGAGGCGGAGGAGGCAGTAGTGCTTCCAGGATGTTAATGAAGTTTAGCTGTGAGCACAAACACAGTCCACCTGTGCTGTGCTTGCACTCTCCTTTTCCCCTATGAATCAGCTTGTTCTCTACCTGCAGCTGTCTTACCAGTGTTGGGAGCCCCAAAGGACCAGGGTTCTTTCAGAGGAAAAAAATGATGGAAAACAGGTTTCTTGGCCTGGATGGTGTCTCAGCCTCCTGAGCTTTTGCTCCCTTGGGAGAACCTTGCCAGTGGTGCCCAGGTCTGGGTGTGATGCCATCTGCCATCAGACAAAGCAAGGGTTGGGTTTATGCTTTTTTTTCTTCATACAGCTAGGTTAGAAAAACTTCCAAGTGACCTGTAACAGAAGTTTTAAAGCTGCTTCTTGCTGACATCTTGCTCAGAGGAAGGCAGAGCCAGTTTTTCTGTGCCTCTAGTTCAAGTCGCAGGTGTTCAGAAAGTTTTGCAGTTCCCTGTTAAAGCAGCTTGAGGACCGTCCTGGTCTGTATTGCAGCAAAATGTCTTTCAAGTCAGAATGTCGGTGTTTAAGTATTGCCTGTCTGGTTATGGCCCTGTCTCTCCCTACAGCTTCTGCTGGAAATGGCCCTGTGTTACCTGCAAGCTTTCCTGGCAGGAGGATCGCTTACATATTGGCACAGTGATTTGGCAGATTCTGGGCTTTTTCCTGATGGAACTGCAGCCTGTAACTTCTGTTCGTTTGATTACAGAGGAATAATAAATGGTTCTTCTAAAATCCTTCTCTGTGGGCATTTTTTTTTTTTTAAAGTAATCCTCTCTTCTTGTGTGCGTGTTGTTATTTGTTCAAGGATGTTGTTGAATGAGGTAGGGCCTGGTTCAGACAACTTCTCTGTGGTGGATCTGTGTTCGTTCCTGGTTCTGCTGAGAATTATCTTGGGCAAGCTGCTTAACCAAAATCTTGAATGTCTGCTTTGATACGTGTTGGACATTTATTAGTCCCATCTGAAACACCGTAGTCCCCTTTTCTCCATTTCTGGTCTCTTCTCTGTCCTTTCTGAAGGTGCCTCAGTCATGTGTCAATGACAAGCGACCAAGAGCGAATGTCCGACTGAAGCTCTGAGCGAGCACTTGGGAAGGTACCAGCCATGAGGTGCTCAAAATCGTGCAAAATGGGTGAATTTGACCATGTTTGCAGCTCACCTGCCCCTAGCTGAGCCAAGGGCATAAAAAAAAAATAAAAAATAGACCACAGCATGAAATCTGGGAAGTGAATTTGATTGTATTTTTAAAATCTCTCATTCTTTATAATCTGCCATGTTACTAATAACATGGGCTGATTTTTTTTGTTTTTAATATCTGATTTCTATCTTGACTGTGTTCTCCTTTAACCTTTCCTGGGAGATTTTATTTTTTAAACCTTTGATGGATTTCGCTGACCTCCTGCTGATGTTTTCCATTTATTGGAAGAGAATAAAATAATTATTATAATAAACCCCACTATGTTGCTGGAGGCAATTCACTGGTTGAGGTTTTCATGTGAACCCAGCCCTCTTAATCCTAGCAAACAGGATTCTCCTCTTAATCCCTAATCCCCAAGTACTTTAGCTATTAATCTTGAGAGGCGTTTTCCCCCTCCCTATTTCAGATTAACCAGAGAGTGGTTACCTGGGTTACTGGCCCCTTTTTTTCTCCTGTGCTCACATGAGGTTTGGGGGCTCAGGGAGATAGATGTGTGCCCAATTCTGGGCCTTTGATTTTGGTGTGTTCAGTTTCTGGCCCTTTGGACGCTTCCTTTTGTCTGACTGGTTTGCTGGATGCTTGTTCAGCAGGGAAAACAGACAAAACAGACAGTGCCTCATCAATTGGCAGCTCCTGCTCAATCAGAAACAGCATCTGAATCTTTTCTTTCAGGGCAATAAGCAGACAGAGCTTATTTTGGCCTCCCAAAGGAGATTTTATTGAAATGAAGGGCCTCTTAAGGTGTTTCACTCATTCTAGTCCTTCTCTGTTAGCTTTCTTTCCCACCATTTGCTGTTAAGGAATTGTAAAGTGAATTTCTGTTCTCTGCAATGTTTCTTTCTGAATGTGTCAGGTTGCTCACTTTCTGCATGTTGCATTACTTAAAGGCTTTGAGGGCTCACTGTTGGCTTGCTCTTGGGGCTCTGCTGGCCTGCCAGCTTGGGATTCCCACTGCCTAGCGACCTGTGCAGGCTGAGCCGCAGACTGCTCCTACATGGTTATTTCCAGAGGTGTTGGAGGGGCTGCCTATTTCAACCACTTGCCACTTTGTTTGCATCTGTAGATCCAGAGGGCAAAAGATGCTAGGCCAAATCCTGGCAGACTTGAAATTCGTAGCTTCTGCCTGTGCCTGACTGTTCCGACCTGTGATTTTGGCGGCCTCACTTCTGAGGATATTCTTTCGCTGTCTCCTTATGGTGGGCTCAGAGATGCTCTTGAAACCCAAGTTGCTTGCTCTGCAGAAAGCAGTTCTGTGAACACACCTCAGGGGTGTCTGCCCGAGCCTCCTAGGCACCTGCATGGCTGCAGGCAGCTTTTGGGAAGGCCATGGCCTGTTGGCAAGGCAGCAGTCCTGGGCTGGAGCCGGCGTTTGCTGAGGTTATGGCTGTTGGTGGGGCTGCTGCACAGCACAGACAGCTCCAAAATATCCTGAGACAGACCCAGGGCCTCAGCTGAGGAGGTTGTTTTGTAGCCCTAGCCATTGGTGGACTTCTCCAGATCTTTTTCCAACTTGTGTTCTCCGCCTGCCTGCCTTGCGTTAGTTATATGGGAAAGCAGAGGGGAGTGTGAATGCAGCACAAGGGGACAGCTTGGGAAGAAGAGCAGAAGTCTTGCATCAAAAGTAGTGGGGAAGTTATGGGGAAAACAGGAGATTAGGAAATAAATAAGGTATTTGTTACAGGGGTGGGGCTTTAAACTCATTGCTATTCTGGCTTTGGGGATTTGACTTCGAAACACCGGGTGAAATAAATGCACATTTCCTCAGCGTTCTTGTGCCCGTTATCTCTTTGTCCCAGGTAAACAGATTAAATTCACTGCGTCTTTTAAAGCAAGAATTCAAGACTGTAATAATTTCTTCCTCTATGGTACACGCAGTTCCCAAGTATTTAACAAGTTATTTATGCAGGAGTTGTACTTTCATACCTGACAGGCCATACCACCACCGAGTGGAAAGAACACACTGCTCTGCAGCAGCATGCAGGGAGAAGAAACTTCTGTTTGCTTTAAGTGCTTGAGAACTTGGTGCTACATTGCTGTTCAGGCAGGAAGGCCATCTCCTGTGCCATCACAGCACTCAGGCACTGCCTGGAGGTGGTGGTGGCACCTTCTGACTCGCTGCTTTGTGAGTCCTGGGAATTTTGACTGTGTTAAAGGTGTTGAAGAAAAAGGGGCGTGTGTAACAGGGGTAGGTGCAGATGGAAAGGAATGCATCAGGTGCCCTGTGAGCTGCTTTGGAAGCTGGGTACCAAGCAAAGGCCTAGAAGATGGAGTTTCTTTGCTTCCTTCTGACAGAAAGCAGGCAGCCCAGTGCTCTCCAGTACTGCGGGGCACCAGCTCTGCGTGGGCAGGTGCACGATGTACGAGCTGTAACGGGAGCTTGTCAGCAGGCAGAAGAGGAGCAGCACAGGCTCTCCTCCCAAAATGAAAAATTGCATTGAGTAAACCCGAAGAGTTTCCTATTTGCCTTGCTGTATGTATCTTTGAATTAATTCTTTCTACTTTTAAATGCTCTCCCTGAATAAAATACACTGCTGACTGTGGTAGAACTGCTGTCTATTTCGTTCCACTGCCATACAATGTGGTTTTCCAGCTGTGTCTCCTCAAAGATCCTTTGATTGCAAAGAAACATAAGCAATAACAGAACAGATATGGCTGTTAACAGAAATGCTGTTCCTCGTCATCAGTCTTGCATCAGGGACACCTGCATCGCTTCATCTCTCTCTCCTTGGCTCCTGCACTGGCTAATGGCACTGGTTTACTTGAAGGAATAATAAAATAGTAAAGATGAAAGCGTATGTTTCTTCCCTTTTAACCTCACTGCTTTACAAGGAGAATGTGGCAAGATGAAAGAGTGAAAGAAGCCTCTGGCTATGCCCCTACCCGTAAGTCAGGGGCCTTCCTACTGAAACTGGTGTAACTGGCTGCATCTTTGGTCAGCTGCAGCCGTGATGTGCCAACCCACGATCCAGGGCCTCGCAGAAAGGATTTGCAATTCAGGTCACTGACAGTTCTAGTAATTGGGCCAGTGGGTTTGTCTGGGGCTCAGTTATGTTTAGGGGCCTGCCAAGATGCTGGGAATCTCGTGAGAGTTTGTTCACCCCCTTGCTGTTGTAAATTATTTCAGGGTTGTCTTAGTGGCATACATGATAATATGTTTCATGGGCATCCTTTGATGGATGTCCTTTAGGTGTGCATATAACACCACAGACAAGCCCCTCTCACTTCATGTGCGGATGTGCCAGGGAGGAATTAGGCCGGGCAGAGGTGCTGGAGCATTTCCTTAGCAGTGAAGCTATCAAGATGCTTGGCTGCCTCTGCCTCCAGCAGGGAGTTCAGGTGGGTATCAACAGCAGGGCTTTGTGGGGTTTCCCCAGTGCCACCTTGACCCAGAAGCCAGGCATTGCCAACTCTTGCTCTTCCTGGATCGCTGCATCAGGTGACAAACGCATGTGAAGACCAATTCTGAAAGCTTTATTTTTTTCTCCTGCCTCGGTTGTGGTTGGCAGGCAGCCCCAGGTAGCTTACTTTCATGACCATATGGGACCAAATAGGTTGTAGCAGGAGCTTTGTGTGACAGTCCAGCAAGCTGTCAGTGTTTAGCGGTGATTAGCTTTTTTAAAGAGCCTTTCCTTTATCTGCCAGAGTTTTTAATTTTTCCTTTTCATTGCTTTGCTTCTTATTGATTTAAAGGAAAAAAAAGAAGGAGCTAAAGCCCTGTTTGGTAATAGAATATTGATGAGAAGGCTGGGGAAAGAGAGAGATGGTGGAAGTCTTTGTTCCTCTTTGACAAAAGATGGAGAATAAGGGGGGAGAAATGTGAATTTATATTGGGGGTGGGTGGGGAAAGAATAAAGAGTTATTTAAAATTGCAGCTAGGAAATCACTCTTCCAGTCTATGTGGCTGCAGCAAGATCAATTTTCAATTTCAGTTTGCCTGCCTTTTGTGTTCGAGACACTTGCATGCCGCTGGAGGTGGGGGATCTGCCAGCAGCTGTTGGGTTGAAACAAATCGTCAGTAGGTATTTCTGCTTATTTTCAGATGCCCTGCCTCCTGGATCAATTTCACATGATGTAAGGAGGAAGGGGGGAGGCCCCTGAGTCATGTTTATAGTCATGCAGCCCCAGCCATGCCACTGGTTTTACTTCTCGCCTTGGTGTGAGGAGCGGATGGAGCAGGCCCTGGTTTCATAGATCCATTTAGCATCATGTCAGGTGCAGAGTGTGAGGGAGAAAATGCACCAGCCACAGCTGAATGGCTTGGTTTTAAGCAACCACACAGTGTCGGTGCTTTGTATCTCTGTAGGATCTTTGATTAACAACAGCCTGGCTCTTTTCTCTGTTGTATGGCCATACAGGAACAGCCACTATTGATGAGCAAACCTGCAGACCAGAGACTCCGCTGTGTAAATCAGCACTGCTCATTTCATGCAACTCTCTCACATGTGAAGGTTTTGCCCAGCAAGTTTAAAGCAGTGTTTGACATGCTATTATCTCTGCTGCTGCTTCAAATCAGTAACAAATTTGAGAAACAAAAAAGCTCTCTTCCCGATCCTGATCAATTTCTGAAGAAACTTTACTTAAAGATATGGAGAATGGAAGAAAACCATTTGTTCTTCTGTTGTCCATTTTATTTTTTTTCTAGTTTTTGTTACTTTAAACTGTCTCAAATCTGGGGGAGACCCTAGGAAACAAACTGGAAAAAAAAAAAGAAAATTGGTCAACAGCATCTGGGCAGGTAAATATAAATGAGGCTGAGTTTACAACACAATTATATATTCCAATGCTATACCTTTCAGCACTTAATGAAGGTGGTACTTGAAACTAAATAATTGGGTGAGGATGTTGTCTTGGAGCAAAATCTGTATTTTTAGGCCAATATTCAGTTTCTCGTGTTGTGCATGGGCAAGTAGTTCTTCCTAACAGTCATGGTAATTGCCAGCACAAATCACTTCGAAGCTATTCAACTGTCTTTCGCACGCAGAGCTTTAATAATTTTGCACAAGCAATTCTGAAAACTTGGGTCTGTAATTTTGGACAGGAAAGTCAGAGCTGTACCCTGCAAAAATACTGCTTTTGGTTTACGTAATCCCACTTTCCAGATAAATTTAAGTAAGAAACAATAAAAATACCTCATGATTAATGTTGCTATAAATCAGTCCCTTCAGCCTGTTCATCCTTCACATTGCTCATCTCTGAACTCTGACATCACATTACCTAATTGGCACACACTTGGTGATTGTGTTGTGCAAGTGTGAAACTCGTGCCTGTGCATGAAGCAGCTCCTGTTTGTGGGCACGGAGTAGAACCGAGCATTGGGCAGTGTGAGCCCTGGGGTGTGGGGTGCACAGCCGCCTGGGGCACTGTGACAGAGACTTAAAGCCAGGCTGGCTGCTGCTGGGGCAAACTGGGAGCATGTGGGGACAGCAAGAGGGCTACTGCTGCAGTGGAGGGCCCTTGTGAGCTGTCCTGTGCTCTTCAGCCTCTGCTTCAGTGTTCGTAGCAGCTGTGAGAGGATCAGGGCAGCCTTTGCAGGGCTCATCTCTGTGTCCACATCCATTCCTTCTGCCCTTCCACTTGGGGATATAAACTGTTGAACTCCTTCCAACTTACTCTTTCTCTGTACCACTAAGAGGCCTTAGGCTAGTTTCTTGTACCACTCTCCGTGGGTTGTGGTGAGATGAATCAGTCTTTTTGTGCCTGTATTTAGGAGCAGTCCATATGTCCCCAGAAACGTTACTGAGAGATTTGACTCCCTTGAGTGAAGGGTCTTTTTCTTACTATTCTTTGACTGGTGGCTAGCCCAACAGGGTAGAGGCCTGTGATCCTCCTCCTGGGCTTAAAGATCTGATAAATAATGTTTCCCCCATTTGGCAGTTTTTGGCATCGAGTAGAAGTTGGTGAATTCTTCATGAAAATTCATCTAGTATCTGCCGTGGGCCAGGTACAGAGTCTGCAAGCCCAATTATTTGCATCTCTGTCAACATATGTCAGTCTTGATTTGTAAGTGCTTCTGATGTTTTGAGTTCAATGGGATGTGCATTTCTGCCAGTGTGACACGACCCCAAGCATTCCTATTCTGCTCTGAGGTGCACACAGAGCTCTGCTGAAGCCTGGCAGTGCTGTGCAAGAGGGAAGGAAAGAGTTGATGCCAGCTATAACCAGGTAACAGTAGAAGATGTGGCAGCCCTCACAGAGTTTCAGGAGGTGATAATAGAAACTTATAAGGATGCTGAAGGTAAAAATCTTAGTTCTACTGACCTTAACAATAAAACTTTGAGTTCACTATTGGTAGAATTTTTACCAAACCACTGTGAAAGGATGTAAGGAGAGTGCTTGAGACTGAAGTTCCCGAGTTCAGATTTTTACAAATTTGTCACAAAAGTGTGAAGGGATTTCACAGTTTCAAAATAATGAAGAGAGAATCTGTAGCTCTGGGAAGGCCACCTTTCTGTAATATGTGGCAAACTTGGCCAAAGATGCCTGAATACCTGCAACTGTCTCAACTGCTTTGGTATTTTAACCTTGTGCTATCTCTGAGCTGCTGCTGGCTGCGTGCCTTCTCCCCAGCCAACAAGGGTGTTCTTGTCTGATTAGGAGAAAAGGTGTTCGACACGCTTGAATTACTCCTTGTTTGAGACTGTCCTTTTTCTATAGAAATTGCAAGCTTGGGCTGCCCCCTGTTCCTTTTTCTGTTCCCTTCTTTTACATGCTTATCTCTCTCCTGTTTAAATTTTAAGGTGACTCCTGCATTTGAGGGACTAAGTTTTGTCAGTATTGCTGCTCAGCTAGTTAAAGCTGATACTGAGTATGAGCTTAGCCACTGTGTGCTTTGCCATGGGGGTCTTTTCAGGTCTTTATGGTGAGAAGCAATGCAATTTTGGTCAGCAGCAGGATAGGAAATGGTGATTCAGGAAAACAGTTTGAGTTTCTTCATGTCAGAAATTTGCTAGGGATCAGTGCTACTTCTGAGTTAATACTCTGGACTTGCTCTGCTTTGTGTGAAAAAGGTTTGGATCATGGGGTTACTCGTAAGTGTGGGCTCCAAAATGTTCTTTTGAAGCTGACAAAGGGATGAAGAGATTAGAGTTCGACTGGAATATAGAGCCTGTTATGTTATGTCAGAGTTGGTATGGATAGAGATACAGCTGAGGCTGATCTTGTGTATCCCAGCTCTGTGTCAGCTGTTGGTTGGGAGCTCTGGGTGGGTCACTTTGTGTACTGCTTCCAGAAGCACTGATTGTCTTTTTGGCACACTGTTTTCAGCCTTCAGCTTCAGGAATAGTTGAAGCTGATACTTTTTTTCCAAGATATATCAAGCAGCAGCACTTCTCAGTGAAGTCAAAATAGACTACAACAAATAGGCATCAGAACCTGCTTGAGCGAGTAGGGAAATATCAGCAGTAGGTATTGCACCTCACTGGAAGAGCTGCATGGGCCATTTGCAAGGGATGATCATTTTAAAAATAAATCTATGAGTAAAGGAGATAACAATAAAACTCACTGGCAATATGATTATTCCAGCTGATTACTGTTCATAATGAGGATGAATTAATGACAAGAATATAAGCCACTGTACAGAGAATGAATGCATCATGCAGTAATTTACTTTCTTTCCTATTTGTATTTTTCTAAAGTGTCCTGCCTTACGTTTTAGTTGCATGTTCTTTGGCACTGGGACCAGCTTTGTATACTGTGTGATGCCTGGCTTGTGGCTGTGGGCCCTGGTTGTGCCCCAGACATCAGTGGCTGAGTGAGCACTGCTGCTGCCAGCACCGCCAGGTGTGTGTGGGCCTCTGCAATGGGAGCATACAGGGGTTGTCTCCACAGTGGGCACTGGGAGCGGAGGGACCTGAGCTGACAGGGTCCTTGCTTTGATCATGTTGTTTCTTTAGTGATGTGAGGCACTTAAATGAGAGATTTAGTGCGTAGCTGGTCTGCTCTTCCAGTGTCCCGCTGTCAGCATGGTGCTGGCCGAGTGCCTGGCTATTCCTCTCACTTCACTTTTTTCCTTGCTGAGCTTATTCATTCTCTGGGTCCTATTTAAAGGAAACAGTGGCTTGCGGGGAACATCAGTCCCTCACTCTGAGGCTTTCACTTCGTGATGCTGGTGACAGCTCCCAGTCGGCAGGCGGAGGGGAAGGCCTCTCGGCTCTGACCTTCAAAATGGCTGCTGGCAGCAGGTACTGCGCGCTGCCTCCCCTCCAGGCGCCTCCCTCGCAGCCTCTCCCTTCCTTACCTGAAGGAAGTTGCAGAGGTGAAAGCCAAGGCTGCTCCTTGCTGTGGGAGTCTCCGGGGAGCAGCACTGAGGTCGAACCGCCAAGCCTGAGCTGAGAGGAAAATGAAGTGAGGAAAAGGAGTCGTCACAGCCTGTGTAGTGGGAACTGCTGCTGTGTGCTTGCTGGGGAGTAAATAAGGAGAAAAATGAGGGCAATGGTGTTATGAGAGGGGGCAGGATGAGAAACTGAAGAATAGGCAAGGAGGTGAAATTCAGATAGGGCAGGAGGGCACAGAAAAGTTGTAGAAAAGAGGAACAAAAGTGAGCACGGACTCATTTTTGGGAAACGAGCAAGGTAATTTTCAAGAGTTCTTTCACCGCCTATTGGGGTGTAAAACTTGTCCCATTTATTCAGCAACAATTTCACAACATCCTCTTCCCCAAAAGATGCTATTTTGATCCTGCGTACTTGAAATAGAATCATAGAATATCCTGAGTTGGAAGGGACCCTTAAGGATCATCAAGTCCAACTCTTGACACCACACAGGTCTACCCAAAAGTTCAGACTATGTGACTAAGTGCACAGTCCAATCTCTTCTTAAATTCAGACAGGCTCGGTGCAGTGACCACTTCCCTGGGGAGCCTGTTCCAGTGTGCAACCACCCTCTCTGTGAAGAACCCCCTCCTGACGTCAAGCCTAAATTTCCCCTGCCTCAGCTTAACCCCGTTCCCGCGGGTCCTGTCACTGGTGTTAATGGAGAAAAGGTCTCCTGCCTCTCGACACCCCCTTATGAGGAAGCTGTAGACTGTGATGAGGTCTCCCCTCAGCCTCCTCTTCTCCAGGCTGAACAGGCCCAGTGACCTCAGCCGTTCTTCGTATGTCTTCCCCTCCAGGCCTTTCACCATCTTTGTAGCCCTTCTCTGGACACCATGTTAGCAGCCCCTTAAGATCTCTTACCAGCAAGGCCTGCTACTGGAGCACAGAAGGCCATGACAACTGAAGTAGGTATTAAGTAGAAGTATGTAGAAAATAGAAAGTCTAAATTAAGTAGAAAGTGTACATTAAGTAGAGAACTTGATGATGATTGGAAGATTCAGTTACCAGAGTCAAAGACTAATGCTTTGCTTTAAGAAGTGGGCAAAGTACGGCAATTGCAAGTCATCCCGGTTCAGCCTTTTCTTGATGGGTGTTTTCCAGAAGGAAGCAGGAAGTTCTGTCCTGAGGTCAACTCCTGTCTTTAGTCCTTGTGTTATCTCCATTTGCTCCACAGACAAGTACGTTTTCCTTAGAACTGGACTGTGGAGCTAAGAGATTGATCAGCTAAAAACGTTTTTCCTTTGTGCCCCTAGTAGCAGAAACAGGGCAGATGAATGCATATAGGTCAGCTATTGCATCTGGTGGAAAAGGACACGAAATTTATTCATGACTATGATGTGCTACCCAGCTGGCTTTGTATTTCTGTGTGCATGGCTCAGCTGGACGTATTTAACTTCTGCATTCGTTTTTTGGATGAGTAGCTACTTATGTTCTGATGCTCACATCCCTGCTGCTGCTCTTCTGAGGATGGATTACTGTATCTTAAACTGTACAATGACAAATCTTATTTCTTCATAAAATGGTCAAATATGAGTTGGAGAAACAAGCTCATACCTAAAATGCCGTTTCCACAGCTTAAATCATGTAGATAGTGTTGTGTTAAGCCAAAATGTTGGGCAAGGTGCAGGATATGGGAGGTGTCTCAAGAAACTGGATGATCTTTACAAATAAGCCAGTAATGAAAAATTTAGTACTCTCCAACTCTGTACCTAGTATTTCCACAGACTTGTTTTTGGACCTCATACCAGAAGTAGTTGGTAACTTTAGATATTTAGTTTGGGCTTGATGTTTGGTTCATGCATAATTTTCTTTTTCTTTCATTTTGAGTGCTGTGAAAATGGAGTCCCAGCTGTCTTGTATTTCATGATTCAAAGAATCTAAAATAAGCATTACACTGGAAAATGAAGTTCTTCATCTATTCAGTGAGAGGACTCTTCAGCTGATGTGTTTTCTAGATATCTTAGGAAGACCGGTTAAAGGTTGGGATAAATATAGTTGGTTGCTGTTCCAATTGAGTGCATTGTTTAGTGTGAGAAGAAATCTGGTCATGGCTCATTGAGGAGAGAGAAGGCCATACTCTCACAAGATAGAAGACAGACTGGGAAAGATCTTCAAGGAGCAAAACGAAGGCTTTATTACTTCCCCAAGAGAAAGGGATGCATGCAAACTAGTGCCTGATGGGAGGTAGGGAATAGACTTGGCTCCTCTTTAACCCCTTATCACAGTATATATAGGACCTAAAACCGTGTAAATGCATGTCTCATTGTGAATGGAAGCAGAAGTTATGAGTTTTGTTTTCCTGTCTGTCCGGATTGCAAATTGAAGTACTTTTTATTTTTTAGGTAGGTGACTAGTCTGCTGAGAATTAAAGACTTATGGCTTTTCCATGGGATTGCTCAGATCTGAACTTTCCACCTGCATTATCCTAATGGAACACCGATGCCTGATAGTGTAGCAAAAATAGGTTAACTTTTTTTAAAAATCCCTTATTGTTAGTCTCGATTCTTGTCAAATGTGCCTGCTATGGAGCTTCCACTTGAGTTGCCTTTTTTTTTTTTTTTTTTTTTTTCTTCAAAGGAGAGCTTGAACTGGGTGATGGTGACTTCAGCTCCCTAGTAGCACTTGGTGGATTTTAACTACTGTCTTAGTTGTGTGACCTTCCGTTGCCATCACTGGTATTGTGAATTGGGTTTTTTCTCTCTTCCACTTCAGTACTGAGACGCTGGAGAATGAAAAATACAGTTAGCAAATTTTGTCAAAAGAATGCTGACTTTTGAGAGCAGGTTATAAGTAATACAGACATAGAATGATAACAGAGTTAGAGCAGCAGCTGGAAGGAGGCAAGGGAGCGAGTAAGCAAAAAGTGGATTTCACAGAAAAAAAACGTCCTTTCTAATAAAAGGAAGTGTTGTAAAGTGGGATCAATTACCTGGTATTTTCTTTTCTTTCCTTTTTCTTTTCCTAACACTGTTGCGTTGGTTGAAACTGTCACTGAGCATGGAAGAGCAGGAGGGCAAAATCTGTGCTTCCCTGTCAATGATCTTCTAAGCCTCTTAATGCATTTATTCCTTTCCTCGTGGTCATTAATGGATTCATTATTTGGGCAGGGAGATAGGTGCCCGGGCATTCCTCAAGCCAGTTACTACTTTTCATCTGGATGGAAGTGTTTTTAATGAAAACATTTTTCTGGTGAAGGGGGGAGGCTCGGGAGAAGGAAGAGACCTGAGCGAGGGCAGAAGGTGCCAGGTGAAGTGCAGGGAGCGTGGAGGCTGGCTGTGGTCCAGCAGATGCACCAATTAGATGTTCTCTGCTCTGAAGGAAGGCAGCCTGTGATAGCTGACCTGTATTCTTGGTGAGAGTGGACTTTTTTTCATGACTTGCTTGTCAGATAAAATGAGCGTATATGTGTGTGTGGGGAGAGGCTGAAATTAATTACTGTCAGTAAATGAAGCATATGGAAGCTTGTCTTGACGTTACAGTGGTTGTGAATTAGTGCAGAAGAAACTGGAAAAGCAAACAGTGATCCACTATTTGGATCAGAGCTGGCTGTGTTGGGACTGCTAATGTGTCTGTCCCCTGTCCCACCATGCCCCAGCATACAGATGAGGTGTGCTCATTTAATTAGGTGTCTGCTAATTACACTTGCATTTTTGCTTTGCTGCTGTTGGGATTGATAAGGTAAGGATAGGACATGGCAATCCAGTTCATCTGTGCCATTTGCCCTGGCAGTTTCCCAACTGGGTGAGAGGTGCCCAAAACATAAATGGCATGAAAGAGAATTTGGGGTAAATGTTCAGCTTCACAGCTGTGCAGAAAGAAAAAAATTCCCAGCAATGCCGATGACATTGATATTGTAATGTACACTTGCTAAAACCGTCTCAGCATCTCTTCTGCCTCAAAAGGGAACACGAGTTAAATAAGGGACAATAAAAGCTTAAGCTCGCTCCTATTGGAGCAAGTATCTGAGCTGCCACTAATTTCAGGGAAGTAGAATGCAATCTAATGGGATAAATGATTATTAGAGTTCATTCATGAGAGCTTTTTGGCAGCTGTGGGCCACCTAAATCCTTCTCTACTTCAATGCAAGTTTTGTATAGTTCTGGCACAACTTAGGACTTGACTGTTGCACCCAGAGCAACTGTTTGTCCCAATTAGAAAGATGCTTAATGTAATGTGAGCCTGCTGAGGTCGTGAGTTAGTTATGTATAGCCAGATCGTAGCTAAGTTCCCTCAGCAGAAGTGTTTTGGCCCCCCTGAGCAGAATTAATGTCTCTGTTAAGTGGTAGTTATGGCTATTAAGTTTTGTTGGCTTAAATCGGGTCCTTGTGGAATCCAGTAGGTAAATAGGCTTCCTTGGGGAAGCGTGTCCCAGTTAAGTGGATTACAGAGCAAATGATAGCCAGTCTAATGCGGTGGTGAACCTGAAGCAGCCTCTGATGATGCCTGTGCAGTCTTTCAGCATCAAGTCTTCTGAGCTAGAGAGTCCTGAGCCATGCTGATACACTGAAGATGGTTTTAGTCACAGGTGTCAGCTGTTGTTTTAAACAATTACACAAGTAAACTTTGGTATGTGGGTTGTTAAGAGAGATCACACAAAATCCAAAGGGTACATGAGGATTTAAGAGCAGATCCTGTTCAGATCATAAATTTTGACATGCTAGAATCAAGGGCTTTACTGATACTGAGTGTCAGGAAAAGGTCTCTCTCAAAAAACAAGGCAAAAACAGTTTTCACGTACAATGTATGTCTTACCAGAGGCAGGAAGTCTTCAATGACTTGCTTTCAGTCTGAATATAAAACTAAGCTCTTTGCCACTGAAGTGGTGATGCTTTTTAAGTCAATTATTTACTTTTCTATGCTAGCCAAAAAAGCACCTCTTGGCCCTGCCTCTCTGTGCCCTTCTGCCCTTGTTCTCCACTTGACGCAGAGCCCTTCTCTGACGTGCTCTAAACCCTTGTGCAATGTCACAAAGCAGCTGCTGTGTCTCATGGCAGGTGGCAAAGGTTGTATTTAGTGATATTGAAGCTTTACATCACTTTCAAAATAGCACAGAATCCACCAGAATAAAGGCAGTTAAAGAAGAATAAATTATCATTTCTCCTCAGCGTTTGTGTCAGGTGGAGCAGAACATGTTACTCAGCACATCTGGAGTTTGGTAGAGGGTGTCTGGGCTGTAAGAGCTGAAGAGGCAGCATCACCTCATCAGGTGCCTGCAGGAGGATCCTTTCTTCCTGTGCTATAAGGTAGTTTTGTGTGGAAGGAAGGGAATGGCAAGTTCTTGAAACAATGACTGACTTATGACTTTGCTTTGCCTTTGCTTTCTGCCATGGAGGGAAACTATGAACCTCTGAAACAAACTTCTGCTATGGGAAAATATAAAGCGGGTGTGGGTGTTTTTGGGGGCAGAAGTGCAGGGGAAAAGCTGAGCTTGTTCAAAACTGGCCAAATTTCTTGTCTTGGAATCCCAGGTGGTGGGAATGAGGTTGTGAAGTGTGAGCTGGGGAAAGGTGCCTGTGCTTACAGCTCTTTGGTGGTTAAGATGCTCCTCAGTAAGCCAGAGTGAAGAACCTAAATATTTAGTAAACACTAGGCCAAGAGCTGCTCCTTTTTTTTTTTTTTTTTTTTTTTTTTTAAGCTCTTTGCCACTGAAGTGGTGATGCTTTTTAAGTCAATTAAAAAAGTCAATTTAAAAAAAAAAAAAGTCACTCTGTCCCAGTCCCTTGGAGTATGATTTGTGCCATCCGGTACAGGGAGCCCTTTGTTTCGGTGAGTGGTTTTTCACAAGATTGCTGCCTCTGCACATACACCTTGAGGAGAGGGCAAGACTGTTCTGCCTGCCCAGGGTGGCACCCCGTGGTGTGTCAGTGCTCATCTCCTCGTGTGCTGGGGAGATGTGCTTGTCATGCAAGTGCCACTACCTCTGGGTATTTCCTTCCAGGTGATCTCAGTGATGCAGTTTAAAGACTGTATATTGAGTCTTGCAGGTGCTGCTAGAAACTACTGCCCAGGATCACCTAGTTCCTTATCGCCTGGTTACCAGCTCTGCTGTGGGTATAGGATGGGATGCTTCCAGCTCTGTGGCCCAGACCTCATCTGTGCAATGGGCTCGGTGACAGCGGCTGACCTAGCGGAGGTGGGAGAACGTCTACAGGACTTGGGAGCGAATAAGTGCGAAATATCGCAGCTTGTCTGGAAATTCGCTATTCGATTGGAGACACACAACACTGAGCCGCGTATCTTTAGATGATGACTGCTCAGAAATTAAATGGAGTGTAATACAATTTGGTGAGATGATAAATGCTGGGAATTCAGCCCTGGGTAGGTGAGGACAGGTGGATGAAAGTGGGATAAAGTTGCCGATAAAAGCTGTGTTATCTCTGGAAGCCTTGGTGGGCAAGGTTATCAGAGGAATGCAAGTGAACATATTAATCTGTAGCTGCAAGGCAGCACTGGGGGCAAGGGAAGGGATCTGCCACTTTGAGGAAGCAAAAACAACCTGTTCTAGAATGAACTGGTGGGTGATGGGTTCCCCATCTGCTTGAAAGCAGTGTGGGAAGGGGCTGCTCCTGCAGCACAGGAACGGCTGTGTTCAAGCTCTGTACCCAGTTTGTTCCTCGAAGTCCCAGCTCCTTGCTGAAAGCTCTGCGCATGCAGCCATCGGCTTTGGCTGTGGATTCCCGTAACACAAATATACCCTTGTTGTACTGTGTTCATGTAAGTTTATAAACATCTTCATCAAATGTAATGCCTTTCCTAGAATATGCATTTGTGACCTTTAGGCTGGAAATATGTTGTTTTGAAGGATGCAGAAGTTACTCTGATAATGCTTGTTGGGCTTTGATGGCTATTTGATTTATGGGTACTGAACGTTTGCTCTACCTTGAAATGCCCAATAGATTAATTAGTCAATTGACTTCACCCCCAATGTTCTAAATAAACTGTATGTAGAAAAATCCAAGTGTTACATGAATAGTAGTGAAAGCTACTAACTTGAATAGTGCTTCCTAGAATGCTCTTTCAGGTGATGTGCTTTAGGAAAAACAGATGAAAACATTTCCAGGGCGAGGCTCGCAAAGCGAAGTGTGCAGTGACCAGTGCCTGCAACTTGATCTGAATGTGCTTTGAGCATCCTGAGTACTTGGGCCTTCAAGATGAGCTCAGTGTAAATCCCCAAATCCCTTTTCTCTGCATAGAGCTTGAGCCAGACTTCCCCAAGGGGTAGGAAGATTCTGAATGCAGCGTTTTAATGCTCCCTTTCCTAGCAGGAGACCTGAGGTGGAGAGCTGACATGAGGAAAGGGGTGTTAATGTTACCCTTCATAATCTCTTGAAAGCTCTGCTTCTGGCTTTCTTTTACTCCTGGAATGGTGCAGCTCCCTCTTTTCCCTCTCTGCTTCCGCAGACCTAAGGAGCAGCTTGCTCAGGTGCTGTACCTCTTCGGAAATGTTTGCAGACGAGCCCCAAATCACATAATCTTCACTTAGTTTTGTGATTTGTGGTCCTTTTGCAGCCAGTTGCTGTCTGAATTCAGAAGTATTTTCTGGGCACTTGGCCTGCCTCTCAGTTTTGCATCCAAATTGCGTGGAATTTGCAGCCCTTTGTTCTGGTGTGCAGCTTGGCTGGTGCAGCAGGGTTTTGCTTTGAGTTCTGGAGCCCGTGTTGTGTTTTGACTGGAAGGAATTAGTCTGATTAAGCGGATTCTTTATTCAGGCAAACACACCAAATTGCCACAGCTCCTACTGATCAATTACCAGTTCGCCTGTCTGCCTGTCACCGCTGGGTCAGTGTGCGAGTGCTGCAGGCCTTCCTCCCTCCCCTGTATGCTGCTGCTGGCAGCCCTGCCCGGCTCCTCTGCTCTTACACCTGCTTTGCACAGGTAAAAATGACCACAAGCTCTTCGCAGAGAGGCTGGAGCTTCTCCTCTTCCTCTGCTTTGCTGTTCTTGCCTGACCTCCCTCTGGTGTGTGCGAGCACTGCTGCACATCCTCAACACCCTCACCACCGCGCTGTGGATCCTGCAGCAGCCCCTGGCTTAATGCCGGGAGCTCTTCGTTTTGGAGGCTGTGCACCCCGCTCAGATCTGAACCGGGCCGTGGTCCTGGCGCTCTCAGGGTGTGTGGAAATGAGCAGAGCCTTGGAAACCAGCAGCGAAGGCATGCTCCGTTCCCAGCTACTGGTTCGCTTCCCTTCCTCCCCACAGCAAACAAATTGTATTGACAGACAAAAGCAGGATTATGGTGAGGAGATTTGCAAAACAACAGGATTACGGAAGCTAAAACAAGCAAACACTGAGATTATGTTTGGGGTGTGGGTGGTTGGAGCTGGGGGAGGACAGGGACAGGGTGGGAGCAGTAACCGGGCTGTGCGGCGGTGGTGGCGAGGCAGCAGGCAGGGGGGTTTGAGATGTTTGAGGAAAAAAGCGAAGTGACTTCTCCCTGTAAACTCCTCTGGACAGAAGCCAACAGATCTGTGTTACGGTTGTTGATCTTGGTTCTCGGGAGCATGAGAGCAAAGAGGTAAAGTGCAGGGAGAAGGGCTGGCTGGCTCCAACACACGAGTCCTGGAAGCCACCCTGCTCACCAGGGCAGGATGGGCACCAGCTGTCAGCTGATCTGAACCGAGATCAGCTGTGACCTAATTATTGGCCTCTTAAACCTGCATTATTCCTTTCATTTTCCAGCTCATTGATGTTGTATAGAGAGAGGGTGAAAGAAGGCAGAAAAAAAGAGTTATTGATAATCTACTTCCTATGTGTTTGCCACTCAGCCAGGGTCACGGCTGGATGGCATCCATCAAGGAGCGTGAGGGTGGCTTGTAACCCTTTCTGCTCCCCCGGCAGGACAGCTTTGTGCGTTTGGGGGAATGGAAGTTTAAAACAATATGAAATAAAACATCACTGTGCTCTGGGTCAGAGGGATTTTGTTGCTCGTTTGCTGTGAAGAGGAAATGAGCAGCTGATAACCTATGGAAGGAGGAAATGTGCAGAAAATATTCGCACCCCGTTCAGCACCCAGGCAGGTGGAGGCACAACTAATGGGTTTGTAACCTTACTGCTCGGGGAGGCGTTGTGTGTGTGTGTCACTGTGCAGTAGTAAGTAGATGTGTCCCTTACCATAGACGTGTTCTGGTCTTTTCAAGGTCTGCACAAGTTATTAGGATGCTGTGCCAGGGCAGCAGGAAGGCACTGTCTATGGCTACGAATAACACAGCTTCTCAGAACTTTGCTGTGCACCAAGCCTGGCTTTATCCATCCAGGCTGTGATATCCATGGTAATACCCTCCTTGTGAGCAGTTAAAACAATCAGTTTCTTGCTCCTGGGCAAAAATAAACAGTTTTGGTGGTGGCTAGGAGGCTGTCAGGCTGGTGTGTGGCACAGCACTGGGAGCAGAAGAGCAAGGCTGTGCCTTCTGGGTGCAGTGACAGGGCCTGGGGAAGGCACACTTCGTGTCTCTGGAGGTTAGTGTGTGCTGAAGGAAAGGAAGTTGGTTGGGGATGAACAGACTGTGCAAAACTATCAATTTCCCCATACAAATCCACTTTCCAACTACCAAATCTGTGCATCTTCCTCCAATAGCTGATAATCCCCCCAATCAAATGACCTTCCCAGTGATTAAAGCATCTATCTCCTGCTCTCTGATTTGCCACCAACACAGTCTTGTTAGGCTTTTAAACCCTCGTGCAATGCTTGCTAGGTTGGCAAGTGCTCTCGAAGCCTCCACGTGCTAACATTTCCTGACAGATGCTTGTTTGCTGCCTTATTCACCAATACAGGCGCCCTGCACTTTGTGCCATCTCTAATGTCCAAACCTGGTGCTAAAGAAGAGAGGGTGGGGAGAGCGGGAGAGGAGGAGAAAGTCCCCTATTGTATTATGCTCTCTAATCCAGCCCAATTGTTGAGACCGGCTGTAAATTGCTGGGATAATTGACCTTCAGTCTTTTGAAATACACTTCAGGGAGTGAAATACATTTTGCATTTTTTTTGTTTGTTTGAAGCCTCTTGCAGCCTTTCCAAAGCATCTTCTGACAAATTTTAATCAATAAGGTAGTCAGTGGTAAGCCTGAGTCTATCACATCTATTACCTTGATGGCAGTGGTAGTAGCCGCCCTTACTCCTTCGCTTTTGACATCAAAGCCAGCAGTGTGGAAGAGAAGAAAAAAAAAAAACAAAACAAACAAACAAAACAAAACAAAACAAAAAAACAGATTAGAGTTAAAGTTAAATTGGGATGCTTTTAAAAAGCTAGCACTTCCAAGCCCCTCAAATCTATTACAGTTATTTAGTATTGACCGGCACTCGTTGCACGTTCAGGGCTGGATGCTGCAGTCGCTGCCTCCGGAGCCTCGGCTCTTGGGTGGGAGCCACCCGCTGCAGGTCCGGAGCGTGCAGCAGGCACTGAAGGTGTGAGTGCTGCCTGGGGGGAGCTGGGCCACTGCTGCTTTTCTCCTGTCGGTACACGTGTGTCGCTCTTTGGAGTGGCCCTTCTTGTGTTGTTTCTGATGGCGTGGCTTCCTATCGCTCTTGCTTTAATGAACGGTGGAAAGTTCTTGATGTGGTGAGAAGGTCGTCTTCTTTCTGGTGAAGCTGAAGTATAGCAGTAAAATAGATAACTCAATTATATCTCTTATGACCCAACAGAAATATTTAAAAATAATAACAAAAGGTTCATGTGTAAGAGATGTGCCAGGAGATGCATGATCTGGTGGCCTGTGTGTTGAACAGGAAGTAGGGCAGCTCGCGTCTATTCCTGAGCTTTTTATTGTGGACCTGTTTCACCTCTTTAACAGCAAGAGCAACGGAGCCGTAGCTTGTCTTCTGTGGGATGTCTGTGAACTAAATGATTCTGCCACTAAATGGTTGTAGGACCGGAGCCAGGCTAATTGGCATCCCTTTGGCACAGCGTAATAAATAACGGTTTATAAATCTGGATTAGGTTTGTCATGTTTAAGTGCTGTGAGATCTTCAGAGAATGCACCTTGTTAGTTCTTACGGGCTGCAAGGAATATTAAGGAATAATCCTGTAGCTCCAAATGGTGGAGCAACTGAAGAACCTTTCCTTCCTATTGCCATTTTGTGGTTTGCATATTTTAGGACTTAAGTGAGTAATTTCCCTGCTCTTGGAAGAACAATACTGAAAACCAGCCCTGTGGTGCTGCTGAGTAGCACCGTATCCTTCTGCAGGAGCAGGGAAGCTGGCCAGTCCGGGTAAAATCTGAACCCTGTGAAGCATGGCTGCTGTGGGAGGATGCAGACACTTATAAAGGATTTTCAGAATCAGGCAAACTTGATATATATATATATTTTTTTTTCCTGTGAGGAACCTTACAGCTGGATATTATGACTTGGGCATCTTCCTGTGAAGGACTTGCTTTGAATATAAGGTTTGGAAGACTAGCTTCTGGGAGAGCACAGGGTTGTTCCAATCCTCAGCACTGCTTATAGGGGCTTGGATTCTTCATGCCAACTTCTTCCAAGGCAATTCTCTAACTTGCAGTAGACTTCCTCAGGAAACATTTCAGGCTTGGGAGAGGCCCCTGGATGATAAAACACATGCTTTCATAGCTTTCCTAAACTTCTTTCTAGGTAGACCATTAACTTGGGACTCCCCCAACCCCTGCCAGTTCAAAGCTGAACTGCAAACATCTTACGAACACGTCTTTGTACACCAGAGTAAGGTGTGCAGTTCAACATTTGGAGCTTTTGCTGTTGAGAGCTCCTTGTTTTCAATGCTAAATCTGAACTCAGGTCTCAATATTACTAAAATGGCTAAAGTGAGGGTAATGATACTGCTAAAAAGCAATCCAAAATTCCTGAGTGGGCAGTGGGGTTGTTGCAACACTTGCTGGAGAAGCAGGCTGCCTGGAGTCTGCCTTGCTGTGTGCGCTGCCATGTCACAGTCTGTCTGATGGTGTCACAGGCACCAGCTATCGTGTGGCTGTGACGGAGCCAGCAGGCAGGCTGGGTGGTGTGAGATGGGAGCTCAAGACTGAGGTTGGCCTGTGAATGTGGAGTAATGGGGTTTGGCCGTGGCACGAGTCCCAGATCTCCCTGGTGGTGCTCTCAGGAGAGGAGGTGGGTTTGGTGAGTGTGTTGGGTTCTCCCAGCTTGCAGGGCCCCAGCACGTGGTCCTGGCCCTAACACGGTGTAGTGCCCTGAAGGGTAAACTGTTTGCACAGCAAGAAGTCTCCTGAGTCTCTGGCAAAGGAGGTTTATTTATCACCCCAGCTGCAAACAGCAACACCCTCTAATACAATGTGGTGCCTTGGGCCAGTCTATACATTTGTTATAGGTACATTAATAAATCATCATAAAAATGCGTTTATTGCCATTAAAAATTTACATGGAACATTTGTCATCTGCATCCTCCCCCTTCTTTCTTCCTCCTTATGCTCGCATTGCCACTGACATGGGGCAGACAACACAGGTATGGATGTGGCAGGGGATGTGGGACAGGTATGGGCTCCAGAGGCCAGGGCAGGCACCAGCACAAACCCAGGCCCTGGTTTGCCTTTTCTTCCATTTGGTGGCCTTTAGGCAGCCAGTTGCCTTCTGGTCACAGACCCTGCGTGTCGATAGGTACTGGGTGACTTCGTAGGCCTGCGGGCCTTCAGGGAGGTCAGAGCGTGTCTGAGGTGCGGCTCCTGGAACAGAAGGTGAGGGAGCCTGCTGCTGCGATGCTTCCAGCCGCATCTCGAGCTGCTTCTGGGGCTGGTCACTTCGACTAATGGATCCCTGTTAGCTTTTGAGGCCTCGGCTGGCATAGCAGAGGCTTTGCAGTGAGTTTAACAGCAGCCTTTCATTTGTTTCCTCGTGCTGTTGCTGTTTTATGAGGGAAGCAGCCTGGGAGTTACAAGTCTCCCAAAGAATCCAGCTGTGATTTATGAATTGGCCATCAACAGTTATTATGCCAGCCACTGCATGCATCCATTCTAATAAATTTCCTGCATCTTCCTTAGCAGCTTGTTTTACTCCTGTTTATTGATACCATGGTCTTAACAAAAGCAGCACATCAATTACAGTAATTGCCTTCGGCGCTGCTGGAGATGTGGTCTGAGGACAGGTTGCGGAGCCTGGGCTGGGGATTAAGGGCTATTGGGAGGACCCAGACAGGAGAGCAGAGATGGAGTTTGATGCCCAGGTGGATTTCCCTTGATGCTTTCTATTCCTTCCCTTTTTGATGTGTTTCTGAGAGGGAGAAGCAAGTGAGATCATTGCAAATGTGGCCCAAATGGATCTTGCCTGCTGGGCTATCTCAACTGTACCTCTTCACATCTGAGATGTTAATCAGAGTTTTGTGCAATCTCTAATTGCCTTTTTTTCTGTTTCATTTTAAAAAGCCTTTTAGTGATTGAAGCAGTGAATTGAGAAGCAGGTCACCCAGTTTGCTATTTCTGGATCAGGAAAAGTTTGTGCACCGCTGTTTAAAGCGCAGGGCTTGGGCACAGCCTCTGGTTCTGCCACGGGGTCACTGATCTCAGGCAAGCCCTTTAACCTGACATTCACTTTCCTCCCATGAAAGTGGAGTAAAACTGGTGTTCACCACCTCCACAGAACCTACTGAAATTTCTAGGCTGACAGTGATAAAATTCTACTCTTCTTATTACTTACCTTTCTTCAAGCAGGAAGAAATTTTCTGAAACGTGTCTTTCTGTATGATATCTTTGGGCAGAAGGGCTAAAATGCCCATGCCCTGCATTGATACCGGGGAATGACTGCATTAGGATTTGTGTGTTCCTTTCTACCATTTGATACTGTATTTGTGGAAGATGTTTGCATATCTGTATTATTTGGGGTTTCTTTTAGGTGAAGAATTTGTGCGTAACCATTGGTACACAAAGGATGATTCTCTGAGATGACTCTGGTTATGGATCATAGATGGTTCTGTGTTTTCCCCACAACCCAGATGGAGTTTTATTTGCCTTCCTAAAGGAGCAGCTTTGCTTTTTGTAGGAGATTTTTTTTTTTTTTTCCTTGTGATGGTAGACAGCGCAGGATTCTTTCTTTCTCTGAAGATACGGCTGTGCTGATGGGGTTGCCACCCTATACTTGATGTTTCATGCAGTTTGCTTCTGGATCAGAAGTGCTACAGACATAATTTGAGATGCATCAGTGTGCTTTTTGCTTTGAGGCTGTGTATTACTTGTGAGCCAGGGGTACTGTCTTATCAAAGTTGCTTTTAACCATAGATGTGACTTGTCACCTCCTGTCTTTCATTAGGCGTTACGGCAAACAGCAAACATAACCGCACAGCACTGTTTACACACTGGTGTCAAGCTGTGCATTTAGGATTTCAGCTCATATGTCCATGAGCTGGGCCTCATTTTCTACTTTTACTGTGCTGCTTTATGTTACTGCCTTCCCTGTATAGAGCGGAGCGGTTATCATGCTCTTGTTTATTGGTTATTAATATTCTATCACCCATCTGTCATGCATTTCTTTATTACTTTATCCACGTGATAAGTATGCGCTAAGGCTCCAGTTAGTTTTTCATGTTGGGTTTCTGTGTTAGGCAGTGGATCTTCAAAGGCTGTATCCGAACAGCTCCTAGTCCACATACCCATACCGCGTGCTGGCCTTCTCATTGATACTAAGACTGAAAACCTTTGGTCTGGGTTAGCCCTGCTATATGGTGAGTCTAAGCGCTTGGTTTTGCAGTGATGCTCATCAGTACTCCTCCATGGGACTGAATTAAGAGCACCCTCCGTGACGTTCCTTTGCGGAGCAGACCCCCACCACTACAACCACAGGCTTTCTGCTTTTATTCTTTATTCCTGGATTTATTCCCAGTTTTGTCTGTGAAATGATCATTTTAGTACATGAGCAATATGCTGATTTCCCCTTACGGTTATTGCATTTGCTGCTCATAAATGAGGAATTAGTTTGTCCTTTTTTGGGTCTTTCTGCTTAATAGCCAAGGATATCTGGTCTGTGTAATCTAGGGAATCTTATGAAAAATAGTAATAGATGGTGAAAGAAGCGATGTCTCTGGCAACCTCTCATCCCCATCAGATCCTGAGGGACCCCCCTTTTTCTCCATTTTCCATCCTGGAGGCCCACTTGCATCTGTCACTTGCTGATAAGGGACTCCTGTGCTGCTGGGTGGTTAAGAGATAGGCAAGGGCTGGAGGGGAGGAGGGGTTGGCTGTCAGTCACCTGGGATCCATCCGCAGCCCTGCCACTGAATTCTTCTGTGACCTTCACCTCTGTGCGTACCAGAATAATTGAAATCAGATATAAAATAACTCTAAACGATCCAGTCAGTCCATTTCACTGCCAGTTCAAATCCCCCACTGCTGCTCCGTAATGCATATGCATTTTGTTTTCTTAAGTTTGAAATGTCTTAAGTGCTTCTCTTTGAGCAGAGCCTTGTTGAAGCCCGCATTGGGAAGATTACAGCAAGTGTGCACTGTGAGGAGCGTAGAGGGCATGGTTCTTTCATCTCCAGTACTGTTTGTTTTGGAGATTACCAGCTGGAGATGCTCCTGCTGCATGAAGCACACTCTTCTCTTTCCCTTGAGCAAAGCTGCTCTCCATGCAGCATTCACCTCCCTGGCTGATCCAGGGCGGGGAAAGCCAGGGGCTCGATTCTGAGCTCTGTTTTACAGGGCTTGCTCCTTTACCCTTGCTGCTGTTACTTTAGGGAGAAGAACACAGCCCCAGAAGCGTAAATCCTGGATGGTCTCCATCAAGGTAGTAGGGCAGAGATAATTCTGCGTGTGGAAGCCTCCTGTTTGAAGCTTCTTGGGGGAGCTCTTCTCGTCAGGAAGGTGAAGGAAGGTGTGTAGCTGCACAGGGAGGAAATGCACCGAAAAATAGGCTGCTCAGGAATGCCGATGGTAAGTGTGATCTGGGAAGCAAGTGCTGGAATTGCCAGCAGGTAAATCCCCAAGCATAGCTACTGAGGCACCAGCTCTGTATGAAATTCAGTGCTGCTGTCCTCGTCTCTGCAAGGGTTTTCGCTGCTCTCAAAAACATTCGGTCCTTTGGAGAAATGTTTTTTGCAGAAGGATGAAAGATGGGGAGAGACCTCCTGACTCTTCCCTGCTGGGTCCCTGTGCTGATGCACAAGCCCTGGCAGATGAGAGGCCAGCAGGGATCCTCTTTGTGAGGCTGTGTTTGCCAGAAAACATTTAATGCTAGGCATGCGGGACTGGTTTCTGTGTTTTCGGGGCATCTTTGACATTGTTTCTTGCTGTGTCATCTTCAGTGTCTTTTAGAGGATGTTGAATTTGACAGTTCTTAGAGTGCATCGTGGGCTACAGGAGCTAAACAGTTAACCCTGCAGTGGTCTGCGTTGTCCCTGCTGGCTGGAGAGGAATAAAGAATAGCTTAATTGTAAGGAAACAGCGGTGAAATTCCTGTTCAGGCAGGCTTCCCCCTGCACCACTGAGCCACCTTGAACTCCGTGGAGTTGCGCCTCACCCGCTGATTTCTTTTCCCCTGAACCAGGCTGTTCTTGCAGTCTTGTCTGTAGTGTGCTGGGGATTGAGGAGGGTGAAGCAGGAGCACAGAGCCATGCTTTCTCTTGCTTGAGGGCATTATTGTCTAATAGGCAGTTTAGTAAGATGTTTGCTTAGATGAGAGTCAGGGGACCTTGCCATCTCTGGGGAGGATTTATGCAAAGCTGGAGACTATAAAAATGCCCCTGAGCGAGTGAGTTTCCAGAGATAACACTGTCAATTTTACTGGGAAATTAAAAATTAAAAAGGAGATATATCATGTTTTTTAAATACACCCTGCCAGTTGTCCCTTTCAGCCTTATAGACCATTTAAAGGGAAAATACTAAAATACAAAAGCTACCCAAAGAGCCTTTCACAACGTTTAAGGTTTGTATTTCATTAGTGATGGACAGCTATCCTTTGTTCCCAGTTCATTCAGTTGTTGATCTGCTTTCTATAGCTGTTTGAGATATTGTTTTGTCTTGGCATAATAAGGCAATATATCCTGCACTTGTGTTATTTATGCCTGCGTGTATACATGTATACGTGTATGTGTTGGGTAGGTACTACACAGTTGTTTCCTTCACTCATTCTCAGTGCTGTTCCTTCAATGTGGAGGCTGAACAGAACAAGTTACCTCCACAATTTGGTTGTATTTTACATTTTAACCTTAGAACCAGATTCCTAGCTAATACTTGCAGTGAGCATTAAGAAGCCCTGGTAAAGTCCCAGCCACCTGGCAACTTGTGCATCCGGAATTCCTCAATATGGGTCTGATTATGCTAATTTTTGCATTAGATTTTACACAAATAGGACAAAAATCACACAATGTGTCTTGAAGCAATGAAGTTGGAAGCAGTCTTGGAACTAGTGCATAGTTGGGAATGGTTAAATAAGGGGAAATAAGGTTGGAAAGATGTTGGTATGATTTGGGGATGGGAGAACTAGGGGGAAAGGGCTGGGAGACAGGGTGCAGGGTGGTCAGGCTGCTGGGCTGGGGGCACTGGGAACTGGGCTTGGTCATTTGTTCCCTGCAATCACCTTACGTAGCATTAGGATTGCTTGTTTTTGTGAGAGGTTGGGAAACGCCCCTATATACACTGCATGGAACACCTTCCAGGCCCTGTGGACAGAGCCTCTTCCCAACTTAGAGCTGTTGCTCCAGCAGTAACAGCTTTCTGCTGCTGGAGGGTGACAACGGGGGCAGTCACAGGCGCTGTCTCTTGGGGTGGCACTGACCAAGCATGTCAGCTTCAAGAGGATTGTGGGGGCATAAAGCTGCCCCTCCCTCTCTCTCTTCAGCTTATCTCTTTGCTGTCCCGCAGCTGTGTAGGTCCTGCTGCTGTCTCACAGCCCCCCTTGCTCAGGGCAGTGCAGCTTCCCCTTGCTTATAGGGTCTGTAACTCCCTGGCAGTTCATATGTTGATGCTATGGGTTGATCCTTTTCTTATGTGATAGAAGGAAAATACCTGATTTAAATAGATACCATTTTATTATAAATGAACTCGTCATGCTCAGACAATCAATGATTTGCTAAATCTCTGCACTAGCAATCTGTTAGAGTCAAAGTGTTCTCTGCTGGGATAGGGGTCACTACATTTTCCAGTGTTTTAAGTAGTAATGCTTTAAAGTAGCTCATGTCAGACCTCAAAAGACGCTAGCCTGACTGGTCCCTTCTGACTCTAACAGCTATAAATCCTGTCCTTGCTGTGCTCTGATAGAATATGTTGTCACCAGTAACAAACTGTAGTATTTACAAGTCTGAGTGTCATTGCTGGGGAAGGAAGTTGTGTCATTGTCCCCATTTTCTAAATGAGAGAAAGGAGTTGAGGTGACATGGCAAGGATTGGGGATAACGGAGAGACATGGGAAGGAAACCAGACCTCCTTGTTCCCAGGCCATCAGTGTCCTTTTTTGTGCTCTCATGATAATAACTTAAAAATCATCCATGGCACCAGATGGCAAAATTGTTCTTTCAGTCTTGATCCTGGGCTGAGTGGTGAATAGGCTGTCACTGATGTATATCTGGGAGACACAATAGCTCTGTCTGACAGGCTTTAAGTCGTGGCTCTGTGGTCCATCAGGTGTAGGACTATACTTAACCCTGTGGATCAGCTGGCATCTCATGTCTGCTTTAAGAGAAAATCACCATAACCTTGCTTATAGCTAGCTTAAAGAACCACTGTTAGAGGAGATGGTGTTCATACGTGTAATGGGGTTGTGTGGGATCCATCCCGCATGGCTGCGGGCGGGGGGAGGAAGAACTGAGACACCAAGAAACTCCAGCATCTTAATCATATCATGTGTCGGAAGTCCAAAAGACATCCATGAAAGTTTGGTGTCTGTGTCTATGGAAACATCTGGGCCAGTACCCACAAAATTGCTAGGACATTTTACGAGGTGCAAAAGTGTTATTTATTTTTTTTTTTTTGAACAGCCCTTTCTACACTGATTTCAGTAGATTGCTCTCTGCTAGCACTATGCTATGCAATACTCCGTTTTTATTTTTTAATGGTAAAATCAGTTATGGCGGGACTTCTCTTGGTACTTAAGCAAAAAGAAGAAATAGAGAAAGTTATTTGACTTTAAAAAGAGTAAATTTGGAAAGATAGTCCTGGGTATATTTGTTTAGAGAAAGAAAAAATAAATAGAATGAACAAAATGTTAGAAAATGTTTTGTTTATAAGCATCCTAAAATAAACATAATAGTGGAACACAGTGAATCAGAAGAAATTTCTCTCCATCTCCCAACTCTGTAATCTCTGAGTACAAGGGGGAACTTAGAGAAGGAATGAAAGCATCTTGTTCTAGTAAACACAAATGATATGATGGATGTGTGGTTAAAGCATGAGATTGGAGCTAGAAAATAATTTATCTTATTTTGTTGCTTACATCTGGTCTGACCTTCGGGAAGCCCACTAGTGCTTCATGTGCCTCAGATTCCCAGTCTCCAAAGATGGATGCCTGCTTGAGTGGTACTTAAGCAAAGCTTTACTGGGAGGCTTCCTCAATTATGTTGTAAAATATTTTGAAGCCATGGGGTGCAAAGGTTACAGAAGTAGAGGCTTTTATTTATAAAATAGAAATACTCAAGTATGTCAAGTTACTCTCTGAAATTCACTTCTGAAGGATGCTGTTGGAGCGCTGTTTGTGACATTACTGTCAAATTTTAGAGATCAGTGATGACTGTGTGTATGTGGTACCTTTTGGTCATGGCAAGTTAATTTCAGGTTCCAGCAAGCATCAAGCAGTTCCATTGCATTTAGGTTTGTATGTTGATGCATTTTATCACTTCATCTTCAAGAACTCGTTAATATCAAATAGACTGATCTGGGGAAAATGGTGAAGCATTGATCTTTTGGGTCTTACCAAATGAGCAGACTAAAGTTGGGTGGGGTATAAGGGTTTGTTTGTTCTTAATGACCAACAGCAGGAAGGCTTGTTTCTGATACAATCCATCAGAGACCATCTCTTCCCTACCTAAATGGGCTCAGTAAAAATCTTACCTGAAACAAGCATATGAGAACTTAGTGCTGGGCACCCTGCTGCTAAATGGGGCCAAGCTGGGGAAGTGCTGTTTGTGGAGCGAGCTTGTGGGCCAGCGAAGTGCTTAATTCTGTGCTTAACAGCAAGATCAGGGCCTTTAGTTCCTTTGCTTATTTATTTTTAGGGTATGGAATGTTATAATTTACTTTTTCTTTCCTGTGTCAGTATTGCCCTCTACTGGATGAAATCAAAACTACCCACCTCTGTCCAGCCTGACGTGCCTGAAGGATGAAGCATCACCTCCTCTCGCTCCTGTCTGGGGCCTCGTCCGTCCCCACCTTTCACAGAAGCACCAAATGGTCAGGGCATCCTGATGTGAGCTCCCGAACAGCTCCATGTCTGCTGCTATCCAGCCATGAGTGTTGGCAGTTCGGGTTATGTGAGGAGTTGTACTCATTTCTCAGGGGTAGCATTGCTCTTGTGCAGTGAGGGGAGGGACTTAGCGCTGCTTGGAGTGAGATTTGGCAAGTGGGGCTGTGTGGGCTGAGTCAGAGACTCCAAATGAAACTGGTCCTCGGTGGCCAAGTTTGAAAAATGACAGCTGCCGAAAGCAGTGCAAACTGATGAGGCTCCTGAATGTTATCGTCTACAGCAGCCTTGCTTTTCGGATCTCGTCAGGGACTTCTGGGTGAGATGTCTCAATCTCTTGGAAGAGCTAACACTGTGCTTATGTAGCTTAAATGTGAGCTGTTGCATGGATGATTGCTCTTAACTCATTGCTAGCTTAGTGCAGGATCTGAACAAAAGACACATCGAGAGCTGGGATCAGCCAGTTTTGCCTGCAGACCAAAGCCTGATGTTACAGTCCATGTTGCGGAGGCGACAAGCTGATTCTGGCCTGAGGGGCTTGGAGCTTCCATGAAAGAAAGGAGACAGAGGAGCAGCTCCTTAGAAAGCTGAACCTAGAAAGGTCTCCGAGACAAACCACAGCTTGCACATACAAGTCTGTACTCCCAAACTCCAGGACATGTTATTGCAAATGCTAACTTTTCGTTCCATTACCTCTTGGAAATCTACCCTGTGGGTGTTCTCAGGGCCTGATGCCTTTCTTTGCCTGTCACAGCCCCGGTAGAGCAGCTGTAGGAGATGAGGAGCCAAGGAGGAGTTTGGGCAGAGTGCATTCAGTGGGAAGCACATTAAGGTACGGCTGTGTAAACGGTGAAAGCTCATGATGGTCTAAGCGAATGTACTTGCTGTGGCCATTTTTTCCTCCCGATGTTTTAGCTGTAGAAGTGTGCAGGCATTTCATGGCTACAGGAGACAGCCCAGAGAAACTTTGCATCGCTGGGAGCACCCGTGCTGCTGCAGGTCCCTGGGCAGGGAGTGCCCTTGGATCTCCGAAGGCGCGGAGGCCTTACCTGTGTCATCTTAGGAGAATGCAGCGTTTAATCTTACAAGTCACCCAATTACCGTAGCACCCAGGCAATCCGCGTTCATATTTTCATTGAGCATTATCCCTCTGTCACTCTGGCGGTCGGTAGCACAGGGGCTGGGTACGGCGTGTTACCACTGCCCCCTCCCGGCTGCGCCCAGGCTCGCCTCCTGCTCCTCCGAGCAGCTCAGCCCCTGCTGTGCCCCCCGCTCCTGGGGGCCCGGGGCACGGTGGCAGCACTGTGATCAAGCGGGATTTTTCCGAAATGCAGTGTTTTAATTTGTCCTCTGCGCAGTGGAAGCATCTTTCTCTGTGCAAGCCGAGCACTGGCTGCATCGATTCTGCTCCTGCTGCTCAGAAACGAGGTAATAAAAAGGCCCAAACAGTACCTTGTGATACGGAAACCTGGAGGGCTAATAATTCTTAACTCTCTGAGGATAAAGAGACGTAGCTTCCTGTGGTTAAAAAAAAAAAAAAAAAAAAAAAAAGCTTCATAAAATGTGCTGTGTGCTTGCTCTGGGCAGTAAAACTGAGGCACAGGAGAGGGGTTGCTCCAGCCACATCTCCCCGCAGAGCTGCAGGATGGCCCCAGGAAGCTCTCATCCCCTCTGTGCCCCATGCTTCAGTTTAATAAAAACTACTGAGCAGAAGGACAATTATGAACATAAATTGTGGGATTTGGTTAGGATTTCATCGAAGGCTTTAGTTTGTCAGATCCTGTTGTCTGTACCCAAATTACCTTATAATTTCCAGTCTGTTGCCAGTCTCTGTGCCCATACTAGATGAGTGCATGTCCTTACATGGTTTTTCTGTCCTTCTCTCTCCCCTATTCCCTCTATGTAAGATGTAATTTTATTAAGATCTGGTTGCTTTTCATCAGCAGTAATAACTCCTGTCCTGGCATGACAGCTGTTGAGCTCAAGTCTTAGTTTCCCTTGATAGGTGCTCAGATTGGGCTGTTAGCTGTTTGTTGTGTTTGGACAAATTTTATTTCTTGCATGTTGTACTGTTCAATAAATTACAGCCGCAGATTTCTGTCCTTAACAGGCCAATAAAGAATCCCTCACTCTCTGCAAGCCCATCTCCCATCATCGTCTCCAGTGGAAAATCTTGAGAGTTTACATGTGCATCATGCCTCAGAGGGAGCTATCAAACCAGACCTGGGGCTGTCCTCTGAAGGGGTTTATTAACCTGACTGATGGGAACAAAGGCTGCAGGGTACTGAGGGACTTAACTACTGAGGGTGAAGAGGCTCTGTAGATAAGAACTGTGTACGGAAGGGCAGTTCAGCAACAGGCTGATAAAGTGGAAAGTATTTCACTCCCATACAAGTAACTCAACGCAAAAATTCATAGAATCACAGAATATTGTGAGTTGGAATGGACCCAGGAGGATCACTGAGTCCAACTCACAGCTCCACAAAGGACCACCCAAAACATCAGACCATGTGTATGGGAGCACTGTCCTGTGAGCTTCCTGAGCTCCAGCAGCTCGGTGCTGTGACCACTGCCCTGGGGATCCTGTCCCCGTGCCTGAGCACCCTCTGGGTGCAGACCCTTTCCCTAACCCCCAACCTGACCCTCCCCTGTCCCAGCTCCACGCCGTGCCCTCGGGTCCTGTCGCTGTTCCCAGAGAGCAGAGCTCAGCGCCTGCCCCTCCGCTCCCCTCGTGAGGGAGCTGCAGGCCGCCATGAGGCCTCCACTCAGCCTGCTCTGCTTGGGGCTGAGCAAACCCAGGGACCTCAGCTGCTCCTCAGACATCTTCCCCTCCAGACCCTTCACCATCTTTGCAGTCCTCCTTTGGACACTCTCTAACAGCTTTCTATCTTTCTAATACTGTGGTGCCCCAAACTGCACACAGTGCTGGAGGTGAGGCCGCAGCAGAGCAGAGGGGCACAATCCCTTCCCTCGCCCAGCTGCCAGTGCTGGGCCTGAGGCACCCCAGAGTACAGCTGGCCCTCCTGGCTACTAGGAAAGTGCAGTTACAATTACGACCTTGGTTTCAGGAGTAGATCCTGGGGGTCCTGCTTCGAGAAGGCTGTTTTATGGTTTATTAAGTTATTTTCATCTGTTGGAGTTCTGCCATTCAGCTGTAAAT
Organism: Aythya ferina; assembly: GCF_964211825.1. NCBI lineage: Eukaryota > Metazoa > Chordata > Aves > Anseriformes > Anatidae > Aythya > Aythya ferina. Next base: position 38,085,136 of record NC_140301.1, on the reverse strand, counting down.
AAGCCCTCTGTGTGACAATGGCCAAGGAGCAGCAGTGGAGGCAGACAAGGATTTCCTGGGAAATGCCTGCCAACCTGCCTCCTTAGGCATGGGGTGCCTGTGTACGTACACACACACATAACCTTCTGATAATGGGGACTTTTTTTTTTTCCCAATTTGTCTTCTGTGTTATCTGATCTACCAGCAGATGGAAGTCTGTCAGCACAGCTCCTGCCACAGTGGTTAAGAGCATCTGAGTGCAGATGGGTCGCAGGGCTACTTATTTCCCTTTCATCATAGCAGGTCACAGAAGCAGACACCATTTTTATTATCAAAGTGGCTGGCTGTTCTCCTTCCTGTGTTTTCCAATTGCAGTCTTGTTTTCTCTTCTACATTAGTGGAGTTCAGAAAGCATACCCCTCTGTCAAATGCATTGTTCCTTTGTCTTTTAAATAAAAAAGCTCTCTGGACAATATAAAGCATATTCTCAGCAAAGATACTGATAAGCTAATGTACTTTGTCTCTGAGGTGCTGAGCTTCACAGACAGTTCGTTAAATGCAAGTTTGCACTTGTGATGTTCTGCGCGTTGCTCTGTAGTTCAGGAATCAGGATGCTCAGGTCTCAGGTACCTGACCTGCACTCCCAGCAGGGATGGTGAAGTTCAAGACTAAGGGGTGTAGGGGAGAGCGTAATTATCAGAGGCTCAGGGAGTGGGTCAAATAGGGGTGCATTGGCAAAGCAGTTTCCAGAGTTCCAAGTTGAAACTGCAATGGCCTTTTGCAGTGCTGATGTCAGTTACTTTTATCTAATTGGTCCCCCATCAGCTGCCCTGCCAGGACAAGTCTTCAGAAATTCTGCTTACATGGACTATTGCAGTTTTAAATTGAGAGTATCATGGCATCCCTGCCTGGTAAAATGCTGCTGTTGCCTCTGCTTTTAGCACAGATTTCAGCCTTAAAGGAAAGATGCTTCTAATTTATACTTTTCCATTAGGAGTAACTTCTCAAGTAGTTAGGACGAACTCTTGTGCAGACAAATTTAGAGAGCTGAGTTTACTTTCACTGCATCCAGCGATTGTTTGCTATTGTATCTGTTTCTAGTTTATTTTCTGTGGTCTTTGTTTCCTGTTTTCCTCACTACCCTCCTTTCTGTGAGAAGGAGGGACAGGGATAAGGCTGCAGTGGTTACTCGTATCAAAGGTAGCTGCTGTAGTGTTAGAGCAGAGGACTCTTCCTCATCCTCGGTCAGATTTCAATGGGTAATGCTGCTGCAGCCCCTGGTGTGGGGTAAAGGCTGTTGTGGTTTGATACATGTGGCAGTGTGGTGACAGCGAGGAAACCCAGGCCATCGTGGCGAGGGGACACGTACACTGGTAACAGGGGATGGGGCTTCTCCCCTCCTCTTGCAGCGTGTTGGAGAAGCTGTGTCTGGCTGGGAGCGCTAATTGCAGTGGGCAGGATTTCTCCAGCTCCCGTGGCCGGGTGTCCAGCCTGTCACAACAAATCCACTGCAGCCTGGCCTGAAGGCTTGGAGGGGAAGACCAGCCAGTGTTCACAGGCCTGCAGCCACACAGCAGTGGCTGCTGGGACCAAAAATGCATCCCAGCAGACCACAAGGTTGATTGAGGAAGGCTGTGGCACCTTGTTATTTTTCTTTCTGCAGAGAAAGGCTGGGCAGCAGCAGTTGTAGGAATAGGCAGAGGTTATGTACAGAGCTGAGGTGATACAGATATGTTTCAAGCTGTTGTGGTAAGCAGCTGAATGTGCTCTTCTGTGGAGTGGGCCAGGACCAAACCTGCTGATGATTGCAGAGACTTTCTGATGTGTGTTTTGCCTCCACAAGCAAGCAAATGTATCACAACCCATTTCTCTAAAACCAGCCTCAGTTTCTCAGACCTGTGTAGATGATGTCTGTGGAGAAACCTGGAAATGAGTAAGTGAGAAAGTCCCAAAGCAACTGGATCCTCAGGGCAGAGACTCCTCTGGGAAGCAGCAGTGGCTGTCCTGTGCTTTCCTCCAGGCCAGCTTCTGTAGGGCCATTGGGTGCTGCAGCCTCACTCCATACCACGAGCATTGGCCTTATTAAATACAGGATGAGCAGAGTGCGTGTGTGCGGGGAGTAAATGAGGTGCTGACCTTGGAGCAGGAAGAGAAGAGGAGAAGGAACCAAGAAACTAAGGAATTGAATACCAAAGTTAATCTCTTTCCTTTCTAATAGCTTTGCACAGTGCCTGTCACGAGGCCCTAGTGAGATTTATAGCTTCCCTTGCATTATTGGTTTACTTTGCTATTTGGAGTCTAAACAAGGCTGAGGAAGGTACATGGCACTCTTCCCGATTGCTGGCAAACTTGTATCAATCAATTTAATTGAAGTTCTTGATAGAATCATTTATGTCAGGCAGAGTTTCCCTTTCCTTTTTACCTCCCCTGCTCGCAGTCCAGCACCTGGGTTTCATTTACTGGGACTAATCATTACGTTCTCAGTGTCAATTTGGGGATACTAAATCTGGAGATGGATGCTACAGGCAGTCCTGGACTTCAGAGGCTGTAACTGCTGATCCTGGGTAAAGCTGCTTTCTGTGCTTGGCTCCAAGTGCTATGTCCACAGAAAAAAGATTTGGTGTTGATTTATGACTTGAGCTATACCGTAGCCTCTGCTGAGCATGTAAACGAAGATAGGCCTGGATTTGCTTTCAAACACAGCTCACAAAAAGCCGGCTTCAGGAGAGAACACGGAGAGACAATGGCCTGGAAGGAACGCCAGGAGGAGGACCTCGCGTGACCTGAGCTGCAGATGAATTTGAAAGGATTAGGAGGGGTGACGAGAAGTTCAGAGGCAATATACAGAGCTGAGGATGGTGTGTCTAAACACGAGTGCTCTCTAGAAGATAGAAACCTGCTCCAAGGTTTATGGCTTAATATGTCAGAGGTCTGCCACCTGTGGAATTACCTTGAGGTGACGTGCTGCCTGTGTGTACGTGTGTATTTACAGTTACAGAGTCATTGCTGGCTCTCCAGTTAACTTCAGGTGCCAGAGCTTCTAGACGTTTTTCCATGGGCCATGTAAAACTGATGTGGGAATGATTTACTTTTGAATGGACTTGGGTGGATTGTTATATAGGGTCTCAAATAACCTGATGAATTCAGACATTTTTACAGCAGATGAATGGCATACAAATCAGCTCATAGTAGACAAAGATCATAATTGTTGAGAAAATACAATGTTTGAGTTAATTTCTGTCTATAGGGTGTACTACAGTTATTCTCTTGGAGTGTGCTATCCATAGCATGAGTAGACCTCATGAATAGCATAATGTTTTATGCAGAGCTTGCAGATCTGTGGGTTTGTACTGACAGGGTAAGCAAATGGCCAACGTATACATTGTGGAAATATCTGATAGCTTCTGGATGCTGGTGCTGATTGTATTAAGATCTTCTCCCAACATTTATAGAGGTGTAAACCCTCTTAGAAGACCATCGGAAAAAAATTGTGGATAAATGCTTTTGATATAGAAGGGCAGTACAGCCCAAATTGGATGAATTCAAGGCTGGGGAATGAGCAATAATATTGTGTAACTTGGTGAGATGAACCCTACGGCATTTCTGCAGACTTCCCTGCTTACCTTCATGTAGGTTTATCACATGACGTTAATTAAGAGAACATAAAGTGGTTGAGAGAGAAGCGAGGGAGAGAGGAAATAAGGACATTGAGTACTGATAGTGGGGAGGGAGAGTTGGGATAGTTGTTCCTGATTAAGTTTAAAGAGGAATTGTGAGCCTGATGATCTTTGCATTCTCAAGGCTTCTAATCCGCTTGCTCTAATCCTCTTACAGCATCTGCTCTATTGGACTTTTATCTGATCTCTCTGTCTCTCAAACAATCTGGCTAAGCTTCCCATGTCGGAGTCACTTTTGGCCCTTTTCTAGGGAGCTACCTGGTATCCTCTTGCCCGAATGGGGTCAGTGGACTGTTTATTCTGCAGTCCTTGCGTCTAGTCTGAAACCATTTCAAGGTACAGCCAAGGCACGTGTTAGCCCCCTAGATTTGGTGCAGTGCTGACAATAGGAGCTGTGGCACTCCTAGCTGGTACTGAAATGCGAACTTAGTTTTGGGCTATAGCAGATTTTGGTGACTTTCAACTGGGGGGAGTGAGGATGAAGATTGAATTGTTTGGGGTTTTATCTTCTAGTGGTGACTAAAACTCAAGTAATAGCTTTGGAGTGAATCGGCTTGTTTTAGGCTTTCTCTGTTTGTTAAACTCCATGATGTAACTTGAGTGGTTGATCTACCCTATTCCCCACGTTGGAATTCTCTTTCAGATATTTGAAAATCTTCAATAAGTAGCAAAACACAATACCATCAGTATTAAATACTCTACAAAGAAATTCCAATGAGCAAACTCCTGGAGACTTTAGGCTTCAGTTACCATGTCCTATAAGGTGGTAACAGGTCTGTCTCAATTGCAGAAGAAGAAGATCAGGTAGAAATGACTGGGAAGAATATATAGAGCCCAAATGAATATACAGAACTGCCTTTTTGATTCCGGAGCATCAGAGAACATCTCCCAAGCTTTAGCCTGGGAGAGGCTAAATCTATGGCACAAACAAAACCGAGTTGCTGTGTATGCTTCCCATACAGCCTCTTTCCCTGGGTTGTTGATAGAATGAACGCATGCTTTCCATGAAGGAGGAAAGAAACATTTTAACTGTATGCTTTACTAGACAGTGGTTAATCCTGGAGGAGAGCAGTCTGCACCTTCTGGGAACTGTTAAACTCTTTGAGAGTTGTGTGAGGACCAAAGCCTTTGTCAGCACACAGATCTTACTCTGTCTCTTCTGAACAAGATGAGCTACAACAGCAAAATATTTGGGGGTAGTAACAAGTTCCAGGACCTTGTGTGGCTTTCATTTTGTTTTGGTTTTAACTGAGCATTGCATGCAATCAGGCAGAAGCTTTGTGAGTTGCCAAAGAACGCAAAACCTACTCAGATATTGCTATTTTTGAGGACAAAAGCCCCACATGCCCAACACATACACAAACGGCAGGACTCAAATCCTGCTGGCTCTCAATAGCTTCTCCTTCTGGTCCCGCTGCCTCTCTGCCGGAGTGCCAATCCGCTGGCTTAATGAAGGCTAACGGTGTAATTAATCACACGCATACGCAGCACAGTGGTTCATGAGACCTGAGTAAATGTGACAGCTGCTCGGAGGGAGGAAGGGGACAAAAGCCCACGATGATGACAAGAAGGAAAACAAGCTCTTTGGTCAAAAGAAAAGACAAAGCAAAAAGGGACAGATCAGCAAAGGGATGGGCTAGAAACCTTTTAGCCGGGGCAAAGGCAGCCTCTGCCATATTTGTGCCTATCGCAAAGTTCCTCTAATGGTTCTTGAATGATTTTATTTATTTTTTCTCTTGGATTCCTTCTTTTTGTTGCTCCTTATTTTTCTACTTGTCTTATTTTTGCTGTTTGATATCTCTCCACGTAATTTGTGGTCCTCTGGATCTTTCATCCCTGATGGACAGTGTGGGAAGGCTTTGACAAGTGCTACTTCGATTTTGGGAGGGATTTGAGTGTCTAGTTTAGTTTGGAGCTGATCAAAAGGCAATTTTTTTTGTTGTTTGCTGTGATAGATGGACAACGGAGGAATGCTGAAATTTGTTCCTATTCTGAAATCTTGCCACCCCAGTATTTTTCCATTGTTACATGCATTTGAAGTCTTTTTTTTTCTGTTGTATTTCCTGTGCACTTTAAATCTTTTCTGATGATGGTGGTATAGGGAAAAATCCTTCTTAACCTTTTGTGCACAACAGAGAGGTCTGTGGAAATATGGAAATATCCTCGGGCTCTAGAGGTGGAGTTAAAAGGGGAAGATCTGGGATACCTGGTGTTGTAAGCAAAATTTGCAAAGCTTCCTTGTTTGCTTTTCTCCCTGCAAAGTAGTTTATACTTGCTTGAATTAAAACTGTAGGCGTTAAGAAATGTTGTGCACAACTCAATATTGCTCACGGCACATCAGCACCATAGTCTCTCAGCAAGGAGGTGACCCTGATATTTTTGGCACTCAAGATGCTTGGAAGTATTTTGGGTCAGAAAAAGTGAAGATGCAGGAAGAGTGCTTCTGATGGCCAGAATAGGTTAGAAAGATGGCAGTTGTGTTCCTGATTTCACCTGTAGCTGTCTGTATGAATTGGAGCACATCGCTTCATGTTATCTCAGATGGGGTTAAGGGGAGACACCTGACAGAGAGTAGGTTAGCCTTACGCCAAGTGCTACTCTGGGAATTCCCTGTAATGCTCTATCAAGGGATAATTCCTGTTCTTGCAACACCAGGGTGAGAGCAAGTGGGACACAGGAAGGTGTAATGCACTGGACACTGACACAAGCTGTACGTTTTATTGCTTTAGAGTAAGGGGTGTCTCACCTAGAAAGAATCACTGTATTAGTACACCCCTGTGCTGGGGAGATATCCACTGAGGCAGTTCCATAAAATGGTTTGGGAGCTGATACTAAATACCAGCAAATAAGACTTTGGGCTACATCCACAGAAGATACTGATGTGCTCTGGTGCCATCCAACTGTCTTTCATCTGCTTAAGTCCTCACCAGACCTTCCCAGTCTATCTTTTCCACTACTGCCTGATGCTGAAGGTCATTATTAGGCTTCTGTTTTCTAGTTCCCGAAGTGCCTGAAGCTCTGTGCAGGGGTATTTCTCTGACAGTGCTGCTCAGCACCAGTGTCTAGCTCATGTCTTCTGGGATCTTGGCACTCAGGCTAACGTTGTTCCTCAGAGCGCAGTGCCAGCCTGCACGTGGAAGCGATGGGAACGTCCCTTTCTGTCTGGCATCCTGGTGGGTGCAACGTGTGTCCTGCTGGTGGGAGCCACTGGTTACACAGCACTTCTTAGCCTGCTGTAGCCAGCAGATAATATAGCAGTGGAAGGTGTAACAGTCTCTGCCTGATGCTGAAGTCTCTTCTCTGCTTGATGTAATTAAATATTTATGGTGACTGAGGGTAGAGCGAGAGGCAGTATGCTTACAAGTGTAAACGTTGCTCTACAGCTGAGTGTTCAGGACACCCACTGGGCAGGACTCAGGGCCCTGTTGTATTTTAATTTTTTTTCCCCCCAAGATGAGGAATCTAATAGGATCTGCTGCATTTGGGTACTGTCTTGACACGGAAAGGTCCTGTACATCCCAGGGAGGCTTAGTGCTAAACTGAGTTGCTGTTTCCACCTCATGGCAAAGAGCTGAGGAGTGAGTATTTGCCACACGAAATGATCCAGATTTGTCACTCGTGCTTGGGATAGCCCTGACTGTTTGGGAGGATGGTTGGAAGAGATTTGGTTGCAGATACCGAACGTAATTGAAGAAATTCCCTGGTTTATCAGAGGCTGCATTGTGGTCCCACTTGAGTAGGACCTAAAGGGAATAGGAACTTGAGTGTTTTTTTTTTTTTTTTTTTTTTGTAAAGGTGGATGCTGCTCTCAAATACTTGTCAGATGCCACACACAATAGGAAGGGTGGAAGGTATTGTTATTTCCACTTATGTTTTTCCTATTTTCCTTTTTCTTTTTAAATGAAGCTGTGTTTGTGTCAGTAACTAGCAAAAAAAAAATTGCAGTGATAAAAATACGAGGGTTCAGGGGAAGGAGGTAGGTTGCTGCTCTGTCTCCAGTACATCTGTGGGCCTGTTAATTTAATTAGAACTGCGCAGTATAAATATTGAACTCATTTTAATTTCTTTTGCAGCTCGTTTGGTTTTCAAAGAGCTCCCAGCTCCAGATTATCCTTTCTGCTCTGTGTATTTGAGGAAGACAAGAATTAATAATAATAATAAAAATCCTTGTCTCCGAAGTTTAATCAAATGGAAGAACAGTTGCTCCTTGCCTCCCTACCCACCCAGCCCTTTTCTCTCAGTTCCTTTCTCGTGATACAAAGTGAGGACAGTCTCAGCAGTTCCAGGGGTGGCGCTTCCCTTTCTGTTGCTTTTGAATCCTGCTCCTGGTGAGAATTGGCCTGGGGCAGGACTATATGGAGAATGAGCAGGGATCTGCTAGGAGCTGAGCTGTTCAGAGAAGCAGGCGGTGTCTGTGCTCTGTGGATGAGGCACAGAACAGGTTAGGGGGCCCGTCTGACACAGAGCAGAGGAAGGGTGCTGAGAAACAAGGACATACTAATGGGGAGGCCCAATGTGGGCAAAAATACAGGTGAGAAATTATTGGGAGCTGCTGTTTGACAAATTGTGTTGGAGAGCTGTGTGGCCAAAGCACTGGCAGGAGCGATCAGGTGAGATAAGGGGCTGTTGCAGTCTTGTGCAATTTTTCCTCCTGTCCTAGAAGATCACATATTGAACCACTGCCTGAGCTCCCTCATGGATAAAGTGGTGAGAGGCTCCTTGTGCTGGCACTTGGGGCTGGGGGAGTTGAGTTTGGTGTGTAAGGAAGGAAGATAACACCGTAGCACCTCTGTGCACAGCTCCCTCGATGCTGGGGTGTCCCCTTGGTGCCCTGCTACACTAGGTCGGGCAGGGCTGGCTCCATAAGGGTTGATTTCGTGGGCCTCTGTGTTCCCTCGGGACAGCATGGAAGTGAGGCATGGTGTATTTGGGAGCTGTAAGGATTTGGGGTCATGGCTGCGTAACTGGGACACTACCCCAGGGCTCTGCTGCCCTTTGTGGTGCACAGCGTTTTGGCCCAGCGTTTCCCTGGGGGCCTGGAGGTGGTGGGCATGGTGCCACCTCCTAGTGCAGGGCAGGAGGGATGGACCCAGTGCTGGGCAGCACCGACAGCATTTTATTTTGGGGTTGGGTTCAAGGAAGGAGCACACAGAGAAAAATGCAATTCCTGCCTAAATGGCAAGTTAAAGCTGCCTTGTGGAGGGGCTGGGGTGCATGTGGGGGTAATCTTAAGCTTTTGGTTACAGTCTGCTATCAGAGGCTTTTTCATCTATGGCCCTATAAAACAAGGGGAAGAAAAGGCACCCAGCTTCACTGTGGTGATGTGACCTCATGGAAACAGCGAAGGGGAACTTGCCTGACCTTTGGTTCTTCTTCAGTGGAGCTCTACGTTCAGCTCTTAGGGCACTCATGAAACGACAGATTTGGGGGTGAAGTTGCCATGGAAACAGTCAATTTCAGCTTCTGGGAGAGCCTGAAGATACTCCAGTAGTAGGCATCCTTGCTGAAGGCCGGAGAGTGCTTTAGTGTCTACGGCAGAGGGGCTGCAGCCTGCCAGGCTTGTCTGGAGAGTCGGTGCTGCTGCTCGCAGGGCATCCCGAAAGCAGCCGGCTGTGGTGTTCTGCTGTCAGAGCAGCACAGCGTTACAGGGCGTCCTGAAGGTGATCCAGCCCATCCTTAAAATAATTTGGTCCTTATTTGTATTAACAGTACCTCCTACCTGAATGTCAGTAAACTTTTTTAGTGTGCTCCTGCTTCCTGTGCCTAGTCAGATTTATATAAGAATTGAAGGCGATGTGCTTTAAAGCTGAATGCTGGGCAGCATTCATGCTCCTTCGGACCCAGGAGGTCTCCTGCAAGACCCGTCGTCATCGCCGATTCAGCAAGGTTCGTATTCAGCTTTGGTTCTTCTGCCAATTCCTGTCTTTTCCAATTTATCAAGGAATGGCTGTGATTATGAAAGAATACATGTATTTGATTATCTTTTTACAGCCATGCTCGTTGCTTTCTCTGAGTTTGGCATTGCCTTATAGTTCATTTTAGGACATACGCAAACTGTCTGAAGCTTGCACAGTGGCTGTAGCCCCAAAAGATCTTTAGGGAAACATATGGAAATGTTGTGCCCATGCCTGTCTGGTTGAAGAAAAAGGGAAGTGTCAGAATTGATGTTTAAGATCATGTCTGCATGACTGCTTGTGTAAATGTGTGACTTTGGGCTTGTGATACCATGTGGAAGCCAAGTTTTGCACAAAACAAGTAAAGCTGTCAGTGTGTGGATGGATGGGCTTGTTCGCATGGCTTTCCATGGGTGCAGAGCCATTTGTGGGAGGATGTTTGTCAGTACACATAGGTACACACACTTATCACAGCAAACAAAGGGATTTTGTTTTAGGCATTTTTGTCATCGCTAAGCTCAAACTTCAGCACAGAGAGGCAAGTTCCTTTTGGGCTGCTTTTGTAGGTCGGTTTTAGCGGCCAGCTGGTGCAGCCATGAAAGCAGTGGTTGTGCCAGGCCCGGCATTGACACAGCTTAATGAGAATGGCTTAGACAAGACCACCCGGCTTAAAATGCTGCTTAATGGAGGCAGGAAGCAGAGAGCTGGAGAGCAAAGATCTCCGTGCTTGGAGACCAAGGGAAGGAATGCGCTGCGTGCCCAGTTAGAGCAGCGCTGTGTTCCCTTCAACGTGACAAATGGTGTGCTACCCCATGCTGAGATGGGGCTGGCACTGGAAATGGTCACAGATCCCAAACATTGGTTGGATTTTCCTCCAGTACTGAAGCCGTCGTCTGCTCTCAGCCCCAGGCGCTACGGAGCTGGTGTTGCAATGTTCCTGCCACAGCTCACTGTGAAAGATGGGATCAGTGTGCAGCTTGAGTCATTTCGGTGGCCTGGGTCAGGAAGAGGGGAGCTGCAGCGCTCCCTTTTGTGCTCGCTGCTTCACATGGGGAACTGCATCAGCCTTCCTGAAACAGCAGAGAAGTTGCTGGCAGCTGTCCATTGTGAGAAGAGCCTAACAGTGGCCTTTTCCTGGCTCAGAGCAAGTATCCCATCTCCAACAGTGTCCAGAAATGGATGTCTCTGGGAGACTACAGAAATAAGGCAGGATGTAGGGTACTCCATGTCCAGCACTCTCTCATCCTCCAGCAAGCTGTTTTCTCCTTAGGGACATCTCGAGCCAGATGTTTCTCCTTGTTTAGTAATTCAGTGGATTTCTCTTCCATGGCCTTAACTGCACTCTCCTTGAACATCCGTGGACTGAACTGCACCATCTTGGGAAAGATGCTCTGCTACTCAAATGTATGAGGAACAACCTCTTCCGTCTGTTTGAACCCTTGTCTTTATGGGTTTTATTTGAGGCTCCCAAGCATTTACTTTGGAAGAGACGGTTAAAAGTCACTCTGTTTCTTCCTACTACTGTCATATTCCTCCAAAGCTGTCTTTTTTCCAAACTTAGAAACCCTAGCATAAAAAAACCCTGGCTTGTTTGTCCAGAAGCCCTAGCACACTTTTGATCATTCTTAGTGTCCTTCTTTGATTTTCTTCTATTTCTCCCATCTCCAGTTTGAGATAGAGATCACAGCTGTGCACAGTAGTTGGATGAGAAATGGCCCTAGTTTTATTCACTGACACAAAGATGGTTGGTGACTCGGCTATATTCCATTTCTAAGTAATTCTTAACACTTGGTTTTAACCCTTACTGGTTATGCATTTAAACAGGGTTGTGGAATTATTTCTCATAAATGATTATCAGTTGTAGCCTGAAAACCTCTTCCGAAACTGCGATAGGCAGTTCAGAAGCTATATTTTCGTACGTGGAGTTCTGCTTATTTTTGTATGTTGCTTTCCATTTATCTACATAAATGAACCTAAATCTTCATTTCTGTAGAGAAGTGTGCCATCTTCTGTCTGGAAGGCCACCTTGTGTCCCCAGGCTTGCGTGTCCATGGAATGGGCATACTGGCATCCCTCTGCTTACCAGGAACTGGTGAGCGGTGCATGAGGCAGGGGTTCAGTTCAGGAGGCTGCTCTTTAGGCTGGGTGCCTCAGTATGATAGGGGAGGCTGACGAACTAAGGAAGAACTGTTTTCATCTTTTTTTTTTTTTTTTTTCTGCCTTGTGAATTCAGTCTCCATCGCTTAACTTTCTTACAGCTTGGAAGGAAGGACTGCTCGAACTGATGGGTAGATCTACATCTAGTGATAGTGTAGGGAGGCCTATGAGAAGTCTGAACTAGCCTTGATTTGCTATGCAGCTTGGTTCTAGCAAAGTCTGCGGAGACTGCTCTGTAGCGAATGTATTGAGTTTTTGACAACACAGGCTCTTTTGACAGCCTTGTGCATGCTTGAATTGGGGAAGCAGCTTGAGGTGTTTCTTGTAACAGGCCAAATGGGATCATAACTAACCAAACAGATGGCAATAAAAGGATAAATCAGGTTTAGTAGGTCTCTTAGACAGTGGAGAGCTACCTGTTATGAACGGGGACAGGTCAGATCCATGGGAACTGAATGCTGCCTTACTGCTGAGGGGATAAGTTGATAGGAATATCAGAGGATTCAAAACTATTTCAGGGATTTCTTTTTTTAAGCTGTATGTTCTGCTGTGTCTGGCTACCTTCCCTTGCCGCAGGTGAAGGTGAGAGGGTCTGGAAGAGCTGTAGCTATGTGTTAGTGGTAGGCTTATGGGACCACAGACAGAAAAGGATGAGATTCGTTGTTTTAAATGCTGTTCTATTTACTGAGGTGACAAAAACAGTCTGAGATGCGAAATTGTACAGTGTAGCAGCAGCTGTGTATGACTTCATATTAAATCAGATTTCCTGGGATTTAATGTCAGCTTGGGGTGCTGGATGTTATTTCAAACAGGGATTCTTCTCTGGAAATGATTCTCACTTATCTTACATAAACTTGGTAGGGAATTGAGAGTCCACCTCAGTATGTACTTCATGATGTGAAACTACCAAAGCCTTAATTTACTTCTGAAAACATCACTTTGTTCTCCCCCAGGGCTGTCTCGTGTGTCTCTTCTTAAAGCTGAAATACTCATTTCATATGAATAACTACCCCAGAAAACTCACAAAGTCAACTTAATTCTCAGCTTATTCCCTTGAGAAGACTTACTGCCCAAAAAGGAGATATTTGGTTATATGGTGGGTGAGGAAAGGATTAAGTAAATTCCTAGTTTGAAGGTTTTCTCAAAGGACACCTTGCCACAGCTCCTTCATGAGGCACACCTTGAAGTGTGGAATTGAAGGAGCAAATTGTTCTGGATGCTCCAAGTAACACTCACTGTAACTATCTAAATGTTTACCTGATCAGGGTTGTTTTACATGAATGAGATGCTTGTTCTATTTTTTTTTTTTTTTTTTTTTTTTTGAAAAGGAAAACTCTAAAGGAGAAAGTGCTTTAGCTGCAAGTTAAACTGTGGCAATCATTATGCTGAGGCCCTCTCTGAGGTGACTGAGCAAAGGCCTCAAGCAGATTAATTTAAGTTCTTAAACTATCATTATACCACTGTTAGAGAAAGCGTGTGGTAATTCTTAAGACAAATGCTTGATACACCGGAGATCTTGAGGCTGTTGTGGTGTAGGCAGTGATTTGGTGCTGTTTGGTTGGGTACCAAGCGGTGTGTGGGATGTGAATGAACAGCTCTGCCTCACACAGACACCTAAGACAGTCTGAATAAACCCATGCTCATTTTTTGTAAACTTGATAGATGTTTGTAGTCCTTTGTTACCTTCCTTTTTGGGGCAAGAATGAGAAATGTTTAATTCAAATGAGCTATAAACAACAACAACAACAAAACAAGTTGGGTTTCCAGAGCAGCTCTGGGAAGATGGGTGGTCAGGAGGACAGGGAGATTCAGAGCTTACCGAGTAGTGTGGTGGCCAGGTAAGGGAGAACCACACCTGAGTTGTGCCTTGGCTTGCGCTTTGTGTCCATTTTGTTGATCTTATTTGACTGGTGACTCTTCATAAAGGGGTTTCTTCAGATTTGGGGTGAACCAAAACTAGGGTTAAATGGTTAAATAGCCTTTAATGGATCGATCGTCAAGGGCAGTGCTAATTTTTCCTCCTTGCTGAAGCTCATGGATATATCTTTTTGAGAACTGGCAGAGGCTAATGACCTGCTTTGGGGTTTTATTTAGATGGGGAGAAGGGCTGCTCTGATTTGGAAGCTATCCTTACCTTTCCCCATTGGTTTCAGTATTCCGGAAAGTGTCTTCTATCCCTTTTACGCTTGGGCCTTTCCACACACGCACTTCTTCAGTTTCTCCTTTCTTGCTGCATGATGTCGCCCCACTGAAATGACTGCCCAAATCCTCGCAGGTCTGGAGGGATTGGTGTGCTGAATAACCCGCGGAGGCTTGTCCTGCCCTCATTAACAGTGCTTGCTCTGAGCTCATCACACCTTGCTGCCTCGTCTGCAGGGAAGTTGGTACTGCTGTTCTGTAGAAAGCCCCACCTTGGGTTTGTGCTGTCTTACCCTGGGTCCCAGAACCTGCATTTCGGTGGAACAGCTAGAGCAAGGAGCAATGTGCCTGGTGATGATGGGGGAGTGCAGCTTTTCTGTTTGTTTCCAAATGGTAGCTCCTGTGGTTGGCTTTGAGGACAGCCAGGCAGTGACTAGGTGGGGTGAGGAGTGTGGGTTGGAGAGGTAAATTGTCAGACAAGTGTTTGACAAAATTATGGATTTCAGGCTCCCGAGGGGCTGAGATTGTTCCAGCCTGACTTCTCTATATCACAACATGTTGATTTTCACTGGCTTATCCCTGAGCCAAATTTCCCCCATGCATCTAACATATTTGTTCCTATTTTAATCTGAAAATCACGATTGTGTGTCTTGTGTTTACAGGTGGGTTGTCTGGTGAGAAAATCTTGGCTCATTCTCGATTAAAAAGAAGAGGAGCCTAATTTGTTTTGAATTAAGAGCCTTATTCATAAATAAGGCTCTTTGCCATAGCCACAGAAGGCTGTAGTGGTGGGGGTGGCTCTGCTGGACACCAGTGCGTGGAGAGGAGGGGACTGTCACCCTGTGTCAGGGGATGAGCAGGGGGTGCTCAGAGCCTTCCTGCCTTCAGTGCGAGGGGACCGCCTGGCAGGAGGGGGTGCCTGGTGGGCTCGAGTGCTGCAGATGCTTTGTAGTATTTCAGCTCTTTGTTCTGTCTGAATAGAGCAAATAAGGCAGGCTGGCTAATTTGAAAAGACACTCGATTAGGCATGGAGTGCTTAATATTCTCCCTCAGTCCCTGGCTGCAGTCGGGCCTCCATACTGCCTTCCCAGAGCTCCAAATGGAGCCGGCTGCTTTTCCCCCACAGTCCTGGGCTGTACGTGGTGTTCGACAACCAATGGGCTGAAACAAGTAGTCATGCAAGCAGCTTCTCTGGTGAGCCCTCCTGCAAAACGATCGCCTCCCTAGGCCAGCCTGTGAGCTACATGGGGACGTTGTGCTGATGGGCAGCAGGTAGCCCAGGGGTCCCCAAGGACCGTCAGCATCTGACATCGAGCAAGCCAGAGGCAGTGGTTCGTCAATTAATGCATCAATTAATTGCAGCAAGCCCTTGGTGCATTGCCCCTTCCTGATAAGTGGCCTTGCTGAATAAACAAGGATTATTGCCCGCACTTGTCAGCAACCTCTGCAGTTTTTGCAGTGTGGGAATAGCTGGCCTGACTCGCTGCATGCTGGTGCTGGCGACCCAAAACGCCAGGCAGTCGCCTCATCTGACCGCCGGATGGACGGCACTGCCCCCAGCCCTGCTGGCGTACCACTTCATCGCTTCAACCTCCCCGTGCCTCTCCAAAAGCACAGGAGCCATTTCTGTACAGGAGGGCCATGCAGTGTTTAATGCTGGCTTTGAGATCTTTAGGAGTGTCTAGGCGCAGCTCCCTTAGTTATCAATGCTTGTGGTAAGTGTTAGTGAACATGTAAGAAACTGTTGGTTTTGCAAGACCTGCCTAACTCACCGTGTTTCACAGCAAGTATCCTTCTTCAGCTGCATTACTTATTGAAAAAAAAACAACCTGTTGAAGTACATCATGTTTGATGGCTCTTGTAAAAGAGGGGAAAATTGAATAAAAGAGGGGACAATTGAATTTTGAAAGTTTTATTTTTCCTAATAATTAGATAATTAGTCAACAGAATTTTCATTGTGCTCTAGATGAGACCTTTCACATGTGCGAGTAGTTTCCACTAGTGAAGCAAACAGTTTGCAATAAGGGCAGTATATTTCTTACTG
This sequence comes from Aythya ferina, assembly GCF_964211825.1. Classification (NCBI taxonomy): domain Eukaryota; kingdom Metazoa; phylum Chordata; class Aves; order Anseriformes; family Anatidae; genus Aythya; species Aythya ferina. Next base: position 38,069,246 of record NC_140301.1, on the reverse strand, counting down.
CATATGCCCTAGTGGCAGAGTTCAAAAAGAAAGAAATTTTCACTTTTTTTTTTTTTTTTTTTTAACTCATAAAGAGCCTTGATCAATTCTGGAAATTTCCCTGTTGTCTGTTCTATCCAGAGCTTTAGAGCTTTTCACAGTGCTGTTGCATGACTTGTAGCATTGCTGACCTTGCTTGCTGAAAAAATATTTCTCCAAATTTTCCTTTTACTTATTTTAAGTTAAACAGAAATATGCATGCTGCATGCCCAGGACAGTCCTTGTGGAGAGCACCCACCAAAAGCTGCTGGCTGCAGGTAGCTGGCAGCTGCCAGTGGCCATTTGGTGCATTGAAACGTGCACCCGCAACCCGTCTTGCACACCAAGTACAACTTCTGAGCCTTGATGATAGTGATGCATGTAAGTGTTGGCAGTCCCATTTATTTCTCTTTTATAAGTAAAGCCTATCTAATCACTCTGAGCAAATTTAATAATTATGTGTAATAAGTGAATTAGGGCTATAATTTAAGGGAAAAAGAGTTGATTCCTTGAAATGTTTGTCTTATCATTTAATTGGAAAGTAAGTTCTTTCCTCCTCCTACATAGGCTAAATGAACTCCATGTGCTATCTCAGCCTCTTTGAAGATGTGTCCCATAGACACGCTGTTCCTTACTGTTGGGAAAGGAAGTGGAAGGGACTAAAAGGAGGTATTAAGACTCTCTTTGTTTCAGCATTGCTACACATCCTGTAAGTAGGCAGCGACAACTACAGTAGGATTTTCAGGGTGTAGGAGCATCTGGAGCTTTGCTTATTGATGACCTTTGAGAATTGTTCAGATTTCTGTGTGCAGGCACCTAGTCTAAAAACGTTTGCCCTGTGCCTGTTCTGCAGCATTATGTTACGCTACTGTCTCTATAAAATCCCCATACAATAATTATGGAGACTTAACTGACAGGTGTTCCAATCTTTTAGAATAGAATTGCAAGGAGTTTATATCTAATTGTCATATCTGTGTATAACATCCAGCTCACAGCTGGCGTTTTAGTTACCCTTCCTACTCCCAAATATTATGAAAAAGTGTTGGAGGTTTATCTATCTCTTTCTGCTGATTTCTTTGCTCTGCTGACTGGTGTAGGATGCAAGGGAATGGCTTAAAGCTGCTCTGAGGAGGTTCAGATTAGATATGAGGAAATATTTCTTCCCTGACAGTGTGGTCGGGCACTGGAGCAAGCTCCCTAGGGAAGGGGTCATGGCCGCAGACCTGCTGGTGTTCCAGAAGAGTCTGGACAATGCTCTTAGATATGGGGTCTAACTCTTATGTGGAGTCAGGAGATGAACTTAATGTTCCCCATGGGTCCTTTCCAACTCAGGATGTTCTGGGATTCTTGCTAAAAGAGCGCTTAATGCTAATTGTAGAGGAGAGACCTGCAAAGTCCTTCCTCAGCTTCCTGCTGAGCCCTGCTCTGGGTCTGGCCTGGCCACCCAGACCTGGCCTGAGCCTTGGCTGAAGCTGTGCCCAGCCCCGGAGAGGTGTAGCTGCCTGAGTGGATGTGGAATTGGTCTTGCTGATCAGAAGTGCTTGACACTGAAAGGCAGTGAGGGAGACTTGGTTTCATTGCCCTGTTCCTCATTGTTGTGCTCCCACGCCTTCCTGTCTTCACTCTGGTCAGCTCCCCACACGTACTGCAAGTCCCGGCACCTCTCCTCCCATTCAGCCTGGAGTCTTTGCTCCAATGTCATGCCGCGAGTTCTCCCTCTCCCTGCCACGCTCCTCTGCCTCCGCTGTTCACTTTCACGCGCTGCTCTTGTCCTCTAAAATCAGCGCTTCCATCTGGTTTATTATTCTGGGCAGGCAAGTCAGCAAAACCTGAAACAACACAACAACAAAGCGCGGCGCTGCCTTCCCAGAGGGAAGCGCTGACGTGCGTGTTCACACTGCTGCACAAGCGTGTAGGCCTCTAGAAGAGGCTCCGAAGAAACCTCTCATTTCTTAGCAGCTCTGCCTGCTGTTGTATGACACAGCACAGGGACAGGCTTCAACCTTCACCTTGGGATTTCTCTCAAGTCCCTAACTTCTACTGGAGACCCTGTCCCCTGATGGCCGGGTTGCCTGTTACTGGAAGCCGTTCGCTCCTGTCTGTTGAGCTGCGCTGTTGGTGGCTCACCCAGAACAGCTTAATTTGACTGTGTTCATTGGGTCTTTCTTCTCTTAAGGAAGATCTATGGGTAGGAAATGAGACTGGAAGCATATTTGTCATCTGTGCGAGGCCGTTGGGAGCACTGTGAAGATCACTGTGACTGGTGAGGAGGGCCTGTGTCGATGAGCTGGCTGATGCGTGAATCTCTGTGGTGTCTGTGGCAATAAGGTTTCTTATTTCCCTCAGATAATAGGAGTTTTGCTATTTTGGAGCCCAGGGACTGGCGTTATGAACCCACTGTTCCTGGAAACCTCCAGTGGTCCTCTAGGTACAGCTGAGTCATGAAGGCACAGCTGATTGCTTTTGTTTTTGTAGTAGTAATCAGGCAGGAAAAGCAAACAGGGAGAGGTTAGATGGCTTGTGTGTTGTCATACGTGTCTTCAGCCAAGCCAGGAATAGAATGAATGTTTCCTAACACCCAGCCCTGTGCTTCAAAGGCCACTGCACAACTTACTTGCCGGACTGCAGCTGTGACAGTCCTGTGCCTTACTTCATGAAACTCACACCCATTAAAGAATCTCTGAAGGTGTTGAACTGATCACATTTTCCTAACTTCAGGGAGCTTTGGCTCACTAACAGGCTCTGCTAAGATTATAAAAAGCACAAAAAGTTGCAGTGACTGTATGCAGCTGAAACAGGAGCTGGTAGAAGGGGAGAGGTAGTGAGAGGCCAAGGGCAGGACGACCCTGTCTGGCCAAGTACTTGGTGAGCAATTGTGTGGTGTAGAGGGAATGATGCACAGTGAGTGGCAAAAGCTTCGCTTGCTTTGCAGATCTTCCTCCTGTAGACAGGAGGATGTTGGGGAGGAGGCTGCCGAGGGAGGAGGAGGAGGAATAGCCTGCTAGGCTCAGTAGTCACGACTGCGTGAGCTGGTGTTTGCTTTGCAGGTCCCTGTGGGTGGGAATATGTAGGAGAGTGCCTCAGCTAATGGTTTCCTCATTGTTTTACCTGCTGCTGCTGTCTCTGTCTCCTGGTAAAAGGCAGGTTCCTCTCGGCTTGACATTTAGGGCCAGGCCAAAATGGATGCCACTGACAGCACGACAATGGCTGTCTATTATAGTGAGTGGATGGAGGTGAGAACTGGGCCAGCAGGAGCTCCATCCTCCCAGTAAGGAGCTAAGCCTTCCTGAGCATTAACATGCTAACAGGCACAGCTCAGTGTGCAAAAGCAAACCCATAGGCATAGCCCAGGGCAGAAGAAGATATGATAAAGAAGCCCAGCCTAAAGGCGAGGACAGGAACATCCCTACAACATCAGCGAACTTGTCCTGAATCATCCAGAGTGGAAGGAGGGCCTGCATGACGGTATGAGCTCCAAAGCTGCAGGAGATTAATGCCCAGCCTCCTGGGCTGGCTCTGTTCTGCTTCACCTGCAGTGGCGGCTGCAGTACAGTGCCCCCGCTTATTTATTCTGACTGGCAGCACCATGTAATTGCATTTTGTGTTCAGTGAGTATCGGCGTTTCCGACGTGTTTTTCTGAAAGGTCATCTCATGCCAGAACAGTCTTAATGTCATGGTCGTCTCAGGTCTGATTTTTTTTTTTTCCTTGATGCTTCTTAGCTCTCAACGGGAGAGAATGGAAAGCCAATCTTGCCTCTTAGTCGTTAAAATAATGATTTGGTACAGCTTGAAGGTGCTACTGATCTGTGCTTACAGGTGGCTGTTGAGCTGCTGGCTCCAAGAGATGGACAATCTGTGCCTTCTAATAGTGAGGTTGATTCATTCAGAAATGTACTGGTTGATTCTTGGCCCATATCCTTTTAACAAAGCTATCAGTTGTTTCTTGCAGTGTCCCATTGGGGCTTCCCCTGGTTCTTTCTGTCTGATACTTTGGGACTTGCACGCTTCTTAGGCACAGTGGGTGCCTGGTGGTTCCCTAGTTCCCTTCCTTCCTCAGATGCAGTTTGTTACTGATCTTCCATAGTGATCTGCTGAATGTACTTAACGTTAATTTGCTGGGGTGTGCTTTGCATAGTCCTAAGATGATTCTGCACAGCTGGGAGAATCTCCAATGTCCTGTGAAGTGAAGATGATGAAAGGACTGCTACTAGTCAAGCGTGCTGAAAGAGAAGTCTCTGTAAGGGTATTGGGGAATAGAGGAGCACAGGTATGTGGGAATGGGAAATCAACGCGTAACAGAAACCTAAGTGCTTTGAGGAAATCAGCCCTCCTGCAGAGGAAGCTTCGTCCCATTGAAGAAGTGAGTACCCCTATACATCAAGGTAACCTTCATCAGTGGTCACAGCAACTGAGAAGTTGAACTGCAAGTTGCTGAAAAATATGGTGGAGACGTTTGTACCATACTGTACCCCACATCCTTCCTTACACACACAGTTAGCTGAAAACTAGGAGGTATTTCTCTCACCAGTCCCACTGCACAGTTGCTGAGACCACCATAATTTGAAGTGGTCCTGGGAGCTGTGGAACCAGGGGCTGCAGAAATGAAGTTACAGCTGAAGCTGCTACCCAACATTTGTGACTGTATCCCCCTGTAGAAGCACCTGCCTTGTGGGAACTTTCAAAGCCATTCCTAAATCAAAAGTATTTTCTGGCAAGAGGGCTTCTATTTGGTTAAAGTAGAATAACAAAGGAAAGGGATAAATAGAAGATAATGAAGAGAATAGGGAGTCATTTTGTATGAAATTAGTGTTTGTAGGATTTCCCAGAGAGCTGCGACGGGAGTGCTGAGCCCATGACCGTGTGCCTCAGTAAAGCCCCAGCAGCAGTTTCAGTGGAGTCTCAGTGTTGGACTAGAGGCTTTTCAACTTCAAATTGGCTGAGTTCAGTGCTTGAAGAAATGAATAGCTTGTAACATTAACTATAGAGGGGGAAAACATAGGCTGCTGTGTCCAGGCATACATTCATACACTGTTTTCTCAACTCACTTAGTATTTCCTGGGCTCCTACGTACCCTGCTGTGCTAATGTCTTGTTCCTGCTGTACTACTGCTACCCTGGAGATACTTTAAGGCTTTTTGTCACTGAATTTGGACCCCATTCTCATTCTTTGTCTTCCAGTTCTGTAACTACACTTGATCCTCTGAGAAAGATCACTAGCAAACCTAGTACTTGTGCTGCTGCAGGTGAGCCAGCCAAGGCAAATGGCTCAACGTTAGCTGAGAAGTGTTCTGTCCTGACGTGACTGATGCCACTTCACTCACTTTGTTTCTGTCCTGTGTCTGTTCTCCTGTGTAATCGATGTCATTACTGCATTTGGATCTTGAGCCGAATGTACTCGGAAGGATACTTTGCAGTCCTGGAGCAGGTTCTGTGCGCTGTCAGGTTGTGCTGGCAGCAATCAGTGCTGAAGGAGGAGCTTCACGCTGGCAAGGTCTCTGTCTTCTGACAGATCTCAAATGCTGTAATATTGCACTAGGACAAGTGGAACATCCCCTGTCCCATCACCCTTCCCAGTTTTTGACATAGCACTGCTGGCAGCACATCCAAAGGCTGTGAACCAGAGAGCAGAGTCTGAATTTGTGGTTCAGGAATGTTTTGGTTCGGGGTGTGGAGGGGGTGGGAGAGGAGCCGTGCTTCAGTCAGGGCTGGCCTTCAGGGACGGGGAGCTGGCCACCCGCTTTGGATGCGAGTTTCTGCTGGAAGCTTGTGACTTGTATTTCTGAAGAACAGGGTAATAATAATAATAAAGGTAAGTCTTGGCTGCTCCTTCGCTGTTACAAATTGTTAAGTCGCTGTTTGACCACTTGCGCAAAGAATTGCACCCCTTTGGTGTGCGATGCTGCCAGCAGCCATTTGTACTGCATGCAGTCGCCCCGCGTATCTCTGTGGGATACAGGGAAGGCCTTCTCGAGACAAACCTCTCTCGGTTTGTGAGACTATTGATTTTGAGGCCAGGGTTCATCAGGCAAGAGATGCAGTATTTCTATCACACAATTTGAAGTGCTGTGACCCAAGTGCTAGTGAGCCTTCTGATTGCTGCTCCTGAGTGATCTGAGTGATGCTGTGTACCCAGCTTTCCACCTGGAAGCACAAGCCGAAAGTCCATAGTGTTTGCCAGTGCTGTGCATTTGGTTTAATGGCCTGAATTGGGCTGTAGGGTTTTAATGGAAGTGAAATAACATCATGTGTTTCAAAATGCAAGGGAATAGCACCCTGCATAGCAAGTCCACAAGCTGGAAATAGCAGAGGTTGGGAACAGTCATCTTTGTTTACCCTGTTCTGTTTCCTCCTTAGCCACCCGTTTATAGGTCACTGTGGGAACAGCAATACCAGGCCAGCTGGGCCTGCGGTCTGACTGCTCTCCGAGCTGAGCATAGCAGCAGCAGCAATGGTCCCATCCCTCCAACTAGCGCGTGTAAGCAGCTCACTGAGCAGGTGTTCCTCTTACTGAGCTGCTGGTAATATTCTCAGCTTGCGGTGCTGTTGTTGCACCCCTTCTTCAGAACAGGTCCCTGCTGGTTTCTGATCACTCACCACAGAATGAGCACTGGTGGGGGGGCAATTAGCTTGGGGGGCAGGGGTCTTCTCTTCTTGGCTGTCTGGTAACTGTCTATGTGCTTTTGGTTGCCTTTTCTCCCTGTTCCTCTGAAGTTAGAGCAATGAGGTTGGATCTGAAATCTCTCTGAGCATATGTTTATGAGATTTGTTGCTGTTGATGTTGTGCTTTATTTGTATTGCCCTAGTTGCTGTTAGCTCCAGTTGTGTGCTCTATCCCCTGTGCTCTGCATGTAGAACAGTGATGAGCTTACCCCAAAGAGCTTGGGCTTCAGTGATGGTATAAAGAGACACAGCAGACAGACAAACCTTCATGAAGTTGTTCTGATCCTGCAACTGACTGCTGTTGATGGGGGTGGGATATATGCCACAAACCCACCTCCTAGTTGCCTTCCTGTAGTCACAGCTGTCTAATGTTCATAATTGGAGGCCGAGCAGAACCTTGCCATGTGGCAGGATGCGCTGTGCGGGGCTTCTCTGCCTGCCTGGGAGCAATGAGGGTAGCTCAGGAAGGCAGGGCTGGCCAGGGTTAACCTGCAGGCCCTTGGGGCTGTGGGCCTTCTCCTGGAGTGCAAGGAACCTCCTATTTAGCCTGCCCTGCTTTGGGGGAAGCAAAGAGAGAGCATCTGCAGCTGTACAGAAAGTGTTGGTCGACAACTAGAAACCTAAAATCTAAATCTTACATCTAGAAATATCTCCCTGCTTTGGGCCAGGGTTTCCCATTTCAATCAATCTGCTGATCTCTCTGCTGAGATGGGCAGCCCCATGGCTCAGACTCCACTTCAGAGGATGGTTCCTGACAGCTTTTTCCGAAACAGCCTTTAAACCAGAGCTGTTCCTTCAAAGACACCGGGGTGTTTCATGGGGCAGCACAAGGTGCTGGCTCTGATACTCACCCCAGTCTTTGCCCTGCTGTCCTGGAACAGAAAAAAAACACATAGCTGAAATAACTAATTGGTGCTCCTGTAACTTCCTAGTTATATCCCTGCTTGAAATGCAGTTGGTGTAACCTGTGCCTTTATGGGATCTGCTGGATTGACCTCCCTGCTCACCTCCTAGACCAGCTCAGATGGCTCAAAGGCGCCAGCGCTACTTCTGAGTAAGGCAGCAAAACCCAGAGCAGCCAAACACTTGCTAATTCTACTTGTGTGCCAAGGGTTTCTTCCTCTGATCTGGTGTTCTGGCACTGTCCCTCGGCTGTCTTCTCATTGAGAAGGAGTTTCCAAACCCCTTCTCCTCAGGGGCCAGCAGGCAGACGCGGATCAGGGTGTGTGCTGCCATCCAGGCTAGGCAGGAGGAGATTCCAGCACCTCCTGTGCTGGAGCTTGGCGAGTGGGGTCGCACAGCAGGGAAGGAGCTGAGGCCCGGCACCGTGGCAGTGGGAAGAGGAGGACAAGCTGCTTGATGCAGGGCTGCGTGACTTGCAGGAGGGATCGGCTCCCTGAAGTGATAGCGACCCTAAATGCTTCTGTGGGGGTGCTGCTGCTGGCATTATGGAAGGGGTTAACTCATCGCCTTGCCTCTAGGAGCTGGGAAGGGGCAACGAGGAGAAAGCTGCAGTTCGGGGAAAGTGGCTTTCTGCTTTGAGGCAGCAACAGTGATATTTCATGTCTTGTTTGGTGTCTCCTGCTTTTAAATGTCAGTCTCTGCAGCCAGCCTTATCTCCTGTAGCACATTTCAATTAGGTATTCCAAATTGTGCTCTGTTCTTCCAGGACAAATATGCCAGAGGTGATATTTACTGTTGCAGCAGCATTTTAAAGACTCTGTGCTTTCTTGTAATTTTTTTTCCTAAACCAAGTGAATGGCAGTTCCTCCTTTAATAAGAATTTTATTATTAATAATAATTTAATAATAATAATAGGAGAGAGAGAGAAGAATTCTGGGGCCAGCACTGACAGCAAAGTGTTTTTAATGAAGAGGTTTTCTTTTCCCGTGCTTTGCCATTCAGCTTTGAAAGCTATTAAGGCTACCTCTTCATCGAAGCACTCCAATACCTTGCGTTTTTTGTGGCAGCATAAATGTTGCAGTGTGTTTTCTCTAGCTTTGTACAGAGGCTGCTTGGGTGATAAAGTCGACAAGACAGATAGAACCAAACTCCAGTCGGATTCAGAAACACAGACCTCTCCCTTTTAAACAAGGGGCAGGGAAAACGGGGCTGGGCAGAGATGGGGCTGCTGAATTTTCAGGTACCAAGGGGCCAGGGCATAAAGATGGGTGCTGGCAGGTAGCTGGGCTGATGTGTCTGTAGTAAATCCTGTAACAGGGCCTGTGCTAATCACGTTACCCCTCTGAAGGGGACAGCCAAGATCTTTTGGGGTCTGGATGGGGAAAGCTGAAGTGCAGCCCTGCAGGAGCAGGAGGAGCTGCCTTTTGCCAGGGCTCTATGAGAGAGATGCCGGTTCATTAGCTGCCTGGGTGCTCACCATGTCCTGGAGGCAGGGTGCCCTGGGCGAGACATGAAGCAGCTTCTTGAAGAGTGAGGAGCTGGGTCTGGGATGAGCAGAGTGGGGCAGCTGTGCGAGCAAGGGCTGCCTGTGGCTAGTCGAAAGCCTGGCTCCTCCTGATCTGTGGACTCAGTAGGCATCACAGAACTGCACACACGTAGCTCTGGGCATCTCACCCACAGCACAGCGCTGCTGTAAGCACCAGGAAGAAAGCTGCGACATCATTCTTGATTTTTTTCTAATTTCATTTAATGTATGTATCTCCCACCTATCTCTTGCTACCAAGAACAACGTACACAAAAGCAAGATGATCTGCCATGTATTTTCATCCTCGTCTCTGCCGTTTTTCACTTATCTGGCTGTTTAAATACTGCATTTGTTTCCCCAGCTTCTCCATTGTCAGTGCCGCTGACAGCTAGGTGGGAAGCAAGATTGTTGTTCCATTCAATTTGTTTAAGATTTCAGAAACGTTCCCATTTAGTAGTATTGTAAAAGGAAGAATTTATAAGATGTTTCGTGACAAGCAGGAGACGAGCAGACCTGCTTGCCCGTGCTGAAGAAAAGCAAGGAGACAGGCGGATGGTGCACAGCTCCAAACAGCGACCCGTGGTGCAATGGCTCTCACGCTGGACACCGGAGTCCTGTCTGATTTAGGGAAGGGATGGACATAAATCCTCTCTGTACCAAATGAGCATCCCAGCTATGGGACTGGAAACGCGGTGGGATTTCATGTTGCATTTAGCAGGATCTGGAGGTTATTAAGTTTGTGGCAGTCCTGTAACAGCCAGCTCCTGTGCAGAGGAGGGATGTGGAGATGTATGGTCAGACTTCCAGGGAGCAACTGAACCATCGTTTTGGCAGCAGTCTACACAAAAGGGTATCTTAATTTTTCTCTCTGCGCTCAGAAGATATTTACTAACTAATTTTGCCAGAGGAAAGGCTGCAAGAGTTTCATCCTAGAGCACAGCTCCTGAACGCTAATAGCATTATCCTTGTAATGCTCACTGAAGTATTTCTTCTAATACTAGAGCTTGACCTAAAAGATGCATCCTGGGTACACGTGCTGTGCTAAATTCAAGTTGTTGTTCCAGAGCATGAAACCCTTTGAGCTCCTTCACAGAAAGCAGCACAATGTGTGAAGCAGCGTTTGCATAGCTTGGTTCTAGGAAATGGCAAACTGAGAAATGACCGAAAGCAGGTCCTTGCAGCACAAGGGATTGGGCAGCCTTAGTCCTGGGGAGCTGGTAATTCCTTTGCCTCCTTGAGCTGCTGTCTGGGCTCACGGAGGTAAGCAGCAAGCTCGTGATTTGCAGCACGCTAAAGCCAAGCTCCGGGGGCTGGATGAAAACTTGGATGATAATAGCAGCTCAGGGAGCTGCCAAAACACCTCCCACACATTGAGACTTGCTATTTCTGTCCAAATCGGGCAAGGAGAGAGGGAGGAAACAGGGCAGGCCTGTGTGATCTGTGCTGGTGTTCTCCAGAAACACAGCATACGCACGCTGGTGCCAGCTGCGGTTTCTTTTCATCATCCTGGTCAAATGCTGGGGATGGCATCTTTAATACCTTTTTCAGCTTTTATGCAGGCCTCAATGACAATTTTCTAAATGAGATATTCATGTTTGTACAAAGACTGTTTTATCACTTCCTTAGAAATGTTAAATTTTTTTTTTGTTTGTTTTAAATTAGATGGGAATCCAGCATTGTGACTGCTGTGGTTATCTCACCTGCATAAGAATCCTGCATGTAGTGCATGATATTTAAATGAATTATATTGGAAATAATATTTTGCTTTTGTGTGTTTTACCACAAACTTCTTCGGGGTTTAGTGGCTAGGTGGATGACTAATTTGGCTTCCCTAAGCCTTACGTTCTGCCATCTTTGGGTTAAATTGCTTTCATCTCTTAGTCAATTCTACTGAACCCTCGAAGAAATAATTGGCTTTTTTTGTACTTGGAAGAGGGAGAAGGATTAGAAAAAGATAGCATGGACATGGGGTAGAGCAGCAGAACTGAACTCTGCCACTGCTGGTCTGAGGCAAATTACTATGCTTTAGGTTTCCTCCTTTGTTAAAAGAAGTTAATGGTGCTGCTTTCTTCTGTAAAATACCATGAGGCCTTTGGTTGCAGAACAACACGGATAATGGGGTATTGTCACTTGTTTCCATTGACAGGTACATATATATATTTAAAAAGTAAGCTGTAACGAAACATGAAATGTCTGGGCAGGGTGTCTTAGCTATTGCTCTCGCTGTTAACTAAGGTCTGCCTCCCAGTCTAGCAGTCCCTGCATTGTCCAGCTAGTTGTAGGCTGGGTTTCCAAACAAGTGGTGGTGATAAAAACAGAACCGCTCATTATTAGCTCCTGCCTGCATTTTTTCAGTCTTTGTTCAAATGTCAGTCCTGGTTTGTAAAACATGAACTGAATTCTTTTTGGGGGAAGGAATTACACTTCACATCTGCTATTTCTCCTGGCATGGAGCTGTACCCGTGAAGCTCCCGTGAAGGTGCTTCGCTTTATTCCGTAGCTATTCACATCTACACATTGCTTTTTCTGGTTTCCTGCTGGAAACTTCTCGTACAGGTAAGAGGCGCTGCATGCGTTGCTTGTGTTCTTAAAGATGCTGGTTGTGCCCAGTCTATCAAACCGAGTAGATCCTGGTGCACTTTGTGCTTCTGCAGGCTGCCAAAGGAGAACCAGAGCACTGCCTGGTGGGACTGGTTGAACTTTGTGCCTTTATCCTGTGCTGATTCCAGTCTCAGAGCAAATGCTTTACCACTAGTTAGCAAAGCAAAACTCAGCCATTTACTGGGAATTGAAATAAAGCTTTCTCTCTGGCAGGGCTTTGGTAAAGTGAGATATGCTTCAGGCTTTGCCACTGACCTCTAGGATTACTATAGGGAAGCTATTTTCCCTTTCTGGGCTTCAAAAATAACATTTTCTGTCTTCAGTGAAATTGTTGATCACAAATTGTGATTATGTGCAAAAATATTTCAAGATTAGATAAGGGGCACAATATGCTTGTGCTTAAATATCTTCAGTAGAAGTCCTACTTTCGCAAGAAGCTGCAGAGGAGTGCAGTGTTCAGTGCCTTGCACTGAATAAAGCTTTCCTAACTCTTGAAATTACCTTGGTTTCAAGAGGACTTGGGGCCTTTTTCTCCCTTCCTGCCCTTCAGTGTTGTACAACTGACCCACAGGAACTTATATAGCTTTGCTGTAATAGTAGGCAATGTTTCAGCAAAGAGGATGTAGGACAAAATGTACAACTCAACTACAAAGAAAAGCACAAGAGCTGCACTCCAGGTTAAAAACAAGCAGTGCCAAAAAGTCGGCTTGGTTTTGAACAAAGCTCTGAAGGTTGGGTCTGTTATTGACCAGATACAGATGTCTTCAGATTATTGTTTAGAAGACTGCATAAACTAACTCTTTGTGTGGGATTTTATTTGATTATTTTGCTGGTTCTCCCCGGGCTTGTCCATCATGGTACAGGAATTGGGGCACCCAATCCTTGCCTATGCAGCCTGAAAGGACTGAAGCTAGACACATCCTCAGATATGCTCACACCCCTTCATTTCTAGTGCATACCTCTGCAGAAACTGAAATACCATGACTGCAAACAAACAGGAAATTAGTTTTGAATTTAGTATAAAAACACAATATCGGAAGAAACTGAGGGCACTAACCACTTCACTCAACCCTTCTTTAGATTGGGAAAAAAAATCAAATTTTTGGGATTGATTTTGTATGATAGTCAAATTATCAGTAGTTGACCTTCTTTCAATGAGGTACAGACCTTGCTGGCCACCTTCAGCAATGAACGCAGCTTTGCTCTTAAAAGAGACAGAGAGCCTGGCCTGGGTGGTATGGAAAATCCATGTCCTTTCCTGTCATTGGGAAGGAAGAGGGTCAGTGTCTGGTGTGAGGCATTGCAGGGCCTCTTGAGAGAGAGATGGGAGGACTGGCTGTGCTGCAGGGGTGGGAAGGAGCATGCATGTGAGTTGCAAGGCAGTACAAGCAGCAAGGAGGTACGTGTGTGTGCCAAGCACAGCCATTGGGGTTGTCTGTGTTCCTCAGGCTCAGTTCATTCCTCATGCCCTGAGCCCCCAGAACCTCCTGAAAGGCACTCCTCTTTCTTAACTTCACCAAATTAACTGTTTTCCTCCTGTGATGCACAAACCCACAAACAAAGCGAAGAGCAGGACAGCGATGGTTCTGCACCAGAACGATCCATCAGCCCCTGTCAGCAGTTCACACCTAGCAGCTGATTCTCTCTCACTTAAATATGGGAGAAAGCAGTTGTATCCCCATAAATAGAAAGATATTCAGGCAAGCAAGATTTTAGAGAGAAACTTAGAATGGAAAAATGTGGAAATGTTCACTGTTGATGCAATTTCTTTTTTTGTAAAAAGGTACAAAAACTATTTTTGAATTAATTCCTTAAAAATAAATATATATTTTGTTTAGTAATACAGTTGTTGCAGTGTGGACATGCCGTGACAGTGTCTCAAGAGGTGCATCTTTTCAGTCTCTTCCTGTCTTAGCTCTCCCTGCCTGGCAGCCGGGCTGCCATCTCCCTGGGGCCCCGTGCCCACCCTGCATAGCCTAGAGCAGAGGCTGTGCTGTAGCATCAGATACACGTTCTGGGAATCTTTCATTAAGATTGAGTTTCTAAGGATCAGATTTCCAGCAATTTTCTCTAGCAGCAATTGGTAATATAAATATGTCAATATTATAACTTTTACTGAGAAGTCTTTTTTTGGCTTAATTTTATTTTTGACAGGATCTATGTGCACCATTAAGTATTATCCTAAATCTACATTACTATTTCTGCTCCTGTATTTGCTCCAGCTCCATCTAGCAGCTCTGGAAGATAATTCACAACTGAATGAATGTGAAAATTGCTTTTCAGGAATGTTTAGGAGTATTAATCTTGACGAACGTAGTTCTTTGGGACTTGGTGAGCATGGTCTGTTGCAGTACCTTGTGCTGCTTTGTGGAGGTAGGTGCACAGAGGACCACAGATGGCTGTGCTGGGCCAACCTTGCAGAGATTTGACCCCTGCTGAGATGCAGAACCAAATGGTTGCTGCAGGTTATGAAGGGGATAGAAAAAATGGAAAACATTTTACACTCATCTTTGACTAAATAAGGCACTGACAAATCAATCCCTTTGCTTAGAGTGGCTTTTTCAGTGTGCTGATCTCTGCTGGCTGTTAGATCAGGTTCATACAAACATCAGACACAAAACTGTAACTGGGATTTCAGGACTTCTGCTGGGGGTAATTGTATTATGAGAGAGAGAATCGTCTGAGCATTTTTGCACATGTATAAATGCTTTTAATGGGAGGTGGAATGATCAGTGGCAGAACTAGAGCCGGTCTGTCATCCTCTCTGCTTGCCAGGTCCTGCAGTGGTGAGAGCAGCCCTCCCCCTGATGAAGGCAGGTTGGTTAAATGAAATTGTAGACAGCCCAATCTGTAAATCCTACCATCCTTTCTAACTATGAAATAAGCAGTCAGGAAGTGAGTATGTAATACCTGCTTGAATTTGCCTTCTGAGTAAGTAATGATGTTGTAGGAAAACCTACGGAGATACCAGCAGGACACTTGCAGGAAGGGGGAGAGAAATCTGTAGTGGAAATGGCAGAAATGGTTAGCGGCAGTTCTGCTGCCCCCACCCAGAGTGCCAGACCCTCCCAGTGCAGTAAAAAAAGCAAAATATATCAATTTCTGCATTGCTTGTTGTTATCTTTCCGTGAACTCACTTTGCATAGTAATTAGTAGGAGAGCCTATCCTTTAAGGCCGTAAGTAATGGGGAGCCAAAACTGCTGTGCTGCTGCTGACCTGACATTCTCATTTGTCACATGGAGGAACGTGCAATAAATGTCAGTAGTAAAGGTAACGTTCATGAAGTAAAAATGTCAGTTTTCAATTTGGCATGAAGACCATGGGATGTGGTGCTTCTGACAGGTGGCTATCAAACCAGCATGCTGGTAACGATGCCACCGTTTCCTTATAAAAGGGAGCTGAAGATGGCAGATCTCACTCCAGCTACCACACCTCAATTAACTGCTGTCTTCTCTCACTTAATACCTCTGCAAGTATTTCAGAGGGTTTCTGTGTATTTAGAAATGGTTGAACATCATGTAATGGGGTCATGCTGTGACTGCAGCAGTTGCTGCTATCCCAATGCCTGTTACACTTTGCATACGGCTGTGCCTGGTGGGTTCGGTGGCAGTGAGTTCCCTGCATTGTTAGGAGTGATGTAAAAATACCCTGGTTTTCTTGCTCCTGCAATGTGAGATGTGAATAATGGCTGCTACAAAATGCTTCTTTGTTTTGCATGCCTTTACCTTAGCCTTTATTTTCAACAGAAAATGAAGATTTTCTGTATGGAAATTCTCTCCTGTCTCATATTTATTTTCTCATTCTCCTAAATACCCTGATGCCTTTTAAAATTGAATGACCAGGTACTGAATGTGAGTCTGAAGAAAAATCTTGTCAGTTTGTGGTACTATGGTTGGGTTGTGTGGGTGTGCATTTGTCCCACTGGCTTTATATATGGCCCTTGTCCTGTAGAAAGTGTGTTGAGCGCTTCCTCGGGCTGAAAGTGTTTGTTGTTCTGTACTGACTCGGAGTGAATTGGTCCAACATTCATTTATGCACCCAGCAATGTGAAAGATGCAGTGTCACAGAGTTAGATGTTTTCTTCTTAGAGGACCCCAGTATCCAGAAGATCTCACTTGTGAGCAAAAAATAAAAGGTTGCTGGGTCCCAGCTGGCACAGACTGGGAAACCTCTGAGATTTCTCCTAGCCCTTGCCTTAGAGGGAACAGCACTGGGATGGAGGTCAGGACCATGGGGGATGGCCAGGACTGTGTGTGAGGAGCTTTCATGTGGCCTAGTGAAATGTGATAGGGATCAGAAATACCACAAATAGGTAGCACAGGGAGAAAGTGTTCACCGTGCTGTTCGTGTTATTGTTATCTGAAATGCTTATTTCCTCAGTGACCATTGCCTCGTGGCTCCCAAGCTGAGGAGCCGCTCAGCCCAGTCAGGGAGGCCAAAGCCCTGATCTGTTGGGGAGGACGTGGTCAGTCCGTGGGAGAGAAGGGAAAGGACGTGGGAGGATGAAGGCCTGTACACACACAGAGCTGCTATTTCAGATCACAGTTATGCAGGCTTGGTGTGTTATATGCTCCTGGGCTGTGCATTTCTCCCCAGGAAATGTCCGTGGTGATCTGCCCTGATCCTGAGGATGAGCCTAGAAGAGTGTGCTGAAACCCAGGCTGTGCGCGCTTCCTCAGGCTTCTCCTGCCTGCACAGCCCAGTACTTGGGGTTGTGCCAATGCAGGGGCTTCACGTAGGATTGATTGATACACAAACTGTAGCAATATGCGCACACCCCCCAAACACAATGCCTCGATGTATAATTGAACGTAGCTTCAAAATTTGATAACCCTTTAAAATAAACAGTATGCTCTATCTGCGAAATCACATTACAGTATCCCAACAGATGCGGTATGAGACTGGCATACATAATTTATTTCAGGCTTGATAAGTATTGTATGTAATTATATTAACTATTTATAACTTGCCTCTACCTTCAGATGTATATGCAATGCAGTTCCACTGCAGTGAAGCACATTTAATATAGGAAATACGATATTATTTGATTAATCTTTGCTGTGAAGGACCAAGCTGCATTTGAGGATAGTCTTGTAGTTAAGGCAAATTCTGGGGCATGGAAAATTTTGCTTTTTTTCTGGCTAAAAGTCTCTACTTATGATCTTGGGCAAATCATTCTCTGTATCTTTCTCTTGCTTCATTTGCAAATATTTTTATTGATGTTCAATAATCCATGGGTAGTGTAAATTGTATGAAACTAAATTAATGAATACTTTAAAGCTCATATACTATTCCACTTGGAAGGTGCAGTAGAAAAGTATAGAGAAAAGTGGGTTCACTATTAGCCAACTCTTCATAATCTGCTGTGCAAGATTAAGTAGTTTACTCTTTTTCTGCTGCTCTGCTCCTGAAAAAGCTTTAGCTGCTTTTTTTTTTTTTTTTTTTTTTTTCTTTTAGCTCAAGGGGAATATTTGAAAGTATGGATCTTGCAATTGAAATGCCAGCAGAAATCAGCTTGCATAGATAGTGAAAAGAATGGGAAAATACAAATGATTAATACCTGCATTTATCTTGTGTGGTTTAATGATCTTTATTTAGGGGGGAGATGCAGAGTGCAATTTAGGTGGTAAAAGAACCAGTATCCGAAGATGCATTGGGCGAAGATGATACCAGCGGGAGGCTTTTGTATTAGTGGTGAATTCAGCCATCAGACAATTTCTTCCTTTTGTTAGAGAAATATAATTCTGGTGGGTTTTGCATGAATGTTTCAATCTGAAATGCAATTGTAATTGTGTTACAAAGGCGCACACATTACGTGTGGGCTTCTGGCAAACTAAACATACTTTGGTAGGGCAAATTTTAGTTCCTAGGAACTTCGTAAAGGAACTTGAAAATCTGTCATACCAGTAGGACTTAACAGTAGTAACTTCACAGGCCTCATAAAGAGCTTTGGCAAAAACTTCCAGCAGTTATAATTAAGAGAATCTCAGCGTTCATAACAGAATTAGGAACGGACAGCGTGAGAGATCAGAGAGGGAGATAATAGGGCTGGTGTTTGCTGCATGGGGCCGCAGAGAAGGAGGAATGCTGTGCTGTAACCTTTGGAGAGACACGAGTCAACAAGGGGCTGTTTACCCAAGACAAAGATGGTTTGGATAAACTCTGCCTGTCACCCTTAACTCCCATTCCCTTGTTCTTTTTGAAGTTATCACCCAGATTTTCAAAATAAATACCTCAGTTAAAACTCAGCAGCTTCTGCGTGCTGAAATCCAGGAAACAGGAGCTGTCAGTCACCCAGCTAATGGCAGGCAGAAAGTGCAGATAAATGTTTGTTGCGCTGTTTAGCTTGTTATAAGCTACTTAATTCAACTCTGCAAGTGTCAGGAGAGAATAACAAAATGTATGTAAGGAGAGAAGGTATCTCCTACCCTTTAAATAAATAAATAAATAAATTATACGTAGCCTGCCACACTTTGCCTTATGCAAAACAAAAACCAGGCACACAGCTGCCTCTTTCCTCCTTTCCCCATTTACCTAAATAAACATATATTACCAATAATTTGTGTTATAAAGCTGCAAAGCTTTAGCTGATGCTTGTATTTCGTTGCTGCAAATAGTCATGTGTACCACAACCAGGCTGATTATTAGGGAGATGCTTCCTTTACATAAGCAGTGTCACAAAATTGCCCTTTTCAAACCTGTGCATGTTGTTTTTGCCCTCACAGTTGCACTACTTCTTCAAATTATCACAGTGTGTAGGATAAGACAATAATGAGATCGTTAGCTGTTGCAGTTTTGTTGTATACACTTCTCAGAATATTTGCAAAATACCAGGAAAGTCAACTTAACAGGGGAATACAAGATTCTTGAAACAAGAGTCCAGAAAAATCAGATTCACAGATGAGATTGAGATTTATTTTACTTCTGTGGTACTCATTAGGTTAATATCTGAATGCCCTTTGCAGTCCAAATATTCCTTTATTAGCGTTGTCAGTTTTTGTAAATATTGTCTTTTTTTCTCCCTACTTTTATTACTAAGGAACTTATTACCATTACTGCTGTCTTGGACGTTACTTCTTATCTACTTAAAGGCTGCCACAAGCTCTCTATATAACTGAGGTACAGATGCTGTGATGGTCACTGAACTATGGTCTGATACCGGCATTTTTGGCTTTTGGGCAGCAGTTCAGTATTCTTATGCCAGTGACTTGGCTTACTTTGCCTAATTCCACTTGCTTTGTTTGACCTTGGGCTGAACGTTTCCAATGTGTCTGTCAGTGGAAATCTCTGAAGTGAAATAAGAGGAGAGCGGAAGATAGCTCAGGAGGAGAGATGCTCAATATATATATATATATATATTTGATTGTTTTCCATGGCATTTTTCCAGCTCTGTGTTTTTGGATGACTGTCATTCTCAGTGCCTGCACTGCTGATCTCGGATAGCAGGGTGCTTCCCATGCTCTGACACAGCGCGGCAGTTGGCACAGCTTCATCTCAAGACACATGTCCTTTCCAGGAACACTCTGGCAGCCAACATGTGTGTTTGCTAAACACTTGGCATACAGGGAATTTTGTAATGTACCAGACTTGCTAGAGGAGGCAGAAGAGCAGCCATATGTCACAGCACAGACAGCGATATGCCTGGGCTATGAGATGGTGTGATGGAGCAGGCTCTCAGGTCTATCCAGCCACAGTCCCAGGCAGCACGGTCTGCCTGAAGTGATGCACCAGCGAAGCCCAGGGAACTGGGCAGCAGGAGCTGTCACAAACCATGGGCAGCTGAAGGAAATTGGGCAGGTAGTAGTGCTCGGAAGGGAGTAGCAGTAAGTGCTGCCTCCCTTCAGGCTTTGTAGGTGAGAGAAGTGGTAGGGATTGGGAGGGTCCTACTGTATGTGCTTGGCCTTGGACAAGCTGCAGGCCTACAGGTAGAGGTTGAATGACCTGGTGAACTATTCTGGTTAAATAACAAAGCTTAAATTTGGAAAACTGAAGTGGCACTGATGGTTATGTGGCCTAAGGAATAGGAAAAATCTGAATGCCTGTGAAGTGGCTGCATAAATGCCTGCCTATGACAGGCTGTGCATCTTGAGGATGGTCCATGAGGTGAAGAAGGCAATAACAACACATCTCTATTGTCACTGGCTTCTGTGTTTGGTACAGCACGAACTAAACTGATGTAGCTGTATACACAGTACATATGTACACTTGCAAAAATTACGCGTATTTATATACAAGTGTGGATATCAGTAGAAGCTTTTTCTTTTGATGGGTGTGGCTAAGGATGTGCTGTTCAAAGGCATGGGTAAGAATCCTTTCTGTCTACCATGAGGTGTGATAAGCTCCTCTTCTGTCTCCAGCCACTTGCCAGTTTGTTCTGTATGTAGTCTTCCTGGGACTCATCTGTTTCAGATCTATGTGTATGCCTCTTGCTGGAACGCTGGAGATACTGGTTAGATGCAGCCCAAGCCTTGGAGACTGCTTTGCTGGGACTTCTTTTTGAGGGCACCCAGTCTTTCTCTCTCTCTCTCTCTCTCTCTCTCTTTTTTTGAGGGCACCCAGTCTTTCTCTCTCTCTCTCTTCCTCCTACTGTTCTCACAAACGCCATTAGCCATCCCTTCCCTGAGTCAGCGTGACAGGATGTGCAGTCCTGCTTCAGTGCTCTGGTCGTTCAGGCTGCCTCATCCAAAAGTCTGGGTTAGCCTCTGCTAGAGGAGGTGTGTATTTCTGCTGGCCTCAGCGTTACCGAATGTACTATTGAAAACACACAGCTGCATTTGGCCCTTGAATGTACTACCAAAACATCTTAAAATAAAAGAAGCTTTTCTGGATGATTGTGGTCAGCCTCAGTCATAACCAGAGTGTACAAAAACTCAAACCAAGAACCACCTTGTTAACAGATTTTTTCAGTGCTGATACAGATGAGTGACCTGCTTACTTGTCTTCAGTCAATGGGAACAGTAACCTGGAGTCCTAACTGTTCAAGGTCTGCTCTACTTGCATAAAAGTATATAACTTAATTTGCATATGTAGATCTCATTTGTAAAGAGTTTGAAAAGACTGGAAGGAAGCCATGAAAATGTATATGAAAACACAACTGAGACTTTCTGAAATTAACATTTGATCTTAAAAATAAAGCATATGTAAAATATATGCTAAATGATGTATAGGTATATCATTATATATGTACTATAGATATATATACCTATATGTAAATCAATGCATAATGAGGTTGGAACTTGCTGCTACACAGCAGAATTTAACTGAAAAACTTGGTAAAATTCAACAAGATACTCATATAAATAATGAGTATCCTGCATTTTTTTATGCATGAAAAACGTTGTTGTTGGTTTTGTTTTTTGACTGTAAAGAATCAGTTCCAAGTATAAAATCAGCTCTAACTTTTGGAGATATTTATCACTATGAAGATTTTATTTATAACCCTATGTGCAACTCCTTATGAGCCTTGTTCTCTCCTGCAGCATGGGCTGCTTGTCAGGGCAGCTTGCGTTGAGGCAGACTGCAAGGATATCCATGCAAACAGCAGGAAGCTGCAGTGAGCTTTCAGCTTGTATGATAGCATGGTTAAAGTACAGATTTTGTGATGGACGGAGGTCAGAGAGTTCTGTCAGATGAACTTTCCTCTGGCCATTTTGGAGCTGGTTTCAGCTTTTTGCAGGGCTCAGTCTCAGGGCCTCCCTTGCTCCCAGCCCAGCCGTGTCTCCAGACAAGCGAGCCTCACTCCTGCACCTTTCATCTCATTAGTATTGCCTGCGGTCTTTCTGGCCACCTTTAAAAACAACAGAAAAACCAGTCCTCAGTGCCTGCAGTGCTTCAACCAATACATGGACACTGCAAATATGTGGAGTCATTGCTACGGGATCACAGTTATTTGTGCTGAATACCTTATGAAGCCTTATAATGGCTTCCTTATTTTCTAAAGAAACAAAGCAGCACTGCTCACCGTACGTGAGCAGAAACCCCTCTAAGCAAGATTACATCTACATAGAATGCAGGCCCTCTGAGACTCGTGCCATGGTAATACACAGGGATCTCTGAAATAGCATTGATTAGGAAGGAGTCCCTCACATGAGGCTGGGTATCTGAGATTTCCAAGCTGAATAAGGGCAAGGGAGAGTGGTTCGGCTCTGGCTGTCTTGGTTTTGTGTGTCCACTTGTGTAGTGAATTGAGAGCCCCTGGCCTGCTGTCTGAGACAGCGTTGTGTGTGTAGCAGTTTATAGCTGCTCTCCCGAAATGCTGTTCCTGAGACAGGGTGGTCACCGTATCCCTGGTTATCTAACCGGGCTGTGAAATCAGGAAAACCTGTTTGTCAGGAGAGAACTTGCTGCTATTCAGTGTGCGAGCATTGCTCTGTTTCCTCACATTCAGGAGGCAGAAGATCCCGCTGTCACGCTCCTGCCTGCCCCTTCTCAAGCTGCACTGTGCATCTCCACCTGTCCCCGAGCACTGCCAGGCCACATACAGCCCTCCCCGCTCCCCGTGCTCGCCATGGCAAGCAGCTCCCCGGTGGCGGGTCCGGCGAGAGGAGGGTGCTGAGGCGTGGAGGGGCTGGATTGGCTGCTGGTGAGGTAATGCTGTGCAGCCCTCAGGGAGATGCAGGGTGAGGACACATCCTGCCAGCCCTGCTCGCTTGTTTCTGTGGACAAACAGAGCAGACAGGGCTGTGTGAATATCTGGGTAGCAGAGATGGACTTGCAGTTACCAGGGGTAGATCTGGACATAGAGGTTCTCCCAGCTACGTGTCTCAGAAATAGAGAAATAGTAGGCTTCCCTTGTTAGTGTTGCATAATTTCTTATTTTTCTCCTCAGTTTTACAAGTTAGGGCAGCTGAGGCAGAAGGGACACGTGGGAAGAGCTCTGCAGGAAGGAAGAAGCAGTCAGAGCCCATGTGGGCTGTGCGTGCTGCTGGCACGTTTGAAGGAGGGAATGACTGACTGCTGTCATCAGGGCGGGATGTTGTTCCAGGAAAAGGGCAACCTTAGCAAGTTTTTGTGTTTATTTTTGTCACCCAACTATAGGTAGAAGATAGCCTTTCATTTAGTAACCTAGGTGGCTTTGAGCCTGGTTTATCAAGCAGAGCCCTTACTGCACCTCCAGGTACAGGGCCGCCATTTTGTGCTCCCTTGGCTTCACCAGAGCGCCTGCCCCGCGGGAGCGCCCTCCATCCGGCTGATGGCCCTGCAGCCGAGGCAGTGCGTGGCGTGGGATGCGGGGCTAAGCCATTTTCATTCTATCCAAGAGAGGGCACATTAACAAGGTAATTATAGCGCATTACTCCAGCAGGGACACATCAATTTTAATCCTTGAAGCAGCCTAGTGAAGTAGATAAGTGAGCACTATTAGGCCCATTTTAGAAAAGAAGAGACTGAATTAAAAGCTAAAATGACTTGTCTGTGGCAAAGACAGTAATTGGTACGAAGGGCAGGGGTTAGAGGAGAGGGGACTGATTCACAAACCCCGCCAGGGAACTATTACTACTTGATTTTGGAGAACTCTCTACTAGCTTCAACCCATACCACTCCAGCTGGAGCAGAGGCAATGGGCGAGCTGGATGCTTGATTCGTTGTATTTTGCCGCTCCATTTTTCTGCTGGCAAACTAATTGTAATGCTGTTGAAATCTGTTGATTTGAAATTGTTGATGAATCTCTTTAGCAAATAAGCCCTAGTTTATGTATAGTTTGTAGACAGGTCAGCACAGATCTGCAGAATTTATACTGCTGTTAGTGACCTGGGTATGTCTTGGTGTAGAAGCAATTTAAAAGTTGAAAAATGGTTCTGTTCTCACAGCAGAGACTTTAATTGTTTAATCAAAGAGACCACAGCAGTTCAGAGCTGTATTTACCTGGAGGTGAAAAGGAGCTATTCTAAAAGGCTAATTCTCATTGTTGTTGGATAGCTGTTCAGTTTGAGTTGGTCTTAATTAATATTTAATTTTAAAACTTTTTTTTTTGCAAGACTTATTAGCTCTTGGTGTGGAATATTTTTGGTAACAAAACACAAAATGGTCTTAAACTAGGAGAGCCTTGCAGCCATGTTTATTCCCATTTAGATTTCTGCATCACAGTGAAGTGTTAAATGTGTGGTTTATCTCGTGCTGTAAATCAGTCTTGTATCACTGGCTGGTCATTCAACAGAGAAACAGACTGATTTCTCAGTCAATTGGCAGAGCATAATCTTATGAAAAACTGTACTTGTAACTAGGCATCATATTTATTATGGTTGTATAGTGTGATTAGCCCTCGTTATCCCTGGGTTGGCTCGTACAGGAACCAAACTTGTTCTAGCTACAAGACATCTGTGGAGGGTATATATACCTTATACTTGTGTGCACAAGGAGATGGTGAAGTGGTCTGTGTTCATACATGAGGTTCACAGTGAACAGACATCTTCTGAAAAATCAAGTTGCAGAGTTCTGCATTCACGAGTTGGGCCTTCAGAGCTCCAGGTGTTAGGTTCATCTGTCTTCAGCAGCTGCATGTCAACTTGAAAATGTCTAGTTTTTGAGTGTTTAAATTGGGCGTAACTACTTTTTGTTCCAATACATTAGAAGCTCTGAGGACTCCAAGGGCTATAGCTCTGCAATTTGCAAATATATTTGCTTTATTTACTGTAAATACATATTTTTATTTATGAGTTTTAATCCATCCACATTTTTTCCCCTTTCCTGTGATAAGCATACAGAATCCTCATCTTGCTGGAATTCACAATTACTGAAATAATAGTTACTGAGAATATTTTATTTTCCAGGTCTTTGGATTCAGTTCAGCCCCTGCTGTGCTATTAATATAGCTCTTTTCACCAGCTATAAAAATCAAGACAAATGCATATGAAACCACATAAGATTTTGTTCCTTTTCTCTCTCTAATGGAGATTGAAATACCTGCAGCAACACAGAACCACACCTGAGAGTCTGAATTTGAATTAAACCCCAGAGTCTCTGGCTGCTTTAATCTCCTGATTATGTAAAGTGCAGTTTAAACTATGAGAAGCATTTTCCTTGTGTTGTAGTGACAGTTCTGGACCTGGTATGAAGCTGGAACTGCAGGTGGATGTGGGAGTGGATGAAATTAATGAATAAGTCAGTCTAAAAATGTGTTTTTTTTTTTTTTTTTTTCTTAAGATTTGGAGAACTTAGAGTATGTAAGAAGAGGGGTGAACTAGTTCAGCTGTCCCTAGACTGCAGTGAAAATGGCCAATGCATATTAAAATGGTATTCTGAAGCCTGCTAGCTGGAATAGCTGCATCATTTTGCACTTGTCTGGATAGCAGCTCTTTGTTTGCAGTGGATGGTACCAGCCACCACGTAAAGATCTTACACTCTGTCAGGGCAACTGAATTAGGTTCAAGAAAGAGTAGCTCTCTCTGTCCTTAAGCCCTCGTATAATTGAGTCATTAGCAAGTCCTCACTGCATGCCTACGCTGTGTAATCAAAAGAGAAGAAACGCTTTGTGCCCCAGTCCGTCCAGCACCCCAGGAACACCTTCTGACCAGTTTTGCACCAGAGGGCTCAGTCTGGCTGTATAGTTCAGGTCGGTGGTGCAGGATGGAAAGAGATTGTCCATGAGAAGGCACTAACTACGTTTGTCTGTGTTATTCCTGAACACAGTGGAAAATGCATTTCAAGTTGTAAACAAAGGGCTCCTTTCACAGTGTGTGTGGTTCAGGAGCATGTTGCAGTACTTCTAGGTTTTCCTGCCTGTTGTCTCAGTTGCATTTTGCCTTCTCTTATGGGCTGTATTCTAGTGAGGTTCTCAACTTTGCCTTTTGCTTTTGCAGTTTCGGAGGTTTGCATGGGGTCATTTCTAGGCAACTCAGCTTAGGAAGTCACAAGCAGAGGATTCCTGAGGACACTAGAAATGGGCACTTTTTTTTTTCCCCTCCCGTGTAGAATATGTTCCCTTGATCACAGAAGACTCCTCAACACTAAAGGAAAGGAAAAGATCATGTAGCAGTCTGAGAGGGGGGTGGAGAGTTGACTAATCTGTCTTTATCACTCTGCCTGTTAAACATAATTATTCTTGCTCTTATGGGACCTCTAAACAGTCCCAATTAGGAATTATGCTAATGAAGTCTTGTGTCATGAAAGCACGCTTCATTCCTTATGCTTCCTTGTGACTTCATTTAGTGCTCTGAAAAACATAATATCCTTTCCCAGGACATTTTTGAATAGGAAGTGAGAGGCTTTGGTGCCAAAGGCTTGCATCTAGAGGACCCTGCCTTCTTTTCCAAGTTCTGCTGTAGAATGACTTGATGACTATTGAACAGGCAAGGCATGAGAAATGCTCACCGCTGGAGTCATTATGGCCTGGAAATCTGTTCCTGAATAGTGGAAACTGAGGCCAAGTTTTTGTAGAAAGCTGATTGTGTTAGGGGGATCTGACTTGCTCAAAGGCCTTTTCTTTGGACCTGCTTCCCGATGATTGAGCTTTCACAGAGTATTTCGAGTACTTGAAATATTCAAACATGGATCCTTTTTTGATGTGCGGAAAAACATACCTGTTTAGAGCAACGCACACCATCCCACTATCAGCAGTATTAGTAAGATTTAGGATTATCATCACCAGAAGCCCCTGGTGGGGATGGGGGAGCGGAAGGGACAGCTCTGTGTAGTGCTGTTGAACAACAACATACAGGAGGATGATGTTAAGGGAGTTTGTTCCTTAACACTGCACTGGTGTGTTAGACATAGTAACTTCAGGAATGCTATTTTGCAAAGGCATGTGTTGAGAGTACAGCATCTATCAGCTCTTCCTCTGGGTATTTGGATACCTCTCTTATATTGAACAAATGAAGTCTTCCCTATGTGATTTCAAATGTGTATTTCTGTAGATGAGGGACTAGTTTTTTTAGGTCTCAAAATTCTTTCATGTAAAATGAAAAAAAATATATATATATATTAGCATGTTAGTACACTTGATCCTGGTTCTGCTGCCTAATCAACATTCAGGGTATTCTAAGAGTTATGGGGGCGGCATGAGGCATAAGCAGGGTCAAGTAGTACAGAGTCATAGAAGGCTTTGGGTTGGAAGGGGCCTTAAAGATCATCTAATTCCAACCCCCCTTTGCCAAGGGCAGGGACACCTTCCAGAAATAGTGGTTATAGTGGTTTAAAAATACCAGTATCCAAGGACGCTGATAGTTGTGGTCGTGGTTGTCACTCTAATGCATTCTTTGTAGTTGATCAGCACTTCCAGTTAAATACCAGTGGCTTTGGTGACTTACAGAGCATTGATTTGACCTTCAGCTATGTTGCCTTGTACCGTAGATGTGCAAATGATTAAATGGAGCCAAATGTGCCATGCCTGGTTTTCACTGACTTTTCTCAAGGCAGGAGCCTGTAGAAAGGATGATGATATCTACATGTATTGTAGATTTGGGGAAGAGAGAGTGGGAGAAAAGAAGATGCAAAGAAATAAAAACTTAAGTAGGTGTCTTTTTCTTTCCTTAAGTTTCAAAACTTAAGCACTAGTTTCATCTGCCAGGAAGCTTTCCACAAAACACCCCTAGGGTTTTACAAATCAATACTTAAGTTTAAGAACTGTTGCTGAATACATAATACCTGTCTGTAGCATCTACCAATTAGGTTGCTTTTATGGCTTAGTTGCCTTGTGCTGTTTTGTA
The DNA here is from genome assembly GCF_964211825.1 of Aythya ferina. Lineage (NCBI taxonomy): Eukaryota > Metazoa > Chordata > Aves > Anseriformes > Anatidae > Aythya > Aythya ferina. The sequence goes on along the minus strand of NC_140301.1, from coordinate 38,041,897 downwards.
GCTGATGGAGTTGGGTGTGGGAAATGTTCCAGAACTTAATCAAATTCCATTGTTTTTCTGAATGTATTTCACAACTCGAATGAAACAACTTAGCTGGTCCAGAACAACCTTAACTTGTACCTGTAACCAAGTCCAACCACAGGCTCCACAGCTCTGGGAACTCCTTGAAATGACCACGAAGTTGATCGTGAGATCACTGCAGCATAATTTCTCTCTCCCTTTCCAATTTGTCTCGAAGACTGCTCCATCTATATTCTGGTCATAATCATTTGCTGACCAGAGAATACATTAAAACAATTTCTGCCTTAATCTTACGGCAAATTTCTTCCTTCCCTTTGACTTCTATGACTTACTGAACCCAACACTAGTATCACTGGCCCAACAGGCTAAAATATTCATCAGCATTCATATTTTCAATCACCTAAATCAGCTGTTTGTTTCCACAACTGTTTGCAAAATCCTCTTACGCTGTAAAGAAGATGCTCTGCACTTAGGCCTCTCCAGAGGAAAAACAGGATCCTGCAAAGCCGGATGGCGGTTCGGTGCCCAGTGTGGTGCTTAAGATAGTTCTGTGTTCAAAAGCAAAAGGTCACGGCGGGGGGAAGCCAAAGGAAGGATTAGCATATAAGCAATTCAGGCAGAATATTCTTTTAAACACAGCACAGTTAAAATTTGGAAGAAACCCCTAGTCAGCAAGATAAGAAAAGATGTGTTTAAGAACTGTGCTGGAGAACTATCATAGGGATGTGGAACGGTAGTAGATGGCAATCACGGGGAAGAGCTACGGTATTGTCAATTACATGTCACTCAAGGTTTCTTTAGAATTTACTTGTGGAAGTTTTGTCAAGTTTCAGAAGGCCCAAAGTAGCGATGTTAGTTACTCTGTATCTGCAAATAACAGAGTAAGAGTGTCTGAAGAGAAAATATCAAGGTATGGATACATTCACAGACTTCAGTTGAGTATTAATACAATCTAGCACTTTGATCATTTAGTATTATTGCATCTCTTAAGGTGGAGCTTGGGAGGGTTAGGCAGGGCTTGAGCAGCAGTGATTTTTAAATAACAACAATAAAAAAAAAAAGCTTCTCCTTAAATGCTCTAATTGTACCAGCTGGTCACTGGAACAGAAAGCAGTGGGTCATTGCAAGGGACTGCACTTTGCACAGTTGTTGATATTTAATGCAGCACAAAGTGTTGTCTGTTTCAATTCGTATACTGTTTCAGGTCAGTAGGATTCAAGAACTTTATGTCCATTGATTGCATTGCACTATCTCAAAGGTGTGCATTAGGTTTATTTGTGAAGCAGCAGAGCTTTGACTCTAAATTATCTGGTTGATGATGTTAGATTTCTGGTGTAGAAGAACACGGAGGAAAGATGAACTCGATAGAGAACCTCTTTTAACAGCTGTTTGTGGATTTTCTGGCTGTGGAATAGAGTTCTCTGAGAAATATTGGAAAGTGGATAAATTGGGAGACTTGCTTAAAACCCATTTCAAACCGTAGCCTTCCTTTCGGTGTTTGCCATTGACTGAGAGGCTCAGGAATACTTCTGTATGTCAAGTAGAATCACATTTGTTGAAGTGACCTGGATTTAAGTTTTTCTTAGGGGGCTTTTAAAGATAAAGCTCTGTGAAGAGAGCAGTGTGAGATTGAACTTCACCCTACTGAGTTCTTGAAATTATAGGATTTTTTCTAGGTGTCTGTTTATGGCTATAGTGAAATATATTTGCTGTGTGATGCTGGACAGCATGAACAGATGAGCAGTCAGATGAAGAAAAGCACAGAGAAAGCGGAGGGAGTGGAAAGGAGAAGAAAAATGGTGAAGAGCAGAGGGCTATCAAAGCTAAAAGGTAGCAGATGAAAATATCCCCACCTCTAGTGCTAGGAAATTGGGAAACCCTGGAAGCGCTCTTGGTGCTTGTCCTCAGGCTATGATTTTCTTCTTGGGCATCCCATTACCCTTGTCAGCTTGAGTGAAATTATTGATCTTGTTTTCCTATTTGTTTGTTTAGGAGAATATATTTCAGCAGGCTAAGGTATTGATTATTCACAGGCTTACAGGCAAGGTATGGCGCCTTTGTTCTCCTCCTGCATCCAGTTTGATGAGTAGAGTTGTGCAAATTGGGCCTTTGGTGGAGAGTTAGGATGGGTGGAGTTCAGATTGCAATGCCAGCAAGATCTTTGTCACTGTAGTTCAGGACTGCTGTTGTGGCTGTCCCCTGGCTGGACTGCCTGTGTGTCTCTGCTGATCAGCTGAGCGTGGCTGGGCACGTTTCCTGGCACTGGGGCAGGATGGTCTGTGTCCGTCCTCACAGACATGCAAAACAAGGTGGCCACGAGCAAACTGGGTTTTGGGAGTGGTCACTGGCACATTGTGAGCTACGAGCTGTGCTCAGCAATCAGTGGGAAGTGAGCTAGTTAAGGTGAGGAGAAGCATATTTTAGGCTGTTTGGATTGCTTAAAATCACAAGCTGCATGTTTAAAAGTCCAGGAATACACCCAGGCTCCACTTAATTTAAGGTAGATATGATCTACAATTTTTTAAACTGTGATAGTCTCTCCAGTAGACTTCCAAAACCCTTAACTGGAGGGAAAAAAAAAAAAAAAAGGAGAAAAAACAAAAAACTGAGACCTTCAAGAAGAGATAAGCATCTTGCAGTGAGTGTGGGCAGACTGAAAAATATTTACCCTGGGGTCAGAACTGGCCCGCTGGTTCCTGGTGCTTGCACACTCAGAGGGTGTCAAACCCTGTCTCATTGTGCCTCAGTTCCCGGTAAGTATTTTAGGGATACTGAAGTTCCTCGCCCTGCTACGTGCTCTCGGAGAGGCTTGGTTTGTCACGGCTTCCAACAGCCTCGGAGGTGCTGCTGCAGAGCTGTGCGCGAGGCAGAGGATTGCTGTCATTACAGCAAGGAGGGTGTAGGGTAATGAGAAGAGCAGAAGGATGAAGGAACAATCACCAGCACCTGTGAAAGTCACAGCCCCATGCAGATGCTGGTCACCAACCCCCCTGCATATTAATGGGGCCCTGGCAGTGCTGGCCAGTGAGGGGCTGCCCCCCTTCCTCTGCTGCTGCTTTCCGTCCTCCGCTCCCCCCGCATGCACGCGCCCCTCTGCTTGCAGCCAGGTTCATCAAAAAAAACAACCGGGTCTCCATGGTGATGGCGAGACAGCTGAAAAATGGCAGCTAAATGCAGCTGCCCCTCATTTAATATCGACTCTGGCACTGACAGAACAGATAATGGGCAATAACACACCATTATGCTGCGGGGAAATGAAATGCTTCAGCAGACGCTTGTCATGCTGCAGGGATTTATTTGTTACTGTACCAGCAGAGATTTCTCTCTCCTTCTGTCTATCACTTCTGTCATTCCCTCTTCTTTTTCTCCCTCTCCTTTTCCTGTTTCTGTCCATCTCTGCTCTCATCCCTTCTTCCTTCACTTCCTGCTGTTTCTTCCTTTCCCTCCGTCCTTGCTTTTCTCTTTCCTCACCTCTGCTCTCTTCCATCCCTTGTCATGTTCTCCATCTCTTTTGTGTGTCTTGTTCCTAATACTGGAGCCATGCTGTGTCCAAAGCCCAAGAGCTCTGTGAAGCTCCGAGCTCTTTTCCCCTCTCAGGCTCCTCATATTCTTTCTAGTTTAAACCTACATCTGTGTGCATGCCAGCATGAATCTGGTAAGGATGAACTTTGCTTGACGAGTCTTCAGCCAACCTGTTCCTGTGGACCATGTTTCAGTTTGAGTTCAGCACACCGTAATTGAGGTTTATGATGGAAACGTGGAGGGTGGAGTTAATGGAAGAGATGTTCTCCTGCACTTCTGGCACCTGAGTTTGTGTGAATTATTTACTGGCTACAGAGTGCCCAGAGGTGGAGCAGTTAGTATGGGGCTGTGGATAACGATGGTTTCCAAATTGTTTCTAACAGTCTTGCTTTTGCATCTTAATTATCCACAGTTAATTTTACTTTGTGATAGCTATGGGGTGATTTTTCTAAAAGTCCTGCTTTTGTGAATCTGGAATGCCATAGAGCCAGGTGCACTGATGGCAAATGGTCCCTCACGGGTCTTTTAAGAGAAGGACAAAAACTCTGTGGACATAAGGCATTTCTGATGGCTGGGTGAGGTGCAGGGGCTGTGAACTGAGCTGTGAACTTTCAGGCACCTGCATTTTAGAGGGCATGTATCCGGGCCTATGAAACTCATTGCTTTAATTAAAAAGCTGTTGTGGCATTAGGAAGGGACTGGGACTGTCAGCATGGATGTGGCATACATAACTTTCCAGTACAGCTTATTTCCATGTCTCTATACAGAGACACATGAAATCATCAGGGATTTGCAGTCCTGTGGGTATAGCTGCGTCTGTACGAGTGACCTCTGCTGCCTGTCAGTGTCCAGACATGCATCCGATGGCTGTAGAGTAGGGAGCTGTAGCATCTCCTCCTCCCACTAAATGTACACCATCTGTATGGTATGCGGTCCCGATCACGCCATGTGGCAGAGCTCTGGCAGCCGCCCAGTCCCTTCGTGCTGCAGTTAACATTGTCGCTGTGTCAGGGATCGCGTCGCTTCACCCCTGCATGCTGTTGGTCCTGGAAAACCTGCGTGATGCAGAACCTCTCCGGCTCGTGCCTGAGGGGTCTGCAGACACAGCGTGCAAAGAGCTCCTTTCAATACAGGTTTTCCTTGTGAATTCTTCTGTTAGCGTAGCTTATGCCTTAAATACTGTATCAAAAGGAACTATTACCAGCGAAGTTACATTTTCTGCTAGCATAACAAGATCTGTACTCAAGCTTTTTTCATTGTCAATATGATGATTACATGAGATCTCTTTTTATTTTGTATACCCAACTGGAGTATCTGTGCCATTATATCTTAAGGTAAGAGTAAGCCTAAATTATCTAAGTGATATATTTATACGCAGTGTGCCATATGGACCTACAGTAGGATCATTCATCTTTTCCCTAAGTATGATGGAGTCAGCAAATCTTACTAAGCAGATTCTTAGAAAGTGACTCTTGCAGTGACTAAATGCAGTACACTTTTAAGCAGTACAGGCCTGCGGTTCCTCTAACCCAACCTCTGATAAAGTAGATTGATCCTGTCTTGGAAATCATCTGTCTTCTCGGTACTTGGATCACTTCTATGAATTTCCAGGGCTGGGCAGTAAGTACCTATTGCTTGGATCTTAGCAGTTTACCAGAAACATTCACACCTCTGAGTAAGATCTGTATATCACTCTTAAGTTCCCTGAGCTAGATGACCCTTGCTTTGGTTCACAAGTGAGTGGGATGAGTCTTTAATACAATAGCAGTTAAGATAAAAACAGTAGAGAAAATTAGGTAAAAGGGAGGAAGTAAGGATCCTTTTGACTTGTGCCTCTCTTTAAAAAAGCTTATTTAATTAGAGTATTTCCACAGTGTCAGCATACAGCCCACATACCTGATTTCTTTCCTTTTTTTTTTTTTTTTTTTTTTTTTTTTTAAGAGCGTGTTCCTTAGAAGACTTGTTAGAAGTCACACATGAAACAGGAAACTTTGAAACATCACAGCTTAATGTGTAGTTGCCTGGTAAAATCCCATTCATCCTCACTGATGAGGAGGTTATGTTCCAACAGACTGGGAGTAACTCCTGGGCAGCCGAGTTACCCGGTCTTTCAACATTTTCCACAGCATCTTTAAAACTGACTTCTGTTTTAGAATATCAAAACAAGTGAGAAATTAATTTACATGGGGTTTACTGATTTTTCTGCTTCTGAAGCAAGTTGAAGTTCAAAAATCCTTGGTCATTGTCATTCCATCCACCTCTCCCAAGCTAGGAGATTTTTAGATACAAACCTTGTTCAGAGCTTTCTCTCCACAATTGAAATGTCAGTGCACTGACCCCTGCTCCAATTGCATTCCCTGCTGGCTTCTTGAGCCATGGTGCTTATTAATGAAATAAGCGAAGATGGAAGCGTCTGGGTTTTTCTTTTTTTTTTTTTTTTTTTTTCCCCCCTCTTCTCTCCCAACAAACCTGCCGTCAGTCATTAAGTGCCATCGTGAGAGAGGAAATGGCTTGTTAAAAAGAAAAGCCCTGATTTTTTTTTTTTTTTTTTTTTTTTTTTTTTTTTTGAAGAATACCATCAGGAACAGGCTATGATTAATACACATAATTGAAACAAATTGCAGCTAACTGCAGAAAAGCATCTCCCAGCTGTTGACAGAAGGAAATTGCTGACAGCCTTTTCCCATTCAGTGAAGAGAGAGAGAGACAGAGAAAGGAACCTTGCCCAGCTCATGCAAATGCGTGGCACCTGCCTGCACACACATGTACAAAAGCACTCCCACAACCAGCATGTGTGTCATGTATGTATCTATTTGCACACACAAAAATGTGCAGCTCCAAACCCAACGTTTGCAGTTTAATGATGGCTCATTCCCCCATGTGTGTAGGCTCCTTGCATGTCTGTGTGTGCCTGCTGTGCGGCGCGGGCAGTGTGCCCGTAGTGCTGATGCAACGGGAGCTGCCCAGGAGGCACCGCTTGCTCCCCCAGAGCAGAGGCTCTGAATGCACCCGTGCTTACGTGTGGGAAGCCAGTCAGTTGCTGGCTTCTGCCAAGGCAATTGACAAGTGGGTTGCATTGCTTGTCTTGTGTGGAAGTTTGTTGTGTGTGCGCTGTGTATTATGGGCCCTTCCAGCACTCATCTCCCCTGCAGAAGTGCAGTTGCTCCACAGAGGTGATCCACTGCACTGGGTGGGCCACGTGGACTCTGAGGAGAAGACAAGGTCAGAGAGCTCTAGCAGACTGGTAGTGACATCTAGAAAATTGCTTGGTAAAACTAGAATTGAGGATGATGAACTAGTTCTTACTAAACCTCCCTTCTTGTGGTCATCTGTTGATTTCATAATCTGAGCTGCTGTTGGTCGGTCTGCAAGGGCATTTTGACTTTTATTTAGAGTCAAGCAGGAACATGAAGAATGAATTATTTCTCTGGTATCTGCCTTTAAAGCTGATTACTGGGGTGTGATACCAGATGGTGAAAATATATATATAATAAAAATTCTGCTGGTTGTAGTTCTTCTGGTTGAAATAACGCTACAAAGCCTGTTTGTAACCACATTCATTTTGTAAGTGTTATAAAAATAACCTTCTTGAACTGGTTCCTAATCTATTATTCCACCTCCCTTTGTGCTGGTGTTCACTGTAAACACATCAATATTGAAGCAGTTAGCAAACATCCCTTTATCAGAAGTGTATGCTGATCCCAGTGGAAGCTTGGGACAGCAGATGCAGCAGCAGGGAAATAACTGATAAACTCAGATGTTACAGGTTATGGATTGTGTTTATGAGTTAATGATTCATAGAAGATGCAACCAAGGGGGTGAAAGAGGGCTGGAGCAAATGACATTTGAAGTTAAAATGAGGAAACCATGAGTTCATCTTTAGCACCACCCAGGGAGATTGGGAAGAGTCCCAGAATGTGTTAGTGAAAAATGTGAATGCTGAAAGAATTAAAAATAACATCACGGTGGTGATGCTGGAAGGGAGGTAGCTGACTCAGACTGTTGCCATATTAACAAATGACTCTAAGGCAAGCCAGACTCTGAGTTTACCTATTCAAAATAACCACGTCTACGCTTACGTGTACACGAAGAGAATGTGAGTTAATCTAGCATATTGCCATTGAAGTATGAGCTGCCTTGTGTTTACTGAAGGGTAAGATGATGCTTATGGAAGACCACATCAGACGCTTCACAGTATTCTACACCCTTGCTTATTGCTCAGAAACATGAGTGTCCAGCCTCTCGTGATCACTCTGGCCATGCCTGCTTACCGTGCAAAGTCAAGTCTCCCATTGCTCTGATTTCCTTCTGCCCCTTTAAACTCCCCTTGCAGCTAAGAAGGATCGTGTACCCAACTGCATTTTGTCCTCACTGGTTATGCAATGTTAATGCAGTGCTATGCACATAAGATACAGTCTGTTCTAGAAAGAGCTGTGTTTATGCTTTGGTTTTAGCGATTTCTTCTGTTTATAGTGCTGAAAAAGCAGGCACACGTGAAGTCTGGAGGTGCCTGCAGGGCTGTAACGCCTTGAAGGATAATGCAGAACTGGCCACAGTGCCCGTGTCCTTCATCACGGCCTGCTCTGAGGGGCACTTGCACAACTGTCAGAAATTGGAGTTGTTTCATGATTAAAATTCCCATCAAGGATCACTTTAGTCTTTTGGAGTCTGTCAGCCTCAGTTCTGTGAAATGAGATGAGCTGTGCTCAGAAAACACCCCGAGTCACCCGAGTCACCCAGGACTAGAGGTACTGAAGGAGGTTGCTACAATTCTCTTAAGAGCTTTGAAATGAGTCCTTAATTCACCTCCACTGAGAAGAAACAGAACATTAGGGGCCAATGAGCTTGTGGTATCAGGATGCAATGAAATCTTTAGGTCAGCACAAGTATTTGCTTGCTGATCGTATCCACTTGAGACCTTTTCTTTTTCACAACGGTTCCTTGCAGAGGCCATTCAAGGAGACGTGGCTGGTGAGGAAGGCAGCAGCTCTGCATATAATATATAATAATAATAATAAAGAATGCTGCATCGCACTATGGTCAGGCAAAGCAGACTGTAGAAATTTGCAATCTGGATAGCAGACTGCTGCACAAAAACAGGAAAGTGAATTTCCAGAAATGTGCATACGCAGCAGCAGGAACGACCGTGGTTTTCCACGTGCTGCAGGTGAGGGAGCTTAATGGTGTAACAGGTCAGGTAAGCGTACGAAGCTTTGGTGTTGGTATCGACTGTTTGCAGTGAGCTCCATTGCTCCTTTGTCTTCTTGGAGTACAGTTGCACAGTTTCCCTTGGTTTCTTATATTAAAGAGCAGTTACAAGCCAGAAAAAGTTGTGTAAAATTGAAAGAAAAAATATATATATTTAATGGAACTTCCTTCTGGTTTGTAGTTTAATTGCCTGAGCGTAAGGATAAAACTGCATCTATATGTACATGTATAGACCACTTACATAAATGAATATAATTATATATAATTTTCTTCCCTCTTATTTTTCTTAGCTCTGCAGAACCAACACAATTCTCGGGGAAATAAAGTTATCTTCTGTTCTGACACGTGTATTAACAGAACAGCTTCTTAAAGTGTGATGTCAAGGCCACTTCTGGCAGCAGTCCTCTGCCAGTTGCCCCATAGGAGGTGATAGCATTAGGAAGGTCTGAGTAGATCTTGGTCTGCCACGTCTTTGTTGCTAGAGATAGTGTGCAGAGAGAGGTCCTGGCTCGTCTTTGGCTCCATAAAGTACTGGCAGACCTAGCAGTTATGTGGAGGGGACGGATGGACGGGGACACAACAAACAACAACCCACACACTTATTTTGTTGTATCTGAGCACATTTGATCAGATAGCTGTCAAGAGACAATTAACCCGGAGGCTTGGAGGTTACTTTGGCAAAGTCAGTTTTCAGAATTGTCTTGTATTTTAAAAATAGGGATCCTTTCCACACAGCAGGGGCTTAAATGGTCCTTAACCCTGGCCATACACAAGATTATGGAAGGGTTTGACCTGGGGGTCTTGGCCAAAACTGCCCTCCCTGCTTCCCCAACCCCCTGGCCAGCTTTCAGCTTGAAAATGGCAAGACCCCAGTGACAGTGGGTTAATGGAGTTGTTAAAACGTGGCAACAGGGAGAAGAGGGACAACACTTTGCTAAAATAGGGTTAGAAAATATTTATGAACTGTACAAGTCCCCCTGGTGTTTAGATTAAAGTAAGAGTCCTTGCTATTAAATATATATATATATATATATATATCACCACCACAGAAATCGAGCCCCTTCAGGGCAAACTCATCTCCAGGAAAATAATGGCAGCACCTTTCTGGACTCAGAAACACACATTTTTCAACAGTAGTTATAGCACAAGGGCTGTGTCACACTTCCTGCAGGGAGATTTGAAAAGTCATTTTTGCAGCAGCTGGGCATTGCTTGTATGAGTAAGAATTACATCAGTTTTGACCTTCTAACAATGGGCTTAAGGAAAATAACATGGCCACAGATACCCGCATGCTTGCTGTCTTACATCCAGTGGTATACCTTGGCTGATTACCGTAAAATTATTTCAAATTTCTATTAAGGCCAGTGGGAGCAGGATTTGGCTTCCAGTACTGAAGAGAAGCTCTGATTTTTATTATTTTTTTTTTAGTTGACATCCAGTATCAGAAACTATAGATGGTCTTAATAAGACTGTTCTTTGCAGTAGGTTGAACTAAAAAACATCTGGGCTTATTCTTGCTGCTAAGTCATCTCAAGACGAAAGACTTCGTTGATGATATGGAGCTGCAACTTCTGAATGAGCTAATAGCTGTGATTATTATTCTAAATAGTGTTGATCACTTCAGAAGTTTATGAAATGGGTGAATTGAGAGCTATTCTAAGAGATTTACAGTATATACACAGCATGACTTCTTAATGTGTTAAAATAAATATTTATGTATCAATGTATATGCCATGTATATTATGCATGTATCTATATACATACACAACAGAAACAGCCAAGATATAATTTCAATCTTGATACACCTGGCTCAGTTGAAGACAAAGTCAAAAACAAACCAAAAAGGAGACATTTATTTTCAAAGTTTCTTTTGGTTTGGTGGGGTTTGAAGAGAAGACTCTATGTTTCTAGTAGTAATTAGCCAAGATGCTTTTTGCCTAAGTAGTGCCTTCTTTGTTCATTTGCATCTCTACCAGATAGAGATGCTAAACTGAAATAGTTACTGCTAAACTGGAGCATTTGCTGCCCTGCTGCTGAGCTTCTCCCCCTCTCTGAGTTCTGTACCTTTTACTCCACTCCTGTTTATCAGTCTTGGCTCAACTTCATGTAAAATCTTCAGAAGTATGCTTATGTTTTCTGCAAGTGGCTAGATGCATAGGGTGCTGTGTCCAGATGAATTTTGTGGAGCTTCTGTCAAATTTCTATCCTGTGAACTTTCCTGAGTGTCACCTGGCTCCAGTTCTGTGCATCTAGGGAGCCACTGAAATGGCCAGATGGGCTTTGTAGAGTCTCAGGCTGTCACTGCAGTGCAGTAATAGCAAAACCCTGAGCATTTGATAATGGTGGACAATGCTGTCTTTTGCACATAAAAGGAGACTATCATGAAAAAGATTGTGTTTATTTTCAGATTTGTATGTCGTTTCTGTGTACCTAGCGTTTGTTCTCGAAGTTTGTGGTATGCTGGTCTGATCTCCAAGCATTTAAAAGACATGCAACTATCACAGCCTTCCTATCATGTTAATGAAAAGACTTCAGAAAATGCAAAGTAAATGGTTTGTCCTCGTCTCACCCAGAGCCGAGGACATTGCAGGGTTTCTGGGAGCCTTCCTATGGAGCACTGCCCATGCCATCCACTTCGTGTCCAGGTGCTCCTGCCCCAGGAGAAGCCATCTCCTGCTTGCTTGGAACCGGAGCTGCCCGCTTCATGGGATGAGCCTCCCCGTCATTAGAGGAGAGTTGTTGAAAGGTTTTATCATTGCTGAGGTTCCTAACTCAGCTGAATGCTGTTTGGTTCCTCTAATGAATGTAATTATCTGTGTGCTGGTAGGAGCCAGTCCCACAACAGCAGAGGTATAGGATGGCAGAGAGGTGCTTGTCTTTCTGCTCTGTGTAGTTTTATTTTCTTGTAAAGCTCCTTGCTGTTTCTGTCAGCTTTGCATGTATTTATATAGACATTTATTTCTTTGTGCATAAGCTTAATACCATTAAATACCTCACAAGTGTTCTCTGTCCTCTTCGTTTTCCTTTTCTTTTTTTTTTTTTTTGTCTCACATGAGCCTTGGTTTTGTGCACAGCTTTGCTACAGCCAAGCTGTAAGGGAGGTAATAAATTGCGTGCGTGGCAAAATAAGGTGGAATCAAACCCCCGTATAGCTGCACTCTGTTACTTTTATGTGCATCGCTCTTTCCCTTCTGCCTGTAGTGGTGTCGGCAATGGTCTAGCCTTCCCTTCCTCCAGCATTATGTTTTCAGCACGTGTTAATTGTTGTGGGGTACGGGTTTTTCAGTGGCAGGCGGTGGGAAAGGTCAGCTGTCAGAAACAAGCCTGTCCACAACTGATAAGGCGTTCGAGAGATTGGATTTGACTCATTAAGCACCCTCCCTGTAGACATGGAGTCTGCTCTGCTGCAAGGGAAAAAAAAAAAAAAGGCAAGCAGGAAGGGAAAAAGCCCAGGATGGAGCTGGAGCATGCGCCTGAATGCCCTGGCACAGCCTCCTCTCGCCCACCGACATGCTGCAGGGGCTCGGTGCGCTTCCACCACCTCCATCCCTGCACGCACCCCGAATGCGTGCTGAATGCTGGACTTGTGCCCCGACGTTGCATGCGTTCACTCCTGCAGTTACACCTGCTCAGGGTGTGCTTGTTTTCTGCATACACGCAGGTGTGTGAGTGCTCAAGTGTGGGCTCCCTGAAGCTGTGTGGGGAGGTGTGGTTCCTGCCCTCATACGTGCACCATGTGTGTATGAGGGTGTTCGTTCTGCCCTGTTGTGCATGTGTGGCTACTCTGAGCTGGTTTTGTGTGTGTTTCAGTCTTGTAAACCTCTTCCCACTGATACATGCTACCTTTCATGCTGTAAAAAAAGGTAAATCCCCTCTTTGTATGTGTGTGTAAATATATAGATATAATCACATTTGTTCAGTTGCATTTTTCTGCTTTTCTGGACAAATGTGCAGCGCAGCCATACTGCTTTTATCTGCATATACATCTACTGGCTGTGTAGACGTAGCAGAAGCCTAATGTGTTTCTCCTTGCATATAAATGCACACATTTTTGCCCCTAAATAATTACTGGCCAAAGCTGCTCTGCCAGCTTGTTAACAGTCCCTTGCCTGTGGCTTTGTTTTGAGAAGAACGATTGTGCCTCGAATTGGGTTTGGAGACTGCTACTTCCATAAACGCTCTTAATGATTTCTCACGACGAACATAAACGAAGTGCAGCGGTGATGCTTGGCAGTGTATTTTGGTGGTGTGGCAATGCTGGTGCTCAAGGCATGCCTGCTGCTCGCTGGTGCTGAGGCCCTGAGGAGCTGGTGGTGCCGCAGCCCCCGTGGTGCCCGTCGTGTGCACGGCTCTGCCCAGCTCCGCGTCTTCTCCCACCTCACCTTGGCTTTCACCTTCCTTCTCATCTCCCCTTTCCTGCGGGTACAGCTTTCAATACTGCTCGCTGGTATTGAAAAAGGATAATTTTGAGGATCATTATCGTGTTATTACAGTGATTAGCTTTAACTATTTATCTATTCACGCTTCGTGCTGGAAGGATGCCCACAGGGCTCCCTGCTCAGCAGCAAGCGTGACGCCTACTGGAAGGCTGCAGCCAACGCAAGCGCGTGTGCCTACACGTGCACACCTCTTGCACTGACGCCTGGCAGCTCCTGGCTTTCCAGCACCTTACTTTAAGGTCTTCCAGTAGTTTCCTGTTATAGTGCCCTTCCACAGAGGCAGGAGTTTCTCTTCCCACCATGCTCCTTGGATCCAGTTTAGACCTGAATGCACCTCTCATCTTTCTTTCTCTGTGTCAATCCTTTGTTGTTTGTTCCTGCAGTCAGTTTTGGAAGGCTTCCACCAACTGTCCCTGTGTTCTTTCCCAGGCAGGACCGATTCTGCTGCGTGTAGGTAATCACAGAATACTTTGGGTTGGAAGGGACCATAAAGATCATCTAATCCCAACTCCCTGCCATGGGCAGGGACACCTCCCACCAGACCAGGTTGCTTAAAGCAACCTGGCCTTGAGCACCTCCAGGGATGGGGCAGCCACAGCTGCTCTGGGCAACCTGTTCTAGTGTTCCCTCTCTTCTTAGCTTAAAGCCATTCCCCCTTGTCCTATCACTCCACACCTTGACAAGAGTCCCTCCCCAGCTTTCCTGTAGCTCCCTTTAGGTACAGGAAGGCTGTAGTAAGGTCTCCCCAGAGCCTTCTCTTCTGCAGGCTGAACAATCCCAACTCCTTCAGCCTGTCTTCAGGGAAGAGGGCTATAGGTTCCTAACATTTCTTTCCCTAATGTTATGGCTTTTATAAGGTCAGAAAGTTTGGGGAAGACCTTATCTTCAGTATGGTAATGAACAAATATGCAAAACATACATCCTATTTTGTTAGATGAATATTCATATTCTTTCATCTACACCCATTAAGAAATAGATCTAAATACCTACCATTAGGATAAGTTTATAGAGTTTGACAGTTTGACTTTTTTATTTTTAATAAACTAGAAGAGCAACAGTAGTGTGAAACTTCAGATTGAAACTAGGATTGCTGTTGAAGAATAACAAAGCTCTCTGAGCTGGTTAATATAACGTTGCTTGTTGGCATAAAACTCCATTTTTTTATTAAAAAGAAAAAAAAAAAGCATGGTCCATGTAACAAAACTATATTTTTAGTCCATAAAATATGTGAGGTAAAAAGATGGTGAGTAAACAGCTCAGCTGTACCCTTTTGACACTCCTAGCCCTTGTGCTGCCATGTGTGTTGTACACGTGAGTGTGGAGGGGCTGTGCAACAACCCTGCTGTAGTGATACCTGTGCAAAGAGCAAGGCTGGTGAATATGTTATGTCTTGAGTTTTGTGTTCATGGTGCTATGATGTTCTCCTCTCTAGTCAGTTTGCATTTTGCCGAATGTTCAGGCTGTGAGGATACATTTCTTTTGGGGTGTTACATTCAGAGATTTGCAGCCTTATGTTTTAGAATGGTGCATAGGAAGAGGGTAAACTGGAAGAAATGCAGAACAAAATAAAATCATAGGAAAAAGTAAACACAGCAGAAATTGTCCTCACCCATGCTCAGCAGTGAGGAACATAAGGAAGTTCTTATGCCCAGCACATAGTCACGGGGTGTGAGCTCTTGACAAAATCAGTAGCAATGTCTTGCTTTTCTTGCACGTACTTGAGCTGGGAGGGAGGGGAGCAAAATAGTTCAGAGAAATGAAAAGGGGAAAAAAAGTGTACTTAACCAAGAGAAATCGAGAACTTATGTGAATATATCAAATTGTTTCAGGAAAATTATTTTTTTAAATTGATTTATTGAGCATCACATTTAAAAGTAAACGTGTTTGGTGCTTTTAGTGTGAAATGGAGCTCTACTTTATATTTTTTGAAGAAACGCATTTAAGGAATTGCAAAGCAAAAATGTTACATTTCATTTGGGGTCAAGCAAGATCTTGTCACAGGATTGTTTTTCGTTTCTTTGGCCAGTTGATCGGAATATAAACAATGTGTACAGCTCTAAGCACTTAGTGCCACAGTTAGCCTGATAATTGAAGTTTATTGTTGCTTTGCAAATGACAGGCAATGCAAATTGATAACAGTAGAGCTGTCTACACTTAGCAGACAATGGAAAATCCGTGAAGAGAGGGATACCCAGGACACTCTGTGCACTGCAAATACTCCGAATGGACACGCAGCTTCTCCTTGCAGCAGTGGAAATTTCCTTGTTTTGAAGACAAATTCTATTAAACTTCCAGAGCACTTGTTTCCCATAGATCTCAAGGACTTAACCTATATTTTTGTTATCTTTGTACTACAGATGGAGGCAGTTGAGGTTAATTAAGTGCCTCAGGTTGCACAGTAAATCAGTGGCAAAGTCAGGGATAAAATGCTCAGGTCCTGACTCCTACACCTGTAGTTTGTCATTTAGAGCAATTTTGGTGGGCAATTTAAAAGATGGCTGAAAAAGATGATGATACCAACCATATGCTGTAATCTTTTGTAGGCATATGCCATCTTATTAATTCATTTCCATTATTGTAGTACTAATACTTCTGTTGTAAGAACATTTTAGCTAAAAGGCTTTATGAAAGGTTTTTGCATTTATTTTGTGTGGTATTGAAGCAAATGATGCTGATGGCTGATTTCTCTAGCAAGTGGCTAATTCACGCCAGGTTTGCATTCTTCTGTGACCCTTCTGTCTTCTACTTCGCTTCAGAAACAGATAGAAAAGGTAACTTAGAGAGTCAGTAGGGGTTGTGAGGCTCATCTTACTGATGAATCTAGGTTTAAATAATCTCCGTGTTTGGTAGACTAACTAGGAGGTTTCCTGTGATACATCTGATACTGTTTTTCCTATCAGATGAGGTTTATTTGAAATAACTTACTGTTGAGTGAAGAAGAGTTTTCCATGTTTGCTGAGCAAAATAGCTTTTCAGTTGTGTGAATTCAGATTTGTTTAGGTGGCTGTGAACTTGAACCATAATTTTAATAGATGCATACTCCAAAAACTTAAAGCTGTCCTTCTAAAAAGGCTGTTAGCTGTGCCATAGGTATGAGAACATGATATGTGGAAACTGTTTATACATTTTCATCAAAAGCCTAGGGGTTTCCTTTGGGTTAAAGATACCGTCACTGTCGTTTCTCTTTGCTTTCAGTCTCTGCTGCTCAGTGGCAAAACTGGCCAAGAGAGGTAAATCACTTTGTGGGGCTGGCTGTGGGAATCTTAGGCAGCTTTTGCAATGCAGGGAGCCAGAGTCCCCTCTTTGTTGGAGCCAACCCAAAGGGCATCGTCCAGTGACACGGCCAGCAGCACACAAAGATTGAACCCGGGCCTCTGGAGCTGCAGTACAGTATCTCCAGAGAAAGCATTTCTTCCTCCTGTTTTCACTCAGAGCTCTAGAGTTCAGAGGAATAGTAGATTAGTCAGGTTTGACAAAAAGATGAGCATTCGTTGTATCATGGTTTCCTTGATCTCTTCTGAGCTTCAGTTTGTGGACCTTTTCACAAGCATTCTCATCTAGACTTGCAGGGTGATGTGTGAAGCAGCTGATAGTGGAGGAGAGGCCGTGACTCAGGCCGGGCAGCTGGCGGTCTCTGGTGTCAGTTAATCCTCCCTTTGCTCTTACTGGTGAGATAAAAGTGCTTTTTGGGTACAATCAGAGCTGCTACAGCATGTGCAAAATTGGAGATCAGCACTCAGAGAGCCCGGTCGTGAGTGCCTCTCACCATTGCATTGGGCTCCTGGGATAACATTGTTCTTCACATCTCTTAAACATGACAAGAGGTGTCCTCCGTTCACTCTTATCTACAAAGTGTCTGATGCTGTTCCTGTGATTCTTCTCAGCTTCCAAATTCCTAATTATGTGGAGACAATAAGTGAGAATGAAGGGACTGAGGAGACAATAAATAACACTATTTCAGGAAATCAGACATCATATAGTATGGTTTAAACCTAGTAAGCCTTTGGGAAACTACTCTTTTTGCTGTGGCACTCCAGCTCAGCACTTAGTTTTCTCCGTTTTAACATAATTCTATGATTTTACAGCCAACATTTTCAAACAGCAAAAATTCTTTTTCTTCTGAAAATTTATTCGTAATAATTTCCTTGAAGTGATAAGTGATGTTCTTTCAGTAAGGTTTTACCAATTCAATCAGTTTAACCATCTCATTATGCCATTCAGATGACTTAGATGGTCTTACTTTACAGTTTGGAATATAAATGCAGCGTATGACGTGACTCAAAGCTTGCACATATCAGCATCACTGTGGGTGATGCTTAGAGGATGCTTTGTACATAAAGAATGATTCAGTATTTTTCATATACACGAATAATTAAATATGCTCTGGAATACTTTCCAAACAAATATTTGCTTTTGACTACTGAGAGCAGAAAAGTGTGAGATAGCAAGCACGGGACCTTCTGAGAGGATTTGATAAGTGGTGTCACTGATTCGACTGAGTGGTGTGAAGCACAATCAGTCTAGGAAAAAAAAAAAAAAAGAAAAAGAAAAAAACAGAACCAAAACTATTCGGGTGCATTTTATTTTTTCCTGCCCAAAGGCTAGACAAGAGGAATGCAATAAAAGGCCCTGGACAATTCAGTGGAGGATGCAGTAATCTCCTGTTTAGCTGTTCCCAGAGTCTGTCACCCTCTCTTTAAAGTAACAGTCTGATTATTATTAAACAATCCAGCTTTGTTTTAATAATGTGAATGAGCTGCTTTGCTTGGGAGGGCTTTCATTAGGATTTCAGCATTCAGGCACTGGACAGCTCTTTCAGCGGGTTGATGGAAACAGTTCACCTTTTCTGTCCTTCAGAGGTGCTAACTGACTTATTTTTTGTGACATTTGATGTACAGTTTCTCCTCCCCTAACCTCTAAGGGAATATCAGATACATGTGAAAGTGACTCGGAGAGCATAAATCTTTCATTGTTCTGTGATGTATTTGAGGATCGTAGATATTATAGGTGACTCCCAGGGCAACCCTTCTGCCCAGAACAGAATTGCCTCTTAGCAGATTTCACGGGGCTTTGCCCAGGCTGGGATTCCACCCCATCCTCGAGGAGGTGATACTGTGAACTCTCAAAGCTCATCATCTAGAACAGCTTCTAAGTCTATTTTCCCCTTGTTTCGTACTGTTCGTAGCTAGAATTTATTCTGTCCTGACTTCACTATGACTCAGGTCAAAATATTTCTTCCAGCTCAGTTAGAATTTTAAAACTTCAGGGCTATTGTTGACAATAAGTAGTAGTATAGAAAAGGGGAAAAGATGTATACTCTGACACTGTGACGTTTAGTGAGGTCCATACCCAGCTATATAGTGACAAGGCAGGAGTACCTGGTAGCGTGAGCAGCACAGAAAGTTTGCCACATTTCTCCCCTGAAAACTCCCAGTTCAGTTGTACTTGCTGGGATCATTATCTTTACCTGTTCATCTGGTCAGAAATAAATTAGATAGTTTCCCTGCCACGCTGCTGAAAGCACAGCTGATGCCCAAGTGCCCTAAGTTCATAGGCACTGAGTGTCATGGCTCTGCTGCAATACCCCAGTGATGCTGCTGGTGTATCCACAGGTGAGGAAGGCCCATCCTGTGAGCAGCACGACTAATGCCATCAGTAGGAGATTTTTTTTTTCCTTTTTTTTTCCTTTCCCTTCTTCACATTCTTCATACTTAGGCCTTCTACATAGCTGTATTTTAAAACATTGTGTTACATTCTTATTGTGTGGACTTCGTTGACTTGAGCACATTGGTATTTTTCCTTGTGTTCTGGATTCCTGGTCGGTTTAACTGGAAGATTTTTTTAGTCTGCCATGGTGGATGGCCGTGTTTTAACAGTAACGGTTCTGTTGTCAGTGGCCAACTTTAGAAGCAGGTCTTTCATAAGGTAAGTTTTGTACCTCTGGGATTTTTCCAAGTCACAGAGAACCATTAAATGGCAGGGAGAAAATGGCCCAGTAAGTCCTGTTCTACATATTGACTTCTGTTTGACAGAAGGTCAAAGGAGCAACCAGCTGTTCTGCTGCCTCCATCAATAATGTGCTCAGTTTTGGCAGAGAAGCCTGACACTTAGGAGTGTTAGACCGTCCCTAGATTATCAGACAGCACCAGCTTTTCAGTGCAGAGCACAGCAAACCTCTCAGATAAGGTAAATCCCACCAAACACTGGAGTGGTTATTAATTCTGAAGCAGTGCAGGGAGTTTGCTGTTCTCGCTGACAAAAGATGTGCTCCAATGTTGGCTGTAAACCAAAGCCCAGCGAGACAGGGACTGCCTTGGAGTACACCTGCAGTACAGTGGGCTTTGAGAGGAGGTGAGCAGATAAGCAGTTGCCATCTGTTTTTAAGAGAACTGCTTCAAGTTTTCTTCAGGAGACTTCAATGAAGTTACTCTACCTTTTTATATTTTTCTGAGTATCTTCTAGTTGTCTGTGGCCAGAAATCCTAATTGGGATGTAAAATGCTGCTTTTGTTGAGAATTAAACTTGCTCCCCTTGGGCAGAATCAGTGCTTCTTGGACTTATTTCCTGCTTTAAGAGCGCATTTATTTTCAGGCATCCTCCAAAACTCTGTAGGCTCCACACTGTTTGTGGGGGTGGCTTCCTGAGAGTACTGGGAAAAATGAGAGCTTGCTGTTCTTCCATGAATACGTGAGAACCTGTGGAATGAGCCCAAGGCTGAGAGCGAGGCGGTCCCGAACTCAAACACTACTTCTGTTACTGATTGTTGTTGTTGTTGGCTGTGAGTAAATCTGTCAAAATCTGTGCATTCCCTTCTGTATACGAGTCAAAATATCAGGGTTTCTCTAGCTTCTAGGGATGCGTGTTTTGAATATTTGAGTCATCCTTTGTAAGAAGAGTTTTGACAAGAGCACATGGCAACAGCTTTTCTTGTTAAAACAAACAACAACAGAACAACAAGGAATCTAAAAGCTACCCGCTGGCTCTCCTGAGTGGGCAATGTGGCCATACGCAGCACAGGAAGATCCCTGTACCTGTCCTGAGAGCTGAGACATGGCAAACTCTGGAGTTCCTGTAGGGATGAGAAGAGCCAGCAGCTTCGCTCAGGTAGCTGTTGGCTGTGCCTTTGTTTCTGCTCTTGCTGTCAGTCTGTAGTACATAACGACAGCTGATCTGGGTATTTGAACAGGAATAGGTCTGAGACTTGGCAAACAGGCCTTGCCGTGGGGTGGTAGCGGTAAGTGCTTCATGTGCCTAGTGATCGGTCAGAAAAGGTTCACGTTCTCCTCCTCAAAGCCAAGGGATGACTCCATTCATTCCAGGAAAAGGTCTGTGACCGTCATTTTGAAGATCCTGGGTTTCAGTTCTACTCTGGCACTTCCTGTGCATCTTTGAACATGTCAAGGGTTAAGTCTGAATGTGGAGTTCCATACATGTTTCAGAGGTCTGCAAATCCCAGCTGTTGCAGAGAATTTAGTCATGAATATGTTTTAAAATAAATAATAGGGTTAGATTAATGTTAACAAGTGAAATGGAAGATTTAATTGCTTACATCTGCCAAGTAACCTACTTTCAGATGTTTTTTTTTTTTAACTTTTTTTGTATTTCTACCTAATATTAAGAGAGTTAAAAATGAAATCTTGAGAATCATGTATAAATCAAGAGTCTGCAGACATACTTTAAATGTTGTTTTAACTAAACTTTATTTTTGATGCAGTGGAAACAGCTGTATTACCACAGTTGAACAACTTTGCTTCAAGGTAATGTCATTTATATATGCAGAATGTTACATCCCAAAATGTTACAGCAAAACCAGGGGTTGTTCTACTGTTCCATATAACATAAACCAGGGATTTCTGCTGACTTGGAGTTGGGTCTTATATTTAGCTATTCCGGTTCAGGTGCTTGCTGTGCTGCAGAAACTCTGGTGCAGTACCACTGTTTAAAGAATATAAAAGCCATAAGCACTACAGGGCAATTTGATATAGTTCTTTGAGCCCTTAGCATCTGATCTCCTTTTTGTGGAAAGTCTGTGGAAAAAGCCTTCAGAAATGTGCATCACAAAGGTCACTGGTTAACAAATGGCTCACAACTCTTTGGTCTTACAGATAGCACTAGGACATACCTGAAAGTACGCAGAGGTATTCTGAGATCTGCAGCCCACTCAGGGCTTTTTTCTTCTAAATAATACATTGTGAAGAGAACCTGTGTCTGTTTTCCCATTACTTGCTCTCCGGCGGTTCTCACATGCCTTCTGGTCACAGACATTGCATACATCAGAGCATCCTAACATGCAGGCCAGCATGGAAAGGGTGTGCTTGATAAAAGCCTTTCATGTGCCAGGGCATGACGGCTGCGTCAGGCTGCTGCTGTGCTGTAGCTTGAAGGAACACGCAGTCCAGCTCTTTGGAGCTTGGAGCCTAATCTGTGCACTAAAGCCTTTAATGTGGCCATGTGCTTAGGTCCACAGACAGCAGTTACGGAGTTAGTGGTTCAGAGAATGTGTTTTAGAGGGTATCTCGACCTTGGGAGTTGTACTTATGGAGGGGGACAGGAGTGAAGTTTGGTCAGGGGGCCCCAGAGGGATTTGGGAGTTGTGGTCATTCGTGAACTTGAATATCCAGAGCAGCCCGGGGAGGAATAAGGAAACTTATGACAATATATGGAGCAGAAGTAGGTTACATTCCACCACACCTCTTTGATGTACCTGCAGGAAATAAGGATGCAAAGATGGATCAGGTGCGGGATCCCATTTCTGAGGGTGGTAAGCAACAGGTGACTGGAAGAAACAGGCAGGTGACGCAGTTGCACACAGGGGCAGGTTGTTAGTACCTTACATTAAAACCACTAGTAAGAATGTAAGAGTTCTCTCTGAATTTTCTCTGCTTGATGAGTCTGCAGTGGTTGCCTTAAATTACCGCTTAGATTTCTAATCTACTCCTTGCCTCCTCCTTTGTACTGAGTAGACCAGTGAGATTTTGTCTAAGTGGTTGAGCAACTGTAAATGAGCCCTGTTAACATGTCTTGTAGTGAGTGAACAATCAACCACCCGTGCCCCCCTGCCCCAAAGACATCAAATGTGTGTTCAGTGCCTCGCAGAACTGTGGCTGTGGGAAAATGGCTCAGTCGTAATCACCGTGTTTGACTCCTGCCCTCAGATGCCAGCTCTTTGATCGGAATTACCTGCAGGTGTATAGAGCATGTATCCAACTTGATTGTAACACATTTCCTTCCGATGGATCAGAAGTGACTAGGCAGGGGAATTATCACTGTGGAGAGTGTTGTTAAGCTCTTGGCTCTGACTTTCAGAACTGCAATCAATATTAGCCCTGTGTTTGGGCTGGTTGTACATTGACACAAGCATATGCACTCCTTGGTGGTCGTTGAGCATATTTAGAATAGAACCACTGAATCTAGTAATTCTGAAGAGACCTGCAAAGGCCACGTAGTCCAGCCGCTTGTTTAGAGCAAGTCCAATTAGAGCAGCAGCTCAGGAGCATGTGCAGTCAAGTTTTTGGTGTCCTCAAGGATGGAGATTTCAGAGCTTTTCTAGGTCTTTCCTAATGTTGGGCCATCATCCAGGTGAAACATTTTCTTCATATAGCATCCGAATTTCTCATGTTCCAGCTGTGTGAGTTGCCTCTTGACCTCCTTCTGCGCACCTCTGAGATGAATGTGGCCCTTTCTTCTCTCTGCTCTCCCAGTTAAGTAGTTGTAGAGAGCACCAAGGTTTCCCCTGAGCCCTCTCCTTAAAGCTTTACAAACCCAGCTCTCCCAGCCTCTCCACACCTATCACCTTCTCCAGCACCTTAAGCATTGTGGTAGCTCTTTGCTGAAGGCACCACAGTATATTGAAGCTGTTTTTATACTGGGGAGCTCCATACTGGGCAGAGGACTCCTGATGGGATCTAACGAGTCCCTTTGAGAGAGGAAGAATTGCTCTCCCTGGCCTGCAGGTTGCATGCTGTTAATCCAGCCCAAGATGTGCTTGATCATCTTTGCTGAAAGGGCACACAGCTGACCTGTGTTCCTCTTGTCCTCTAGAACCCCCAGGTCTTTCTCCCTAAAGCTGTTGTTGAGCCAGGTGTCTCCCAACCTGTACTGTTGTAGAGTAATTTGTCTTACTGTTTGCTCACAGGGCTGCATAGACACACAGTACACTTGCATAAGCACAAACACACGCTACTGCCGCTTTCAAAGTGCCCAGATTTTTAATGAGTTTATTCTGTGATACCCTCAATTGAGATGGCAGAAGTGTGTGCTTAAAACAGCCCTATCACTTGAGGATGATATATGTTCTTGTTGCAACGCTGCTGTTTTGTCAGTACTGTTTCATGCTGCAAGGGCACAGATTTCACCACGCAGTTATTTTTCAAGTAAGGCTATGACAAGTATTTTCCCTTCAGTCTTGCACTAACAAATTGTGGCTAATCTATACTAGGATTACTAAATGAGACAAAATGAAGCAAAAAAACACTACTAATGTCAATGGCCATACCACCAGTACTTGCCTTATGCCATGGATTGTAAGCAATGATGGCTTGACTGCTTGTACCGTATAGTAGTTGTTCATGCTCAGAATTGCTTTTGTGGTTGGGAGTCAAAATACAGAGTGGGCAGATCCGTAGATCTATTTAGACTTCATTGTATGTACAATTTTCTACTAGATATCTTGAGTAGGAAGGGACTACAGACAGTCTTGGAAGCTTTACCATCACAGTCCTCTATCCCTCCCACTAGGCAAGGGTACCTGGTTGACTTGGGGCACACCAGTGCAGTATTGTGGAGGAGCTGGTTCTAAGCAGCCCTGGAAGGCGAGGTAGCAGGAGGTAGATTTCCAGCTCACGCAAATGATTTTGGGGTGTTCAAATGCTGCCTCTGGTTGCTAAGAGATGGATTCAGTGGTTTCCCCTACAGTACATATTAAATTATTACATTAAATCTGTTTATTTGTTTTTTTAAATAAGGAAATGATGTCACATGCTATGAAAAATTGCCCATGTTTATTTTTGCTATATTAAAAGCATGCCTAGTAAAGATTCTCTGGATATGGTGATCGGACAAAGTCCTGGGACATGTTTACCAACAATATCGCTTCTTGCAGCTGTGGACAAATGTGTTTTGTATGGACTTCCCTCATACTTCCTAAGAAGGAACTACAGGATGCTTTGGCTTTCTTTTCTCATTAAGTTGAAAAAAAGGGAAATTTTATGAAGATTATATTTTGGTGCCCATTTTAGATTGCTTAGTAGATAGGTTAAGAACAGAGCGTTAAGTTCAGTGAGGAATCTAAATATCAGTATTTGGGGGACTTTGGTTCCTCTTGGAACAGGTGATGGCCATGTTGTTAATCACAGTATTTTACATCATTCTCCTGATAAGATGTACGCTGTCTTACAGCAGTGTCTTTCAACGTACTTACTCTAGGCTCTGCTGCACACTTCTCCATGGTCCCTGCGGTAGCAGTGCTGCAGTGAAACTGAAAACAGCACTGAAATTTATGGGTACTGAGGACCCTGCTGTTAATTCTCTTGATAGCCATACTGCAACAGGAGCCGTGCAGTCATTAGCATGTCATGATATATGGCTGTACAGAACATTAACAGTGCTGTGGGAATTCTCAGAAATTTCATAGCTACCTTCAATCTTTCCTTGGCTAACTGCTAAACAGTCCTTCTGTTTCCTTTTTTTTTTTTTTTTTTCCAGCACGAGATGAGAACATGGCCACTTTCCGTGGTTCCGAATACCTTTGCTATGACCTGTCTCAAAACCCCATCCAGAGCAGCAGCGATGAGATCACTCTGTCCTTCAAGACGTGGCAACGCAACGGGCTCATTCTGCACACCGGCAAGTCTGCTGATTATGTCAACCTGGCCCTGAAAGACGGCGCAGTCTCGCTGGTCATTAACCTGGGGTCTGGGGCCTTCGAGGCCATTGTGGAGCCTGTCAATGGCAAATTCAATGACAACGCGTGGCACGACGTTAAGGTGACGCGCAACTTGCGGCAGGTAATGGTGATGGGGAGAAAATGCTGGGGAAAATGTTCTGTTTTATTTGGACAGGGGCAAAGTGGAGGGACTAATGGGGATGTTTGGTGGGATTGCTAGAGTTTCTTGTTCTCTGGATGTCAATATCTAAAGGACAATGAAAAAAATTAGTGGGAATTTATCCCCATTGTGGTATCTTCACTTCCACGTCATTAATTTTCTGTTTTTCTTGGTTTGATTTAATAAAATCTTGTGCCATAACTTTACTTTCATCTCCCTTTTTCTTTTCTCTTTGTTCTACATTTTTTATTTTATTATTTCCTTAATTATGATTCAATCTTATCAGTAATATTCTTGTTGCATTTAATTACTGTGGGAATGGAATCTCTTTTCCAGCAGCCAATGCTCTACACCTCTCTCCTTTTTCTTTAAATTTTGTTAATTTGTCTAGCCATTGCCATGATGTCATAATTCTAATTCTGGAATTATTTTTCTTTTACTTTTTTTCTTTTGTGTGTGCATGCAAGTGTGCAGGTATGCAGGCTGGTGGGTATGTGTGTAATTATTTTACCTTTATAGTTTTTGAATTAATTGGCCGGAGTCTTTCTGAGTCTTCTTGATTCTCTGTTCTGTTTTTGTTTATTTTTCCCATTCTTTCTATACTGAGATTCTACTTTATTTCTTGTGTCTCTGTCTGAGACTCTTCTGTTGGCTGTGAGAATTGGAAAAGTGGAAGGATCAAAAAAGCCAAGCAAACCCAGACCAATCCAACACGCTACAATTCCACTTTGGAAAAGCTTGGTCTGATTTTACCACTAATTTTGCACATTTCCATGCTGCCTTTCTAAGCAGACAACTCTACCAGGTGACGTATTTGGTAGTAGGCTAGCCTTAAAATCCTGAAGCCTTTCTCATGAAATATAAATTGAGACATAAATACATAAGATAAAATTAAATAACCTTGCTCTGAAAGCTGGTGAATATATCATTTCACTCCATATGATAAATGAGGCTTACACTGTGGATAGGAGTTATTTGGTGTCATGCTGATTGGTAGAGGCAGCAGAAATAGCTTGTAAACTGAAATTTTAAAATCAATTTGTGACAACAAAGTGATCTATTTGCTCATTAATGTGAATATTAACACAACCATTAATAGTTTTATTCAAGTTAATATAACATCTTTTGCTGAGAAAACAGCTTTTATGGTAACTTTTTACAGTAGTGAAAAAAAAATATTTGTGAGTATAGGCCTATCTGTGAGTATCAGTGCCAGGGACCAGAAAAGGTCTTTACCAACAGATGTTAGTGGGTAATTTCTGTTGTGGCTATTTTACATCTGTTTGTTAAATATTTGGGTTTGAGGGTAAAGGTCTTTCCTATGTGAATTCCTGTATTTCTACATTTTCAGGATGTTTGGTTGTTTGATGACAAATCTGTTGCCAAACTTTCATGAGACTGCAGGGTTCTTGCTGATGGCAGGATTAGCCTATTTTCACTAGTTTATACGCAGATGCAGATTTAATTTCTAATGCAGTGGATGGGTCTTAATGATCCTATTTTGTGCAAATGCTCCCATCAGTCTAGTAGAGGGAGATGCACCAACTGGTTGAGGTCTGTCAGTCTGGAAGAGCCCAAAATACTGCTTTGTTTGACGTGTTTCTTATTTTCAGATGGTGTCAGAATGTCTGGTCTCTGAATATCTCAGTGTAGTTTTACTGGTCATTTTAGTTAATTGTGCCTTTTGTTTTTGATAGAGATTAGTTTTCAATGGGAAAAGGAGCCTGAAGCAAAATGTATCCTTGCTTCATGACAGGTTTGCTTTGGATCTTGAAGAAGTAGAAAGTGGGGAAGGATTCTAGATGAAACTGTGGATGGGAAACTCTCACTTTTTCTTAATCTTTCAGCTAGTGATTTCATATTTTTTGAGTCCATGGTTAAACAGAAATATGTCTCTGCCTCTTTGATTAGGTCAGGACAGCGTTGTGGCAATTAAAAGGAATCTGGTGAGCCTCCTGCCAGTTAAGCAGCACTGGAAATTTCTAATCCTCCTGTTCTATTGACTGTGAATATTTTCATGTGATCCTGAATTCTTAAAGGGTCCAACTTGTCTTGGCGAGAAAGACGATGTTTCAATAAGATAGTTTTGATATTTCCAAAGAAAGAGCAATCTTAACAAAATAAAATAAAAATAAATAGCAGAGATGATTTGTGATCCAGTTGTAGCAATAGGTATGTTAGAATGCAGTTCAACCCAAAAATGTCAATAAGGCTGGATTTTTTTTTCCTTTTTTGAGTTTTCCCTGTATACTTTTGTTTTAACTTCTGCCTAAGTTTGGTCACAAAATGATGACATTTACTCAGAATCTAAAAGTACCTAGAAATTGGAACTGATGAGGCCTTAAGGAGAAGCAGTCGAGAAAGCTGTCATCTAAAAAATATTGGTAAGTTTAAACACCAGGTTTCAATAAATACAAGCCTTAAATGCTTTAGCCTTCCTGTTAGGTTCTGTGCATTCTTACTGCTAATTGATATTACTGGGGATGAAGAAGTCTTAAAACCATTCAATCTCTAGGATAGAGTTGGAAAATGAGTTTGACTGATATTTAGTTAATATTGGCTATGGACATTTTTCAGAATGCAACTGAGAATGGTCATTGTGTATGTTGACCTTTTAAGGCTATGAACGTTAATCTATTAATTTATGTAAAGTCCTGTAATTTCATCATACAGAAGATGTAATTAACATCAAAATAGATTATTTACAAGGTAGAAAGTTGTATACTTTTTTGTTCATTACATTCTATGTAATTTTGTATGTAATAAATTATCTACTCTGCATCTTTCCTGACACAAATTGACCTGTAAACTTGCAACATTATATAGGTCACTTGGAAGTCTTCTTTTCAGCTATGTCCAAGTTTCCTCAAAGAAAACAACTAAACAAAAACCCAACAGCAAAGAATTGCCCATGAATATTAAGGCATAAACTTTAAAATAAATTAGAAATTCCAAGAATATGATCCAAAGCTAAAACAAGTCCAGGTAAATGGATTATTGGAAACATTAAGATGCCATCTAGTCGTCTCTGCTCTTTTTGGGGACGAGAGAAGGGAGGAGGATTTGCATAATTTTTTGGCTGTTCCTGGAATTAGAGCAGATCTTTAAATAGCTGGACTTTTGCCCAGTACATTTTAGAATTGTTAAATGTTTTGTAGTTAATCTAGTAGAGTACTAAGTGCTTCCTATTTTTTTTATCAAATGACTATCACAGCAGTTAATCTCCTTAGAGACAAACCATGTGAACCCACAGATTCCCTTGAGTAGTGATTGTTAATGTCAAAGCAAATCTCCTTGTTTATTTATCTTATTATTTCAGTTAAAACTAAGCCCCGTTTCTGCTTTGTGTGAAACCTTTACTAGAAATAGGATCATGGCTGTATTTTACCAGGACTTTCAGAGGGGCAATGTGGTTTGGAGGAGCAGAGGAGACTGAAGGTCAGACTTCCCAACCCTGTCTTCAGCTCTGCTGCTGACACTCCATGTCATTTTTAGCATGCTCTTCCCTCCCCATGCAAAGCCCAACTTCTTTCTTTATAAAAGTGGAATTCCTAACACAGTAATGTCAATTCACAACCCTTTGAAATGTGCAAGATGGATTTTATGTGAGGCAGCATAGATCTTCCTTGTGTAACTTACTGTTAAAAACTGTGACCGCAATGTGGCAAGGAGTCGGAGCCTCCATAGGCTGCGCTTCTATATTAGCACTGAAGCTAGTCACCGTGCAAAATCTGCTGTGGAGATCTTGAGTTCCTCAGCTGCTAAAAAGCAAGCAAAAAACTTGTAGGTTTAAGCAGTTGGCATCCATGTACCTTTGGAGGGATTGGAAAAGCATAGCTGTGCTAAACTCAACTAAAGCACTAGTTGATGAATTCTCCTTGCTCTGTAATATAGATGCAGTAAAACAAGAGACACAATACATACCATCAATCTTCTGTTTTCCAACCTTGATGCAAGTGACAGAATTCATCCTACACAATTTCTCAACATATTTCTTCCTAACAGAGGAGAGGTTCAACCCCTATGTGCTCAGGTGACACAAACACCCAAGTGCACACGTTTTTGTATGCTTCTCCTAAAAGTCACAAACTCACCTGCTGTAAAGAAACCTGCTGACTGAGGAATTTGTAAGGACGGATTCAGAGTCTTGGACTTGTCTTCATTTGTATTCTCCAGACAAAGAAATATTGGCCTGCCTCTGGTTCTCTATGACACGTGGGGATAGTGAGACCTGAAAGACAAACAAGAATATAGAGGTGATGGTGGGTGGAAGAAGCGGGAGTCATGGTTGGGTTTGTGCTGGAGGGGAAAACTGGTGTATGCAACTGTGAGGGAAAGGTTCTTTCTTGGGGAAAGCACCTTCATGGGTATCTGCAAGGTAAGTATTGCACTGCTTTAATTTTGCTTTAGTCCTGGATAATGTATTTAAGAGTTGAAGTTAATGACTAATACCAGGGTGGGAAGACTGGGCAGCGCCCTTCTTCCTTACAGAGTAGATGGCATGGTTCCCCATAGAGTCCTGGTCATATTGTCCTCTTTCTCACTTTGTGTGTGTCAGGTGCCCCACGCCTTTTTTTGAAAGACTAACACTAGACCATTCATGCAATGTGTCATTTTTACTAACCAACTAATGTACTAACACCCTAACGACTCATCTTTGCTTTTAGTTATTTTAATTAACAATCGTTCTGTTCACGATTTTTTAATTTCCTTTCTTCCCCCTTTTCCGCAAAGCACTCAGGCATTGGACACGCTATGGTAAACAAACTACATTGTCTGGTAGATATCATTCTTATTGTCTCTTTTTTTGGGTTTGCCGTGTGTTACCTGCCTTTTCCTTCCCCTACTCCCCTTTATCCCCCCTCCTTTATACTTACTACTTTAATTTTATTTTGATTTCACTGAAAACACATTTCTTTTTCTTTACTATTCTTTTTTAATGGAAAAAAATAAGACAAGCAATAAACACAAATACTCTGGAAATGGGGTTTGGACATTTCTTCCATTGGTTTCCTCACCTCCCTTTTCAGTTCATCTTTTGTATTCCAGTGGTATTTTTTTCTCCTTTGCTCTTGAGTTTAGCTTTCTGAGTTTTGCTTTTTTCTTTTTTATCCCCTTTTGATTTTTTTTTTTTTTTTTGTAACTCTGAAGGTTTCTGGATCAGAACCATTGCAGGGCCTCTAGTCCGTGGTGGTGAAGGCTCTCTTTTTCTCTCATCCTTTTGTTGTGGCAACGGCTCTTATAGGCAAAGTGGCCGGAGTTGTCCTCTTTCTCCCCACTTTCCCTCACTTCCCTCCCTCCTCTTTCTCTCCTCCTGCTTCTCTTTCTCACTTTCTCTCTCTCTGACTTTCCACCTGCCGTGGCCGAAAGGAGCTCAGCCGGTTGTTTGTTTCAGTACACACTCTGCATGGCATGTCCACGTCTGGTGACTCGCCCGTCTCCTACTGGCCTCAATATACTTTCCTCCATCTTCCCTTCAAACCACTAACAACATATAAGCAAAACACATCAAATTCACTTGCTCCTCTCTCTCCCTCTCCTTCTGTTCCCCTTCACTCGCCATGTGTTTGGGGTTAGAGGTTTTGGGGACTTTACTGTTTGTTTTTGAGTTTGTTGGATTATTATGGGGTTTGTTTGGTATTTTTATTTTTGATTGCATGCGAGTGTGAAATAGTTTTTCCTCTCTCACTCTCTCTGCTATCTTTTTTTTTTTTTTTCCTCTCATCTTTCTGGGCTCCAGATATAATAGCATGATGTATCAGAGCGCAGTATGTGCATGCTTTGTGTTTTCTTTTGTTCTCATCTCTGCTTCTTTCTCTTTCTCTCTCATTGGTGTGCGGTTGATTTATTTTATTGTTTTATTTTGATTTCTTTTGTATTTGTATTTTGGTTGAGTTAGTTTGTAAAATACATTTTTTTTTCTTTTAATTTTATTTTTGTGGTGGGTGGCGGGTGTGTGTGTCTCTAGGTACATGGCATGCACATCCATAATGTATTGAAAGTGAGATCCTCTCCCCACCCCTCCCTGAATGCATGACCGTCAGTGTGCTGTGAGCAAAAGAAACATAAAAAATAAAAAATACCAACCTCGTCTTCATTAGTGCTTTTCTTTTACTAACAACCATAACTAACTGTAATCATTAAAATAAATACTAATTAATCATAAAATCAACTAATATGAGAAATCTTTTTCAAGGACAGTTCCATTTTCTGGCCTGAGTAGACTGCAAGCATCTCAATGGGTAGACTGCTGGCTCAGCCTGAAAGTGCTGATATACCAGAAAGGGAAGCAGATGCTGAAGCATTTCCATTGTGGGTGAAGCAGACCAGAAAATGGAGCTTGGTTGAACTAACAACAAAAGCAACAACAACAAAAAAACCTCTCAAAAACACAAAAACCAAATCTCAACAAAATCTTTAATAAAACCAACATAAAAATGTAAGGGAGGTGATTTGTTCTGTTCAGGATTGTAAGGTCATTGCTTGGATTTTTTTGTCCATTGTGTCCCTTGAATAGGTGACCATCTCTGTGGATGGCATCCTTACCACCACGGGCTATACACAGGAGGACTACACCATGCTGGGCTCAGATGACTTCTTCTACGTGGGAGGGAGCCCCAGTACTGCTGACTTACCTGGCTCTCCAGTAAGCAACAACTTCATGGGTTGCCTCAAAGAGGTAAGTATTTCAAATGAATTATTGTTTCTGTGCTTTTTCTTTCTCAAAATCATTACTTTTTCCCTCCTGTCATTGCACACTCAATGTCTTTTTGTCATGATAAATTTCACGGTGATACTGCAATGTCACTGTAAGGATAAACTTGTCATTCAGCTGGACGGAAGGCATCAGCTGCAAAAGTCATGAGCTTATGGTCAGAATCAAAATTCTGGTGCTTGAATTACAAGAACAATAAAAAATTACAGTAACAAAAAAAGATAAATGGCTTACAGCATGTTTGTGGTGGAAAATTATCATTAGCAGTATATTTGGGATCATTTTTAAGCTCCTGGATTTTACCTAGGAATGTAGTCAGTTGTGAGTTTTCCAGGAAGATACATAGGTAGAATAAACTGCAAAACTGAAAGATGAAGATAATATAAAATGTGTATGCAAATTAAGTGAAAAGAGTTGAAACATGAGAGCATAATGCAGATAGAGCAGTAACGTGGCCTGTGGACTTGAAGTGCACTGTGTTGGTAAGTCTCTGCAGCAGAGAGCTGCTGCATTGGTCATGAACAGTTAGCCGGCTTCCAAAGCCATGTTGTCTCATGCTGGCTGCCTGCCCTGTCACATAGCTAATCTACAACTTTGAGAAAATCCACACGTGGGTAACAGAGATTGGAGTGCCTGGCTGGCAGCAGGAACCAGAATAATAGACTAGTGTTCCTTGAAAATAGTAACAAGAAGAAAATAAATGATGAAGCCACAGCCGAATTCTGAAACTTGGTGCAGTTGTTTGGGGTTATGCTGTGTGCAGGTGCTGTGGCCTGACGTCAGCATTTGTCATCTTTCCTAATTCTCCTATCAGAATTTGTGATGATCGCTGTCATTAATGGTGATATCTGTCAACATCCCCAAAATGTACTATAGAAAGCTAACTGAAAAAAACAGCTTAAGTTTTCTGTCAGTCAGCTTCCTAGCTAGTTTGGAATAAGAGTTTGCTGCGAGAAACTCCCTATGTTGTGATTTTATAGTAATTCTGTTTTTCACAGGGTGTGGCAGGGTGGGTCTCATTTTACATGCAGCCAGGAGGGATGCCATAACATCTCTTGGTGCGAACATTTACTATCAGAGGGAAAGCTGAGCCAAGTTTTCATGCAGGAGTCACGGAAACAGCCGTGCTGAGCTAGATGTTGTTCCAGGGCTGTAACTGCCTGACAAGTTACCATCCTACAAATGCTTGACTTGTGGTGTCAGGGGTTGTACCTCACGTGCCAGTCTGCTGATGTGAGTGATGGCTGTCGGTCTGGAGCTGCTGTCCTACCTGACCTCTGCATTAGTGAAGGAGATGCACGTATGCTGGAAATGAGTGTGTGAGCATCTTACATAGGAAATGGAACTGCCCTGCTGAACACGAGCTGTCATACAGGCATCAAATCTTTCTGTTTTCATTCTTAGAGCCTTGGGCCTGATTTTCATAGGCACTGAGCATCCCAGATTGAAATCAAGAGGCGATACAGCTTCTTAGTGTCTCTTTAAATCAGGATCTTAATTTTATTTATGGATGCTATGAACATAACACTTAGCAGAGGCCATTTTATGTGTGCTTTAAGTCAAGCCAATGGAGCAGAGAAAGCAGTGACAAGAAAATCTTCAGCAGCTTTATTATTTATATAATCATTTGTATTCTATTAGCTTGCACAATGTGCTAAGAGCTGCTTACATAGCCGTCCCAGCCTTATAATACTTTGTGTGAAGAAAAACCAAGCAACCACTTAAGAATGGGAGGAAGAGGGAGAAAGCAGATAATCAGAATGTGCTTTGTAATCTTCACTTGACTAGGCAGTGACAGGAGATGTGTATGAGGAACTGTCTAGACTTACAGACAGGCTGTTGCTGGCTGGTTTTGAGCTACAGCCTGCTTAATAGCAACCTGTTCTTAGTAGTGGCCCATGGGTGCTTTCAGCTGCTGTGGAAATGTGTGCAAAATGGCTTCTGAGGACATCAAGTATATATAATTCACCAAACATAAATGTGCAGTGCAGGATTGTGATGAGGAGACGCTTGGAAATGGGATCAATGGAGAAATGTAATGAAAGCCACATTTGTAATTAATGCTGTGCATTGCCAGCCCATGGTTCTTACAGAGTCCTTAGGCCCCAGGATGAGTTAGCACTGGTACTACTGGTAGGATAGACCGTAACAACAAATATTTTTCCTGGGAAGGCAAAGAATTGATGCAGACTTCGGGGTGAAAATTTCTGTCCTCACCCTCTAACCTCTCGTTTCATCTAGGCTGTGTGAGCCACCCAGTACAGCAACCAAACTGCTCACAGGGGTGGCTAAGGGCTCCTCGAGTGGAGCATTGTCCTCCTACTTCATCCAGGCGCTGAATTGCGGTGGGGCAGAGTGCCTAATGACTCTCCCTGCCCCCTTGCAGCTGGGTAGGGCTTCTCCAGTCAGCTGAGGTTGGTGGGAGAAGCCTGGGCAGCTCTGTTAGGGTGGTTGCTTTGCGTGGTCAGAGTCGAATCCCTGGCTAGGAGGACCCTGGCCACTCAGAGGTTCCTCGGAGCTCCCTGGCTGCACTATCCAGATAAGCCCTGGTGAAGGTGACCGTGTTCTTCTCAAACTGTGTGAGCCAAAGTATCCTCCTTTCACCACAGAGTATATCTTGCAATATACCCAAATCATAAATCCATGTACTGAATTTGAAGTGTTTTTTTTTTTTTTTTTTAACATTTTAATACAAATTAATTATGCCCTATTGTATGGTATACTGCGTTTTACAGATCTCTGCAACTATCCTGGTAGTGTTGCAATGTACCTGGCACTGTAATGAGGGAGCAAGACTGGAAAAAATAGCTTTTTTTCATTAAAACTTAAAGGCAGAATATGCAAATAGTGCAGTACATAGACATCAAACATGGGCATTGCCTCGTATTTGCAAAATCTAAGGCTTTCTGGACCATCAGTCTTAAGATAAATCACTCCAGAGGAACTTTGGAGAGAATCTGATATTTTGTCAGTCATGGAGGAAACCAGGTATAGAGATGGGGTAGGAGCAGGTACAGGCGCATACCTGAGCCAAGTGGGCAGCAGCGTTTTTCTCAGTGGGTGTCGGGGAAGGAGTGATGGTGCTTTAAGAATCAATGAGTGGGTAAACTCCAATCACTGATTCTTAAATATTTGAGAACACCTGGATGGGCAGACCGAGGTAGAAAAGAAACACAGTGCCAACAGCTATGTTGTGCTTGTACTAGAGAGCCTCAGGGAGGAGGTTCTGGTAATCAGGGCTGGATATGAAGAGAGGCTGAGTGAGAAGTTTGACTGTGCAGGGAAAAAGGGAAAACTGGATTTCAGTCTCTGATCATTTGGGAAGGCAGAGAATCAGAATATTCCCAAGGCTCTATTAGGGAGCCAGCCATTCGGATTGATTTACTGGGAGCAGTGCTTAGTACAGATGGAAATGGTTTAGAAGAGCCTAAGGTGGTCCCTAAAGGATGGATGTGTGAGACAATTTATGAAATACTCACATTTTTCTATCAATGCTTTATTAAAATCTCAGTTCTAAAAAATGTTTATTGGTACTAACAGCTTGATGGAAGCAGTGAGGTTTGCATATGGGTGGAATATGGCAGAAATGATTGCAGGGGTCAGGCACCATCTGGCCGTGATGGGAGAAAGCTGTGAAAGCTCAGATCATTTCTGTCTGCAATTTGACTGCCAGGAGCCAGATTTTGAAATGGTTCATGAGTGTGCCTGGTTGCTGCATATACATCTCGGATGCTATCTACCAGCCAGGTCTTTTTTTTCAGTCCTATTTGCATGAGTAACGTTAATGATGGTACGATTTTTGTTTAGGGGACAGATTTTTCTGAGTGGAGTGTCACCCTGGGGAGGAGGTTGGAGGTGCACATAGAAAGAGGGCTGAAAAAATGGAGGCTGAGAGAAACAGCCTGAGTGTAAAGAGGGCAGACAGAGGACATTTTGGTTAGAAGAGCCCTTCCCGAAGAGGGAGACCAGGTAGCCCAAAAGCACCTGGGTGCCCAAGATCCCATTCCAGAGCAGCAGTTTAACAGAGCCCGGGGAATGCACAAAAGGAGGTGGTGAGTCAGCAGATACCAGCGTGAGGGATTTCACTGCTGTGCTGCGGAGGCAGTTACGATGTGGATGGCAATTGCCCACGTGTGTTGGTCTGGCATTGTTGCTCCAGCTGCTCTATTGTGCTGGGACCAGTCTGTTTCTTATCTGTATTTGGGACTCTAGTAATTAAAAAAAAAAAAAAAAAAAAAAAAAGCAGGGGGAGAGAGGCTAATGGAACTGTGTAGAGGCAGACAAAGCATAGCCAAAGGCTGAAAATGATTCATCTCCTCAGAATAAGTCTTGTACTTAATCTTCATCTCCTGTTACTATTCCTGGCCAGGGCATCCCGAACAGCCCTGATGATGATGGCCTTCATTCCTAAATATCCAGATCCAGTGGCCTGTGAAGTTTTTAGGTGCCCCTCACTCTTAATTTCCAGTCTCGTTACCCCTGCAGTGGTGGGTCGCTGTGCTGCTGGACCTCTAGGCTTTGCCTGTGGAGAATCAAGCATCGCGTCTCCCTGTGCACCCATCAAGCATCTGGTGCAACGAGACCTTCACCATGTTTTTGAGTACCCTTGTTGTAGAAATACAACAACACAGTGGCTTGGGAGATGCAACAGATGCTCAACATTTTGAGCAATTGCTGCTGTAATTTGCTAGTGGATTAAGAAAAAGCACATTGCTGGAAAGATTTAATTTAGAGGTGGGAATGGAAGCACTTGGAAGCAAGAAGCTGAGGGAGTCCTGAATAGCCTCAAACGGGAGGGTGGGGAGATAAACGTGTTTTCTCATCAAATAATATTTCTAAGCTTAATTCCAAGGGTGGTTTGCATTCAGTATTTGTTTATTAGCTCAGAGTCAGGAAGGCTATATTGTTGTTTATTTGGGCAATAGGGTATTTCCCAGGCTGCCTGATGGCTGCCAACATACATTCTATGCTTGGGCATGAATCCTGCAAGACTTTGGTGTGCAGTAAAGAATACCTTCTGCTTCTGGTATGAGTGTGTGCCGTGACATGAAGTCAAGGTGGGCAAGATGCTCCCTGAACTGGACATCTGGGAGCTGAAGCTCATTGTCCATCTATCCTTGTGTTTTTTGGTAGCACTGAAAAAGAAAGTGTTTGTGAAGGGTTGTTTTTAAATGCACATTTTTGTTATACCAGAGAAATGTGTGTTGCCCAGCCTGACCTGTGTGCTGCCTGAAGGAGTGGCACTGTGCCTGCCTTGTTTTGCTTGCCTGTATGCTTACATGCACGCAGCATCCTGTAACCATAAAAGATAGGATCATGATGGCCTCTTATTTTTCATTTATTTATTTTTTTTTTCAGGTATAACTACTAGAGTAAAATTTACCCCATACACAAGTGTAGGAAAAAATCGATAATACCACTCAAACCAGGCATAAATGTCTTCTGTGTTTCATGGTCCCCAAACTACATTTAACAGTGTGATGAATGTTAGCTTCTCTGGAGAAGGCATTTGATTCGGTTAATTTTGCTAGTGGCTTTTTTAGGGAATCATAGAGCAAGGATGAGAGAAAAGAGGAACATTTTTTCTGTAAAATGAAGGCAAGGCAGTCATTCCAACACAGAGCCTACATCCATACTGAGAGCCAGGGAGCAAAGAAGAGAGAGGATGCAGATTTCTAGGTAGTGTCTGTGGGAGATCAGAGGTCAGAGGTGAGTTTTTGTGATGCAGATAGAGTATGTAGAAAGCATTTAGCTTGATTTTGGGGTATATTTGCTTAGTGTCCAATGGACTATTTTTTTTCTAAACTGTGATCCTTGTGAATGGCAAAGATCTCACATAGAAAATCCAGTGGTATAGAGTTCGATGCACTCTGTCCATTTACATAGTAAATACTTGCACTGAAATTGTAATTGATGATGATTAACATTATTAGCTCATAGGGCCCATCTGTGCCCACAACTTGATGCACAGATGTGATACAACTTGGTCAACATCGTATATCTTGTCACTGGTGGAAAGCCATGGATAGAACAAGGACATCCTACCTGTAGTTCCATTTTTTTTTTTTTGTTGTTCCATTGCTCTTTACTTCCTCCTTGGCAGGAACAGAGTATATCTTCAGCACAGTGAACTGACAGTCACAACTGACTGATGTTTTTACTGGATACTGGATGTTCCTGGAATTACTGCAACCTTGTTCCTGTGGGGAATTTTCATCTTTACCAGTAACACTTACTGATTTCTTCTTGTTTAATCTTTGATGTCTTCGTGCATTCCTGTGGAAATGTGAAAGGAAGGAGTGTAAAAAAAAAAAAAAAAAAAAAAAAAAAACACACACAAAAAAAAAAAAAACAAGAAAATATTTAGAAGTTTGCAGAAGGCACATACAGGTTACTGTAAAAGTATATTACAGAATCACAGAATTGTCTAGGTTGGAAGAGACCTCAAGATCGTCGAGTCCAACCTCTGACCTAACACTAACAAGTCCTCCACTAAACCATATCACTAAGTTCAACATCTAAACATCTTTTAAAGACCTCCAGGGATGGTGACTCCACCACTTCCCTGGGCAGCCCATTCCAATGCCTCACAACCCTCTCAGTAAAGTTCTTCATAATGTCCAACCTACAACTCCCCTGGCGCAACTTTAGCCCATTCCCCCTCATCCTGTCACCAGGCATGTGGGAGAATAGACCAACCCCCTCCTCCCTACAGCCTCCTTTAATGTACTTATATCTTACCTAGCCAGCTGCACTGCTGCTGATGGGAATGAAATGTCCCTTCACTTTCTCTTAAGGGTTAGCTCAGGTGAGGAAATGGAGAAATCCAGAGCAGATTCTACTCCAAAGTGATCAGAGCAACAGGTGGTGAGGCTGGGGACTGTTGAAAAGAGATCAGTTCTGATCAGGATCAGTCCAAACAGTGGACTTCGCAGCTATTTTTTTGAACCTGAGCAAGGCCTAATGCTTTGTTCTGAAGGAAATGCATCACAAGCATAGCGCATATTAGGAGACTTCTTCTGTGTCTGACCAGAAATGGAAATGATCTCCTTGCAGTTACGGACCCAGTTAAAACTTCTGCTGGATTTGGGGAGACTCTTCATTCAAGTATGTGCTTTCCAGAGGTTAATATTTCACATTCTCATGACACGTTTTTAGTAAGGATTAATGGCCCAGCCCACAGGAACTAGTCTTGTCAGGTGTATGAGTGTGCTGCCAGTGCTGCAGATTTGCTTTAGCCGGGGAAGTATTCAAAGGTTCTTTTCTTTGCATAGCTTAGCTCTTGCCTGTGTTACAGAAGGAAGGCTTTTACCAGCATTATTGCCTTGCATCATGCATGACACAGGAGAGAACTTTTGTCAGCTTGGCTTATTTGCATATGCAGCAAGTGTTTTGCTGAAATAATGATATTGGATGAGGGTTTGTTGCAAAACGACAAGCTATCCTCATTTACTGTTCAATCTGTAAGGGGAGGACTCAGAAGATTGGCAGGGAGTCAAGGACATGGCTCTTTGTGTGATTTAGTGCCAGTTCATGAAGTGAACAGCCTACCCAGATGATGATCCTCAGGTCACAGTGGCCCTAGCTTCTAAGTATTGCAGCACTGTATTGTTCAACGTACGACCTTGTAGGTGTGAGATATATACATATATATAGATATAATCTGCTGGGAACAAGAAAACATGGGTAAGTTGAAGCAGGAATGTCCCTGAGCTCAGCCTTGACTGGACCATTATGTGTCCCTTGCAACCCTCCATGCAGTTACTGGGGCTCCCTGTGCTGGTGGCTCTCAAACCCCTAGTGAGGTCTTATGCTTCACCTGATACTATCAAACTGTGTGTTTATTTCTGACAACTTTTTTGCCTACACTTTCATCAGATCTTTCAGACCACATATGAAGTGGAAGAATAGTGTGCTCAAGACTTGCCCATATGTCCATGGAAAGTATTTACTCAGCCACAAGTGCGCTCTTGTTTGAGTGCTTCATATCATTTATACCAAGCAGCACCTCCGAGTGAAGAAATCAGGGGCAATGAAGGGAAGAGAAACAATTAAGTAAAGACAAGGCTGGTATTTATTTTGTTGTAAATGAGATGGGATACAGAAAATCTGACTCAGCAAGACCTACGGAGACAGTTCCTCCCCTAATGGCAGGCAGTTCAGAGCAGCAAAGATGGTGCTGGTACTAGAACAACAGTGTAAACAAAGAGAAGGTAGATGAAGGTTCAGTGATTGTCTCTGGACTGTTAAGCAGGACAGCAATTGAAATTGCCTCATGAAATTAGTCCTTAGTGAAGGAATTTGAGTACAAAAATGAAGTGACAGAATCGTTTTGTGCTTAGTAAGATGTGGGAGATGTAAAGAAAGGAGCTGAAGTTTTGACTGAATTTGGTGCAGGAGATAGAGGAGATATTTTATCACATGTACTGAAAAAAATCACTTGGCTCCTGAATTTTTTCTTTAATGAAATTCATAGCAGAGACTACAGAATCTAGTGACAGCGAGCCTAGAAATACAAGCTGTTTTGTTTTAGGATGGTTCTGTCCACATTAAACAAATACAGGTTTTATTAAAGGTCACATTTATTATAATGTCTTACTCTCTGGAACTCTTATCAGCAGGTAGACAGCAGCTTCCCGGCATTCTAGGTCGGTCCCAGTGCATACATTATGTTGGGGGATTAATTTAAAGAATATGTCAGCAGTTCAGTGGCATTGAGTTCCTGAAGTTACCTTACTTTTTGGCCACTAACTTCTTCTGTAAACGTTCTGATTAATGAAGTACATATGTAGATTGAACATACATTTTAAAGAAAGCATGGATAAGCCAACAGATGTTGGAACTTTCTGCGCAGAAGGCATAAGAGGCATCTTTTTACAGTTGTTTGAATGTCCTACCACAGAGCTCATAAGCTAATCTACGGAGCTAGAACACTGTGTGCTCTAACCAGGTCTAACTCTCTACATGTGGCTCTAGAGTTGGTGTCAGTGCTGGGCAGGGTACCCAGCCAGTTACAGGGTCCTGACTGAGCCATCCATACGTGATCCCCAGTCCTGGTGCTAGGGCCACCTGGGCTGGCTTTGCAGCAGGGCCATCAGGAGCAGGCTTTTCTTTCCTGCGTAACGAACTTAACTCCTGCTGAGCTTCTGTACCTGCAGGGGATGCGCCGTGTGCTGTTCTGCAGAAAATGAGTGTTTCCAGGTATAGAACTGTATCCGTATGGGCAAATTTAGAAAATGTAATGAGGATCAGAGCAATATAGCCTGTGCTTTGGGCACATAATAAAGGTAATTGGAAACCCAGAATGGAGATGTGAAAACAACAATCCTTATAAATCTATGTGGGCTAATCCATTTCTATTCAGGAGTTAGCCAACTAAGACAGGGTACAATTGTTTGATGGACAAACATGGCTGAGTCCAAAGTGGTCAGCAGAGCAGTGGTGATAGTCATGGAGGTTACCGTGGAAAAAGATTTCTGGCTGCCTTTTTCTTATGGAAATCAGCCAAATGTGGTCCCGTCC
Organism: Aythya ferina; assembly: GCF_964211825.1. Classification (NCBI taxonomy): domain Eukaryota; kingdom Metazoa; phylum Chordata; class Aves; order Anseriformes; family Anatidae; genus Aythya; species Aythya ferina. The sequence goes on along the minus strand of NC_140301.1, from coordinate 38,000,426 downwards.
TTACTGATGGTGGTGCTTATCAGGTGTGATCTTAACTTCAGCTGTCCAAAGCCTGATTTCTCAGCACAGGATGAAAGTAAAATGAGCTGCTCCTGCCCTGCTTGGCTTGGTAGTTCATTGAGCTTAAAGGACTCTTGGCTCTGGTGAGACAAGTCAGAAAAAAGAGTAGGAGACACTCTTTTATTTGTCATCCTTTATGCTGCATTAAAGAAATTTCTAAGGATGAATCTTATACTGTCAGACAGGAATACAGACAGGGAGCTTGGAGAGGCAGGATCTACCATAAACTAGTATTTGTAAACCAAACTCAGCTGAAAATTTCAGTTGCAGAATTGTTTAATTAAATGTATATAACAGGCAGTGTCAGCCTAGGAGTGACTGTGATGTTCATCACCAAGGAAGGCGAAAAGTGAATGCACTTACTCTTTTGGCACTTAGGGTTTGAAAACTCAGCAGGCAGAGAGTTAATGACATGGAGCATACACAGCTCGGTACATCCTCTAGTGCTGTGATAAGGCCTCTGACTCTTGACAGAGCTGTAATAGTGATAGGAGAAACACTTTTCTGTATTTGAGTGGCTGCTCCAAGCTCAAGAGCTAAAAGGACTCTGCTCCTTTTCTAATTGTATCCCCACACACACTTCCTTTTCGTGGAACTTGTTATGTTGCTTTTGAAAATACCTGCTGCCTGCAGCAGCAGGACCAGGTACCACTGGGTTTAAGGCTAAAAATTGTAACTTAACCCCATGTCAGTATGCTTTTGGAACTCTTAGCCAGTCCTCAGCCTTCTTGGTAATTATTTTTAGTTCTGTTGGAGTCTTCATTTTATTGCAATCTTCAAATACAGAGGTGGCCAGCAGTGAATATTATGGTCTAGCTGCGCTTTCAGGTAGGTTGTGATCATTCAATTGTGGTATGCAAGAGCTGGGTTTTGATTTTTAGAGCTTTAATTAGTGTGTGGGCTTTTTTGGCTATACTAGTTTATTTCTCAATTGACAAGTGTTATGTTTTTGGGAACAGCAGCCGCTAAACAAATCTTGCCTGATGCTGAAGGCTGTGCTATTGCTTTGAAGTCTGTGTACGTGTGTGTGTGTATTGCGTGCAGTAGGGAAAAACTGAGCTGCTGCTGCCCACCTTGAAAAGCCAATCTGCTGCAGCTGCCAGTAAGGCAGGCAAGCAAGGCTGCTGAGGTTTGCATGCTGAGTGGGTGAGCTGGGCTCCTCCCAGGTCCACCACTCCCTTTGTAGCAGGGAGCCAGCTAGCTGTCAAGTGTGAGTAGGACAGGAGGATGTAGGCAGCAGTAATTGGGCAGCATTTGTTACATGAACTGCATGGGAAAGGCAGCGAGCTCTTTCTGATACAACCAGATTTTGTATTGTCTCTGATTTTCTTTCTGTTCTAATTCTTTGTCACTGCTGCTGTCTGGCTCTGCTCTACTATTGATGTTGTCTGTTTCACTGAATGTCTGTAGTTTGGCATTGTTCTTCCTTCCTCCTTCGAGCTGTACCAGCAGAATTGATTTAGCTCAGAATGAACACTGGATGTATCCAGGTCCCTAAGCAAATCAGTGAGCATAATGCAGATCTATGGAAAGATGCAATTTAAGCTCTGAATTGCTTGCCACAAGTTTTTGTACTCTTTGAGCCATAAGTTCCGTAAGTGGAGGTGCTAGAAATGGTAAGTTCAGCGCTCAGAGATAAGTTAAGGTCAGCTCCCCTGCCCCTGCTCCTTGTAGCTAGCAAGATATAGATGTACCACAAAAAGAGGAATGCGTTCGTTTTATTAGGTCTTAGGAGGATGTCAGTAGGATTGCTGTATAGCATACCATGGCTACTGGTGACTTCACATCAGCATGAGAGAGAAAACTCATGCTTCTGATTCATAAGCACAGATCTTAGCAGTTGAGTACTTAGCACTGGAAGGAGAGCAATAATTATCTGTGAGCTGCACGGGGTTGATGACACACAACTGAACAATAACTGCATCCAGGAAAGCAGTGGTGCATGGTGTGCTAGTCACACAGCTCCTCTGGCCAGGCTGGAGGTAACTGAGAGGTTGTGTCCAGGTTTACCACCCTGGTAAAGAGAGGTAGCTGTGATGATACCAGCAGAGGTGGTTTCTTACTGTAGCAGTGTTAGCAAGGAGAAGGAAGACAGAGGTTTGGGAAAGGTGGCAGAGATGAAAAATGCTGTTTAGAAATGGCGTAATCATTCCCGTTAAATCTGTGCCTTTCTGGTTATTAGCCATTTTAAGTGGAATGGGTTTTGCATCTAGAACAAGTCTCTGAACAGATGATTAATGGTTTTATCTGTAATAACTTTACATTTTATAGAACCCTGCTAGGAGTCTGCATCTGGTGAGCCAAGCTATTTAAAGCTGTGTTAATTCTGTTAATTGCTCTACGTTTATTTGGATTGCTGGCACCTGCGGGCTTTAGGATGATGTTGGGGGGGGGGGGGGGGGGAATATTCTCTCCCTCTTTCTAGCTGAGGAAAATGGAGAGGACCATTTCCTCGGCTAAGAACAGCAGCCTTGGCAGAACATCCTGGCTGGATTGGTTGTCCTTGAGATTTCCCTGTTTTTCTACAGCTGAATGCAGTGAGATGCCAGCCAGAGGCAAGATGTTCCCTTGATTGGGGCAGGAGGTAGGCAGACAATCTGCTTTTCATGCACTTGCCATCATCAGGCGGTAGCAGCAACAGGGAATGAAGCCAGTGATTTTAGAAGGCTGATCAGGTCCGCCCCATTCTGATCTGCTTCTCAGCTGCCTGCCAGTATTCGTTTTCATTTTGTTTTTGGTTGTGAAGTGCTCCAGTGGATTTCAAGCCCTGAACAGATGTGAAGATAAGTGCGCTGCTGATTTCTGAACTTGTGTCAGAGAGAAGATGCAGGAGTGGAATTCAGAATGCTTGGGGTGACTAAAATATCGCTGTGAAATGCTACAAGGGCAGGGCACAAGTTTTCATGCTTATGAGCAGGATTGGGCAAACCACTGGAACAATCCTGACCAGGCTCTGAAAGGAAAACCTTTTCCCCAAATTGGGCTGCCCTACTTCCAGGAAGATTCTTACATAGAGGATGAGGGCAGCAAAACAGGGGAACAATGGGTTTCTCTCGTGTTGTTACCTACTGCCTTAGAAGTGTCACAAGTCCTGAGAAATTTGATACTGGGACACTTCTAGACATCGGGATGTGCTTGTAGCCTCCAAAGGAAGGACAGTCATATCACCCATCTCTGAAGGTGTAAAGAACTGTGAAGAAAATCACCTGTAGCACAGGCGAAAGCTTTTGCAGAGTTAGTTGAGACACGATCTTTGTGACTTGTTGCTCCTAAAGGACAAGAGTGCTGTGTCTTTCCAGCTTTCTTAGGTAGAAGCTGTATGCAGTTAATTTATTCTGTCCAGGTAATGGTAAAACAACTGGAATATTGAAATTGGTTGTAAAGCGAAGCTTGAAAAGTTGTTCTCCTACTGCAGAATGGGTTCTTCCTCTGCTGCTTTGTACAGCTAACCAGGCAAGCTGTCAGTTTAGCACTTTCCTCTGTTTTCTCAGTTTGTATTCCTGGGCTGATTTATTCTGAAGTTGCCTTCTTCTGAGTGGACAAGAACACTAAATGCCTTCTTTCTCTTCTAGTCAAGCTTGGTGCACCTGCTTCTCTTGCCTTGCCTGAGCATGCTTCCTATTCTTCCTTACCAGGTGATCAGGGATAACGTAGAAATGTAGCACTGTTTCCCTAAGTATGTATTTCTAGTATGTTCTCTTAATTATCATATGCTTAGCTCTTCTGGCTTCAGGCTAGTTTCCCTGTTTACCACCTCTGTGACACATTTTGTTAGAACTTCACAAATCATATATCACAAGAAAAATTAATTATGCATGTAAGTTATTAGGTTAATAACTTTAATCTCAACTGTGAGCTTCACATAAAGTCTATACGTTGCACGTTAATAATTCAGATGACAGCTTTGACATTGAATGTATTTTCTAAATCACTTCTCTCCCTTCTTAGGAATTTTGGGTCTGTGGAAACTGCAGCTGGTTTCTATGCTTTCTTTTTCAAATGCAGTTCCAGTTCTGTTTCCCCATTCCTTCCAGATGTTGGATTTGCCAGTGCACCTGCAGAGGAGGGCGAATAAGTGTTGGTGTTCCCTTTGCCTCAGAGTCATCTTTTTGGTCATGGTTTTGCAACTAGAGCTTATGGAAAGACTTGGTTTGTATGAGGACACCTTTTGGTAAGAAGTGCAGCATATTATCTTTGGTAACATTGCCAAGAATTTAGGACTAGTTGCAGCTTTGTATTTTAACTGAGGCAATCAGGGAATTCTTTGGATTTACTGAAGCCATCAGTAAGTGTGTGGACTGGAGAGTTTGGGAAGATGTACCCTACAAGTTAGAGATGGATGTACCCTTTGGACACTGGATAGTTCCCCCATGGTAGTAGTCATGGCATCAAGGCTGCCAGAGTTGAAGAAGTGTTTGGAAAACCCTCTTACACCTATGGTATATTTTTTAGGTAGTCCTGTGTGGAGTCAGAAGTTGGACTTAACGGTCCTTGTGAATCTCTTCAAACTTGGAATATTCTGTTCTACCTTTCAAAAGTGTTTTGGTGAGCTGTTTTTGCCAAAAGGGTCTTCAATAAGTTTAAAAAAAAAAAAAAAAAAAAAAAAAGCAGTGGGCAAAACAAAGAAGGTCCTTGCACAGAGGAAGATTGTTTGGAGGGTAAGAAACAGAATGTAGGGCTGAACAGTTCTCCCATGGAAAGGTCTCACTGGGGAGAACTCTGGGATCCATGCTGAAGTCTGAAGGTTCGTTAGTGGAAGAATAAATAGGAATGTGGGTGGAGAAAGCACAGATTTTGCTAAGAGTATGATGGTATTTGGGTGAGGATTGTCTGTAGAACTGCAGAGATTGGCATAGCTACGCTGGATAACTGGACAAATGTGGTAGGTGAAATTAAATATATGTAAACACAAAATGAGGTGGATAGTATAAGGGAGAGAAAGTAATCACAACTTTCCATATGTGATGTTGGACTTTGGGCTGATTCTGATGTTTTAGTTAAAAAAAAAAATAAATAATATATATATATATATTTGCTCAGTGGTTAATATTGGTCAAAAAGCATTGTGAAGTATTAGGAAGGGAATAGAGAACAACATCATAGAAAATATAATTGTAGTTAAATAAAACCTTTCTGCTGGACACTGTCATTTTGTGCTTCTAATCTCAAAAATACACTGTAAAACTGAAGAGAAGGGCAACAAGGATCACCAAAGGTCAGGAGAGACTTCTGTACACGGAATGACTGAACAGACTGTGTACAGCTCTTCACAACAGACTGCACTGAGAAAGGGTAGGCTAGCGGGACAGAAAGTCATGCATGGCATGGGAGAGGAATCAAAGGGAACAGTTCAATGTCTTTTCAAATCAAACAGAGGCATCAAATGAAAAGGGCAGGGTGAGCTTCAGAACAAACAAAACCAAACAGGATATGCAATGAAGTCACGTGAATCCTTGCTGTGGGGTGTTATCATGGGGGGAAAAAAAGGAGGGGAGGGGGGAATCCTGGATATTTTGTAAAATATGAATATACTGCCTCCTGCATATAAACCTCTTAGGCTCAAATTGATGGAGTATGTGAAACAGTTTTAGGGGAGTATCACTACACACCTCTTCTGTTGGATTTGCCTGAGTGATTGAGGAGGCAATTTTCAGATATAGGGTGCTGGTTGTATTCAATATGGAGGTTGTTTATGTGTAAATACTTGCTGGTGCAGCTACGCCACTTCTCCATTTCTAAGATCCCTGTAGTATTTTCAAGCAGGTACTGCATTTGCTTTGCCTTGCACTAACTGCAGCATACTCACCCATCAGAGGCCATGATACACCACAGCAGTGTTCCTTGTACAGGCTTGCACACAGCTGAGGAAGGCACCTGAATGCAGGGTTATCAGAGAAGCAGAGAGAGAATTTGGTATAAGGACATACAGGGTTGGGGAAATGAAACAGTCTTCATTTGAGGAAGTTGATTTAACTGAGATGAGCAATTGAGAAGGGCTAGATTGAGTTACAGCGAAGAAATGGAAGGTAAGGTTGTTCAGGCTCCTCTGGCCATTAGGAATTGCTAAGATCCCCAAAGCAATTGATCCCAAATGAGGGTATGAACAAGTGGAGATATAAAACTGCCTCTGAGCTGTGTTGCAAATGTGGCTGCCCTTCTGTACCAAGCGATCTTTCCCTGTATGGGATGAGGAATTGTGTAAAGGCTTGGAGGGAGACCCACTTACAGTAAGGAAAGGTCTCCAAATCAGCATGGGCTGTGGTCGCAGCAGACAGCTGGCTCCCAGGTTTTAACTTGGGCTTGGGAATCTCTCCAGCCAGCACGAATTTTGTGATTATGTGTATTGCTTTCCCTGTGGCTCTAACTGTGGAAGTAACTGCTAAGAAGGTTTATTACTGCCCAACTGGGCCATTTTTCTGAGTGCTGAATCTACGTGGGGTTGTCCTTTAAGGGAAACTTAAAAACCAAGGAGCGTTTTTTACTGCCTCAAAGAGGTGGACTGGTGCTGTGTAAAAAAGGGAGGAAAAGAGACTACCCTACTGGGACAAACTCCAGAGAATCATAGATATTAGAAATAGTAAACACCTACTAGGTCACCTTGTCCATCTTCTCCTGCCAGGAGACCCATTGTTCCCTCTGCTGTATTAACTCAAAAATGTTTCTACAAAGAGCTACTCTCTGTGGCACTGTGCTTGTCTTTTTCTATGCACCATTTGGGGCTGCTAAAGATGTTTTAAGGACAAGTAAGGCTTGTCCTCACACCTGGGTTTCTGTGCATTTTGGGTAGTAGAGACTTAATAATTAAAAAACAATAATAAAAAAAGGAAAAGCACAGATCGTTTCTTTGGAAAAAGATATATTGCTGCTATTTAGTTAATTAACTACTGAATTCCTCAACTGAGAGATCATGAGATAAACTGAAAAATTGTCCAACAGACAAGTGGCAGGATCAGGAATAGAAACCAGGAGCTGTAACTCCGGGTCTGTTTCTCAGCAGTAAACAAATACCTACTACGCTAAGTAAATCTGCAGTTATCTGTCCTGTTGTTGCTCAAGTGATCTGTGGCATGTAAGGGTTTCAGAAAGTCAGAGGCTTTGAAAGAACCACTGTGCTCAGCTAGCTCAACCTTCAGTTAATATATAATTTTCCCCACCTTACCTTACGCAGAGTGTTACTGTTTGTAAGCAAGAAATATCAAGTCTTAATTTTTGCTGCTTCTCCTGCATTAAATCTAATAGTTTGGGGCTTTTTTCTGAGAGTTGTGTTTAACTGGCCTCGATGCGAAGGCATTAAAAGACAGAATCTGTTGCTTTCTTACATAAGTTGCTGTGAAGTCGAATTGCCCCCTACTTTTAAAAGACTCTGGGCTTTATATGCACTTGGAATTTCTGACAAAATGTTGCTCCCAAATGTTGGTTCCTGTGATGAAGTTTTCTTTTGGAACAAAAATGTTTCAGAAATTGTGTTTGTTTTTTTTCCCTTACTCGCAATGGTTAAGTCACTTCTTTAGATAAACTTTGAAAAGTTTATCTCTTGAAAAACAAAACAAAAAAGCCTTTTGAAGAACCGAACAGGTGGATTTACTTGTCTCTTACTTCAGGGAGTTTATTCTAGTTCTCAAATCAAGTAGAAGCCACTTGATCTATCCTTTGCAATTTTTTAGAGTCCTTTTTTTAAGAAAATGTAGATGTTAGGGTTATACCTCGTGTTCTAGTGCTTATCTTAGCAATGTCACATGAAGAAGTAACATCCCATTCCTTCTATTGCTTATTCTTGTCCTACATCCTGAGACTGAGTGGAGCCCTTTGGTAATAGTGCTTAGTGGAAGCTCACACTTTCTCCTCTGATATTTCCTCAATTGTTTTCAAAGTCGTTGCTTTGCAGAGTGCAGCTCCCTCATAGCTTCTTTCCTGCTTCTGTACTCAGGGCTGGTATAATAAGCTCCTATGCTTTCTTATTCAGCTGTTTTAAAATTTGTTTGGATAGGAAGGGCCAGGATTGCCCTGCTGTATGGATGAGTCTATGACTGCTCTGTGTTTTCATGTATTTAGCACTCTGTCGGACTTGGTCTTCCCTTCAAGTATTAGCTTCAGCTTCTTATATTGCTTTTTATATTTATGTCTAAGTAATTGATAAAATGTTGAATATTAGTGCTCCAAATATAGATCTGTATGGTGCATGAGAAATACCTCTTTTCAGTAATGATGCCCTCCTGACAACTACTTTTCAAGACTGTCAGTGGAAGACGATCTTATCTACTATCATGTCCTGGTTAGCTCTTGTATAGTGTTAATTTAAGCAGGACTGTCTTGTGATATTCCATCAAATGTCTTTAAAAACGTTTCATCTATGACATTGCCATTGTCATTTAAATGATAGCAGGTTTATTTGACAGAAACTCGTTTTACACAGAGGAAGGTCTAATGACACTATTGTATTCTTATCCTTTAATATTTTTATTAAGCGCATTGGATTGAAGCTTTTGTTTTACTTCCTTCAGGGTTGATGTAGGCTAAACCCGTCTACAGTTATACATCTTGCTCTGTTTGGCTTTTTAAAACATGAACACAACATAACATTCCTTTGTTCATCTATTAGCTTTCTGTTATTCCAAGATTAAAAATAAACCTTAGTGGATCAGAAATCTCCTCATTCAGCTCTTTTAAGACTTCTTTGGAGCAAGTGACCCAGGTCTGTGAAATTAGGAAGAAAGCATGTTTATTCCTGGTAGCTGATCAACATCCTCTTTTGTTCTTGTAGATTGCAAAATACTTTGTCATCCTCTTGTGATGCAAGCACTTAGATTCTTCATGTATTTATATCTGTCAGAGCAAAAACGTTGAATACTTCATAAATTTTATAGCTGAACCTTTAAAATAAATCATTGTGTTGATGGGATTTTGATGGACTTCTGTATCAAGATATAACCTTTTTTGATTTTAAGCTATTCATGCGTCCTGTCATGATTTAAAGAATTCACTGGTTAATTAGCTCACTGTGAAACATTCCACTTTACTTCCAGACTGAATAGTTGTAATTTGACTAGCCACTGTATATGATTACGCTTCATTATGCTTTTGTCTCCTAAATTAAAGGTGACGTCTTCTGTCAGAAATCTTCTCCCCATGCAGATTCCTGGAGCGTGTTTGGACCAACTTGGAACCTGCCTTTTGGTGAAATAGTTGGAATTCATTAGTGTACCTAATGTAATATAAGATTCAAAGACTTGAAACCACTGTAGCAATTCTCTTTGCTCTTTGAAACTTTTTAACATCTCTTTAAAAGCTTGGACAAGGTAACTGACCACAGTATTATTAAATGGTTGCACTAATACTATATACAGTCAGTATCTTTTCTCTGTGATTTCTTGATATTTTTATACTTAAACACAGAGGAATCACATTAGCCTTCTTAGCAACTGCTTTACAAAGGCATTTCATGTTCGATTGGTTATGCAGCAAGACACATGTGCTCTTTTCATAGTCACTATTTACAAGGCTTAGATACGGTTTTCTTTGTGCGAGAGCTACTTACAGTCTTTGATCCTAAATCTGTAATTGAGTGTTGGGCTGTACTGAAATGAGAACGTGTCTGGGTCTGTATGATTACGTATACGTCAAAGTGATGAGCAAACTGCATTTTAGGTATCTTCTTGTGCTTTAGGCATCTTCTTGTGCTTTTGCAGGCTACCTTAGGTGTCAAGACTGTCTTCCAGCATCTGGAAGTCACTCAGTTGGCTAGCCATGCTAGGATTGAAGCTTGGGGCTACAGCCCTTTCCCCAGTGTGCTGCTTTGGTCTCGCTCTTTCTGGCCTTGGGAAAGCTTGATGAAAAAAACTTCATCCATTCAGTCAAAAGCAAGGGTTAGATCTAAATATTCCTGTGTGCATATTTGCTCTTGCTGTCCTTATTTCTTTTTCTTGCAAGGTGTCCATGGGGATGAACCTACATGGGGATGAACCTACAGTCCCAAGCTTTTGAGAAGTGGCGCAGCTTGGCCATCATGCCTCTCTGTATCTAAAGAAATACCTTCAAATGCTGCTTGCTACCTCCTCTTTTCACTGACAACTCCAGTGCTTTTGATGTGTAATGATAGTAAAAATAATAAAAATTGTGTAATAGCAGTGCTATAGAAATAATGCTACAACCATTGTATGTTCACACCAGGGAAATGAAGCTTGTTTTTAGAAGGCAGTGAATATACATCTTCTCTCTTAGATGAATATGTATGCCAAATTCACCAGGCGCAATTAACAGGAGCAGCTTTATTTCTTTTCTTGCTTCAAGCTAATTTAAGTGTTTAACCTTTGGGATATACTTCTGCACAAGCAAGGAGAAATGTTGCAAGAAGCTGATGATCCAAATCCTTCCGTTCGTTCAGAAGGCTAGGTAATCTCATCTAGGCTCTGTTTTCCCATGAAAACTCGGTGGATCTTTCAGGCCTCCAACCTGGGCTATTCTAGGATTCTTTTGCCCTGCTTTTAAGATATATGTTAGCATAAGTGGGACATAACTTGTTGGTATCACAGTGTAGAAATAGCAGGTGAGAACTTTTGGCCTTTCTGTGGCTTTGCAGGGACCAACAGGATTTTGGACAGATCTCTGTAATCCACCTTTGCTTTTGGAAGTGCTTGGGAAATAGCTCCCACTGTTAGTAATAGCTATCAGTTTGCCCACATGCAGAAGAACGGGTTTGCAGAGAAAGGAGTTATGCTTGCAGATGCTAGGACAGTGTGAGATATGTGTATTTTCAAGGGTAAAGGGGTTATATTATAAAAAACATGCAGACCCTATTGACAGAGTGACTGGGGAGTTAGGGAAATAATTTCTCTGTTTTAATTATTGTTTACATTGTTCCAAATAAAAAATAGAGAAGCATGGGGTAGCTGAAAAATGCAGCTCTTGAAAGTACAGTGCTCTAGGGAAAGGAAGAAGAGGAAAAGAGGGTAGTGCAATATAGAAAACAGCTGCACTTTCAGCATGCGCTGGTCATCTTCTCTAATCTACTCCTTTTGAGTGCCTTACATATGAAGGACATAAGCCAGGCAGAACAATTCCTGCCTGGGAACAGCAAAACTGTGATGCCGGGCCCCATTGTGGGCTCAACATCCATTCTCTAGCAATGTGCTTTTCAGCACCTGCTTCTTTATTCTGGGCACTGTATTTTGTTTTGCTTGTTTGTCTGCTTTATAATAGAACTATCAGAGCTGGTGTTGGGTTATTTGGGCTTGGGAAAGGACTCCAGGCAAGAACATGGCCTCCACAGGATAGTTCATGTTAGAAATGCTCTGCTTCGAAGGTCCTGCTGCCTCTTTGCTTCCTCCCTCATCTGTTTTCCTTTCAGCTTTGACTATGGAAAACAGGAAAAGAAATTTTCCTGTTTTCCTGTTTTTCCTGGAAAACAGGAAAAGAAATGTGTGAAGGAGCATGCTTCGCTCCAGCTAAGTCCCTTTTGTCACACTGTCCGATACCAAGCACAGCAAAGTTAGTTTCATCTTCTGAACTGAAATCTTGCTTGTAAATGTGCTGCTGAGGGAGGAAGGGGGGTAGCTATATGGGAAGGCTGAATTTGCAGTCACAAGGATTCTGTTGTAATCTCACCTCAGCCAGTCTATTCTCTAGAAAGTGGTAACTCCATCCTTCTTGGAGAGAGATTAATAAAAAAGGTGTTCTGCTTTCTGAACCACTTTTAGGATAAAAGGATGGCTGTTACTGTTTCCAAATGCGTATGAACCCCAAAATATGCCCTCAATTGGGTACAAACGAAGAAATGCACTGTTCAGATCTGTAAGTGAATACATACACCTTCTTGTCATCAGGTAACAAAACAGAGCCCACTTCCTACCTCATCCTCCCAAGAAGTTATCCCCAGAGAGGGAAGTTCACCGTGGTTCGAGGCTGCTTGCTGCTGCTGCAGTAGTGTCTCAGTGCCCAGTGAGTGTATGGAAAGGTTGTTGGGGCTTGAATGTCAGAACTGGGTGGGCAGTCCAGTTGACCAGAAATTAGGGAAAAAATTTAAATGGAGAATTCTGGCCAAACAAATGAGTAAGGCAGCTTGTGTTTCCTGCCTCTTAGTGTTAGAACAATGTAAGCGCTACAGATCTGCTTAAGAAATTATGCACCAGGATAGTAGTGAGCAAAACAGAAAATATAAGATAACATTGTACATCAGGCTTAGATCAAATAAGCTTTTTTAGATGTGAGAGCAGTCTGCCTTAGATGTAAAAACAAGCTCCATGCAGAGGAGATGGCAACCTTGTGCCTGGACACGTTTAAAATGGCATTGTAGGAAAAGTAAACACACTGAGGGAAAAGTTTATTCTCACTTCATATTTATATTGTGGGATTTCTAATGTAAAGCTTTTTTACCATGGAGAGATCCATCATTTCCAGCTCTGTGTGGGGAGATGCATCTTTTTATTTTTTTTCTTTTAAGAAAGGAAAAAAAACCAAAACGTACTGTTGGGGCTCCAGAGGCCAAAACGTATTGAGAGCTCTCTGCATTTTGCAGCATCAGGCCCAGTGTGCTGGGTGTCTGGAACCAGCTCATCAGCTGCCTTTTTGTCTGCAGCTCTGTGCTGACTCCAGTCCTGACCCCTCTCCTCACCAAAGAGCTCTCTCAGCTCCTGATTTTAGCGCCCCACCTGCTTTGAGCAGGAAGCATAATTCAGTGCTGAACGCGGTGCTTAGGCCCTAATCTGTCTCCCATTTCAGTGCTTCTGCTGGAACAGGTCACCCTTCTTTGCTTCTGTTTTTTTCTCCTTTGTGTGCTTTCCCTACTGCTCCCTCATTGCACCAGCAGCATGCTGGCAGAGCTGACTGCTTTTCCTTCCTGTGTTGTCCCCTGGCAGCAGCTGGACTCGTGCTCCATACATACATGTACATCTTCCAGGTGAAAGCAAGTCAGGAAGGTGAAGTTTCACTGACAGCCCAAGCATGCTCTGCAGGGCCGCTGGGCTCTTCACTTGCACTGTTTTAGTGCTGTTCCATGAGAAGCAAATATTTATCTCATTCCCTCATTGTTTTCACACAACTTAAGTCCAGTGCAGATGAAAGTTCAGGGAGCCTTACCTATAGAGGGTTTTAACTTTGTTCCATGCCCTGGAATTTTTGCAGAAGTGATCTTGAAGTGCCAGTGCTGGTAGGTTTTTGCACAGGACAACAAGTAAAAAGGAAGAAAAGAGGTGGAAACCCCACAGTATTTTGGTTTAGATGAATGGAAGCAGGACCTCCTCCTCAGTCCATCTAAACCTGTGTAGCGCACTGTGCTGGTAACCTGGCTGACAGTGTTGGCCACAGGGTAATGCCATCTCACTGATGGTGCCTCTGCACTGGACACAAAGGATCTTTGTTCCACCGCAGGAGGAGAGTCTGGCTGCACGCATGCCTCTATCTTGGGTTGCTTTTGCAGATAGGAGGAGATGCCAATGCTCCTGTGCCCTTTGCGATTAGGCCAATAGAGGGAGATGAATGTTGGGATGCAGAATCCCCAGCTGTTATCACCCTGCTATGGACAGTGCCACCACTCTGCTACAGATAGTGACACACCATTTTAAGTTTGTGGACTAAGTCTACACAATACTAAATCCACCAAATAGTTCATCTGTTGTCCTAATTACATCATTATTTGAGCTGTGCTCACTTTTAAGCATGTGCTCACCCATATGTAATAGCAAATGTTTTCAATTTGTTTGTTGCTGGACAAATGACAAAAACATAGAAAATGCCACTGTGGTTGGCACTAATGCCCAACACATTGGAAGCCCGGGCAGTGAGAATAATGCTTGATTGGCATGTGCAGACTGGATTGTTCTCAATATACCTGCCAGGGATGTTCTTGCAAAGCAGGCTCAAGGCATATAGGCTAGGGAAGATAGGTGGCAGGGAAATACTGCATGCCTATGAGCAAACAATATCAATTCAGTATTTTCAAAGACTTTAAACATCAGTGTTCTCAGTTCCAGCATGCTTTATCACTGAAATGAAATGCAGAGTTTCTGTCCCAAAGGGAGTTCTTCTAGCCTACATTTATTTTCGTTGTTACTGTTTTTTAATGTAAATCCCCCCAGTTTTCAGTATTGAATTAATATATAATATTCTGATACTCTGAGAATCAAGTATTTCATATTAATTGAGATGACCCCAAATACTTGCCAGTTGGTTCAAGAAGAGCTTCACTGTCTTATCCAGAGAAGTTCCACATGGTAGCTGTACTGTAGGATCCATGTTTTGTTCTACCACAGGGGTCTGAATCTTTGGTTAAGCTGCTTTGTGGCAAAAGCAGTCATGCATCTCTTGTGATGTCAGGTGGAACACTGCTATTGTGTCATGTGAAAGTGCTTCCCTGGAGAGTACAGACAGAGGTTAAAAAATAAAACAAGCAAACAAAAAATTGGGACCACTGTTAAAAGTAAATGCAGTGCCTGAAAAATAAAGTTTTATAAGTTCATATAAAAACTTTTCTGTTAAGTTTGACAAAAGTAAATGTGCCATTTTGGGTTGCAACAACTTGAAGTGAGACATTTCACTGCTAATTCTCCATTAGGAAAATGCAATTCTGTTAGAAAGCCATCCCAATGGAAACGTTCACCCAGCTATACTAAATGGATCTATTTTCCTGAGACAGGTATTTTGTATTTGCAGAACCTTAGGTGGATTTGAAATATAATAAAATCAGTAAGTAGAGTGTTTATTTGTTAAGTCATTGTCTGATGCAGTTTTCAGTCTCTTGTGTAATAAGGTTCAAGCCTTAAATGATCAATGGGGCCATCCTAAAATATTTCCTCTCTGCCTTTGAGATGAAATCCTTAAGGTACTTGACAGTAATCATTTCCTCACACACTCATCACTGAACCAAGCTAGACAGATTTAGCTTGTGCTAGCTAGACAAATCTGAGTTTTCAGGATGAATTTGGAAAGAGCGGGGCATTGTATAACTAGCAAATATCTCTATAAGCTCAATACAGGACTGAATGTAATTGACATCAGCTAGTGCATGCTTGTAAATAACTTTCTGTGATGTTCTGTTTTGTTTCAACCCTTAAAAAAAAAAAAAAAAAAGACAGTCAAACCTTTATTAGCTAGGTACATGTAGTTTGCTTGTAAACTTGAGCCCTTCAGTTCTGTGAGATATCAGAATTTTGTTAATAAAAGGTTAATCCTTTCTGTGCATTGAACACCATTATAGTCTTTAACTACATAATTTGCCCTTTCTTGTTCCCTAAAATACAGAATCATAGAGAATAAGACTGGAAGGGACCTTGAGAGGTTATTTAGTTCTTTCCACTTCTGCTGTCCCAAGACAAAATCAATGACATCCATGTGAGCCTTGACAGCAATTTGTTTAACCTGTAATTAAAGGTCTCCAGTGATGGTTGCTTCTCAGGCAGTTGCCTCCAGAGCTTCACTGTTCTTAAATTTAAAAAGTTTTTCCCAACATCAATTCTAACACTTTCTTGCTGTAATTTTTGTCCATTATTTTTTGTCCTTTTCAGCATGGATACAACAAACAGATTGTTCCTTTCCTCTTTGTAGCAGCCTTTTAATATTGGAACGGTGTTATAAAGTCTCTTTTCATTTTTCTTTATGTTAAAAAAAAAACAACAATGCTTTCAATCTTTTTTATTTCCTAGATTTCTGGTTATTGTTATTGCTCTCCTTGGGACTATGTCTAATATGTCCACCCTTTTCTTGAGGTACAATTTTCTGAACTGGGCACAGTCTTCAGCAGAGCACAGCACTGTCTCCTCTCACATTTCCCAGGCTTGTACTCTTCATACATTCCAGGATGCTTCATTCAGTCCACCTAATGAATGATTTTCTGTGGGTAGCTATTGTGCGTTTCTTTCTGCTCTCCTTATTTTCCCTTTGCACTGTATAGGCTTGGTGTAGAAACTATCTCCTCATTATTGTATATTCCCAACTATTGGTAAAACATTGATGTACCTCCTCAATTCCCTTTCTATATCCAGATACATGTCCAAGGTAGAACTTGCTCTTCAGGCCAACGGGAGGTACACCTGTGTCTGTGGTGTCTGTGCCCTGTGGCAGAAGCAAGGAGTGTCATAGCTGATTTTCTGGGATTCCATGTCCTGCAGCTTTGATTCTTTACTAGGCCAAATGGAGGTTTGAACAGAATACGAAGCAGGAGGGAAGTTATGATTTATGCATCTGAGTCCACAGTGAAATGCCTTAAATACTTTGACATGATACAAAGGTTGATTTTACTACTGTCAAACGTCAGTTACTTGTACAACTAAATATTGACAGCTAGTCTTGAGGAACAGACTGAGAAATCTTAGTCAAATTTTTCAGGGTTTCAGTTAGCATTTAGCAGTCAAGACAAAGTCTCTTGTTGTTTTCACTTAGAGCTTTTGCATAGTGAGCATTTTTGCAAAACCAATTCTATGACCCTGTAAGCCACCATGCTATGAGGAATATAATTTTGAAAACAACTGGGTTTAACTGGATTTCTCACCGTTCCCTAGGAAGTCTGTGGAAGGGTGAAATTTTCAGAAATCCAGAAACTATATATTATTTTTTTCACTCATTCCAGAACTTGGAAGTTTCTCCACCAAGGAAGGAACAATACCTGACACTTCAACTGCAAAAGAGCGTTCCTCTGCACATCATATTCTGTGCCACAACCAATTCTTCTTAATCTTGCTGCTGCCTAGGCTGTCCCTTTTCAGTAGCTGAGGAAACTTTAGTCTCTGGGACTAATACAGAACCTTTCAGCAGCATTTCTATTCAACTTCATAGGCTTCTCCCTCTGTTCTGTCTTTTTTTTTTTCCCAGATGCATATACATAATTTCTTATGTTCCCATTATCTGTGTCTAAAGATGCAATTGTAGTGTCTGTTACTCCCTTTGAGATGAAGTTTTTCTTCAAAAATAGACCAAATGATTTAGCAGACAGGATATCCCAGTATGGAGGATGCAGAAATCTACCCATGTGATAAAATAAATCCTGTCCTTGTTGCTACCTATTCAAAGGAAGGAATCCAAGAAGTAGGTCATTTCACAACGCAGTGCTCTTCTGTAGCTCAGATGCTGCAGTGCAATACCAAGAATAAGTAAGGCTGTAGAGCATTTGAAGTTTTATTCTCTTAGCAATATTTGTAGTTAACTCAAGAAGCGGCAGGCTCAGTATATGCAAAATCATTGTACAGCTCAAGACAGATATTAGAATGTCAGTAAATAACTGCAGAGTAGCTTTTTTTTCCCCTGTTTTTATTTTTTCCCCTTTTTCTTGTTCTCTTCCTTTTATTACTGGTTTAGAATCTCTCTCTGTGTTACTTAGCTGTAAGGCAAAATATGTTAAATTTTATTCCAGAAAGGCATATCTAGTTATATTTGGTCTTCACCTTGATGTATTCCAAGGTGAAAGTTAAGGCAGCAAGATGGACTCCCCTAATGTTTAAGCTTTCCCTGGGATATCATGTGAATGATTTGGGTTAGTGTTCACTCTGCTATAACTGGGAAGAGACTCAAACGTCCTGGAGTCTTATGAGATGCAGAGGCTTATTTTTTCACTTCAAGGATAGTGGAGACCACAGTGAAGTACTGGTTCCTCTTTTCTCAGTAACTGTTAATTGTTATTTTTCAGTGTAAGCCTTTCTGAATGATTTTTACTGTGTTGTCATTAGATCAGTGGAAGGAATTTCCCCCTGACTTTTTTAGCTTTTTTTTTTTTTTTTATATACATCTTGTATCTTCCCAAAGGGAGTGCTTCCCTGTATCTTCCTAGAGTTCTTTTGAAACTCAAGATATTCTCTCTTCCTTTTTTGCAATTTTCTACTTAAAATTATTCAGAACCTAGAATGGATTTATAATGTTGAAGAAAAAAATCAGGAAACCTTGAAATATTCCTTCCTTATTGTTTAAGTGTTCTGCTCACCGTATTCTTATTTTTAGCTAGGTAAATGCATGTTCTTTGTTAAGCATTTCCAGATGAGTTGCAGGATTGCATTACTTTAGCCGACATAGCACAAATTATGTCAGAATCTCTTTTGTTTGGTTTCAGTTATTTATTCTCAATGTTCAATGCGTTGTTTTTTTTGCCAGGCAAATGAACTCCTTTCATTGTGGTAAATGGTGATGACTATCTATAAATACCTGAATACAGTTGTTATCCCACTGAACCATCAAATATGTTTAGACCAGGTATGCACAATGCATTTAGATAATAAATACACTTAAAGTAAGTGCAGCAGCTTTAGTTACCCATCACTGAAGCCTTGGAGCGTCACGCACACAGTCTGTCCCAAGTACAAAGTAAACCTTTATTAGCTGGTGCGTTGGCTTTTATTTGCCAGCTGAAGTGGGCTGGAAACAGGTAGTTCTGGTGAACCTGCTGATAGGCTGTAATTTATGAAACTGCAAGAACGTTTGCGGTGCAGGTGCCTTTAAGGAAGTCTTAGAAAGGCTGAACGTCCCTGTTACCATTCTGAGAAGTGACGCAGGCAGTTGACGAAGGGGAGCAACTCATGACAGAAGAAAAGCAAGCGATGACACACAGGATGCAGTAGGGAAACAACGTGGCTGACCTTCCCAGGTGGTCTTCGTAGTTAGCTGAATTGAAGTAGCCTTCAGGTTGTTGGCCTAGTGAGGTAGAGGATGACAAACTATCATGACAAAAAGGTCATCAGTGGCCATCCCCCTTTTTTGCCTGCCTGTGTCCAGCCTGCATCAAAACCCGCTTCCTGCCTACTAGCACCAACTGCACGAGGAAATGAATGTTGGCTACTGGCCAAGCCTAGCACATCATTTTTCCTCACTTTTGTTGCTCACTCTCTATCTGCATCTTCACTTGATTGCAGAGAGACACTTTTCATCATTGTGAAAAGCCATCTGATTAGAGCTCTCATTAACCCATGAGTGAAGCTTCTTATCATAAGTTTAGATGGAGAAGTTCCTTGAATGCTTCAGGATTGTGAAGTTGCCATTTTTAAGAAACCTCAAAACCAGATTGCCAATTTGTTTTAGTTCAGCTTAAAACAAACTCCTCTTTCTCAGCACATTTAAAGGAAACCTAATTTACTGTATATCTTTTACTCTTTATCCTGCCAAATGTCTGGTTATCATGGAATTCTCCTGCTGCTGATTATCAGAGACTGTGTATCTGTACTTACAATCCCTGACCATCCTTTTATATTAGGCCAATGCGTAAAGCAAAGATAGATTGAACCATCCCATTGTTCTTCTGTTAAACCATACTCAGAACCAGTCCTGATGGAAAAGGAAAAAAAAAAAAAAAAGCTAGTTCCATTCTGAGAATAGAAGGTGATTTTTGAGATTGGAATAATAAAGATTACTTTTCAAACTCCCTGTACATAGCTTTTGCCAGTTCTTATTCTTTTTTTTTTTTTTTTTTTTTTTTTTTTTTAAACCTCACTTCCAGGGAGAATTATAAAGAGGATGTGTGTCTGCACCAGGAATCATCTCCTGGACTCACAGGCATCTTGACCCTCTCTAATACAGATACATGGCACAAAATCAGGCTGCTCTCTATTTAAGCAGACATGATCGGCTTTGTTTAGAAAGCCATCTGATAAATATGGACAAATTAATGGGCACTGTGCTCATTGCTGTGCTTACCTCTAAGTTGCCTTGGCAGACACATCGCAGAATGGCACTGGGAGGCTGTGTCCTAGCAAGGGACAGCCCTCGGAGTCAGTCATGGCCTGAGCTGCAGTTAAAGAGCTGCAGGTTTCAGTCAGTATTTCGGAATACCCTGAAGAGCTGCAGGTTAGGTCAGAGACTTCAGGTAAAATGAAACTACGAGGCAGGAAGCGTTCTGGAGATGATAGGCTATAGTGCTGGCTGACAGCTTCCTCAGTGACCATCTGTCCTCCCTGGCTTGCAGCAGGTGACTGTAACAAACTACCTCTTGGAGTTCATATTTTTAGAACTACAGAATTGAATTTCATTCCTTAGACTTTTTACTTGCCTTCGCTTTTAATTATAGGTTGCAAGCTGGAGTCACAAACATGTAACAAAGACTCAGTGAAAGCACTGGTGGCAAGTCAGACCAGAATCAACACAAGCCTCTTCTCCTTTACCAGCCTCTTTTAACATTCTGCAAGCAAGTGTTTCAACTGTCCTGGAAAACAGCAGTGAAGCATCTGTTGATTTCATTAAAATACAAAGATTCTTAGGTTATGAGGCCAGAAAGAGACATTATGATAATCTAGACTGATTTGCTATATAATTAATTCCCATCTCACTATGTCTTTTAGAAAAAACAAGATCCTATTTTAATTTAAAGTTTGCCGGTAGCTGAGAACATGCCATAACCTGTAGTAATTTATTTCAATAGCAAATTACCCACATGTAAAAATAAGTCATAATATTTTAAAACGTGAATTTCTCGAACCTCAATTTCTAGCCCCCAGATCTTATTATTCCTTTGTCACATGGATTGAAGAGCCCTCTATTGCCAAATTCCATTTTCTGCATAGGTACTTGTAGATTGTGATCAGATCACCCTTTAACCTCTGCCTATTACATGTACTGAATTTGAATATTCTTTGCTATGGGACATGCATTCCAGTCCTTTAATTACATTCCCTTTTCTCATTCTTGAACCTTTGGTTTAACAATAAAACTGCAGATATTTGAAGCTGCCTTAGCATTTCATTGCCCAAGCCAGATGTACTGGTGTCTCTCTATTCCTGGTCAGGATTCACCTGGCAAATACACTCAAGGATTATTCTTAGTCTTTTGTTTACAGTGCTGAAAATTCTTGTGTACCTGATGATACATCAAGATCTGGATGTCCGAATGTGGCTGTCAGTGATACCTAAAGCCAGCCATGTGACTAGGTTAGGACTTTCTCCTTATGCACCCATGTTTCTAAAAGTTCTCAGGCTAGGTTATAGGTTTGGGTTATGAGTTTCTTTTGTTTTGTTTTTATATAAAGAAAATGAAGTAGACAGCAAATGCTTCAATGACAGACATTCAGATCTGGGTGGATCTTTGAAAAGAATGAATTCAGAACACTTGTATCTGTTCAACAGCCTTTCACATTTCTTCCGTAAGTCGTCTTTTGCTTGTTTGGTCTTTTTTCCAAACTAGTGACTTTATGGGTTACAAGTAATTTTGTGTAGTTTTCTCTAGATCCTTTGAAATTTGTCTACATCGAGGATTTTCAGTGGTGGTCCTGGTATAACTAATGAAATGCATGGCAGTCTGCAGCAAGCCCCAGATAAACCCAGGGCTGGACCCTCTGCCTTTCCCCAAAGGAGATGGGAGCTGTTACTCAAATATCAAATACATGAAAAGGGGAGAGAGCTGGAAGCTGCATGTGTGTGTGAGTGTATTCCAACTAGCAGCTCTCATATGTAGGCTTTGTGTTATGTTTTTCCTCCTTGCACGGGGAGGGGCTGGGTTCAGCCTCTCCCATGATAGATTTTAGAGGAGAGTCAATAGCACTGTTGTATAAGAACAGTTTTCCCGTGATGGGATGGTTAAAGTCACACATGGTTCATTCAGACATGGCCTTCTCTTGCTCACCAAAGCAGCTCCGTAACAGGGTGAAACCAACACTGCAGAGTTGCACCAGAAAGGCAACAGTCAGAAAATCCCATAGGTAAGAAGGATTCTGTCCACAGGAACCTATTTCCAATTATCCTCTTTCCCAGGCTGTCCTTTCAGTGAGTTAAGGGGTGGACTACACACAGCCTACTAAACACAGATTCCTGAAGAATATGTGAAAAGCCCTTGTAGGACAGAACCATCAGTCCATTTCCCCGGTGTTCTGCCTCCAGCAGTGACAGTAGAAGTGTTATTAAGGGAGAGCATATGAGCGTGGTTATTATCAGCATTGTATTTGTCTTACACTCCCGCAACATCCCCTGTCATTTGATTAGGATTATCAGATGGTCCATCCCTTCCTTTTTCCTTTAATATGAATTTGTGGACCTGCTGTCCGTTTGTCTTCGGTTCTTTTTTTGAACCTGCTGATGCTCTCTTCTCTGCCTCCTCAAATTCCTGCAGTAGCAAGTTCCAAAAGTCACTACTGTGTAAATAAGTACATCTAAAACTGTGTTTTAAATTTATTTACATAAACTTACAAGTTTCAATGAGTGCCTCTAGTTCTGTTACTGCTGGATTTGGCAGGGCAGTTCTACATTCAGCTTCTCCACCATCTCCTGTAAGTTTTGATGTTATTCTTTTCTCAATTTTCTCATTCTTTTCTAAATAGGACAGCCCTGGCCTTTTCAGTTTGTCCTCATAAAGCAGCTGCTCCATGCTCTTTATTGCTCTATTTATTTTCCTCTGTACCCTCAACTCCAGCATTTCCTTGAGATGCAGAGACAGAACTGCATGCAGTGCTCAGAGCTAGTGTCTGTGGAAAGCACCGGACTTGTCACACACATAAAGTATGTGCAGAAGTCTTGGGCAGTCCAGGGGGATATGTGCATGGAGTACATCTCAGTTGTAGCTGTGGCTTCTCTCTGCTGTCTGGCTCTGTTGCATCCATTTGTCTGTCAAGAGGCCTGCTGAGTTACTGGAAGGAGGTGTACGGTCTGTCTAGCCGGAGTATTTGACATGGTTAATCCACAGAATGAAACTACTGCAGGTCCACAGATTGGAAATATATTTTATTCCTGTTGCAGATATTAACAGGCTTGATGTATTTGGAGTCTGTGCAAGGGCAGAGTGCTTTACTGGGAACTAGAGCAAAATAAGCTATTGCAGGTCAATACTGTCCTCTGCTGGGAGGAACTACAGTGCTGTGCTGTGACTCCAAATGGGAATTAACACTTGGATTCCCATTTCACTCTGATGTAGGGCATTTTGCCTTTGGAACAGGGAGATATGATGCTGAACTGGCTGCACGGAGGAAATTCTCCTTTAATGCTTCACAAAAGCTGGACATTCTTCACGTGCTACAGCTGTGTTGAATTGTGATTTCATTTGTTTTTCATCCTGTGGGCATCTACTTCAGACCTTGTTCCCCATCCTCCCTATTATTTGCCTTTTAATATTTACTGCAGATTTATTTCTCTGACTGCGAGCTAGCGTGGTGTTCCAGACTTTATTTCTGCGAGTTGCTACTGGGGTTATGAACTTCTGTCTGATTCTGCAAAAATTCTTCTCTGATCTACTTATGCTCAGTCTGCTGGTGGGTTTGCAGCCTAGAGAATATCAGTGAAGAAGCATTAAATGTTTGGTTGTGAAGTGCCCCTGGGCCTGCAGACTGAGTATTGCAAGCATGTGTCCAAACATTATGTCTGCATGTTTTAAAGCCTGTCCATACACCAGAGCAGATATTTGTAGAATTAGCAGTGTGTATCTCCTTTCCTTTCTCTTTTCATAGTAAATTGCTGACAACCTGTTCTGCTAGCAGTTCGAAAGCAGAAGAAATCAAATCTGTGTGCGCATGATGCCGTATGTAGTAGACACAAAGAATTTTAAAATAATGACTCCTTTGAAGAAATCAGTTTTCAGTAGTGTTACAGAACAGAAATTCAATTTAAATTATGCTATTTGCAGAAATGCTTTTCTTGTTGTTTGTGCCAGTTTTGGGTTCAGGAAGCACAGAAGGCTGTTGAGAAGGAAGTGCTCTTTAGAAATACTACAGCTCTGTGCTTTCTCTAGCCCCTACCTCTGGGAGAATGGCGTGGGGCAGAGACAAGTGCTCTTTTGCAGCAGTTTAGTTCTGTGTCTGGGAGAAAGAGAAGAGCAGGACTTTCACCTGAGCCAGGCTTGTTCAGGAGTCTCTGGCTGTTTGGGCCTCTGCCCTTGGCTACTTTCCATTCCTGCAGCACTGTGCAGAGCTCAAAGTTCAGGTCCTTAGCCCAGGTTGTGTAAGAGCCCAGGCACTCAGTATGTAGAGGCTTTTGTGTGTTACACAGGTATATCCATTGCAGGTTTGTGCCTACTGTGTTTTAAGATATATTGGTAAGAGAAATTATAAGTCCTTTGTATATATATATATATTTTTTCTTGTAGCTCCTTAGAAGCCACAGGGCAATCACCAACAGTTCGCAGCAACTTGTTTAAGTATTTTACATCTCTCTTCTAGTAGTAAAGTGGGCTTATAAGAGTAATAGAGAAATGACAGTGGTAGTACAGAGTTCCCTGCTGCGGTTAGCAGAGATGGACACGGAGGTTAAACTTTGTTATGTATTTTGTATGGGATTTATGCAAATACAACAGCGTGATGCCAGCCACACATGGTATTTTAGATACAAAAGCTTTTACAGCAGAGTGGGTCTGTGATAGAGTTAATTGTTCTCCCTGTCCTTCAGTAAGCGTTCTCTTCTGCTTGCTTATCTGATCTATAGACATCACGGAGTGCCCATTGCTGTCATTCCTATACATGCTCCTGGTTCTGCGCTCTCCTTCTGTCATCATGTCAGATTCTTGCATGGTCTCCCTTCTGCTCCCCACTGCCTTTTGGGAGAAGTTTATCTCCCACGGATGGAAGTAATTGGGGTATTTGTACTGTATGCAGGATTGATGTATGATATTTTTCCTTGTGTCTGACAGGTTGTTTATAAGAATAACGATATTCGTCTGGAGCTGTCTCGCTTGGCACGGATTGGTGATACTAAGATGAAGATCTATGGGGAAGTGAAGTTTGTATGTGAGAATGTGGCTACGCTGGATCCCATCAGCTTTGAGACACCTGAGGCCTACATCAGTCTGCCCAAATGGAATACCAAAAGGATGGGCTCCATCTCGTTTGATTTCCGAACCACTGAACCCAATGGGCTGATACTTTTCACCCATGGCAAGCCTCAGGAGAGGAAAGACTCCAGGAGCCAGAAAAATACAAAGGTAGACTTCTTTGCAGTTGAGCTTCTAGATGGGAACCTCTACTTGTTGCTGGACATGGGATCTGGGACCATTAAAGTCAAGGCCACCCAGAAGAAAGCCAATGATGGAGAATGGTATCATGTGGATATTCAACGAGATGGAAGATCAGGTAGAGTGGTGGCTTTTTCTTAAGCAGATTGATCTTTCAGATCTAGACCTAGGGTTAGAAATCAGTCGTAAGAAGCCTTCAAAACCTACTAGGTGTAAGTCACCTTCTTACAAAAACTTAGTCTTACTCCATGACATTTATCCAGCAAAACAAAGATGTGAATGGCCAGGTTGTCATCAAATGTCTAGTGTGAACTTCAGATAGCACATTGCAGAGGCAATCTATTAAAATTTACTCTGTCTTCTGATACTCTGGACCTATGTTTGCAATTTCATATGTAATTATAGTGATGGCTCCTTTGAAGGCTGTGGTACGGTTTAAGAACCTTCAGAACCATTATTATATAGTCCTTGTTTTGAGACATTCTCACTAATTTATTTTGGATTTCTATTCAAAAAGGAACTGGATAGAAATCAAATGAGCTTTTTTGTTGTGATCTGATATTACCATCTTCTGGATCTTGTATCTTTCAAGAATGTGGGGGGGGGGGGGGGGGGGCTGTTGGATTTTGTCATAAGGAAAATAAAATTAATGTGTACAAATGGTAAGAAATCAACATTTTCATCCTATTGTTTCCTTTAGCATCTCAAAATTTTCAGTCAGGTTTCTCCTTCACTCTCAGCCTGGATACCAAGCCTGTAGCAATCCTAGTTAAAGTATCTGGGTCAGCATTCAATAGATGTTTTTCCTTTTAGCTTCTCATTTTCAAAAATGTGTTTTAGTTTACTTCAAATAATATACTTATCTTGCGATTACAGAGAGGTATTTTGTTAGTTTCTAATGCTGTTTATAAAGCTAGCATACTCCTGGTGACTCTGAAATTGTGTAAGAAAACAAAATAAATAATGTAAATTCATCTTGAGAACATGTGAGCAATTGTACTCGAATTACTCCTGGACTGGTGGGATCTGAAAGCCAGGCCATGTGTCCCTTCAAAGGGAATTTTGCCTATGTTTGCAAGTGGATTTGGGAGTTGTCTAGAGATCTCCAGATGATAGTAGTAGATCCCTAAGTTTGTTTTTCTAGTCACAGAATGTCCTTGGTACAGAGGAGCACAGCACTAGAATTTGCTTGCCTTAAGTTTTCAAAAGAGCTGACTTTTAGATGGTATGCAAAGCCTAGCTGTTTGAACAGGTCTTTGCCTGAAGCTAGTTTTTTCCTTTGATGATGTAAGGAGTTTTTTTGTATTTTGCATCGCGCTCTACTAGGGCTTAATATGTGTGGTTATACATTGCTATCTCTGAAAGACATCGATAGGAACATTTTATAAAAGAAACCCTAAATAAATAAATAAATTGAGCTTTGATTTCTTTAGAATTGCTAAAATTTAATTAACTTCCAAGGATAAACTCAATTACTAGCATTCAGTACTGCCTTCGGTTTTGCTTGCTCACTTGGGGACTGTCTGGTCCCTGAAGAGGCAGCTGCAGGAGGAGGAGAGACAGACATAACACTAAACTCTCTGCTAAGGAAGTTGGTAAAAACCCAAGGGACGAGAAGTACCCGTGTTCATCTAGGAGGGTGTGACTGACAGGATTGCTACTTCATGGATGAGACTGGAGGACTGACTGGCTGGTTGTTTGGTTGTTCAGCCTGAACACTGGTCAGAGATAACAGATTGTGAATTAAAAGCAAAAAGCTCAACAAAAATGAACACGTCTGCATATTCTCTCCTCTCTCTGCTTTTTTTTTTTTTTTTTTTAATGTGTTTTCTGCTGATGACAAGTGCTGGGTTAATGACCCTAGTGACTGGTGATGTGTCTGCCGGATAACCAGGATACCAGCATTCAGTTTTCCACACCATACCTTTAGCAAGCATCAACCACATTTATCGTGTGATGCTTTGGTAGGCGTGAGGATTGTCCCTTCTTGTTTAGTCCTTGGCTTTTCTTCCACGTGCAGAGTAAAGAATGGCTGCACCATAGAGGTGGTGGCGTTTTGTTTTATTGTTGTTGTTTGGTTTGTTTTTGTTTTTTAAATGCAGATACCTGCAGATACAGAAACTGAACTGAAATAATGAACTTAACAAATGTGGGCCACAAAATAGCTATTTGGTTTTAACGAGCTGGTGACCTACAGGTTCTGATTCTTGCTACTAAAGCAGCCAGTCCTTTGCTAGGTGTCAGCTCCCTTACTTCTTTCGATTTCAGGAACAGTCCAAAACTTAGGGCTCTGCTGAGCCTATAAAATAGCCTAACATCCAAATATTCACTAATGCTGGGGAAGCACAGCAGTCTTGCTCAAATAACCTCTGGCATTTCTAGTCCCTTTAGGATTTGTGTATGCTTTGGTCTGTGCTGCCTGCCAGAGGAACAAAAGCTGTTTTTTCTCTGTGCTCTGACAGAAGTTGACAGGCTGGACATGGACACCTTCTGTCCTGTGACCTTTCTGTCCTTTGGGAATGCTCCTACAAAACCTGTCACAGTTTCCAGCAGGAGAACACTGAGCATGTTACACAAGACAATGTTTTTGGTTGGTCTTTGGCTACAAAACACATGATACCCCACCTGCTCAGAGACTAAAAATCTTCCTGGAAGGTTCTTTCTGCAGTTTCATCAGTGTAGTGCAGTGCTTTGTATACCAGGGATTTGGAGAAAGAAGAAGAAAGAATAACGTTAGCCCATCTAGCTCCTCCTTCATAGGGTCAATTCAGAATTTTTCCATCCCAGCAGCTTAGGCTTAAAAGTCCTGTGCACCGGATCTAGTACCACATCCTTATGGAATTAGGTGCAGGGTACAAAGCACTGGCAGAAAGTTTAGGCTGGTGTCTAGCCTGTTTCCTTTTTTCATTTCCTTCTCTTTCTCCAGGTTTTATGCTTCTCCTTGGTATTCAGTATTTCTTTTCTTTTTTTTTTTTTTTTTTTTTTTTTTTTTTGGGGGGGGGTGCTGTTGCTTTTGCAGGTGTTTGCTTTCTCTGTAGTAGCAGCTGTCTGGAGCTTAGTCCTTCCAGTGTTTCGGCTTGTTCTAGTCTTTCGGGTAATGTGTCCTCGATGTGCTGCCTTTGAGGAGTGGCAGTGCAGACACTGTAAAGGTCGCTGTGATCCTGTGGCTCTGTGACACGCTGCTGTTACAACTGTAGGTGTATTGTCACATCTTCTTTTTTCTTAAAATGTAAAAGGGAAAATGTCTGTGGTGCTGCAGCTGGTTTTTACAAAATGATTCATCAAATAACCCAGGTTCTCTGTGTGCCTTTAATTTGTAACGCCTCTATTGCTTCTGGCACTCTGCTGCCTCTGACATTATTCCTAAGTTATTACTGAACATCACACACATGAAATACCTTGTCTCTGTGTCATACGTGCTGTTCTCCAAGATGACACCTATTCCAGCTGAAGAAAGAGCATATGTACATGACTGCGCTTTCTTACAGAGACACAAAATAGAACTAACTCTATTAACTAAACTCTCCCACCTTATCGTAGGGGTGTATGATAAAAATGCAATGATGTGGAATTAATCTTAAAGCTTGGATAGGCCTCTCTGAGGACAGGCTATCTTAATGCCAAGGCAATTGGATGTGATGATTTATTGCTAGGAAGAGTGAAGTGCTGATTTTTTGCTGAGAGTCTTGTGGGCAGATGTCCCTATCACAAAAGCTGCTGAGTGCTTTTCTGAAGAGGATGCTGTTTTGCGACAAGAGAGACCTGTGTTATGAGCCCTGCTTTTCCTTAGATGTCTGATCTTAAGCAAGTCACTTGGCTTCTATGAACTTGTTCCATGTGTTCTGGTCACATCTGTGTATTAGAGGTTCTGATTAATTTATGTGCTGGGACAATTGCTTGAAATATCTATGAATGGCCTCAGTGTAGTAGGTCCACATCTTGCTTGGAACATATGGATACCTTTACATTTTTAATAGTTGTTCTTCAGAAATAACCTTTGTCTTTCTATACTTCAATTTTCCTATATGTGAAATGGAATTTAGAATACTTTCTTTTTAAAACCATAGAATAATTTATTTTGGAACAAACCTCTGGAGATTTCTAGCATAAACTCTGCTGAAATCCATGTTTCCTTCAGTGCTGTGCCTGGCTGTGTTTTGAATACCTTCAAGGATGGTGATTCCGCAACCTTTCTGAGGTTCCTGCTTCCACTGTTTGATAACCCTCAAAGTGAAAAATGTTCCTTTCCAGAGAGTTGGAATTTCCCTTTCTGCAGCTATGATCAATGCCTCTTGTCACTCCAAGGGCATATTGCTGGCTCATTTTCAAGTTGTTGTCCAGCGTGTCCTTTTCTGCAGAGTTGCTCCCTACCCAGCTGGTCCCTAGCCTGTACTGATGTGTGGAGTTATTCCTCTCCAGATGCAAGACTTTGCATTTATAGTTGTACATTAAACATTTCTTATAAGCCCTTTTCTCTGTCTTGTAAAGGTTTCTCTGACTGGTAGTTCTGTCTGTCCTTTCATCAGCCTTTCTCCCCAATTTAATGTCATTTGCTGACTTGATGAGGGTCTATTTTGTCCTATCATCCAGGTCCAGCTTTGATGAAATGTTTACTGTGACAGCTGTGTCATGTGAATTAATACAGAATCACAGAATGGTTGAGGTTGGAGGGGACTTCTGGAGGTCATCTAGTCCAACCTCCCTGATCAGGCAGGGTCACCTAGAGAATGTTGCACATTCAGGCAGATTTTGATCATCTCCAGAGAAGGAGACTCCACAGCCTCTCTGAGCAACCTGTTCCAGCGCTCGGTCACCCTCACAGTAAAGAAGTTTTTCCTTATATTCAGATGGCATTGGCATTTTTCAGTTTGTGCCCATTGCTTCTTAACCTATCACTGAGCATCACTGAAAAGAGTCTGGCCCCATCGTCTCGGCACCCTCCCTTAAGATACTTATACGCATTGATAAGATCTCCTCTCAGCCTTCTCTTCTCCAGGCTAGACAGGCCCAGCTCTCTCAGCCTTTCCTCATGAGAGAGACGTTCCTGTCCCCTTATCTTCGTTGCCTTCAGCTGGACTCTCTCCAGGAGCTTTGTGTCTCTTGTACTGCGGAGCCCAGAACTGGACACTGTATTCCAGGTGTAGCCTCACCAGGGCTGAGCAGAGGAGAAAATCACCTACTTCAAATATTCTTTTGCTTACTTTTCCTGTCCAGTCCTGGTACCATCAGATTCCTATATGTTCTCAGTACTTCTTTGCTTTGCTGGATGAATACCATTGAATAATGCTCAATTTTTACATGTTACTGTTCAGCCATTGCATTGCTAAGCTTGTGATGTTATGTTACAAGGTGGTGTACAGACACATGCTGATCCAGTCACTATACGGAAACACTTATGGCTTGGGGTTAAAGAGGACAGGGAGCTGTGTAAGAATCACTGTCTCTGATAGGAGTGTATTGGGGCAGGGAAGAATCTTTTATTTTCTTCCACTGAGCCTTAAACCTCACTCAATTATTGGAAGAAATGAACTAGACTGAGGCTGTAACTGAAAGCATTGATTGATGTCTCCTTATCCTCCTCTTTTAGGTACTATATCAGTGAACAGCAGACGCACCCCATTCACCGCTAGTGGGGAGAGCGAGATCCTAGATCTGGAAGGCGACATGTACCTGGGTGGGCTGCCAGAGAACCGGGCAGGGCTCATCCTTCCCACCGAGCTCTGGACAGCAATGCTGAACTATGGCTACGTCGGCTGTATCCGAGACTTGTTCATCGACGGACGAAGCAAGAACATCCGGCAGCTGGCAGAGGCGCAGAACGCAGCAGGAGTGAAGTCCTCCTGCTCCCGCCTGAGCACCAAGCAGTGCGACAGCTACCCCTGTAAGAATAATGCAGTCTGCAAGGATGGCTGGAACCGCTTCATCTGTGACTGCACTGGCACTGGCTATTGGGGTAGAACCTGTGAGCGAGGTAAGTTGAGTTTTCTGACCTCAGTTATGCGGAGCTGAAGTTGTGCAGGAGTACTAGAACAAAATCCAATGGTTCCATGATACTTTCTCCTGCCGATGTTGGTCTTTCCGGTGCTGAATTCTGGTCCCCACACTAAGAAAGCTCTCATCTCAGATGGTTTCTTTCCAGTCTTTTCCCACTTTCATTTCATGAGCTTACCTTCTTCATCCGCCACTTCACTCCCTAACTCTGAAGTCATTTTCTTCAGATTCTAGGATCACTTCAGCTGAGTACAGTTTTCCTTCTAAGGCAGACAATCCTGCTGCATGTGACAAGTTTCAGGCATATTACTGGAAACATTATCAAGTTTAAATTTGAATTATTGTGATATTTCTTGCACGAAACAGATGATGAACCCCAGTTCTGTCTAGTCTTCCTGTTTTTTACATGGTAGGATTTCCTTGATGGCTGTTTATAGGTGAAATTATGAAATTACCTAATGGGATTGTGTTAACAGCAACATGTCTCCAAGTTCACATCTGAAAGCAGATCTGTAGAAGATGGTGGGAGAGTCTCTGCCCCTTATCATTATGTTACTGTAAAGACATCTGATTGGAGATGTGAGGCAAGAGTATTGCTGGTACAGGCAGGCAAATGTATGTGTTCTAGACCACACGGAAATGAATTCAGTAATGTAAGATGTCTGAGCTACACTCTTGAACACCAGGTGGTTCCATTAATAGTTGTCCTTAGTGTACTGGTGACACCCTTGGAATGAGCAGTTAAAAAAATGCAGTGCTAAGATCACTTAAAAAATAAAATACTTCTTATAGAGTGTTTTCTGGTATTGAAACCAAGTTTTTTGTTGAATAGTTGCTCATTAACACTTCTTTCTGACTGTGCTGCCCTTACAGTACACCCAAGAAATAACTATAAACTATCAGCCCTATTAATCTTAGGGCTTTCAACACATTCTTTCTATTACCTTTTTGGCACCATGGCATAATGGTTATAGCATGTGTCTCAGAGTTGGAAGTTTGGATATTTTTAAGCCTCTGCCATAAATATGTAAGAAGCTGCTTTTCCACTCAGTGTTCCCCTCTATGCCTTTTTTACGTTAGATCACAGTACTGTATGACCCAAGAGAAACACTGTGGGAGTTAGGCACTATGCACAAAATGTGAGGCAGATGTGAGATTTTGTAATTCATTTGCTCTCCAGACGATTTTCTTTGCAGGAATTTTTTATTAATGACTAGAATTCTTTCGACAGACTGGGTAGGGTTTTTAGGCTTTACTGCAAAATATGTATGATCATTCATAAGGCTTCTCACAGCCAGCAATTTGCAGCATGCTGCCCTAAGCAGCAATTGCAGTTAATTGCCAGTGGTCCTTAAAACAGCTGAAGCGTCAACACTGCCATCCGTGCTGTGGGGACATGGGTGAAAACGTCATGTCATGAGATTCATGTGCATTGGCTGTGCCAATGTCAGCTCAGCAGTTCTCTCTTACTGACTACATTGGATTAGAGGATTCTGGAAGACGTAAAAGGTTTTTCTTAACCACAGACTTGTGAATCGTATTGGCCTGACTCTGTAGCCAGTGGCAAGTGAGCTTCCCATTCTTGATAATAATTGTGTAATGCTTCTCTGCTGCCCAGCCGCAATCAGTGTGTCAATCTCGGGAATCATGTGAGAAGAGCCTTTTGGAACCACTATAAACATTGCAGCTTTCGGACATGTTTCCAAAAAGTCAAAGATCAAGGGAAAGGTGGTGTGGCTGTGCGCAGGGTTGGAAAAGAAGATGTGGGATGACTGCTGGCTTTGCAAGTGGCATGAACTCAATTAAAGTAGTATTCTGATCTCTTTCTTTATATGACTCTGATAAGTACTCTGAGATTAAAAACTAGTAGAGACCTGGCAATGATAACTTGTGCTAAATAGCTAAGTTCCCTGTGCAGTCAGAGGAATGAGGTAGTTACTTCTCAGGAGAAATCCAAAGCAATTGTGTGATCTGCTTGCCTCCTTTTGTTGACTTGCCTTGTCTCCTTTCATGGGTTATGTTGAGATCCTGGTCTGATATTCACTACTGCTGCACTTCAGAAGGTGCTAGGAAGGAACTGACAGCACCAAACTGCCAAGGCTCCCAGATTGACAAAAGAGATGATGTCTTGTTGGGGTGGAGAAAAGAGGCTGACGGACAGGACATGATCCCACCTCTAAATGATGCTTTGAGTCCCTTGTAGTCTACTCTTCCTAGTCTGTGAATATTAGAGTTCTCCATTCCTGCTAAATGCCTGCTGTCTTTTCTCCCACGAACAACTTCCTTCTTCCACCCTTGCCCAGATGTCCTCTTGTGAGGACTCTTGGCCTTCCCAGTAACAGTTTGTCCTCGAGTGGCGCTGTGCCTGCATCTGAGAAGGTTATGATCTCCTTGCCTCACCCTGCCCATCAAGCTCTGATGTGCTCCTGTTACACCTGGTTAAAGTATGCATGGTGGAGAGGAAGATTTAGTCATGCGAGAGACTCCTAAAATGACAGGTGTTTGGGGGGGTTGTCGGAAATAAAAGGCAGACACAGAGAATTGGATGTGATCAAAGTTATTATGACTGCAAGTATATATTGCACTTCGTTTGCTAGGCCTTGGGTTGTGAAGTGTCAGGCATTAGAAAAAAAAAAAGTTTGGAGCTGTACTCTTCATGGTATTTAGTCATTCTTGCATCCTCAGGTTTTAGAAGGAATAGGAATATCAGAGAACAGTGCAGTGAAGTCTCTATTCTAGAACACCTTGTTCCATCAGGTCTGCCGTATTGCTAGTTGGTTTGAATAAAGGAATCAGACATGGGGTAAACTTTGTGAGAGATGACAGAAAGGATCCTCAAATGCAATGGGTAGCACGTTTCCTCCTGTTGTTTGTGAAATACCTTCTCATATTGAACCCAGCAGGAATTAGGGTGCGTTGCAAGTCTGTCCACAGAAAGGGCTGGAGGGCTGATACAGACAGGGAGGAGAACAGGAAGATGTGGAGTGGTTAAGCTGCCATGAGGGTTCTTTAGTGGTTTAAGGTACTTAATGTCTTCTGTGCTCTTTAGTTTCTAATTTGTTAGTACTCGACATCAGCCATGGCATCAGGTCACAGCAGCCCCCTGTTAATTGCACTAAATGGAAGTACTCGAGGTGGAATTTGAGGTCTGGCTCATGGAGTGCAATGTGTTTCCTTGCTGTAATAATAGAGTACCTCCTCACAACCCACAGATATTTTTTTTCTGAAAAGAACCCCAAGGCTCTGGCATTAAACAAGAAGGAGGAGATGAATGTGTGTTGTATTCACATAGCTATTTCCTGTAGCTGCAGGGAAGATGCCAGGAGCTCCAAAGGGTGATTGGGATCTGTTCTGCTGATCCTGAAAGCTCTCTGCAATGTTTTCCTTCCACCTGAACTTAGCAGAAGCCAAAAGCCCATGAACAAGGTCATATAGAAAAAGAGTACTGAAAATCAGATAGCGTTAGGCCAGTGAAAATTCAATGTTGTTCATCACTCACTTCCTAATGCTTTCTCCTACTTAATTGCCTCGGTTGGACTGCCTTTTATTATGAGGAGTATACTAATACGATACTGCGAGTTGATATGAGACTGCCAGTCATTTAAGACTGAAATAAAGGGCACTGAAGTTGAGATTTTAAGCCTTTCAAGTTAACTGCTCAGAACTGGCATACCTGGAGTCCTTTCTAGGTAAGAATGAAGAATCTTGTTCCAACTCTTTTCATTTGCTGAACTGCACCCAGTGTTTATTGCAGCAGACAAAGATATTCCATTCCAGTTCTCCCCAGGGCTGGAACCAGTGTCCTTTCCTGTTTGGGTTTGCTCACAGATGGGCGATTAAATCCTGAGCAAACCAGGCTTTCTCTGTGTTTTGCATCACACTGTTTGTGAACAGCAATGTACCTGCTGTTGGCAATGCTGATGTTGAGCATAGGGCTACACATTCAGTTTTATTATCTGCCTAGTACCTTTATGGCAATGTTTGCTAAGAACAGTTTAATGACAACAAACATCTGCCCATTATGTATGCAATAAACTGGGATGCTGTAAAATTACTGGTAATAAGAAATGCTACAAAATCATTTACTACATGGTTTAAGTGCTGCATCCGTTGATGTCTCAAGCACAGGTAGCAGCATAGATTTCATTTTTGTTTTAGTGAAGATATTTGATGATGATTACATATTTGAAGGTTTGTTTTAAAAAAAAACAAAGCACTCAAATATGTTGATGCTTTTTAGACAGTCCAGTCCTTCCAAGTCTACAGAGTTATGCTGTGTAACTGCAGAGAATTTATTTTCTTATAGGACTGATGGTTCCCAGGGGTGCTGGACGTGTCAGGAGAAAAGCCTTTGTTGCAGCGTTTTAATGCTTTTAATCCCAGATGGATCTCAAATATTCAAAGACTTCAGGAAAGTCAAAATATCAGAATAATATTTATGATTTCATGAGATAAAATCAAAGATCTTAGAGATCAGAAGGTCTATTCTGCAACTCATTTTTCATTAACTTACTAGTGCCAGGTAGGTCCCTGTTGTACAATTTGCCAGAATGTCTCCAAACAGCAGAAAAATAGATTCCATCTGAAATTGGAAAAAGTTCAAGTAATCCCTTCACACCCATTTGCATTTTCACCTTACTAATTTCATAGTAAAGTCTCTATTCAATATGACCTGAGGCATGTTAGCTTTGTTAAGGGCATTTGTGTGAGAAGTTCATTTTCTCACTTACCATCAATCTGTTTGTAATACATGGCTGTTTCCCTCAGTGGCTGGTCCAAGCAACTACTACTGTGGCATACGCTGTCCACAGTTCTTCTCAAGAAATGCTGGCCTATTTTTTTCTTTTTTGGACTTACCTTCTATCTCTCCATAATGACTGGCTGTTTCAGGGTAAGAGATTACTGTTTGGTGTTCTAACTGCTGTTTTTTTCCCAACTATATTAAGCTCAGGCCTTTATGTAAACTCAGCTTCTACCTAAAGATTTTGTAGTCTCCATCTTTGCTTCCTTTTCTTGCCTTCCATGGGGTAAGTTCTATTCTAACATCTCAACAGCTCCCACAGATGCATGAGATGTTGCTCTAGAGCCAGTAAGGACATCACAGCCAAGGTGGGCCTTGTAAAGGAAGAGAAGCAATGTGAAGGAACTATTTCAGTCTTCCAGTTGTGTGATGTCATATTGTGAGCCTTTGCACTCCACTTTGACTATATATCACCAGGACGAGTGATGGCCTTGTAATGCCTTTGTGATATCCTTGGTACAGAAGAGCGTGCAGTTAATTCTGCGGTCAGGGTGATTACATCTTTTTCGGAAAAGATTGTTTCATGGTCTTCAGGCTGTTGAACTTGAACCTTGAAGAGTCTTATTGACGTGACAGTATCTAACAGCATCTGCTGAGCAGTTGGGAAATCTGAGACCGTATAAAAATCAACTGATTCTCTCTCCTATATTTTACAATTATACGGTTATGAATTTTTATCTTGCCTTTGTCTTCATCCCATCTCCATCATTGTATGCTCTTGATATTTAAGGACACGTCTGCCTTCCTTGCTGCATGTGAATTTGTTAGTATGCCAGGTGCTCTTTATTTCATCTTAATATGTTAATTGATGCTACAGAAAAATAATTTCTGCTGTCTTTCTCTAAACTATGTTTCTGGCTGTATATTGCTGAGTGTAGCTATTGCAGGCTCCTCCTATTGAAGAAATATAATCATCCAAAACTATTAGATTTTGTGCCACTGTCAGCTCCTATAAAGGGCACTTGAACAACAAAACAGATGTTACATGGGTGGATCAGTAAGAACATTTAGTTAATGCTTTTTAGCTTGTTATACTTTTGCTAGTATAGGCCTCTTCTACAGGACTAATACTGTAGTGGCATATTTGTTTATCTGTTGTTTTATAAATGGCAGCTCAGACCAATGGCTTCTTAATACCATCCACAAATTACACCACATCTGTAATTCAAGGCACGATGCTGCTTAAATAACTCTCACGTTAAAGGAGAGGTTATCATAGCAGGTGTGTTTTGCTTGAATCAGACTGTATGAAGTGAACATAACTTAGGAAATCTTGGACCATCTGGAGTCATAAGTCACCATGCAGAAAGGAAATACTATTTCACCTTCTCATCCTAACTCTCCCAGGTAGTCATACGTCGTACGTGTCAGATGCATGTTCCAGAATGGGCTTGCTTGTTTCGAGTATGCACCACATCTGCTGTGACCTGTCAGGTAGCTGGAGATAAACTGATGACATCTTCTGGAAGAGTTGCTTCAGACCGTGTGGTATCTTTGAGTCTTCTGTTGCTCAGTGCCTGGTCTCAGTCCCTGTGGCTTTATAACCCCTTTGCTTTTCATACCCTTGCATCAGATCAGTTTGTGTTTCTGCTGAGACTACCAGTTGTCCCTACAAGTAATGGCATTTCTTGATGGAAGTGGCCAGGATGAAGTACATTCATTTGTCATGAAAAATTATTTCCAGTATTTAAACTGACTGTATAGGCCTTGGAGATGTTATCTGTGAAATTAGCTTTCTCTCTCTCTCTCTGCTTTGCCCAGTGGAAGCCTTCAAGCTGAAAGGCAGACATTGGCACAGCACTCTCATTTTCTTTCTCATTTCTTCTTTATTCATCTCAGAAGGAGAGGAAGGACTTGGAATTCATGATGCTCCTTTAATTGACTCTATCTCTGTGTGGAGATAGGCAGTCACCCCTTGGACACTGATTGATTGGATTAGGCTAGTATGTGATATGGAAAGGATATTCATCACCGCAAGCATGGAAAGGTCGTATTTGGTAGTGTATATTGGCTCAATCAGATCTGCTTGGTTTCTTTGCCTTTCCTCATATGCAGTTAATCAACAGAACAGGTCACAGGGTGGTTCTGGTCAATCCCTCTCTAGGTATACCAGAGTTCAAGGTATGACAGTCCTGAGCTAAACCACTCTCACTCACTGTTCTAAAGGGCCTAAGAATACACAAAGGAAAGATGATTTTCACTGCCTTTATTTGCTTCCTTACCAGCATCCTCATTTTTTTTTTGGTACACAGTCAAGAGCAAGAAGGTTAAAATTAGGAGGTAAGGTAAGGTGCAGAAGAGGGAATCTGTCCTGATAAATGAAATCTCAATATGAGTTTGAGAGCTA
Source organism: Aythya ferina (assembly GCF_964211825.1). Taxonomy (NCBI): domain Eukaryota; kingdom Metazoa; phylum Chordata; class Aves; order Anseriformes; family Anatidae; genus Aythya; species Aythya ferina. Next base: position 37,962,405 of record NC_140301.1, on the reverse strand, counting down.
CTTTGTGATGATTGCACGTGGTAAGTAGGTAAAACCCAAAACATAGGACATATCCATCACATTAGTGCAGAAGTCATCTCACCGAACAGACAAGGAAGTGGTGATAATATACAAGAAGAGCAGCTTGATACTAAGTCCTGTTAGTTTCATGATGCTTCCATTCTTTATGGCCTGCAGGTACTTACTTGTAAAGTTCTGCCTGGAAGGCAAAGTCTTCTTGTGGTCAGCCTAGACCCCTCTGGGTACGGGTTTCCTTCCATCCTAATCTTGTGTTCCTTTGTGCAACTTAACGTTTTTTTCTATTCCTGAACAAGGAAGAATCGTAATCCTTTATGTTGCAGTATTGCTAAAGGGAGCAGAAGACAGGACTGGTTGGAGGGGACTACCCTTGGAAGTTGTATCAAAGGAGCAGAGTTTAGGATTCAAATGGAGTCATGTGGAATTGGACTTTTAAGTCTGGCTACCCCCAATACCCACAGGCCCCATTTCAAACTGCTGAGAAAAGAAAAATACTGTATTTTAAATAGTGAATTTTTATCTGGTACCTTTCATTAAGTGAGTAAAAATGGAAAATGAGAATTCAGCCCTCAGCTGAAAAGCATGTTAGATTGACAGCTTGGGGAGTCCTATGCTTGTGCGCAGAATGAGAAATATATGCAGAGTAGCTATCCTTTATAGGCCTCATTCCTCTCTTAGAGGAGTATTTGCGTTAAAGATTAGAAGGTAGGTCAGTCTTTCTGACCTGCTGGGTCTTTGGTAGAGCTGCAAAGTAGAGTAGTGAAAGGAAGAACTCTTCTATAGCTCTGATTTCCCCTCTGTTGCTTGTGTGACTGCAAGAGGAAAGCTGAAGGCAGAGCCTTAAGGTACCTTTGTGCACCCAGCCCAGGGAGCAGAGCAAGGCGTGCTGTGCTGCACTAGAATGGAAAGGAGCTTGTGCTGCATGTCTCACCTGCCATGTTAGGACAAGGTTTACCCCTGAAACAGTGACTGGCAAAAGGTGTACTTGCCAAATAGTGGAAAAAATGCAGGAATACAGAAAACATGTCAAGTATTTGATAACTTAAAAAAAACAAACAAACAAAAAAAAACACACACAAAAAAACAAACAACAGAACACACAACCTCTGGCATGAATCTTTGTGACTGAAGAGAAAAATGAGGTGAATGTGAAGACTCTCCTGATACAAAGCAATCTCACAAAACTGTAGAGTTCTTGCACTAACCTCAGTGTAGGAGATCTGGTTTCTAGGTGTGGAAGGCTTCCAATTAAGTTTCTGGTTAGGGACACAACCAAGTTTTCACTATTTCATTACCAACTCCAAAGTGATGTTCTGTTCTGTTGTGGTTTGTCTTTTTGATGTAAGCCCCCGAAGTCACTGCTGCTCCGTTTTCTGTGGTCAGCCCTCTTGTCCAATTTGTGCAAATCTCCTTTATTCTGCATTTGCATATGTTTGTTCTATTCTCTCTGTGGACTGACCAGTGCATAGTTTTAGCTTTTCCCTTTCTGTCAAGCGTTTCTAGAGGATGATTTAGCACTGCAGCCAAGGTAATTGCTGTGTTTTTGATAAGTGCAGCTGTTCTTGTTGAACACAGTGTTGGTGTGCTGAGGATGTGGCTAAAGGAACAGGTAATAGGTGGCAGTCTACTTTGCAGGAGTCCTGGTGTGATGCAGGGAGATCCTCTGTGATGTGGAGGAGCTGGCATCAGCCACCTTGGTGAATGGGGTGGAGACTGTCCGGGATTGAGCAGGGAGATTTACTTCTTTCTCAGACTGTCACCCTCCTTATTTCCTGAAGGAGCATCACAATTCTGTGTGTAGGCTGGGTATCTTTTTCTTGTGTCATTTTATAGCCTGCCTCCCTTTCAGGTTAAGGGGATTAGAGTAAAAGGAAATAGAAATATTTTATGCTGAATTTTGAATAGCTCACTTGGGTTTTGCTTTTATTTTTTATTTTTACTTAAAGTCAAAGGTACTTGGGTTGTTTAAAACAAAAAAAAAGCAAACAAAAAAATACACATAAATGAACACCACAAACAGTGATGTCAAAGAGTAGTGGATCCAGCAGACAGAAGTACTTGTGTCCAAATAAAAAAGGCAGAAAAGTGTAGGCTGGAATTGGTATTGACTGTGCAGCATGCACAGTGCTAATGGACCTGCAGAAGAAACAAGAACATTCCAGCCATAAAATGAAAACCTGGTCCACTGTGAATACAGATGAGAGTAGGAAAGGCACTGCTTTTATGGGGCTCTTTTTTCACACATGGCCTCTTGAGCTAACCTGCTTATAAAGTCAGAGTGACACAATGTAGATTAGCAATCAGTGTCCTCGTTTAGTCATTTCTCCCCAGGTTGATATACAGTGCTGTGATTTCTTTTTTCTTTTGTCTTTTCCTGCTGTCTGGTGACTATTTGCTAAACCAATCTATTGTCTTTTAGACTGTTTTATTCGGAGAGAAACCATAAAAGTTAAAAGTTGATTGTTTATCCTTTTTTGTGTGTGTATTGCTGATAGTTCATTCCTTGGTCTGCACCACCAGCAAGGCTTCAGCTGGTAAGTTTTCCAGAAGGAGCTCTGAAACAGCCACCACATCCCTTCTGCTGTGAGTGAGCTCTTCCCAAGCACCCCATCACTCAGGTTAGGGAGGTGTGCTGGCCCGGAGGCTGCAGAGATCTATCAAATAGATGTTCCCCATCAAAGCACTGACCAATAAAACCCTGTTAAAGCTGTGTGACACCCGTAGGTCTCTTCTCCCATGTGGATCACTTGCGAGGGAATAACCTGCTAGGCACAGAAGAGATGTTGCGTGCCAGGAGCTGGAGCTCAGCATCTGTTTGGGCACCTGCAAGTGGCTCTATGTTAATTTTTTTTTTTTTTCCTGCTTAACCACTGTTCCTGGATTACACACTTGAACAAGTCCTTGGTTAAGGCTAGTGTTATAACAGCGTATAAGCGGAGTGTTCTCAAAAAGAGATAGGTATCATTGCCATTTTACATTTTGGGAAACTGAGACACAATTAAGGTACTTACTCAAGATTACAAAAGTAATTAGCCACAGACTCAGGCTGAGGGGGTTGAATTTACTTCATTGGGACTTAAATGTCTGAATCTAAGATATCAGATAATTTAGTCATTAGACTCCTAGGTCACTAAGCTACTTTTTCCACCTTGAGAAAGCTGTCTGAGGTCCCTAAAATAATACTCGCAGACCTCTACAGAAATGGTGATGTTTATTTTATTAGCAGTTCCTAGAGATAAATACCTTTATACCGTGATAGGATGGAGATAATTCATGTCAGAACGTGAGTTCCTTCATCTCCTCCTCGTCTGTTTCCCACTCAGAAGAGCACTGCTGAATCACTTAGGCCTTTCAGCCAAGCAGTAATGAAAAGCTGATTACTGTGCAGCTCTCCATGGGCCAGCCTCTCTCTTATCCTGCATTGCACTAACTCAGCTGTCCTTTCCTGTGTGCCTGGCCGAAATCTAGGGGACTCAGGGACAGCTAGTATGTGTAGGAAGTCATTAAAGACATGCTTATAAGACAAAACTTAAGTTGCACAAACTATAACTTAAGGAATAAATGAACTTCTGGGAAATGTTACATGACAGGGAGAGAAAAGACAGTGATTTCCTCAGGATGTGGGTAAAACTGCAACTGTGCTATTACATGTGAAGTCTTTCCAAAGCTGCCTCACAGGTGCTGTTCAGGAGGTGTGCCTCAGTACACCTGGCACGGAGAGCCCACCTCTACAGTGTGTGCAGTCCTGCTTGCTCTGCAGGACTGCTGCTCCCGTGGCAGTACCTGGAGGTGAGCTTTGTGAGCATGGGTGGTTGTGTCATATGAATTCCATGTCGCTGCTGGGATAGTAAGTACATTTGGTCAAGGCTTCTTGCAAAACAAGCCTTGGCATACATGGGATGTAAGTAGTTCAGACCTTCACAAAGATGCCCAATATAGACACATGTTTTGATTCTCTTTCTGGCTTACCAGCACCATCAGACGAGTTACGTTTTCCTGTGCTTTTTCTTCCACAGCTGCAAAAAGCAGATATTTGAGACTTTCATAAGTCAAAGAAGGGTTGCAAGGGGAAAAAAATCACCAGTCATTAAGTGCTTCAGATACTAGGATGGGAAAAGCTGAACACCAGCAAAATGCTGATTTTAGTTAATCTTTGAATTTTGGTTTCATGGTTTTTCTCAAGCTTAATGCATCTCTTGGCATGGGAACAGGTAGAAAATCTGACCTAGTGGTAGATATTTATTTTCGTGTTATCTAACTCATTATTGCTAGATGATGCATAGTATTTTACTTTGCTCATCAGTACAGATGTGTGCAGTTTTTGGTTTTGTGTATTAATAATTTGAGTTTATATCCCCAAAGGGACAATATTGCCCCGACCACCAGCATTTATTAAAAATCCTTAAAGGTCATAGAGATTTTCTTTTAAAACAGCAGTGGCTTCCTATCTTGTACTACTTTTCTATACCTTCAATGCTAATGCAATCCTTGTGTGTTTTTTCAGGCACAGTTCTGGTGGTTTTTTTGGAGGTATACAAACAACCTTTTGTAGATCAAATGTTGTAGCACTTGAGCCACTCAAGGGGAAAAACTTCCTAGTTGCTTTGGCATTGAAAAGGTAAAATTATTCATTGCCCTTTATGAAGCACTAAACAAACGATGAGATTTTGTATGGTGTGTCAATGATTGGCTGAATATATTTAACTCAGTAGTGATACGAGATTTACAGAGCACAGAAGAAGGGAGCCTTAAATACTTTTACCCATTGACCTTTGTCAGGATAATAATCTTGAATATCAACTGCTCACCAGCCCTAATGAAGTGCTGTTGGACACTTAGCTTACAGGCACGCTAGTGAGAATTGTTCGTAGTTTTGCTGGTAGAAATATATCTTCAAGAAATGTGAGTATAAAAAGTATATTCCCCTAACAAGCTTCTGCTTCCTATTAAAGAAAAAGAAAGGGTAAGGAGTCTCCTGTCAAGTACCTTAGACTAAGATCCACCAGTGTGAAGGAAACGTGAAGGAAAAAAATAAGTTGAAATATAGTCAGGAGACCAAAGGGAGGAATTACGGAGAAAGATTAGAAGAGTTCAGTGTGTATTACTTGGTTAAATGATAACCTGAGGGGAGCGTGATTTAATCCACATCGATGGGAGGACTGCCTTCCTCCAGTAAGGGACTTATTTAAGAAAGCTCATAGGAACTGTGGAATACTGGCTTAAATTAAAAAAGGAAAGTATCATAGTAAACACTTTGTTAATAAGCTTTATATATATTTTTTGTTTTACTTTGCTATAACAGAAACCCCAGGGAAAGGATGGAAATTACATCAGTTAAACACTGGAAATGAAAGTGGCTACAAGATCACAGTATGGCCAGGTTGCTATATTCCGTAACGTAATGTGCTTTGTAGCATGGAAGGAAGGGAAGGGAGCTGAATGATCTGTCTGGCTCTTCTATTTCTAGCTTGGATGTTTTTTTGAAATGTATTCCTCTGAATAATGAAAACTTGGAAACGTCTTCCAACTTCAAAAGACTTTTTTCCTTTCTAAATACCACTAATAACTTGATACGCTTTCCCAATTAGTGAGAAAGTGAATAAATGTATAAAATATGCAAGACATGGATTCCCAAAGTATAGTTTGTCTGATTCTTAATGAAATTACTTATTATAACTCATTCTGAATTAGGAAGGGTAGAATAATTTATTATGTAAAAAAAAAAAAACAAAAACAACAAAAAAAAACACAAAACAACAACAACAAAAAAACCCTTTTGATACCTCAGTTTCTTTGCTATATCATATTAAATAATTGTGGAACAAATTCTACTATTGGGCAAATTGGAAACAGTAGTATGTAGCATGTTCAGGAGAAAAGGAAGCTATTAAGGCAGGTTTTTTTCTTTCCAAATACAGAGTAAGAAGCAGCTATTAGCAGAAAAACTCAAACCCCCATTAGAAGAGGTACACAGAGTGGTACGAGGAAGGGAAACATGGGGAAGCGTAGCATACCCAGGGTCTGTGAGTGAAGTGCTGGTAAAGGAGAGCCTGATGTAAGGGTCATTCTCTGTGGGCAGTGTCTGAGCAGGAGCAGGTGAGGTTGGTGCTGCTCACTGTGTGGCAGGCAGAGGATGGAGGCTTCTCTGACTGCCCAGCTGCCCTCCCAGAGATTGCTCATCAGGAAGAGAAAAAGGGGGAGGACGGGATGTGGGAGACTACTTTGGGAAGCTCTAAGGGCTGTAGTCTGCCATTTACTTCACTTGCATTACAGTCTGGCTCTGTCATGTGCTTTGTTTGATCTTGAACAAAACATTTGAGTTCTGATGCATAAAGACAATAAATTCTTAAAAGTCAGAGCTGACCTGTGTAGAGTTTAGGGGACAATCTCTTGGAGTAAAATCCCCTTAAAATAAGTTACATGTCTACAGAACAAAAAGTTCATTAAAGATGAGAATGATGCTCACAACAGCCACTGCACTGCCAGTGGCTGGGGGAGAGCAGGGACAGGATGTAGGCATTGTGTGTCAGGTAGAGGCTGCGCGCAGGTCCTCTCTCCCAGATGGAGTTTTGCTCTCACTGCAGCCTTGAATTTGATGCCCACACGAATATGAAATTTACACTCTGAAGCCTATTTCAAGATTTACAGCTGCAGTGTGTTGAGGCACTTCAGTAGTTGCTCAGTTTTTACATCCGCTTCTTTCCAATAAACTAAAAGTTATTTTGGTGCTGGATAGTAAACTGCTTGCAATTCTGTGTCTTGATCTGTCCACGCATCCAATTGCTCCCAGGATGTCCTCTGCTTTGTCCAAGGGTTTTGCAAGTGACTGTGCACCTATATCCTGTATCCTTTGTCTTGGCAACCTTGTACCTCCTGGTGGATGTGCTAGTGCCATGTTTGAAAGGTGTTAAATCTTGGGACCTTCTCAGACTGGTCTTTTATATATATATATGTATATATGGATTTCACATGTATATATATTTATATATATGTATGATTGATATTTTTCTGTTGAGCTGTGTCAGGACTGAGCAAGAAAAGCACTATGATTTCCTCTTCCAGATGCGGGTGGAATTGGAGTTATGGCAGTCCTGCAGCAATCCCTGCTGGCTTTGGTGCGTTTGTTGGAGCACAGCTGTGCCCAGCAGCTGGTCTGGAATCAGGGAACTGGGAAATTTGCACAGTTAGCAGATATAAATAGAGAATCTGTAACTATGAAAGATGCTTAACTCTGCAGTAAATAAGTCCTAGTCCAAATAAAAGGCTAATTGAAATCTTAAAAAACTGTCTTGTGCCTCAGTTCCTCCCCTTTTGATTCTCTCTTTATCTGCAGAATTTGAAAGAGAAACAGGTGTTATATCTATAGAGTCTTACCATCTATGTTTCAAGTGATGTCAAGAGCTGTCCTTTTTCCCTTACAGATTTTGATATTTTTTTTTTAGGGTTTTGAATTATTTTCCAGTTTCCAAGGGAACTATCGACCTCCTCATTATTTTGAGTTCAGCTTGATATTCTGACAATTTTTCAGTGCCTGTCTGATGAAGACTGGGACAAGGAGGGGTTCGGTAGCTCTTGGAGCATCCTAAAGGTGTGGAAGAGCGGCATGGTGCTGGTGGAACAGTTCAGAGCATCGGGCTGTGCTCCTGCACTACCGAGGTTTTGCAGTGTGACACTGGAGGAGCTTGGCTCCTATTTCTCTCTTCACTTCTGCTGTGAAAGAAAGCTGGTTCAAAAAGCATTCTCGAGGGTACCTGAATGCTTTCAAATTGTGCTGGAGATTTCATATAACGGGAATTGTGGGCAGGAAGCCCATCCCATTAGTAGACCTACCCTTTTCCCTGGTTTGTCACAGAGTATTTCAGCTGCTTATTTTAGAAAAAAGGATGTTCTCTGTGGTGTGATCTTTAGCTTTTCCAGGTGCAAATGAGGAAAAGATTTTCTTGAATTGACACCTGCTCATCCCACACCAGTGCAGGTAGCAACTTGGTTCCCTGCCTGGCGAGCAGCTGGCAGGGCAGAGAGGCTGTGCAGGAGGACCACTGGGATGAGCTTCATGTCTCTGCCTCCTTCTTCACCCCATGAGGAGAGAGTGCTGCCCTAACTCCCTTGGCAGACAGGCAGTGAGAGCTTCCCAGCACTACTGGCAGAAGTGAAGAGTCGTTCTCAGCCTCCTTCACCCTCTGATGGCCTCAGGCAGCGCCGCCTCCCCACTGCCCCTCAGCATCCCAGCAAGGGCTGCAGCCCCAGGCCCACAGCCTCCTGCCCCATCGCTCTGCTCGGCATGTTAAAGTCCTATGGGCACCCCCAGGGGGAAAAACTTTACACTCCTTGATTTCAAATGGATGTGAAATATTTCCTGAAGCGCATTGTTGTGTGAATGCACCTACATGCACCCGGCCTTGTCACCCCTCAGGGATCCATCCCAGCCCTGCAGCCCCTGCACAGGTGCTTAGGGGGAGGCCTGCAGCAGGCATGCTGTGCCCTGCAAATACCGTGTGCTGTCTGGCACATGGGGGAGCCTGGGGTAGGAGCTAGATAGAAGTGGTTCTTGTGCACAGGAAGCTGCATGTCTGCTCCTGTGGCTGGAGAGCTTAACACCCCTTTTCTCTAGACATACAGGGATTGATGGATCATGCATTAAGCCGTGAGTCTTTCAACTCTTCGATGACTCTGTTAGTTTAAGGTGATAGCAAGTTGGGAAGAGAATTGTATGAAGGAAGTATGCTTTTCTGTATGGATTCTAGGTGCTCGTCTTCCATCACGTCCCTGACATCTTTCCCTGGCCCTTACGTTCACATTTAAAAGGCGAGTAAGTAAATTGAGCTGTTTGGTGATAGTACAGCAAGGCTCTGACAGTCTGTCAGCAGTGGATTCCACATGTATCTCTGCCTGATCTGTTTTGATTTCTAATTTGCATATTGAATATTATTTTGTATATCAAATATGCAATATATTGTTTTTATTTTTGTAATGATTTTTAAAGCAAGTACCTGAAAATAGTTTTTTAAAGAGAGATAAATTATAATCTTTCCTACTTTCAGACCTACTTGTTGAATTGGTCTTAAGAGTCCTGATCTGAGTGTATTTAGCTATTAAGCCAGATCCAGTGTTATTAGGGGCTCAGTGCAAACACAGCAAGGAGGTCCTACTAAATATTGCCTCAGGAATGGAGGGAGGGGAATACTGACCCATTTGGACTAAGTTCTAGTGCATAACAAGGCTATAAATCATGCCCGTACATGAGTCACCGAGGAGAGGGATTTGGGAACTGTACTACCACATCCCGGGGCAAATGGTAAGGGGCTGAAAAGAGAATGCTTTGGTTGTGGCATGAATGAAATGTCCAGAAAATTGGTATCAGGATCAGTGGGGTAATTTATCTGGTTTAGCTCAGTAGCATTTCTGCACTCTTCCAGTGCTAGTAGCTTTTATTAGAAATTAAGACATTTTCTGTCCTCAAAAAAATCCAGGATTGAACTTTGGCTTTAGTATATTCTTCGTCTGTGGTATAAAACCTAGACTCAAATCTGTCAGTTTGAGAAAATAATCGCATACCTGATGAAGATACATTTTGTCACTTCAAACATACATGTTTGCTTCACCAGTAGCCAGTGCTGTAGGAAGCAGCATATAATTAGATGTTGCTGAAGAAAAAAAAAAAGTCTATCCACATAGAAGACATACATGTAGATCAAAGCAGCATCGGTGTCTTTTTGTGCTGGCTACTAATCCTGGTTCCGAGTTACAGTTTCACCATTAGGTGGCAGTTGCACCTACTCTTGGATTTTCTCAGTGTGCTAAACTGAGGAATTGCCTCTTTTCCTTCCAAACTTGAGGAAATCTTAACTCCCTCTGGATTCCACACCATGGGCACCTCTGTGAAAATCAGCAGCGTAATGCTGGGTGGTATAGTGTAGCTTCTTGCTGTCAGAACCCAAGAAATACGGAAATCAATATTTCATCTTAAATAAATAATGCAATTTAGTAATTAAAGGAATGACCTGTGATGCTGTGGAAGTTTAGAACTGTGTGAACCCATCAGTTACATGATATTATGGGGACTCTCTTCAATATTTGAATCCTTACCTCTGCCCTTTTATAACTTCTTTTGAGAAATGTGCACACTCCCAAGTTCCTGACAGAGGGAAAATCAGTTCGTAATTCTCCTTTCTTGGTTTGAGTAACTTGTCCAGCTGCAAAGTCCCTTCTCCTTATTTCAATCTTAATAAACATCTGGGCTTCCTCTGTAGCTGGTAAGTGTAGGAGTAGAATCTGCAAACAAATTTAATTTTGAAGTCTTCTGCTAGAGCTGAGGGTAGCTAGACTTTGAAACAAATCCAGCTCTGAGGTGCTATTTCAAAGAGCATATCATAAAGACCTTGTTTTAAAGCTAGGCAAAGAGGTCAAAAGCAAAGGCTGCAATCCCAATGCTTTGAAATAAAAAAAAAAATGTTACTGCACCCTGGGAATGTTTAGACTGATCCTTTAAACTTTTTTGAGTTGAACTCTCAATGAATATTACATGCAGTTCTTTTTGTGAACTTAGGGCTCAGGATTGAGAGACTGCTTTTTCCTCAGCATCGGTTTAAGAGTACTCCCATTGCATCCAAGATGCTAAGGACTGAACAAGACTCAAAGCTGTTCTGTGCCTCAAAGTACAATATGTCCAAGCCACAGCTAAGCCACATGACTGAGAAGCTATGGGAAAGGTTTGCGTTTTGTAGGATTTTCATAGCAGAACAGCACCTGCTGGTGCACAGCAAAGATCTCACTCTGCCTGGTTACTAGTACCGTTGATCAAACCCCACGGCTGTCACATTCCTAGTTGCTCAGAACTTGACTTTCCACGTGAAAAAAATGAGAGCTTTGCTCCACTTCATTTTGGCATGTTTATCTCTTGTGTTCCTCCCTTCATGGAATTTAGTCCAGCTGACACCAGAGGAGTGTTTATGTAGTGCTCAGAGCAAGTGATGAGCTCTGGAAGGGCAAGTGGCTGCAGGTGTAGCCATGTGCCTCCCAGGAGGAAGGGTGTAATGTGACTAGATGCAGCTCTTGTTGCTGTAATTGCATGCAGAATGTTGTTCTTACATGGTAAAATTGCTGTTATGGCAAACTCAGCCCCTTAACTCCTATCCAAGGTAATGATATTGCGTGTTTGGCAGCACTGTGCAAATCCTATTCTGTTGTTTTCCAGAGTTGGTTGGAAATTGGAAGAAGAGATTTGAAAAATATTATGAGGTTTGATTTCTGTTTAACAGAAAGGAATTTTCTGACATACTGGTTTTTATCTTGTGCAAGTTGCTGGCCAATTTTGCTGCTCTGTGGATAGGCTCCAAATAACAGCTGTGGGCTCCCTGCACCGCTCTGTCTGTCCTCACCATGGAGCTTTCTCTGCCTGGTGTCTCTTGCGTTGGGTTTTGTGACTCCTTCGAAGTGTGGGTGGGTGTAAGTGAAGCAGCTCGGGTCTGCCCGTTTGCCTGAGCAATCCCTGACCATTGCTCCCCGCAGCTGAAGGCTGTCTCTCCAGAGCCACAGCCCAGCTTTCCCATTCCTTTCCTGGGGTGCAGAAACAGGAGGGGGCGTAGACCTCAGAAAGCCCAAAAGAAGGGTTTAGATATCACTAGAGCAACAAGCTGTTGAAAAGTGAAAGTAGTAAAATAAAGCTGCTTGCTGCAAGATCACTTTTCGCCTTCGGATGTTGTAATTATTTTTTTCTTCAGTTTTCATCGGTAATGTTTAATGGTTTTTATCACTATAGAAAAATGATGTTTAAGACAGTAGAAAATGTCTGAGTTTGTCTCCCTGCCCCCTTTTCAGCCTTGTATAATGAGGAAGATAAAAATTTTCATTTCTCAAGTAAACACAATTTGCTGGTAGGGCCGGTTCTAGTCAGGCTATCTCAGACCCTGGAAAAACGTCATGATGGATTTGCCACAGCCTTTATACAAGGTTAATCTGATAGCCACGCTCTCATCTGCTTTTGCCATGCTTTGTTAAATTGTGTTGGGCTCTGTTTGTATAATCTCACTTTCTCTGATACCTCTTTAGAGGTTTGGCCAAGTAATCCGAGCGAAAGCATTTCAGGTCTCCAGTCCTCCAGACACGCACGTGACTGTCTGTACATCCCCCAAACTTACCTTGCCTTCCATCTTTCAGTGTTCGTGTTCTGATTCATTCCTTTCTACCTTGTTACAGAGTTTAGTCTTACTAGGTAACTACTTCATATCAACAACAGTTAATTGCTATAGCAGAATTGTGCATCTAATTACCTTTGTGGGTAATTTCCAGAAAATAGATAGTGATTAGCTGTCCTGACCTTCCCTGTGATCCCACTCAGCTAAATGGGAGGTTTTTTGCAATTTACTTTCCTAGTTCTCTATCTCCTGCACATAAGAGTTTAGGAGACATTTTAGGTGAAGACAAACTGTTCTTTCCATCCTACACAGTGGCTGTCGGTGGCTATTTTTTATTATTATTATTTAAAAAAAATATATATATATATATTTTTATTAGGATCAAGGATCTATTCTTATAGATTGAACTTCCCATCTGCCACTGAAATTAGCAAACATGTCACGATCAGTAGCTTTGTTCTTACACCACTTGTCTAAGGTATTTTTGAACTCTGATCTTTAGGAGCAAGTATATGTTGTTTGAATTCACTGCACCTCCCTTGGGATGAGGATATTGACCATATTGTCCCTACTACTGCTCTTCTGAACAGTGAGAGAGTTAGTGCAGATGGGATGGGAGACCTAGTTCTTCCTTTAGTCAGGCATTAGAATGAGTTGTCCAGGGAAGTGTTGGAGTCACTGTCCCTGGGGGTGTTTAAGGAGTGGTTGGACCTGGTGCTTCAGGACAGGGTTTAGTGGGGGACATTGGTGGTAATGGGATGGTTGGACCAGATGATCTTGGAGGTCTTTTCCAACCTTTATGATTCTATTATTCTTGCTAATAGCTTGTGTGATGGTTAGGTTTAGCATGTAGAGAAGTTGTTCAAGAACCTAGAGAACCTCAGAATACCATGGTAAATGAAGCAGTGTCATGCAGGAGGTGCTGACTGATAAGCAAATGCTGAATTTTTGGTTTGAGTCAAATTACAGGTCTGTGGCAACCCTTTTCCCTGATGGGCTGCATTTAATCTGGCATAATTTGATGTAATGGGTCAGAAATATTGTAACAAAATACATCACATCTGGTTAGCTGCTAGCAATCTGGAGAGTAAATGTCCCTTTGGACTGTATTACAGTACACAGAAGTGCGCTAGACAAGATAAACAATGGGTACTTCAGCATCAAAACTCTCTTAAACTAGAAAAACTCTGAGTAAAAGAGAAGAACACAGGATGTGGGCACATTTCCAAAGCTTGTCTGTAAGTGGATGCAAATGTCTTGATATGGAGGGGATTTTTGACTCGTTTGCTATTTCAGAGAGGAGCAGGAGAGATCCAAGCATTTCAGCAAAAGTCCAAGATGGTAATTTGAGAATCTTGTGGGAACAACTGTACTGTATGATTCCCTAGTCTGACTCCATTTCAGTCACCATACCTGGTGATTTCTACATTTGGTGTTGGTTTGAGTCCAAGTAGCATCAGGCCTCAGGAACTATCTCAGTGTACTGACAGTAACAGCTAAAGCAGATTCAGCTTTACTTGACTGTGGTGTCAGGCTGGTGCTTGTGGAGCATGACGCTCTTCATTGTGTTCACACAGCTGCCCTGAACTTAGAAGTGAGTAAAACGGGCAGCACAGTGGTGAAGATGAGAGTTTTAGGGTCACAGCTACTGTTGTAATTTACACATTGAAAGTCCTTTTTGACTACAGGATCTCAAAGAACTTGCAGACACTGACTAAACCTTCACGGCTTCCCAAAGAAGTAGAATTTACCATCTTTCACAATCATTGGAGGCTCCAGGAGCTCAGATGAGAATGATATTAATGGAAAACTCTTCTCCATGAATAGAAATACTAGAGTTTTGGACAGAGGGCTTGGGCTGGCTGTTGTTCTATGTAGTCCCATCCATTGAATGCTAGTCCATACGCTTAGAAGACCCTGCACTACGTCCTTGGGCATTCAAGATTGTACTCAGTTGAATAAATACATGAATTTGCATAACATAGCCAGGGTTTTTTGGATTATGAATGGTTAACATTGACTTGACCAAGAAATAGTGATTTTGTAAGAGAAAATGCACTTGGTCACGTTTGGAGTAAGGGATCACATTCCTCGTACTGTCTAAACAAGGAAATTCTGGGTAGTTCAGGTTATCGGTAGCACAGAAGCACCATACATGCATATGTCAATTCTTTTTATCTTTTTTTTTTTTTAATCTAAAATTCTTATTATTTAAACATATTTGTTTACAGGTACCAGAGTCATACAGTGGAATGCAGTCTGCAGGACAATCATATTTTTAAAAAAACAGTGCCTATTTCTTACTTGGAAGTAAAACTCAATTCCTTTGATCTGCTGGTGAAATTTACATGCTTGAACATGTATCTCTTGTTTTGGCCCTTATGATCTTGGCAATATTAACTGCCATCCTGTGCCAGCTACTAGTTTCTGCTTCTATTTTCCTCTTTATCATGGTTGAGGTAATTGGCCAGTGGTTGTAATTAGCTGGGTGAGCAGCCCTGGCTATTGCATCTCTGCTGATGACTTCATTAGGAATGAGAATGGACAGAGCCTGTGGGACCCCTGGAAATTAGTGTCATTATTTCTGCGCTGTCTGTGCTGCACCGACCGAGCATTACCCTCAGGCACCACCTCTAGACTGGTGGTTTTGCACATGTTTTTTAGGCAAAGCAGCAGCTCTGTGATAGGAGAAGAAAAGGCTCTGAAAGGACCTTCCCCCAGGTCCTAGTAAATGCTGTTTAGTTCATCTTATATTTTAGGTTTGGAAGATGTAGTATGAAATCCCAAATTAAATGTTATCCTGCATTTTTCTGCAGCATGGCATTACTGCCCTGATAGAGCTACCTACCCTATTGTACTGAGCTGCCTCCAGAGAAGACATCTTCCAGTCCTTATGAGTGTTGTGATGTTCCTCTTTCTACATGTATGAAGCTCTTTGCCTTACATCAGTTATAAGTAGCTACCCTGACTCTCTGACTATGTATTTTCATCATGGCCGTCTCTGAACTCTCACTTCTGGTGCCTCCTAAATCAGAGATGTCCTAGGTTGAAAAATTCACTTTTTCAAAAACACTACAATGTATATTTTTTGTGGACAAGTTTAGCTTTTATTGCTTGTAGACCTATCTTTTCCCCCTGCTCCATATCCTATTAAAGCACCCTTTCCAGGACGTCAGATGAGAAAAAGGAAATGGAGTGTTGTTTTGGCCATGCTGTGCACCTTCCTTAAACCAACAGCCAGTAGCAAAATATGGCTTATTGGTTTTCTTTACAGTATTCAAAAAAGAAACAAACAAACAAACAAAAAAAAACCACCAACACACACAACTGAGAGGAGGTTGGCTGTTCTTTTACACAAAGTAATGAATTTAGTTCATAGTATAGATTTCCTTTCCCAAAGATGGTAGGCTGATGATAACTGCCTTTTATTAGCTTTCACAGTTCTGTGGATTTTATAGCAGAGCCCCAACCTCTTGGTAATTTGGGGAAACAAGCAAATTTTAGTGTTGAGATCCACCATTAGAACCATCATAGAAAAAAATCAGTCCTTCAAGTTTAACCGGAGATTCAGCAGCCACTGGGAGGTGTTGGTAGCGTGCAATGCACCATTTTGATGAGAGCATACCAGGTTGTGGGCAAAAAGGACCAAAGGCACGAGGTGGATGTCATTAGTCCATGTCATAGTATGTTTCTGACTGTAATTGTTATGAGATGAATCAGTAGAAGTAAAGTTTTGCTCAAGGACATAGTCAGTTCCTGTAAAGAGAGTGAATCTCTTGTGTCTTCAGTCATGACAACATGCAGTAAGCAGCACTACCATGAATACGATCACACACAGGGCAAAATCTTTTCCATTTTAGATGAATAGCAACTTGCCACTGGTGCAGTGTCCAGTGAGATCAGTGCATTGTGGCTCTTGTCATAGAGTAATCCTAATTGAAAGGGATCTCTGGAACCGTATTGCAACTGCCTGCTTGAAGTGGGGCAAATCTCAAGAGCTGAATAGGTTGTTTGGGTCTCCAGTTTGGTTTTGAAAATTTCCAGACGTGGAGTTTCCACAGTCTGCCTCAGTGTTTGACCACCCTCATCATGTAATTTTTTTAAATTTATTGCAATTCCCCTCACAGTAAATTGTCTGCTGCCTCTTTCTTGCACCCTACACCTCTGAGATGAGCCAAACTCCGTGTCCGCTATAATCCCCTTATCTTGGTGAACATACTACTGAAAACACAAAGATCAGATGCTTCATGTAGCTTGACGCTATCGTTAAAGAGGACATAGAGAATGATGCGACTTCTGTTTAGTTCCAAAAGCTCTAAACCCTGACACGCGTGTAATGTGAACCCTCAGACCATCATTTTAGCAGTAGATTTCCCCATGTTTTCCCCGTTTCACTCCTAGGCTTTGAGGAGCAATTCTTCTGTTCGTAACCTTCTTGCCAGAGATTTCTTCCCAAATAGTTGCACGCAGCTCTGTAAATGTTAGAGTGACATTTGGACTAAGGTTGAAGAGCCCATGTTCCCCTCCTTGGTTCCCCCGTGTCTCTGCCAAGCTTCAGTGTAGCAGTACGACCTCACTCTTCACCTCCCAGGGCTAGCAGTAACATTTACAAGCTACAGTCTCCTCTGTCTGCAAATATTTCCACTATGCTGCTCAGTGGTGTTACAGCTCCTCCCTAGCCCACTTCTTTATGGTTACAGCCTGAAAAGGGAGATATGAAGTTTATCAGATAATCAGATAACATTTACCTTTCATCATGGATTAATTTTTATTTTTTTAACCTCCCTACCTGACCGGCGTCCCAGCCCCTTAATTAGCTTATCCTCTTCTGTGTGGTGGTGGTGACAGGAGGAGGCAAAGCATATAACAAGCCTGATGTGCATGGAAGCTGATACATCCTTTTCTAGAGGGTAGTCACAAGTTATCCTCAGGAGCTGGAAGTTACGTTGGCTCTTTATGGAAGTTACACAAAAGTGGGAATCCAGAGTGCAAAGCTTTGTGAGGGCTATTAATGCGGGGAGATTTATAATCCTGGATCCTAATGCACCTTCTCTGGAGTTTAGAATGTCTCCATTGAATTTCTTTGTTCTCGATGATCAGCAATCTGATGAGATTTTTATTTATAATGGTTGCTTCACAGATTTACTTAATTTCTTGAGATTTTGCCCTCTTTGAGCTGAACATTGCCAGGACCAGTTTACTAGATTTGGGTATTACATAAACTCATTTTACTACTGAACTAGAAAAGTGAGGTGTTCATCTTGGATTCACGTAAAACTTCTTGGGTAGTTCTGAAATAAATTCAGAATTGCTTCTGTTGCAATCATTTCAGTGTCTTAACTTTATGAATCGAGCTAAAATTTTTCTCTGAGTAAGGGCATTACAGTACTTTTTCTGAACCCTGCACCTTCATACAGATTTGTTGCCTGAGGCTGTTAATTGGCCTATGTTACCTTTTCTGCTTAGATTTTTGTATGTTTTACATTTTGTTGATTCATAGGCAATATTTTTTCCAGCAGTAATTCGATATTTCTACTTACGTTTGAAAAAAACAACATAGGAAACAGTTAGGAAATATATAACATACTGGAACAGGGAGGAGATGGTGGTATTGCAAGGGAAATGGTGAACAGGTTATTTATTCTGTTCTAACTTTCTAGATAAATACATAGGTGTGGTTGGCACTTCAGGTGTTCTTCAGGAACTTATTTTATGTGAACCCACCACCATTTCTAGGCTATTTTCAGGCTTAAATGTATGTTGAAAGCCATGAAACGTTTTAAATAATGCTATGCATTAAGTTCTGCAACATTTTTAAAATATACATTTGATGAAAAATACTAATCTGGATGTTATCTGACCTATGAAAACATCTGCTGGCATTTTTTGTCTATAGACAAATGAGTGTGACATGTGACAGTTACATGTGACAATTATTCTTACTGCTCCACCAGCATTCCTGCATCCCTGAAAATGTGATGAATGCCTTGAAGCTTGCTCTATTATTTCTCTCGTTTGCTGCTCGTTTAGAAATGTTTTGTACACGTTGTACTGATAAGGGCGTCTTATGTAATTACTCTACTTTCAGTGCTCATTTAGTCTTAACTGATGTACACTACTCAAATTTGGAGCATTTGAATTTAAGAAGGTAGCATACAAATCAGAGATAAGCCAGAGGTGAGAAACAGAACAGGCAACTTTCAGAAAATAAAAACTAAAGGTTGTTGAACATGTGGGATTTAGTTACTCTAGAACAGAGTAAAGGAGTTGGGGTACTGGTGTGCTGAGCTTCCGTCCTTTTGTAGAGCGGATGTATATCCACTGGGAGTAGGGAAAGAACCCGTCACCTTAATGTGATGCAAAGAAAAACTAGGATTAATGCTGCAAAAATACTTGGATATGCAAGGTAGTTACGCACCAGCAAAAACAGCCCAGGTTCCTTAAAATTCTGTTGTCTCTCTAAGATTTCCGCTGTTGTATCTTCATAAATTGTCAGTGCACAGCAGCTAATGCTATTGATAT
Organism: Aythya ferina; assembly: GCF_964211825.1. Taxonomy (NCBI): domain Eukaryota; kingdom Metazoa; phylum Chordata; class Aves; order Anseriformes; family Anatidae; genus Aythya; species Aythya ferina. The sequence goes on along the minus strand of NC_140301.1, from coordinate 37,943,731 downwards.
CTTGGCGGGCTGAAGTCTTTAAAGCAGAACAGCTTTGTTCATGCTAATGCAATAAACCTATACTTGCTGATTAGTGGTACTATTGGCAGTGCATTTTTTTAGACAAATAGAATGTCATCTTATTTCTAATGGTTCTCTTTATGTGGGTATTTAAAGATGTTTTGTTTTGTTTTGTTACTGTCTTTGCAAATGCTGGTGAATTACATTTACAGCCCTTCCTGTGGGTCAGCGCACCCGATGCTGGCCTTGACTCGCCAGCTGATTTCCCAGCTTGACCTGGGACCTTCCTCATCACTGTGATGCTGCCTTGGTTGGTCCTGGCCACCACCTAGGCCTGTCCTGCCTCACGTGGGTGCACCATGCCCCTGCCGCTCCTGGCCACCAGGGAGAAACTCTGCACTTGCTGCTTTCTGATGTGCAAAGTCATAACTGCCTGTGAGTACTTAAAAATCCAGTTATATTTATTTTCCACAAAAAATAGGAGCATTGACTCCTGGGCCATAGACAGATTTTGGCCTGAACAATTAGATCCTGACTCCCCAAATTTCCTTTGTTTACAGGCAAGCAAAATGCTGTATTTTCTTTCATCAACAATTGTGCACCAAGGTGGCATACATATAACATGCTCCCACACTCAGTTTTTGAGGGAACCAGCCTCACAGGGATCAAGCCTGGCTTTTTGTGCATGTTGGCAGTTGTTTTGGATGATGGTAGCTTATTATGCTTTTGTCTGAATGGGAACATCTGTTTATATTTTTAAAGTTGTATCTTAAATTTTTAAAGATACAACTTAAAATGTTTTTTTGCAACACTAACTCAAAATTGGTCCTGTTCATTATGTGGTGTTTGGGGAGCTGGGTCAGGCCCCCGGGGTACCTCTGTGCCTTCCTCTATGTCCTGTGGGTGTGTGGGGACACTTCTGGAGGTCCTTGCTTTCCATCTGGTGACACAGATGAGACCCACGGGGATTTAAAATAAATGTTTTTGGGCAAGTAAGAGCGCATCTTGGCTAGCTTTTTCTTCAGCTTTGTAATCTCTAGTTGGAGATGAGTGGTTATGAGTGGCTATAGCTGTATCCTGCTTTGTAACCCACTGACTTCCAAAAGTCACAGCTTCCTCTCAGGCAGGCTGCAGGGAGCTTCCTGAGGAACGTGAGAGCCTTTTTAAAATTTGCATGGGTTTTGTTTGTTTTAAAGTGTACTTTTGGTTTTCAAACAATCAAGGATGTTTTATTTGCGGTCATGTGTCTGCTAGTGGATATACTACAAGAAAAGCTGGCATGTTTGCATGGGAATGGAAAGAGGTATGCTGTATGCCTACAGGAGAATTTTGCAATCAGGTGAAAAGTTTGCTCTGTATTTCCTGTAGGTTTGAACTAGTATGCCTGTTCTTTTCCACACTAGCTCTTCGCTAGGTGTCTTGTGCCTCTTGAATTGGTACTGCTCTTCTCTGAAAGCTCTGTTCAGTGGGGACCACTGGTGGTGGCCAACTCTCCCAAATGTAACCGTATGGGGAATACGTGGTATGCCCTGATCCATTGTCATTGATGAAATCATGAACTTTTCATGAAGAGATTTTTTTCCTTCTTCTTTCACTGTCCTCTTTCTGGAACCTTCAGGCTATATTGTAGTCTGGGAGATGGAAAAGAGAGACAGAGACTACAGGAAAGCTAAAAGAGAGAAGAAAGGAAAAGGGCTAAGAATGGAGACTAATACAGAGAAAAGGTTAGAAAGCGAGAGAGAGCATAAGAGGGCTTGAATATTTTTCTGTCTCTGTATTCTAAGAATGCGCCTGTTGCCATCTCCCCAGGAGGTTTATGCAGAGCTTTGTGGGGAAGCAGCAGTGAATTGCTCCTTTGGATGCTAAGTGTAAAATTAAAGCTGGCAGGGTCTCAGAGCACAAGATTGGGAAGCTAATCGCTCCTAATAACATATTGATTTTCACAGATCTCTGGCATTATGTCAGGTCCATTTTGAACCAGCACCTGGTTTCTTCCTCCTCCCATCTCCAAGCTAATGGCAATGAAGCTTCTGGCTTTGGGTTCATGAGTAAATACAGCTCTGAATCTTTTTGTCTGTATAAATCTGTACATCTCAGCAACATGGGTGAAATGTCATGTGCTACGCATTGCTCCTATGCACGTGTCTGTGAAACATCCAAATATAATAGCTACCCTAAAAGTAGAAGGGTTGGAAGGAGCATGTGTGTATTTTAACTTGAATAATCGTGCTGCTGCCTGTATTTATGGTGCTGTACGGAAGTATTACAGTCCTGTTGCTGCACTTGGCTGAGGACAATCAAATGGATGCCTATTTTCAGGCAGAAGTTGCCAGCACAGGAGACTGAGGTCACCTAGTTGTTGCCAGGTTACATTCAACCCTGAACAGATTTTCTGTATGTGTTGCTCAGCAGTAACATGCAATCCTTGAGTTTTAGGGACTGACTGTCAGGACAAGGAGATAGGATTTATTTCTGTGACTGCTACTAAGCAATACCCCCCTCTGAAGGGCTATTTTTGTAGTTAGAGGGAAAGCTCTGCTTACAAGAAGATGTGCTGAAAATGCTCCCAGATACTTCAGGTGGTGAAGATTTGTAAGGTGAGAGTGAAATTTCTTATTTTTAAAAGATGCAAAGGTGGTCTGAACTGGGACAGGCTCAGGTCAGCATAGGGCACATACAAGGACAGAAACTTATCTTCTCCTGTAGTTGAGCAGAGACTGTTTCAAGTACTTCAGGCTATTTCATTTTATCTGCTGAGCTGTTGCAAGGATTCATTGCTCTGTTTGTAGTAGACTGACCAGAGAAGGGGCAGTAAGAAACACTGTGAAGTAATGCCTGAATGAGGCTGTTATTGGATATCAGCTGAAACACTGTCTTGATTTTCATATTAATTTTGATCATCCCTTCCAACTGGATGTTTGTTTCCATTTTCTTCTGTCTGGTTTGTCTCTTTTGATTAATTCTAAATTGGAATGGCTGTTGTATGGTGACTGGAATAACACAGAACTGGGTCCCCTTTGCATCCCCTAAACAGCAGATTGTGGGCAGTGCTTAGGAAAGGCTTTCCTGTGCACAAACTCACTGTAGTTTGCTTCAGTATTTACTTGGAAGAACAAGCAAGATGTTCAGGAGGTGGGAAACAGACATCTTGCTCAGTATGAGATCTTTTGCCTCTAACATTATCTTTCCCTTCCGGGGTTCCTTACTGTGTTACTCATTCCAAATGCAAGCCATATTTATAGCATTTGAATCTGGGGGAAATTTAGGAATCAGGATTATTTTCCTGACTTTTTGGAATCAGATTTTGATTCTGAAATCCTATTCAAAAATATATTTCTAGATTTTTCTGCTATCTTGAGCAATTCTGTGTGTTTTGCACATTCTTCTTACATAAGTATAATGTTGACAGTTGGCATTTCTTGTCTAGGGGTAGCAATTTTCTGTCCATGGGATCAGTGGAGCTGAAGGACACAGATTAATTATTTTAGAAGGGAAGAGACTCCTTATTAACACTCTTGGTGTGTTGTCTTCTAATGTCTGCAGAAAAACTCCAATTTCCAAAGTACCTAATGCATGGCTCTGTGGGAAAGGAAGCAGCAGAGCTGGGCCGCTTGTGACAGCTACTCCCACTCACAGTCCTAATATTCTCCAGCCCCCTTCTCACAGTTATTCAGGTGCTAGTGCAAGCAAGTGTTTCATGCAAGGCACATCTGAGCTGAAGGCGTCAAAAGAGCCATTTCATGCTTGACTGCATTTTCTAATACAATCCGCAGTGAGAGAGGAGGGTAAGGATGGTTCATGTGTACATACGCCCTGCCTTTGAGTGTATGTATAATATACAGTACATTTGGTTCCAGCTTGCAGCTGTGGGTGGCAAGGAAGAGTTGCAGACGTGAGGGGGAAGAGAATTGCACTTGGAAAAGAAGAAGCCATTCCCCCACCTTGAAAAAAGATCTCACTTTCCTTCTCTGTTTCTTGCCCAAGCGAAGATGCGAGTCCCCGGGGCAGCGCTGACAGCTGGTCCCCAGAAGGAGTATGTATGGCTGAGTGGGTGCTGCGTGTGGAGCGCGTTGTGTGCAGACCATGACCATGTGGGAGGAGTGCAGATAGGAAAACTGATGAGTCGAGATGCTGCTCATGGCCGTCTTGTTTTAATGGTGCTCACAGAAAAGCTTTTTTTTTGTATGTCCCATGCCTGGAGAGGTGCTGCATACCATCTAGTAGCAGTGGGTTGCTGCACCAGCACCACTGCAGTGATATCTGTCACAGGTTTCATCACCAGATACACATCTTCTTTATTGCTGTATCAGTTTGATACATATTCCTTATTTACCACTTCTTTTGCATATTTATTACCACGCTAACATTTAGGCCTTGAGAGGACAATAATAGTTGGCTCTGCTAAGCTTGCTGTTTCCCTCTAGAAGTTTCACTCATGTCAGCAAAAAGGGCTCTGCTGGAAAATACAGAAAATGGGCTGAAATATTTAAGAAGAACGCCTAGGTTCCAAATACTTGTTGTTGCAAATAATGGGATGTTAGCCTTCGGTGGTGGTGGGGGGTGCTGTTGAGAATCCCAAGTAAGAGTGCTTTAGGGAGCAATCCTTCCACGTGCCTAGGGAGCTTTTTTCTGCCTCTGGGCTTTTTATCTTTTTAAACATATTTTGGTGGTAGAAGTCCTACATGGAGCAGTCTATGTCACTGTCTTCTGTAGGAGTTGGCTCTGTGGAGATGGGGTGCTCTGTTTAATACATGTATTTAAAACATTTATGTAGATTTGTAAATTTTGCTGATAAAAGTGCTTTAGAGCGTATTCATGGGCTGAAACAGCAATTGCCATGCCATACTGGTTGCTGCAGCTCTATCGCAAGACTTTAATTCTGCCCCCCTTAGAGAAGAACATCAGTTCCTGCATGCAGCCCCCTAACAAATAGAGAATGTTAAGTACCAGAACTCCTTTCCTCAGCTGAACTCTCCATTTTCATTGACAGCCTCAGAGGAGATAGCAAGGAAATAAATTGTATTTTTCTATTTTTTTCTCCATACTCTTGGCTTTTGTTGTGCCTCCATCTCCTGCCATTTCCTGTGTTTGAATGGCACTTGAACTTGACATGGATTTTGATTTGTTCTTTTGCATTACAGTGCCACCAGTTGTGTCAGCAGAGCTCCAGGAACTGTTAGTAAGGAGGGGGAAGAAGAAGAAAAAACAAACAAACAAACAAAAAAACACAAAACAACACAAATCTAATGTGGGGAAAAAACTGTTAAGAAACCTGCTTCATACTCACAGATTTTGTCAGCTGAAGTATCCCTTTCATTACAACACAGCTCTGAAAAAGATGAAATGATTACAAGTAGAGTGGATCTATTAACTCAGTTTTAAATAATATTTCCTGTGTCCTTTTCCAAGGATTTGTACAGCCAACTTTTCATTATTCCTGAATAATGTGTACCCCTGGAAGCTCTTATTAGTGTAACTAACTTCAGCTTTGGAGACATCCTTTCCTATGTTAGTCCGTTCATTTTCATTCTGCTACTTCTGATTGTGTTTTTCTGGATCTCTAAAATAAATTGTATGTTTTGTAGAATTTTGTAGGTCATAAATTAATGACAATTTGCATTTAATGCCTTAGCCCAATTAATTTGATATATGAAATTCAACCACCAGAAACAAAGAAACAAGAATAGGACTTAGTTATGTCTTGCTTCCTTTGTATGCTTGTTGTCCAATCAGCCTTTTTTAGGCCAGGAACACCTTTATAGATGCTATTATTATACACGGTTTGGTTTTAAGAGGGGTTGTTCAGGGACAGTGGTGTCACAGACTATGATTGTTTGCAGTTTTTCTTTCCCTTTAAAGGAAATTCCTCACTGAATAAGCAACAGCTCTCAAGCGTATCAGAAATAGAAACTCTGGGCATTTCAAAACAAGACTAGATACTCTAGGAGAAGAGCTGTAGGCGTTATTTGAACTAGTCGTTCCAGCTAGTGGTGGAGAAGGCTGGACTAATGGAGATCACATTTTCTGGAAGATGTGAGAAATGGAGATCGCGTGGAAGTGTAACTTATTTTAATTTTTTGAATTTGTTTACTGATTCCTTGCAGAGGCCTCTATCTTGAGCTACGATGGCAGCATGTACATGAAGATCATCATGCCTATGGTCATGCATACAGAAGCAGAAGATGTGTCCTTCCGTTTCATGTCACAGCGTGCCTATGGGCTGTTGATGGCAACCACCTCACGAGATTCTGCTGATACTCTGCGCCTGGAGCTGGATGGAGGCCGTGTCAAACTTATGGTCAATTTAGGTATCGTATGAAAACCTCCCACTGCCCCTTCACTCTTAGTTTGGGCTTGTGATTAGTGTCCTTTAAAAAAAAAATTGTTTAATTTATGTTGGTTTGATTGGATTGGATTGATTTCTAAAATAGCTGCTGAGACCTTCATAATGATATTCTCTTGTGGAGATAAATTCTTTCCTGCATTGCTGCATGGAGATTTGCTGTCAGTTCTTCGTTATGGACAGTGTTGGTTTTTAAGTCTTTAAGTTCTTAAGTTTCCTTTCTTGGTCTGGGACTGGTGAGCTCTGTGTGAGACATGCTGCTTGGTCCATCTTTTGATCGGTTACATCCCTCATTCTTCCAGCATCACTCAAAACAGTCAAAGCCAAATATGGCAATTAAGCAAATGGATATGGTGGCAAGCAGAAGCCCTGTGAATCCCAAGCCTTTTAAGAATTGGACAGTGTTTAATGCAACTTGATCTTAGATATTCTATTTTGCTAATTATTTTTATTTCATATTTAGTATATCTTTCAGCCTTTAGGGCTTTTTATGTCTAGTAAAAACAACCAACCAACCAAAAAACAAAACAAAAACAAACAGATCTTTTGATCATGGTGGTGTTAAAACAAAGGCAACAGTAATAAAAGTTCATTCCCCCATCCCAGAAGGTTGTGTTCTGTCTCCTTAGAGTTACACTTTCCTAGAAAATAATAAAAGACCATTAGAAAAAAGTCCAACAATAATGACAGTGAAAAAGTTGGGAGGAAATTCAGTCTTCTGTATCCATTTTCTTGCCAGTCTCTAAATGTTGTGTGGAATGACAAATAGTCTTCTTTTTAGAGAACATAAATGCAGGAGGCAAAGCTTTCTTTCACTTACACTGATGCACCTTATTGCTTCATGTGAATCCAGCAATATAACTAAGAGATTTTTAGTCAAACCAGAACTATTTTGATTATTGGAAACGTTAAACCTCTTCTAATGTCTAGGGTACTTCATATGAAGATCTGTGCATGGTCTGCAGAAGCTTGTGTCAGCTTTCAAATTTCCAAACCCCACAGGAGCAAGCTTTCACTTTTTTTTTTTTTTTTTTTTTTTTTCTCCTCTGAACTAACATCATTTTCAAAGCCCTGCTATGATGATATCAGGAGCAAACCATGTAGTGGCTTTGTTTGTAGAGAGCAACAGTGCTATTCACCCATACCTATAGTAATGGCTCTTGGTTTTCATCTCCTGTTCTAGGTGGATATGATAGGTTTATCAAAGTCTTCATGTACCATAGATGAGCTTGAGTGATGATTTTAAGGTTCCTCATTCTCACCTGAGAGATATGTTGACCAGCAAGCAACCAGCTTATTTAAAAACTGTTTTCTAGCTATTTTTATTTTATTTTTTTGCTTTAAATTTGAATTCAGACCATGACCTCTGCTTTTGGGAAAAGAGAATGAGGAGAATAAAATGCATTTAAGCTAATTCTTACGTCAAAAATAGTCTCCAGCTACAGGGTATAAAAACATGTTCCATATTCTTGAAAAAAAAAAAAAAAAAGGCAATATGACATGGTTCCTGTCTGGAATATATATGTTTTCCTTAGTGCTTTACACATTTCTAGTTGAACTATTGAGTGTCCACCTAGCACAGGGGCAGTTGCTGAACTATCATCAGGTAGAGTGCAAAGAGAATAGATGGACTTCAGCTTTGACAACAACTTCTCAAAAAAAAAAAGCACTCTGATACTGATCTCTGCCTATATCTGCTCTTGACTGTAAGAATGCTGAACAGCAATTCTTTTGGGCCATTCTACAAAGAAATCCTGCAAATCTAAGAAATTTTCCTTCAGTTGGGGCTTTCCCGCTTTCAAAACAACAAGGTTACCTTGCTGTTGAAAGAGAGTTTGAGGAGGAATGACACCATTCAATTTCTGTTTACTGGAGGTCACATCTAACTCTTTAAGGAGACTGATCATAGCTAAAATGTCACAAATGAGAGCAGTCTTCATCACTAGACCCTGACAAAATGCCCTTATTGGTGAGAAGCAGTCATGAGCACCACCTGAAGACCCGAGCATGACTTGATCTGTGTCACCATCTCCCTGAGCATCTAGCCCATGACAAATGTGTTTAAACAAAGACTGTTCTGAGTGGTGAGTTATATAATTGTGCTTTTCTTAAAAGTCATTTAAAACTATTACAAAGAGCTGTCTTTCTTCTCCTTTGATCTGTTACATTTGATTACTAATTATTATTTATGTGGTTATTAAGGTCTTTCCTGTGTTGTATTTTTTTAATTTCTTTATTATTATTATTTTAATTTTTTTCTTTTTAACTCTTCTGTGTATTTCAGTTGTAAAGCTTTCCCATACCCCATCAGCCATAGTAAATCAAAAGATGGTATTCAACCCTTCAAAGGCCTGAAGCCTGCGGCCCGCACAGCAAACAGCCCTGAGAACAGAGCGTGCAGAGCAGCCTGCAGGGGCTGGCTTATCCCACCGCCTCCTCAGCACGCACCGACCCAGCCAAACAGGGCATATACATAGTACAGAAGGTTTCAGTGGGCTTGGGTGGGTGGGGGCTCACTGTAGGAGGTGGGAGGGATAAGACAAACAGTGAGGAGTAACTCTCTAAGAGAAGGTTCTTCAGGCCTTTCCTGTACGAGTGCCAGAGGCACTGCGGTCTGCATGTTGACAGCAGTTCTCACAGTAGTGTATGTGTTTGTTGTGTGAAGATATGAAGTCCAAATGCGACGCAGATCCCACTTCTGTTGAGAAGGACTCTGAAGAAATGGATCTAGTGTGGAAGGAGGAGAGAGAGAGAGATGAAGCCAGTCATGGCTTGTAACATGCTTGGGAATTACTTCAGATGCTGAGATTTGCATAAAGGGAAAGCAATGGCTGGTCCGATAGGGAGATACACATTCATTTTTTTTTTTTTCCTGCCATGGGTGAGAAAAGGGAAAGATTGCCCTTTTCCTCCCATGGGAAAGATTAGGTTTCACTGACTTTTGTTAAAGAATATTTCAGTTTTGTTTCATCCTGGCCAGGCTCAGCTTCAGGGCACTTATGACTAGAATAAATTCTGCCTACATCCTGTTCATCTGAGTCAGTTCTCCTGTAAGGAAGTGTAACCATCCCACTCTTCTACCTTTTCTTAAGATTTCTCCTCAGGGTTATCAAAGACAGTTTGTCTTTTAAAAATCTATTTTTTTAAATAAATAATTCCTTTAAACAAATGAAGCAGGCATATTTTCTGTTTTTCTTTCTTAAAAGCATGTGAACTTTTACACCAGCTTTTCTTTCATGCAGGTCATGCACTCATGTGCAGGTGTATTTATGTTCACACTTTTTCATTAATAACTTTTGAATAATAAATACATACAGTGACCCTTACTTTATATTTTTTAAAAAGATATGAAAAAATATTTGTCAGATGTCCTCTGATAGTAACAGGTGGGTTCACAGTCTGAGAAGTTGGAGCTGGCAAGGAGCTACACTGTAAGATTGGGTAAGAGCATTTATAGGGCCTCATCTGTTTTCCTCCCAGGAAATAACCTGGAGCGAGCAGGAGCAGTCAGGCCCTGATTATCTTTCATGTGCAAGTCTTGCTTTGGAGTGCTCTTCTCCAACCATATGTGGATGCTTGTCAAAAGGAACAAACACTTTGTCCCCACCCAGCGAAGGTGGCTCTCTCAACTAATTCAAGGAGGGAGACAGGCTGGGGCCTTAGCAATGCCAGGTAGCTCAATCATCATCATTCTGTGGTACAAAGATACAAATGGTAAGAAACCCAGGCCTAATGCCCAGAGAATTCTGTCTGCTACTAAAGATATCTCCATTCAAACAGTGAGTTCTTAGTGCTACTCAGATGCAGTAGAGCTGTTTAAGCTTTCTGAAGGAGAGGGTCTTTGGCCCTCTTTTGATGTGCTCTGGAAAAACTTGCTTCCAAGTGCTAAGTAAGCAGCATCTGATTTACACTAGGAATAATAATGAGAGAAAGTAACCATAGGAAGGTCTTTCCAGCTCATCCTGCTCTCAGTGTAGTTACAGACCACGAAGTCACTTCACTGCTGTCCTCCAAATACCTCATTCAGCAGCAGAACAGCTGTTGAGGCACACCCATCTTGGAAATTCAAAGCAAGGGGAAACCTCTTGTGAGTCAGGAATGCAGCCATATCTAAACAAAGCAAATCACATCAGTAGAAGCTGATAACAGTGCTGAGAGCCCTACATGAGGATTACTCTAAGTCTCACTGTACTGATGGGGGACTCCCAAGCAGTTTCTTAATTACTCCTGTATTCTCCAGCTGCTGCTGTTTTGAGCACAGAGACCTGGCTAAACTTGCACCCCACAACTTACTGCCAGGGAAAGCATCCTCAGCTTTTTACTTGTATCCTAGTTTAGAGGAAAATACTTTTCTTCCCTTCTAAAAGCTGATGTAACAGGGAGAAAACAGTTTCATGTATTAATGATTGCAACTTGTTTTGGGCAAGGCTCAGGACTACAGAAATAAAAAGCACTGTGCTCATTCTTTGAATGTAGCACCTCTGGCTTTGGATGCCTCTCTTTCCAGTGACTGACTTGAGGTTCCTTTTAATTCATTTTCCCAGAGCTTCTGGGCACCTGCAGCTTCCATAGCTTGTCTGACACAGGTGCTGTGAGATTGTAATGTCTTCCTCTATAATATACTTCCAAATCTTGGAGGCCTGTTAACCAGATGGCTCCCTAGACATTCTAGTTTCTCCTCTTCTGGCAGTTGCCATAGTGTTGGAAGACAGCGCCGTGCCTATCTTTAATTTGTAAAAGAGAAAAGGAGTCATAGGATCTTAGAGTACATCTACTGTGTGTAACAAAGTGCTCTGTAGAGACAGCGTGGTGGGCTGAGCACCTTTGTGTCGGAGTGCAGTAGCGTTAACCCAGCTGCAGGACAGTGTGGTGGTGCTGGCGTAGCACCACGGGCAGATGCAAAAGCTTAAGGGCCAAGTGGGGTCCTTACTGACCAAACTGGACCTAGTCTGGTTCAGGAGCTGGTTCTTCTGGAGGAAGTTTTGGCTGTTTCTGCCTGGCACCCCACAGTGTGGCATTGAACAGTCTTCATGCTTGCAGTCAGTATAAGGGCTATGTTGGTTTTCAGTTTAAAACATTGATCCGTTCACCTGGAGCAGTCATTGACTGGGAGGAAGTCCTGGGACATATAGTTCTTTCAGGACTGCTGAAAAACAAAACAAAACAAACAAACAAAAAAAACTTCTCTGCAGAGATAAAATACACAGCTATGGCTTTAGTTTCTAATTTTGATGAATGTTGCTGGGGACCAGCCATGTTTCCCTTTACAGCACACTTACTGCTTAGCCCATAAAACATTCCCATGTTGTTCTAGCTGTATCAGCTCCCTTGATCTCACCTGCTTGCAGTGAGACTCTGGAGTCTCTCTCGCTCTCTTTCAGGCTGTAGAGGCAACGGTAGCTGGCTCCACAGGTAGCTGGTACTCAAGAGCTCCCCTTACCCCACCCAACTCCTGTAAGGGATATAGCCACCACTGTATGGTGATCGTACCAATTGCTCCAGGGCTGTTTGCTCCCACTTTTCTGTTGCGGTTGACGACACATGACAAACCTAATCGCACAAAACCAAACCCAGATTTTCTCAAGAGAAGTTCTGCTTGAAAACAGGCTCTCTCTGGCCATGCTGCTCCCAATTGGTATACCCCTACCCATTATGACTTTTTATCTGTAGACTCTTCCCCTTTCTTCCCCTTTTATTTTTAAGAGTAACATTTAGTTGCAGCTGCTGAAATAATTTTCCTACATCTGCCTGAATAAATACAAAATTAGTCCAATTAAGCAGCAAACTTCTTTCTGTTTCTCTGCCATTTTGTGTAATCTTTGCTGTTGGGCCATATTTCTGTAATAAATATGACCATCTCTGCTGGTCAAAGCCTTAGTTACCTGGCAGAGTGTCCAGACAAGTGTGTCCGGTAGCATGGTGCTATTATTCCTGGCCTTGGTTTCCTAAGAGAGGGTCAGCATAACCCAAAATATGTAATAGCACTGACATGATAGCATTAACCCACACCGGACACCACAGCAACAGATATTCACAGAGCTGTAAGAAGGCATTTATAAGTGTAAAATCTTCTTATGGGTCATATCCTGAGATAAGCTGGGTACGAGTGCGTTAAAGTAGAGAAGCAGTGCTCAGAAGCCCTCTAGCTCGCACTGCTCTACCTCAACCTCATTTTTTTGGGCAGTTCCTCAGTTCCTATTTATTAGACTCCACAGCCATCTCTCTATTTTAATTTCCATCTGCCCCTTCTCCTCCCTCCCTTGTCCGTCAACTCTGAATGAAGCAGGGCCAGCAAAGGTTCCCAGACCTGCCACTTCGCTGCCCATTTCATCTTCTCCCCGAACGTTAGGAGCACCCCGTTCAGTCTTAGTGTTCGGACAGCAAGGCGAAACTGGGCTTGGAGGAACTGGCGGGGCTGGGGACCTTTGAAAGAAATTCCTGTAGTCCCTGCAAAGCAAACAAAAAAAAACAAAAAAGTATTCCCAACCTCCAGAACTAGCTGAAATCTGGGCTGGGCGTTCGTGCGGTTAGCTGTTTGCAAGTGGCCATTTTATGACAGGACACAACCGGGCAGTATACTAACCCCTTCCTCGCCTGAATGGACAGTGTCAAATGTGCCCGTGCACATACTAAAAATTGTTTTGGGCTGGCACGAGGGGAAATGAGTTGAGGGTCTGTCTTTGGGAGAGCTGGAAAGGGTTAAATATTGCACCAACAAACCTCATAGGCTGATTTTACAGGTATTCTGTGTTGGACAGATGGTGTATTTATGCAGTAACAATACGAATTAATTGAAAAGAAACCAAGTGTAGAGGTTGACTTGAAATTTCAAGCTTCTCAGAGAAATTGCTAAAGGTTTTTAAAAAGAGAAATTACAGTGGCGTATGACTTGCATTTCAAGGGAGATCTTTTTGTGCCTTGATTTGACAATTTTTTCTTGTAATTCACATCAGTTCGTGTTCTGGAGTAGAAGATACTCTTAGATGCATAGGCTTCTATAAAAAGGAAATAGCTTTCTGTATCAACACGTGGATATATATGTACATTGGTATATCTCTCTATACATATGTGTATATATATCTGTGTGTGTATATATATATTTATGTAACAGATATTTACGTAGAATATACTGTACATATACACCCACTCCTGAACTTGTACAGTCTGTATATAAATATAAAATGGCCACATCTCTTTGCGTGTGTCTGTCCCCGGAAGGGTGGACTGATTGTTTTTGGATGTCTGCAGCTGTTACCTTGAAGGATGCAATTTCATCTTTCATTTATTTTTCCCCATCTAGACTGTATCAGGATAAACTGTAACGCCAGTAAGTTTTCCCTCAAGTTTCATTTTGTTCTCTTTCTATATATATTAAAATAACTTTATTTTCTTTGCTGTTTTATAAGCTGTTTTTTCTTTGATTTTATTTTTCTTGTTTCTTTTTTTAAAAAATCCTCTGAAATTGAAGGGCTGGGTGGGATATGAAGCTGGGGGGAGGAGGAAAGACCTTAAGGTGATTGTATGTGAAAATTTTGTGTTAGGTTTCTCCAAGGAGGAGATAAACTGTTATTTCATAGCTTTGCAGAAGAACACCTGAGGAACCTGATGAGCTGATATTGTATTTCACTGGTAACCTGTTGTCTTTATGAAAACTTTTAAAGAGCCACATAAGAATAACAACAGGTACTGTATGCACTTCTCCACTACAAAAAAAAAAAAAAAAAAAAAAAAAAAAAAAAGCATGCATATTTAAACACACAAAAAAACAAATCTTAATTTTTCACTTTGTTTCAGAATGGTGACAACTTAATCTGATATTTATTCAAAGTCATTTTGGGGGGGAGGGAGTATAGAAGAAATACAATTAGATCTTAGTTTTTGAGTATATTATCAGAGTTATATGAGAGCCTTTTATTTAGCATTTAACTTTCTTAGATTTACACAATAAAGTCCACATGAATCCTTGGTTCATTAAAGATCCCTTTCAGTCTGTTATAAGGTAGGGAAGGTTGCTGTAGAAAGATGCTGGCTGATGGAAAACTGTATACCCTTGCATGAAAAATAATATTAAAAGACCATATCCAATTTTAGTCTGTGATTGAGGAAACGATCTTTTCTGTTTACTTCAAAGAGCTGTTTGAAGTTGCTGTAGGCTTAAAACTGAAACACTGTTCCCAAAGAACGGAGCTGTTTAGATCTCAAGTATGGTGGTGTGTCTTACTTGAAACCAGATTCCTTGCTGCACTGACAGATCCTGGGTGTTAGATGATTTATGGAAGACTGAACATGAATTTGGAAGTGCTATAATGAATTAAGAGGCGAGGTTGGTCCATGAATGGTGTTGGCTTGGGGAAGAGTGGCTAGAAAGCTGCCCAGAAGAAAAGGACCTGGAGGTGCTGGTCGACAGCTGGCTGAACAGGAGTGTTCCTGACAGCTGGCTGAACAGCCGTGTGCCCAGGTGGTGAAGAAGGCCTGCATCTGAAACAGCATGGCCAGCACGGCTAGGGAAAGGATTTTTGCTTTGTATGCAACACTGATGAGACTACCTCTCAAACACCGTGTTCAGTTTTGGTTCCCTCAGTATAAGAAAGATATTGAGTTGCTCGAGCACGTGCAGAGAAGAGCAAAAAAATTAGTGAAGGGACTAGAAAACAGGATTTATGAGGAGTGAGTGAGGGAAGTGGGGCTGTTTAGTCAGGAGAAGAGGAGGTTGAGGGGACATTGCATCCCTTTCTACACCTACCTGAAAGAAGGTAGTAGTGAGGTGGGTGTCAAGTCTTTTTTTCTCAGGTAACAAGTGATAGGATGCAAGGAAACAGTCTCAGTTTGTGCCAGGGGAGGTTTTGCTTGGATATTAGGAAGAATTTCTTCTTGGGCAGGGCAGTGAAGCATGAAAAAAGCTGGCCAGGGAAGTGGTGGGGTCCTCATCCCTGGAAGTATTTAGGAGATGTGTGGATGTGGCGCTAAGGGATGAGATTTAATGATGACATTTGGTAGGTCAGGTTGATGGTTGGACTTGGTCTTGAAGGTCTTCTCCAACCTCGATGATTCTATGAGTCTACATGTTTTCTAGAGGCTGTGGTCTTTTTATTTACCAAAGAGCCCCATCCAAGCTAGCAGGAAAATTGAAAGAAGTGTGTTGCAACCCTAAAAACAGAGCTTTCAAGTGAAAGTGGAGCAACACATTACAGAAACAGTTGTTAGTAGCACTGAGAGAGCAAGAGAACATTGTTGCAAAGCAGTTTCTTAACATATGTGCTGTGGTTTTGGACTAAGATTATGTCTGTATTGTTAGGCAGCAGACAGTTGTGTCTGTGTCATGTGTTCCCCCCCTAGTAACAGATCAGCTTTCTTCCTGGTCACTGCCAGATTCAGATCCTGCTTTTCAGGAAAGTGGAAGCAATTAGTTTCTTGGTCTTGGGAGGTGGTCCCTAGGAGTCTGCATTCAGAGAAAGAAGCCAAAGCATGGACTGATGTGTAATTATTCCAGTTGTGAGCCCTGAAGTGCTGCAGGAGCTTAATTGTGAGTTCACAGCTTTGAGAACTGCTTCCTCCTCCTGCCCCATTGCAGGGCTGTGTGGGATTAGGCCTGTGTGACTCAAACGTGGCAGCTCTTGTTGAATTCCTTTTGCTCATCTCAGTTTGAACACTGTATTTCAAGGTAGAGCTGGCAATCAGGAAAACTGTCTTGAATCTCTGATGAGATTGTCAGTTTTCACCCAGCAGTAGCAGAGGGCATTTGCATAAAAATAGGATCTTCTGTTTCCAAACAGTTCATATGTTTTTGATGCTTAGCCACCCACAACTCTATGTAGATGCTTGCACCATACTTCTTGTTGATGTGTGTCATCTAAGCATCCCTACCAGTTTCTTTGGTGTCATCTGGTGGTGTTGTCATCATCTTCAACTTCTGATGACAGATGACTACTAGAGGTTCATCTGTGGAAGACTTTTCAGGTGGGAAATCAGCTTTAGTAGCAAGGTGTGGTTGTCATACAAGATAAAATCTAGCAGTAACTGGAAGAAATATTTAAAAAAACAAACAAACAAAAACAAACAAACAAAAAAAAAACAAAGACAAACAGAATCCTATGGTCAGATCAGTGGGAAGAACCCAGAGTGTTTTTGTTAGTTTTCCCATAAGTGTCAAAACATCTTGAATCATTTTGCTTCCATGCGTTTTTAATTGTTGAGGTTGCTGCATTTTTAAATACAGTCTTCCTTTGAAGGTTGATATTTATTTATTAAAAAGAAACTTTGGATTTTCCTAATTTATTTTTTTATGATGCTTTGCTTAAAATGAAGAACACCTCTCCTAGTCCCTCCAACACCTTGTTTTGTTGCTGCCTGTTACAATGACTCAGGTCATCTGTCCTGCTTTCTAGAAGAAAACCTGCTGGGAACTGATTGATGGAAAACTATATACCCTTACATGAATAAAATACGGTTAGGCAAGAACAAACCAAATAACATTGTAGCTATTCTTGCAGGCACAAGACATTTACTTGTGCAGAGGGAGTTATCAATATGCAGATGGGTCTGCCAGGGTCTGTCAAAGTCAGTAGAAATGTTTTAAATTAACTTGACAAATGGAATTCCCAGTCGGCTGAAGAGTTTCAGGTCAAGCAGTCACCACTGCTAACTGAATGTAAGGACCTGGTTCATGGTTTTAAAGGTAAACAGAGCTGTACTTTGGGGATCTCATGGAATGTGTTAGGTTAAAGAGCCTAGCAGCAAGATCACAGCAAGCACTGAAGCTCATGCTATCCGAGAGGAGTCCAGTGCATTGTCAGAGGTAAGCATTTAGTTTTCGATACACTTGCTCTTAGCTTTCATTGGATAGAGTGAGAGGTTTTTGTTTGCATATCTTCGGGATGCCATGTTTCTGTTGTAAAATACTGTTTTCCCTCGCATCATTTCTTCTTACCGTCTTTAGTTTTCATCAGTCATATCCCACAGTTCTGGAATGGAAGACTGACATCATGTCCTACAACAGGAGTATTTTATACTCTTTTCATCCCCATGCCTCACTCCTGTAGTTACATAAACTGATCTCATCTGTTTCTGCATGCTGACAGAGCTTGAATTTAGATGGACCCAGCAGTGCTGTTGCTTACACAGATTTGACTAAGTAGTAACTCTATTTTCCTCTTAGTGTCAAATCAGCACAACCAAAAGTAGTATCAGGGGCCTGAAATAGAATGTGGAGATGCACTGAATGATTCTTCAACATAAAGCAGACATAATGGATAGCAACATATTGTTTGCTGGATTTATGGGGAAAATATGCATAGACTAAATGCCCTTACATTTTTGCATACATACTTTTTTTTTTTTTTTTTTTTTTTTTTTTTTTTTTTTAATAGAGCTTACCAAAGAACGTAGCTCTTTGACCCACATCCTGTTCTTGAAATATATAGCTCACCTTAAAGAAAGTTGAGGTTGTTGTGATAGTTTTATAATTTGTGTCATACTGGCTGGTGCTCTGATTTTTTTTCAGCTTTCTGAAAATATCCTTAACTTGCTTTATTATCTTTTCAGTGATGACCCACCTGCTTCTTATCAGTCCAAAGGGGATAGTTTTCAGCAATCTACTAAATAATAAGCATGGAGGACAGGGCTGTGTGTGCTGCAGATTCAGTGTCTTGTAAAGTGTCTTCAGTTTGTGTTGTTTCTAGGATAATGTTTGTGTTCTTTTTCTTGGTTGAGTTCCCTCTCCTTTTCCCAAACCATTTATGTGGCATGGCATTAGTCACAGTCATATAGTTTGACACTATGCTTATGGGAGGTTTGATCTTCCGAAGGTCACTTTCACCGCCTTCGGGGCAGTGAATACTTCTATCTTATTGCTTGTTATTTCATAATGAGGCCTCTTCTTCTCAGTAAAGCATGCCATACAAGCCGTTACCTATTTTCATGTGCCTTGTGAAGCCTCAGAAAATCCTGATCCTCTTTTCTTACCTGTTGCTAAAAGCAAAAATGGAAGAGAGTGAAAGAAGACAGCTGGAATATGAGATTGGTTGTTCCTTTTCAGTTGCCATGCTTACTGTACTTAGCGTCTTCATTCAGTGCAGTGTTAGTGTTTCATTTAAGTGCTTATGTAACAACAGCAAATATGAACCTATGATATGTAACTCTGGGAGAGATTTTAAGTTTTCTTTTTTCCATATCCTCTTAAGTGAATAGGAAGCCATGCTAACTCTAATCTAATCAAAATGTTATAAAAACAAGTGCACTTCTCTGATTCTTAGGGATGTTGCTGTCATTTTAATAAAAGCTTAATAGTACTCTAATGTGAAAACATTATTTGGAAAGTGAAGAGGTGTGATTAAACAGACACATCGTATTTGTGACTCCAGTATCTACTAATGTCATTTAAACGTAATCAGGAAGAAATGAATGCTCATACAGCCTGAAAAGTGACAAGCCATTAGTATGTCATATTGTAGTGGTGAAAGCAAGCCTGGCATTTGTTGCATTTGTACAGCTTAGCCGGGCATTTTCTCAGCTTTGGGAAGTCTCAGACTCAGGGTGCCGGTCTGGTCTGGTGCTGCTGCTGTCACCTATTCCCCAACTAGTCCGGCTGGATCTTTGCTAGTGGTCACACACACACACACCTGTGGTCACTCCATTCTATGGCACCACGGACGCATGTGCCCTCCAAGCTGTTGTCTGACTTGAGCTGCTGCACTTGCACCCTCACTCACCCTCATACACGCAGAATAGAGATCTCTCACTCAGGACAGAGTTAGAACATAATTTAATAAGCAGATAGGACAGATGAGGTGCGAAGCACAGCCCAACAAGCATGCTGAGCAGCCAACTGAACGTCCCTTTTTATCCCCTCTCTCTATTCCCATTCTTGTTTCTCCCCAAATCACCTAAACTCCTTCTTTGTCCTGCCATTGATTGCTGGTCAAGCATGCTGTAATAAGTCCTGGGAAATCTCAAACTGCTTTCCCCTGCATCCCATAACATGACTCCAACCCCCTTAATCTGAAAGGTGGTCTGGAGAGCTGCTCTGGTGACTTGCAGTGATGAGTTTCATTTCATGCTGGTGGTTCTGCTGGGACAGGGTGTTTGCTTTTCGGCATCCTTAATTTGGGTTCTTGCCTGCAGTTGTGCCCCTGGGCTCCTCCAGCCTTGTACAGATGGGACTTCGATGGGCTGATGGCCCCTGTGGTGGGCCTGGATCTAGCCTGGCAGGGTATAATTTGGGTTCTCGCCTCATGCCAGCATCTCTCTGATGTGGGTGTTTCTCTTCGTGGGTACATAGATGAGCTTTGTCACATAAGCTAACAAATTTATCTTCCCTGTGACAGCTACTAGAAAGTAAAGTATTTTGTCTCAAACTTGCTTGATGCAAATCCACTCCAAGTCACCAGAAGAAAAAAAAAAACTCTTGACTTCAGCTCTCGGCACAGGAGTTGCTTGGTACCCCTCCACACTGAAGCAGTGCTCCTGAGTTGGTTTTCCACATGGCCATCTTCCAGCTAGGTCAGAGGCAAAAGGTGAAGAGCTTGTAAGAAGCTGCTCTGCTCTGCTGCAGTCTAGACAATATGTGTTCTATAGAATAGATTCTGTAATTAGTTGCCCAAAATCCATATTTATTTTTTTTTTTTATTCAGAGAAAAATGACATGAAACTGGAATCTTGTGCTTTAGGACCTGAGGGAAAGAGAGATTTTTATATGTGATTTATTTTGCTTGAGAACAACCCAGACAGAGCATTTCTAATGAGAATTTGAATAGTTAAAAAGGAAAAAAAAAAAAGCAAACATGAATCAGCACAAGTGCTGCTTGCTATTTTGGGTGCTACCTTATCAGTACATTTTAAAGCAATTCCGTGAGGCTTAAGATTCAGTGGATGCTGGGTAAGGAGTGGCTGGTAAAAAGGCTCTAGTGATTTGTGTTATTGGGTGCAGAACACTGTGTGTAAGGAAAGAAAGATGTTTGCTGTGTCTTTAATCCTCATTCAGCCAGTGCCATGAAGGTCAAGGTTTTGCTATGGCATAATTAATTTTTGTAACCCTAAGCTGCGTTTGCTGTATCACAGAGTCCCTGCATCCCAGAATATTTTACAGACTGTACATCTGGGCTACAAATACAAGGCAGCCTGTGGTTATCAGGTTTCAGTGAGCCCCAGCTCCTAGTTAGCAGCAGTCAACCTTCATCTTGGAGCTAATACCGTCATGTCCTTTGAAAGGCTGTAGTCTGACGCTACCCTTCTAGTGCTCAGGGAGAGTCTTCAGATGGTCTTCGAAGGTCATCCATTTGAAGAGGTGGCACTGTTTAGAGTGGTGCTTGCTATAACGCTTTCTGTGTTATTTTTAATTAATGGTGGTGGTGGGACCTAATGGGAAAGAAAACTAACCTTGCAAAATCTGCAATCATCAGTCAGGAATCAATGACCAGATTTTGGGAAACAGCTATGGCAATCCACTGGTTATTGTTCCCACCACAGCAGCTTTTCTTGACTCATTGCTGCTTCTTGAGGTTGTCTTCAGGTTGTACATTTTTATACGTAAAATTTTCAATTCCTGTAGCCTCTGACCCCTTAATGGGATTACAGCTCAAAATGAGAACTGTTGTATAGGGGGAAGAATAAAAAAAAAAAATCGAAAAATTAAAAAAAAATCACTTTGTTTGTCACTAAGCTAGATACTGTTTGCGTAACGTTGGAAATTACAGAAAAATACTGGGATGGATTCTGGGTGCTGTAACAGAAATATTATGAAATAGGCAGTGGTTGGGCAGATTTTTTAAAAAAATATTTATTTATTTATTTTGTATTTTTGCTGAAGGGAGAAAGATGTGCTGAGGGATTTTTGGAGTAACCTTGGAAGACTTCTGAGGGTAGGATAAGTTTCGAAGTCCTGTGTGGCTGGGTTTTGTTTTAACAGTGCATGCATTAACTAGTTGCTTGTCAGCACTGTTTATTCTTCTCCACCACGTGTTAGACTCGGAGCTCCCTTTGTCACGTCTGCGCAGGGAAGGCAGGAAGGCTTGTTTCATTCTTGTTGCAGTATTTGCAGTGTCTCAGCCAGGCTGTTGGGGGGGGGGGGGGGGGGGGGCGGGAAGTCTTTGATAGAAAAACTTCTCTACTTCTCAGTTTATTTTGGCTACTTTATTTGTGTAAACTGATTTATGTTCCTTTCTGAGTAGCTGTCATCACTTGAATTTTGCTCAGTGCTGTGGGTTAACCCTGGTAGGCAGCTGAGCACCACACAGGCGCTCGCTCACTCTCTCTTCCCTAGCAGGATGGGGGAGGGAACTGGAAGAGCAAAAGGGAGAAAACTGATGGGTTGAGACAAAGAGAATTTAGTTAGTGAGAAAGAAAAAATGGAAAAAACAAACAAAAACCACAAAACAAAGACCAACAAGCGATGCAAAAGCAATCATTTCACCACCAGCCAACCAATGTCCAGACAGTCCCTGAGCACTGGTGACCAGTCCCTGGCACCTTGTGGCATACCACCACAAGGTTATAGCAGAGCATGATGGTGTGTTACCATGGTATGTAATATCCCCTTGGTCAGCTGTCCTGGCTGCATTCCCTCCCAGCCTTTTGGGCACGCTAGCCTCCTCACCGGGGTGGGGCAGAGAGAGAAATGGAGAAGGCCTTGACACTGTGTGAACACTGTTCAGCAACTGCAAAGATATGTGTGTTATCAACGCCCTTTTGGTCACAAATACAAAGCTTGGCACCATACATGCCTCTATGAAGAAAAGGAACTCCCTCCCAGCCAGATCCAGTACACTCAGAATGCAGCTGTAGCCCTCCGAGTTCGTGGGTATTGAGCCATAGGGCCTGAAAAGGCAATGCTTTGGCTGCCATAAATTAGAGCAGAGGACTAAAGGCGTAGTCCACGGTCTCCACGCATCAAGCATTTGGCCATTTTTTTTTTTCCCCATTGATTTTTCTTTTCCTACTCGAGGCACTGAGTATGAGGAAACTTGCTGTGTGCATGGCAATATCAGGGAGCTGTGTAGGCAGTACTAGATGTGTTGCTTCCAGGATTAAGACATGTCAAGCTGTTGACTATCTTAAAATCAAACAATGACTGTATTGGGACCTAACTACCGGATGCTGTTTATGTGAAAGAGTAGTGAGAGGATTGCTAATGACAGAAGTTGCCTCTCCGCAGCCAACTTTTCCACACCTAACAGTCCCCATGCCACACGCCCCTTTAAGCAGTGCCTGCTGTTGGCCTGCTACCACAACCCATCACATTGCCTGTGTCTTGCACTGCCAGACTGTCCAGTGAAAGGCACTGCTGGTAGAAAATTTGTCAGGGAGCATAGGTGCTTGGGGAGGAAGATGTAAGTTTACCTTGAAACTATCCTTCAGTGCTCCTGTGTTTGACTGTTGTCCTCTCTGAAAAGAGCTGGGCAAAGATGAGCTGTAGGCTTACAGCTCATCTGTGAAAGAAGCACCTTAGAAATGTTTACTGTTTGTGCAGGACTAAATGAGGGGCAGAGAACAAGAACCTTTCTCCAGGGGTTGGAGCTGATGCACACTGGTATATGGTGCCTCTAGCACAATTGTATTGCTGTAGCTTCTCTGAAAACATGCCATTAGCAAACCTTTTGGCAGCTCTATCTTCGTTCTAGTTGCTTATCTTCTAGTCCTTTTACAAAAACCTGATTCTTCAGGTTTCAGGCCCAGGGAAGAAGTTGTGGACTTCTTGCCTCTCCTGTGCAAAGGAAATATAAAACATCACTTCTTGATACCACAGGGAGCCCGGTGAAGATGCCACAGATGTTAAACACAGTGGTTGAGGTATTTTATATCATCATAAAGCGTTTTCTAGCTAGTGAAAAATGGAATATGTTGGATGTTTTCTTTGTGAATGTGAAAAATTAGAAAGCCTGAGAGAAATTCTCAAGTCATTTTCACAGTTAAATCTCTTCTGACTTGTGTCACTTCAGTGGCTGCTGTATTAAATAGTTATGTGTGCACACTTCATTGTGGCAAAATAGCTTTTTCCTCATGGTGGCTTTTACATTATCCAGGCTTGATCATAAACTGGAGGCCAAATCAGTGGCTGCAGTTTTAATTATCCAAGGGTATCTTACTATTTTGGTTTGCTAGTAAATGTGAAGTGGAGAATGTGGAGAATGCCTGGCAAGCTTACCAAAAAAAAAAAAAAAGTAATTATGCTAATTAACACAAGAGTAGGTTCAGGTAAGGGTTTAATATTATATTAAGTAACTGTTAGCAGGTTTTTTTAATAATATATATATATTTTTTTTAGGGAAATCTCATTCGAAATTATTCATTCGAGTATTTAAAACTGATGGGGAAAAGAAGATGTGGCTGGTACTGCTTTTGGTTCATATCAAATTATTTTCAGACTTAGGAATGTTGCTATCTCCACTAAGCTATTATGATCTTTGGGACATTCTAGTGAAAAATGTTCTGATGGTATTAAAACATTTAAGCAAAGTTGCAGTCTCCTGTCTAGAACCGTGTTGTTCATGAATTCTTGGAGTTTCACTATAGCTTCCTGAGGAGGGCCAGTATTATTTTCCATGCAAAACCGTAAATGTTTCTCAGCTGAATTTAGGAAAATTCTCATGTATTTGATATTTTAACTTTAATACAAGAAAGGAAGGGAATAAGTGTATATGTAGAAGACAACTGAGATTTTTGGTGGTCATTATGCAGTTGGCCAAGCTGTATACTAGTAGTTACAACTACAGTGATCACATACAACATAATTACGTTGCTACCACTGCATGTTCTGCCACATTATTACGCTATTGCACTCTCTCATGAAAATACTGACTATGGTCAGTCTTAGGGATTGTCAAAATATTTATGCCACAAGTCTGAGCAATATCACAGCCCCTTTGTTTGCTGTGGGCAGAAAACTAGCCTCATTTAGTTTCATGCTTTCTTATACAAAAAAAAAAAAAAAAAAAAAAAGGAAGAAGAAAGGAAGTTTCTAATTTAGTATTTTAAATTTTCTGCTTAGCACAATTCTAGATGAAGGGGAATATTTATAAGTAAATTGCTTCCTAAGTTGTCATTGCTATTGAAAGCAATGTCAATAAAATTGACAAGTTTTTGTTGCAGCAAAAATTGTTAATTTCTCAATGGTCACACTTTATGTTATTTCAAAAATATTAAAATGCATCAAAAACAGTGTGAAAACTATACGAAAGCACAAGTTTTCTTTTTAATTTTATTTTTCATTTTGCATAGCTCTCATGCAGCTTGTTTTCCTGAAAGCTGAGAAGTTTATCTAGACTTTAAGCTTTTTCCCCCAGTTGCAGTAGGATCTCAAGCTTCCAGCTTGGCAGATTCACTGAGCAGTATTTGGTACAATTCCTCACTTGTGTGGTGACTTCTCCAGCTGTATTTTGCAGGGAATGCTGTATCCAGCAGGGCTGTGTAGAGAGGATCATCTGTGACCCCAAATGTCTGTGTGCCCAGGCTGACTGTGCTGGTTCGCAGCCCAAGCAAGCTTTCCTTCTCTCCTGGCACTCGCTGCTGTGCCTGTTACAGAGGGAGCTGAGCACCACCTCGTGGTGCAGCTGGAGGTTTTCTGGTCTCTGTTTATGTGCTGAGCAGCCTAATATACCTACAAAGCAGCAGCAAATCACTCCGTATTTGTTTTGTGTTGCTTTTTCCCATTTGTGAAAGTATCAGAAGTATGTTCAGGGTGCTCTGTGGAAGGTAATAACAAGGAAGAGATAACATGGGCAGAGCTGTGTGAAAAGGTCTTGAATGCAAATCGATTCCTGACTGTAGCACAGGGCTACTATATCAAATATGCTTTATAGGCAGCAAGAAACTTTTTCAAAGTGTGGATTGTATCACAGGACAGTGCTAATCAGCACAACAACAGCAAGCTCTGCTTTCTTGTACTTGCTCTTCTTCCTCTCAGATGAAAACAGCTGATGCTGCAGAACTAAAGGTTTTGGGCTTAAGTGCTAGAACAGTCCAATAAAGGAGACTGAGGGGACTGCTCAGCCTCTGCCAGCTTGCAACTTGACAGTACTGTGTCTTGGACAGCTGCAGCAAATCAGACCATCTTAACTTCACTACTCCATTCCCAGTGATAAAGCTAAGGTCAGGCTTGAAGTAGTAAGTAAAGCATGCTTGTATGAGCATGTACAAAACATCCTTAGTAAAATGTATCATGTGGAATATCTATAGAAAAATATAACAACTTCTGATTTCAGAAGCTTCACAGAATATATATATAACTGGCATATTTTCTAATAATTTGTATGAACGCATGCATAATCTCTCACAATAGCAACAGCCTACAGTGGTGGTGGGACAGCTGACAGGTCGGTAAGCGAGAAAAGTAGGGAAAATATTTAAATAAACCCAGCTATTGAAAAAACATAAGTGATATTTGCTTAGCCAACACTCAGTCACTCCGAGCTGGTTAGGCAAGAATTCAGCAAGGGTTACAGTGGTTAAGTGCTGAAATGCCTTGGTTTCAGATGAAATCCTTAAAAGCACATTAACCCAGCCTTGACCGTAATGGGCTGTAGGAGCCATACGTGAATACAGAGGCTGTTAAAAGCTGAGGGTGGTGCTTGGAAGACATGAAGTTACTTTAAACCCAAACCCTCAATTGAAAAAGCTGAAACACGAGAAATAAAGAGTAAGAGTAATTAAGCAAATAGAGATGTAGTCCATTTTAAGCTAATATAATTGCATCTGATATTCATTTTATAAAAATGACTGTTAAACCTCTGAAAGATCTTGTGCTTTGCTTTATCATTAATCCTGTTTGACATTGTCTGAGTTGAGTCAAGGTAAACCTGAGAAATCCGTTTGTTTCACAGCCTCACACAGTGACTCTGAGGCAGGCTTTCTGCCTTCTTGATTGCTGAAACTATGTTATTTAGTACTCAACTCCAGTAGGCAGTTAAGACGTTTTTTCCTGCTTTAGGTGTAATTCACAGAGGTATTGAGCATAGTCAACTCCCGTTGACTTTCAGAGGGTTTTAGAGGGCTCAGCATTTGTGAAAAAACAAATCTTAAGGCCCTTGTCTGCTGACCAATACTAAGGGGAAATATTCAGAACTGAAAATATGACAAGTGAGAGATATACTGTGTCATTTTTTTCCCATTGTGAGGTAAATGAGCCAAGTGTGAGTCCCCTGGGGCATATTGTGCCTTCATGTGGGCAGGTGGGCAGAAGTTTTTGCCGAAGCAGAATGCAACATACCTAATGGATCGTGTTTTCCCATGGGATTTAATTGCTATGACCTGAAAAATTAATTAGTTTGAGAAGGCTCAGTTACATTGCTCTGAATCAAAAAAAAAGTGCATTTTAACTTACCCAACATTTATCTCTGGGGATCTGCATCATATTTATATTCAACGACCAAATACAAATGTGTTTTCAGGTGAGATTTTGGCTTTTGCTTTTTCTGATTGGGCCAGAAATTTAACAAACATCCTTTTCCTGATATTGTTGGGAGTGCAGAAGAAGGACCGAGAGAACTGCAGTAAATTAAAAGAGGAATGTAGTGAAATATTTTAGCTGCCTCTCATTTTTGGGAGGAACATTGGCTTTATCTGCAGTTGGGCAAGGTAATGCATTGCTTCATTTTGGCATTCTTATTTTGTCACAGCACAGATAGGGTATTTGCTTCTGTTTCACTGTGGGATGAAATTAAAAATCCTTTCTTAGGAATTCTTAAGCATATTTTGATCTTTGGAGTATTCATTTATGCTGATGATTTAGTCCTTAGAAGACTGCAGTGGTTGTGGCAGTGCTATCCCCATGGAATTGCTGAAGGACAGAGTGTGAAGTCATTTTATGCAGAAGCAGTAGCAGCGACATTATGGGCTTTCAGCCCTGCCCTTACATAGCACCATTATCTAAGCACTTCTGACACTGAGGGGAAGCTTTGTTGCAGCTATTCAGCTCCAGTGCTACTCTACAGTTTTTAGCAGAGATGGAAGTACGAGTGCAGAAGAAGATTATACATTCTCACATTCTTACTCACTGTGTTACCTTATTGCACTGCTGGAACATGGAGGGATCCACCCTGCACTTGTGTAAAAGGATTCTGCATGTAAGTTTATTTCCAGTACACTTTTTGGAAATTTGCAGGCTGCATACTGATTGAAAGCAAAATGCTTAGCTGCTTTTCAGACTGTAATTAAAATTGAAATTGGAGTGTTTGGGACAGAACAATATTCATTAACTGAGAACACTGTTAGTTGTAGCAGTACTGGAAAACATCAAATTCTGCGTTAGATGACAATAGTTCCTGGTCTTTTGCTTCCAGGAACATCCTGAAACTTTAATAGGTCTAGAGTGAAACCTGGACAGACATTTCTGAGGGAAGAAGAAAAGAGAATCTAAGAAGAGATATCCCAAGGGCATTAAAACCAAATCTTAAAATGAACTTTTTCTGAAGAAAAGTATTTGAAGCACTAACAAATTTGTAAGGATATGATTTCCACAGCTACAAATACAGAGGAGAAACAAACCTGGAACTCGTTTCCTAGGCTTCAAAGATTGTGTAGAAATTTGAGTCTGTTTTTACTGTCTTGGTGAAGAAAATCTCAAAATGGAAATGGTACTGAGGGTCGTGTACATCAGACTTATTTTTGCGAGCTTTAAGAATTCTCTTTATAGCTTCTAAGATCTCCACAATGGATAAAGAATGCATCAAGCATCCTAGATACCACTCCCCAGTCCTGCCTTGCTTCCATAGCATTGTCATGCTCAGCTCTTATATGGTCATGGATAGGAGAGACTATAGTATTTCTTATAGGAAAGGATGAGGCAGTTTGGGTAGGTGAACCAATTCACATCAGAAAACCAATTACTACCTGATAACTGTTGTAATGTCAAGGAAGTACCAATACATTGAAATAGCATGCATCTAGCCTAGCCTGGCTTTGATAAACACATTTTCTCGGTGCCCTCAGAGCAAAGGGTATTACTTTTTCTGTTTTTGCTTCTGTTCTGGATACAGGAAGTCCTAGTTTTGGTTCTTGGTGATGAGAATGGTATCCATGTGCAAACAGACATGTATTTTTACATGACAGCTTAGGGACAGAATCTGCACTGAAGATTTCATTTTCCAAACGAATACAAGTATTAAAGGCACAGGGGGAATGTATGGGCTTTTGCATTTAATCTAGTGATTAAATTTAGTTAGTGTTTCAGTCAGTGGAGAGGACTGAGCTGTCCTAGAGTACTGGTTGGAGCTGTGAGCTAAGTCAGCCTCCTCCAGCGGGCAATTCAGAACCACCTGCACCTCCTGGCTGATCATCATGAGCATTGCCATGACATTTCTCATTGAGTAATGGACAGACTTCTAAAATCGACATCACCAGAAGGTCCTCCAGATAATAATAATCTCTACAATACTCAGCAGTAGCAAGACTTTGGGCAAGTCATTTCTTTACCTGTAGCTCAGATTTCCATTAATGTGTAGCTAATGATAGTCACCTGCTTGCCAGGAGGCTTCAGGATCTGCATTCATGATTGTGTGTAATGGCTTTGATACTGCGAATTCAAAGGTATTGTGCAAAAAAATTTAGCACTTATGAAAGAATAATGAATTTCTGTTTATTACCCACCACATTACACTAATAAACTGCTGTAAGATGCAATGATTTCCAAAATATTAAAGGCCACATTGTCCCACTGATGCAATTCCGTGGAAACACGGCAAGCAATTTTTTCCCTTTTACAACTATGGCAATTAGTTTCTTGAAAGATATCAATATCCATAGGTTATATGTATTTTTTTATGTAGTTATTTAAATACAGTACCATCAATTCAATATAAAATGCCTTACTTCCGAACAGTAAAAGAATAGATAGCTTAAACTGAAATAAAGAAAATGAACTTAAATGAGCAGGAAGAAATGGACATATTTACAAGAATGAAGTAACTGTGCAATGTTCTGTCCGTAGATGATCAAACCTTACCATTATATGTGAAAATATTAGCAGTTTGCTCTTCTCCTCTCCTCCAAATTGCCTGCATTGCTAGATAGTTTCCATAATACTGTATTGAAAAAGATAACTGTGTTTCTTACACCACTGTGTCATCAGGAACAGTGAGAAATGATGGGTCTGCTTCTTAAATGAAAATGAAGCAAATGCTCAGTCTCTTACACCAACAAATGGACTGCTCTAAGCATGGTTAGCATGTACAGTTTTATAGGCTTGGGATTTATGCACTGTACTTCAGATTCAGTAGTAATTTCCATAAAAATGACAGAATAATTAGGGCAGAATAATGTGGTTGTCATTAATAAATGATATTGCTTTTCCACGCGATTATATGTCTCACTGTTCTGGATGACTGAAAAATCTGCAGACTGTGTAACAGGTTACTTGGTTTGTGATATTGTCCCTGTATGTTTTGCTTCTTTCATTATTACATGTCAGAATGAGTTAGCTTCCTTATGTACATGGCAAGCTCTGATCCTGCTCTGTTGTATCTTTTCAGCACTGAGGTGTTTTTTGTTTTTGTTTTTTTTTTTTTTTTTTTTTTCTTCCTGATGCTGAAGTAATACTTAATTTAAGCTGTTTGAGTCTGCAAAAGCTGAAGTTTGCTTTCTTGGATGTGTCAGTAACACTCAGCACATTTTCATGGCATTCATACTTATTTTACTATGTTCCTTTTATATAATGCTGTCCTTACTTTTGGGAAAGTAGGCAATATGTGACAGAACAAAATCAATGTAAATAGATGTGGGGTGTTTCTTGGGTGTGTTAGCATTCTGACCCCGGTTTTGAACATTACTTGAGGAAAAGGGAGACTGAATTATGGTTGGAAGAGTTTCAGTGGGACTACTTGCTGCAAGAAGAAATACTTAGCAATATATAGTATGACAAGCTAAAATTTGCTTGTATAAGATCTATAAATAAAAGCCAAGTGGAGATGCTAATTATGCCCTAGCAGCAGTGGATTCTACAGTATGATCTGCTTACCCTGTGAAAGGGTCTGCTGAGTTTTATATCTGTGTAGTTTCCCTTTGGTCTACACAGTGGGAAATGTTACTTGAGCTGTGACTGCCATTTCAGGTGGCTTTCTTCTTCACACTCAGTGAAACATCTAGACCTGTGCTTCTTGTTTTCCTCGGCAAGCAGCATGAGGTCAGTGAAATGCCATTAATTTTAAACCTTACGGCTTTGTTGAGGTTCCCACCCTGGAATTTTAGATGGCACTGAAGTGTATTCTTCCTGTTATTTGTATTATGGTGTGTTGCACATGAATGAGCACATGATTCTGTATGTACACTCCAAATTTCACAGGTTTTAACTATTTCTCATTGCTGGCATTTCATTACACGTACAGACGTGTGAGTGTATAGTGCCTAATGCCACCCATGTAATGGGAATCTGATCCTGCTTTTCTTCCTGGGACAAAAAAGCAATATTACTTTGGAATTTGAATCAGGAGAACAAAGTCAGCTCTTATCAGGGAAAAAATCGTAAGGTGCCTCCTGTATAAAGGAATTAAATTTGTTCTTTGATGAGGTTTGAAAAGACATGGGCATCTTAGCTAGGTAGAAGAGGCATGGAGGCAGTGCAGAGGAAAAATATCTTATATCAGAAGAGAATAATTTATGTGTGAGAAGACAGAAGAAGATTGAAAAGAAGCCAGTCTTAAATAAGAAGTGAAGGAGGAAGGTCTAAAAATAAAGAAGCTGTAGTTTTGAGGAGGTCAATTTTAAATATCTAAAAGTGGAGAGCAATCAGTTTTTCACTGGATCTTGAAAAGACTTGGGAAGTATCAGAGGTATATGAGAGTGGAGGGTGATTTGGTCGTGAGAACAAAACACCTTTTTTTTTTTTTTTTTTTTTTTTTTTTTAAAGTTAATAAGTCTCAAGTTAGAAAAGAGAATGAAGACTTGCACTTCTGATCTGTGTGTATAATATGTAACACGTGGCAAATTGGCTTCCAAATTTGCTCGGCTCTGTCTCAACCTTTTTGTCTTGGAGCCCTCATGTACCTTGAGAATAATTGTTCCCTGCCTTTCTGTAAATAACCCCAAACAATAGCAGAGCTTTGGCAGCTGCTGCTTTGATCTGAACATACAAAGCCATGTTGGTAAGGCAGCAGCTTTGGAATATAAAAGAGGGAATCATACTCAAAAACACAGCGTGTGTGTGTGTGTGTAATTTTTGGTATAGATTGGAGCAATTTTTCTTTACCTCCTGACTCCTGGGAGAAATTCAGTCTTTAGAAATTTTGTGCTGCAATTGCTGAGCGCTCTTTTGTGCAGCGTGTGCAAGTACAGTGAGTGCATCTATCAATTGGTGTATCGGCCTTAATAGTTCTGCATGTTTTTGTGTCTTTTCAAAATCTATCTATCTTGTGAGTCAGTCATTCATTTGGCCTTTCAGTCTGTCTAATCTTTTTATGGTTTTATTGATTTGTTCATGCCAAGGGTAGAGGAAAAAAAGAAGCCATTTTTAACTACTCGGTAACAGCCAGAAAAAGCCAGCTGAGTTTACATGTCCTGGTTTTTCAAAGCAGGATTAAGACTGTATTTCTGCTCCCACTTGAAAGCGTTGCCCAGAAAAAACTAAGTGATTTTTGTTTGTTTGATTTTATGATCATGAGGCCTTGTCAGGAATTCTCAGGAAGGGTGCTAGACACAAGAGAGTTGATGAATGAGAGCTTTTTTTTGCCATGAAAGGAGCTTATTGAAATCTATTAAATAACCAAGAACTCTTTTCCATTAATGTTTTTAAAGTTCATTAAAAAAAAAGAACTTTTTTCCATTAATTTTTCTTGAAGAAGCTTTGCTCATCGTGGTTGACCTGAGTTTGTTTTGTTTCAGTCTCTTTCATGCTGAGGTTGATTTTGCTTTTCCTTGTCTGCTCACCTGATCCAGTGCTGCAGTGTGTTTCATGGGAATGCAGAAGCATTAGCATCTTGAATTTACAGTGTCATTTTAGAAACATTTTGTTTCACAGACACTGTTCTAAATGATTGAAGTTGGATTATTGCTTTCCCTGGAAAAGGCTATAGAAAGGGAAGTTTTAACTAGCAGGTAGATTGTGCAGAAATAATGCAGCAGTAATCATTAGAAATTTTCATCAGGAGCAAGTGTTTATTAGCCTAAACCCAAACACCAGCTTTTATAATCTGTGCCTAGAACTTCTCATTGGACTTTGCCTTCTCCCAGGCACTTGGCTTCTTCTGTGCTTTCAGCAGCTCTTTGCTTAAGGAGAGGTGCGAGCTAGACCGAGATTGTCAGTGAAGTTCAAGCTCTGCCTCTGTTGGAGACAAAACTTGGGCTGCTGATGCAGGGAACTCAGTGTTGGCATAGGAAGTATGTTAAGTCACGTGAAGAGACGAGTGGTGTGGAGTCACGGTGAACAGAAGGATGTGTGTGATCCTACTAGCTAAGCTATTGAGGATTATTATTGTTCTGCGTACTCTCTCAGATGCAGCATGATCTGGTACAGGACTGTTGGTATCCAGGGCCCTTTCCCCAAGTCTCTGTTTTCTGTTGTTTAAAGGACCCTACACTCTTTAGTAGTAACAAGCAAGAATTTTGTTTACTTTTACAGGTAGGCATAAGACTGGCATGCCACTGTAGAGATCCTGTGCTCAGCCTCCAGCTGAACCCTGTGTGTTGTGAGGTGCCAGTGTCTCCATGCTTTACAGACAGTTCCACTTTTCGAGCACTTCTGACCCAGACTAGTAACAGCACCATGACTATGCCTGCTGGCTCATGGATCTGGACACTACTTTGTTACAGGAATGCTCCTGAGGATTTTTAAGACCGGGCAGGCTTTTTGAGCAATCTGTGTGCTCTTCTAGTGGATGGATGCACTCAATCAAATCTCAAGTGTGAGACAGCAGACTGTCCTAGGTGCTTTTTCAGACAGACTTAGATGTTCAAAACTGGTATTTAGCTTTTGACATGTATGGCCTTAGAATTATTGAACATAGCACATCTGTCAAAGTTGGGAGCTGCATATGCTGGAAAACCAAACCCACATTTCTGAAAATGTTGGTTCTTTGTCAGATCCCCTGTCAGGGCAGAATGCTGTGGCATTTTATTTTTAATTTATTCAACATTCTCTAGATGCTGTAAATGAAAGATTAGAAGGTTGTAATTTAAATATTCAGTGTCAGTACATAATAAAGAGCCAGATTCCTGCTGAGAATAAATATTTTTTAGCAGCAGTGGTGTTCAGCCTGCGGATTATTTTTTCAGTATTCATAGAAAGGGGAAGATGCTGACAGACATCACAGTTCGGTGTTTAGCAAGCAACAGAGTGCCAGGAATTGTCACCAGGTGAACTATTATAATGAGTGAAGAAAGCAGCATTAGATCTGTCAAGTGAGAAGGGGATGCTCGTGGGCTTTTGATCAGCAGCAGGTAGCCAATTGTCCCGTTTAGTGCTATGTACCGTGAGACTCTGTTCATGAAACACTCGAGAATTCTTGGCTTGAGAGAAACATCGAGACAAAAATAAGGAGTGGCAAAGTTGTATTTTCCCAACTGGATCTCCCCTTTTGGAGCAAAATGAAAATAATTTGTAGCATTAATCTCTGATGACTCACATTTATGAGATTGAGAGTGGTATTCAAATTCTTCAGTATTTTGAGGAAAATAATTCTTGCCTTTGCCTGTGGGGAGACTGGAGCAAGCTGAATATCTCTTGAAGGAAGGATACTTCTGCATTCTTCCTTTTTTATTTCTGCATTCTTGACTTTTTTATCCAACACCCAACCTGCAAGGCCTCTTTCTAGCAATGCTATTCACAGAATGTTATTCGAGAGCGATGACTCACATGCTTGGCTAACGCTGAATCCCTAAAGCATTGCCCTGATGGGACTGTGTGACTAATAACAAGACTTAAATTCAGTTGTTATACTTCGGAGCTAGTCTTAAATGGTAGGTTGAAGCGTTTTTTTAGTTATATTTTTAAGTCATGGTAACAGTGGTCGGTGTAGTACCAGGTACCGGAGCAATGCGATGACTTAGGAGTGTTGAGGCAGTGACCCACAGAAATGACACAATGCGCTTCAATGCCCGACAGCTCACAAACAACGTGTTTTCCACAGAGTCATCTATCTTAAGCAAAACACATAGGCACTGAATTACCTAAGGTTGTCTATTTTCAAGAGTGATTTTACTGGTACCTCTTTAGGCATTATTATCTGCTTTGCATTGTATGTTTTGAGGCTAGAAGACACAATTATGATCTAGCCTGACCTCCCGTTTGACATGAGACTTAGTCATTTCTGCTTATAACTGCCCTCTGAGCTATGAAATATCTGTTTAGAAACACATCATATCTGAATGCCTCACTGACTTCAGCACATTTGTCTTAAAATATGTATCTAAGCTAAGCATTTGTAAGTCCCTTAAGATCATAAGTGACATTTACCAGTTACACAACCAATATAGGTAGCAAAGCCACAAATGAAGCCCAGGTTCCTTGAGTCCTCTATCTTTGATCAAAGCAATCAATCAGCAATCAAAATAAGGCTTATGCCCTTTCCATCTTGGTTGGCATTATTGGATTTTCTGGTAGTATTACTGAAATGGTAAGAAGTAGAAGTGGGGCAGAGCAGGACCTAGCACCATTTGCATGGACAGGACATCCACAAAGTTTCTCTACTTGGCACCGGCAGGGCACAGAAGCTGTCTAGGTGTAACCCCAGCACCAGTTGCTACCCTTGCAGCTGGAAAAGTAACTGGATTGTCATTCTAACACAATCCACCTGTGTCTGCTAGGCTGAAGGCCTTTCACCCAGTGCTGTGGCACACTTGTTTTGTTTCCTTGCTCTTCAGGTGCTGGCTTTTTTTTTTCTTTCTTTGTTGGTGGTTGACTGCCTTGCAATAGGTTCTGCCCAGTCTCTGCTTTGTGATATTCTGGCTTTTTTTCCTTGTGTCTTAAACAGTAGCAATACCGTACACCATTCCAGCATGTTGCATTGCCAAAGTTTTTACAGGCTGGACCTCATCTACTGGACCTCATCTACTGGACCACTCTACCTCTGCTCTTAAAATCCCTAGCAAATCCTACTCTTAAAAGGTCTCCTGTTAATTAACAGGTAGACGTGATCAACAGCTGCAGCTTGTGAAGCCCTGAAGTTCAGCTGGAGCTGGGGCAATGGAGGAGCAGGGGGTGCTGAGGGCAGCAGCTGAAGGGAGTTGTGTTGATGGAAGTGCCATTTGCCTAGGGGGCTCTGCTGGTACTAGCTTTTTCTTCCGAGCCCTGGGGTTTGTTTCTCCAGCAGTGGAGCTCTGAGTGGCTGGGTCGTGCACAGGAACAGGTCAGTGAGTTTGGGCTTGTGTCTGGCACAGCCCCGTCTTGCAGGGAGCATGGTACTTGGGGGTGATTTTCTTTGTTGTGTGCAGTCCTTTCCCCTTTTTTCCTCTGAAGAATTTAAACTGAGAAGATTGCGGAGAGGATGGTATGTTTCTGTTTTATAGTTTAGGCAGGTTATCTGTTGTCTTAGACGAAGTCTTTCTTCCCAGATGGAAACCTTGTTGTCTGTTGTAAGCTTCTAGGAAGGCAGGGACAGATTTCCTTCAAATATTAGGGAGGAGAGGAGTTCTTTAAAGACCAGAACAGAGAATGGAGATGGGGCTTAAATGTCTCTATCCTGTGCTCAGAGCTATAGCCTGTGCTGATATTACCTGTGATAGTTATAAGAAACCTTAAGTAGTCTAGTATGCCAGATGGATGAAGTGTGGTGCTTGCCCTATTGTCTAATGCTGCCTACTTCTATTAATCTCTACCGATATATTTGTAGTTACTTGTCCTGGGTATAACTGAATCTACTGTCCCAATGCTCTTAGTTGAATTAATCAAGATTTCTGAGTGAATTCAAGGCCATGCTGCTTTCCTGCCTCGCTGTTGACTGTTTTCTCATTGGTGTGCATCGAGCTCAGCAGAGGGCTTTTTCTCTGAGTTAGAACAAGGGGGCTGGTCAGTGAGACTTGGGCTCAGACCTCTGTATTCCTTATGGGTGATGATGCAAACTAGCAGCACTGGAGTTGCTTTGTCATCAGGAATATAAAACTTTCCTGTTCACCAAGAAAAAGGTAAAGCTGTGTATAACAAAAGAGAAACAAAGAACGTAGAGACCAAAATCTGGAAAAAAGGAAGGTCTACTTGGGGGAGAAGACATGTAGGAATCTTGCTCTCTTGCTCTCTACCTATGTAAAGAAAAATACTTCAAGAAAAACGTAGCTAGTGGGCTTCATTGGCAGAAATACTGAGCTTATTGGGGAAATAAATATTGGGGGGAAAAAAGTGTAGATTCTAATATGAGTAGTAAGAATAACTGCAACTGGGTTTTGAAACCTGATTTATGATTTTAGGACAGTTTCTCACTGGTTGGTGCTTTGGAAGAAATCCTATTCTGTACGTGTCTTCTTTGTATGCTGACTTCTGTGACCTGTGAAATAGGGAATTTGTGAGCTGTGAACAATGTAGAATATTATTAACTACAAAAGGTCAAAATTAATGGATCAGTTCAGATTTCTGAAAGTGAGAAATAGAAAAAGAAGCGCTGGAATTGAAGGGGGGGGGGGTAATCATTTACTTTTGTCTTTCTTCTGTATTGAAGTTCAAAACTCTATCTTAAATGTGATGAACTGCAATGTAAACCTCAGTGCTTGCTGCTAAGGGGGGCCGTGCTTACCTCACTGTCTCCTTACTGTTGTTGCTACACTAGCTGCTGTTTTAGGTCCTGTTGATTGCAAACAGTGATTTGTTGGCTTCTGTTAGGGGAGCTCTTCCTTGAAAGCTGAACTGGCTCCTTGCCATCTCAGAGTGAGGACTCTTTATTTCCTGCATGTGCTGTGGCTAGGCAAATGTCACAGGAACGATGCAAAATGTGACAGTGGGTTTGGATGTAGAAGAGAATACCGAGGCATTTTATGTAGCTTTCTTAAGTTTTATTGATGGCAATAACTTCTAATCATCGAGTTGCTGTACTGAGACTGGTGTTCTGCTGCTAACTGGGTCTGTACATCTGACTCTTTTTTTTTTTGGTTACCTTTACTAAGCTTTTGTTCAATAGGCAAGAAAAAGTTAAATCTTGACAGCATTCCAAGAGAACATCCTACAGGGGAAGATTTAATGTGTGCACTGGTAGCTGTGAAGTATTTGGGCTGCTGGTGTTCCTCCTCCTGACTTGGAGGCCGAGGGACTCCTTTCTGGAGAAAACTCGATAACGGGAAGCATTGTGTATGTCTAGGGCTGAGTTATTTGAAGAGAATGAGTCTGGGGTCTGTGGTTATAAAACCGTGAGCATTCTCCATTGCATTAAAGGAATGGGTTTGTAAGAATGGTTTATATTTTCCTCTGGTTTATGTGGCTGAGACATACAATGATGGTGACATGCGAGTTAGCTGAGATTAACTATGAGTGGTGTAGGTTATGAAAGTCTTGGTGGCTTTTTGTGTGGCAGCACTGTGCTACATTAGAGTTAGGAAATGCAGTCTGCCTTTTGGGGGAAAGGATGAGCAAATAAAAAGCAGGCAAATGATAAGTGAAGGCATAGTTTTTTGTTCTTTGAAAGAAAAACGTCACAATGGTGAATAAGTTTCAAGTTTGAAGAAGGAATTAGTTAACTAGATCAAAGGAAAATTTTGAAATGGAGTGTGAGTGATGAAGACTTTAAGTGACCGCTTATAGTGTAAACAAAACAAAGGTAATTAGCAAATATATTACTGTATCTAGAAAGGCGCAAGCTGATGATCTCAAAATTGTTCAGTGTCAATGATCAGAAAGTACTTTCATGTGTTTGATGTTAATGTATTTTTCAAGCCTTCATGGGCCAAATAATTAGTACAAAAGTAACTTTAAAAGATGTAACTACTGATCTCCAAATCATAATTTTTGACTTTTAGTAAAATCTGGGCTACTGAAAATAAACTGGAGTATCAGTTAACAGCTCTTGCACTGCCACTGCTGAGGAGGGGGGAAGATGTCAGGAGTGATGTGTGTTGTATGTGCACGCTGTTTTGTTACTTGATCGAGAGCACAAAAGATGTAACAGTAACATAGTGTTAAGAGCAAATAAAGGACACAGCTGTTTAAATGTATTGCTGCTCCAAAAAGCTGATGGAGAGAAACAGTAATGTGGGAAGATCAAACAACCTAAATCTGTTTGAATAACAGGTTAAGTGGGCTCATCTGGGTAATTGAGTTCTTAATACAGCCTGTGGCAAACTCATGCTTCAAGGAACAAAAAGTACTGCTTACTTTGGAAGCAGAAGTTGTGAAAAGGATCTGGGACTTGTTTAGCCAGTTGACTTGCATGCTCCCTCTAATTTTGTGGCTTAAAGAACTGGGAAATACAAGCAGTGGAGTGCCCAGGAAGAGGCATTACCCTGCGTGTGGTGTTGGAGACGGCCAAGTAAGGATTTCTGTTTTTTCCTTTGCAGCTGAAGTAACACTTCTCTGTAAATTGAAAAGGGTTCAGAACAAGGCCATAAAAATGATGTGAGATCTTACTACCTGAGGATGTGTACTTCGGGAATGTCATAACATAACTTACGTAGTGACACTAAGAAAACTCTGTCTATAGAGTTTATAGCAGTGAAGGTTAAGAGGGGACTTGATGACAGCCTATTGATACTTATTTGGGGAAGAGATCTCTGATTGCAGGCTGCTTAATCTTTTGGGAGCAGAAAATGTACAATGAGGATTGATGACTGGAAGTGGAAGCTAGGCAAATTGAGACTTAAAATAAGGAACCCATCTTTTTAACGGTGTGGGTGATTAATCACTGGAACAATTTTTCTAGTTGGATAGTGGATTTCCCATCACCTGAAGTCTCTAAATCAGGACTGAACGTCTCTCTAAAAGATAAGCTCTAGCTCAAACTGGAGTTATGGACTCAGGGTACAAATCACTGGTTGAAGTGCTGTGGCCTGTGTTATGCAGGAGGTCAGTGCATATGATCATAATACTCATTCTGCTCTGAAAAATATAGTAATTTGTTCCTGGCTCATCTGGAACTGACCTGGTTCAAACTTGGTGATTTTATGTGTAAATGGATGAGTGATATTTACCTCCCTGAGGATACAACATCTTGGATAATTTTAAAAATAATAATAATAGAAATCAGGCTGTGAAGGCTGCAGAAATGCTGTCAGGAGAGTATATGGAACTAGAAATGATGACCTGTTTGCTGGTAGGGCAGTTCGTGTGCCCTGAAGCTATAGGAAATGGTGTGTGGGGACCCTGTCCACCACTGCCTAGCTGTCCTATAGCGCAGGCTGGTTGTGGGAGAGGTGGGAACGCCTGGCAGCATTTGGTGCTTTTCTCTGTCCTGCCTACTTGCTAGCTCTAATTACAGTTTAGCGACGTGAATGGTGCATATGAGTACTGTTGTGGGTTCACTAACAAGAAGTCTGCAGCCAAGGCTGAAAAAGCAAGTCATTGTAAGTCTCCTTATTTAGTCAGTCACAACTTTCTTATCACTTCAGCTGCATATCTGTAGTGGTAAGCATTTGAAAGAAGACTTATTCGGCCATGGTCCACGGTTTTCTGTCAGAAGGGAAGGTTGTAATTCTCCCTGTGATGGCATTAAACTATAATTTATGATCTTAGAGCAATAGTGAATGAATAAGAGAACACACGGTTACGAGTACTGTGCCCTTCTGGTGTTTGACCACTGCTCATGTCTTGCAAGAAGCAAATCTAGTTGTCAGGAGGTGCTTTAAGTCAGGTTATGTCAGTGTGTAACGTTCAAGATTGCTTTAGCAAGGCAGAGATGGGTTTAAAGACTCTGGCACAAAACTTACCGGCTTTATCCAGCTCATCAACAGTATTTCAGGTATAGAAAATAGTAGTTGGTTTTAGCTAGTAACTTTCTATATTCTGTAGTTCAAATAAATAATGTTGGAAAAAAAAAAACACCTCAGTGGTTTGATTTTTAGCAGGCTTTTAGTATCTGCAATCATTGTGCTTCTCTGCACATCATGCAGAGCACAAACCTGCTTTTCACCCAGCTGAGAAATAGTTCAATTTACATACACAAATTAAAACAGCCTCTCCTGTGCCAAAAATTGGATTAGCTGCACTGGAAACGCAGTGTTCTGTATTGAAGGAAAATGTATCATTAGTCTGTCTGTGTGCTGTTCTTGTACTTTTCTAAGTCCTGAATTTCATTTCAGAGGTAATATCTAGGCTCCTTTGTAATCCTTTCCAGAACTGGCACTTCTACCTTCAGTATGGAAGGCTCCAGTGTCCAGGAGCTACTGCTTGAAACTGCTGCCGCTCTTACTTCACGCAGCTGGGTTACTGTCAAGTTCTCTCAGATCTAGCTCTGCAGCCCTAAATGTCATTTTTCTTCAAATGAGTTTCCTTAAATAAAAGGATGCTTGGTGAAGGTGCAGATTGCCAGGTTTGGATCTTACTATTGCGCTGGCTTTTACAGCAATTTGTGTGCGTGTAGCGGGGATAGGAGTCTTCCACACTACTGTGCTAGACTTGTCTAGAGCTGCGTCAGCTATTTGCAGAAGGGCAACACCTTCACGGTACTTTAATATCTTGCTCCCCTCTCATGCAGCGTAGAAGGAATCCATCATAGCTACATGGCTACTGCCAAACTGAGTGAAGAGAAAGTAAAAATAT
Organism: Aythya ferina; assembly: GCF_964211825.1. Classification (NCBI taxonomy): domain Eukaryota; kingdom Metazoa; phylum Chordata; class Aves; order Anseriformes; family Anatidae; genus Aythya; species Aythya ferina. Next base: position 37,902,803 of record NC_140301.1, on the reverse strand, counting down.
ATTTTTCTTAGGACATTTGGCTAGAGGTGATGCATATAGGATTTTATTTTTAGAGCATGACTTGCTGAAAACAAAGGTCAGAATGATGGATGTTTTGACACCTAGTCATTTTTTTGCTTTGGCTTTTAGGCCTAACTTATCCATTCTCTAAAACACTGTCAAGATTTTTTTATTAGTTTTATTTTATGCTAAACTTTTGACATTTACAGTGTTTTTTTTTTTTTTTTCTTCTCTGTGAGCATTTAGAATGTGATGAGAACGCGAGCTCCCCTTAGCTGGGCTGTATCTAAGTCAAACGGGAGTTGTCCACTGTCAGTACCTTAATGTTTAGTAACCGGACAGTTCTTTGTCATGTCAACATTTGGCTGTTTTGCAAGTAGCACACACCTCCTCTGTTCTTCTGAGGTGTTCCAGCTGAGAGACAAGCTAAATAAGCTATTTGCAAGTGCTCCACAGATCTTCCCATCCTTCCCTTCTGTTTTCTGGGGTATGGCATTGCCTCTTCCAAGCTTTTGTCTGCTCAACCAGTTTCTTCTTGTTGATACCAGGAGCTTCTCAAAAATCTGAATGAGAGCTTTCAGGCTCCCAGTTCACAGACTGGGGATACAGAGATGCCTTCCAGCTGAGCCTGTTACTTACCTAGCCAAACTACGTGGGTGAGGATGGGGAGTGTGGAATGGAGGTATGCATGCTCTGTAGATTTAGTGGGCAGTGCAAAACTGAACAGACACCATACAAATGATGCTCTTAGGTTAAAACATGCTCCTCTAGCAGGAGATTTGAATGTCTGAGTAAGGATGACTATGATAACAGGAAGATAAAGAAAAGCTGAGGAGTAGGATGTGTTCATATGAAGTCTGGGCATATTCTTTTTTTTTTTTTTTTTTTTTTTCTCCAGGCTTGTTGCATTTAATTGCTTACCATTAAATCTGGCACTTAAAAATGGTTTTTCTTTATTAGGAAGATCTAAGAGTCTTAGTGTTCTGCCATCCCCCTCCCACCAAATGTTTAATTTAGCAAAGTGGGCTTGTCAAGTATCTTAGAGATGCTGAATCTGCATCTCTGGAAAAGCAGAAGTATTAGAGGGGAAAAGTTTTCAACTTTTCTCTTATAAACTGTACTTCAGTACGTTCATACTTCTACTCTTCTGTAATAATCAGCCTTTAAGGAGAGATTTAGACGAAGGCTAACCTGGTGCCATTTCACTGCTGTCCTGTAAAGCAGTGATACAGCTGGTACCAGGTATACTTGAAATTTCCTCTTCCTTTTTGAAAGTAACTATTATTGGTGGGAATGGGTATTTTTAAGGTATTGACCTTAGCAAGTGTGGCTGGAGATCAGCCTTGAAGGGGTCTGCATATATTTGGATGTTTGTGTTATTTAAGGTAACTGGCCTCATTGTCTATTCTTTAGTTCTTTTTCAGTTTGTCTTGTTCTTTCTCCCACTCTCCTCCAATGGGGCAATGTGTCGTGCAGTGAGACTTTGGTATTCACATGGGGACTTCTCTGTCATACGGATTGATGTTCAGTAATGCTCATGAGTTTTTCAGTGCTTATATTCCTCTTTTCTTTAGACTTTTTTCCTCCAATACTTATCAATCACTATTTGGCACTTCTGAATGTGTGGAGAGCTGAGCTGGTGGGCAGTGTTAACTCAGGCTTATACAGAGGCCGTTCTTGTCTTACCACCACCCCCTGCCTGTGTGCCCCAGACCATGTGGCAGCTTTTACTGCAGTGCTGCATCTGGGTCCTCACACACCACACCTTATGAAATGAATCCTAGCTGATGCTTTGAGTGATAGATTTCTGTCCTTTTTCCTTATTCTTTATACTAGTCCAAGTGAATGTATTAGTCCAAGGAACAGGAAACAGCTTCTTATACTTGTTAATTCAGTCTTTTTTCCACAGACCAAGTTTCTTTCAGTGCCTTTTCTTCAAGGTATGTCCCTCTAGAGAGCTGTGAGTCTTGCTCAGTGTGCTGAGGTGCACGCTGTCTCTTCTTCATGCAGTTGTGTGAATGGCTTCCAGAGGAGAAGCACAGCTTTCCCACTGAGTTCATGCTATGAGTCATCTTCTAATTATTCATGTAATTTCCCAGTTCTTGTTGGTAAATAATCCACAAATAGCACTTATTGCTCTGTGAACTTGTTTCTTAGATGTGTGAAGACAGTCTCTTGTTTCTCAGGAAAATCTTTATTTCTGGTCACTGTTGCTCTGTGAAGAGCAGACTCTTCTGGGAGAACTCAGAGTTACGGGCTCATAAGGGAGGAAGACACATGTCTGATGGTTGAAGCAAAAGGTCAGAAAACAGAGCGGAGTTCTCTTTAGCTCAAGCAGTACTTTAGAATTTACATGCATATTAGAACCCCTCATTTTCCTATTCCGTAAAATGGGAATGAGTATATTCTTCATTAATATTTATTTGAACTGCTCTTAGAGAAGGATTTATGGAATTATAAAATATTGTCGATATGTTTTGAGTCTTGGTAAATAAGTGAAAGAGGAAATTAACTGAAACCAATCTTTGCTTTTAAGCATATTTATAATTTTGAAGCTGACGTGTACGCTACTGATGTGAGATTTCATGGCGTGGGGGAGAGTTTTCTTCAAAGGACTTTGATTTTCCTTTATGCAGCCCTCCCTGAAGTGTTTCACTAATACGTGATTGATGTACACTGTGATGAATGCTGCTGTGCATGTCTGTGGTTGGACTGCCATTAGAGCAACGTAACGTCTTATTGAAAATACAGACGATGCAAATGATCAACCTGTCTGTGTAGGGACAGTAGGGATGTTTCCTTCTGACACTAGATTTGTGGTTGATTGTGTGAGATGTCCAACACTACCTTCTCAGCAGTGTAGGAGAGTATCATGCACCGATCCTAGGAGAGAGAGCTCCAGGGCTTCTGTAGGCTCAGGGATTCAGTGAGGTGGGTGTGTCATGCGGAAAGGAGAGGGATGATACAGCTTTGAACATCTGGCCTGCAGCTGGCCAATGTAAAATAGGCACTTTGAAAGCAAGGACAGCTTTGCATAGGAAAAGCCTGGGGATTTGAGATTATCTTTGTGATGTTATGGTTGACCTGGGAGGAAAAGGCATGAAATAAAAGGCTGATGCTTCAATTAGTCCGTTTGTAGTCTAAATGGTGCACATCTTGGCCCGTGTATGTATGTGTTTGGGTTTTTGAGATACTTGACGAAGAAGTAACATTTAGTTCTACTGTGGTTTTAAAGTTTTTATGTACTTCTACTTCAGAATTGCTGAATATGTAAATATGAGCCACAGCTTCTCAGCTTCATCTTACTCTGCTGTCGCTTGCTGGGAGGCATTATGGACAAATAATTTGATTATAATAGTGAAAAATTATCCCTGATCTTGGATGTCACAGTTCTAAATCTTGTACGCTCAGTGTTGGCAGTTGCCGCAGACCTGGGCTTCAGTAAAGTAATGGGGAGCTTGATGCTACTGAAAATCAGGAATGCCACAGACAAACCCCTTAAAACCAAGTCATAAAAAACTTGACAAAGCGTTAGAAAGTGCCTGATAATTCACCTTTTTATTAATTTTTCTGACTGTAGAATGATGGATGTTGGAAGGAGTTGATGTATATCTGTCTAATTTCTTGAGCAGAATGTGCAGAGCATATGCAAACTAACTCTGGGTTAAAATAAGCAGAGCTTCTATACTGTAAATATCCACTTGATAACCAAGACTCTGATGCATGTAGCTTAGCTTATTTCACTAACATATTGGCTGCCATGAGAAGTAAAGACCAAGGCAGGTGGAAATATTTTGGACTTTGGGGATTCACCTATTCCACTGCTGAGTAGATAAACTCAATTTTGACTGTTAAAGCACCTAAGAAGAGGTCTGAGGTGTATGTTAGATTGAGTAGAAGTGGGGAACAGGAGCTCTCCTTACACCATGAAGTTAAAGGTACTTTAAAGGTGTTGATAAGACATAGGGCACAAGGTTATCTTGGAAGAAAAAAAAATAATCTGAGGAAGCAGAGTCAGAAGACCCTCTTCTGTAGGAAAATATGCTGTTCTGAGTAGTTCTGGTGGAAGTCATAGTGTCAAGTCTACACCCTATGTAATTACTTGCTGCTGCACTCCTGCTTCTTATCCCTCGTTATACTGCATTGACTTAGTCTTTCAGGATTTCTTGCTGTTCATTCTTCTGGCCATGTGTGTGTGACATGGGAGCAGAACCTGCAAAGGCTTCTGGAGGCATGTGGCCTGGTTCCCTTCTATCTGAAGACTGGGGAAAAAAAATAGGGCCCCACTAGTACATCTTTAACGTCACTAGTTGTGCTGGGACAGAAGGATATTTTACAAATACACAGAAAACATGTTATTTCACAGAATCACAGAATTTCTAGGTTGGAAGAGACCTCAAGATCATCGAGTCCAACCTCTGACCTAACGCTAACAGTCCCCACTAAACCATATCCCTAAGCTCTACATCTAAACGTCTTTTGAAGACTTCCAGGGATGGTGACTCCACCACTTCCCTGGGCAGCCTGTTCCAGTGCCTCACAACCCTTTCAGTGAAGAAGTTCTTCCTAACATCTAACCTAAAACTCCCCTGGCTCAACTTAAGCCCATTCCCCCTCGTCCTGTCACCAGGCACGTGGGAGAACAGACCAACCCCCACCTCTCTACAGCCTCCTTTAAGGTACCTGTAGAGAGCGATAAGGTTGCCCTGAGCCTCCTCTTCTCCAGGCTGAACAAGCCCAGCTCCCTCAGCCGCTCCTCGTAGGACTTGTTCTCCAGGCCCCTCACCAGCTTCGTCGCCCTTCTCTGCACCCGCTCAAGCACCTCGATGTCCTTCTTGTAGCGAAGGGCCCAAAACTGAACGCAGTACTCATTTGTTTAGCTGTTGAAATTCCATCTGATAAACCAAAGTTATCTCAGCCTACATGCCATCCCAATAAATTGCTAACAGAGAGTCAGGGTGGAGGTTTAATCGCTTAGAGGATGTAAGATGTGTTAAGCAGCCCAAGTTGAGGTAAGTAGAGCAATAAAATACCCAGTTGTCTTAATCCTTAAAAAGTACTTGTGAAATACCTTCTATCTTTCAACAATTGTGGCTCTGAAAGCAGTCCCTGCATCCTTCACGCTTCTGTAGAGTATTGGTCAAAACTGCTAAATTTGAGTGTATTTTTAGGGGGGGTTCTTATTGCACTCTGGGCCATTAGGATTTTTGTTGCTGCAACTTATTTTGAATCAAAAACCTCTCAAACGGGGAGTAAAAACAATTTTGCGCATTGCGCGTTTGACTGCATGGAGGAAGAGAAAGCTTTGGAACCTGTTTTCTTTGTATGGAGGAATGGAGAAGGCTGTGCCCTCTTAATGTATCGTCCATGATTAATATAGGATATTACATGATAACAATCCTCTGAGTTGGCTTACTGCATAACTTACTGAGCTTCAGTATCTAGAGTTGTCTGTCTATTATTTACATAAGACTTTTTTCCCCCCTAAGTTCTTCAGCAGATGGTTTTTAACTGTATTTGTACATGGCTGTGGCCAAACTCAACTGGATTTTTTTTTTCGATGATTTTAGTTTACCTGCAGATCTGTATGAAACTAGAGATGTTATTTCCCCTTTCCACCCCAAAAGAGAAGTATGAGGTGCCTGTATGTGGCAGATAAATAGCATTCAAAGGGTCCTTAGTAAAAGTTGTCTTTGGTTAGGAGTCTTCGAGTCTTCCTAAGCAGCCATCCACTCTGAGAGAATTACTTTGCTGTGTTCTTACTGCTTCCCTTATGTTTTTGCCAATGCTGATATTGTACCCAAGGGAGGAGTGTTTTCTGACTCAGATTCACTGATATATTTTTTCCCTGCTCTGGTCCATCATATATCTGCAGGTAAAGAATTTTACTTTAATATATATATCTATCTATATGGCTATGCATATTTTCCCTGTTGGTTTCTTTGTGTTGGTCATCTTGAATCAGATAAGCATTTGTTAAATGTTTGTCTCTTATCTCCATTTTGATCTGAACCCACTTAACCAAAAAGAACTTGAAAAGTTTTGTTTCAGTTTCTGCCTGAGGTTTAAATTATGTATTTCAAGTCTTAGAACTTTGAAGTAGTTATTTTCTTTCCATCTACAGGTTAAAAGGATCCAGCAGGGACTGCCTTCCTATTGCTTTAAGATTTCAAAAGCTCTGTTTACTTTTAACACGCTTGGGTTTACAGCACAACACTATGTAGTGGAGAAATGCATACGAGTAATTACGTCAATTACGATCAGCTCTATACAATTCTTCTGTGGTGCTATGTGATTTAAATGTCATTATGTGTCTGGAAAAGGATGGGAAATTGTTGTTGTTCACTCCTGTTTGCTGCTTACAGCTGTTTTTATGACTGGTTTTGCTCATAAACAGGTGTTTAGAACATTCCTTTGACTAAGTAATACAGTTTGTGCTGCTGTGAATTAATTTATCTTGCATGTCTGGGTAGCATGGTTTTCTTTTGTTTTCACTTCTTTCAAAAAAAAAAAAAAAAAAAAAAAGCCCACCACCACCACCAAAGAGAAGCAAGGCTCCAAGCAGGTGAGGTTGTTTTGGTAAGCCATGCTTGGAGAAACTACGAGCTAATGATGAGACAGAAGGCCTCCATACAGAGGAAGATGGCTCACTCTGGATGTATATAGGCATCATTCTCCATTTAACATCTCCTTTTATGTTGGTTCCTGTCCATTCCTGTGGAACAAACTTCTCTCTTTCCCATACGTTCTCTACTTTGGTTAGAAGTCTTACACTTGTTATATTCCTGAAGCTGATCCATGGTAGGTGATGCAGGAATTGGATGTATGCACCAAAAGTAGGTATGTGTTCAGTAATACTCCAAGGTGAAGAATTAAATAACTCCATATAAAGTGCTTTTGAAAAAACATCAGCAGATGGTGCTTCTGGAAAAGGTAAGGTGAAATCCCTAACCTCCCACCCTGAGCTCATTATTAACATCTGAAACCAAGTAGGGTGCATCCAGTGTAATTCTCCTGTATGCCTATAGCACATATAGCTGAGTGGAAGCCTCAAAAGGGCTTGGTGGATCCTGTAAAGCTTTTAAGCCATTTTCTATATGTATTTCATTCAGAAAGTACTGACCTCTGCTTCGGCCATTCCTTGCTAGTTATTCAGAGGCAGGAAAAGCAGAATGCTTTTAACCCCATTTGTCACTGTCGTTTCATGTAGAACCTAGAAGACATACAAAACAAAACAACAAACAAAATACTGAAAATGTGTATATTTCCCTTTTTAAAGCTGTTTCTATGTATGTGTGCATTGGATGGTGCATTGATGAGGATGTGGGGTGTTCTGGCTGCAGCTGAATAATTAGAAAAAACAGCATGTTTGTTAAGAGCGGTCTTGTTATTTGAAGAATAACGTAATCAGGGGAGGAAAATGACTGACAGTTACAGATGTGCTGGGCAGCAAGGTAGCTGTTAAACCACAGGCTGTAAAAAATAACCTTTACTCCCACATACAGGGTACCTTTAAAACATGTTTTGTAATTAATTTTGTTTTGTTTTTGTGGGAGGGTGGGTTGAAGAGACATTTAAGATATTATACTTTAGTTACGTCTCAGAGGAAGAAATGTGCTGGTAGGAGTATGTGCTTTGCTGAAGAGTCTTCTCTTATGCCTCATTTCCACTAAAGTTCATTAAAATATACTTGGCTTGGTCACCGTCTTGGTTTTCTATACCCAGTAAATTATGGTAACTAAAAATAAATGATATGATCACAAAGTAGTTGGGGTTGCAAGGAACCTCCGGAGATCATCTGTTTGAATCCCACTGCTCAGGCAGAGTCAGCTAGAGCTGGTTGCTCAGGACCACGTCCAGTTGAGTTATAAGTGTCTTCAAGGATGGAGGCTCCACAACCCCTTTGGACAAACTATTCCCATGTTTGAACACCTTCACAATAGACACTTCTTTCCCATTCTTTTCTATTCATATGGAATTCTGGTTTGTGCCTCTTGGCTTTTGTTTCTGGGCACTAATGAGAAGAGTCTGACTCGGTCATATTTACCCCTCTCTCTGTTGTGTTACAATTGAGAAAGTGGCTGTAATGCCAAAAATATTATTCAAATGAGAAGTCAAACTATGTTCCAACTAGCTATTAGGAAAACAAAATCTTTATTTTAAGGATGGTCAAACACCAGTACAGGCTTCCTAGCAAGGTGGCTGATGTCCCATGCCTGTCAGTGGATAAGAGGCATTTAGATGGCATTCTGTCTTTTTTCTTCAATGTCATTTTTCTTAGGGTCACAAATGGAAAAACTTGAGTTTTTTTCCTCATTTCATTTTAGATGGCAAATGGATTAACATGAGGAGTGCTGAACATCTCAGTGTAGTCCCTGGTATGTGATTTAGGGGCCTGAAGAATCGATTCTGTTATCTCTTAGAGAAAGGAAGAATCGTTGAGTTTCCTAACTACGAAGTAATTTCACCCTTTTCCTGTGCATTTCTTTTCCTAGAGTCACATAGAGATGCATATAGAGGACTTGCAGCCTCTTTATTTCTGGAGTTAATTTCTGTAGAACAGGGGCTGATTTTTTTTTTTTTTTTTTTCATAATGTTACATCCAATCGGGGGGAAAAAAAAAAAAAGGACAGCTAAAGCCTAGTAGTAGTACTTCTGTTTTAGTTCTTCTGTTGCATATGTGGTCTGGAAGCAAAGCTTCTCCTCTTGTGCTTTTGTTGCTCTGCTTCCCACAAACAGGCTGCCTCCTTCCTTTGTTCCTAGTAGATGTTTATGCCTTTTGGCTATTGAAAACAATTTGTGCTTGTTGGTTACATTTATAGCAAAAGCCTAAGGCAAAATTCATTCTGGATGCATAGATCACAGGGGACAGGGTAAAGGTTGAATATGCTTACTGTACTCTTGGCCCTAATCCCAATGGGTCACTGCGACTGCACAGATTAAATCTATCTAGTTGTATTTTAGTTGTCTGTTCAATGCTGGTGTCATCTGAGATTGGAATCAGAGCTATGCCTAAGAAAAAGCAAATTTAGCAGCAGCCTTTAGGCTCTGCTCAGCCTGCTAAAACACACAGAGGCCAGCAGTATGTGGAGCAGCACTCGGAGTGATGCCTGACAAATGGGGACTGTCTCTGTTCAGTTGTGTGTTTGGCCATTAGTTTCTGACACTTGTCTCTGTCTAACACACTTATTTCTGCCATGTTTCATACATTTAGTGTTGTAGTATTTGATGAGAGAGAGACTGTTGTCTCGGTGAAGAGGTTAGGAATGAACAGGTGGAAGTTCAAAGGCAATCTGAAGAGTTTAGCAAAGAGCCTGACTGATATGTGTGTCCCTAGCTACTGCCTTGTGGCCGTTCTTTTCCATATGATTAGAATAGAAATAATGGATCACCAGTACCTTACAGGCACAAAATGAAGGCCAATGTCTTGCTGTGTCCTCACCAAGATAATGATGAGAAAGTTTATCAAATGTTATTTTTTTCCCCACAGTCTGTTCTCAGAAATTTACATTATACTTCCCTTCACCAAGGATTCTTTTATGTGGGATATCTTTTATCTTTTGGTCAAGATCTGTACTTGGAGAGGTGGAGAAGAGGCTTTTGAAGGGATATTTTTGCTATTAAATGGAGAATGGTGCAGAGACTTATGAGGTCATGTTGAACCCAAGTCCTGTCCACTGTCATTGTGACTCATTTTTTGGGGGCTACAGACATTGGCTGTGACTTTCTCCAGTGTTATTGTGCAAACTTGGTTGGTGAGATATTTAAGATATGTACATGGCTTTGGGAGTGATAGACCTGTCCAGAAAAATTTTCAGTGTCCCTGTGGTCCATGATTTTTTTTCTTTTAGAGAATTTATTTCTTTTTCAGGGAATGTTTGGTTATTTAGACAAAATCTGAAATTCTTCCAGTTATGGTAAAAGAGAGTTTGGCACGCACTCTTTTGTTTTCTCATGTTCAATTCCAGTTTGTGTTTTCTTTAAAGGTATTGTATTTTTTTCATTGTTGGTAACAGAACTAAAAGCCCCAAGAGCTATTTATTAATTTGGAATCAGAAAGAGAGGAAAACAATGCAGCCAAATTAGTATTTGGACAGTGTACCCTACATTGAGATTTCAGTCTAAGGTGTGTCAATGAATAAATCATTACAGATAGTTTCTTGTTAGCATCTGCTTCCACAGTAGGTATTGTCATGCAGTTATTGGGATTTTAGCCTGGGAGAGCATGTTCTGTAAATGAGGAGCTCTAACTTGAATTGATGTCTTGTCTGCCCTAGTCTGGATGTTATTACAGACATATTGTTCTGATTCTAGGATCCCAGGGCTTCAAGAATTAGTCTTCCTCCTCATGTGTAAGGGACTTGTTCGATACTGTGCATATTCAGAGCAGCAGTGCTGTGATGCTGATACATGGTGTGATGCTGCTGATTCAATATACCTGCATGGCCTGAGAGAGGCAAACCTGTCTGCTTGCCAAGGATGGCAATGCTGAGGGGTATTGCAGCAAGTTATTATTCTTCAGCTACTCTTAATGTGATAATCTCTACTTGTTACATTACACTGTAATGTTGTGTTATGCTTAACATAGGAGATGAATGTGGTTCAGTAGTATGCAAAATGATTTGCTTATTTAACAAATGAATTATGAGTGCCCTGGAATTCATTTAGATGACTAGCAATAACTATTCCGGGTGAATATAGTTGTCTTGGAGATGGAAACGAAGCTTGAACCTAGACTTGGGGCTTAGCTTGCAAGTGATTGAGGGACCCTCTTATCTAAATAGATCCTTTTCTGGAACAAGAATGACCTGCTGCAGGTTGAGTTTGTCAGGAATACTCCCCCTAGTCTCTGCTGCTAGAGGTCTTCATGCCCTCAATGGCTGGTGGTCAAACGCAGCCCCAGTTGCAGGCTGAGGATTGAGAAACTTTGTCTAGAAATCGTCTTTTGATTTATTGAGTGGATTTTCTCCATGTCAGCATGGATATGCCAAGGGGAAGTCACGCTCGACCAACCTTGTTGCCTTCTATGATGGCATCACCAGCTGGGTAGCTGAGGGGAGAGCAATGAATGTCATCTACTTTGACTTTAGCAAGGCTTTTGATACTGTCTCCCATGATATCCTGATTGCAAAGCTAAGAAAGTGTGGGATAGAGGAGTGGACAGTAAGGTGGGTTGAGAACTGGCTGACTGGCCGAGCTCAGAGGGTGGTGATCAGCGGCGCAGAGTCTGGCTGGAGGCCTGTGACTAGCGGTGTTCCCCAGGGGTCGGTGCTCAGTCCAGTCTTGTTCAACATCTTGATTGACAACCTTGATGAGCAAATGGTGTCTGCCCTCAGCAAGTATGCCAATGACACAAAGCTGGGAGGAGTGGCTGATGTGACAGAAGGCTGTGCTGCCATTCAGCCAGATCTGGACCAGCTGGAGAGATGGGCAGGAAGAAACCAAATGAGGTTTAAGAAGAGCAAGTGTAGAGTCCTGCACCTGGGAAGGAACAACTGCATGTATCAGTTGTTCCAGTTGTAACAGGCTGGGGGATGACCTGCTGGAGAGGAGCTCTGAGTGAGGAGAGGTGGACCTGTCCTGGTGGACAACAGGTTGACCATGAGCCAGCAGTGTGCCCTCGTGGCCAAGAAGGCCAATGGGATCCTGGCGTGTATTAAAAGGAGCGTGGCCAGCAGGTCAAGGGAGGTGATCCTCCCGCTCTACTCTGTCCTGGTCAGGCCTCACCTGGAGTACTTTGTCCAGTTCTGGGCTCCCCAGTACAAAAACAGACAAGGATTTCCTGGAAAGAGTCCAGTGGAGGGCCACAAAGGTGATACGGAGCCAGGAGCATCTTCCCTATGAGGAAAGGCTGAACAGACCCAGGTCTCTCAGCCTGGGGAAGAGAAGACTGAGGGAGGATATCATAAATGTGTATAAATACCTGAGGTGTGGGGGACAGAGGGATTTGGCCAACCTCTTTTCAGTGGTTTGCGGGGACAGGACAAGGAGTAATGGTCACAAGATGGAGCACAGGAAGTTCCACACCAACATGCGAAAGAACTTCTTCACAGTGAGGGTGATGGAGCACTGGAACAGGCTGCCATGGGAGGTTGTGGAGTCTCCTTCTCTGGAGATATTTAAGGCCCATCTGGACACCTACCTGGTCAGCCTGCTCTAAGGAACCTGCTTTGACACGGGGGTTGGTCCTGATGATCTTTTGAGGTCCCTTCCAACCCCTTCGATTCTGTCATTCTTTGGTGCCTCTGGCTTAAATTATGGTAGAAGACTACTGGAACTGGATGGAAGGCTAAAATGTAGTAATATTCAAATATTAATTTGATTTAATTTCTTATTCCCTGGAAGTGTTAATGCAGAAAGAAAGGAGGGAGTGGGGAGGAAAGTTAGGTCCTGTTTCTTTTATACTGCCTCTCTTCCAGTTTTATTTATTTTTCTTTCCATTTCACAGCACTCCAGGGCCTTTTTTTAATGCTGTGTGTTTTTTTTTTTTTCTTTCGAGTTGAAACATAAAGGATTAGAAAGGCCACTTTATTCTCTGCCCTTTATCTGCCTTCAGGAAAAGGAAATAGAAGGAAAAAAAGTCCATTGGAGGCCATAGTAATCAAAATTGTTCTTTGGAAAAGCATTGCAGGTTTCAGTTTAAACATGGGAGGAGAAAATACAGGGACAAATCCACTTCAAGTCTCCAGTTAGTTATTAGAGTTTAAATATGCACAGCAATTCAGGCTTTGATGTTAAAACTGTCAGTGTCTGTAAGATGCAAGATATTTAGAAGCGTCATATTCCCTTTTTTAAGGGCTACTTTTTTGTTCTTGCTATAGCTGGTTGCAGAACAAACTTCCATCTGCTTGGAATTCTTACTTCATGAGAAGGGGAAAGAAAATGGACAGTTCTGGCAAATTACAGTGTTATTTAGTACTTGTAGTTTCTGTGAACTTAATCTGCCTTCTACAAATATGTAGTTCTTGATTTCTGAAAATCTGAGATTATTTCTAGCAGTTTCATTTTGACATTCCATGCTGGGGAGTAGTGTGAAGGTAGGACGTGAAAACATTCTTCAAATTTGAAGACTGGAACCATCTTTGGGAAGAAACTAAGAAAGGACCAAAGTATTTAAAATAATGAGAGATACTGAAAATATAGCTTTATGAAACAGAAAAAAAAAATCTAAAAATCCTGGTGAAAATTGAAATGTAGAATATATGTAATTGATAAAAGAATGCTTTACACAGTTTAATTAGGCCATTATAATCATTCAGTTTGAAAATGTATTGAGGTTTGAAAGCATCAGTCTTCTACATAGATGATTAGATTCTGATTTGCTGTTTATCATGGAGGCTTGAGGGGATTATTATACCTCACATCTCATAGTCAATTTCTAACACAGAAATGTTGGAAAGAGACATGATGTAGAGAACGGAGATGTGCCACTCTTGCTTGATGGAGGTTCCTATAGCTCTCAGTGGCCAGTCAAAAACAGGATACTAGATTAAGCAGATGGGCTTGTTTTTTTAACTGCAAGTTGACTACAAATATGGCATAAACTCTCCTCATGCTTAGTATTTGTAGTTTGCTTCTCACTGGTCATATATTTTGCAGCGAGGTGTTTCTCTGTCCATTTGATGCAACCAATATTCCTCCTTCATATTTAATATTTTGGGTATATGTATTTGGACAAATATATTTGCCTTTTCAAGTAAGATTTAGCTACAATAGGAAAATTTCTGACAGTGTATATTTTTTTCTTTCAGAAGCGAGTGATGGTAAAAGGTTGGCAACAAAGCCATCGTACTAGGAGAGACTGAGAATGCATGGAGTGTGAGTGGCAGACAGTGACAAAGCTTCTCGAGTAATGAATGGTGCTCTTTTGCTCTTGAAGCAATACAAAAACCCAGTACATGGAACTTAAACTGAAAGGCAGCAGATTCAACTGTATTTGATAAGGTGCTTTTGTCATGTTTCATAACTAACCAGTGAAACTCATTAGCACAAGATAGCATCAAGGCAAAAAGCTTAACTGCAGCTCTTTAATAGAAAATTCATCTGGATAAAAGTGCATCTAGGATTAGGTTATAATTTTCTTTTTATGGAATAGAATATACAAAGGGGAGATATGAGACTGGCACTCATTAATTTTTATGCAAGCATTTCCATCCTAGGGGCTTGAAAGATATTTCTCACATAAAGATTCCTCTGTGATTGCTTAGAGCAACCTTCCTTTGTACCCGCATCAGGACTCTGTATTTCCTGCTCTTAAGCACAGGGTGCTGTGAACAGTTTTACTGGATTGATCGTGTATCAAGTAAGAATCCAGCATGTTTTTTGTACTAAGCTTTGTCCGCTATATGGACAGAGTTGACTATGGCATGATTTTGGGATTTGTTCACCTTTCCCCTCTCTACTCAGACCTAGATTTGTCTGAAATCGCAGATCCAGATGCCAGATTTAGGAGGGGCTCACCAGTGCCTCAAAAGTGTCACTGGTTATGCTTTCTGCAGTTTGGGGAATTACTTGCTGTGGGAACAATGTGTGGGGCACGAAAACATCCCTGACTTCTTGCAGCATATTGTTTCTTCTCTTACTGCAGTGACTGTTGGACACTCAGTATGTATAAACTGCAAGCAAGGGCGTGTGAATATTTTGGAAGTTGTCCATTAACAGCAAAATGCTCTTCTCTGCAAACCTTTCTGACAGCATCAACTTGTTAAGCAGAGTTGTCTTATTTATTTATAGAAGCCTCTCTCCCCTCAGCACTTCAATTTCTTTGCAGTCCAAAATAGTATGAAATCCCTTTTTCAGCTGCGTGTTTTTCTCTGCTCATTCTCTGATAAAACACGTTGAGGGGAGACAAGTCCTTGGCTTCCACAAATCTTACGATACTGCATCGTGGTCTGTTTTTTTTAGTATTTGGGAACACTAAAAGAATTATTTTGGTAGCCACTTACCATTCTTGGTATTAAGAAGAGGTCGTCTGTGATTTAGGCCAGGGACTAGAAATCTTGTTTTATTCTCAAGACTGGCAAAGCTGTAAAACTTGAGTGATGTAGGTGTAGATCTCTAACCTTATAGACACCTGATTGCTACTAAATTGTTTGAAATGTGTAAAATTTTTTGAAGATTTGGCCTACCAAGGTTGATTTTTTTTTTTTATTTTTTGGTAGGACCTGAATGTTATGTCATTCTAGGTTTGACCTTGAATGTATTGTGTATATACTGCATGTTTAGCCCCGACCTTTCTAGATTTTTCTCATCTAGTAAAGTAAGAAGTATAATTTAGATTTGCCCCAGTGGAAAAGATTATTCCCAGAAACAAGCTTTTAAGGCATAAAGTCCTTGCACGGGGATCAGTCAGCTACGAGGATTATATGAATAAACTAAAATCAGCATAGGAAAGGAAGCTTACCTTTATGTCTCCATTTCCTCTCTCTGTATCCTATCAATCTGTTGTGATTTGCTGTTAAGAACATATGGAACCATTATAAAAAATGAAGCAAGAGAGCAAACAACCTAAATAGCTTGGCTGAATGTAAATGTGGTTGCTTTGCATTGTTGCTCAGCCCATGCTTTCGTGAAATCATGTAATGTTTTGTGGCTTTGGTAGGTAATGAGCTCCATCTAGCGACACAGAACTTTGCGTGTTCTCCTTGTGCAAGGGACGAATGTGATCCATGTCTTGTCTCTGCTTGGCTGGGTTTTTTAAAATACACCTAAATGGGCAGCATTGTGACATTTCATGGGAACGAAATGTAAACAAAAGTGAACTGTCTCTGTGAAGGCATTAATCATATCTTTACATGTACTTTTTCTTATGGATTACCAACACTTAAAGTTTTTTTTGAGATAAAAATAATTCTTATCAATTCATGAGTACTGATAATCACTTGATACTTCAAAAACAATTTCAGTCTTTCCCTCTAGTTTACCATTACATTGTATTACAGCTGTAGTGATCTTCAACAGAAACTGAAATTGGTCTTTACTGGCAGAGAATCAGGGTGTTTGCTACTGCCAGGCTAAAAGCAACCAGAGTGTATCTGTCAGAGAGGTCTGGCTCTTTCATGTGTACGCTGGTCTCAGGCAACTCCACTGTGAGTCCTAGGATATACATTATTCATAATTAATAGAGCCTATCTTTTAGCTCATTTAACTGAAACCTTTACTTGCAGTGCTGAAATGTGAGGTCTGTGCTGGCAGCTGCTCACACAAAGGCAAGTTTATTACCTTAAAGTAATTTGTGCTGGCTTCATTGTGCCTGTTAGCAAGAATACAGAACTCCAGGTTGGGTTGGAGAAACACTTCTTCATGTCAGTCATGCCAAATACTACATTAATACAAGAACATTGCTCCTTTTACTGTGGTATCCCTGTCTTTTTCCATGTGCTGAATGTTCAGACTCTGGCCTGAGATCAAGAGGAAAGCTGTGGAGGCTGTGCTGCAGCAGGATGCCTTTCTCCACCTCATAAGTTTGAAGGCCATCTAAGCAAGCATATGAACTGCTTAGAAAATGCCTTGCAGGTTAGTGGTTAGAACTGTGGGGCTGTACTGCCAAGGTGCTCTCTTTGTACCAGCTTCCATGAGAACAGCAGGGATAACTTAGCTCAAGAGCTGCTGAAAGGCAAAGACCCTCCCAGCCTGTGTGTGTATGCATGACCTGTGGTTCCCAAGCTGTTTTTAGAGTAGCTTGTTTCAGGTTAGTTTGGATATTGGTAGTATACAAATACGGGTGGGTATGGCTGAATATTTCCACGACAGTAGAGTAGGCGCAGAATGGTACTGAGAAGCAAAGCAGTCATTTGTGTGCAGTTGGTCTGTACTGAACACCCTTGTGCAGATGCCAGATGATTGCCAATACTTGTGACAACAGTTGTGGCCATGATGTGATGATCACAGCAGCAACCGCAGTCTAAACATAACCTTGAGAGGGGAGAAAATATGCAAAGCAAAACTTTCTATTTTGAGAAAAGCCACCTGATGTACAGCCTGTCATGTGGCACAACAACCATTTCTTAGGCCTTATGAAAAGAGCTGACATCAGAGATTGGACAGTAGTAGGGTACAGTTAAATAATTCTGTAGACTTCATCAACTACAGACAGCTCCTTTCCTCCTCTCTTTTATTTTAATTACAGTTCTTCATAGAAGAGAGGGTATCTATATCCCATGGACCATCTGCTGTGAAAGAATGCCCCAACTCTCCCTTTCAAGTTTACAATTTTTGATACTTTTTAATCTATTGTTCTCAGTGTTCTTTGGAGGAAAAAGAGATCCCCTGTTGTGTAGGGGCAACAGAAACTCCTCTCAGGCCACATTGTGCTGTCACTGTTTATAACAGGAGACACATGTGAACACTATTCTAATCCTATACAATTCATTATCTGTTAAAGGAGGAACAACGCTTAAATTGTCTTAACATCTTGTCATGTCTCTTGCATAAAACAAGTATTTTCTTTTCCACCTCATATCTGACTTGGGTATACTTTATGTTGGACAGTGTCTTGCTACTTCTGGAAAGGGGGAAAGAGCTTCAGTTACGCAGCATGTTTTCTTGAGAGCAAAAGGAGTTAAAAAGCTGTGTGCAGTTATAGGGCTAAAGAGAGTTGCCCAAGATGTGAGAGAGGCTGATAGGTGCACAGATCTGCCTTGGGACAGGTCAGGGCTCAGTCAAGAGTTTGAAGATCAGTGGGCCCACCAACACGGAGCGGATATCGGCTACAAGCTTCCTGACCACAAGTAGATGAGGCCTTCTTCAAACAGTAAAAGAAGCCTCACATTTATAGGCCCTGACCCTTGTGGGGCACTTTGTAGCAACCCTATCTGCTGGAAGGACAGTTCAGCAGGACTGAAGGGGATTTGAGTGCCATGTTGACAATTTCCTGTCACAGGTAACTGAGGAACCAACGAGGAAGCAACAGGAATTAGCGCTGCTGGACCTTATGCTTAGAAATAGGGAATAATTGGTGGATGTTAAAACTCAGGGGCAGTCATGGCTGCACTGACTATGAAATGACACAGTTCAGGATCCTAGGACGAGGGAGCACAGCCTTGAACTTGAGATTAGGTTTCAACCTCTTCAGAGATTGGCTTTGAAGAGTCTCATGGGATACAGCCCTGGAGAGAAGAGGCATGTTTGAAATGGCTGGTAGATCTTCAAGGATCACCCTAGGAAGTAGGCCTGTCCCAGGAAGCAGGAAGACAAGCCCAAGAAACAGGAGCATTACACAGTTTAGCAGGGACCTTACAGGTGATCTCTTTTTTTTTTTTTTTTTTAAAAAAAAAAAAAGGTCAAAGGGTTGAATTCAGGGACTAGTAAGCTCAGGGAAATATAAATTTGCTCTCTGATGTTTTCAGCATAGGGTTAGGAAAGCCAACACTGATTTGTAGAAGCTGACCCTGCTTTGAGCAAAGCTGTTGGATTAGATAAACTCAAAAGGTTCCTTCCAACCTAAATGGTTCTGTGATTTGTAGTAGAGATCTACCACAGAAACAGGTGCTAATGGTTAAACTGATGCTTCTCCCAATGCTAGCACTTTTCCTTCTGTATTCCTCTTCTATAAATCTGAGGGGTTGGTAGGGGCTATACTTGCACTGAAACTGCTGTGAACTCTTCCGCTATTGCTTCACAGGAAGTATTATTTAATCTCACAGTCAGTATTCCTATTTCCAAAAAGTTATTTCATAACTTCTTACAATTAGCAATTAATTTTTCAAAATTACATTTCATTTTAAGAAGCTATTTCTCTCTGTTATCCAAACTTAATCTTATGTAGTTTTGGGCCATGCCCTTTTATATGTTAATATCCTCAATCAATGCCTTTTTAAGGTTTGTTTAATGCAGGGTTTCTTCCCGAGACTTTTTTTTTTTTTTTTTTTGAATTTGGAAAGGAAAAGCTTTGGAGTATATTGTTAAGAAATTAAGGTGTGCAAGCCTCCCAGAGCCACCTACTTCCTCCCCCCAGTGCACCTTCTGCCAAATGAAACAACTTGATCTTCGAGAAAGAGAGAGAAACACTTTTGTGCATGAGAAGCAATTGTGGGGTTGCAGTGTCTTTTACAATCCGAGCTTGGGTGCCAGTATATCATTGTGATGTAAACAAAATAAAAGTTCAGAGTGATAATCCACTAACACAAGCAATTCTTAAAACTAAACTACATTGGCTGCATATTGTTCATCTGCTACTTTTTGTGTCTGGTAAATGGTTGGGCAGAGGGAAAGGAAATAAATAATTCAGGTATGAAACAGCTAGCTATTTTCGTGAACTATGCATCTGTTTTTAGACCTCTTCAAACTCACTGTTTAGGTTTCTCTCATACCTGAAAGAAGTCTGACTGTAATTTTACTAATGCAGACAGAGTTCAATACTTATATGGCATGGTCTGTTCTGTGTGTTTTGTTGTTTTTACTTTTATGTTTTACAAGATTCATGTCTCAGTAAGTTAATTTGCAGTGTAGATGTACAAATATCTAAGCATCTTGAGGCTAAAAGCAGATGCAACAAGTCCTGTGGTTGTGTTGCCATCTGAATAGCCTGAAGAAGGCTGCATATGCAGGTTGTGGAAAAGCAAACAAAAAGGCTGGACTGCAAGTACTGTCCTAGCCTCCTGTGAGCCTCATTTTATACAAGGATGAATAGTCAGCTTTTAATAACAAATATTTGCTTTGGAAGGCTGAATAGGAAAAAATAATTGCCTCTATGTATATGTTTTATGACCGTTCAAAGTCAATTTCCAATATAAAACATAATGGGAATGGATTCAAAATGACTGCAGAATGCAATAATTGGGGCACTTCTAAGAGAAGCATGATAATAAAGGGTTTATGTTATTTCTTTTTCCATGTATACCACTTTTCATGAATGTATCTCTTTTTTGGTGCTGTCTGCATGGGCTAATTGAAAGGAAATGCTTAGGTTGAATTAAATAACAAAAAGTGTATGTAATTTTTTGGACAAAGCAACCCACCCTCCAAAAAAAAACCAAACAACTTATGTAGACTGTCTAAATGCTGTGCTAGGTAATGACATTCCTTTGCATTCCTTTGCAGTAGATGCAGTAAGCGGTGATGGCTTACAGGAAAGATATTTTGTCGTCTATATGGGAATGTAAACAGTTTATAGGTTTGTAGAGTGGGGAAAAAAAAAGAAAAAGTTGGCTTTGTGTTGTATGTGCTGTTAAGTGATGCTTTGTTTTTTACTTGCACGTGGTAGCTTGAGACAGGTGAGGCATTGGTTTACTCCTTTTTTCCTTCCCTATCAAATTATGTTTTTATTCAGTACTTTGAGTGCTTTTTTTTTTTTTTCTGCCTTATTTGATTTGAACTGTACTATAAGGGTTATGACTTGCTCAGAGCAATGAAATATATCACCAGTATTAAGGGACTCATCTGATGTGATACTTAAAATATAGCAGGTATAATTTCCTTAACCTTAAGCAGTCATGTTGGTGGTGGTCAGATATTTGGTTGAATTTAGATATTCTCTGCATACTGCTTAGGTATTTGCAAAGAATAACTACGTTTGAGCAGTTGGGGCATTTAGAAAGCTGTCATGAATACTTAGGCCAGAGCTTTTGTAAAATACTCATGAAGAATAAAATTGAAGAGCGAGACCAGAAATAACAATATTGATTAGGTGCTATCTGTAATGAAATGCATCTTTGTAGTGTTACAGTGAGAGAGAAAGTAGTGGCACAGATGGTAAGTTAGGAAACCATTTCCCCTTGTAACTACTGAAATCAGTTGATACTGACAGTATTAAAGCTGAGTTTCTCTACAGTGCTTTTTTTTGGTGCCTTATTATATTAGATTGTTTATATTCTATTTTTCTGGGTTCTTCTAAAGGGCACTGTATCTGGCAAGTCGCTGGGAAGCAGGTTGTGAAACCACTCAGTGTAATTTCATTGCTGAAGCTGAAAGAAAAGCAAGAAGAAATCTCTTCTACCTTTCTTTAGTATTTTGTGTAACTGATAAGTGAATGTGTACCTATTTCAGCCTAGTGAAGTACTGCGTCCAGGTGAAGTGTGCGTGAATGGGCATGGGTGTATGTAGAAATACACAGCTAGCCCTCAGTGCACGTGTGCCTTGTATTACATATGGCACTTGGCTCAGTGGGTGTGTGTCGTGTTTACTTTCATAGAAGATCTCTGTGGGCAATTGAAACAATAAAACAGTAAATAGACCATATGTTGACATCTAGGTATTTTTGTCACAGAATTCAACAGATGTGCCTGAGGCAGCAGTAGCTTCTAGAAAATGTTAGAAATCTTTCTAGAAGCTTAAAGAAATAGTGTAAAGTGATGTAAAGAACTCAGAAGTTAACAAAAACAAATGTTACTTATGAAATGTTTTTTAAAATATGCACAAATGCCTCAGCAGGAAAATGTTCTGATCGAGTAGCAGAAATGCTAGTGTGAAGAATGTCATCCACCTGTGGTGATAAAACAGTACTGTATACATCTAGTTCCCCAACCTAAGCGTTTAAGGAACTTGGAAACTTAGAGTAAGAGCTTGTGATGACTAACCTGAGATGCATTTTGTCAGCACAAGGTAATAATCCCTAAGAAGTCTGCGTGTAGATGTAAGATGCTGTTCCATAGAACAACTGAAGAAATAAAGTCTCTTGTCTTTGAGATGTTTGTGGATCCTCTATGGAACTACTCAAATAATGAGAAGTGGTCCCTGATTTTTGTTGTTGGTGTTTTTTTTTTGTTTGCCTTTTTTTTTTTTTTTTTTTTGGAAGCTGGCAACAATGACGCTGTTATGCTGTTGGGAATACCAAGATGTCTCTTGAACTTACCATGACTTCAGAAGATAGTTACATGTATGTATACGTAGTCCTTACTGCACTTCTATGTAGAATATATTGTCTAAAATGAATGTGAAGCTTCCAACAAACAGTTGAGACTTGTGATCCTGGCATTGTTTATACGTAGATGGGTAGAAGAAGTGTTGCTCTTGGGCAGTTAAGACAGACTTTTTATTCCCAGTAGAAAAACTTTTTTTCCCAGGTGATTGTGGCATCCTTTCACCTGATGCTCCAGTGTGTTTATGCAGTTACATGACTTCTATTGATACAGTGGTGGGGGTTGATATTTTGCAAAAGAGCTTGCATTTGGAAGACTGCTGTGTATTTCCGCACAAACATCTAGGTCTGTTTTGGTCACAAAGTGGGCATTAGCATCTTTATATTGTAATAGGGATAATTCACCTGTCCTTTTCACCTATATTGAAGAAACCATGTCTTCACAGGCAAATGAGGGTACTGTGTAATAGTTGAAGCAACAACTAAAAAAAAAATAAATCCTTGCAATGTACCAACAGCTGGTCTGGGACAGTTATTTCAGCTACTCATGAGGTTACACTCATTTGGTTACAAATGCTTTTAAGTATCATGGTGTTGGATTGTTGGTGATAAGGTCCACTGATACTATCCTCTTTGGATTCCCTGCATGTTTTTCCTTTTTCTTTCCAATGATTCCCCCACCAAATAATGCTTGTGTTGCTTTTGAATAAAGTGCCTGGCCTCTGCTGCTTGCAGGCCCTGCTGCAGGAAACCAGGCAATGCAGAGACCTGGAATCCCACCTCAGAACCTAGCACAGGCAAGGTAGGAAAAAGATGGCACTGAAGCAGGCCTTAGGATAGCGATGAGTTTCCATTCCTGGCAGTGAGATAACCTTAGTCAAATGTAGCTTACTAATGTCTTCCAAATGTGGCACAGAAGGTTTAGTGACAATTTATGGTTCTTCTCTGAAGAGAATTACAAAAGGCTTGAGAAGTCTCTTAGCTTGTTCTCCACGACCAAGTGGCAATATTATTACATTATTAAATTTCAGATTTGAATGAGAAACTTGTCAGCTAATTTTCATTAAGAAAGTTAAACCTTAATTACAAATGGATAATGACGAACCCAAAAGTTCAACTGGGCTATCAAACTGGACCATCTATTCATTTTACACTATCAATGTGTTCATAGTGCAAGTGGAAAAAAAAAAAAAAAAAAGTTGCTTTTCCTCTTTCTTGTCATTACTTTTTTTCAGTGATAGGAGTTAAGCAAAGTAGTGATTCTGTATTCTTTAAGCAGTCACAGAGTGGTAGATGCTTGTGAAAACTGTCTATCGCTCCTCTTCTCCATCTAACTGCTTAACTATTAGAATGAGTTGTGGAGCAAATTCTCTCACTTTTTATGTTTGAAAAGTCATTCGTATTAATATACTGAAAAGAATTGCACATTGCTATTTTATGCTGTGTCTCAGTGATCCCTACCTTGAAGTTTAACCTGCTTGATGGAAATACTAGAAATACGGTTTTCCCAAAGAAACCTTTTCAAGTGTCACTTCACAAAACTGATATGCCTGAAGTTGAATTTTTTTTGTTTAAATTCATTTAAATGTTGATTTGATCAACGTGAGCTGTCAAAGTAGAAGTAGCAGTAGCACTCTACTAGGGTAATTTTGGGAAGAAAATCATACAATATTATTGTCTCAAAGTATCAGATATGTCACAGTTGTCCCAGATAATCCTAGAACATGTGCAAGACTGTGACACCGAGCAGCTGAGCTGAAGCCAGTCAGTCAGATGCCAGGCTAGAAACCCAATACCACGTGTACTTTGAGCATACCCTTTTTATATCTAATCTGGTGTGTTTCTGGATGTTTTTTAGGAGCGTCTGCTGATATCTTAGTGAAGAATGTTTGCTATAGGAAGCCTACATCTTGTCTTCTATCCCCCTGTTGTTTCCAAATGCAATGGCAACTTGAAAAAGATATTAGTGTTCTGTAGTTTGATATCGGGTTGCAACAGTAACATGCTGATCTGTATTGATAGAATCACAGAATTTCTAGGTTGGAAGAGACCTCAAGATCATCGAGTCCAACCTCTGACCTAACGCTAACAATCCCCACTAAACCATATCCCTAAGCTCTACATCTAAACATCTTTTGAAGACTTCCAGGGATGGTGACTCCACCACTTCCCTGGGCAGCCTGTTCCAGTGCCTCACAACCCTTTCAGTGAAGAAGTTCTTCCTAACATCTAACCTAAAACTCCCCTGGCGCAACTTAAGCCCATTCCCCCTCGTCCTGTCACCAGGCACGTGGGAGAACAGACCAACCCCCACCTCGCTACAGCCTCCCTTGAGGTACCTATAGAGAGCAATAAGGTCGCCCCTGAGCCTCCTCTTCTCCAGGCTGAACAAGCCCAGCTCCCTCAGCCGCTCCTCATAGGACTTGTTCTCCAGGCCCCTCACCAGCTTCGTCGCCCTTCTCTGCACCCACTCAAGCACCTCGATGTCCTTCTTGTAGCAAGGGGCCCAAAACTGAACACAGTACTCGAGGTGCGGCCTCACCAGAGCTGAGTACAGGGGGACGATCACCTCCCTAGCCCTGCTGGCCACACTGTTTCTGGTACAAGCCAGGATGCTGTTGGCCTTCTTGGCCACCTGAGCACACTGCTGGCTCATATTCAGCTGACTATCAACCAATATTCCCAGGTCCTTCTCTGCCTGGCAGCTCTCCAACCACTCATCTCCCAGCCTGTAGCTCTGCTTGGGGTTATTGGGCCCCAGGTGCAGGACCCAGCACTTGGCCTTGTTAAACTTCATGCATTATATTTTTAAAATATATTTTAAATATATTTAAATTTTAAATATAAATAAAATAAAATATAAAAATATAATATTTTATATTAAAATATAGAATGTATTAAATATATTATATATATACATATTAAAATATAAAATTTTAAATATAAATTAAACATTTAAAATATATGTAAATATATTTTAAATATATTTTAAATATATTATCATGCATTATATTTTAAAAATATGTATTTTTAAAATATATTATATTTTATATTCATGTTATATTCTCGTGCACTTATTTGTGAATTCCTTAATCCAGGATGTGTTTTTTTTTCCAAATTTTTACTGCCATGGGGAGAAAGTTCTACTTCTGACATATAAAACAGAGTTAAACAGACATAAGAGAGTAAGTTGATCACAAGTCCCTTGTGACTTTAGCTTTAAATGTTGACCATCTAATATGTATTGAGAATGTTCTAAAGAACAACATCCTGTTGGCATGCTACCGTTAGGAAAAATACTGCCAATACTGATTTTTATATTGCATGGAGTTACCAAGGAAAGTCAACAATTATTGTTGTTATAACTGTACTCGAACTTCAAAAATAGTTATACTACTTGAATAAAATACTGATTAAATTCTCATTTTGTTCAAAACACACTGAAAGTACCTGGATTTTTAAGTATAAATTAGTATTTACAGGAGAAACAAAAAATGATAACTTTTAAGTATGAGACCAAAAATTACAATTTGTATTTTTTTTTTTTGAATTTTGCTTCTGCTTATGTTTTGCAGCTTAAATAAAATTAATTACAAATCTTATCTCCTTTGAGTTGTGGTACACACATAGAGGTTAACTTCTTTCAGGTCCCTAAGCAACATTGTAGTCATTTTATTAACAATGTATTCTTATTATTTTTGCAATTCCATGAGCAAGAGGAAGTTAATCAAAGACATGATAATGCTGGTTATCTTGGCCTATTCCGGTATTAAATACTGATAGACTATTTGTGAATAGCGTCTCCAGTGTCTCAGCCTCAGTGTGGAACTGGGGAGTTGCTCTGGCATCTGAGACGCTTCCAAGTAAACTAACAAGTCACTGGAAGAAAATCAGTCTCCTTTCCATGGTATGGGACTGACTAGTGTCATTAGGAGGCTTCCTGTTCTTACCACAGATATTACCTTGTTTCTAGAGGCTGTAGTAATCTCAACCGAAGTTGTATGTTCTCTCAGAGAAGATGTAGGCATAAGAGTTTCTCTGCTTCTAGAAACTTAGATTTCTACTTCAAAACTTTAGATGAAATGTTGGCGCACAGTTGGGGAATGCTTTGCAGAGTTGTGCAGTCTACTATGTGTCTTGCATTCTGCTAGGCTTTGTTTAAGGTGTGTTGTGGCTTAGTGTGCAAAGGGTTTTCTCTGGTTGAACAATCTCTGCTTTCATCTATTACATGCCTCGTACTTTTTTTTTTTTTTTTTTTTTTTTTTTTTTTTTAGCAGGTTTCTAAGTCTCCTATGTGCAACCGGTTGCTATTAGGATCTCATTTTTCCAGCCACTCAGAGCTTACTGCTGTGAGAGGTGGGCAGTGATAGCAGTTCAAAGCACAGTACTGTTGGTGCTCTCAGGGTAAACCTTCTGGAGTTTCTTCAGAATTGTTTGCTGTAGTTTTTAATATTCATGTCCTAGCTCTAATGCTACTACAGTGGGTTTCATATGAAAAATATGTTTAAACTGTCTGTCTGCATTTATCTTGTTGCATATTGTACTAAAGCATAGGGTAAAAGCATTGCTGTTAAGAGAGATGGGTGTGAAATGTTCCTTTCATTACCATGGAAAGTCTCTGTGTGAACTGGGGATTATCACAGAATCACAGAATTTTCTAGGTTGGAAGAGACCTCAAGGTCATCGAGTCCAACCTCCAACCTAACGCTAACAGCCCTCCACTAAACCATATCCCTAAGCTCTACATCTAAGCGTCTTTTAAAGACTTCCAGGGATGGTGACTCCACCACTTTCCTGGGCAGCCTGTTCCCGTGCCTCACAACCCTTTCAGTGAAGAAGTTCTTCCTAACATCTAACCTAAAACTCCCCTGGCTCAACTTAAGCCCATTCCCCCTCGTCCTGTCACCAGGCACGTGGGAGAACAGACCAACCCCCACCTCGCTACAGCCTCCCTTGAGGTACCTATAGAGAGCGATAAGGTCGCCCCTGAGCCTCCTCTTCTCCAGGCTGAACAAGCCCAGCTCCCTCAGCCGCTCCTCGTAGGACTTGTTCTCCAGGCCCCTCACCAGCTTCGTCGCCCTTCTCTGCACCCGCTCAAGCACCTCGATGTCCTTCTTGTAGCGAGGGGCCCAAAACTGAACACAGTACTCAAGGTGCGGCCTCACCAGAGCTGAGTACAGGGGGACGATCACCTCCCTAGCCCTGCTATTATGGGTCTCCTTTAAAGAGAGTAAGAGGACAGATAGGGGGTGGGGAGCAGCTTAATAGCTTCCTTTCACAAACTATTTTTACATACATAGGAAATGGAGTGAAAATTACCTAAGAGTTTTTCCAGTAGGTCTCCAGGTAAAGTAGTAAAAGACTATAATTGCATAAGCAAATCAGATCTCACAGAGCAGGAGGACTTTAATCCCTTCAGTCCCATTGCCACCTCTAATTTCCCAGCAGTTTCCATTAAGAGGTGCTAAAAATCAATCCAGGAATTGAGGTGAGAAGTTTCATTAATGTGGCTGTAATGGGGGCAGTACTGAGATCAGTGTACCAGCAAGAGGCTTATTTTAATGCCCTCTTCATTGTTCTGGGTTGGGAAGTTAATGTAGCAGTTTACATGCTCTGCTCCATTAATATGGTCCTTGTAATATAATGTGGGCAGCTCTTTGGTCACCAAGAACTAAGCTAATTTATGGGCAAGCAAAGGAGACCTTATTGGTTATTCACCCAGAGAAGTGTCATGTAAAATTAGATCATGCTTCTTCAAGGATTTCTGTCTCTTCTGCCATTCTGCCTTTCCCAAACTGAAGCATACTGACATCTCCCTGTCTTCCTTCTTGCTGAAGGGTTTGTGTATGCTGTGTGAATGTTGGAATAGACTTCTCAAAGGAGGACCATCCAAGGATTGGTGGGATTGTGTGTAAATTCCAGATGTTTGTCTCCAGTTACTAAATTGCCAATCTGTAGTTACCAAGCAAATGTCAAGATTGTCAGGAATATGGACTTTATCCTTCAGAGGAGGAAATACCTCATATCTGGCTTCTTACTCTTTAAATTTAACCCCCAAATAGTTTGGGATTTTGTCCTTTAAAAGTGTGATGTTTTTAGGTCACTTTCAGTGCAGGTTTTACAGTCCCTTTTAAGCCTTGTGCAAATGGAGTTGTGTGACTAAGATGCACAGATTTACAGGTAATGGAGTGTAATACAAAAAAAGTTTGAGGGTTTTAAATCTTACTTGTAATTCTTGAAGGAACTTTTGCGACACGACATGCTGAGAATACGTATTGATGCATCATATAAAGATCTAATTTTCTCTTAAATTTTAGAGATAGAGTTATGCTTACATATATTCTTAAAACTAATCACTGTGATTTGAGGCTATCATTTTCTTAAAATTGAGAGTAATTGCTACATAACATTCACTGACTGCTTGGAAGGCACTTAGAAATATCTCTTTACCAGTATTCCCATAAATGCTTTACTGAATTGTCTTCTTTTTAATGATCTTCACCTTGCAAACAATCCTTTGAACTGGTCAATGTGGATAACTACAGCCCCCAACTATCAAATATGATTCTAACTGCACCTTGCTTGCTTGTTTCTGTATTTCTAAGGCAATCGTGCATTTTCAGAACAACATTTTCCTCCCACAGCAGGGAGAGGGCCCAGAAGTGGGTTTCCATCCATTCTGTGGAATCTGTTTGATGCAAACAGACTATCAATAAACCAAGAACACCTGTTTCCTATGAGTACTGTTTTCTGAGGGTCTTGTGCTACTGGTTTAGCTCAAACCAGGCTGCTTTTCTTCTCGAAGGTGCCATCAGTACAACAGATGTAGTGTTACTAGGTACCCTGGAGAGAGGAACGGATATCTGATTACAAAGCTTGGCATGTATTCAGAGTCCTTAAGGACTGGAGAGTTGCTCAGTGTGCAGCTGAATGTGTTGCTTTTTATCAGTGAAGTCTCAGGAGAATTCCAGAGATGCGGAGGCTGACAGGTAAATGAGTTTTACAGGATGAAGTGCTGAAGAGCTTTCAAAGAGCAAACATGGGAGTTGAGTGGAGAGTTGTGTAAAGCCCAGGGATTTGTATTGTTCAGGCTTTTCAACTCTGTTGACTCGTGGTGCAGCGCATGTAATGAAAGCACTTGAAGTGAAGAAATCCCGTGTCCAAGGGTGTAAGTATGAAGTAGCTCTGCTTACTGTAAAGATTTTTTTCTTTGTTAATCACTAGTGGCCCTCTTTCAGTGATGTCTCTTTCCACTTACAGTTTCCCTTTGGGAAGTGAGGTAATTCCCCTCAAGTTCTGAAAGAAGTGTTGTCATGTGAGTGTCAAAAGAGCTAAGTCTGTGTTTCTGTTATAGTGTGGCTGTCCTTTTGGATTTGCTCAGCATGAAAATGTTGTTGCAGCGTATGGAAGAGATAATTCCTTTCTGTAGTTTTCTTGATCATTTTAGCATCTGCAGTAAAATATTGTAATCTACTCTGGATGTAAAGCTATACCAGGAAGACCAAGTGCAAGACCTAGAAGATCCCATGTTGAACAGATGCCTGGAAAGATTGATATAAAAGATTAGAAGATCTCTACTGGAAAACTTAAATTTATTGTAGGATATTGGGAGCTATTTTGAAGGTCAGGGTACTACTGAAGGACATGCTCTGGAATTCTTAGCAGAACAACAATTGCATAGATGTTTACAATTGTTTAAAACTGGACTTAATTAGATTTGGAAGGGAGCACAGAAGAAATGTCCCTCTGTTACTTAATCATTGCCCTGACAGTGGTGCAGACTACCTTCTACAGATGTCCTCAGCGTTAAGAAAGCATTAAGAAGAGAGTGCAGAGAATCTAGTAAATATTGAGAACGGTGATAAGGAGATGATAGCATATAGTTGAGAGTATGAGTAAGCTTTTTTTTTTTTTTTTTTTAATTCTGGAAGTGATGAAACTACCATTTTTCTCTTCTTGCGTTAGATTTTTTGGAATCCGAGAGAGAGCTTTGTTCTCCGTAATCTTGCCAAATTGTATTCAGAGGGACTGGGGAATGATCTTCTCTCAAATTCCTTCTCCCTTACCAAATTTTCCAAAACTTGAAGTTGGGACAGTAGATTAATACTGATAGATTCATCCACACTTTCTAGACAGAAATAATCTAATCTGGTATTTCCTTACCTAAATGGGGGAGCTCTTAATCAACTTTTACTTCGCCTAGGAAGAGTTGAATAAGTTTTACAGACAAAAATAATCCATTGATATTTGTGTTCTCAGACTGGGTCTGTAGCAGTCTTGAGAAAAGAGTGACTAGCTTGAGGTCTGCTCTCTCAACATACAGGTTCCCCATGTGCTGTTACGTTTTGGTGTGTTTCCTCACTCTCTTGATCTTTTTTCATGGTTCTAATTATAATCTTCAATGAAGTTGGGGAGTAGTGCTATTCACAACTTGCCCATGGTGATCTGAAGTGTTGAGGGGCATGTGTGATTAGCCTGCAGTTGCAGGATGTATGAGAGGTAACCCAGACTGCCATGTCGTGTCTTGCAGGAGTCCTCCCCTGCCTTCTGCCATAGGGTGGATAGAATAGTAGAGGAGAGAACAGTTGCATTTTCAGCATCTACAGGAATAAACAGTTTTAAATAATTTCATGACGATTTACAACACAATTTTCAAAGACGAACTACTTAAGTTTCAGTCTTAGTGCCAGAAGCACTGGTTTGGCAGGGAAAAAAAAAATCTGAAAATCTTCTTTAAGCTTCCTTTAATTAACAGTGTTTCTGATGAAAGATTTACAGAGATGTTACCACTTCATCTATTCCTAAACTGCATATGCAGAGCACAAAAGTTGCTGATGAGGCCAGGAATAAGACATTTGGTAGTTACAGAGATTTGTGCTAGTGGTTGTTTTTAATGTAGTTGTCTTGTAAGTTTGCCATTTCAAAACAGCCTTCTCCAGATTTTCCAGCAAAATTACTTCGAACAAAAGTTTTCTTCACCAGAAGTTAATGGTAAAGAAGTTGGACCTAATTCATTTACTATAGAACCTGTAGACTTCAGGATTTCTTCTTATCTCTTCCCTTTTCTCCCCCCAAAAACATTACTTTTGGATCAAGAATCCTTTTTTTGCCCCACTAAGTGAGCCTTGTAAATTACAATTTTGAAATGCTTTCCAGAAGTAGAAACTCTGGGGGTATAGATGTCATTATTGTGCAGTCATACATAGAGTAGAATTTGCTTGCAACCACATATGTGATCCTCAGTTAAGTCACTCTTGTCAGCAGGGAACAAATGACAACCACTTCCTTTTTCTTTCTTTCTTTTTTTTTTTTTTTAACAAGCATTTAAGCCTTTCAAAAGTAAGTGTCAAATCAAGATCATGGTCAGAATGTCAAGGGTAAAAACCTCAAGTTCTGAAGGAATATTTTTATTGCAATCAAATTTTGCTTCAAGTCCTGTTGGTTGGATGAGAATGTATATAGCTAAGGATTACAGGCTGCTAAAAGGAAGGCTACTTAGCATTTCAAGATGTAAGATCTTAGCTTGTATGTTATCTTAAAATGGCCTGAATTTTCAGAAACTAGAGAACGCTCTTCTAATATCTATTATTTTTCAAGCTATTTCATGTCAAGGAAGCACTAGCACCACAATTAATTTGAACCTAGTTTCTACCTTCACTTTTGGCATTAAAGACACATTTAAAAGATGGTAGGCAGGGTGCTTAGGGACACGTTTAGTTGGTGGACTTGGCAGTGCTAGGTTAATGCTTGAACTTGATCTTAGAAGTCTTTTCCAACCTAAACGATTCTATGGTTTTCAGATGTCAAGGGAGCCTGTAACACTTGCTGTGGTTGAGCTTTAGTTTACATCACAATAAGCCAGGCATGTTTGCATTTTGCTATTGCTTTTATAAGATGTAAAAATTATTTTATGTGAGAATGAACTTCAGCGCAAAGTGGTTGAAAGGTTGTTGTCCCTAACAAGGGGCAGCAAAACCAGGAGTTTATTAGAAGTTGGACTTGATGATCCTTGTGGGTCCCTTTCAACTTGGAATATTCCATGGTTGTATGATCCAAACCGTGCAGCAGCGCTGGGTTAGAACTTGACAAACCGGAAGGAAGGATGGAGGCTCATTCCACCTTAAATGCCAACACTTTGTTTTTTTGATGCTAGATTTTTTTCTCTCTCCTTTTAGAGGAACTAAATGGTGCAATAATCATTGATGGTTGCACTGCCAAGATATTTGCCTAACTTAGAAACTTCAGACCCCGAACAGTCTTCTGAATCAGTATAAGCTTATTCATTAGATTTCCAACCCTGTGATATTGTAACTCCTCTTCAAGAATACAGTACCAGTTCACTGTTTAATTTCAGTGTGATTATTGTTGGCTTTCTGTTAATTTTGTAGTGGTCCCACAGCAGTGATTATTATTTATTTCTGTCTCCTAATATACAGTCCAATTTACATTATTATTAGTTTAGCTCTAAGTATAACTCAACACTCTAAAGAAAGCCTCTGAATGTTTAGATGTAATGAAGTATTTACCAGTGAGGGAAATGGAGCAAGCAAGCATGCTCTCTGTTCCTCGTAATTTATTTTACGTACCTGTGTCATGCTGGATGCACCCTGAAGCTTCATTCAGTATGGTTTCCAGGTGTCAAACATAAAAAGTGTCAGTGGTGAATTATGGCAGTCTATGCTGTTTTGTCAAGATGCTTCTTATACGTAGATCATTGTGGCCCAAGAAATCAGCACATCTGCCTTTCCCGTAAAAAAGCCAGTAGAGTCAGCCATGGACATTAGTAACAGGTCAGATGAGGACTTCTGGGCAAGATATTTTCTGCTTGCTTCTCCAGGGCACTGCACTGTAGTGACAGGAGTTGTTGTGCCAGTTCATCATTGTCTTTAGGAGAGAACTAATGAGCCAAATTCATCCTGGATGCAACTCCACTAAAATTACTCAGAGCCTGATTTCAGCTCCAGTGTGGTATTTCCACTTAGCCTGCTGTGAAGAGGCATACTGTGTTTCAGGAGGATTCAGTAAAATAGCTCGTTACGCATGTGGAATGCACACGACAAATTCATTACTGGCTAGTTTGCAGAAAAAGTGGTGTGTTTACTTGCTTTAGAAAAAACAAATCAGGACACTACAGATTCTGTATTTCAGAACCTGTTCTAGAATTCTATTAGGTTGTTTTATTAGTTTGTTTCTGCAATGGAACAGATGTTTTTGGTAATGTAGGGGTGTTTTTTGACTTCTTAATCTGGCACTTTTTCAGACTGATTTTTCAATCAGCAGGGCAAATGAGTTACCTCCCCACTGCAACTGCACTTGCTTTACTCTATGTTAAGTGTGTACCTATGAGTACAAATAACATGTCTGTGTGCAACTTGGACATTAAATATCCAAGTGTATAAGTCCCTGCATGAAATAAGTTTGGTAGTTACTATAGGGTTATAACTGCAAATTATTCTCAGTAAAACCTTCTAATTCATTCTGTACTCTGATAAAAACACATACATCTTCATGATAGTGCATGTTTTTGATCATTTGATTGTTCCTGGGATGCTATTGTACACGTGACAAGGTTACAGTAACCTGGCTTCTATGTATGTTGTGTGAATGGCAGGCTTGTATTTGAATCCTACAGCTGATAGCTTATTTAACATTCAGTTGTGCTTCCAGAAAAGCCCAGGATGCTGCTTGCCATTCTTTTCTTTGTTGTTCTGCAGTATGAAACGTTATTTTCCTCTGAAGAAGAGCAGGTCACTTGCAAATGCTAATTTCAACATGAAAGCCTGCAGTTTGTTGTTCTTACTCAGCTTTGTTCTTTAAAAAAGCAATTTCCTACTGCTGTTTTTTGTCTTCCAATAGCGTGTTTGCACTATATATCTAGCAAAGCATTTATTTTTAGTTATTTCTTTGGCTTCTTTGTTCCCAAGGGTCTTGTCAAATGATGTAGTCTTTCCTGTCACCTGTTCTGTATCTCGTTCTTCCTCCCTCACAGCCCATCCTTACTCTTTCTTTCCTACAGTAATTGTTCTCTCTGTGGGCTCTCCTTTGTTCTGCTGTAATATGTCATCCTGCCCCACTTCCTGTGCCAGTATATTTTCTCATCTTTTACCTGCATATCTGCCAACTTCTAGTGCCTGCCATGGTTTGCAGCCTCTTATCTGTCTTCCAGATACTATGTATGTTATTTTTGCAGTGTAGAGACTTTGCTGTTGGGAGGTGTCCTAACCAGGCCACTACAGGCAGAACTCATAGTACATCTTATGAGATACTGCAGTTTTTTCTTTCTTATTTTTATTTTTTTAAGATTGTCCCCCTGTGTGTTACTTTTTTCCTCGCCTACTAAATTTATCAGTGGATGCTTAGGTCCTGTGGTGAAAATGTTCAGCAGCCTTCCAGATGTTCTAATGAACTTGAAAGTCATGGAGTCAGACATGGAGAAAGGAATTTCAGCTTGATTTTTCTTGGGTCTTAACTCCTCCATCTCATTCTTCCTCCTTTCTTCTCCGAAATGTGTTCTGGCCTGGAGTAGGGATGTTTATTGCCATGTATTCTTCAAAGGTTCTGTATAGGACAGTGTTAGGTAACAATATTTCCGTTATTGGACTTCTTATATAGCACAATGAAAGTATGGGCTCTTAACTTCTTTCAGGAGACAAGATAAGGGCATTGTGAGTAATTTAGCTTGTAAGATATATCCTGAGCCATTCAGTCCAGGATGTCATGCAAAGTAAGTTCCATTAGATCAGTTTGCAGGGCCTTGTCCAGTGAAGTTTGAATACGGCTAAATATTTGACTGACATCTTGAGACTTCGACCTCTGTTGCTATATCATCATATGCTTATTTGACACCTTATTTGACACAAAAGATCTTTATGCCTTGAAAGTCTTACCACTGGGCACTGTGGTGTGGGGATCATGTACTACATGCAGAGAGCTTTGCAAGAAGTGCCAGAGCCTTGCAAAAGTGGAATCTTCCACAGCATTCAGATGATTGCTGTGGTTTCAGTGACAAGCGGCTGAGAGCACATCCCTCAAGTACATGCTCCAGTAAAACTATTGTAGTTTTGCTTTCTCGTAAAGAGCTCATCACACTTACACAATAGTTATGTAAGTATCTTGCTGCTACTATTAAAAATAATAAAAAAAA
The DNA here is from genome assembly GCF_964211825.1 of Aythya ferina. NCBI lineage: Eukaryota > Metazoa > Chordata > Aves > Anseriformes > Anatidae > Aythya > Aythya ferina. Next base: position 37,867,863 of record NC_140301.1, on the reverse strand, counting down.
CAAAACAAAACATAATGAAGTAAATGACAAAATTAAGAAAACTGGATACAAAGACCATATAAAAATGATGAAAAGCTTCTAGAAACTGTCAAGGAGAATATCTTGGAAAGGACTGATGATTACAGGCTACTAGAACCAAAGCTTTTAGAAGCTATGCACTTCGGCTCTTCTGTGGGGAAGTCTGTGGTAATAGCATGTTACTGCTCTCATGGTTGCTTGGATTAAACATAGCATAAGTGTGCTTTGCTTTTCTAAAATTATGCAGTCTTGTTAGGGCATACAAACCAAAAGTGAGAAAAGGGCATGAAACAAAAGGGAAATTAAATATGTTGGTCTTCGGATATTTCTCTCAGTGGAGGTACATGCTTCAGCCTTTTTCAGATCTGCAAATCAGAAGCTTATTAAGACTATGATTCAAACCATCAAAGAGGGGAAAATATTACCTTTACTTATGCCTTGTTCATTATGAATGCTGATGCTGAATTCTGGCAAGAATATGCAGCTTGAGTCTTTTTTTTTTTGCATGTGAATTTTACTCTAAGTACTCATGGAATGATGGGTTGACTTGCCCAAATCCCAAGCATTTTCCTTTATCAGTGCTTTTATTAAATCTCTAAATAATACAGATACTTATCCCATGTGAATTATGAGCAGTAATGGCCATTTGCCTCGCTTTTAGCAAACTTATTTGTATATTTATATATTTTATATACTTATTTATATTTGAACACATTTCTTCAGATAAAACTCATTTTACGCAAAGTATCCAAGTTAGGTCAGTTTAGTGTAGGAATCTCAATCACACTCTCCAGGATTTATTTAGACCTTGACTTTATGTTGGTATAGTGTGCAGAATTGGTTTTCATTCCTGTGTTCTGCAAAATGAGGAGTTAAGCAAGAGGGATTTGCTTGAGCCTTGTAAATTATGCAGACTGTCTGAAGAAAAAACACTTAAAGGGTGGAGTTGGCTGTTTCTGTTTCTTCAGCTTGCAGCTTATCAATTCCTCCTGGCTATCCATGTAGTGATAAAAAATAAAACACCAACATTTAGTCAAAAGGCTGAAGCCTTTCTGTTTGCTTTGGGTCACCGTAGCTCGCACCCATGGCAAGTTAAACTGGTAACCTCATCTCTGTGGAAGTGCAGCATGAACTTTGTATTGATACCACTTGATACAATTAAGATGCTTCATCTTTTTTTTCTCACAAAAAGCGTACTGCACATAAATGCCATTACAACTGCTTTTCCATCTACTTTCAAAGTGTAATTGAGTGTACATCCCTAAAACATTTGCCGGTGTTAGATCCTGGCTCTTAAAGATAGTACCTTTTACCTCAGGACCTTGTGGAGGTGCTCAAGATTATAGTTCTTGGTTTGAATGCAAAGGATTTGGGGACATAGGGACTTCTTAACATGGGGGTGTCATTCTGTTCTTCCTCTTTGTTATACCATCTGTTTCTGAGCTTGTTTTACAGAAGTTCTATCTTGCATAACTCTCTATATGCAAGCTGTCTTCTGGTGGAGGTGAAAGGCATCAGGTGTGGTAGCAGAAGGCTTTTAATTTTCTAGCTGATTAGGAATTTCAAATACAAGTCTATCATACATGTTTATATTGTCATAAACTTTTAAATTGTATATACAAAATATTGGTGATGCGTTCACTTCTGAGTCACTACTTGTAATATTTGTCAGGAAGAGATTGTTTTTTATATAGAGGCTGACAGTACCTGGCTGTCTGACTACAGCTCTAGTTAATGTGTGAAGAAATTTTAAGAAGATTTGGAAACTGGGCAGTGTCAGGTATGTTAGGTAATATTTACCACCTGTTCACCTGTGTTGCTTCAGAGTAGGCCATTCTTGTAATTACTTTTGGGAAAACTTTTTTAGTGTGTTCTTAGGGTCCTGAGGTAATCTATTGCTTCCTGATTGGTAGTCATGGGTCACAAAGACATTATAGCTGGAATTAAGAGAGTTCCAGTGACAAGCGTGTCTCTTTCCAAAGAGCTGGCCATGTACTGAACTAATGGTGATAATGTAGCACCATTACAATTAGTGATTTTCCTGGTCATGCTTTCCTAGCGTGATCAAACTGGTGATTCCTCCTGGATATCAGTAAACAGTCAGAGGTGTAACTCCTAGAAGTGCAAGATGCACAGGGCTAATGTGAGAAAGCATTTTGGCCACATAGATTGCTACCCATTTTACTCAATGATTGTAAGGATTTAGAGAACCTAAGAACAAACCCAGGTTAATCAACTCTCAAGAATGTACCAGGACCTCACAGCACATTTATACGTTATTTCTTTGCCATGCTAATTTTATTGGCTCCTAACCATATCTTGGCATGGTTAGGAGCCACCGTCTGTAGGGAAACCTAACACTGTTAGCACCAGAGAAATAAACCACTAATGTTCTAAGTGATAACCATTTAACTTTTCTAACCACCTGTAAGAGAGAGGCGTAATATTTAGGAAGAAGTTTCTAAATATTGCTGTAATGCAGATAAAAAAAAACACTTTTGCCTGATGTATCCAGAGAAACTTGAGTGTGGGGACTTAAGATTTCTCTTTCTTTCTGTTCTGTAATACCTTTGTAAGCAGAAGAGGAATGCCTCTGATTTAGTCGGTGACTATTTAAATATAAAGCTTTTTGAGGTCACTTCTTGTATCTGTTATGTATCTGTAGCGACAGGGAAGCACAATGCGTCAGCTGGAACTAACTCTGTGTTTGAGTTCTGCGAGTTTGAATAAATTTTGCATGTGTTCTAAAGTCCAAATTCCCAATGGCTTTGCAGCCTGTCTGCAATGTTGAGGTTTCCCTCAAAGCCTTTAGAAATGCTCCTTTTTTTTTTTTTTTTTTTTTTTTTTTTTAGAATTCTGACATAAGGTAATTGATAGCTTCTTATAATTGTTAAATTGGAAGATAATTGATCATAAGTTGTGCCTTTCCATTGATATACCTAGCCTACAGTTAGGATGCTATTTAAGCTGTTCAAGGGGGTAATGTCTAGCTGATTTATATCCTGTGTAGGGTTGTCTTTGTGTCCCTAGACATGAAAGAATATATAACATCTTCCATTTCACTGATATCATCTCATGATATTTCCAGGGTATTCCTTTACCCTAGTTCTTGTCTGCATTGCTTTCCAGGAAATTCTTGCTATTTTCTTCCAGGAAAGACTTGCTATGATTAAGTTTCATAGATCTATAAATTATTATAAATATGTATTTTGCTCCCATGTATATTTTGCTCCGTTTTTGTGTTTATAATGGAATCAAGGCCTGTCTGAGTGTTGCCAATCTGTACTCATTACTGAGATTCTTTATCCCTTGTGTCTTTAGACTTCAGAACTAAAATCATAGGGCATTTTATGAGTGACAGACTGCGTGGTGGGATTGGCCTGTTCACCATATTCTGCCCTGTTGCACAGCCAGCATGTTGCCCATTTGGATGTAGATAAACAGAAAATAAAGAAGGAGGAAGGGGTGGCGGTGAAACTTCAGGATCAGCATGTTTGGAAAATTCCTTATCTCTTTACTTTGCATTTCCCCACCGTTTCTTCCAACATCTGTGCACATGCTTCACTTGCTTCAGAGTGGTGTCTAGCAAAAGCCTTCTTTGCATTAATGAAAGCCTGTCTAAACCCAGCCTTATGCTAATTCCACCCCAAATACCAATGACAAAAGGCACTGGACCTACTCAGACTGAAACCTACTCTGTTTTTTATGAAACTGATTATTAACAGAGTATATAAGGTACCAGCATAGCAGGTCTTTGGCCTAAAGCCAGTGAAGTGATTGTGTGGCATTGGTGTGAGTCTGGCAGACAGAAAAATGTATCATTCTTTGCAAGTCAAGTTTGGGTATGACAAAATAAATACCTCATTTCTAGCTGTGATCGCATTTCCTCATCTTGTTGTGTTAATAAATGTGTTGACACTTTGAAGAAGGAAATTGAGAACTTGTACAGATGAAGTCTTGGTAAGGGGGTTCAGCCACTGCTCTGCATGGCCTTGCAAAGTGTGCTTAATGTGTAGTTAGCAGTATTTGCTCAGGATGAACTGACTGTGGGGAAAATGTGTCCTTGTGCTTTCTCTTTTAGAGGAAACTTGCCAGGTCAGGTGCATTGGCAATATAACCTGTTTTGCCTTAGGTGGGCTGGTGGAGAAATTGAGACGTTAAAGCTTCCTTCCAGTGACAGCCCCTGCATGTATCGCAGGATTCACATCTAATAACTGACTGAGCAAGACTTGAGTTGAATCACTCCTGTGGTGAGTGGCACCCAGAGGGGACGTGGGTAACTTCGTGGGACTGCTTGTTCGGGGGAGACTTGGCCTCCCCTGAGGATGGGGAGTGTGGGAAGCACTTGGACAAGTCTCTATGTATTAAGTCCAGAAGAACCAAGGTCATTATGGTAAGGGTCAGCTCCCTCTGATTACTGATGTTTATAGGTAAAAACCTATTTCTGTAGGTATTGCACTATACAATATTATACTGTAAAGACCCATACCTTTTGAAGGATACATTGCAAAGGAAAAATTTCGATACAGAAGGTGGCTACTGGTCAGCTGAAGTTCATAGACCTTAATTTATGGGACCAGTCATCTTGGATCGTAATACAGGCTTGTGGGGTTGGTTTTGATGTCTGAAAAGTACATTTTTGTGTTGGTAGATTAGCTAAATAGATACTGGTAAATAAGGACATTAGTCCATAGGCTTTGCATGAAGTGGTTAACTTTATATGCAGCTTCTCTGAATAGAACTTTTTCTCAAAAAATATTCTGTATTTTTCTCAGCAGTAGTACTGCTGAAAGAAGCTGCCAAGTAGAACTAGATGAAGTGTTTTCATTTGAACAGTTTATTAGCTGAAAAGTGCAGATTTATGTTGACTGGATCTATTTGTGAATTTAGTTTGGAGTTGGCAAGTGCTTATGAAAAAGAAAATGGCAAACATAAATATTATGACGTTTAATATAAAAATATGTTGACTTCTCATTTTTAACAATGTCTCAAAATTAAATTTATTCTAAAATTATCTCTTTTCCCAGTCAGTGAAAATACAACTTTTGGTTACCAGTGGAACAAAATGTTTTCACAAAACAATTTGGGTTGGAAAGGGATATCTGGAAGTCTCCAGTCCAACTCATGGCTCAAACCAAGGCCAGCTTAAAAAAAATAGTAATAATGAAATTGTCACTTTGGACCTTCTTCTGTCACTGCAACCTTTCAAAGGTGGTGGTAGGTGCTCTTGCATTGGCAGCAGCTGAATCCCGTAGTACATTTGGATGCAACCTCTCTGATCCTGTAAATTTATGTATGTCGGGAACTTTGTAAGCCTGGGGGCAGACCTTGTCACTGACTACCACAGCTCAGAAGGCAGTGACTGAGTGCTTCAGCCCTTTTCAGTTTTGACTTTTATAAACTCCAAGCAGAAGTGTTTCTGAAGTTGTCTTTTGAGGGGGCAAGTTTTGATCAAAAAAAAACAAGGACATTTTCAGACTGGCCTGAAGTGATTTTTGTTTTCCTTCCTCTGATGTTTCCAATTTGTTCACTGAACCAAAGCAGCCTTCTGTTCTTTGTGTTCCTCAGTGCCAAATGTGATCTGTGCTGTGGCAGCACCTCTCTGGTCCAACTCTTCTGTGCATATGTTTGCATATTTGCCTTAATGTCATAATCAAAAATACATACAGCATTATTTTTCTGTCAGCTAGCATTCTGCAGTAGCTAATCAGATGTGACTCAAAGAGGAAATTCACAGAGAAGGTGCATTTTCAGATTCCATTTGTGTATATGCTGAGGGAATATTTCTTTGTGTGGATGGGAGAACAGATGTTTTGTGCATCGTTTTTGACTATGTGGCTCTTGCTAAGTTGACTATAAATATAAAAGTAAATTTGCTGATCCAGATGGTTGTCCAGTGTTGCTGTACTGATACAAATACGCTTTTCGTTGTTCTTTGCACGAAACCACGTGCCTGCATTTGATACATCATTGAAAGTCAGTTTTGGTATAAAACTAGAAGCTGTTTTGTTTGGCAATGCTACTGAAGTTGAATGAGAAATTAGAAGTCCTTTATTTCCAACTCATTGCAGTAGCTCCTGGCACTTCTTTTACACTCTACCTTATTGAAATTACCATGGCAGCATTAAGTGATGTTAAAAGTGACCCAGTTGCCTGCAGGGTTGTACAAACAGTTTGCTTTATAGGTAAAACTTCTTTTTACCCATTTGGTTTTAAGCATGCTCTTAATTACACAAATTCTTAGCTATCTTTTAAAACTGGACTTGAAAGCGAATAAAAGCTGTATCTGTAAATATTTGTTTCTTGTAAAGTTGGAGATGAAATATAGCAGTGCTCTGTCATTTACTGAGGATTTAAATGTATGTACTTTGCTAATGTTCAAGAGCAGTGTGCTTTACTGTTCCCATTCAGCACCTCTGAAAATTCAGCAATCATTGACTTTGAGGCTTATTTTATTAGAACGGAGCTGCTCTCAATGTGAGATTGTTAATCTTTGCAATGAAAATGGGTCAGAACTTCATTTTTCTTCCCTCTCCAAAAAGGTGGGAGGGGGGCGAACAGTGAGGCATCGGTGTTAGACCTGTGCATTAACAAATAATAAAGCAATGTGTGTGATGTTGAAATATTTTTATTTAGCGGTCAGAAGTGTTCTTGGCTTGGGGTTTGGGGTTTTTGCTTGGTTCTTTGTTGTTGTTTACAGAACAGCTAGATGATGTTGGTTTCAAACTTGTTTCTTTTCTTCACCTTCTTTCCCTTCCCTCTTTTGGTGTACATCAAATAGACGACAGGAAGACGTTAGATTTGTCTTCCAGACGCTGAAGTACTTTGCTAGGATATGTCACCAGCAATTGAAATAGAGAATAGGATGTTAAGACTCAATCTGTGAGAGTATCACACAGATGCAGAGCACTCAGATTAGTATTTTCTAAGCAGTCTTCTGTGGTTCCCTTAACCATTAAGTGATAAATCCCAGTCGAGTAGGGAAAATTTCTTGGCCATCAGTTTCATATAGGCCATCCAGATCATTATCAGACTAACTGGAAATGTTATACTTGGTATGAATTTACAAACTAGTGAGAGAATAGTTTAGGAGGATCCATTGATCTAAACCATTAATTAGCAATACTATTGAAGAAGAAAAGAAAAGCTTGGCCTACTGTTCTGCAGAGCATTACACAGTGCTTGATTTCAGAAGAATTAGGTGAGATCAAGTGTAATGCTTACAGATTCCAGTTTTTACTTCTGTAAAACCTGACTCCTGAAGAATAAGTACATTTCTAGATTTGGTAACGGGAACCTTCTGAAGTCTGATCTTCATTCTCCAAGCTTGGGTCTGTTAAATGTGTGGCCTATGTAAATGGTAGTGGTGTTACAACATCGGTTCATTCCAATCAGGTTTTATACAATTTCATGAAGCTTGCTCATGAATGCATGGGTTTCACAGTGCTCCTGTGAAGGACAGAACTAAGAAACAATGGTTTGTTCAACAATTCAGGACACCAGCTGTTCACTGGCTAGAAATAGACGTCAAGGGGAAAAATGCATGGGTGAGAGGTGTGTCTAATGTACCCATCCCTGTAATAACCCCTACCTCCTTCCCTAACAAGCAGCATGAAGAAATAACAAGGCTGTGCTGGTGGTGTTTTTGTGTCTTTTAAAATGCAACATGGAGAAGTAACCTTTTTCACAGACTAAAATTCTGTCTTTCCAAATTTACAGTGGAAACTGAATACACTTGTCAGTAAGCTTTCAGTGGGAAATGAAAGTGCTAGAGAGATGTTTGACCAGCTTATGCCATTAATCAAATTCTCCTCTTTGTACAACTTAGCCAGAGGCTAATGTATTCTATTGCTTGATAGTCAAACAGTCTTATTGCTTAAGTGCCTCTGGAACAGCTTGAACTAATATGTAATCCCAGCACAACTAGATTTTTTTTTTCCTTCAGTGTCTTTACAATGCTGGGTACTACTGCTCTTTTAAATGTGGTATGTAAGAATTAATAAACCTTGTAATTGAAAAAGCTAACTAACACACCCAGATATCGGCTGATCTCAAGAAGTTTACCTCTTTTTTTTTTCCTTGTGCTTGTGTCCTTATCTGTGCATTAAACAAGAATCTTTCTTTTTCTCTGTAAAAGATCTTCTCTTTTGAATATGAGTGTGATCTTGTCTGTGTGCTGAGCAAGAAAAGGAGACCCAAGATGCTAACAGTACTGTTACAGTCTACTTCCTGGTGGGAAGAGATCTGCTGGCTTCTGCCTCATCTTTCCTCAACTGTTCCAGGATGCTTCCTTCCAATTAAGTGTCTGGTGCAATCCTATTTAATTCTAGTGATAACAGGCTTACAAATGGCTGTAGTATGAAATATTTAAGGTTTGTATGAGGGCATACGCATGAAATTAAGTGACTCAGGTGATACGTTTGAGAAGAAGGATAGCATCACTTTGGGTATTGGAAACTGTCATTGGGAGCTCTGGGGGCAGAGAGGTGTGGATGTGTTTAAAGACACGTAGGCTTAGCTTTACCATCCATTTCCCTTTTTCCCCAGTGTATTTTTTCCTTTACACACTCCTTAGCTGACATGAAAGCTGTGACTTTAAAATCTGAATTTCAAAGGATTTCTCAATACTTGCCTCAGATGTCATCTTTATCTGTAAATCCTCAACTATCCTTCAGTTTGCACTGCTGATCCCTCAGCTTTCCAGAAGCATATGATCCTTCCTTGATAGCTCCATAAGCTAAACCAAGAGCCTCTTGCCTGCAGGTCTAAGTAATGCTTGTCAGTCTCCTCATCAGGGTTTCTCAGTTCAGGTGAAGGGGACAAGTGTATGCTTCCAGTGGACTGGAGATTGGTGATGTCTGTAAGTATCTGATTTCCATTGGTGATACAAATCTTGTTGCTGTGACCTGAGTGGCTTTCTGCTAGCAAGGTTCCAATTCTTTTGGCAGTATGTATTGTGACCCCCTGCTGATAGGGTTTTGGAAGCAAAAGGGTTAAATAGCATGAAATATATTATTTGACGCTAGATTTCCAAACAGCTTCTCTCATGGGTGCTCGGCACATGTTTAGTCTTAAAGTCGGTAGTAAGTGTAGATATGGCTTCCAAATGCCAATCAGGTTTGATAACTGTTTTGCAAAACGTGTGAAAGGGAAAGGAGAATATTTATTCCAGAGGATCCAAGCTCGTGCTGTGACACTTCGGGCACCACAACTTGGCCTCATTTTCTGCCTCATAAAACATGGTCAGCAGTATCCCCCGGTTTTGTAAAGGATGCATTAACATTGTAGTGTCCTGAAGAAATGGGGAACTCTATAAATATTAAAATGTAAATGAAAGACTTAGAGGACAGCAGCAAAACAAACCAAAAAAGGGTTTGGCTTGCAACTCAAGAAGAGAAAGGACAAGGGGATGTTTGGAGAGACTGTTCCATATCTCTGTATAGGACAATTTAGTAATATCTTCCCATTGTGTTTTTATTGGGTCATAGTTATCTTGTATATAAGCTGGAAACATGGTCGTTACTGAAACAGTTTCCCTTAAATAATAAAGTACATAGCAATGCTCTGTCTACCTGGAATACCAAGATGATTTCAGGTAGGATAGCATCAGATGTATTGCCATGTGGTTACTATCTTGTACTAACCATTTCTACTTAAGGGCCAGGAAAGTAGTCAATGACTCTTCAAAAGATAACAGCAGCTAAGGGCTCTATTCCATTTCACGTGGAAGATAACTCTTTGAGATAGGCTTTATGTCTTTCACATTAAACACTTCAGTTTGCACTGCTGATCTCTCAGCTTTCCAGAAGCTAGTGATTGTGATCTTTCCCTGATAGCTCCTTAAGCAAAAGTAGGAGTCTCTTGCCTGGAGGTTGAAATGCCACTTACCATCCTTCTCCACCAGAGTTTCTCAGTGAGGAAAAGGGGACCGATGTGAACTATCAGTAACATGTGGTTTAATGTTAACATCTGAAAATGCAAGGTCTCCACTTGTGGTTTTGGGTTGCTATTTGCATTTGTTGGTAATATGATTTATACGCATACATGTAGGATGTTCTACCTCACGGTATGTCTGGGGTTCTCAGATATAAATACTGGCTAATAGCCAACAGAGAATTTTAAAACTGTTTGGTTGGCACCATAGGTTGAAATAAGTGGTGGACTTCAGTAAAGAGGCAGCATTGCGGAAAGGGAACTAAACCTCAAGAGTGCATGCAAGGCTTTCCACTGCCTGGACATGATGAATCCTGGTGGTTTTGTAATTGTAGCTGGACATAACTTTAATGATACTGACTGTTATGCTGTTGGAGGGGCCTGAAGCTAGGTCATGTAATAGTCGTAGCAACCAGAGAGAACTCGCATGCACATGTAATGCCTCAGGCATATGGGTACCACAGAGGTACCTGAAATGAAAAATGTAGGTCCTTTGTATGTTCAGTGTCTCTGGTCTTTGCCCTTGGTATTTGAATAATGAAGTGCTCTGTAGCAGGAGTGTCTTCTGCTCTGATACTACACAGCTAATGAGGGTCACAGTGTTCCTTAAACAGCTTTCTTTAAGTAATGTTTGGGACTGGAGCTCCAAAGACCTGTTTGTTTTTTTTTTTTTTTTTTTATCCTTCTGACTCAACCATCTGTTCAACCATGTCTTTGGGAAGAGGAGCCCCTGCCCTTGCCGTTTTTTTGTGCTCTAGGAGAGGGGAACAAAGATGCTACCCTGCTGTTAAAGTGGTCTCTGATCCCTTGCTGAAACACACAGGTACCATTACTGGGAGGCACTGTACTGCTATTCCTGTATTTTTCCCCATCTCAGCTGCTTTGTCTTGCTTTCTGATCTCCTCACTTTTCAGACTTAGATGAGAAGTAGCAGGTATAATACTTGGGGAAAAAAAAATCACCACACTCAGAAAAGCACAAAAGCTCTGACCACGATCAGATAATTCCAAAATTCAAATAATTCCTTCCAATGAAGTAGTAAGAGCCGTTAGACTACGAGAAGGCTCACCACACGAGAAGACAGCCTCTTGTAATGGAGTTCGTTACTAATGTAACAGCAGCAAAGAACTTTTGGGGATACTTGTTGTGGAGGCTCATACATTTCATTCATGTGTTTTTCCCTTGGAGTAGTTTGAAACTTGTCTAGGCAGTAAGCAGTCAGATTTCCATTATGTGCACGCCTGTGAGCTATGTGGTGAGGCTCACTCCAGTTGTCGCAGCCTTGCCTCCAGCATCTTTTTCTCGCTATCATTGATTCTTGTTTTTGTGGGGAGACGTGAAACTAAACATGAGGAGAAACTGTAATTACCTTACTTACTGTTTGAGACACAGATGAACTGAGCAACCAATTGAGGAGATTAGTGAGAAGCTGTACGGTTTGGGTACCCATACTATTATTTCTGCCCAGGAGTAAACAGAAGAATTTGCTCTCTGTGCTCATTATGCCTGAGGCTTGCTTTGACTAGCACTGCATCAGCAGAAAGCTAATCAAATGTAAAGCTGGCTTAAAACAGGATTTCTTTACCTCTTTATTACTGTTGTGGTCTGCAAAAATGTGTGCATAATTGTAAGGTAACTATTTCAGCAGCAGTCCCGTCCTGCCTTACCACCTCGTGAGGCCGGGCGCTGCCCTCTGGTGGCTGCTCTGCAGTGGCTGCACTGGAAGCTGCTCCCTGGCTGCCTCCCTGCCTGCCATGCATCCACAGACAGATCTCCTGAGCTTTGCCCTGTCAGTATGGCACGTACAAGTATTTCCTTAGGCAAACTGCAGATCAGTCACGATATAGCATCTTCTGAGTTCTTTGCACCGACCCTGATGTTTCGGTTGTTCTCATCGATTGGGAGCAGAAGGATGTTGTGTTGTGGCTCGAGTGCTTTGTGCCACAGTCCTAACTAAAGATGAAGGTAAAGACAGTCTGACTGAGCTCACTTTGAAGTTAATTTAATTAAACTGTTGTAAATCTTAATTTTAAAAGCATGAATGCTTTTTTTTTTTTTGTACTTACACATCCTTTTTTGACCTCACTGGTTAGAAATATAAATCGCTTTCCTTAGAAGTGGGAATAACTCCCCAATAAATAACTTTTTTGCTAAGAATGGGAAGCCATCTGCTATCATTAAAAATTAGTATCTTGAATAGAAAATTAATATATATATTTTTAAAAAAAAAAAAAAAAAACATTAAAAACTTCTTTCATTTCTAGTCTCCCATTTAATCCGAAAACTGATCCTTCCCAATGATGGTTAACACAAATGTTTCCTTGGTGTCTTTTTAAAAAACATTCTTTGGTAGACACATGCAGTAGTTACATAGTCTCTAGAAACATTAAATACAACAGGACTGAAATTGAGGCAAACAAGGGGAATGACCCACTGCCCTTGGTGGAAAAACGGCACAAGCACAGTCTGTGCCAGGTATGTGACCTGTACCATGTACGTGACCAGACTGTCTCCTTTTTTCATTCTTAATCACAAGCTTTTTTCATACTGAGTGGAAGACACACAACATAATTTCTGCACTGTGTTGTTTGAGAGCCTTCTGAGCAAGCTGTTTTCATGTTAAATGCTGCTTGCATCCATCTGAGTCTTAATACAGTTACTGGCTAGGATGCCTATAAAAGAAAGCAATAGTCATCCATAGTGGTGCTACCAGTATTTATAAAAAAGCAAGGAACATATGTAAGTGCTTGTGTGTATGTATGTATACATATATATTTAATTAGTTTTTTTTTTAAGGCTTTTTAAAATACTTGGTATCCAAAGAACTAAATCTAGCTTAACTTATTTTTCATCGAGTTTCTAGGGACCCAGAGGTATGTTTCTGAAAGAACGAGTAGAATAGTCTTGCTACTTTTGATTTATTTGCTGAATAAATTTCATGCACTTAATGAGTTTGGCTGCTGGGGTTGGGATTCTCATTTGCTCTTATGAGGATAACTGATTCAGGGGACATCTAAAGGTTTTTGTGTATGCACTTTTATATTGCTGTACAAATGTAAGTAATTAAACTTGGTTTCTGGGTAGACTGGTGTAAACCATGTTCAAGTATATTGATTTCCCAGTGAAGCTGCTCTGTGTAGGTGTAAACAACTTCTCTGTAAAGCCTGATAAAAGTAGTTTTTTTTTAATGTATGTTATGTTTTGTTTAACTTATTGTAATACTTGGAGATGATCATGTTCCTTGAGGAAATGAAAAGCACGGTACAGGTAAGGTAGCCCGGTTGAAGGTACTGCAGGGAAGTGAAACTCTTTATTCCTTGTTAGCAGCCTTGAAAATGGGAATTCTAAAACCTGTATATGAGCAAAACAAATGTGTATGTATGTGAAAGTGTTAATTTGACCGAGTTATCTACTTATGTCTGCAATATGCCGAGAGTCTGGGGTTGCCGGTTGTTTCCTAGCAATTAACAATGCTCCTGAGTTGGACAGCAGATGTCAGTCAAAAACTTTTTGTCAATACTACTGCTACCTGAAAACACCAACAAAATTCACACTATTTATATTAATCCAAAACCAAAATGTATTGAAGGTTTCCATGGCAGCTGCCAGATATCCTTTTGGGCCCTGCTTGTATTTTAATGTTTGCCCTGCCCTCCTTAGGAACTCTTCACATTTTGTGAAGTCATAAAGGGGTGAGAACATGTGGCAGCTGCTTTATCTTTGCACCCACATCTGATTCCTTTTTGCCTTAATTGAAACTGTCTCTAGAAATTGTGGCTGAGTATCTTTGGGCCTAGAGTTTCTTTTGCCCATCTTTTGAAAAAATAATGAAAAAAAGGTTTTATATTTTATAGGACAATATGGTAGATATTGCATAACATTCTGCATAATTATTTCATGTACATTGCTATATTCATATATATATGCTATATATATTCAGTGTATATAAAGCCTATATCTTAAAAAGGTTAATATCATTTGGGGTGAAAAAAAAGGTTGGGAATTTTTGTATTGGAAAATATATATAGAAATAGAGCTTGACATCTTGCTGTAGCATCTTCAAGTGATATTGCAGTAACTGGCTGCCTAATGTTCATTATTCTCATAAAAATTTTCCAGTTCTTTCCTTTGGCTTTGTAACATGACCATTCAGTGTCACACTCTTGGGGCTGCAATGAAGGCAATTTCTCTGCAGTTCTGCTAGCCACATCTAAATATTTAAGGAATAGCTGAATAAGGTCTCACTGGGCTTGGTCTTTTTTCCTGAAAGCTTCAAGGGAATCTGTCCAGCTTGTCTCATGATTCATTCTCACGTTTCACAGACCTGTGCACAAGTTTTTCACAGTGAATCATGTTATGTTAACATGTGGGTAAAAACAACCTTACTGTCCCTCTCTAGAAGGCAGAGCAAGAGGAAAAAACAAAAAACACCCCTCATCCTTCCCTTGGGATGCTGATGGCATTTTTGAGCAATGTTGCCCTGTATAAAACAGACATAAAAAAGTCTACTGCCAACGAACAAAGCTTTGATAGCAGCTGAGCATTCTAAATAAATTATTATTTTTTAAATAAAAGCTTCTATTATTACTGTGGGTCATCTCTCAAAGTATTGTTTACCACTGTAGAATTTATTGTTGTAACTGTAATGAGGAAGAGCCTTTCGCATTCTCATCAGTCTGACAATGTCCTTTCTGGTTGTCTTTTGATATGTTTGACCTCTTCTGTAATGTTCGATAAGGTGTGCAGTAATGAAGATAGCCTTGTTTCATGAAGTCTGTTTTAATCATATAAATGGATCAGATAATGACAGCCTGCACTGAGAGTAAAGGCATGCTCTTTGATCCACCTGTGAGAAAATGGTGAGAGGATTAACCTTCTTTCTCCTTTGCATTTCAGAGTAGGGAAATTCTGTGTGCTGGTAGCCAAAACAGCTGATGCTTTCTGAGCTATGATTTTAAATGCAGCCCTCTGACCGGTTATTTGCTCTAAATGAGCAAGCTCTTGGGGCCAGATGGAAAGCAACTTTTTTTTTCAGAAAGCATGAATTTCTTTTTGTTTATACTTCAGCATGCCTATTCTTGCTGCTTACATAGTCTAGTGGGGCCAAGCTATTAATTAGCAACAGTGTACCTATGCTAGAGAAATAAAAAATTGGACATCCTGGGCTGACCAGAATGAGTTTCTCTGTTTGAAAGCATATACTAGTTATTTGATATAAATGCAATGTGCATGCTTATTGACAAGATTTCAGATGATTTACGAGGTTGTAAGGAGGAGCTGTGGCAGCTGAGTCAAGGAATCTTTGCTCAGGAAGCCTGAACTGCAGGTGGATTTCTAATAAAGTAGTGTTTGCCCCTACACTGAAGGAATACACACTAGCCTGCTTCATGAGGACAGTGCTCACTTGAGTGATATGCTACTCATTAGAGGTCGTTAGGGGGGTGGAATGACCAAGAAGGCCAGAGACACGTGTTCTCAGGGTGGGCAAGACTCCGTTAGCTTAATAGTTAATTTATTGTGAAAGTAGCATTTTTTTTTTTTTTTTCCCCTGTTATGTTACATCTTTCTTGTTCTCACTCAGAAATGAAACAAAATGCAAAAATTGCTTAATGCCCAGCTGCTATCTCATCAGAAGCATTATAAATAGAAAGTGTTGCCAGGCACCCAACTTCTAACACTGCTGCCTCTTTTTCTGGTTCCTTGTCTTTTATGATAAAAGACTGTTGCACAAGGGGAAGACTCACATCTTTGACTTTCTTCTCTGTCCAGCTAACCTTTGCTTTGCCACTTCCTACACCTGCATTATAGATGAAGGGTGAGAGAGGTGCAGGACAGCTTGAAGGGGGGAAATCTGTCTTCCTTGGCCAAACACTTGCTGCTGTGTTTGGCTGTAAGACCATACAAATGCCTTACTGCATGTTCAGGGAGAGCACTTGATCCTCACCACTACACATGAACTATTTCTTCTTATTCGGAAGCAGCCACAAGTGTTGGATCAGAAGTCTTCCTCTTTTTAAAAGCTGACCACATATGACTGTATGGTAGCAGCACACACAGTCATCCTGCTCAGTGAGATGAGGCTTGGCACCCAGAGGTAGCAATCCCCCAGTGCAGTTGCTGAACTGCTTTGAGTTCAGTGGGAGTTCACTCAGGGAGCAGCAATTCATTTGCACACTGTCAACTGAAAAATGCAGGCACAATTTTGCTGTTTTTTTTTTTTTTTTGGGTCAACCCACCTGCTGCAGAAATGTCTTCAAAGCATGTGAAAACAAAACAGAATGGAGTAAAAATACCTTTTGGAAGTGCTCGTCTGAATTTCACATCTGCTGAATGCTCTTGAGCAGTCCCATGTACACATGTTTTTTGGTACACGTTGTTTGGGTAACCCTACCAAAAGAAGCTCATGCCTGTTATTCCATACAAAATGAAGACTTGTGAATAAACAAAAGTATTTTAAATTTTCTTGATGGATTAAATATTAAATTGATCAAGACATGATCAAGACAGACTAGTAAATGTGGAATCATTTATTTTGCTGTGCTTGCTTTTCAAATTTATTAGCACAAACTATTAACCACTTCCAAATAGGAACCTCATTTGTAGACAACCTCATTCATTTGGAAAGAAGTTGGAAGGCCTTGAAATTCATATTAATTTATTTCTGAATTGGTTAAGGTACATTTTCTGTGAATCTAGTCAGCTTCTGTTACTGTCACAATTTTCATTTGAAAGAGTTACAGTGGGCATCAAGTTAGTAATGGCAAGCCAAAGCAGCTCTTTTTTGCTGACTCCTATTTGTGAGGCTGGGGTTGAAAGGGGGTAACAAAAAGGTCAAGCACTTGGAGTGGCTGATCCATGGTAAGCACAGAGCTGCTGTGCAGAAAGCGTTGTGTTTTCAGGTCAGCCAAGTCAGCCCACCTGGCTCCTTCCCTTGGTTTAGCCCTAGCAGCCACAATCATCCTGTGGAAAAGGTCACTGTGAAGCCATTTGCTGCTCTCGTTTTGCCTGCAGTTTCCCTGAAGTCAGGTAGTGTTACAAAAACACACAGGTAGGGGGTTCATTTAGGCCGAGGAAGTGGCTGTGTGTAACTACAGTAACTGCTGCAGTGTGCTCTCACGTAGGCGTTACCTTTCCAGGCTGTCCGGGTGCATCCATTTGTAACATGCTCTCAGGGACAGTATCTGCTCCCACTGATGTACATCTAGCATAACTTTCTTGGACTTCGTTAAATGGAGTTTAAGTTCTGTTGATACAGACAAGTTAAACTTTGTGGCTATGACCTAGCTGTCAGGTTTGCATTTGTGGTGCAGTCTGCCTTTAGCACACAGGTGGGAAATCTGCAGAGGTTATGGGACTCCTATCAAGGAGGTATTGTCTGTAATTACAGTATATGACTCCCCATCCTCTTAAATCTATGGATGACTTTTTTTTTCAGTCACTTTGCAAAGAGTTTTTTTTTTTTTTTTCCTCTTGCTCTGTGGTAAAATTGGTTAGCAATTGGCTTTATTTGAAAGCGAATTGAGTTCCCTTTTTGTTAACATGAACTGTGTGATCCCTTATTGAGAGATGTAATGTTCATTCTGCTGTCATCTCATTCTGTAAGGTTTCCCTACCATGTTGTATCCTAGGTAAATGAGACGTTTTCTTTGCCCGCATCCCCCTTAGTAAGGTGCAGTTACAATAATGTTGCTAATTAGGCAGCATGCACACTGGGGGCTGCCTACTGTCCTTGGGTATGATTTCTACCTCTTCAATTCTGTCTCACTCTGTAACATGCTACTCTTACTTGTTAGTCAGCACCACAACACAGATCAGAGTGGGTACATCTCCCTTGTGCAGAGCTTTGCTTGGAGATGGGTACTCCTTCAGTGAAGGTGGACTGTGTGGTAACCAGCTCAAAGTATCTGAATAAAAAATGGATTTTTGTTGAACAAACATGGAGAAATAATCTGTGTATCTGATATCTGGTTTTACCAGTGCAGTAAGGTGAGCTGTAGTGGCTCTTAGTATTGTCCCTGTCCTATTTCTCTGGTGTAGCTTTTCCTTTTTTGGGTTTTCTCTTCTGCCATTTTGGGCAATGGGCCCAGACCTGACGAGCAACAATTCCTGCTTCATTTCTCTGATACTTCTCTGATATATCTATGTCCAAAAAAAAAAAAAAAAAAAAAAAAGCTGAGTACTGTACAGAAATGAGCATAGACAGTTTTAATTTAGCACACACTATTCTTCACTTACCATTTGACAGGAGCGAGGTGTTCCAGTCCTGTAATCTGAACAATTAATGTTTTAAGTAATTACCTGTCAACTGTGATGGGTAAGCAGCAAAAATGGACAAATACGGGTAGCACCAATGCTGTTCTTCTAGGAGCATTGCTTGCAAGGACAACTGTGGCTTAACTTTTTGGAGGGGAAAGGGCTCCTCTTTACCTATGGTGACATGAAGTTCAGGGGGCCCAGCAAGCACCCTGTGTGGGTATGGCCAGGATGCTTTGTGAAACAACCTTAGAGGAATCGGCCAGGTGGTGAGTGGTGTTTGGAAGCCTTTCTGTCTTTATTATTATTGTTCGTTTCTTTGTTTTTTTTTTTTTTGTTTTTTTTTTTTTTTATTATTATTTTTTTTTATTTTTGGGGACTGAAAGACTGAAACCAGCCTGGTGTTTATACCTAAGTGTTAGGAGACCAGTGTAATTAAAGTTGAAAAGAATCCTAAGCACCTTGCAGCTGTTGTAAATGAAGGCTCTTAGGAAAAAAAAAAAAAAAAAAAAGTAAAATGTGTAAAATGCTGGCTCTGCTCTAGTGTTATTTCTGTCACCAGTTTGTTTTTCTAATACTGTAATGCCCAGTACAGTGCTATGTTTGGAAATGAGTGCCATACTATAAGAGAGATTTCTGCCTCTTTTAAGAGGTGTGTGACCACTGGGCTCTGAGGACCAATGCGCTTCTCTGAGAGTAAGCATGACCCTGACTCCCTCAGAGCTGGGAAGGTACCTGAGGGTTGACTGCAGGTTGTAATACACTTACATGGTCTCCTAGCCTGTATCACACCAGGTTGATTTTAGCGACCTTTCCAGTTGGGCAAATACTAAACTTAATTTGGGGTCTGACTTTAACTGTCTTGCATATCACCATCCCCAGGCAAGGGACCTGAAACTCTTTATGCTGGACAGAAACTCAATGACAACGAGTGGCACACTGTTCGAGTTGTTCGGCGTGGAAAGAGCCTGAAGCTGATGGTGGATGATGACGTTGCTGAGGGTGAGTGCGATGTATGGAAGTTCTGGTCATTGCCTTCATGTCTCTGTTCCCAGCCTCTTCTCTGCCTTTACACACATTTTCTCTGTTTTTGTGTATCTTTTTTTCCCCCTGCCTCAGTCACTTCCTGTGTACTTATAAGGGCTATGCTGAAACTAATGTTCAGCTGTGTGAGGCTAACTGTGCCCAGCTTGTTCCAGAGACTTTTGTGACAATCGTAATATCTGAATTATGTGATTATGGGATAGAGGAGCTCGCACATGCCCAGGAGCACAAAGGTGCTGAGCATCACATCCTCTTTTGTCAGGCTCTGTTTGGAGTATGTTGTGAGTATACTCATTCCTGAGCTGCAGAGGTGGTGATTTCCTGTGCAATAGAATGAAAGCTAGAGGTCTCTAAACCTTCCCTCTGTACGAACTTTTCTTCAACAGTAAAACCGTATTTGATAGATGTATTAGAGAATATAGATTTCTGTCTCTGCTGTTTATTTGCAACTACCCGTGTCTGTGTTTCAGAGCCATCCAGAAGAAAAGGCAAATAGAGCAGTTTGCTCCCAACGTCCTTTGAGAGGTTAGGGAGGACCCTAACTCACCAGAGATTTGGATGGGTCTGGTGGAAAAGGTGTCCCTGCCTGCAGCAGGGGGGTTGGAATTAGATGGTCTTTAAGGACCCTTCCAACCCAAAGCATTCTATGATTCTGTATCTTATTCTGACATACAAGGTGTGACAGTTCTATGTTTTTTCTTGTGTTTGCTAAGGGCTTTTTGAGCTTATGATTCTTTTTGTAGAGAGATGAAGTTGAAAGGGGGAAGAAAAGAACAGCTACTAAGAAAGACAAGTGTGTCTCAAGTTAGATTTGCATTAAAATGACCCAGGTACTTTATACTGATCTGTTTTCATTACAGAGCTTTTAGAGGTGATATTTTTGGTCCATTTCCCCACAGCTACAAAAGCAATAAACGTCTTTCTCTTTTTGAATGGTGGTTTAAAATTCTCATAGCTGTGTATAACTGTGGGAACTGGGTGTTTGAGGAAAACACCAGCAGTCTGAAAGCTGATAATGGAATCACAAAGAATGGTAACTCTGGAGGCAGCACTGATCTGAGTATATTCATTTGGTTGTGACCCATGCTGTTTCGCCAGATGCTGCAGGTCCTCTTTGCTAGCTTCTACTTGAAAAGCAATGAGAAAGAATGGCTGCCGTAGGATATACAATTCTGGCACTGCCTCTCTCTGGAAGAAAAAAAAGTTCTTTTCTACTGGTTGAATGCAGTTAATTGTAGGTGAAGTGTTAATTAGATTATCTGGAAAGCTATGAGCAGGATTTTGAAATAAGCCCAAAGATACGGGTTTACAGGAAAATATCTTGATGTACATTTTACCTCTGAGGTAAATATATTCTGTGTTCTAGGCTGAGAATTTGCAAGAGAGAGTCAGAAAAATATGCAAGAAAAAAGAAAATGCCTTTTCCATGTAGGAATTGGCAGAGACTTAATCTACAGTAGCTTGGAGGAAAGGGGAAAATTTATTTAAGAGGGAAGCTTCTGGATTAGTGAAATATGCTGCTAAATGCATCATCCTGTTTACTTTTGCATTTTAAGAGAACAAATCTTCTGGATACGATTTTTTAGCAAGCACCATGAGGTGGCACTCTCTACATTACCAACTCAGTCCCCAGAAATGCCATCTGTTTTTGAAGTCTATTTTTCATGAACCTGAGTTTATAAATAATAATGATACAATCCTATACTAAAATAGGATGTGCATATGTACATGTATATGAATTACATAATTAAAGATGCATTACAGCTAAAAATATCTGTTAAAGAATACCATAGTGGGGAAGTCAAAAGTCAGAAAAGCCAGAGTTAAGACTTTCTGTTCAATCTGCATTCCACTTCCTGGAGTAGATCTTAAATGATGTGGTCACATAGATTTTTACTGGATTCATGCTGTCTTTAGGCATAGATCAGAAGTCTAAATTGAGCCCTCAGTAAAAATAAACAGCCTATTTGATTGCCACCTTCTTTCTTATTGCTTGTTTGGAATAATGAACACCAACTAAATTTTGCTCTAAATATAGAGCTGTCGATTTCTTTTTGTGTGTGTACACCACTCATCAATATGTTTACATAGAACTAAGAAGTTGTAATTGGATTTATTCCTGTGTTTGTTTCATGAAGTGAGTAGGGTTTTTTTCCCCCATTTTACATGTTTGGAAACGGTGTACCAGATTAAAGTTGGATGTATTTGGTACAAATTTGACATGATTTTTAGTCATTTACATGCACAAATATTCAATGTGTCTGTAAATAGGATCCTATTAGTTCAACTCTGCTACTTGGAGAACTAGGTCTACACAATTAATGACCACCTGTGAAAAATTTGTCATGAAGTGAATTATGCATCCTCCCGCAGGAAACCTAAGACAGAGACAGCATCTAGTTTCCCTGGACAGCATTTTGCTGTCTAATCATAAAACCCTTCTACATTTCTTCTGTCCTTCTCCCCACAACCAACCCCAGAATATCAGTGATAAATGAGACGTAAGTACAGCAGGCATATTATTCCTCCCTACAACATGTTACAAGCACCCAAATTCCACAGTGGAGGCTGGGATTTCTTCTGTCTGCTACCACTTGAGCAACAAGCTGCTGATTGTGATACTCTGTAAGGACCAGGGTGGGGGAATGAGAGGTGAACTCTGCATGTGGGGCTGACAGGGAGTGGATTTCACACCATGGTTCTTTAGGAGAAGACATCTCTGTCCTGATTCTGATCTTGTGTTATCATGCACTTTTCAGCCTTTCACTGAACTTCTATCTGTACTATCACAGCAGTCCTATATTTTTTTAAGCCAGTCCCAGTATTGTCACTTTTTACCTTCTTTAAAAGCCTGGGCTCTTCTTTTCCATCCTTCCTCACTCCATTTCTCATGTCCCCTATTTTGGTTTGGGTGTACTGGGTGTCTGGGTGTACTCCAGCTTTCATAGGTTTGACACCTCTCCCTTCTACCTCCCCACAACCCATCTCTACATTTTAGTTTTATAACCTTTTGAAGTAAAGAAGTAGGATTTATTTATTTTTTAAGATATATTTTTTTTTTTTTAGAAAGAATATACCTCTCTCTTGTCTTGGAAAAAATCTAAATTTTCATTTGGTTACACTAAAACTGAAATGATCTGTAATCATCACAGTAGTGATTTCAGGAGGTTCATCTAAACAAGCTTTCTCATACACGGTTTCAGTTCCTTTGAACTGACATTTTTCAAAATAAAATACCTCTGGTAAAGAACTGTTTGAGGATTTAAAAGCATTTGTATTCGTACTACAATTTGAATTTCTGAATAATTAGTAATATGTGGCTGATTTCATTTACTTGTGAGTTTGTCTAGCACTATGTGCTTAGGTTGTTGCTTCCCATGTCAATGGTCACTATATAATTTGTATAATTGTATATTTAGATCTACTGCTAAAATTGTAAGTGAAAAAAATAAATTTTATGTAGTATTTTATCTTCAGATTTGGAGTAGATACTTAAACAGTTTTTCCTAATGTTTTTTGCTGCCTTTGTCCAAATGTGATCAAGTTTTTGCAAAGTATAAAGTATATGTACACTTTGTATTTGGTCATGAAAGGCGAAATAAATATGTAATGTTCAAGAGGGCCTAAGGAAGAAAGACTATTAGTTCACTTTGTCTGATTCTTTATACACCAAGATTTAGGATCATCCAAGCGTCTTGTAAACATTTCCAGCTTTACTTTTATCCTCAGTGGAAAAAGGCATGTTGCAGACAGGAAAAGTCACAAAAGGCCTACCAGTATGGTGGTTTTTTTTTCTTTCTGATGCCTGGGAACTATTTAGGTAAGAAAAAGCAGGAGACTTCAGGAGACAGTAGAGAAGGTGAGAGAGCTTTGAAATCCCAGTGGATCTGTCTTGGGGAAATGAAATAAATAAATATTTTCCCAGAGCTGAGGTATGGGGGTCAGTGAGACTCAGGTATAATCCCAGTGACTCAGATATACCTCCTTCTGTGGCTGGTCAAGTTATGTATATACACTAATTGATCAGTAGATGCAGTCATGCAGGGTATTACTGATAAATTCTTCCTGTCTGTAGCCCACTGGGACCATCAATTCAGGTCTTTATCTGGGTGTTGTTTTTTCACAAAACTAGGATGTGTTTATATATTTTTGAACTGTTTTTTTTTGTTTTTTTTTTTTTTTTTTGTTTTTTTTTTTTTTAAACCTGGTGGAACTACACCTGAGTGCTAAAATGTTGTTGGAGGAGGAGGTCCACCAACAGGTAGTGTGGCTGCCTAAGCTTTGTCTCCTTTGGAAAACATTCTAAAATTAAGTTACTTGTGCAGTAATTAGAATCATAGAACAGAATGCCATAGAATGGCTTTGGTTTGAAGGGACCTTAAAGATCACCTTGTTCCAACACACCTGCTATGGTGAGGGAGACAATCACCTCCCTCAACCTGCCTGTGACTCCTCTGTTGATGCAGCCTGGGATGTAGTTGGCTTTCTGGGCTGCAAGTGCACATTGCTGACTCATGTCAAACTTCTCATCCACCAGAACCTTTGAGTGCTTCTTCGCCTGGCTGATCTCGGTGAGTTCTTCTCCCAGTCTGTACCCCTGTTTGGGATTGTTCCGGCCCAGGTGCAGCACCTTTTGCTTGGACTTGGACCTCACTAGGTTCACATGGGTCCACTTTTCAAATTTGTTCAGATCCCTTTGGATGGCATCCCTTCCTTCTGTTGTATCAACCGCACCACTCAGCTGCAAACTTGCTGAGGGTGTGCTCGGTCCCATTGTCCCTGTCATTGATGAAGATGTTTATGTCATTGATGTCTGTCCTGGGACCAGTACTGCTCTCTGACAGGCAGCACTTGTCACTGGCCTCCACCTGGACAGAGAGCTATTGACCACCACTCTCTGGGTGCAACCTTCAAGCTGATTTCTTTTTTACTGAATGGTCCACCTTTCAAATCCATCTCTCTCCAATTTGTAGATTGGGATGTCACATGGGACTATGTCAAAGGCCTTGTAGAGATCCAGGTAGATGAAGTGGGTCAGTCTTCCTTTGTCAGCTGATGCAGTCACTCTGTCATAGAAGGCCACCAGATGGATCTGACAGGATTTACCCTTGGTGAAGCCACGATGGCTGTCACAGATCACCTCCTTGTCTGGCATGTGCCTCGACATTGCTTCCAGTAGGATTTGTTTGATGATTTTTCCAGGCACAGAGGTGAGGCTCACAGGTCTGTAGTTCCCTGGGTCCTTATTTCTATCCTTTTTAAAAGTGGGAGTGATGTTTCCCTTTTCCCAGTCACCAAGAACTTCACCTGACTGCCAGGACTTGTCTATTATGGAGAGAAGCTTGGCAGCTACATTAGCCAGTTCCCTCAGGACCCTGGGATGCATGTCATCTGGCCCCATTCACTTTTTATGTGTTCAGTTTCATCAGGCGGTCTCAAACTTGCTCTTTGCTACTAGTTCTTCATAATTAACCTTATAACATTCTACTACTGTACTCAGATAAACATGCAAAAGAAGGAAATGCTAAAAGGATGTGCATCTGTGCTTGTATGCGTTATGGCAGTACCTAATTTCATACCTGTTCCTGTGCTTCTTCCAATTTTGCTTCCCTGTGGATATTGAAAAGTACAGTATAGCAAAAGGGTTGGCATAGGGCTATTGTAGTAAAAGAGAGGCCTGCTTTTAAGCGCCACTTTGAAAAGTCTGTATTGAAAGAGACAGCACGGTAAAAAGAGGGCAGGGATCTCTATGTAAGTTGTCTGAATATTGCCCGGAGGAGTTGACTTGTCTTCCTTACAGTTACTATGGAAAGCTACAGAAAGTTACTCAACAGTTGGGATTCTGGTTATTGTTTCTAGATGTGGTAACTGTCATAACCAATGGGAGCTGTGAGGTTGTTATGAATTCCACCAAATTTGATGCCACGGATTTCCCAAGATCAAAACTATTTATATAATGATCTCTCTGTTCCTCAGCTTTGTGTATATAAAATTGGAAATAACATCCCTGAATCTTGCAGGAGTTTTCAAAGAAGATTTTTCAAGTATAAGTTGTACATTGTACTGCTCAACACCTGTGGTGGGCTGGCTGTGGCCAGCTGCCAGGCGCCCACCCAGCCATGCTCTCATTCCCCCTCCTCAACAGGACAGGAGAAAATAGGCTGAGAATAGTTCAAGAGAGGGAAATCAGCAATTACTGTCATGGGCAGAACAGACTCAACTTGGGGGAAATTAATTTATTGCCAATTAAAAATTTACTTGGATGGTGAGAGAGAGACAAAACTCAAACGCCTTCCTCTGCCTCTTCCCAGGTTCAACTTCACTCCTTTCTTCTTGACTTGGGAACTGGGGGTTGTGTCAGTCCGTAACAGCTCCTCTCTTCCACTCCCTCCTCCTCACGCTTTCCCCTGCTCCCACGTGGGGCTTTCCCGCAGGCTGCAGTCCTTCACAAGCTGCTCCAGCATGGGTCCTCTTTGCTAGCTGTCAGGAAAACCTGTTCCAGTGTGGATTCTCCACAGGTCGTGGTTCCCCCCGAGCACCTCTGCCTGCTGCTGCGTGGAGTCCCTGTGGCTGCTGTGTGGCCACGTGCTCGGGCGTGGCCCTCCATGGGCTACAGGCCCATCTGCTCCAGCGCCTGCACCACCTCATCCCCTTCCTTCTTCCTGGACTTTGGTGTTTTCAGGGCTGTTTATTGCTCTTTTATTTTCTTGCTCCTCACTTGCATGCAGCATTTTGCCCTTTCTTAAGCATCTTTTCCCAGAGGTGCCACCAGCTTGGCTCAGCTGAGTGCTGTGGGGGTGCTCGTTGTAGCTGTCTGCAGCCGGCCGTGTCTGGCCTGGGGCCTCTGGCCTCTCCTCACGGCAGTTGCCCCTTTGGCCCTGACCTTGCTGCTGACAGCTGGACGTGTAAACCCAGGACAGCACCACAGAAACTTTCATGGAAAAAGTAATTGTGTTTTGTAGCAGTCTGAATAATGGACGTACACTAAATGTGGAGAAAATAATTAAGTGTTGAGTAAATGTTGATGATTTGAATATCGTTCCTGTTGTATACTAAATGGCACAAGGTCTGTGTAGAAAGGATACTTCTTTGTGAGACCAAGTAGTTAAAACTACCTTAGTGAAGAAATACAGAGGACTGAAATAAGGTTGTTTGTCATGGCTTTCATTCTGATGTCACCCAGCTTGTCTTTGTACTCTAGTCTTTTAGCATACTTTGTACTTCATCTGTTATGTGTGGGCTCTGTGTATGTATTGATGCCTAGCACGCTTACTGAAGCATTTAAATATGCTTCAATGGTACTCTGAGATGTTTTGTTAAGCTATCTCAAATGTTTTAACCGAGAGGCTAAAATCCATCACAATATGATGAATAACCCAGGTGCTAAATTGATTATTTAAGTATTTATTGGGCTTTTTACCTGTTGCAATCTTGCTTGTTTCCTTCCTGCTGTGCTGCTGGGCAGGGAACTTTAAAACAAGGAGAAATAACATCAGGTTTCAGGAGAACAACAGAATACATATTATCGGGTTTATTGACTATTTTTACTCTGCTTTTTTGAGTCTTTATTTTGCTTACTGAATGTATTCAGACAATGCTCTTGTATTGGTTATTTCAAAAGGGTTTGAATTGTTTCGCAGATACACCATTGGATTGGGTAGGTCACTTCAGGCTTTAAGGGAGAGATCTAGTTTTCCTTGCAGGAAATGAAGCCCATGTAGCACAGGGAGAAACACAGGGCTGACTACCCATGGCCCTTCAGTCCTGTTTTACCCCATCTGCCAGGTTTTGGTGGCTAGTACACTCAAGTCTCTCCACCAAGGCTCCTGTCCAATTTTTCTCATGTAGGATTAAGTTAGTACTGCTGTTAGTTTGGATGCTGGAGGGCAACACAACAGGCTGGGAGAAGAGTGGCTGGAAAGTTGCCTGGTGAAAAAGGGCCTGGGTCGATAGGCAGCTGAATTTGACCTAGCAGTGCGCTCAGGGTACCAAGAAGGTATCCTTGCTTTTATCACAAGTAGCATGGCCAGCAGCACTAGGGTAGCAATCGTACCCCCGTACTTGGCCCAAGTGAGGTTGCACCTCAACTACTGTGTTCAGTTCTGGGTCCCTCACTACAAAAAGGACATCAAGGTGGTGGAGCACATCTGAAGAAGGGCAACAAAGATGATGAAGGGTCTAGAAAACAGATCTTACAGGGAGCAGCTGAGGGAACTGAGGTTATTTAGCCTAGAGAAAAGAAGTCTTAGGGGAGATCTTATTGCTCTCTACAACTACCTGAAAGGGCATTGTAGTGAGGTGGGGGCTGGTGTCTTCTCCCATAGAGTAAGTGATAGGACAAAGAAAATGACTTGAAGTTATGCCAAGGGATTTTTAGGTTGGATATTTGGAAAAATTTCTTTACTGAAAGAGTTGTGAAGCATTGCAACAAGGCTGCTCAAGGAATTAGTTTAGCCTCCATCATTGGAGGAATTCAAAAGATATGTAGATGTGCTTAGGGATATGGTTAGTGGTAGACTTGTCAGCCTTATGTTAATGGTTGAACTTGATGATCTTAGAGGTCTTTTCCAACTAAAATGAATTTATGATTCTGTATAACCTGTTACTGATCTATGGGCTTTCTGCCTGTTCCTTGTTTCTGTCCTTCAGGCACAATGGTTGGTGATCACACCCGTTTGGAGTTCCACAACATCGAGACAGGGATCATGACGGAGAAACGATACATCTCTGTCATCCCTTCCAGCTTCATTGGCCACCTCCAAAGCCTCATGTTCAATGGGATGCTTTACATTGATCTCTGCAAGAATGGTGACATTGACTATTGTGAGCTGAAGGCACGCTTTGGTCTCCGCAACATTATAGCTGACCCTGTGACATTCAAGACCAAGAGCAGCTACCTGAGCTTAGCCACCTTGCAGGCTTACACATCCATGCACCTCTTCTTTCAGTTCAAGACCACTTCAGCTGATGGTTTCATCCTCTTTAACAGTGGTGATGGAAATGACTTCATTGCAGTTGAACTAGTCAAGGGGTAAGTAAGCATTCTGCTGCTTTCTACCAGGGTTCCATGTTAAAGATAAGCTTAAAATACTTGCATGAAGACAAATTCATCTCATACATTTTCTGTTTGCTGAGGTTTAAAACAAAGCAGTTGGACGTAAACACTGTAGTTTAAGGGACTCCCCATTGGCTTCCCCTCTGTGACTTAGGGAGATTCACTTTTTACAGCATGAAATATTAAACTTTCAAGTCCTTCAGATTCGGTTATGCTAACATTTTGTCTTGTTAACCTTGCAGAGCAGCACAGATGAGGAAATGTGCCCAGGGCCCTGAGTCTCGTCTCTTTTTTTTTCCTTTCTTTTTTTCTTCTTCCCATACAACAGACCCTGTGCATTTCTGCCACCTCCACTGACAGGGGGAAAAAAAATCTTCTGGGCTTCCAAATTTTTCTTGTTTTTCTTCTGGTGATGCTCAAGAAAGAGCAAACTCAATTTACTTTTGAAAACTGTATTATTTTGGCAAGGTCAATGGCTTTAAAAAACAAAAACACCTTTGTTAGTTGAATAAATGTTTATCTTGTACTCGTCTAGATACAGTAAACTTGAATTCCACAAATAGACTTTACTAGTTGTATTTATTTCAGTGTAACTAAGGAATTAAGGTTCAATTTGTTTCATTTTTTTCATTTTTAACTTTGCACATGTTTCTGGGACATTGAGTAACAACTTAAAAATAGTCATGAGTTCCTGGCTCTGTGGAGGGTTTAATTTTGCTGTTTCTTTTCTAAAAAGAATATTTCTCTCTGTCCTCAGGTGGATTTCTGTGTTTGAACTATATAAATAATTCAGGGTAACACTCTCATGACTTCAGCCTTTGTTAGGGTCTTTATATTTTGCCAAAAGAAGCGCTAATTGTTTTGCAGCTGTTTGAATAAGCCTATGCTCTCATGTGAATTTTAGTACAATATTTTGAGTGAATTTCCCAATTAACTTTTTAAGGGAGTTATTCAGAACTCAGGATCTGGGGAATATATGCCCTAAATAAGCATATCTCATGTTGTTGTTCACTGCATCTATTGGTCTTATCAGTTTTTAAAAATAATTAGTTGTATAGTCAGAAGTTCTTGTAGATCTGCAAGAACTTTATGAAAAAGATTAATAGTTTATTATTAGAATTGGATTACTTCAAATGTCGTCTTTTCAAAATGCAAATTCTTAAACTTTGTGGAGAAAGAACAGTACCTTTTCAAATCGGTGGTTTAAGCTTTGGCTGATGAGAACTTTCTAATGCAGAGACACTTAACTTCGTTGCTTGCTAAAGTTATTTTCATCATCTCTAGCACTCATCAGTAGTGCTAGAGTTGCTACAGAATTTTAACTGTTTTTTTTACTATGCTTACAGGTACATACATTATGTATTTGACCTTGGAAATGGACCTAATGTTATCAAAGGCAACAGTGACCGTCCTCTCAATGACAACCAATGGCACAATGTTGTCATCACCAGAGATAACAGTAATACACACAGCCTAAAGGTGGATACTAAGGTGGTCACTCAGGTCATCAATGGTGCCAAAAATCTGGATCTTAAAGGTAAATTCTAAAAGAATATTTCCTCTCCTCCTCTTTATTCTGGCAAGTCTTAACCAGTAAATGAGAGAGCTAATGGAAATCATGGTTTTCCGAACAGTAAATCTGGAATTTGCTGATTTTTGACTTTCAATTCCAGTTTTCTCTTTTTCTGTTTGGCAACTTCCTGTAGCAGAATAGCTCATCGTATTTTGTTTTTGCTGTTGTTTTTTCTTCAAATTGGTCAATCTACAGTTTTCTCTAGTTAAGATACAATTATGCTTTTGTTAGGAACAGAGGAGATCCTGGAGAAGCACAGCCGTTTACAGCATGTGTCTTGCATTGAGGGGTGATAGGTGATGAAATAGGATGCTACAATGATTGGCAGTGTGTGTCTCTGTGTATAGACATTAAAACTCTTGGAAGCCCAGGACTGTGAAATACAGGGTGCTAGTGCTGATGGGAAAGCACATTGGAAAAGTCAATGAGCAGGCCACATACAATTCAGAATCATAGAATGGCCTGGGTTGGAAGGGACTTAAAAGATCATCTAGTTTCAAACCCCCTGCCATAGGCAGGGATGCCACGTGCTAGATCAGGTTGTTCAGGGCCTTATTTAACCTGGTCTTGAACACCTCCAGGGATGGGGCATCCACAGCCTCTCTGGGCAACCTCTCTGTTCCAGTGCCTCACCACCCTGAGTGAAAAATGTTCTTCTAACCTTTAATCCAAATCTTCCCTCTTTTAGTTTAAAGCCAAGATCAAGTTCAGATTAAGTAATACTTGTGCACCCTGTAGGGGAAATAAGTTCATAATTGCTACTATTTTACATTAAAGTGATGTTGCATACAGAGTTCTGTGAGGATGAGAGTAGAAAATGATGCTTTAGGTTAAGTTGCAGTTGTACTTGGATGTAGTTTAAGGGTGCCAGTGAGACATCATCTTTGCACAGTAAAGAGGCAAAAATGACCTCTGGGCCTGTAAAATAACCTCCTTTGCTTTTAACCTTTCCTAAACAGATGTTCAGCTCACTGTATTCATGTTGGAAGAGGGGAAAAGCCTGTTTAAACTGTATGTAACTTTCTTCTTCCATGTTTACCCTTTTCTCCTCTAGGTGATCTCTACATTGCTGGCCTAGCTCAAGGCATGTATAGCAACCTCCCAAAGCTAGTGGCCTCACGTGATGGATTTCAGGGCTGTCTAGCATCTGTGGACTTGAACGGGCGTCTGCCTGATCTAATCAATGATGCTTTGCACCGCAGTGGGCAGATTGAGCGTGGATGTGAAGGTATAACTGATTTCAGAGAAGTTCCTCTCTTCTGTACACTCTTACTTCACTACTACCCCCTATGTATCTACTTCTACACTTTATTGTCCATTTTGTTTGTTTCTTTCATCATGACATCCTTCACTGCAATCTGTTTGTGCTCCCAAATGCAGCTGAGGATAGCTAGCCTCTGTCTCTGTAGACCTCATCATTAGCAGTTTTTCTCTTGCCTATTCAATCACCCATGAAGTGGTACCTCCAGTAGTGGAAAGGATGGTACAGAGATGGACAGCTCTTTACATATGCTTTTCTCAGAGCTGTTCATTAACTTAATAATACTTTTTAAACGCTTTGAAAGAAGTTCTGAGTCTGCAATTCACTAGTGCTTCAGAGGGCCCTTCTGGCATTTGCAGAAAGAAGTATTTGAGACCAAGTAGAGGCAGGGGAAATGGAAGGTGGAATCTGTAACTGCTAGTTGAAGATCAGACCATAACTGAAGTTCATCTTTGAAGTGGGCTTTCAATGAAAGCACTGGAGGCTATTCCTCTAGTATTATCTCTACTGTCTGGAATTTTTTTTATTTATTTTTTCCATAGTTTCTCTCTTCCAGCTGATATGGAAACAGATGTGCTTTGTGGCTTCTTGAAGCATGTAAATAGCAGTGATTTCTTGATGTTTCTTTAAATAATTTACTGTTCTTGTTTAGTTGTTTAGTTCCTGTTGTTTTTTTGTTTGTGTTTTTTTTTTTGTTTTTGTTTTTTTTTTTTAAAGAATATCAACATCCATTGCGGTAACTGAGGAATATCCTTATCAATTCCCATAGCATGAGGAATACTAGGCATCAAAAAAAATCAAGGTTCTGTTGGTTGAGTTAAATGAAAACGGCCATTATGTCTACTTCAACTGAATGCCCATCTGCTTTGTTTGCTACTGGTCGTTAGAGGAAGAGTTTTATCAGGACAGGCATGTGGTGTGCATGTTTGCTAAGACATATGTCCCTGACTGGTGCTTACAGACAGGACTTGATGAAATGAATTTACTTATTTCCTTACCATGTCAAGATTTCAGGTTACATCACTTTGAAATATAGACGACACTTGTCAAGACTGTCCCTTCCAAGGACTGAAAGTGTCATCTTCGAGCCATCTTTGAGTACTCATAAAACATCAAATTGGCTCTTCAATTAAATCGAATTAAGTCATTGTCTCTGGGTCCTTTGGTTGGCTGGAAAGTCCTGTGTTTCAGCCCTACTGCTGCTCTCCCACAACAATGCTTTGGTTAGTGAGAATTTTGTCATAAGAACCCACTCAATATCAATTTCAATTTCACAGTATTGGTAAGTTCTGCATAGCTTTAGGCTGTTCTTTTCTCTGCCTTTTTTTGCTGCTTTTGTGTGTGTTAACCACACTGCTCCTTGTGGAAGTGAGCATAGTAGAAGAGAACTTGTGGTTTTGCCCATTTGTAGCTGAGCTAAAGTGCTAAAAGAAGAAATGCATCTTTTCCGTGTAGTTATTTATGAGGTTCAGGGAAAAAAAAAAAAAAAAACAACACCATTTGGGGTTTTTGAAAATCATTTCTGATTACCTTCAGTGCACTGAAAGCTCTCCTTTAATCTTAGTGATTTCTGGTAATTCTTCTATTTAAAACTAGCATAATCTGGCAGCATAGCCTGCATATTATCTCTACTAGTCTTTTTCCTTCAGAGGACATTTCATTAAATGAACATGTTCTCTGTGTGCCTCTGGAACAGAATGATGATGTTTTCCCAGAAGACTTGGTACCACTACTTCTCCTTGTACCCAGTGCAGTTCTTTGCTTTACTGTCCTATTATTCAGGTTGCATAATATCAGTGACACTCTAAGAATGTGTAATGGGGCAGTTATTTTGACTTTGTACCTATCTGGTACCTGCAGAGCCTGCTATCTGAATATGGAGATCAGTTCACTCTTAAAAATGCCAGGAATGTGAATTTCCCTTCTCTTCTAAGGCACGTGAAACAAGATTCAAAGTTGGAGGCAGCTAGAAATATAAAAAGTGGATGGGAAGGTCAGTGATAGCCTTCATTCTGCTTTGCTTGAACTTTTCTTGCAAAGCAATGCCCATACTATTTCCTTGACAGGTCCATGCTCAGTGCCAATGAAATGTTGAAGAGGAAGGCGTTCTTTTTGCCAACATATTTAGGATTATAAAAAATAGGTCACCAGAAAGCTGTTTCAATTGAGTTCTGAATCACAGCAATCCCCATGGCTTCATTTCACCTCTTGACTACTGCCTGCCACTGACTGTTCTAACAGTTGCCCCTGAAAAGTATATCTATCTCCCCTTCCCCTAAAGAAGGAAAAACTCGTTAAGCATACTGGATCCTTATTTAAGTCTCATTATTTCATTTCTGTCTGAAGTGATCTTGGGTGTAGTCTTAACATCCTGAAGTGCTGAAGTCCTGAGCAGCTCCTGCTGTCTCATGATTAACCGTGTTTGGAATAAGCAGCAGCAGGCCTTTTGGGGTCAATAGTTATGCTGTGTTAATTGTAGGGCATGTCATGACTTCATCAGGAAAGGCAGCGGGAGAAAACATGCATGAGGAGTACTGCATGCTTAAAGGAATGTCTTTCCATCCTCACATATGAATCTTGTCTTCCAGACATGGTATGAGAAAGATTTCTGCTAATGCTTGTCTTTGTTGCAGCTTTGCTTTCAGAAGCAGAGCAGATTGCAAGGTGGCAGCCATCTTCTCTGAAGCTGTCAGTTTGATCTCAGGGCAGAATTAAATGATGTGGAGAGGAAAGAAACCTAGGGAATACTAGGATGTGAGATGTAGGTCAGGAGAAAAGCACTGTCTGCCCAAGACCAGTACTCCTCTACAAATGGGTGATGACATAGTTGTATCCTGTTTGCATTTGTTATCTCTATATTCATGTATTTGTGTACCCAATTCCAATTAAATTTCCCAAATTTTTGCAGAAAAATAATGTGGTTTATTGTCTTGGTTCTACCACCATCCCCATTACATGCTTTTGAGCAGGCCATTGAACTTTCTTGGCTACATTATTCTTATGTGCTGGAGGATAATTCAGCCTTGCTGTGCGCCAAAGCACAAGCCTACCATGTTCTGCAGTTTGCTCTGTTCCAGTGATAGACTCTTATTTGAACAGGAGCAGGAAGCACTTTCAAGATAAATTACATTTATGTGAGAGTTATTTCTTTAGGATCTAGAGAATCCGAGTGCATTGTCAGGCAATGTATAGGAGTCATTAACTGAAATGCAGGCATCCTGGAGACTAAAAGTGTCTGGTATTTAATAGTGTATAGTAGTGCTTAACAAACAAACAAAGCGGTTCAGACCTAAAGAAAATAATTACTTTCTATCTGTCACCTACCAGTTATATTCTTGCAATTTCAATAAGAAGTTATCTATGATGGAATTTGATTACGGCAACTCAACTGAGTGACCTCTTTATCCTGTCCATGAAGGACAACATGATAGCTGCCACACTGTCTGTGTGGTGTGTTTTTTGTTATTTTATTTGTTGACATGCCATATAGGGCCACCTTTTTTTGTCAAAAAATGGATTTCATGAGTTTCATGAATGGATTACCTGAGGAGGTAAGGGGAAAAAAAAAAATCCCGAGGTGTTTGAAATGTCAAATGAGCCCATGGAGGTAAAGCCTATCCTACCCCACCCTTTTGTCTTTCGGTCATCTTCAATTTTGTTTTTACAGCTCTTTTGCAATTGCTTCATTTCTGATTTTTGATTCCTGATTGCTCATGAACAACAGACAGCTCTTCATTGTTCTTGGGAAGGTCTGGTCAGGTCTGTGATAGCAACTTGTGTTTCTCTGGAACCTATTCAGCAAAGCCAGAAAACCTTCTTGCTGTCTGTTGTGTAAAATGTTCTGGGTTGACGTTTGACCACCACATTTATTTATTTATTTTACATGGAGTATCTTTAGCTCTTACGCTATTTGCAGCTTTAACCACCATCTTTTGTGTAAGATGGTCCTTTCCCCTGCCACCACCCAAAAAAAAAAAAAAAAAAAAATTGTGGGGAGAGCCTGACAGAAAAGGTAGGGAAGTTAAGACTGAAATAATCCTGGCTTCAGTGTTTATTCTAGGACAGCAAATGAGCAATTCAGGCTACAGAGCACTCTGAAGGGATCAAGTCAATTCTCAGAAAGGACAAAGAAGTAGTCTGACTTCATGATGGTGAACCGCTTCTACTAGAAAATGCAGGCACGTACTTCACCTTCTTTGGGCACTGCTCTCCCCACCCGTGAAACAGAGGTGATATCTGTATGTTATGAAAGTATGAAATTCAACAGCGCCTTGCAGAGCACATTTAAGCTGTGAGTGGAATCTCCTAGACATGAGTTAAACATTAGAACTTGAGGACAAATCCTTTGTCACTGCTTGGTTCTCTTTCTCTCAATCTCTAGCTCTGCAGCCTATAGGTTGTGGCTGGCAATATTTATACAGCTGTTGAGTTTGAGTAATACAAGCTATTTCCATTTCTGTCAAACAAACATGACGGATGATGCTAGAGAGCTTGAGACAAGATTTCTGCACTGTGTGGAGTGTTGCTGAAAGTTGGAAGATGGAAGAAGTTGTTCCAAGTGACCTTCTTTCCTTCCAAGAAAGTAGACCGATTGAAATTTCAGATCATCTCCTCATTGATTCTAGATTCCTAAAATCAGTTTCTTTTGCTAAGCATCTCATTCCTACTCTTCCTATTAAATGAATGGATGAATTTGAATTTATTCCATCTACAAAAGTCAAGAGTTAGTGACTTACTGCTTTTTCCTCACTGATCCTGAAAGAAGCTATGTAGACATCTTGAAAACGCCATAAAAGGTTGAATGTGGTTAAATATTAGTAAGTACTTAACGCAATTGGGGTTTTCTCCTCTTTACTAATTTCCCACTTGTTCATTTATGTTTCCTTTCTTTTATTTAGACAGCCTTGTGCAGCTTACTACAGGCACTAGAGCTATCTGAAATTCAGGTGCACCTTTTAAATACTCTCATTTCCACCTTTCTCCCCACAAAAAGTCAAACACACTTAACAGCACTGATTAAAGAAAATGTTCGTTGTTGTTCTTCTTGTGCTTTAGAGATGTGGCTTCTTCCTCTCCTTGCCTTTCCTCAACTGTTCTGATAACATCTCACAAAGGAGAATGATTATTACTTAACTAAGTGGTGACTTTGTTCCAGATGTTTGGGGACTTTTTTTTCAAAATTTAATCTTCTTCCAGGTCCTGCATTAAAATCATAATCCTGTGCTACTTTCCATGAAATATTATAGTTAACCTTTGGAATTCACTAGTGCGTGAGAAGCATCAATGACACAGGCTGGATAATCTGAAACACGGTTTGCATACCAAGCAGTGTGTGGAAAAAAAATCTAATCTCATGCTTAAAATCTCACAGCAGGATAGTGTCAAAAAGGATTTCACCCTTCATCTACTCATTAGTGAAACTTCCAATGTGGTGATACTTCACTTTTTCTCTGTAGAATCAGAGTCTCTCCATTGAGGAGAGAAGCATTAATTTACTCCATGATAGTTTGACAGCTCTCCTGTTCTTTATGATTTTGTATTCCATTGCCACAGTGTTACTTGAATTATGGAAGAAATGTAAGCTATGTTCTTGCTCAGCTACGAAGAAGACAAGGAACCGAGCAGTCGGGAAAAGTGTTTATATACAAATTACTTTCTTAGAACACATGTCAAGGAAGATGCGTGGAGAAATGGGATAAATTGTCTTCTCCCACATTTTGTTTCCCCCTTCCCCTTTTTGTTGTTTGGTTGTTTGTTTTTGCATTTTACTTAAACAACTTCGGATTTTATGGCTCTGTGTAGTGGAGTAGCTCCAGAGGTGGGAAGAAAAATCTGTCTGGCTCAGGAGGGAAGGTAATTGCCATCTTGAGTCATTCACGGGCTGTGAAACAATAGCAAAGGTTCAAAATGTGAAACTTCATAGGAAGCACAGGAATGCCAGTACTGGTTTATTGGGTTGTAAATGTAAAGTAAGAAAATAAGAGAATGGGAGAGCTACCAATCTCTCTTCAGTATCAGCAATTAATATTAGAACTTTATAAGAACAGAACATTACAAAGGTGAGTATGCACTTCTTAAATATCCATCTTTTGATCAATGAGGTCAGTGATTTGGTGTTTTGTTGTTCCCATTGTGCTGTATAATAGAAATGTGTAATCTTCATTGGCAAGGGATTTGGGAGCTCTTGCCTGTACTCCCATCCTTGTCCTATGTTTTTTCCATGCTGAAAAAGAAAACTTAGAATCAAGGTATAGACACCAAAAATCTATGTGGCTTCACTGTAAAATGGACTATCTGATTACAAAAACAAACAAACAAACAAAAAAAACTGTGCCAAATGGAAGACCGTTAGTGGTATTGTTTTGTTTTGCTTTGCTTTTTTATATTTTTTAATTTTCACCAAGTTCACTTTGGTCTTCAGTCAGTGAGACCTTTTAGGATTTTCTTTTTGCATTGTGGATTATGATTTGAATGCAAATAACAAGATCATTCCCACCTAAGTGAAAGAATGAGCTTGTACTGCTGTTATTTCTGTTGATTGCTCTGATGAGATTGCCAAAGATTACATGGGTCTGAAGCCTGAGGAGCTATCTCTTTGCCTGCTGATGCAGGCTTTCTTAAGAGTGTGTTGAAATTCATGAGCAGATATCAGGTCGTGAGGGGGAATTATTTTTTTACTGTCACTTTCCATCCAGTGTCAAGTTCAGTTCTGGGAATGAACAGAGGTTATCTTCTTCCAGAATTGTCAGTCCCCTATGGTTTTCTGGCAGTAAATCCACTGTGGACAAAGATTCAAGGCAATCTGTGCTCTTGTGAAAGGAGATTTATGTTGAGTTCCAGAGTCTGCATGTAGAAACAAAATAAAAATATTCCTGACTAATCATTTGAAAGTCAAATAGATTTTTGACTTAAATGGATTCTAAGTATTTCTCAAATGAGACAAAATCGCTCTCAAATTATCAGTAAATGCTGAGGGATTGGCATTAAGAATGTGGTATTTTTCTCTTCCTACTCTGTAAATTGTAACCCTATGTGTGTGAATGAAGTACGTTTCCTCTCTCTCATATGGTTTTGTTATTGATAAGTTTTATTTTGTTACAGTGGTGATGTTTTAAGGTAGCCGTGTCCCCATGTGTCCTTGTTCCCTGTGTTGTCCTTCATGCATGTGTTTATTATGCACATTGGCTGTGATGGTTATACTAACTGCTTTTTATTTATTTAAAGTGTTGTGACCCTGGTTTATCTGCCTTTATACTAACCTGTTGTTTATTGTTTTTGCTTTTTCTTTCTTTTTTTCTTTTTGTTTGTTTTTGTTTTTTTGTTTGTTTTGCTAACAAAGTTGAGTTGACCAAAGCTGACCTGCAAGGTAGAGAAGGTTCTTCTTCCCATTACTGTTTTGGACTGAAAGATGCCTTTATGTAACATTTGGTGCCTTTTTACTGGATGCAGTCACACCTCTGGGATTGAGGAGAAAGACAAAACCCAGTCCTTCTGGAGGGAAAGTCTGGGTTGAGGAAGGACATGGCGAACCATGAAGGTGTTTTTGTTGACCTGAGAGGTTTGACTGTATCAATCTGTGGACATCTGTAAGAGCACAGGTTGATTTCCTGAAATGGTTAATGATCTCTCAAGCAAATAGCAGTTCTGTGTAGAGATATGGAAAACCCTCAGAGCTTTACAAGGCAGAAAAGTCAACTTGGATTCTTCAGTATCAATACTGAGGAGTGAGACTGGATGATGAAAACTAGTTTTTATAACTTAGGCTTTGAAAAAAAAAAACAAAACACCAACAAAACAGAAGTGTCTTTCTGGAATTTCAATTAAATTAAAAAAAAATAAATAACTACACAGTGCCTTAGTAGTTCGGCATTTTACAAGCCAAAATTGATCCAATTTGAGTAGTGGCTGAAGTGATCATGCCTGATTATCAGGTACTTTTATAGATGCTATTTTTTATACCTCTTGTAGGTCTTTTTCAGAAATTTCTACTGGATCACCTCTGATTTTTATAAAGCAGGCAGGGCTCTTTCGTGATGTTGATCCATACATGAAATTCTTATTGACATCTTTTTTATTACTATTACCTGCTAAGTAAAGAGGGAGCAATCAGCGATGTTGGAGGCTGCTGAAAGGCTGAAGACTATGCGGGTGGTGTTAAAATATCGAAACCATGCAAGTGAATATCTTTAAAGAGACTGAGAATAGCTTCAGTAGCAAAGGGAGGAAAAATTGATGAAACCAGGAAAATGACTCAAAGAGGAGAGGCCAGATAGTTATTGAGAACATACCACTTGAATTACAGAGAAGTGGTGGGTTAAACAGTGCTAACGGAAAATCAGTTTAATGAAAGCTAGGTCTTAGGAGACACATTATGAAGAAAAACTTAATAGTGTAATTACATACAAATGGTGTGTATCCCCATGAAGTAAGTAAGGAAATCTGCTTATTAGAAATTAATAGATCTTCGATCCTACCATTATTAGAGAGAGATTTTCCATGGTGTTGAGAAGTCTATCCCTTTAAACTTGGTAGTGAAAGTACATTTCCCAACATCTGAAGAGACTGCAGCATACAAAATAAATTAATTTATTCCTGAATGTTGTGGAAGCTTAAGAAAATGTTCCTCTTTTTCAGGGGAAAAGGAGTAAACCCTCTTATACATAACAGGAAGACAGAAGCACTTCACGCTTGTCTCTCTGTTCAATAGTCCTGAAGCCACAAATCATATCTCTTATGATGTCAGCTTAATCGCCTTGAAATTTTGTGTCTAAGCCATGGGTTTAGTCTCAGGTTTTGCTGTGGTAGAAAATACAGTATTCTTGTTTCAGTCTGAGATAGAAACGAGACTTCCCAATGGTTTACATATCACTGGAATTAAGGCTGGTTTTTTTTTTTTTTTTTTTTTTTTGAATTTAATTTCATGAACTCCTTTTTCGGTTCAGCAGCTGTGATGTTGCTGTCCTTATCTAGTGCACCAGGTGTGATTTTTCCATTTAAACTATTCCTGTTCCATATTCTAGGGATTGGCAGGTAGCAATTACCTTTGTGTCAGAATGTAATCAGCATTTTTTGGTGTAGTTGGCATTCTATGGTTTAACAGAAAAGGGGAAAAAAAATTGGAGGAATCAAAGGAAATATTAATAGGTAACTGCTTTGTCAGTGTAGCAGGTGTTAATAGGCAGAAGCATATTAGAAGGTATCCTCTTACCCAACAGACAACAATTTTGACAGCCTATCAGTCTTCAGAACGGACGGCCAGGAGTTCCTGTTCAATTTTTGATGTCCAGTGAGATGGATGCAGCATGAAGAAGAGGTGGTGTGGCCAAACAGATTTTTTTGCTGTTTTCATTTTCCAGGAGTCCTCAGAAGCTAAAGGCTTTTCGCAGGTGTTGAGATTCATTCCTGCTCAAGTTCATATTGGTATAGAACCTTACAAGAATATTTACAGTTGAGATGGAGACACCTGACCATATGTACACCTAAGGAGAAATGTTTCTCTTGAGTATGTTATGTGGATTATTGGCTTTTCAGGAAACCAACCTTTGCTAAATAGTCTTGCTGTTTCAGAACATGAAACCTACCAGACCACGAGGGCTGGTAGCACAGCTTTCCCACTGCTGTGATTTGCAGTAGGGAAGGGTGTTTTTCCAATTGACTGTATTTTTCTTGTTCACATACAGCACTTTCAGTCTTTCCTTTTGTCCTTTTATTTTCTGTTTGATTGTTGTTTACTTCCTTTGCTTCATTTGCATCTCCTCGTCCCCCACCATATCTCAGATCCAGGCATACTCCCTTTTATGCAGTTGAATTTATTTATTTTTTTTTCCTTCCTTCAACCGCATGTGTATGAGAGTTTTTCTCAAGATCTAGGTTGCTTAGAGAGGGAGAGAGGCAGGGTGACGAAGAGGGAGGGAGATAAGCAGATAACAGATTTCATCTTGTAGACCCATCCTCTGTGGATTACCACTTTTGCTGCTGATTCCCTTCTCCTGTCACCATGGGGTAAATGTGCTTTGCATGGGATACTTACACATTCATTATCTTAACTAAGTCCTTGTTCCTGAAATTTTTAGATCAGTTGTGTATTTGGAACAGGAGGACCTGACATTGTAACTGATGTCAAATGAATGGAGAAGTCAGGTTTGACTGAGGCACTGGGATGAATAGCTGTATTTTCAGACTGCAGAATGCTGGCTCTTAAGTTATTTCTGACAATGGGTAACTTTAAATATGGATCCTGCCAGATGCCTAACCTTATTTAGGTGATGAAAGGGATGACGAGTTCTTAACAAAATCAGGAACTCAGAGAGCTCAAGGAGCTGGCTTTGCCACCCTTGAAAATCTCTTGGATTTTTTTGGTTCTAGTGTGCTAAATTAAAGTCGCTTTATGATATTCCTGCTTTCCACCACCCATGATTCAAAATACAGGATTTGACTTTTTAAGTCTTTCGCTGAGCCTTGATTCACAACGCCCCCATGGCTATCTAGCTGTTAAAGCATATGAGGTATGGTCCATCCAATGACGTTCCATGGGGTTCAGTCTTAATTTTGCACACTTTTTACTCAGAAAAATCTTTATATATACTTATAAATCGGAAATCTTACCTGTATTCATTTTATTCCCTACTTAACCTGCACTAGGAATGAGTCCTAGAGCAGAATGGGATTCTGCCTAGTGCTTCTGGTTTCTGAGCTGTGATGTCTCTCAGAGCTGTACTGGGCCTGTATACTGAATTCAGAAAAACAGAACATCACCAATTCTGAAAGAAGGGCGCTGACAGAAGTAGTCTGTAAATTTATCATAGGTATAAATTGCCCATCATAATACCTGACTGGCAGTGGTCAAGGTTTATCTTCTTTATGGCATTTGCAAGTTAGGAACCATAAGACAAGCACTTTATTCTACAAAGACAGTAAAGATGTCTTGCATGTGTCGCTTGATCTTTTCCGAACCTCTTTGATGCAGGGAAGAAAGATGGGAGCAGTAGCCCACTTAGGGAGACGGAGAGTGAAAATGGGCCCTTTGCACCAAAGGACCTTGCCTGTTGTAGCTCCTTCTTACTGAGAAAATAACACCGATGCAAATGGGTCCTTTCAAAAGGAATGATTTTTCAATGTATGAAGAAGGTGTTATGTACAAGTCCTAGAATTATTTTCTTTAGCTTAAAGCTTACGGCTAGTTATGATCAAAGCATGAAGCATTTGTGTTATAATCCTGCAGCTGTGCTATAAAGGAAACTGAATTCCTCATGTAACTCAGAAGAATGATAAATACAATGCTGTATCTCATGTTTCTCAAGTTCCTTTCACTGCAAAGTGCTTTCACATAACACAGCAGGAATGACTTCTCTTGCTGAACAAGAGAGCCCTCCTGTTAGATGAGACGTGGCAGTTTTAGCAATGCACAGCAGTAGAACTCAAATTTTTCAGTTTCAGGGCAGAGAAATCCACCATACAGCTGAAACCTCAAGGAAGAATTAGAGAGACAAAGTAACTTTTCCAAACGTATTATGTAGCAGACATTGGGCTACTGTACTCTTCTAGTGTGTTTTTCTTCAAATGTTTAGTGATAAAAACTCATAAACCATATATCTAGCTAGGTAATCTGGAAGAGAAGTTGAATACTGGACTTATTCCCAAGAAAGTCTCAGATCTTGCCAGTTGTGAGATTGTGAGCTATTTCGGCAAGAGTTAGAGATGCAGAAATAAAGAGTAAATGATGTGGTTATGGAATTCTCCTTTGCCATCCCATATTCCCAGCGAGTCTCCTCCACTGGTAGGCTTAGTCTGGACAGGAGGTGACAGAGCAAGTCTCACCTCTGCTAGCAGGGTTGCTTTCCTGTACTGGGAAGTCTTCCACTTCTGTTCTTTATCTGCTGCCTGCCCATGTCACATGCCCAGCAGAAAGTATGGTAAGAAGCTGTGTCAGGCCCAGCTGCAAACAGATAACAAAAAACAAGGCCTTTGAACAAAAATGCACACAAGGGAAATAGCAAGTGTTGTCAGGATATTGCAAATTCAAAGAGAACATTAAAGTCAGAATGGATATTTTTTAATTAACTGTGTAGAGTGACTTACCAGATGTATCTCAGACTATGTGAAGGCTTGATCTGAAACTTTGCTTTAAAAATAATTCTGGTATGTTGTAAGTGTTGCCAAAGGACTGACATTAAAAATAGACCTGAAGCCTGATGGCATTGGTATTTTAGAACCATTTCTACTGCTCTTTGTATAACTTCAGTTTGTCTTCCTTTCCTAGTGTCTTAGCACTAAGGGGCGTGTGCATGGTAACACAGTCTTCGTTTTATAAGCCTTCCTGTGCTTCTGTCACTTTGCTCCCTAATCTAAAATCCTAATCCCCTGTGACATCCCTGTTAGTTGCTCTGAACAGAATTCTGTTGCTACAGATGGAGGATTATGACACCAGGCAAGGACTGTAAGCAGCGGGAATAGATGAACTCTTGGAGACAAAGATGCTTTTACCATGCAAATGGCCCATAGTACTCAGGAGCGAGGCAAAGCGTAATACCCAGAATCGATGCTGTGCCGTCACAACTGACTCTAAAGACAGCTGATCAGGCTTCAAGCTTCTTTTTATTGTCAGCATTTCAGAATTTCTTGTCAGATGGTGCTTAGGGG
Organism: Aythya ferina; assembly: GCF_964211825.1. Lineage (NCBI taxonomy): Eukaryota > Metazoa > Chordata > Aves > Anseriformes > Anatidae > Aythya > Aythya ferina. The sequence goes on along the minus strand of NC_140301.1, from coordinate 37,824,087 downwards.
TGATGCTTTGTTCTCTTGCTGCTTTAAAAATACTGTTACCATCTTCACAGTTGCTTGTAAAATGCAATTCAGAAACCATGATACTGGGCATAATTCAAATGCTTTGGCTCTCTGGCTTGTCACCACTGAGAACACCTCAAGCCCCAGTTACTAGGCGTCACGCAAGCTTATTTCTAGAGTTAAATTCTAGTACTTTCTCCTGCAAGTATCCTGGACAAAGGCTATCCCCAACACAGTAATGCCCGTTTTCTAGTCCAGTTGCTGATTAACGAAAGTGTTCTCAGAAAAGTGCAGGTAGAGCAGGAACACTGTCACTGAAATTACTGTGCTGCTTTGCTTCTTCAGCCATGCTTCTCCTTGGATAACTTGGAAGTCTTAGGCAAGACGACAACTAGTATTCTATTCCAGACTAGTATTCAATGTAATTCCTCCTTTTCTGGGGCCAGAGTAAGTCTGAAGTGTCAGACTTCAGCCTGATGCCTGCCTGTTGTCTCTGGTTATATCCACGTCTTTTTGTAAGTGGAAAGGCAAGGGAGAAGTGTGTCTGTACACACACCTAGCAGTTACACCCTGTGGTCTGTCAGTGCTGCTATAAAACTAGAGGTGATCTGTTAATTTCACACTGTGCCAGTGAGACCACTAGGATTCGTACAGCTGAAGATGAGGAAGGGGAATAGAGGAGGGGAAAAGTGTTGAAAAATGCTGCTCAGCTTTCTTTCACTGTGAAAAAACACGCTGTTTTGATATGGTGGCTGCTGCATCTTTTCAATAGGTGAATTTTCTTTCAGGGATTTTGTTGTCTGCTCTTCTTGTCTGCACTTAGGCTTCTCCTTAGAAGGGTTTTGTTTATTTATTTTTTAAATAGTGTACAGATTATAGAAGAAACTCAGGTTTTTGTTGATGTCTTTGAGTTGTTGGGAGGATTACAGCTTCCCAACATGATGTGCAGCTTCCAGTTATGCACATGATGATGTGCATAACATGATGAGCTGCACATGATGATGTGCAGCTTCCAGTTAGATGCAAGATCTGCAAATGCTTGTAAATAAGGAAGGGCCTAGATGGATAATCTGAATATCAGAGATCCTGTACAACTATGGGATCCAGTGTAGGTCTTGGTAGATGGAGGTGGGTTAAAATATTTGAAAAGAGTATCTGTACTTTATTGCTTCCCATCTCATTTGTAAAGTACAGGTGGTACTTCTGATGTAATGAAGAGATAAGGGTGATGTGTGGGATGAGCCTAATGGAACTGCTGTTGCTAACAGACTAATGAATGTTGCTGAAATGGGTAGCATGACTGTTTGCTTTATCCTTATGCTGTTGTCCTTAAGGTTAGACTGAAAATGTTTGAGATTGATCTAAGGCAGCCTAGCCTGTTACCTTCTACTACTGTTACCTTGCACATTTTTTTTTCTTTTCCACTAAGTGCAGGATACAAAATAGCAGATATGGCATCTGTAGTTATAAGTTTCATTTGAAGTACTGCACAATAGGAACAGGATACCTGTCTGTATTACTGAAGATAAAATACTTTTTAGCAAGTGATGTCCAGACTTACCTTGTTTGTAATATATGGCTTGAAGCTTCAGTTCTGCTCTCAGTTGATTCAGAATCCAGCTACTTCCTTGTAGATGACATAGTAACTATCATTCGGAGTTCCTCTGATGTGAAGATCCCTCTTTTGCCTGTTCTTTGGGTTGTGTCTTTGCAAGGTTATCTGGGAATGATAGCAACAGTTAGCTCCAAATAAGACACAACGAAAGGCTGTTCTGTTTGTAATGGCTGCTTCCTCCAAAAGCTGTGGAAACCTGTTCAGAGTAGAAAGTAAAGCCTCGTGGAGTAATGTCATGTGTTTTTTTGTTGTTGTTTGGTTTTGCACTTCAATGATGTGTTTCCAGAGGAACCTATGTAATGGTTCTGTAGGTAGGATGAAATATTGTTCATGGGCCTGTTTTCTAGGCTGCAGCCCTAAAACAAAGGGGATCAAACTTCAGGGGAAGCACATGGAACTGGCAGTGTTTCAGTTTCCCTTGCATCACACCGTATTTTATCATAAATTTCTGTGAATGAGTGCTGAACGTATAAGTTGAGCCTGCCTAAGAGGGAATATCTTGTTGTTTGCTCTTCCTCCTTCCTGTCTGTTACAGTTTGCTGTTTTGTTGTGGAGTGTACAATTGTCTATGTGCTGTTTTACTCAAGTTTGTTGCACGTTCAAGAATGGAAAAGTGGTTAGTGCTTTTTCTGTTCTGCATGAGAATGTTGATAGTAATGGTAATGATGACTTGGAATTGTTGTGGGCGTCACTAAGATAATTTTTTCAGCTTTGTTTCATTCTTTTCTTGCCATCCCTTCTCCAGGACCAAGCACTACCTGCCAGGAAGATTCCTGTGCAAATCAGGGCATCTGTAATCAGCAGTGGGAAGGTTTCACCTGTGATTGCTCCATGACTTCATATTCGGGAAGCCAGTGCAATGACCGTAAGTAGCCTTTTCCACTGTATTAGAGAGGGCTGTGAGTTCTGAAAGAGCACGGAGAAAACACAGTTTTACTTGGTGGAAATGCAAAGCTTTCCAATGGTAAAGCCAAGCTTTGTTTCTTGGAAAGGTTATTTCTCTCATTGTTAAAATGAAAATATGGAAGTCTATACTTGGTACGTAGGTATTCAGGGGACAGAGATGTTGCTGGTTTTTTTAAAGCTAACTCAACAAGATCAGGGATGATAATTGATGTTAATTGAATTCCTTGTTTAGTGAAAACAGGAATGAATTGCGTGTACTGTGTGTACCATTTATGTAGGTACAAACTAGCTATATCTTGTATACTGAGTTATGCTTCAATGTTTTCATTCAAACTTTGGTGGCAGAAATGTGAAATCCATATAAAACTGATGAGCATTGTTCTAGAGAAAATGGGAACCGGTTGGTAGAATTTTCAGTTAAAATCGAAAGGAGAATTAAACAGCACCAGTGTTGTGTTCCCTGGTATGTTGATTTGCTTGTCAAATATTATATGAATATTATGTTATTTGCCAATGAATATTAAGATCTTTGATTAAAAAAAATTGAACAAAACCCCAGAGTCATTCTTTTGGGGAGAGAGATGAGCCTTCAGATGTTCCCTCTGCTCATCCTCATAAGGCTTTTGCTCCTGTCATCAGGGAGCAAATCACTTCAGCTCTGCTGTCTCCTGACTTCTGTTATTTAAGCAGACAGCTAGTTCCCATTTCTCTTCCCACTCCAAGGAGTTGAACAAAGAAGCATATATTATAAACATTGTAGTAAGTATAGGAGTAGTTTTCAATGATTTGGTTCATTGTGTGCTGAAATTTTAAGGCTGGAAGATTCTTACAGTCCACTATGCCTGCATCCCACAAGCCTGCTGCTTCTCATTAAGGGTCTTTGTGGGAGACTTTGTTAGTGGTACAGCAAGGTGTGTTGTATTAGTGCCACGGTACTGTCGTACCTACACCTCTTCCCATAGAAGTTTGAGATGTGGCTGAATTGATGGCAAACGTGACAAACTACTTAACAAGTGGTGACAGTTGGTTCCTGCCAAGGGCGCCAAAGCCTGCTTTTCTGTGAGTCATTCACTAAGAGCAGTGATACCTGAACTGCTCCCCACTTTCTCCCAGTGTAATTGTCTCAGATATTGCAAAGGCCAACCTATATTCTGCAGCACTGGCCATACTGCAGGTATGAAGGGTACTATGGGCACAGATTTAGAGGCTTCAGTGCCAGATCTGGTTTTGAGTTGATTTGGAATCCAAAATGACTCCACTGGGACTAGAAGAAACATTTCATATCAGGGCAACCAGATGTGGCTCTGATTTTCTGCTTTGTTTTATTTTTTTAAAACAAGAGGTATGTAAGAAGGGGAAATTGGAAGCTGTATTGGACACCCGATTCCCCATTCCCACACTCCTCTTGTTCAGTCATTCAGCTTAGTCTGAATTATAAAAACATCTGTGTAAAAGAAATGCTGCTTTGGAGCCTGTTGGGTTGTATTTGAGTACATGCTATGGAAATCTCCGAAGAGGTTATTGATACTGTCATCAGTTGTTTCTAATATGCTGGGCTTCGCAGCTCCAGAAAGTCACAGTGCCCTTGATATACTGTTGCTACTGACTTAGAGCAGGCTCTGTAGAGTCAAAAAGCCAGGTTTCTGTGTCTGTAATTGGGGATTCCTTGCTGCTTTTTAGAGCTAGTGGCTGGAAACTGTGCAGAGCAGAAACAATGGCTTGATTTGAGTGGGGGTAACTAAGATGAGGTAGTACCCAGCTTTCCAGTGTCAGGCCTGGCTTGTGTTTTAAAAATGCTCACAGGAGGTTGTGGGTTTGAAAATGGTCCAGAAAGGTAAGTCATGTGGATTCCTGGAACACAACAGGACTTCAACTGAGATCTTCAAAACGTGCGTATAACCTCTTCGTGTATGTTTTTGTAGTCTTTACCTTGTATCAGGAGGGGAGATTTCTGCTCCTGGTTGCCTCATTATTTTATGAAGTGTCTGTGGAGAGGGAGAAGTCTTGATTCCTGTTCCTATCTATTAGATATTGTTGTTAGCATACCCCCCAAGTCTAAGGGAAATGCAAGCACTTGTATGTTAGTTAATTTACATATTCTTTAGACTGGATTTATAGTAAGTGATGGCAGGGAGAGATAACTTCTGTGTAACTTGAAGCCATGCTATACCTTGCTATTATTTAGAAATGCATCAGACTATTTGGTAGAATGTTTTTTTGTTTGTTTTCTTGTTGTTTGGTGTTTGTTGTCTTGGTGTTTTTTGGTTAATTGTGTTTTCTGTTCTTTTAAAAAAAAAAAAAAGGAGTCTATTAATTTGGTGGATGGCAATTCCTTTTTTTTAATAAACAAATTATTTCCACTAATATATATCAGGTAACTGAAGTCAATAGAACAGGTCTAGATTTACACAATGAAAATGGTGGCAAAAGAAAAACTATGCGTAAATATATTTCTCTCTTCATTTCTGTTAGCTCATGGATCCGCACCAGGAAGTTAGCATTGTCACATGTTTGCAGAATATTTTAGAGGCTCTGAGATGGATAAATTACATAGGTGGTATTCTTTTAAAATATTCTTCATGACCTCTTCAGATCATCTCCAATTATCAACTGTAAGTTATTTGCTACCCTAAGCTTTGCAAAGTTGCTCAATGTTATCAATAGGCAAGGAAGCTTAGTTGAGACACTTTGCTTTTTAATTCTTGTTCCAGGACTGGGCCACTAAGATTCCCGGTTTAGATGTACCTGGCTTGGGACTGCTGTTTCTGAGTGGTGAAGGAGAAGCACAGATAAACTAGGGTGGTGGAGATACAGGGTGTACATCTATAGATGCCCATACACATTTGTTGGTGTCATTTAACAAGAGGAGGATTTAAATGCCCAGTGGAAATGATGACACAACCTTAACTTCTAGCTGTTGGGTAGCTCTGTTTTAGATGTCCCTTAAACTGTAGGAATCCAGAGTCCTCAGAATAAGAAATTAATAGAAGCTGTGAGCATAAATATACTCTTTTTAATGTGTTTCAAGTTAGGTAATTTTTTGCACCTATGTTTAAAACAAAACAAAACTCAGTTTGAGAAGGTCAAAAAAGTGAATTTGAACATCTGCCCTGTGTCCTGGCTAGTACTTACACCTATAAAAAAAGATATAAATGGAAGAAATGGCACTATTTGGGAAATGCTAGCTCCATTCTCCTTGCCATTTAAGATGTGTTCTTCCTTTTTTTTGAAGCAATTCCTCATTTCTCCTTGCCATATAAGATGTGTTCTTCCCTTTTTTTCTTGAAACAGTTCCTCAATTCTTACTCTTTACAGATGTTTTAAGCAGTCTAGCAACACATTCAATAAATCTGGGCTTTCAACCTATTCTCATGATTTGTTTGTTACTCAAAGAAGCAGGAAATCACCATTATTACACTGCAGTTGGTACTTATGGATATTGAACAACTTTTATGTTCCAGAGCATTGTGTATTGTATGAACTGTTCAAATGTGCAACTTCAAGCAGATAAGGTACCAGAGTTGGAAGTTAACCTGCAATATTAATGAAATGCATTGCATCTGAAGGGAACTCCATCCTGCCTAACTAATTTAATTGAAGTGGGTTAATAGCATGATCTCCAATGAAAACATGGTAGTTATAGACTCTTACCTGAGATATGGCATGTGCTTAACTCTTGGCCTAGAAACAGCTTTAGAGATTCCTTACTTTATTCTTGTTCTCATTTGTCTGGACAAACAATGACATTTTTTTCCTTGCACAGAGAGAATGCATAGAAAACTAAAAACCCTTCAGCGGTCTAGCTACTGGGAATGGTATATGTATGTAAAACTAGATAATAGAAAATACTGCTTGTTACTCAGTGCCTCATGCAGATGGGTAACACCAAGGGTCAAGCTTTGCAGGAGAAATTGCCAGACTAACACGAGTATGTATTAGTGGAGGCTGTCTGTAAAAGATCAATAGCCTGCAGCAGTGACAAGCGCAAGGAGTGTATAAAGCGCTTTTACAAACAGCTTTTTTATATCATTGTTGAAACAGTTTTTAAGTCCATCTGCTGGCTCTTGATTTGGCTTTTTGGGGGGTATTTTTTCATTTATTTATAAACTCTGGGTGTTAATATATACCCGGTTTAAAAACAAGTTTTCGATTTGTTTGGTAAAAAGCAAAGGCAGCCGAAGTTTATCATCTTGTATATATATCTTCATGTGCTTCCAGTCTGCATGCATTTCAAAGAGCCTGTTGATAAACAGAGCAATCTTCTAACCTTTTAATGGGATTGTTTTCCTAAGAAGTGCTTGTTTTGTTTATTTTTTTTTTTTTTGTCTGAGGGAGAGGCAATATTCAGGGCTGTTGTTCTTTTTGCGTAAGTTATATTTCTCTTCAAATAATCCTTTCCATGTGATGCATAAGCTATCTACTTCTACTGTCTGTTGGTGAATCACATTTGAAGGAGGTAAGGATCAGAGGAAAAGGAAGTCATGGTGACTTTGCTCTTTTATTCATTGACTTAGCACTGTCGTAGCAAGAGCTTTTGTGAGCTTAAGTTCTGTAATCATAGTGAGTGAGGCTTAGTATCCAAAATCTTTTCTTCCCTTGATTTTTAAAGGAAGGATATGAAAATTAATAAATGAAATCTAAGAGCAATATTTGAGATGAAAGCATACAGCATTTTGGATTGAATGAGGGAGACTGAAAGTGGCCTCACTGCCATGTGTGTGTTCTGGGTGAGGTGCCAGGGATGCTACAGCACACCCTTCCCTCTTCCATTACTGTCCTTCCCTTCACCCCCATGTAAGTGAATAAATGAGCAAGTGGGTTGATGCTTGTGGAGCATATTCTGTAGGTGAGGTTCCAAAGAGGCAGTGGCAGAAACAGCTTTCTTCATCCCTGTTTAAATAGCATGGCAGATAGTCATGAGAGGAGACTGTTAACATGGAGAATGGCTGAAGTAGTAACCATGACTTCATGGTGATAGCTTTATTCTGATGTGTTTGCGAGCCATTCATGCTCCCCTCTTGTGTTGCCTGTGCCACAAAGTGGTTATGGTTATCTCTAGGGAGGAATTTTAACCCCCAGTTGGGAGATGGTCCCTCTTGTCAATAATTTTTTGTTTGCCACCATCTGGGACAATTTTTGTCCATGTCAGCATACTCAGCTTGATTTACTTGCAAAAGCCATTTTCATTGTTCATGTTTAATTACCACACGTTCATTTGTAATGTGCCCAGCTTATCACTGAGTGAGTCAGAGAGCAAGAGGTTGCTAGTGTGTAGAAAATAAATCTGTATAGACTTCTTTAGTCATGCATGGCTAAATCAGTCAACTGTTTAAATATCAGCACACTTAGGGATTTGCCTTTGATACTACAGAGACATCCACCCTACGTGAAGCAAGAGTCACCTCTGATTTATCTTGAGTGAATCATACTTCGTTACAGCAGGTCAGGCACCCTGCCTACTTCTTCCCTCCTTGTGCTTTGCCCTCGCTTACTCAGTGCTCTTTTATGTACCCTCTACTATAACTAGTATTTTCTGCCTGGAGGCTCATTTGCAGTTCCTACCCGAAGCCTTTGGCATCTTCTGTCCCTGTCTCTGTATGACCTTATCCTTATCTCTGTATATCCTTATCCTCTAATAAAGAGGAGGGAAATGCAACTTTGGAGTTTAATATATGATGTAAATTGTGCTATTGTGATTTGGATTGTGAACTCTGCTTTTACCCTTCTTACTACTGTTTATTTTCATTTGCACTGCCACTCCAAGTAACTGTGAAGTCTTCAGGGCAGAGATGTGTCTCTGCTTCTTACTGAAGCACAGTGGACTTTTCTGTTGCTTGGTAATAATCCACTATGTAATTAAGATTTGGGTGGTTTAAGAATGCCTGATGCTTTTCTGTGTACTTAAAGGCATTTTCCTGCCTTTGAGTAATAGCTGTAAAGCATCAGATCAGGCTGCAGATCAGGAGCTTGCCCCATGTGCCCTTTGGGAGTCATGAAAGAAGGGTAGTGTTAACTTCAGGGAGGAACCTGGGTGTGCCTCTTTTGGGTGAGAGAAGGGGAATTTGAGTGACAGGTGCTTTTTGGAATTGCTTCTTCTGCACCTTTCAACATCTCCTCAAGGTGCCCTGACAGCAGTGTTTCTTTTTTTATTTTTTTCAAATGTGAAAGCTAGCCAACTTTATCCTTTTGTGATCCCCAAAATGCTGTGAGGTCTCCAGTGAGCAATTTAATTACAATTGCTTCAACAGCTTGGCAGAAGGAGCATTTAGGATGAGAGCTGCAATCAGTCATTGATATCTGTGCACACCTGGCTGCTGTCAGCACATAAGCAATGGCCCAGCCATGCTGCAAACTTCAACAGGACAGGAGGGAGACTTTTTACAGGTGGCAGTGTTAACAGCTTCAGTATCAACCCCTGAGCAGTTCAAGCAGTTTCTTAATTCGCTTCTAACATTGCTCAGCAGCTATGCCATTTTCATAGGTATGTCACAGAAGAATCTTGCCATAATTTAGCTCCTCTTTGGTCATGTCTCTCATTGGTAACTTTTTTTTTTTTTTTTTTTTTTTTTAACATAATACTTGGTGGTCCTGGCACTAATTACCACTTTTTGTGTTACAAGTAACTGAGTGAGTGATACTTGGTATTTTGGCCCATGAAAGAGCTGGTCTCAGAAACTGTTTCTTCGATAATGGCAGGTGCAGGGTATGATCTCTGAGAAAGCCCTGATGTAAGCTGACAGTGGTAACAGAAATGGTACAACAAAATAGGAGGCTGACTGTTCTGTCAGCCCACCCCAACCTACGTTTGCTGATGATAATCTCGAAGCACATATTTCTGCTGAATGTAAGTTACTAAGTGAAGTGTTCTGAACTATTGAATATAACAAGGATTTGATGAATTTTAAATGTAGCTTTTTCCTTTTAATATCATATGTCCGTATTTGCTTTAAGAAGCAGTAAAGGTAAAAACTCGAGGAAAACACCAGAATAGGCTTCAACCATCAACTTCACTTTTCAAAGACTCTCATCTTAAATCAGCTCTTTCACAGAAGATGCTACAGTACTGAATTTGGAAGCTGATGGCAAATGTAATGTTGGCTTTTGCAGGCAAAAGCAACCATTACTTTAAGTGTATTCTTTTCCATATAACACTGTGAAACTTCTACTCAATTGTAGTGCCCAGTACTCCAGGTCAATCTTACACCAAGTTTCATCAGCATCACCAAGTTTCAGGGCAGCAGGTGATACCTGAACTTGTGCAGAGAAAACCACACAGTTGCAAAAGCCTGTTAATCTTCCTGCAGCTGTTCCGCTGTTATCTGCAACAGTATATGCCAGTCACTAAAGCATGTGAAAGCACAGGTGGCTTTTATTTCATTGCTTCTTTGTTCCTCTATCAATCAGCCATGACTAGTGCTATAGCATCTGAGAATTTGAATCTCAGGTTAGGCCTGATTTCCTCTATGGAAGCTCGGGCTTGCAGGAGGCCACTCCATTTTCTGCCCCACTTTCTGGGTTTTGTGTGCTCTCCCATCTGTGCAATACCCAATCCAGTTAGATGCCTGTGCTTTTAAGTCATTCTAAGTGTGATAAGAGATGTAATGGTGTTAATGAAATGGGTTGGGGTTCACTTAATGCTTTCCTGGACAGCACGAAGTTCTGTTGCAGCACAAACTGTAACTCCTTATCCCTGTGGGGTACTCTAGGTGATTCTTGTTCTTTTCTCAGGCTGCCTACCTGGAAAACGGTTTGCAAAGAGGAGCCTACATTAATGGGTGGGAGCCAGATAGATGGAGACAGGAGGTGGTCTTTGCATTTTATGGACTAAATTTTCTTTGTAGTAATGCTTTTATAAATATGAAATAGTTCTTTTGACTTCAATGAGGTAACTTGAAGTCTACGTCAGTATTGCTGATGAGATGAATGTCTGGCTTGGGATTCCCTGAGTCCACATATCAAATATGCCTACTTCTTTTAAGAAAGACATGCATATATATGCATGTGTTTCATATTTTAGACTGAAAGCTACCTTTAAAATTACAATCATTAGCATGGATAAATATGTCATAAAATATTTACAGGGAACAAGCAGCTGAGAGAAAGCCAACATGCAGAGGAATGCAAGCAGTGATAGATTTTTTTCCCTTCTTGTAGGCTTTAGAGCTTACAAGGCGGGAGGCAGGTGTGAGTGGGGGAAAAAGAGAAATCTTGTATGCTTACCCATTTTTTTGCGATTAAAATTATTGATAGAAAAACAAAGGCCAGAGGAATGAGAGGTCCTGAAGAGTATTCTTGTTCATTATCCTGTCTGCCTTATGTACTAATTATTGCCTGTCATTGGAGGAAGGCTACCTATTGATCTCCAGTGGAGTTTAGCTGTGTTCGGGGACATATCTTCGTTACATTGCAATCTTGTTACCCAGGAGCTGGTATAATAATCTCAGCTGTGGAACATTGGGGATTAGATGCAAAACCTTAATTACAGTTATCTTAATAATGATCCCTGAGGGGCAGATTGAAACTGGCTGCTTGGGTACCTGTGAAACAAGCTGTGTGAGGGGGAACAGTTTTTTGGTGGATTTGACTGTTTTTGTGGAGGTGTTTCGCTGCATGCTGACATTTGAGCCCTGTGTGATGCTGGGAGTGGAGCATGGGGCTGACTGCAGTTACCTTGTGTTTTTAGGACTTGGGGGCCATGAGCGAACTTCGGTGACAGTGGAAGGAAATGCCCTTTAGAATAAGAAAAATAAAATAAAAAAAAAAGAGAAAAATCAAATAACGGGACTTCTGTTAGAGGGAAGTGTTTAACTGAGATTCCAGTTAGCTGTTTGTGTATTAGTGAAATTCTTAGGATAGATCTGAACAGATAAAAATGAAGAAGGAATAAAAAGGAGAGATGTGGTTGATTTCATTCTTTTCAAAATGAAGTTCAGGATTTATTGCTTCATCAAAATGATTAATTTGTTTTGAAAGTCATCCAAGAGAGCTTCAAATACCTGAGAAAAAAGACAGTCTTGGTTTCAAGGTGTTGACCAAAGTTAGATCACCATCCCCTTTGTAGAGGAGGATGATTTAATCACTGTGCTGCAGTGTGAATCCTTATGGCTCTTCCCAGTGTTGGAGATGAGCAGCAGGAGCTCATGCTTCAGGTGACCTCCCTCGTCTGGAAGGGGATGCCTTTCAGGATGTTTCCTTTGCCAACGGCACTCGAGCATAATTGTGAGTGGGGTGGGAGGGAGAGCAGGAAATGTCTCTTTCCATAGGAAAGCAGAGAGACATTTGATCTTCGTGGTGCGCTTCTGTCCAAGTGCCTCAAGCCTCAACCTGAGAGCAGTAGTACTTGTGTTCGCTGGGGAGCTGACTCAGATAATATAACTGACCTCAAGACCAGAGTGTCTTGACTAGACTCAGAATTTAATAATACACCTGCCAAATATAAGCAATTTTTTCTTTCAAAGAGACTCTAGCATGTTGATTTTGAAGGAAGTGTGGTTGAAGCTCTATTTCTCCTCTTGTCTCTTTTTTGAAACCTAATTGCAGTGCTTGGCCACAGCAAAGCTGGTGTCAGTTTTTCTGGCTTCCCATAGTTATCTGTCATATTTCTTTTCCTTTTTTTTTCTTTCTCAGATTGCACTAAATGACCTTCTGTCTGTTACATTTCTGCCCTGCTGATCTCAGGCAAATGATGAAGATAGATAGCAATATCACAAGCCATCCATCATACGGTTTGTAGGTCCCATAGAAGCATCTGTGTCTTTAATAGTTTATCTGTCACAGATCTTCCCAGGACTGAAGCTGAAGAGAGGTTTAATACTGGTATTTTGTTCTAATACTGGAGACTTCAGCAGTCAGGTGTCTTGCACCTGGAAATGCAGACTGTCATAAGAGGTGCCTGTGTTCCAGGGTTTGAGTTAGGGATCTAAGCCAACTACATACTACAGAAGCCATTGCTGACATCAGTAAAAGACTGAGTTTTCTGCTTTGTTTTTGTAACATGGGATTAGTTGTGTTACCAGCACAGAGCTGGCTTTCAAGCCCACAGTCAGTGTTGTTGAGTAGATGTTCTCAGAAACAGTGATTGGGAATCTGGCTGCGGGCTAACAGTTGTAGGCACTCTACCTACTTGATAAGGGGTAGGAAAACATCTGGTTTGCAGCATGTGAGAGAAGTCTGTGGGCATAATGTTTGACTCCAGAAAAAGTGCAAAGTGACCTAGTGGGGCATGATGCTGATCTGTAGTAACAGTACTCTGTGCAGCATAAACATGTGGTAGTTGAGTTGCTGTACACAGATACCTGAAATACCTGTCTGAAGCACTGCTGAGTGGCATACACTTGCATGGTATTGTAGACCAGGTAGGGCACCACGTTAATCCTGTGCCCTTAAATTCAGGATTAGCCTGGGTTTCTCCATCTACAGGTGCAGCAGATTGTGCTGCAGCTTGAAGAATATCTTGAGATCTCATCTTGTTTCAGTTCCAGTTGCTTGCATGCTGAGACTGAGGTGAGGCAGATCGGTCTGTGCTTCCTGTTGTTGAAGCATAAATCTTAGCGGCTAACAGTTTGTACTGCAAGGTTTTTTTGTTTGTTTGTTTCTTTGTTTTTTTGAAAAAAAAAAAAAAAAAAAGGGGATGTAAATAGCCCATTTTCTCTATTTTTGCACTTCAGTACTGGCAGTGAATTTAATCAGCATTCACTCTGGCTTGAAAAGTCTGAAGGCTTAAGATCCTTACCTCATCCAGCTGAAACAGATAATTCTGATGGGTATTGGACACTAACTGGTGCTTTGTCTCAGGGGAAGCATCCTCACAGAGGTCCCCAGCATGCTATGGAATTGCTACTGAAGGTTTGTGCATGTGGAAGATTTATAAGACCAAGTCATTTAAACTTAAATTAGAGATCACAGCCCAAATCTCACACTTGAGAGACCTGTAGTAAACTCATATGAGTTATTCAAAATGGATAAACAGTTTATCATAATGCTTCCTGTATTTTAAACAAATTTCATGCTGAAGACTAAGATGAAATAAGAATAAACTGGGAAATATTTGCTAAACTGGAGATAAGTATAGCACTATGCTTGGGAGGCAGCAATGTAAGATCAACTTCATCTTGCACAGAGACCCCTGCATTTTCCTACTTTCTTTAGAAGCCATTACACTCAGGTGCTTTCTGCTGTGGAGATGAATTTGTCTGAGTTCAGCCAATGAAGGAGAAACTATCTGGGCTTTCATATCACCTTCAGTGGTGCCAGGAAATTCTTCCTTATGATGCTGAAGAAGTGAACCAGCTGAGTGACTTCAGTCACTCCTAGATGCTCTGTAAGCATGCCTTCATGTCTGGGAGCAAATAGAGGAAAGTGGAATAGCTTCCTTTGTGAGTATCCTGCAAGCCTTTCTTCTAAATGGAAAAGGGCTTTTTTGCTTTCCCAGCACAGAATGCATGGGAAGGACAGGTCTCAACTCCTGGTAAGTTTAGTTTTTTGGAGACCTGTTTTCTTTGTCCATCTTAAGCACAGGAGATTCAGCCTTGTAGGAAAAGGGTGCTCACAGCTGCGCTCGGCCTGCTGGCAAATAGCATTCAGTACAGATGGTTATCTGCCCACACGTCTCTATTTATGAAGAGGCCCCAGTGTTTATGTTAACAGTGATGAGTTTGAGAGATAAAAATAGGGAGTTGTTTGTTGTTCATTTGTTCTTTATAGATCTGCAGTGAACTTTTTTTTAAAGCACAAATTCGATAGAGAGATTTGTTAACCTGCTAGAAGAGCAGGCTGTCAAAAAGCCAAGCTGCAGATGTCTCAAGTGCTGAAATACTTATTTCTTGTTTCCTACATTGCTTCTCTTCACTCCACGAGATGGTGCTGTGTTCCCACCAGACCCCAGGCATGCTTTCCTTGGCTTTTCCCTGGCCCTCAGTGGGTGTTTGGAATGCAAAAACCTGAAAGGATATCTCTCTATCCAGTTGCCTTTTCCTACTCTCCAAATTAATCCCAAAAAGAGATTTTTCAAAATCGCCTAAGACTTTGTATAGCCCTCTGCAGTTTCTGTCTTCCTTGCTGTTTACTGTGGCTTTGCCATGACTTAGGAGGGTTTATGAAATACACAGGGGATTACTTCAGGACATCGTAGTTTGGGAGCAGCCATACTGAACAGCAAACAGTGGAACCGAGACGGCATCTTCTTGTCTGTGGTTACTCCTCTTTCACTGCCTGTGAAGTGATGAAGATGTCTGTGTTACAGGAGTCTGCCTAGTTCTACATTAATTTATTTATTTTGGTCATGTGGAAAATATTTTGCTTCAGCCCTGGAAACTTCAATTATCTGATCATGTTACTTAAAACAAAATCATTAGCAATTCTCCCAGTGCATGCTTTCCTACTGATGTGGGAGTTGTGGTTTTGGGAGCTCTTGTGTCTTATTTCTCCTGATTTCATTTAGATTTGGAGTAGAAAAATACTGATTTGGGGCTACTGCCTCAGAAGGGAGCAAACATTGGCTGCTGGAGATTGTACTGTGCTGCTGCTACAGGTAGAGAGGGGCTCATAGGGAGTAAGAGGAGACATCACTTTTTTTTACAAGCTGGCCAGGGTATTATCTTGCCTTAGGTTGCTAAAATTCATTTAATGTCAATGTTAAAAGTGATGGAAATGGCTCATTAGCAATTTTGGAAGTCATAGATAGCGAACTTCTATTTGTTCTGCAAAACAGCTTCCTTCTTCAGAGAAACAGTGCCTGGGGTGAACAGCTTCCCCACCCGTTGAGGAGCCTGCCATTCTTGCCTCCCAATTACAGTGCTCAGCTTCGTGTGCTGTAGGTGCGTGTTCGGTGTCTTCACAGCTCTGCCTCTCATTGCCTCCTTGTTCTGCAGAGAACAGCCTGTCCTCATTTGTTCTCCTGCTTTTGTTCTTAGTATTTTCCAAGCACTTGAACTTGCACTTTCCCATTTTTCTGTTGACTGAGTGGATTCCTGATTTATACCTTCTAGTCCCAAATCCCCATGAGTGGTGGGGAGGTGACAGGTAGAAAAGCAGTACAGAATGATGATGTACCTAAATGAGGCAGAGACCAAATTTCCCTCACCACCATCACTTTCCACACCTACTTTTTAACTCCTTAGAGCTGGCCCTGGTTAATTGGGAACAGCTACAACTCCAGGGCAAGTTGCTAACAGTTCTCTCTTCCAAATACCTTTCAGCAGGACTCCTAATGCACATCCTACACTCTTCATAACTGCTACGTTTCACTCAACTTTAAGGCCTAAACTGAACTGATGAGATCCTTGTATAATGATTGTGTATTACTTCCTTGGCTCAGGACACTTTGTGGATGTAAGCTGGAATTCCTGCCAAGAGCTATTAAACCTCGTGAGCAGAGGCATGTAAATGCCACGTAATGCATCATCTTCAGGGCAAGAGAAGCTTTTTATCTGTGTATCTCTAGAAAGTTTTTGAAGTTGCTACTAATTGTTCAAATTCTCAAAGTTCTTCACCGATCTCTCATTGAAAATCTAGAACGTTACTGATTTGTGATCAGATGTATGCTAGAAAGCGAGAGATTTTTCAGCTCAGAGGTTGTTCTTTTAATTTGTCAATCTACCTCTGCAACTTTGGAAATCTAGCAAAGAAGTAAAAGGCTGCACTGCTTGATTTTTTGTTTATCCCCCATCCTCCCCAGAACTCTGCCTGGGAATGTCTTATCTCAGTGTAGTAATCACAGGTTCGAGGCATAGGATGTTGGAAAGTAAGATCAAGACTTTTTAGATGTGAGCAATTTTTCTGCTACTATGTGGCATTTCCCTTGCCCTCTTCATAATACGGATGTTAGCAAATAGCTGAACTCTTCTTATTCTTAAGTGACTCACATCTACTTGATATAGGTTACAGTTTTGAAGTCCAGACTGGATCATGATGTGTCAGGAACTTGAAGGCATTTTGGATATGAAAGTGGGGAGGAGGCATGGGCAAGGTAGAACACAATCTAATGAGAGCAGCATCAGCTAAGTACAGCTTTCTTCTTACTCACCCTGTCATCACCGGTATAATTCAGACTTCTGACTTTCCTTCTGTGTTGCTGTCTTTACTCTGACTCAGGGTTTGCTATTCTGAGTGGGGATAAGGTGTTTGTCTTTTCCATGTGCTTCCTTCTAGAAACAGTCCTGGGCCTGCACAGAGCAGCAGCTGTGAGTCCACAGAGCTCAGTTAAACAGCAGGAGGACACATCAGAGCACAAGGAATTGAATTCTCCAGGGGCAGAGTTTTTAAACTCTTAAGCACTGAGCAAAGTTTCTCTTGTTCGTCATTTGCTTTTTTTTTTTTTTTTTTTTAATGCCTCTGTGTCCCCTTTGGCATTTGCTGGTTGTGGCACAGTACATCTTTTCAGTGTGGGAGCTGCTAACTATAGCAGACAGTGAGACTGTTTTGTGTCACAGGGAACTTCCTTTTCAAAAGGCAGATGGAAGATGGCAGGGACTAGTTAGCTTAGAATTAGTTACGTGTTTTCCTCTGGTTCAAATCTGACTCAGCCTGTGAGACCATTATCCTATTTATCCATTATCCTCAACCATTATCCTTTGATGGCAAGTAGGTAGCTTATGTTGGGGGGTGTTTTGGGAAATTGGGACATCTTGAAGAGTCCTTGAGGAAACGCTTTGACATAACAATTTCCCTTGATTCTGGCTCTAATTAGGGCTTCTGGTCACAGTAGAGAGGTCAAAAGTTGAGTAAGCTTCTTTTGATGTTGCTCAGGTAAGTAAATGTTACTCAGTGAATGCTGAAAACTGTAGTTTCTTTGTATTGGGAATCCAGCAGGAAGCTTTGAATGAGCTGCTGGTGGTCATGCTCTTCTCGCATTTGCCCTTTGCAGTCTCAGTTGTTGTTTTGATAATACTGGTCCCCTCAGAAAACACAAGTTGAGACCGTAAGTTCTCAGAATGACACTTGTAAACTTGACAGTGGAAGTATCTCTTCCTAACGGCAGTAGGAAGGTTCTTGGCAACAGAAATCCTATGATTTCAGGCAATAACCAGTACAATGCAGTAATCCCAAAAGACATTTCTGAATAGCTCTGATGCCACCTGAGACCTCTTCATACCAAAGAAAAAGAAAAACCTATCAAATATCCATTTCTCTGGAGAAGTAGAGCACAGCAAGTCTCACAACCCTACTAAGCCTTGACCTGGGCAGTAAAGCCGTCTGCTCCCTTTTGATCCAGAAAATCTTCCCTGCCAGAGTTCTAGTGGACTCTGAGGAAAAATCAGCTTCCTCTTTTTATATGAACTGGGTGCAATGTTACTGTTGGCACCCGTTTAACTCCTCCTTTTCTGAATGGAAGTTATAGAGCCCTGTCTCCTGCAGCATTTAGGGAGTAAGTTCTGACTAAGATTTTCCTTTGTAAATAGTCATGGGGTGTTGTAGACACTTCGTCCTGGGCTGCTGCAATTAATGTGTTAGTCTTTGCATTGTCCATTGCTCTGTCCATGACTCAGCTGAATTAAACTGGTTTGCATCTGAAGTAGGTGTAATGTTGGGCCCTTGTGAGACTTTTGCATGCTGTCAGCAACTGTCTTGATAGACATAGCTTGAGAACCCAAAAGCACATATTGGAAGTTAGATATGCATACAGTGCAAATTGATCACCAGTCCTTAGAATGGCATGCTCATTGTTGGTTAATTCATCTAGACACCACGCTTATTACTAGGCTTTGATAAAGGCTTTAAGAAGAAGAAGAAAAAGTTTATTCTAGTTAAATACTTCACTTTTTTTTTTTTTTTTTAATAAAAGAATTTGAAATTAGTTGTGGGATGGACAGGAGTTTTTGAAGCCTGACTTACAGGTTTGTTTTCAAAACTCTCAAAAAGCAACTTCTTACTCCTGAATTGGGTTATTGGTTCTCCTCCATGTAATGTTAGTTTTACATACAGTCTTCAGATTTGGAAAGAGATCAGCCAACCTTAATTTTAAATGTCAGCCACTTCAGCTCCTTGTATCATTTTCCTTCCATATTTTTTTCACGATATGCCACCTAGCTATTAGAGTTGATGGTAGTTCAAGCAGGCATTTTCTTCTCTAGACGGCAGCTGTAGAGGTTCACTATATGAGGTTTTGCTCCAGAAAGTTCAAGAAAAGGATTCTGTTGCTGGTCTTCTCTGCCTTCCTGTTTTAGAAGAAGTGAACCTAAAAATGTTTCATTTGTATATTTACCTATCAGAATTAGAGAGAAACTTTTTAAAGATGGCTTTAAATTGTTTAAGGAGTTACGTTCAGATTGCATGTGAACATGACCGATGTCAGCTTGTTCCAACACGGTGAAGAGGCTAAACTCAATCGTGTCTAACTACAATCGAAAATGTTTGTTTTCAGTCTTTTACCATACGTGTTGCTTGTTTCTGGAGATCCCATTTCAGTTTCTCTCTGACAGAAGATCTTTTTCCTGTTTTCATGAATTAACTCTAAGTTATTTCTTACAAAGAAGTGGATACCATTCTTCTTATGTGGGCAAGGATGCTAAAGGACCTTGAAAGATGAGAAGATTCAGCCAAGAAAGTTAATGGAGGCATGGATATAAATAGGGGGTTAAGAAGTAATCCTTCTATGCCACTATTAAGGTATTTCTTGGTTTTCTGGGATGAGAATGAAGGATTTTCACTGTTCAAATTAAGGAAATTTGAAGGTCATTGACAATAGCAAGGAATAATGGAATTCTGAAACAACCCTCAGATAATTCAGCAATTAAAAAAACAAACCAAAGCGCACAGAAAAAACAACAACAACAAAAACAACCCTGTGTGTCTGCTGTGTTTGTAATGGCATGATGCTTTCTGATGATGAGGGTAGGTAGGCAGATGGAGGTAGATGCAGATTCTTCCCTTATCCTGTCTAGTGCTTCAGCTTCTATTAACTACACAGTGTTAGTCTGTCGTTAATCAGAATGCAGATGTTCTAGGGATGTCTCTTCTCCTGCCACCATTCACCTTTTTGCCTCATTTCACAGAAGAAATTCGTTATTCTATCTCTGAGTAAGAAATTAGCAAGGGAGTGATTTGCTGTCATGAAGGTTAGTTCTAGAGCTATCTGGGTGTAGCTGCTCAGGGTTAGGCCTTGTTGATGCAGCAAATACACCCTTTGGCTCTATACTGTGTGTGTGTGTTCTAACTTCCCTGGAGATAAAGGTTATTTTGTGGATGAGCATTGACAAATGATGAACATTTTGTATATGTAGAGATACAATAGTACAGTGTAATTGCCTGAGCTGTTCCTGAAGCTCTGCAACTATGCAGTAACAGGAAGCAGCTGGTGGTTTATCTCATTCTACATAGGTTAAAACTTACTCTCCAGTTTGCCTCGGCTGGTTAGGTAAGGTGCATTGATATTTCTACTTCCTTGACGGGGTAACATCACTCGTAGTTTGATAGGCTTCCTTTTCAGGGTTGAGGCAGACCTCTTTTCTGAACTATAAATCTGAAGCGTAGCTGTGGGTAGCTCCCTTCCCACTTCCTTCTGTGGGGATCTGTGTCTCCAAGCAGTCTTGGAGAGCTGCTGCTCTTTGTTCATGCACTTCCTGTCAGGAGAGCATCATACTGCTGATCAACTGCCAAGTATTTGCTGTATTATTTGCTTAATGTGATGGATGCCTCTTTCTCTGCCTTCTTACTATTTGGAGCCAAAATGTGGGATTGTAAGTTAGAAGGTGATTAATCTTTCCTAATGGGAATCTGTGCTGCAAACAGGATCTCACCCACTGTGTCTTCATTAGCCTTGACCAGAGCCTGCATTACCTCAGATTAGGTAATTGGTCATTTATAACTTGGAAGAAAAGGGGAGGGGGGAAGGACTTATGAAAAAATATCAACGAGATTAAGGGCATTAAAATTTAATTCCTGTTATCCAAGAATTCTGGGAGGTGGCATTTAATAAGGCATGCAGTTGAAAATCTTCTATCAACAGCAGATGCAGTCACAGTGAGAGTGGTCTTACCATTGTCTCTGGAAGGAAGCACAGTAGTAATGGATATGGTCTCTGTGTGTACTGTGCTATCAAACAAAGTCAATTTAGGGTTATTTCTAAGGAATGAAGCAAATGGGGCAGGTACTTCTCAGAGTCAATGAAAATTACTTTTCGTACTGCAGTAACATTTTTGGTGTGCACATACATACTGGAAAGTTCAAACATATACATATTTATATGGGCTTGCAAGTGACTTTACTGTGTCCTATTGTTGGTTGACGAGAAGCTCAACATAAGCTGGCAATGTGCACTTGCAGCCTGGAAAGCCAACCATATCCTGGGCTGCATCAAAAGGAGCATGGCCAGTGGCTTGAGGGAGGCCATTCTTCACTATGAGGGTGGTGAGGTACTTGAACAGGTTATCCATAGAAGCTGTGGATGCTCCATCCCTGCAAGTGTTCAAGGACAAGTTGGATGGAGCTTTGAGAAACCTGGTCTGGTGGGAGGTGCCTTTGCCCACGGCAGGGGGGTTGGAACTATGTGATCTTTAAGGTCCCTTTCAACCCAAACCATTCTGTGATTCTATTCATTGGGAATGAAGACAGTGTTTGTTAATTATATTCTTAACCATGCTCTTCATCTTGAGCTTCATCCTTGAATTCTATGGAAAAAAATTAGGAAAAAGAGGGGAGATGATTGGTTTGTTGATACAGGTATTATATGGCCAAAAGAGGAAAGATCATCTTGAAGTGACTGCTGGTCATTAGGAGGGTTTTGTGGCATATAGTGGTGTGATGAGAAGTTTTCCTGAGCCCAGGAGAACCTAAGATTTTTCAAGAGTTTTGTTTTATGAGCTCTGAAAGAGACTACATGTACTGTCCACACTTGACCCCTTTCTGTGGCTTTCTTAATAAGGTAATGTAAAAATTAGTCTCAAGCCTTCTCAGGATTGCCTGCTGTCCAGGTCCCTCTATGAGAAGCTGTTATGCTTCACCCTTTAGCAGAGCCCAGCCAAAATGATTCTCTACGTGGTTGTTCTGGCCAATCAAGGTATTCCATGAGCACACTTCTGATGTGTTGATAGTGCTATTGAATGAAGTTTAGTGTAAAAGGCCAAGAAGCAGAAGTCTGCAAGGGAGCTTGAGAGTCATTGCCTTCTCTACCATTCTTTCATAGGGAATCATATTTTATAATACCTTTCAGAAATATGTGAAGCTTTATCCCTCAATTAAAGCAGCTTTTTGCCCCTGTGCCCTGTGAAGGCTGTTTAAAAGCCTCACTGCTCTGATGATTAGAAACCTTTGTCTAATTTTTGGCCTAAATTTATTCTTTGGCAGTTTATAACCATCTGTTCTCATACCAGTATTGTCCTTTAGTTAAATAGCCATTTCTACTCCTCAGCTATTGCTGCTCCCGGGTATTTGTGCACAGCAAATGTATCCCCTCTCAACATTCATTTAGCTGGGCTAAACAAGCCAAGCTCTTTTAATATTCTTTTATCAGATAAGCTTGTCAGTCCCCTGGTAGTCTTTCTCTGCATCTGTTTCAGTTCATTTTTCTTGACCAGTATTGTACGTGCATTGGCATTTTTTCATCTTTAGAAGCACAGCCATGACTTTTTGAAGAAGTTTCTGTAGTTTTTCAAATTGTTGCCTGCAAGGGTAGATCTTATCGTGTTTATGCTACTGGCTTTCCTGGCATATTTTGCCTTTCTCAATGCTTGGGAAATAGGGGGAAATAATGGTGGTAATGTCTATCCAGCACTGGCACAAGACTAAATAAGTCTTGTTTGTAAGTCATGGAGTATGTCATATTTCTCCCGGTATTTCAGTGAGAATGTGCAGGCTGCTTCTGCTGATCTCTTACAGTTGTGTCCTGTGGTGCCTGGCTGGTCTGGTGGAGCTGTTTCCTGCTAAGCAAACCTTGGTGGAACTTGTCAGATTTGGTTATGCTGTAGTCTTACTCTTAATGGAGATACGTAGCCATATGCAGTATAGGCACATTTGAGCTAGTCAAATTCCCTTTATGGTCAATGAGAAGAACAAGAGAATTCTCCAGGGCCTGAGTCATCTAATACTAAGATTAAAGTCTTAGAGCTCGTTCCTGTCTATTGCTTATGGACTAAACTTATGAACACGCTTATTAATAGGTTGATGAGTTGAGTTAGTTGATTAAACCCACCTTAGTACTGTTTTCCCTAATGCACATTAGCAAAGTGGAGATAATTACATGCCTTTCGGATATGTGGCAAGGAAAAGTAGGCCCATTCAGAGTTTGGGAAATTGTGTAAGTATGGGAGGTGGTGAAAAGCAGAGAATGGATGAAATTCTGTGTGAATTGAGTTCTTGTGAGAATATCTGTTCTTTGTCAGCAACTAAGAGTATTTGGTCTTTCTCTGTTGGAAGCTGAGGGTGTGTCTTAAAAGAAAAAAGGCAAAGGAAAAAACAAACCGAGACTGCAACAGGTGAAGGAATTGGAGTGTTCCAGTATGGATGTGGTCCTAGACTGTGTCCTTTGGCATCCTGGTGAAATGCAGGATTTCAGCTTCTATGCAGTACACCAACACTTTTGACTGTTTTCACGTACCGCTCCATAACTGATCAAGTGATGACGACTTCTCTTAGCAATTTTGGTAGCACGTCAAGACTGAGTGGATTCAGCATAATAGAGGCTCTTGTCTCTACTCTGAAAGGACGTGTAGTGACATCTGACACAAGGAGAGTGCTTCAGAAAGTTACTGTAATGCTGAACTCATTCCATGGAAGCAGCCTGTTATACAAGCCAGTTCTTCCCCGCAGTACAGTAAAATGATTTTTTTTTTAAAGGGATTGGGGAGAGACAGATGAAGGATAACAAGCCAGGAAATAAGCTGATGTGCCCCATTTCAGAGCAAACAGAATAAGGTTACTTACTCAGCCACTTCATTAGATGGGAAGTCTCTTGCAGGAGCCTCATCTATTGAGCAGATAGTGTGGATCCTAATGAAAAGGAAGGCTGATCAGGAACTGTCTGGTAGCTGATGTGCTGTTTGTTGGTGTAGGTGAATAGAATGTGAGGAGTGATGGTGGCGGTTTTACCCAGCTGGGCAGATGAGCTCCACCACAACTGCTCTCTCACTCCTCCTCAAAGGCAAAGGGAGAGAAGATACAATGAAAAGGGCTCAAAAGGGCTCAAGGATTTAGATATGGACAGGGAGATGACTTAACAATTATTGTCACAAGTAAAACACTCAGCACAGGGAGAGTAATAAAATTTATTTTGTGAGAAACAACAACAACAAAAACACAAAACAACAAACTGAAAACACCTTTTCCACATTCTCCTTCTTCCACCTCCTCCCCCCAAATGGCACAGGGGAACAGGGGGCTGCAGTTAGTCCCTGACACTTGATCTCCGCCCCTCCTTCATGGTCACTCTCTGCCCCTGCTCCACATGGGGTCCCTCCCACACGATGCCATCCTTTCCAAACTGATCCTACATGGGCTCCTACATCCCATCACATGCTAAGCATATCCTTTTTGAAGCGTATAAATAATACCTTCCTTGTAGGGAAAATCTGCTGAATTACCAGGCTCCTAGATGGGGAAAAAGGTTGTGAAGTCCATAGGATATTTGGGGTTTTAGAGCTTTGAAGGAAATAGATAGTTTTGTCCTATGCCAAAATGTAGGCAGTGTGATCTCAATCTAAAGAACAGGAGGCCATTTCTTGTGTGTAGTGCTCTTGAGAAATTGAGGAGCTGTTTGTGGAATTGGCTATATAGCTGTATAACCCTTTATAAAGTAATTCTAACATTTTTACACCTCATGATTAGTTTTTATATACTGTGATAAGGAAGTACAAGAAATAAGTACAAGAAAAAGGAAAAGACCTAACAATACGTCTTAGCAAAAGTCAATAATAATGTTTTTTTAATATGTATACTTTCCCACAGCCTTGCTGAAATCCCAAAGCAGCAAAATGATCTCTTTGCCTGCAGTGTACCGCCTTCGTAGGGTTCCTTTTCTTTGCTGCATAGCTGTTTATAGCTGTGTGGCTTTTCCCCCTGCCGTGTTACATGTGATCCAGGATGCAAAATGGACCATTCTTGTTTTTCAGCCCAATTTGAATGAAATGTTAAATGCAGACAAATGTCGCCAGTGAGCAAAAAAGTCACTGATTTATTTTTAATGCTATTGTGATTTTATCAGTTGCTGCAAAGAATAACTCATTTCAAGTACAGTTATAGCATCGGCTTTTCCCCTTTAGCAGTCTCTTTGGTGTTATTCTGTTCTTCTTGGATGATACGAATCCTGATGTCAGAACCATGTGATGTTTTTGGCCTTTCTGTGCGAAGGGAGCTAGTAATCAGCACCGGGTCTCTGCTCTGGTAGCTGTTGGTGTAAGCAGACAAGGCTATTGTTCTGCAGTGCCTTTTTCATTGTGCAGTTTTCTGCCCTTAAGAAATGAGATTTCCAAGTCCTGTTGCCAAGCCGAAGTGTGGGATTGTTGCATGCACTCTAGGACCTGATTCTGTAACCCTGAAGGTCTTCCAATATCATTTATGTGTGCGGGAGATAATAGACATGAAAACTTAATGAAAATGCAGCAGATGTATTTTACACCTATGAAAATGACTACAAGGAGCAAAGCATTGGAAGGAGTCCATGAGTCTTTCAGTAAAATGTGATCATTGATAGTTGTGCTTATGTGTCACTTTTCATTGTGAAGTATTTTTTGGACTAGTTACATATCAGGATAATTCTCCATGTGTTTGGGATAGAATATGCCAGCTCTTCAACAGCATGTAGCACTGCTGTCCACACAGTTTTAAGAAACACGTGAAAGAAAACACTACTGTCCTATTGAAAACAGAAGAAATGTAGAAAATATATTTGGTCACCCTTGAACTGGGTATGTTCTCTTGTTTGTTCCCAGTGGTTCTGCAAGGTTTTCTGCAAGGAGTCACACTGTTTTATTATATGTTTTAAAAGCCTTTCCACCAGCAAACCATTGTGAATAGTGTAGGACAGAAACACACAAACATAAGATCGTTCAGAAGTGTGGTTATGGTAATAGAGTGCTGTATCTCCAGTACTGGCTCATCAGTGATGCTGTGACTAGCACCACCTGGACTGCTGCTCTCTTGGCTTGGGTTCATTCACAGCATCCTGGAGGTAATGTTCTTTCTTTGGAGCATGTGGCTGCTCCCTTACTGAGCAACTAGAAGTAGCTTCTAGACTGTTTCTCAGCACCTCTTTTCAGAGGTTGTAAGATAGTCTGATCCTTAGTAATATCTTCACAAAATTACCTAGGGGTAGGAATCTTAGTGAAACAGAAACCTGATTATAACTTATGAAGTTGAAGTAACATCATCAAATCAAGTAAGTGTCTCAGTTAACGTAAACTCAGCTATGTTTCTCATAAGCTAGTAAGGTGGTTCTTTTCTTTACCTACAGTAGGGAAAAGCTTCCTTGTATTCCATGAAATAATCCTGCTAGCCTTTCTGACCGTCTTCATTAACTGCCTAGATAAGTCTCCTTAGGATTTCGAAACCCCGTGTATTTGTTATTATATGCAGAAGTGCCTACTTTGATAAGGGGCTGCTGTTCTTGTTATTCAAGCAGTTTTTCTGAAGTTCCTCCCCTTCCCCCTAAAATGAGATTGTTATCCCCAATAGACAGTATAGCCTAGAGGTATAGTTGTGCACTAACATCAGTTAATAGGCACTTTCCAGATATGTAACTACTGCTCAGAGACCACATCTAGATTTCTGCACCTTTGGTTGGAAGCTGCCTTATTAAGACTACGGCTGAAGGTCTCTCTACTTCACTCTAGTAGCTTCTTACCAGTTTTTATTTTTTATTTTTTTTAGCAAAATATAAATATTGACTGTTTCTGCAGATCTTCTCTTCAAGACTCATGCTTCTTCCCATTACCTGTTATGATACCTTAATTTATTCAAGAGATAGAGGACTGTACAAGTAAATAGCAAAAGCAGTCCGTGCTTTAGAGATCTTAAAATCTGAACAACTTCAACTCCATTCATCTGATGAGCTGTTGTAGGATCGTGGTTTGAGATGGCTTGCTCATACAGGACGGCTATGATCACAGATGGCTCTTTCTGATGGTCTCTTCTGCTTCAAATGGTAGCAGCAAGAGGCTCTCTAAGGATGCTGGTGAGAGCTCAGTGTGCACTAGGAGGGTCAGTTTATTTGTAACAGGCCAGGAAAGTAGCTTTGTGCACCAATAGGGCAACAGCTCTGATGTGGGGATTGAAAGATATTGGGATGTAGAGGGTGACAAAATGTAAAGCGTGTGGTGGGAAGAGGAAAAGCGATGAGAGGACTTCTGGAAGATGTAAAAATGAAGTGAGACCAGGGGTGCAAAACACTTTGTCATCATTTATAAAGAAGTTAAAACAAGGGGTGGATAAGGACATATAAATTAGCAGCAGATTGTGGTTTATGGTAATGACAGTCCCAGAGGAGTGTCTTTCTTTTGGTGACATTGAAGTAAATTGCATTACTCAAGATGTATACTAAGGATGGATAATGAGATGCGTGCATGGGAAAGAAGAGACTGCTGCTTTTATGATGGTATCAAGTGACTGAGATGAGTGCGTACGTGTGTCTGTGTGCGTCTGGACATGCGCTTTTGAGAGGGAATGCAGGGGAGGGAGGCAGGCAGCAGAGCAGAGCAGGGTGAATGATAACTGTTTGAAAGGCTTACAGCTGAACTTGTTAGGAGAAAGGGACTTTGGTCATAAATACTGACCTGAACTTCTTTCCAAACTGAAATTAGGCTTTAAAAGACTAAAGCTTTGTCTGGTTGTTATCTGAACAAAGAGGAATGCTTGTTATATTGCGCGTATGTTTTGCGCTTTGAACTGCAACTGTGTGTGGAAAATAAGTCTGGGAAGCTGTTCCTGTGGGGCTGATGACTGGAAAATCCTGGGTCATGTTTATAGCATGGATGTCCAGGCTGGTACAGATCAGTCATGCCTCAGAATCAAACCACTCCCCCTATCATAACCACTCCAAAGTCTTGTGTGCCTAAAGTAAAGAAAATGACAGTGTGTGGACACCACCCACATCTACGTGGTTTTTTTTTAAATCACAAACGTAGTGGAGAACAGAATATTTTGAATATCAAATCTACATTTGCAGACAATAAAGCTAGCTGTCAGCTGAAGAGTGTATGTGTATATTTCCCTGTGCCATGGAAAGGGCCGGGGCTATTGGATTCACTGGTATACACCTCTGGAGAGGTTTGTCTACAGGGAGACTGCAGAACAGGTGGTAGTTGTAGGCACGTAGCTGTTCATTTCCAGAGGCTGACCTGCTGTGGCAAAGCCCCCTTTTCTAGCTGTCTGCTTGAATGGTGCTTGAGTTCTGCTGTACGTGCTGCTGCTTGCTGAAAATGAGCAGAGCAGCAGCCCAGGCCCAGGAGCCTAGTAGTTGTGATATCTGCCAGTCAAACAGTGAAGCACGGCAGTGATGGCCTATTTGTGGCTGCCTTCAGCAGACATATCCTCCAGTGATTATAGTAAACAGGGAGGAAGGAATGTCATTAGCATATGTGTTAAACGTAAGATGCTGGCATATGAAGTGCTTTAAGCCAAGAAGCAGCTTTACTAGTCTGGACCAGCTGACCAGCTGTGTGCCGTGCTACTCAAAGATGCTGGCATTAGCCATCTGTGTGGCTACTCAGCTCTTCAACTGCTGTCCTTTCTGCTGTGTGAAAAGGAAATGTACACCAGAGCTATCCTTAAGAGGGTGTTCAACATGATCATATAAGAATCTTCAGGCAGCAGCTATAAGAAAGGAGAGTCTGCATATCTTTCACTCCTACACCAAGCTTGCAATGTAAATCACAGTGTCTTTCCTGTTCACACTGAACCGAAGGCAGTTGTGCACTGTTCAAACAGACTTTTTTTTTTTTTTTTTCATTCTTGGTGTGTTAAGATGGAAGTTTATTCAAGCAAAATTGTGCAAATGAAACAGCTGTATTCTTTTAAATTTTCAATGGGAGGGATTCTTCTGTATTCTAAATGTTTGAGAAGCATCTGAATCCATAGGATGCTTACTAGTATTTAGGTCAATCGCTGTACCTTTCAGGGAAGTGTGGTTTGGTGTTTCCTTCCTATCGCAGTGCTGTCTTTTCTTAAAAACAAAGAAGGACTTTACCTTGAAGAACATGTTGTCTTAAAGCTGACTTGTTCCTGAGAACAGCTGGGGAGTCTTTGCCGGTGTTGGCTGGAGTAAATTCACTCAGGCTGATGGGTGGTGAAGGGATGGAGGATTTATGACTTATTTGAGTTGCCATACATCACCCTCGGTGTCGCTTGCTTATGATGGCCCTGCCAAAAGATAAAGAAGTGCAGGACGCTCAGTACGGGCTATGGTGACAGGCCAGGGACAAATGTCTCTGTTGGGTAAATTGATTTGAATGGCTCTAGTGAAATATCAGGCCGGGCGGAAAATATGATAGGGTTTAATGATCCTGGTTGCTTTGTGTCCTGGTGGAATTCCAAATGCAGGACAAGTTAATTAAAGTCACATATATGTATTCTGTCTAGAACAGCAGAATGTGTATTTTTTTTTTTTTTTTTAGATATCTACGTATACTAATCTATTACCTATATCCTACCTATCTAAATACAGTCGTGTATTGTGTCTATTGTAGTGAAATTGCCATGAGGCTGATAAATATCAGTTGTAATTTATAGGGTGTTTATCCAGGTAACGGTGTTCAGAATACTTTTTACGGCCTCTAGAGTCTAAACAGGCAGAGACCTAGAGGCATAAAAATGCATTATGAAAAGGCAGAGAGTAGACAAACTGTTTATTTTCTGCAGGTAAAATTTTATGGACATAAAACTTAATATGGTGTTAAGATTATTTTTTTCTTGTCAGTGAACAATGGATTCAGAGCTCAAGAAAAAGTGGTTAGGATGAGGACAATTTAATTACATTTTTCTGAAGCAGAATACCTTGTGTTGCTTTTTGCCATTGCTGTTGCATCCCCAGTGAGCCTGAGCCCGCAGTTCCCCCCGAGCTGTGCTGTCTGTGACAGAGGCGGGCTGAGGACAGGGACAGCACAGAAGGATGACCTGCTGCTGCTGGCTCTGCAGGCTGTGTCTAGTGTGTGGCTGGTACCCAGCTACTCATTGAGGTTCTTACTCCTTTTAGGTGCCCATCAGGCCTTTCAGCTGCTTTAGGGCTTTGAAGAAAGCAAGCTGCTCTGTGCCAGCACACCTAATGCCCTCTGTCCAGAGCGTGTCCCTGAACAGCCTGTTCGGGCAGGGGCCTGTGGGACATAGACCTCCTTGGAGTGATGTTGGGTGTTGTGACAGGGCACCAGGACTGAAGCTATTCCAGGTTCTTCTGCAAGGGAGCTCAATGTGATGACATTTCTCTTCTCTGCTTAGCTCAGTATGTTTCTTAAAGCTGTTGGAAAATGGCTGAATGTTGGAGCTTCAATAATTGTAGCTGGGGAAGCTGAGGCATGGGGCAGGTGGTGACACTTAGGGATGCTCGCAAGCCAGGAAACTGAGAGGCAGGCCAGGCACCCCACATCTGTCCATCTCCCTTTCCACTAAGGCTCATGTGACACACGTTCTTCCTGGTCATAGTTCTTTGTTGCTGTGTCTAGTATATTAGCAAATGCATGTTTTTCAAAGCCCTGACAGGCAAATCTGCTCAAACTTTCCCTTTTGAGTCAGAAATCTTTCTTATCAGCCTCTTCCTTCACACAGCTTTTCCCACCTATGTCCATCTCTAAACGAGGGTCAGAATTGTGATCACTGCCTTTCTCTGAGGACTCAGATGAGCCAAAGAAGTCTTAAAATGTGGTCTTCTCCTGCAGCGTGCAGGTTGTGATCCCTTTTAGGGCTCAGTGAGGGAAGCACAGAGCAGATCTTGAGAACAGTTCAGCGTGCTCCTTGCTAGAGCTCAGGCTGGAAAATCTTGTGGCCTCCTAATCTGTCATTTCCCATTAGTGTAATTATGCAGGAGATTTTCCTTAGTGGAACTGAGAATGCAGAGGGCTTTGGCCAGTGAGCCATGGATAATTGGAGGAAACATTAGTGCAGGGCTCAGGAGCTCAACAGTCTCCTGTAGCCAGCAGTCATGACGGGTGGCATGATGTCGTGGCATGGAGACACAATGTCAATCAATCATGTTTTATTGCTTCTGCTTTTCTGAGAGCAGAAGGATAACACAATAAAACCACAGCACCTGCTATACATGAACAGTAAGAATACAGTACAAAAAACACATCATGCAGCCCAAATTGCTGGTCCACCAAACACTAGATTAATACGCAGTAGGGAGACTTCTGAACTCAGACTTGATTCTGAGTTGAGACCTGATTCTGTGGCCCAGCTCTAGCGCTGTCCCAAGTGCAGGGTTCTCGGATTAGATAAACTCTATTTTCTTTTAAAGATTGTGTGTATTCTTTTCAGACCTCCAGTCTATAATCTGATCAAGCTTGTGCTTGATGAAATTTCTTCCCCAGCATAAACAGTCCACAGGCAGGGCAGTAATTAACCAAGTCAGTCTGTGATTAATTCTTTGTTTTCATCATTTGTTCAAATAAAGTTAGTGTGGGGATTTTTTATCTGATTATAAACTGCTTTAATTAGATAAAATTACAGATTTTTAATGTTTCTGGATTGGATGGTCATCAGAATGTAATAACAATTATTTGGGTGTGAACACTGTATTTAAAGTATCAATACAAGCCCTAGAAATACTTAAATTTCAACAATTGCAACTAACACTACAGCTCTACCTCACACAGACATTTGATTGGTGATGTTTTGAAATACATTTTAATATCTTTGAAAGATGTAAAATAGCACAAAGCCTCTATTGATAGTATTAAATATACTATGACTGCAAGCCTTCACTTTAAGGAGAAGCCTATTCAGGCTGGTTGGGAAAGGGGCATTTCTGCTGCAGAGCTTGGAATAAATAATGTAGGAGCTTTTTATTAACTCTATAATTAATGGCTCTTGTCAGAGTCCAGATTTCCTCATTACCTCTTCAGAAAAAACTTTGTTAGGTTTTTAGGAGTATGTGGCCAGAGACAACTGACACTGGCGTCTGCTAACTAATAAACTTAAGTGGAGCTGTTCTGTGCTGCTCTTCCCCCTGCAAAGGTATGCTCGGGGTCACCTCCTCAGCAAATCAGTCTCTCCATTACTGGTGGGTCTTCCCCACATAGCTAATTCTTCAATAAGATGGAAGAGGAAAAAGTCTGTATTTGGGCATAGGACAGTGGTGCTCCTAAGGAATCATTGCTCAGAGTGCCTAGTGCCAGGATGCTAGGCTATGGGCTCAAGCTGCAACACAGGAAAATCCAATTAGGTATAACAAAACATTTTCACAGTGAGGATGGTCAAATACTGAAACCAGCTGTTCAGAGAGACTGTGGAGTTTCGATCCATAGAAGAATTCAGAAACTGACTGGACATGATTTGAGTTGGTCCTGCTTTTAGTGTGGTAGTTGGACACAATGATCTGCAGAGGTCCCTTTTTTCCCTAAATTATCGTGAGGTCCTATGTGCAACTTTCCTCATTGATGTAGGAACTCTCTGCAGAAAGATGGCATTTGTACATTAGCATGGAGTCTCTCCAGTAGCAGATTCTCCAATTCAGGTGCTAATGGCCTGAAGGGCTAAAAGCATTGGCTTAGGGAAGGATATGAACTTTGTTAACAGCTGAAAATGAGAAAGTGTGGGGAAGCAATAGGGAGGCTAAAACATCCATTGCGTTTCCTGCAGGTCCAGAGTAACTTTGAAAGAGTATAGATTTAATGGTGTTCTCCGCTGGCTGTCCTTGTTCCTATTGCTTGCCCAGCATCAAGTAAAAAATTAGAGGCTGCCTTATTTATAGCAGAGGGCAACTCTTAAATACAGCAGATAAATTTGAATCTTAGCTACTACAACCCTCATTTTGCTTCTCTATAAATGGCTTTATGAGGCTACAAAGAAGAAAGTTTGAAGTAGTCACCCCTCCACACACAAAAAAAAATATGTGGATTTTGTTCTTCTATTTGTTGTTTCCCTACCAGAGGCAGCAGAGATGGCAGAGTAAGTAGAGTAAGTCTGCTAGAGGTTACATGAAGTGCTCTGGTTTACCAGATGTCGCTCTTTCATTTCTGAGTGAGGTGGTAGAGTGCAACTGCTTCCTTAACCCTAAATTTAAGATTAAGGGGTAACGACAGTTAGGTAGAATAAAAGTAAAATTGTATTTGGAGGAGGTCATGCCATGTCTGTGTTCTCTGAATGAGGCTGCCTCAAATCTGAAGGCAAGCTGCACACACACATGAACAGTACAGAACTTGAAAGCTCTCCATATGCAGAAAAACCTCTCTCTGAAAGCTTTACAGAGCACAGTATTCTCTGCATCTTTTTTTTTTTCTTTCTTGTTTTTAATGAAGAATATTAGGTTGTCCTTGCTTCTGTCACTTCATTTAGTTATTAGTTTTATCATGTCCTGGCAGACAGTACTGTATGAGTAACATTGGAGACCTCAAAGTTGGACATTGCCTGAATTTTACCTCCCCCTTCTTCTGCTTTTTTTTGTATGCCTTGCTTGGATGTGTTCCAGAGCTGAAGTACTGTCTCCTGAATGCTTCCAGGAGTCCAGAGGCACCAGGTCTCCTTTTCAGATTACGTGTTCCAGGGAGTAGTCACAGTTCTGGCATCACCCTGTTTCCGTGGCTCACCCCTTTACTTTGTTGTTCTCTATTCTTTGTTATGGAGCAGTATGGTATTAAAAAGTAACAGTAAGAAGTAAAACATGTAAAATGTCCTCCATTGGTTAGGGGTTAGGGTTCTACTGTGCTTGCCTCTTTCTAAACAATAAATTAATTCTTTTAGGAGATGTCAGAAATGGAAGCTTTATTTTCCTGGTTTATCACAGAATGGATATGAACCATGCACTTCAAATGCAGCCACTTTGGCTTGCAATATATTTCTGAATAACAATTTTGTTTGCAACAGCACGGATTTAAGTCTTATCTACTCTACTATTACTTGAAATACAAAGTACACATTCTTATTTGGGTTTGATCCAAGAAAAAGAAATAGAGTTTCTGTATTTAAGTCAAAACAGGGCAACACAGTCCATTCAGAGTCCAAGACAAAATTTTAGGGAACATATCACTTATTATCAGCACTTCCATTTACTTTGTATGTGATCTTGGAATAACAATTTACTTTTTTTCTGGTTATCCATTATACAGAATAATGGTGCTTTCCCTTTCTTGTCATTTTCTTGGAAATCAATGGATGAACAAGTCCAATAAAAGTACTGTGTGTTTTTGTTGAAGGGATTTTTCCTCCTTACAGTTTGCATTTCAATGTCCTGCCTATGTCACTTGAACAATGTACCTTTTTAGCTCCCTTGAAAATTGGACCAGTAATCTGATCTTGAGTTTTTCATAGTTGTAATATGAGAATAATACTACTCTAAGCTCTTTGAAGTACTTTGTGTGGGAAAGGAATATGATGGTCCACGACAGCTCTTACGATGAGAAGGGCTATGTGGTGCTACATAAGTGCTCCAAATCTCGAAAAGCAGTTTGGCCAGACATGAGCCTATTTGAAATCCAACCTAAAGAAAAGCCGTGTGATGTAACACTAATAGGTGTTCTGCAGAGGTTGTTTTCATGGGGTTAGTGGCAGAGAAATTTTGTAAACAGTACTTCTTGTAGACTTCCCCTTGTGTCCTTTGACTTTGAAGGCTTCTCTCTGCTTCTCCTATAGATTACTGTTTATTTGTTGAGTAGGCTGAACTGTATCCTTGAAGGCACTTCCACAGAAAGCATTATCTTTTCAGGCTGCAGGGCCACGCTGGCTATTTCCAGTGGTTGTCGTCTTAAAGCTGTGTCCTGTACCTTAAGCAGATGCTTTAGAGACAGCTTGCAGAATCTGACCACCCTTCAATTTGTGTTCACTAACATTTACTCGGCACTTTGGTATTTCTGAGATCATCCTTCTTTTAATGAGGTAGCCCTGTGTGTCTTTAGTGTAGCTTGTGGATGCACTTCTGGCACCAGGAAAATCTGTGAACTTTTTGAATGGCCGTCCCATTGGGTTTCTCTCTGGCAGCATGATGGCTTGAGGTGTTGTTCCTATGTTAAGACAGATGGGGTATTAGTGTGGGAGAGGGAGGACCCTGTTCTGACAGGCAAAAGTGCTAGCCTTAACTGCTGCTGGTTGGCACTGTCCATGCTAATAAGAGCTCTCATTTGTCTAGCACCTTTACTGGAAGAAAGCCTGAAGCGATTTATCAGCTGTACCCAAGCAATGTATCTGCCTCTGGGTTGAAGCAAGACACATGTGTGACAGTGCACAACAAAGCTGCATGGGTATTTTATAAAATTAATGTTGGATAATTATTAAAAGCTACTGGATGAATGAGAGGCTTATTGTTATATGAAGGACTAGACTCTGGCTGTGGGATTCTTTTTAGCCCACATGGACACCGTCAGTTATCCATTACGTTGTATATGAGTGCAGCACGCGTACATAATTTGTGACAGACGTCCTGCTGCAGCTCCAGCCCTGATTGATTTTATTTTCTGGGTACCATGTGATCCTAAACTATTGACCTGTAGATTAGGAAAGGAGGGGTGGAAAACCTGTAGAAAATCTTGAAACTGCTGCTGCTGTTTTTATTATTTTACTTTGTATTTTGAATGGCATAGCCAAGTGCAAATGCAGAGCAGCAGATCTGAATCAGATACTGTTAGCTTAGGCTGATGTTCAAATAGTAAGCCTGACAACAAAACAATTTTTTAAAACTTGTATTGGCTGTTGACTTTTCATCCTGTTCTCTAGAATCTAAATATATCAGTGTGGTGACGTTCACCATACTCTTATGGGAATCATTGCAAAATGGAGAAAAGTACCCAAGTCCTGGTGAGTATATCTCCAAGATTACGGAAATTTTGAATTTTAATTAAAATAATAATAATAATAATAATCTGTGGAAGTAAATTGTTCCTTTAATGACAAAAGATAGGTAGAAGGCAAAGGAGAGAGGCTTCAAAAACTTTATTTTTTTTTTGAGAAGTAGGCAGCAGATGCTATAATATGCTGAAATTATGAAGAAGGAACAATTTATAATGGTACAGGTTATAAGCAAAAGAAGAAAAAAATGTCGTTATAAAACACACAGTGAAAATGTTTTTGAAATGCAGCGGACTCAATAAACTTTAGGGAAAATTTAGCATACAGAAGGTGGTTATATTGCCGTAACAGTAAATCCTATCTCTGCCTGCTAAGCACCGCGGTGGAGCCTGCTTGTAGCTCAGCTTCCCTTCAGTTGATCATACTTAGACCCATCAGGGGTGAGGTCAGAACTGGACTCAGTGTATGGAAGCCAGGAGTGTTTCCTTTACCAGGCTAAAAGCAACATGTTGCTAAGATAGGAGGTTTCGGGGATGGGAGAGAGAAAATGACTGCAAGATATGGCTCAAGTATTCTGAGCGGTAGATCTATGGGTTATGTAGCCAGGTTTTTTTGTGTGAGGGAGGATTAACTTTGCCTTTCCAAAAGACCTGATGGATGCTCATTGCCTTCTGGGAAGGGAGGTCAGAAGTGGAGGGA
The DNA here is from genome assembly GCF_964211825.1 of Aythya ferina. Lineage (NCBI taxonomy): Eukaryota > Metazoa > Chordata > Aves > Anseriformes > Anatidae > Aythya > Aythya ferina. Next base: position 37,788,017 of record NC_140301.1, on the reverse strand, counting down.
GCCTCTGGCTTTTCTTTGGGAAATTGCCCTCCTGTAGTGTATCCACCTGGAGGCAAAATCAGGGTCTCTGATCTGTTGTTCTAGTTGCAGAAAATCATTATCACTCACCCCAACCATAGCTGATGCCTCCTTTTGAAAAGAGCATCTAAACCGAAGAGAAAATCCAGGAACAAACAGGATAAATTTAATTTTATGGTCTCTTGGCATTTTCAGTTATTTCCTTCCTGAAAGTTTCACTAAGGTTTGCTCAGCACATGCCAGCTCCTGGGGGGAGCCCAGAGCCCCCTTTGGGCAACAGCTTACATGCTCGGAGCGCTTAGCAGGGGTGCAGCAGTTGGGCATGTGTTCTGGTCGAAGGCTGATAAGTTGTAGAAATTTGTCTGCTGGAGCCTTTTAACACAGACCGTTCAGCTTGTGGGTGGGTGGGAGCTCGTTCACTTTGTAAGCACGTGTGGTACAGGTATCGGGGCGTGTCTGACGGAGCTGTCTTCCAACACGGAAACGTGCTAACAGAATTAGAGCTAGGTGAATATGCAAAGTGAAGCTGATATACAGCAGGGCCCTCTGAGCAAATGGTTAGCTGGAGGTTAAAATAATACTAATCAAGCTCAGCAGAAACTCTCTCCTAAGCAGAGTTTCTATGTGTAAACAGGTGTCTACATTTTATTCAGGTCACCCTGACTGCAAAGTCCCTTTTCAGAGGAGGAGGGGGTATCAGGTGAATGTTAGGATAATGTGTGTTAGGAGTAGTTCATTCCTGTGGGTTGTTGGATTTTTGATTGACAGGAGGCTGGAGTTGTGGGGTGTGGGCTGGAGGCTTCTCCTCAGTGCTGCTGAAGCACCTGTGGCTCTAGACTTGGTGTTTAAGAGCAAACGGTGTGTGGAACCTTCTCTGTTTGCTATTTTGCAGCTCCATTTTTTTCTGTAGGCAGAGCTCCCTCCTTTCTCTGATTGCTCTGCATGTCAAACAGGGTCTCTTGTACTGCTTCCCTATGCAGCTTTTTGTAGCACTTCTATAGACTTAAGGAGGAAGGTTTTCTCTTTCTGAAGTCCCCGTATCTTTGCACAGCCCTTGGAAGTGGTGTCTGACCTCCTTGTTGCAGAGGGCCGGGGAAAGGAGGACGGGACAAGCTGCACCTGTACCACTGGTACTGCAGACAGGGATTTTAGGAAAGAGAAATTTCTGACAAACGCTTACTGGTGAGGAGGAGAAATATATTCTTCCACCTATGCAAGACAGTACAGAATCAATACCCTGAGGCAATTGCAGTTCTTATCTGTTTCAGGTGGATGGAGATATACTGTTTAGAATCAGATTTGCTCAGGTGTTAGTAACCTCCTGCCTGTAGAGACTCCACCAAGATTATAATCACTGCACTGCTGAAAAATCACTAAATTTCTTTCACCTAAGCAATAAAAAAAGCCAGTGTGAGATTGAGGACGAGATGCTTTGACAAAAACCCAGTTCTGTCCTGAAGGTGTTTAATGATGTCTGCTGAGGACGACGGTAGGAGTGGGTGTTCGCTGAGCTTCTCAGGGGTCACTAAAGTGAGAGTGAGAGTCTGGCTTGGTGAATAGCACCTCGCTCCTGGCTGGTCTGGAGAGAAAATGTGTTGCTACAATTGAGTTGCTCAGTATCCATACACAGCTTTCTGTTACGCTGAATCCCTTCTTTTGTGCACCTTCTTCCCTGCTAGTCCTTGAATTTTATATTTTTTTAGAAGACCTTGGAATAAGCTGCTGAAGGTCTGGGCCTTCTCAAGCCTTTTCATCTCCAAGAGAGGATGAAAATGAAGCTCTGGGCACGTTGCTCAGGGCTCTAAGCATTAAAATGGAAATCATCATGCAACCAGAAGTTCAGATCCCAGCAAGACTAATTACTTCTCTTCGTTCTTTTGCCATAAATGCTCAAGTGCTGTTTCTCTTTTTGGTAATATATCCTCAATCAGTAAAACTAAGGCAGTATAAAACCTAAGTATGTGAGAGGAGACTTAGATGCTTGTAATTTGCTGTTACAGGAAGTTTGTTGCTGTGTTCATTATTAGGAGACTTTAAAAGCTAGGTAAGCAAGATGCTGCCACAGCATTTGATGGTAGCAGTATGGAAGCTGCTGTATTTCAGCGGTAGACAAAGGCACACCTGAAATGCCTTGACTGTGCACATATTTTGCTGTGTGACTATCAATACAGAGAGAGAAGAAAGGTAGAGTGGCTGATTGAAATAGAACTGGTTTGAGGCTCCAAAAGGCCATTCAGAGTTAGCTCTGGTACCAAAATTGTTTTGTAAATGTTCCTAGTGTGTGGCCCCAGGTTAAGGTCTGTAGGCTTTTCATCTTAGTTCTGTACACGGTACACTTGGTGCTGATGCGAGCGGTAAGATGAATGGCTATTTATTTCAGCTTACCAGAGCTAATCCATCATGGTGCATGTAGCAATTGCATTTCTGCACTCCAAAAAGCTTTTATTTCTGGAGATGAAATAAATAAATAAATAGATGTAAGGAGCTCTCTTCACCAGTCTTTTTTTTTTTCCTTCTCCTTGCCAGCTGTGTAATAGATATGTTTGTTTATTTTGTTAAATGTCCATAATTTGAAAATTGCTTTATTTAGCCCTTAGCCCATTGCTGACATCAAGTGACTGATAACAGCATTATTCTGGCATGCCAGGAAATAAAAATCAAGATTTCTTCTTGATCCTTTGATTAATTGCAAGCAAATATTTTCATGCCTGTGGATCAGCAAAGACATCACTTCAAGTCGGAAAGGTAGGACCTTTGCTAGTTCCTATTAGTACCTTTCTGTTGGAATTGATTTTTCTTTTTTGATGGTTCAGCAAAATAGATGAAATAATGATTAATACTTCATCATCTGAAGTTCTCTCTGTACTAGTTAATAATTCAATGAACCTACCCGCCTCATATCCCCTCTAGTTCCTTTGCAACTTTCTGCATACATTTAAAGAAGGCTTTGTTTGATTTTGTTAATATTGGACATAAAAGCTTTACTGAAGACAAGATTTTATCTTTAGTCAATCATTTTTTGGCTAATTTGCTTCTTATAATTCCAGAGATGGCACAGTGAATCCGCAGTTATCTATGCTATGTAGTAGTGCACTCTGCTATTGTACATCTTAAAACCATTCCATAGTGTTTCCTGTATCATTGGCTAGTTAGGTGGGCTAAATAAATTCCTTAGCCTAACACCTTAGCTCCACTTGATATTCTGAGAAAAGGAAACTACTGAGGACTGATTTTTTTTCCCTGAAGTTAAAGGACAAAAGGACAATCTGGTAAAAAAAAAAAAAAAAAAAAAAAAAAAAAAAGCTATCATCTTTCTATAATACTTCATGGTACTTTATAAATGATTTATGAAGGTTGGAGTTAGATTACAATATTGGGGCCAAACCCTTTTCTGTTTAGAGGAGCTGGGAGAGGGGACACCACTACATTTGACCAACATAACTACATTTTTAATGGCTGCTGAAGCCTCGAAGTTTACTGTACACCTGAAGGATTTCTTCTGCTACGTGGCTGTTCTTTCCAAAGAAAAATAGTGTGTGTTTTCTGTCAGTCATACTTGATTTTCCTAGGAGGCACTCTTACCAAAATACTCTATGCAGTGAGACAGATAACACTGAAAATGTTACAGCGCAGCAGAAAGTATAAGCATAATAATCTGAGGTGGACCTAATGTAGGTCAAAAATGGTGGGGAAAGAGGAGAGGAAAAGGTATTTGAGACCACTTGAGATACAAGAAGAGAGAAAAATGGAAGAAATACCACCACACACCAGAAATGACATGCTTTCTTGCTTCCCTGAGAATATGACCATAACTTAAGATTGTTTGGGTGGTTTGTAGCTTTGCTGCCTTCCTTCCTTTCCAGTTAATTATTCATGCACTTGGTACCAGCAGACGGGTTTTGTTTTCCTTTAGGTGTAATTAGAGCAATCAAAGGGTTTGTAATGTTGCAATAAAAATGCACTTTTATTCTTCCTCCTCCTTTTTTTCCTGCCTCTCTTCCTCTCCATTCTGCTGATGCTCATCTGCTGACCACTTTGTGTCCAGCAGTCCTTCTGTCCTATTTTTTCCCCCCTCTTCATTTACTCTATATCTCCTTTGTGTGCTATTGCAGATTTAAGAACCCATCTCCGAAGACTGCAGCTTTTCTGGATTCTTGCAGGGAAAATTGGCCTTGCGATAATAGCTATTGATGGTGCTAATTCTTAAATGAACAAAATGAAATTGCCCCCTTGAGGGCTATCATTTGTGTATAGTGTATTTGAACAGAAGGACGGCAGAGAGAGAGGTGACAACACAGGTGAATTTTAATGTGGATTATCTTGGCATATTGCATTGATGGTGGAAAAAGATTTCCTTCATGTTCACCTGGACAGAGATTGTGTTAGGGTTTGGGATGTTTCTTTTTTTATTTTTTCTCCACTTGCTCTGGATTCTTGACCAAGACAGGAATTGAATTTTCAGATGATAAACGTCCATCATCTGCCTTGGGTTGCAACAACTAGGCCTACTAGGTCATCTTCTTTGTTCTCAGTTGCTGTGTCCTAGTGTTTAGATCTGTATATATATTTTTCTGCAAATGTGTGTACACAAACGTGTGTTATAAATGTGTAAACACAAGTATGTATGTATAGAAAGGGATTCTGGTTCAGCTGAAACTCCCTTAGTGCAGTTGTTTTTGTGGATGTGTCGGAGCCATTCAGAGGTTTTGCACAATTTATTCATTGCATCACAGTACCCCCTTTCATGGCTGGTTGAGATGACCTGTGCACTAGACTGTAGCAAGTCAAATTAGCAAAGAACAAGATTCTCAGTAATCAGTAGTGACAAAGGGCAGTCCAGAAGAATTTAGGATAATTTTTGCGAAGCGCTGCCTGAATCCTCTTAAGCCAGCTGTTGAGGGGCTTCTCTTCTTGCTATTGTTACTTGGATGATTATGTTCATCAACATCCGTAAGAGTCTTATCTGGTCAAGACAGGAGTGGCTTAACAGATGGGGAGCATGCAGGCTGCAGGAGGTAGTGGCCTTCTGCGGTTTTATTCTGTGAGCAGAAGTATGGCTTGTCCTGCCAAAGGTCTGACTCCTCATAGATGCTAGCGTGGGTAAGGTCTTGGAATATGAATCATGAGAGGGCAGAAACTTGGCAAGGGCTCTTTGGGTGTAAAGGTCTCATTGACAGGAGGTGGCAAAGCGTAGAGGGGAGTAGAAAAACGTCAGCCTTTTGCCAGGAGGATTTTAGGGTACCAGCCTTCCCCGTTCTTTCCTGCTTCCCCAGCTGGTAGAGCAGATCAGCACCAGTCTCAGTGCTGAGTGGCAGTAGCAGCTCTTCTCTTTCTCTGTGGATGTGGTCTGTGCAATTCTGGCAGTAGGGAAAAATCTGTGGTATGGGCGTTGTGGGCACCAGCTCCCTGTTCCAGCTTCAAAGATAGAAAAAGCAAGGAGGTGCCAAGAGTGGGAGTTCTGAATTGGGCAGCCAGAGCTATTGAAAGGACCAACAATGAGGGACTAGCTTCAAGGGTTTTTTTTCCCTCAATAACAGAGTAAGCTAATTTCCATCTTTCTTGACATCCTAATGCTAATGACATCCTTCTTCCTTCAAGATGGTATTAAAAAAAAAAAAAACATGTTCTGGTCTTGTTTTAATTTTTTATATTGTTATTCTGAAGTCTCTACTGAACAGCACAGATACTGCTGCTCTTCTCCATCTTTGCAGACACTGCTGTATCATCCTGGAGGGGAGAGGCATGATTACTCTGATTTTTTGCATATGAGAAATGACAGGGCTTGTCATGTCCACAAAGCTGCAGCGGGCAAGGGGCTGCTGGTGAACATGAGCTCATTTCTTTCTCCTGACAGCCTACCAGTGCTGCCAGGAGATAGCAAAGGTAAATGGATACGACAGTAATACCTCTTCCTAGCAGCACAGCTAGACCACACAGTCAGAGATCCTCTCCATGCAGTGGTGGTCAGGGTCAGCTCTTTGGTGACAGCTCCAAAGAAGTCTGACTGTGCTTTGTGGAGAGGCATCAGCTTTTTGGTAGCAGCTGTAATGCCTTCGATGTTTTGTGTGATTCTTGGGGCGTAGGTTGGACAGTGGGACATGAAGGGGAGTCTTGTCAGAGCTGAGGGGAAGAGTGCTTGCTCTTTTGAAGGCAGCACTGGGCCAGGGTCTGTTGAACACAATGCACCTGAAGGTAAAGTTCCTATTTAGGTTTTCCTTTGGAGGGTTGCTGTGTGTTGTTCTTGGAGGTTTGTTAGGTCAGAGCCATTAGCATCATTATCACGGCCAGGCAGTGAGGTCTCCTGACATTTCTTTCTTCACATTCCCTCTCTAGCTGCTTTGCAGATTCTTTCATTTCCATTCCCAGCTATGATTTGGCCTGTGTTGTCACATCCCTTACTGGATACTAGCCCAAGCAATTTCTCTAAGGCAAATGGTGAAGACTCAGTTTTTAGGCTCTTGATTCTGTACTTCATCTCTGAACAGGGTCAGTTGTGGCTGTGAAGTTAGCCAGGCTTTCTTGGATCTCTTTATAGCTGCCTCTCCTCCAGTTTGATGCAGGGACTGCTCTGCCATTCAGAGCCTCCTCTAGAGAAAACGGCTTTGTTAAAAACAATAGGGACAGCAAAATAAACTGCCAGAAAGCCACTTAGCTTGCATCTATCCTGTAACCTGCTTCGTGTGTCTGTGTACAGCCCTGGCAGCTCTCTTACGGAGATGTATCGGGCATATTTTAGGAGTCCCTGAAAAACAAGGGATGACGATCCTATGCATTGTCCTTTAGATGAATATTTATATGATACCATTTCTGATGTAACAAATTTACTGTGCTAATCTCGGTAGAGGTATTCTTGAGTTGACATAATACCATCAGTCAGTCACCATGATCTCAGCAAGGTGGTTTGGCTGATGTATGAATTTGCGATGTGCATTTGCTCTGCTCCTCCAAAAGCCAGTTATGTTTAGCTGTGACATCAGCTGTCTCAGCATGTTGCTCAGGACGTAACTCAGGATTTGTCTTCTACTCAGCCGGGAAGTTAAAGCCCAGGCCCACGTGATGGTGTAGACTGCCAAGGCTTTACTGAGTCAGAGATAGCATCTCATATTCATCAGTCGGAATGACTTAAATGGGAAGTTTCTGATTTCAGTGTTCTTAGTGAGATTTATTTTAGTACGTGACTGACTTTGGATTAAAAACTGTTGTTTTATCTTGGTAGGAGGAGTCTGACTTCTGTTTTAGGAATTCCAAGTTGGGCTTTGTGATGTAGAAAACGGCTGACTGCTGGTAGTGGGGAAGGTGACTGCTCCATGTGCCCTCTGAGAAACACTTTTCTGGGAGGAGGAGGTCTTATTTTCATGTTTGGTAAACCACTGCCTCACCAAGTTACAGCCCAAGTGTTGTATGTTTAATTAGTTCTGTTCTCTATGAAATACGCTGCTGCTTAGCTGGGTTAGCGCTGTGTAGCCCATAAATTGATAATTTGGTTGTCAGCTTCTGTAATGCCCTAGACAGTAACAAAACCCATGAATTTACACACTGTGGATTTCTTCATAAAACATTAATCTCTGGATTGGATTGAAAAGGGTTTAGGTCTTTCATCCTTTTTCTTTTCCTTCAGTAAAAGAAGAAAAAGGAAGACTGGATGAAATTAAAAATTTACAAGTACTTTCAATATTGCAGCGACAACAAACTGTATCTTTCAAAGTCAGTAGCCCCCGTCCTCACTGACAAGTGGTAAAGAAGCATATTCAGTAGCGTTATATTGCCAAGAAATTAAACAAGTGCTAATCTTTCCTGAAAACTTCTTAAAACTGATGTATATAAACACTGAAATGCCTTAATGCCATACTGCATTTCCCTTTGCTGGAGTTTTCTTACTGCTATTAGTTAAATCACCCTTGGGAATATGGAGTAATACTTTTGCTCGGTCCTTAAGGTTAGGGTTTACTTGCATGGAGGAAGTGGTAGATAAGCAAGTGCCCCCTTGCTTTAATTCTGATGGGAAACTGATACTGCAGCTTTGACTAGGGCCAAATCTCCAGGGATTGCTGGCATCCTCCAACTTCGAGGTGAGTTAAGAATGGTGGAGGCTCAGGTTTTGCTGCTAGTTCAAAACTGTTGCAAGGTGATCAGAGTTTAAGGGTGAGGGATGAGCAGCATCAGGTAGGGTCCGGCTTTGTAATTCCATGTTAAAACCTCAGGGCAGTCTTTTTTCTCTCCAGGTGCTGTGCTATTTCTGTCTGTCTGCCGAATGTCCACTGAACAAGCCCTGACTATATTTCATGCTGTATTACTGTTTACTGTAGCTAATCTTAATTTCTATTATTATATAATACAGCGATGAGGCAACCCAGTCACTGCAGATCAAAGGGATTAGTGCAGCTGTCATGTGGATAAGCTCACTTTGTGCCTTACAATACCACCCCAGGCTGGCTTGATTTGTGCAGCCTCATCACAGCAGATACAGCTGAGGATATGTAAATGTGTGGGTATGTATGGATCCTGTAGGTGTTTACACACACTTAGGCAGTGCTGCCTTGCAGCATGGTTTATTATCTGGGTTTGACAGCACCCTTTGAATGCAGGCATCAGTTTCCCATTCGTATGCTACCTGAAGTTGTCAGCAGTTGTTGGGATGACGGGCGGGGTGTCAGCAAAGCTCTCCTCTCCTGGAGAATATTGCAGCAGCAAAGCTGACCAGGGCTGTGACATCTCTGAGAGTGGACACTGCATGAGGTCTGCACGGTACGCGTTGGCCCCTATTTGCTGTGTTTTTCATATTTTTTTTCTATTTTTGTCAGTATCTGCTGAGGTAGCCAACCTTCATTTCCTATCTCTTTTCATTTTTTTGCTTTTGTTTTTGTTTCCTTCACCCTTCTTAATCTTCACCCTTGTTAACTGCGAGTCCCTGGCTGCAATCACTGGGTTGTGATCTCGGCTGCTGTTTGGGGTGACCTCACAGTGCGGCCCGGGGTGACCAAACAATGCGGGAGCGGCGCAGCAGGTGGCGCCCCGCTCCCCAGCAGCTCTCACCAAGGACAGCGCCGAGCCGAGGGCTGCTGGTGCTGCAGCTTTCTACCAAGCATGAAACCGGGATTCTGGTCTCCAGGGGTGCTTGAAGTTCCTGAAGATTTCTTGGCAAGAGCAATCTTTTGCCCTTCCAAATTTATATTTGTATAATGATATTTTATTTTTATTAAGTTTGACTATGGAATTCTTTATCACTTTTGTACAAATCAGCATGCAGTTAAATACTGCAGTTTTGTCACAGGTACATCATTTCCATGAGAGGAGAGAGAAAAGTTGCCAGGTATGCTTTTTTTTTAATTGATTGGTGTATCATAGTGATATTTTTGCTGAAATATGCTCTTTCTGAATAGGCACCAGTTATGCTAAGAGAAGACGGTAGGCAGATGGAGGTTGTTGTCACATAAGTGCACACACTCTTTCAAGTAGTCCACTGATGCCTATGAGTTTTTCACAACAGTGAGCAAAGGGATTAAGCTCAGACTTCTCCTTGGTGCTCTAGTGCCACTTCAAAAAAACAAACAAAAACCAAACCAAAACAAAAAAGGCAAATGAGACCCAAAAAAATGTTTATCTGAGATTCATTCCCTTCCACAGTTGTTGCCAGGAGCCAGGTACTGTGATTCCTATTTGGAACTAATGAATAGTAGTTAAGGGCATTGAATGTAGCCTCTGTCATGATCTCTTTTCAGAGGCATGGTAGGTATTTTTTCTCTTGAGAAAGAGGTAGAGCATCTCAGATGCTTTTCGAAGTGTCCTGGAAGATCTATATCTGTCAGGACTTTTCTGAAAGAATTGGCAAGCTCGGGAAGAAAGGTATTGTATGGGAAGGCTGTAGCCATGTGCTCTGGTAGGTCGCAGGGACAGTGGAGTGATTCTGTGCTTGAGAACACTTTTTGTTTATTTGTTGTTTTGGTTGTTGCTGTTTCTACGGGATGCCGCTCTTACCTGCTCTGGGGATTCGGGGCTCGATGAAAAATCAGAAGAGGCAGGCCAGAGGACAGCACTGGCAGCCACTGGCCCCTGCTGCGAAAGCCAGGCTGGGAGAGCTGTGGGCTGGGTTTGTTGCTCTGATGGATGTTGTGCAGTGCAGGCTGTGAACTGTATCGAATCCCCCTGCTCCCCCGCCTCGCCATTGCTGCTGGCATAGCTCGCTGTGTTTATGTGACAGTCAGACCCATCAGAGGCACAACTTGCCCACTGATCTGTGAGACCGCCTGCCTCGCTTCAGTGGGAGCCCAGCCGGCAGCAGCAGGGGCTGTGCTGATTTCTTGGAGGGCTGGATCAGAGGATTTAGGTTCGGAAAGTTCAGTGGCACATAGCGGCATAGGAAGTTTGCCTGTGCATTCTTCAGGTTTATTTTAACCCTTCAGGAAGAAGGAATTTTGCTAGTCTTTCGTGTACTCTAGCAGGTGTTAGAAACATTTTTTCACTTTCAGTTAATCTGTTTATTATGAACAAAGAAGATTCATCATGATAGAAAGCTACGCAGCACACAGTAGTTCTTGAAAAGGATCCGAGACCCTTGTCTTTGCCATTGTTACTGTGCCAACATGCAGAATGATGCTCAATCTAAGCTTTATATTGGCATGGTTATTTTCATAAATTTCACACACAAGTGAGCATAGCTAAATAAAACCCATGAGCTGCCTTGACCTGTTTGCAGTGGGAATGGACCGGGTCATTTTAACAAATATCTCATACCATCTTCTGGCCCCCAAGTTGATGCAGATCATAATATTTTTCTTTCTTTTGAATTGTAGCAAACACTGATTTTATGTGCTGTGGTTCAGGGAGTCCTGGCATGGCATTGTACCTTCCCCTCAGGACATCTTCCCTTGTTCTGTCTGAGGTTATCATATGGGAGATTTGTCTGTCTGCTGCTTTTGGTTTTGCTGGAGTTCATGGTTCGGTTACACATGGCAGATTATCCTCTGGGTGAGGACAGGGCTGGTAGCTGCACTGACTTCTTCAGCAGTGCTGTGGCCTTTCTGAAGGTAACTCCTGGGAGCAGGGTTTGCAGATTGTGCGTTCCTCATCTTCAGTTTTGGACTTGAAAATCCCTAATCACAAAATAAGGTGACATTTTCAGGTCTTCTGCAATGTAGTTAACTTTCCCTTTGCCTCTGTCGGTGATTGTTGCCCTTTTCACAGCAGCGTAGGATCTTTCTCTGTGCCCAAGCATTCTTAGAGGGCAACAAATCTTCTTAGTGCTAGATTCCTATAATAAGAGGCAGCCCTACATTTCTCCTCTCAGCTCTGAATCTCATTTACTGGGTTTGGTGGCATATGTTTCAGTCCTTTAATTAAGTCCTCCCTTTGTCTCTCTATCTGCCAAAGCATGCATTCCCATTTTTCTTGCTGCAGCACTTAAGCATAATTTCGTGTCAGACACATGCTCTCTGATTGAGGTCCAACCAGATTTACTTGCAAATGTGTCTGGGTCAATAGCATTTGTTTCAATTAGATTTACAAAGAGCCATTTTGGAGCTCTGGTGTGTTAGTCAAAGGGGAGGTTGTGGGGAGAGTAGGAGGGGGAAGGCCTTGGCCCTGCCAGGCACTTAACTAATTTATGATTTAAAAAAAATAGGGGGGGGGAGTTGGGGAAGGAATGAGGGGGTGGCAGGGGAAATTTGATATCATTGGCCTGTGGCCAAACAGGGCTGTAGCAATTTCTGCTAAGGGGTAATCAATAGTTAGAGCTTAGCCTGCTGGGTGCTCTGAGATGGACTGCTTTGAGATGTAAAAATTAGCAGAGCCAGGCATCTTTGAATGCAGATGGGACCGTGGCCACAGGTGGCTAAGCGAGTGAAAAGCATTCTTAGCAGGGCTGAGTCAAAGCCACAGTGGACCAGGAAGAATTAGCTACTACCCATTATTATTATTATTTTGTTTTACTCACATTTCCCCCCCCCCCTCCCCCTTCCAAAATGTAAGGACAAGATTTTCACATGTGAGAAACGTGAATTCATGCACTGAGGTAAGGAGCTTGATCCAGCTGCCTTGAAACCCCTGCAGTCACTATGAGGAATCTGGCTTCCCACTGATGCTACAGGGATTTGTGTGCTCAGTGCCTTTCATAATAGATCTGCTGAGGTGCTTAACTTGAAATAGACTGGATGGGACTGTTGTCCACAGAAGGCAAACTGGGGATATCCAAATTGTACCCTGTATGTACTGATGTTTTACAAACCCGTAATTATCTTTGCAGGTAAATAAGACTAAGTTTCGAAGAATCTGTGAAAGAGATAAACTGTGTTACTCTCTTGGGTCCGTGCTTGCTTTGCAAGATTACTTTTCACAACTTATAGTTGTCCTGAATGCTCTTTATTCTAAGTCTGATCTCTTCACACCAGCTATGCTATTGCCTGTGTGGCATTGCTGTGGGTTGAAATTTGGTGCCTCTGATCACTGCTGCACCTTGTACTGCTAGGCTACCTCTCAGAGCCCTTGGAAACGATGCAGAGGAAGACATTATTCATTACAAAGACGAATATTTAACATGCTTCTTTAATGGTGATAAATTAACTGCATTTTAGACCTCTTTCTCAATGATTTTGGGAATCAGTTGGGCACACAAATCTCCCTTTTCTGCAGACTGACACAGTCAGACATAAACATATGCCATTACTCTGCAGCTCTTTGGAATGGAAGGAATTAAAAAAGCTGGTACGAAAACAAGCACAGATGCCACAGACCTGGTCCCAATTTACCTATTTGGATGATGCTTGCATCGTTCTGAAAAATATTAGGTTTAGTACCTTTGCAAAGCATAAGGGGCAGAGTAGCCCTTCCAGTGTGTTTATTGTGAAGGCACCGGTACTGCTAGCTGTGCTCCCCAAACAGGAAAAGTGTTTGGCTGGTGACCTAAGAGACAACGTACGGTGCAGATGGGTACATTAGGCTTTTGAGTGCCTGTTCAGGCCATTTGATCTGGAATCACAGGATGAATAAATAGGGAGCTCTGCTCTGTCATTTTTAGTGGTGTTGCTTTTCAGAACATACTTTAAAAATCCTGCAGAGTGTCAGATGTCGATGAACTGGGGAGCTCCCCGCTGTGTCTGCGATATGGCTCTGATGGAGGCACTCTGACCTTCGAAACCTGAACCAAGGAGGCTGATTTATGGCAGTAAATTGCATGACCTCGCATCCTAATAGGATCACGCTGTCCTGGTCTAGCCACTAAGGAGAGAGCTGTGCAAGTCTTCAAAATCTGTTGTACAGAGAATTCATCTGCAAAATACCAGATTAGGGATTAAGGAAGCAGTTTGCTCTTGTGAGCAGACTGGAAAGTGGCAGCGAGATGGCTCCTGGCTCCTGTGCTGCTTCAGCTGCTGTATCTTGACCTTGACTCTGCCTCTGAGTGAGGGGATAACTGTCCTATTCAACCTCAGGGTGCAGAACTGAACAAAAGCAGTAGAAAAGCAGCTGCTTCGAAGTAGAGGACTCCAGGGTAAGAGTGGGACTGATTTAGTATATTGCTGAGGGGCTCTTAACTCCAGCTGACTTCACAAGTCTTTGGTAGCTTGTGTAAATTCCCAGATCACAGACAAATGCACTCCGTGCTCTGGGGATGCTTTGTATGAAGAGGGCTGCTTGACCTCTGCATCTTCTCCAAAAGCGATGAGCAAAGGGGGCTTTTCTAAGAGGCCTCTTTTTATGGGGTCCTTTTTGAAGATACCTTGTGACAATGTTGTAGCGTAGCGCGAGGCAGTGTGTTTATCTCCATGCTCTGCCAGCCCCTGATGCCGGTGCCACCTGTTTTCCTTCCCACTGCACAGCTGTGTCTTTGTGTACAATTTCTGAAATGGCTTTTTATGACATCTGTGTTTTAGCTCCCGTGGGACCCATCACTTGCAGCCCTAGCTCACAGTGCTCTCCCTCCCTCTGTGGAAGCGGTGCTATAAATGTAACGTGCTTAAATCGCCGCTCACTGAAGGAGCAGAAAAGATTCATGAGCAAAAGTTTGCCCCAGTGGCAGCGAAATACTCACTACCGTGATCTCATCCGGTAGCAGACGGTGTAGCTTTCTTTCATTTACAGTGGAGTCAAAATTATGTAAAAACAAGAGCAAGACCTTGCACAAGCTTTCTGCAGGGAACAGAGCTGTGCTCGTACATTTGTTTTCTTCTGGGACTTGAATTCCTACAGCAGGAACACATGGGGATGGCTCAGGGGAGGAGTCCATGGAGGGCACGCAGTAGTCACCATTACAAGGGCCTTTGAATGTAGACAACTGACGTGATCCCTGTTCTGAAGCCCTTTGCTCCAAGAGGAGTTATCAGGATAGCTGCTGCCATAGCAGTCAGCCACGTTCTCTCAGGAAATACACACAGAAGCTCTTTTCAGCAGTGTTTGGTGCTGGTGTGTGTTTTGTGAACATATACAAATAGCCCAGACATAAGCCTAGTACCCGTACCCTAGGTGCTGCAGCAGCACGTACAGTGATGCCTGTACCAATCCTAAGTGCAGGCTACAATTAATGGAAAAGGACTATATTATCCTAGCTAGTAATTACTGGAAAAGTCTGGCTGCTCAAAGATGACTGGCATGTGTGTTTAAGAAATGCAGCTTGCTAAAATTCGTAGAATATATTCTCTTGTGTTTTTTTGTTGGTGGTGGTGGTGGTGTTTAATGAGCAGAAAACAGGAATGTAATTAAAATAATTACCTAGTGTTGCAGCTATGAGGGCATGTACTTTCACTAACTTGTTAGTTTTGAGAGGGTAAGGAGACATGGGAAGGGAAGGGGAAACCTGGTGTAACCCCTCGGGGTAAGGTGGTGCCTTAAATGCCAGCCCAGGGCACCCCTGTGAGATGTTGACCGAGTCTGGAGCGGGAGGAGTGCAGCAACATCCAGTCTTGCATTTCAGCTGCTGAAAGTGAATATTGTTGCAGTGCAATATCTAAGCTGTGGCATCCCAAAATTATAGGCTCATGCCTCTTATTGCCATTGATCAAATATGCTTTGTTATCACGTTTGCAGAAACAGTCTCACTGCTGGATTCCCAGTGTTTCCTTGTTATGTACTGCCTGAAAGTGTAAAATCAAACATTCTTCTGCCCCGGTCAAAGCCTAAATGAGAGAGACTTCTGAAAAGAGCCCCAATAATTAACTGATTAATTGAAGTTGAAAATGTTCAAGATAAAGGTCACGGCTGGGTTTTGTTCAGCCAAACTGATTTGTATAATTTGTAACCAGTTTATTATTGCTATTAATATTCAAAGAGTATAGCTGTCTGTAATCTGACTGGCCATTTCCACAAGGCTGTCCCTCCCCTCTCGAGGCAGTCCCTTGATTATACTTGAAAATGGTTGAAGATGGGAGAGTGAGGGCTTCTCTCCTAGCATGGTGCCCAGCAGCTCTCTTGTATCTGTTCCTAAGTGTGACTGGCCTTGACTGCTAGGTAGGTACCAGCAGGGTTTTCAGCTACACAGATGAAGGGAAAATTTGAAATTATGGGTTGTCATGAATACAGCTGACTCATTTTAGGAGCAGAGATTTTCCTCAAGGCAGATGCTGTTGAAGTCTAGAGATAGAAAGGAATGTGTGACTGCCATAAATCCCAAGTATCAGACCTTCTGAAGAATTAATCTTTTCTGTTTCTCTGTTTTATGAAGCTTGGCTTTTTATTAACTAGCCTCTAAACTACAGGGAGCACAGAAAACTTGTGCATGTCTTCAGGTGCTATTGAAGTACGGTACGTTAAAAAGTTGCATTTTATGAATGTAATCTTAAATTTTGCTGAAGAAAAAGTTTTTCCAAAACACCTGGCTGTGCTGGTGCAAGTCCTGTGATGTCAGTGGGTGATATTGAACTGCTGCTGAAGAGCCTGTGTGAAATAGTAGCACTACTTGTGGGTAGAAGACAATACCTTTCACAGTTGTCTAACATTTTGGCTCAGACTGAAAGACTGTATGAAGATTGTGGGAGTAGCCAAACTCACTCTACTTTAAAGAGAATACTATCATTTTGTAATCTGACACAATGGGATTTTCTTATGAAGATGAAGCTTTACAGTAGAGCACTGTCATTCATTTAAAAGTGTATGTCATCCAAATGTATGGTATAAAATCCTTGGAAGCAACGTGAAGTGCAGTTTATTATATTCCCTGAAGCATTTCAGAGAAGTTAAATAAGCTTTTCCTTTAATAAGCAAAGCCACCATCTCTCAGATGGAGTGGATTGGCTGTGGCTTACAGTCACAGCAAGGCTAAGTAGACCACGTTGCTAGTTCATCCCGGTACCTGCCTCCTGCTTGCACCGGGAAGAGGGAGAGCTGCATGGCCAGGACATTGCTGACTGGTAATGATGCTAACCTGAGATTTGAGTGACTCAATTCACTTCTCTTTCTGACTATAGACATTCTTTGTGGGGTGGCAATTTTCTTCGATTCTGATGTGCTTCAGTTTCTTGTAAAATGGAGCTGATATTTGTCCACTTCAGAGGAATGTTCTTAGATGAGTCAGTGTATTATACGTCTGGGACAGTTTGAGCACCTATGGTTTCTGAGGAAGAGCCTGGTGAGAATATAGATCAACCTCTGCTGCTTGTCTCCTTCAGCCCCTGAATAAAGAAGTATCAGCTTGTGCCAGCTTTTATCCATTTGTGTTCTTATCCTTCACTCAGTTCAACTAGATTGATTTGTGGTTTTTCCACTTGCACTTGAGATTTTTGTTTTGGCAGGCATCTCTGTTCTGACAATTTCTTTCTGACATTTGGCCAAGAAAAAATGACACAAACAAATTAAAATTTATTTCCTTGCTATAGGGAACCCCATCCACAGATTTCTTTTCTTCCCTTGGTTAAACCAATATCACTTTGTGACAGAGATGATAATTTAGAGATTGTCTTAGGAATTCATCAAAAGGTGAAGTCATGTACATGACCACGGGACTGATCTGAGAGTTTTATATCTCTTGCCAGTGCGGTACGAGCAGCCTGGCTGTACCAGGCCACTTCCTCAACTAAAAGAGCCACTCAGTCTCCTTCTCTTAAAAAGCATTAACCAGCCTAGGCCACTTTCACAGCACACAACCACATCCCACCCCCTCAAAAAAAAAAAAAAAAAAAAAAAAAAAAAAAAAGTAGTATTGGATCCTCAGCAGTGTGTTGTGTGTTGGTTGTTTTTTTTTTTAATTTAATTTTTATTTTTTTTTGTACTCCTAGTGGTACAGGGTCATCTGATCATCTCCTTCCTTCCTTCTTTCTTTTTTCTATTACCTTCAATTTTTCTCCATCGCTGTCTTTTCTAACGGAGGTCAAATGTGTGTATGTAGGTGACACTAATCATTTCGTGCCATTTGTCTCTCTCCTCTGTTCTGGCTCAGCCCCCTTGTGACATTCTGCTGCTCGGCCAATGATGAGTGGGGCCTGGAGTGACATGGAAATGAGCTCAGGAGCGAGTTTATGACACTGCTGGGGTCCATCTGTTAATGTAAATGTTTAAGGTAAAATGCATTAAGGCCTGTGAGCTGACGAGACGTTTCATTTGCACCCTGCCTCTGGGATTATTTCTGGCTCATGCCTAAGGGCAGCAGAGTTCCAGGGCAGACAAGTGCTTTTTCTTCTTAATCTTTTTGCTAGTGCAGGTTTTACATTATGGTAAAGATGCCAGACCCTGGAATGTGAAATGTACTGCTTAGATTCAAAATGTGGGTTTGGTTTTAAAAATTTACAAGGCTTCTCTGTCCCCCCAAAAACTCGCAGATTCTGTTACACTTTCTTATTTATAGGAAAAAAAAAAAAAAAAAAAAGAACTCAAGCACCCTTATTTTTGGAAGCAGGAGAGACATCTCATTTTTTTGTTATTCAGATGTGAGAGAGCTGGGTTAGTAAGCAAGAAAGAGTAGTTTATAAGGAGAAAGTGGAATGCATTCACATAGTTCATCTGTTGCTTTGTGCATGTCTCTTACCTTGAAATCAATAACACCAACAGGGGAAGGTAAACTAGATTTTTCTAATGTGTTCTGATAGTCTCTCACGAGTAATTTAAGGAAAGACAGTTTAAAAAGGTCTGAAGGTGTATCACTGTATGCCTGTCAAGGGGTACTCCATAATTTTAATCCTGATAGTCTCCATTTTAGTCTGTGATGGTTTTAGATATCCCTGAACCTTAAGGGAGACATAAGCCTACAGTGTTATAGAGCACGTAGTTTAAAGCATGACTCTTGTGCATTATAGAATGGGAATG
Source organism: Aythya ferina (assembly GCF_964211825.1). Classification (NCBI taxonomy): domain Eukaryota; kingdom Metazoa; phylum Chordata; class Aves; order Anseriformes; family Anatidae; genus Aythya; species Aythya ferina. The sequence goes on along the minus strand of NC_140301.1, from coordinate 37,769,780 downwards.
CTTATCACTTCACTTGTTCTTGTTTGTTTGCTTGGGGGAGGCAAAGGTATGTGCTATGTATGTTTGATGTTATTCTGTCCTTAAAACAACATGTAGTCAGTATGGATGGGAATAATGTTACGTGGCATTTCTGTGTTCCTGTTTTTCTAAGAGCGTGGACTCAGAGAGTAGGGTAACACGGGAACTGGAGCGTGGGACATTCATCTCAACTCCAGTGACTTTACTAATTTAGGATTTTGATAACGCAGACAAGGTCATATGTAGTAATAAACTGTCTGGTGATTACATAAGTCTCCAGTCTGTATCTGTAAGTCTGGACTGAAACCAACATTTTTCTTGTTTTCTTTGCACAGATAAGTTGTTCATACTGTAAGATGTATATGAAATGTAGATACACTGTCTGGAACCAAGGAAATCAAGCAGATCATAAAGCTATTAAAGAGAATGGTGCCTGGCCCATCAAAACATAGACTAGGTTTGGCTTCAGTCATTTCTTGGGGTATCTTGGGTATGCAACTCTGAATGTGACTGGATAGCTTGGATGTGGCCGGCCCTGGTACCAGCAGTGGAGAATTTTTGTCTGTCTTCCAGAGATAGGACTGGAGAGCAAATATTCTCACCTAATTCTTTTTCCTACCTTGGCAATTTAAGTCTCTGTGAATAACAAGAATGACATTGGCAGTGAAGGTTGATGAAGAACTTTGTGCTGAGGTCTTGTTAGCTTAGCATACTTATTCTGTACTAATTCCTTGCGTGGGCACCCTGCACTGAACGTGCCTTTGTGTGGGTTAGAAGTGGATTAAGCTTAACTGCCAAAAAGAACTCGGGGTATAGAATAAGGGAATTATGGGCAGAATGCTGTTAAGTCACATTGTTATTTGTTCTGTAATAATTTCCCTGTGTTGGCAAGCACTAAGGAAAAGCTTCTCTTTTCATGGTGAGAGGGGAGAAAATCCAGTTTGGATTGAGCATGTCCTTCTTTTCTCCTCTTTTAACTCCAGTTTGCCCTCGGCGCTGAGCTGGAGGATCACACATTCACCTCTCATTCTCCATCTGAGGAAGATTGATGTGCAATTAAGATATCTAAGGAGATATATTAAACCCTCCAAATACTCGGAATTTAGCCATGAATCTTCTTGTTATTTTGTTTTCCCCCACCTTTGTATCTTGTGTGTTGCTCTCTCCTTATCTCTAGCACTGTGGTGACCCTGGTGCATACTCCAGTGAAGGGTGAGAGCTGGAGGTATCATGAAAGCTAGTCACTGAAATCTGCCTCCAGTCACAAAGCTCTTTGAAAACTGACTTGATATCGTGCCTTTTTACCTGTCTTTTCTCCTTTCTCATGCTGTGTTAGGGTAAGTTTTGATGAGTCATGGTTGCTGCAATGTGGCCAGGCTCAAATTTCAACTCAAACCTTGAAATTATTTGCTTTTAGTATCAAAAGAACTTGTGAAGTTTTGGAAGTTTGTTTCATGATAGTTTTTTTGTTTTTTTTTTTTTTTCCAGAAAACTGTTAAGAAAGGTGGAAGTGTTTGTAACTTTTGGCTGACCGTAAAGTAGGGGAATTGTTAGAAATTCTTGAGAGACTTGTCATTGTGAGACATTTATTTTCTGGATACAGGTGTTCAGTGTACATGGATTCTAAGACAATTTCAGTCTGCCACTGATTTGCTTTCCTAATACTGTAACAGAGCTCCTCTCCCAGAAAGAGGATATCTTCTTTCTTCACTTTTATCTTGTTCCTCCTATCTTGTAAGTACTTTCTGTGCTTCTTCAAGCATCCTTCTACTTAGCTTGATTTACATCTTTCTTTCTTGTGGCTTTTGGTACAGGCAATATTGCACATACCTGTGTGCATTAGGATTTCAAAAGGATATTCTGACAGAAGACATTTCTTCCGATGTGTAGGAGTTACTACTAATCTGAAATGTTAAGCCCGTTGCTCCTTCTCTTGCCGTATGCATGATACTGTTCTTTTGATGGATGTAGTTGTTTCTTGCTAATGATCAGACTCATGATCCATGTAGATGTACTAATCTAGACAGTGAGTGATGTCTCATCATACACTTAACTTTGGTGAAAACTTTCTCTTCATTAGAGGAGACTGTTTTATCCCTGAAAATGCATTTTTCAAAATTGTTATGCTTAAACTGATGTTGCTATTGCATTTCTGATGTTGTTATTTCTTTGGCCTTGTACAAACCAAAATCTGAGACCTCTGTGTATGTATTGAGTTTGTAACCATTTTGTCTGTGTCTTGTATTATGGATTTGATACTAAGCTAGCTAAATGAAATGGAAATCTTTCCACTCAGACCTATGAATTTGGAAATGGGACCTTTTATGGTAACTGAGAAATAAGGCACGTTATCTTTTGTTCCTTATTTGCTTGTCTGCTGAGGTGCAGAAATCCTCTACCGTGTGCAGTTTTTCTGAGAGCAGCTGAAAAGCAAAAACATCAGTAGGTTATATGCCCATCAGTTTGTAGAAGAGTCTTATAATAGCAAAGATTGCTGAATTATACCTCTAGTTTTATAAAAGCTTGAGAAAATTCCCTCACCAGGAGGCAGAAGCCAAACGGTGATTAGTTGTGGTCAACAAGAACTGCACAGGATGTTCAGCTAGACCAGAGCATGAGTTTGTGTTCTGACCAAATCAGACTACAAGTAATTACGTTCTCCCTGCAGTTTCAATTGCATTGGATATTCTTCAGCTCCTTGCCAGAGTGCTTGTAAAGCAAACAAATAAACCCTAACCTGCTATGAGCTTTTAGCTGTTTCTCCCACTGGTAAAGTGGCCTGTCTTTACACTGTTCTGTATGGTAGGAAGACTTTGTCTGTCTCCTGTTCTCCAGTCTAAACGGTGCCTCTATGATTAATTTAGCAGTCTGTGCTCCTTAAAGAAGGTGCTACTTGAGCGGGATTTTGGCTGATCAGACTAGAGGGAATGCGATCAGCTGGTGCCTAGCAGTGATAACACAAGGTCACAAACATGTTAAAATGCTAAGAAGAACATGGAGGTTTGTGCCTTCCCTGAGCGGTTGTAGCAGAGAGACGCAGAATTCTAGCAGAAGTCAGGACATAACGTACTGGATCGTGGCTTTAATAGTCCCTGAAGAAGCTGACCATCTACATAAGTTGTATTTGCAGCCCTTTGATGCTGCTAGTTGTAAGTGATTATACTGCTGGTTCATTCAGTGCCATCAGCAGTGCTGAATCTACACTGCTTAGGAAATTATTTAATAGCCTCTGATAAGGCTATTACAGTGTGGTTAGAGATTACAAAGACCTGTAGTACAAGCTATATCAGTGTGGATGTGATGCTCTACAGCAGGTGTGAAAAAATGTGTTGTAGATGTACTTCTGTGTCTAATTATTTTCAAACCATCTCATAAGGAATGTGAAAGGTTATGTATCCAAGTATACCAGGAGGTGTCTTTGAGTGCTGTCACATGAGCTCTTGAATGGACAGAACAGATTCTAAAGAACAGATTTCTAAGGGAATAGTGGAAATATTTGAAGATAAATTGAGAATGCTGCCTAGCTTCATCCCATGTCAGAGACATATTAATGGATCTCGCTTATGGTTTTCACTAGCTCCCAGTCCTTTGGAAATATATGCTGGCATTAACTATTGGAAATAAACTCACTTTGGTAGAATTGTGCCAACACATGATGTGAGTGACACATGATCAAGATATCAACAGATAAGAACTTGAGAGCACGGGTTCCATCCTGAAGAGTGCTGAGGAATTCTGAGTTCAATTAGATATAATTTAATTCAACACCTGTAGTCCATGGTGCAAAATCACCCAAACCTTTTAAAGCAAATGTATATTTGTTCTGGTAGTGGTTGGTTAGGGTAGAAATTAGATATTTATTTTTTTCCAGTATTAATCTTCCATTATTATGTTATTTATTATGCCTTACATAAAGTAGTGATGTACTAAGAAACACTAAGAATCCTGACTGAGCAGCGATCTTGAACAAGTACCTCAATTTACTAATATGAACAATAAGGTTGACCTCACGTTAATATTCTTCCTGAAGTTAAACCTCAGGTATGCAAGAGTTTGAAGCATAAGTGATTAATTTAAAAAAATATTTTTAACGATTATTTTATACGGATAGATAAAAGCCTTTTTTTTTTTTTTTTTTTTTTTTTTTTGTCTGGTTAAGATACATTTTTGTAGCCTAGGATATTTTATTTGCTGTGATTTCTTTTGCTTCAGAAAAGTGATATGAGTTAAAGTATAACTGCCCCAATGGAACAAAGTTAATAGCCATTTAAATTAAACTACAGCCTCCAGTGGATTACCACCTCACTCTCTTTGCTCTAAAATAGAGCCATTTTATCCCCTAGGTTACATAGTCTTTACTTGCTGGTCATGGGAATTTAAATGTGATGCATTATCCACAGGAGGGCTCCCTTATTGTTCCCTGAAGGTAACAGAAACATATTGAGACTTTCAAGGGGAAATTTCAGTTTCAAAATGCAAATACAAGCAATAAAGGGTTCAAACAGTCTTTTTCCTAGTTCACACCAAAATCTGGTTTCATGAGAAATTTTATGCAGACCAGCCTTAATGTACTTTCTGTTTTACCTCTGAAACTAAAATCAAGGTTGGGAATAATATTCTTTCGTTATATTCGTATGTTTGAGTAATTTCTGAAGTGGTTTTGTTTTCTCTGAGAGGTTAGTGTTAAGTCTGTGGAGAACTACAAAATCAGCTCGCATCAGGGTGGATGTAAAGGTAAATACAAACACCATGTTGTAAATGAGGTGTTTACAGAATGTGATGAATCCTCAGATGCTTTTCCAATTGTTCTGTATTTATTTTATCCTTTTTACTGCAGACTGCTAGGCAAGAAATTGGGCTGAGACACCTGGAGGCTAACATCTTATAATAATCCATGAAGCAAGTCCTTTGTGAACCACTGGCAATGCCAGTTTTCCCATTTTTCTTGCTCTGGCCATGCACCTCTAAAATGACAAAGAGTTCATTTCTTTCAGTCTTTACAAGCCATGGACCCTTTGCTAAGGTTTTTGTGATAGGGAGCTGTTCGTGATGTATCTGGGGAGAGGGATGCAAATGGGTGTCCCATCAGAAGCTGCAGCTTGTCTGGTAGTTTTAGCTAGCTCCTCACCTTGTTGAGTAAAATTGCATCTGGTGGTTCAGCACCGAAAGAACTTGAGTGGAAGCCTCCTGAATCATATCTTTTCTTTTTCCATGTGTAAATTTTGGAATTTGTATTGGTTAACATGGTCATTTCATTCTTCAGTGATGTGCAGCTTGGGCTGATGTCTACCAGTTGTTCTGCTTTACCTTGCCTCTAGCTAGTTGCAGATAGAAGTGTGTTCCAAGTCCAAGAAGTAGTTCCCCTTTCAGGCTGATGTTTGCAGCATAAGCAATTGTTCTGCATAATATTCCCCTTACTCTTCGTGAGAACGTTACGTGAAGAAAATGTCAAGTGCTCTGGTGCATTCTGAGCTTATCTACTACCTTTTAGTCAGTTCCACTGGGCAAGAAATTCCCAAGAGAGAATTCTCAAGAGATAATTCAGGAGAAAATTTTTGCAAACTCAGTTAGGAGAACAGGATTAGACTCCAGCTTTTTGTTTGAGTAATAACTAGCTATTAGCTGATAGCATTAACTGACACTGTGACGAGATGCCAAGCTATCTGGGCTATCTCTAGCATTGATGGTTCTGTTGTATTTCTCTCAGTGCTAGATTGACAGCAAACTGTGCGGTATTCAGAGAAGAACTTGGGAAAATAGTTAGAACTGGGAGCTATGAAAACAGATGTGTTGCTACAGTGATGAGGGCTGAGAGGCAGCATGATATAGTAGTCAAAGTGTCCATGTATAAGGGTCAGAATTCCTGAACTGGATTCATAATTTTTGATCTTAGATTCCTCTAGGAATGTCAACCTGATGAAAGTGCAAAAACAAAGACTACTGCTTTCATATTTGTAGGGTTTTTACAGGTTTTATTTAGCATTGTCAAAGTTTGACCTCTCTGGTTTGGAAATGGCACGCAGACAGGGAGTATTATGGTTTGCCATCAAAGTTGCTGGCTTGGGAATGTGCTTCAGGTAATTTGTAGGTGCTAAATCACTATGTGTCCCTGTGAAGAGTTGTCTTTTATATGATGATCCCTTCATACTGTTTTTTAGCTGTTTGGCTTGTTTGTGAGGGTGGGATTCCTTTTTCTAAATGTCATAGATATTTTAAGTATATCTAAGCAGACTTTGTCCATAGTTAGCAAAATGACAACAAATGCAGACCAAATAGGACTGTGCACAGATACTACGATTGGGTTCAATCTCAAGGTCATAAAGTGAATGCTGAGGTTTAAAAATGGTTTAGAATAAACAATGCATTTGTCCAATTCCCTTCCTTTTTTACTTTTTTTTTTTCCCTATACAAACTGAGTGTTGTTTTTTTGTGGTTTTGTTGTTGTTTTTGTTGTTGTTTTTTTTTATTCCATGCTCTTCAGGAACTTCCTTAGCAAATGTTTCTTAGTGAATCTGTTCTTTCCCATCTTTTCTGTATTTCATTGAGCCTGTCTAAATTTGCATCATCTATGCAATTGCTATTTGAAATGTGCATCTTTTCAATACTGACTGGAATATTCCTCTAATACCATTTGCTAGAATATTTGCAAATGCAAAAAGGCTGCAAAAATAACCAAATCACATGGGATGCTGATGAGAAGTATAGGAATTGGATGATACAGCAGTAAAAACATGATTCTGATCTGCAGTTCTTACTAGTAATGCTTTTGTGCAGCTATGCTGATTCAAAGTGGTGACCTTGAAATTTCTTTTCATCATGTAGGTAGAGACGAGGTAAATCAGGGTTAAAAAAACTTGTCTGTAGTGTTAAATGTTAATGTGAATTAAGCCTTTGCTCCTGGCTGTGGTAGATTTTCATGTGGAAAATCTGTTATGCCAACACCCATGTGGTTCTTACAAACAGGTGTAGTAAGAACATGAGCGCAGGGTAAAGTGCAGTGACAGGACAGTGGCTTTAAACTAAAAGAGTATAGATCTAGTTGAGATATTCCGAAGAAATTCTTGGGTACAAGGGTGAGCATTAAGGTACATGATGAAGCAGTACAGACCACCCTCAGTTCTCTGCTGCAGTTGTTCACTGTGACAAAGACCTACTTTGTTCAGAGGAAAATGTCTACAAAATGTCCACAAATTTCTTACCTACTCCCATGTCCTGGAATTTAGGAGGAATTATGAGGATTGCTTTCCCAGAAGCAGATCACAATTTGCCATGTCACCATACCCCTAGAGGACAGCTCAAACTGAGTGTGCGCAGTTGTCCCATGTTTGTGTGCAGTGGCCTCGTGCATACGGGTGACACTTGAATTCAGCTCAGCTACTTTATTTATCATGTTGCTGTTTGCTTTGCTTTGTCTCCAGTCTTTTTCTCTTTCCAGTTGCTCTCAGATGTGTTGGCTTCTATTATTTATCCCTGTACCTGTTGCTTTGTTGAGTCCGCAGCTTGCTGACGTGCAGCTAACATGGGCTTTTGCTTCAGTTGAAGTGCACTGGAGTGTGAAAGAGAGGCCACAGGAGGACAGTGCTGGCTTCCTGCGGGCCCCATGCAGCCTGTCTGCCAGCGCTTCCACAGGACTTGTTAGTTCCGGTGCGTGTCAGCACAGCAGCTGCTGACCCCCTTCCATGGGGTTCTGTGAAGGAAAAGGCTGAATGACGCCAAAGGGTACTCCATATTTTCTTGGCGTTACTACAACAGGGCAGTGCCCAGCTAACGCTTTTTGTCTGTGAAATCTGGAGGTGTTTATAAAATCAAAGGTATCTTTGGAGTCCAGTTTGTGATAGTGTTTTGGTGAAGTGTCAGCAGTTTTTCAAGTGTCGCAATCCTAATATACTTTCAGCATGTTGAATTAAGAATGTCACAGGCGACTGAGTTGCCTGCGAATTTTTCTTGTATTTTTTATTAATCTTTACCTAGCACCTATTTTTGCTGCATCTAGAAATTTTGGTTGTACTGTTTTAATGCTGTAATCACCTCACCAACAATACTAGATTCAATGGTATCTCTTCTTGGCTGGAAACCTGGCAGTGAACACCTTAAGTGACTGAGGTTCTTGTACTGAGTGTCCCTAAGTATGAGGACCCTCTTCCTGCAGGCTCTAGCCATAGTTGCCTACCCCCTGCAGCTTGGATCGCTCCTCACACTTGCCTGCTGCTGCTGTGGGTCTGATTTCTCTGCTGTGTGGAGCTGTAGCAAAGGGTGTCTGACGGCTCTTCTGTTGTGCTGACCTTCAGTTTTTCTTCATCCTTTATAGTTGGCTTTGTTGCTGTTTCTTCCTCTTCCTGTGTATGCAGACAATCCCAAAAGGCCAAAGAGGTGCGTAAGAACTAGAGACAAGTGAAAAGCCTTTTGTTGAAGAGCAGAATACAGTGGAGCCCCAGAAATCCAGAGCGCTGCACTGCTGTTCACTTTCCATGGTTGTCTTGTCTCATAGCCACTTACAGAATGTATATTTACACTGCTCAGGCACAGAAAAACCTTGAGCTAACATGATTTCCCGTAACTTGTCTCCTATAAGTAGCTCCTTAAGGCATAGAAAAAGCTTTTTTAGAAGTCATAAATATATAGGAATAAACAGATAAGTGCTGTACAGCATTCATTCCAGCCATAAAGTTTGTGGGCATGTCCCGTAAAACCAGGGTTTGACATTTTCTAGGCCTGTGATTTCAGGCTTGGGGCTATTGAAACAGGTAGAAAAAGTGAGCAGGACATGGTGTGAGAAAAGGCCTAGGGAAATTATGAAATGATGTAATTTTGTGGTCTGCTAGAAAAAAATATCTAAGTGTATATGAGAAATTTAAATTTCATATTGTTGATTGGTAACACTGTCAGAAATCATACAGGCATCGGAATTAGTTCTCCTTTCTCCAAAAGATTCACTAAGGTTATTGTAGAAAACATTATTTTCTATTGGCTAATTTACTACATTCAGAGAAATACTTGTAGTGAGAATTTAATCTCTAAGATTTGCCCACTGATTAGAGTGTATATGTGCACACTAGCAGCCTCTTTGAATGGAGACATTATTCTGATGCACTGGAAATGGAGGAACAAGTATTGTGTGTATTTTGAAATTCCCAAACACTAAAAATGTAGTTGTCTGTGGAGATTTGTTTTGGGCCTGTTTCTGTGATATGATTATTTAGATGCTGTTTGCTGATGCTGTGATGTGCTTACCTGCCCTTAGCTCCCCATGAGTTGTTATGCCTTGACACTTGGCACGAAGACCCCTCCAGGAACCTTGTGGGTGGAAGGTGGCAGCAAAGGGCAGTCTCCTGGGTTAGAGTTCTTGCTGCTATGTATGCTTTTCACTCCTGCCTTCAGAAAATGCTCGAGTCTGATGAGAGCCAAAAATCTGGGGGGCGGAGAGCAAGGGTAATAATAGACCTGTAAGGAAGTTAGTGGGTATCGTGCATCAGAAACCCAAATCTCGTGGGTTAGACACTGGGGGATGAGGGTGTGGTTTTTTTTGTTTGTTTGTTTGTTTGTTTTTGTTTTTGTTTTTTTTTTTTTGTCTTCATGGGGATGATTGTGGCTGATGGAGTTTGCTCACCCTGGTTTTTTTTGATCCTGTAGTGCAGCTGCTGCTCTATTTTCTACATGGCTGGGCTTTACTGCAGACCTGTCGAGCCATAGCTCACTTTGATTGATTTTTCTTTTCTTTTTTAAGAAAAGAGATTGCCATAAGCCAGTGTTATGGCAATGCAGCCCAAATACATAATTATCAGGACAGGGAGACCCAGTGGGCAGCCCAAGCTACCTGGGTTTGACACAGCTAGATTGGCTTAGCTTTGCTTCTTTAATGTTTCTTACAGGAGTCTCGGGCTTTTCCCTTTCAGTGGTGTTTGTATGATCTCTGTTGTCTATTTATTTATTGAAGCTTTTTTTTTTTTTTTTTTTTTTTTTTTTTTTTTTTGTTTTGGTTTAGTGCTTTTTTAAGCAAAAGGAAATGAACAAGACAAAGTCATTTAAAGAAGATAGTCTCATTGACTTCCGTGTGCTTGTGGCAAGGCGGGGGCACTTTAGCTCTGAGGACTGCAGTTTGGAAGTGTTCTTGGTGAATACTATCTAGAAGTATTCATGGTTGTCTGGTACTTGCTATGAACTGAATTGTGGGTCTCAGCCCAGCCTTAAGGTCTAATGGTGGGTAAAAATTACTGGAGAGAAATGTAGCATTGCATTCCTGCTTACCTGCTTTTGTGGCAGGAACTCTAGAGGTCAGTGCACTGCAGAGTGTACATAGAAAAGTCTGGGAGGAAGGATGGGAGGGACTGTAAATGTGTACTTTTTGAAAAATGGAACATGTTCTTGAATAATGGTAATAAAGTAGCTCTGCCAGCTAGGATAACACCCTCAGTTAGATGCTTTTTTTTTTTTTTTTTTTTTTAATACTGCATCGAGTGTACTGCCTTAAAGTTCAACTGGTGAAGGATTTGGATGCTATATCACCCTGTATTGTGCTAGGTGAATTGCTGTAATTAACTGTTTCCACAGTCTTCATTGCAAAGGCAGGGTAAAACTTAGCTTAAATCTCTTTTATGGTGTCTTGTTCAATTGCAGTAATGCGATAGTACACCTAAGAATAGTCTGCTGTAACCATGTCACATAGATCGTTCTTGTTGTATACTGTTGTCAAATAAAAACATAAAGTTGGAAAGTCTGAGAGCATTTATCGATTTCTCAGTTGAGGCATAAAAGAAGTAGACAACCTTTCCAGGCTCAGTGGCTTAGATCTGGGAAAGAAGAGGGAGGAAGAAAGGGACATCTTTGACATGGATGACACAAGGACAGTGGTTACATTTCTGACATAACCCAAAAGGCCTGAAGGTTGAGAATGCCATGTTTGGTTGCATGGAAGGAGTGGTGTAAACAGGGGCTAAGCTGGGTGGTTGAAATACTTGCTGGCATGATTTAATGGAATGTATCTCATGGATGGATCCTTTAAAATGTTTGCTGAACAGATGGGTGAGGCTGTGGACAACCTATAAGCAGTACCTCTGAGGGATGTTAGGAGTGTGTCTGTTTATTTCAAGGGAGTACAGCTCCAAAGCTGTTCATGATGTTAACTTTAAATGTAAGCATAACTCACTCTTTCACAGCCAATTATTTTAGTTGGAACATGTGGTGAGTTTTACGTGAGAAGTTTGCACTGAGTTAGAGTTGAATGTCATCAATTTCCTTTGCAGAATTCATTCCTTTTGTTTTGGGCCTCTGCTGGCCCTGGAACTGCTGCTGTCCAAATGAAATAATTGTTAACACCCAATTTGTTTTGCTGTTGCAGGACTTGACTAATGCTAAGTCCTCAATGACATGTGCTAAGTATGATTATTAATGAGGAATACCTACTTATTTCCGGAAATTTTACCTGTTAGACTTGTAGTAGTAATGGTCCTTAATTATTAACATTCCTTCTGTGTTGGTAGCTGTAAGGAGAAGGTGAGGAAGTTTGTAGGTAACATGGTGGCTTCACCAGGGGGTTCTGATTGCTGTTGCCAGTGATTAGGCCATAGTATTCGAGTGCATGGAGGGGGTGGTCTTACGCACAGAGCTAGAGCTGATTCCATCTGTCCCCTTATGTGGGATGACTGCAGAGTAGTAACCATCAGTCACTGTCAGCAGCATGCTCTTATTGCAGTAATAGATGCTAGATTATTTATCACTACTACCTTTCCATTAAACACTGTGCTCCTTTTCATTACAGCAGCTAGCCTAAATTTTGGGTGTAGGAGTTCATACATTCCTTTAAGATAACTAAAAATAATCATTAAAGACATCTGTCTCCATCCAATTAAATTTTTGTCCATAAATGAAGTCCTCAGTTCTCAAACAACAAAATATAAAACATCAAAATCCTTCCCCACCCAGAGCACTAATTCTCTTGATACAGCATCATTCCCCAGCAGCCTCATCCCACAGCCACACTATGCTGCGGGTTGGCTCAGCCTGAGCTGAGTTTCTGTCACTGCCTCTACATGGAGAACATGCTCCGCTTTCACATGACTTCCAAAGCAGTTGCAGCAGTTAAAGAAGAGTTTCCAATGAGCCCAGTTAAACCAGTGCACTTGTTTTGGTTTAAACCTGGTTTTCATCAATTTACGGAAAAGCAACCAAGAGCGGTTTGAACACACAAAAAAGTAGTCATTAAATTAAAATAAGCCAACCTTTGGTAGAAGTAAGACCTTTTAGATATTGATTTCTCCTAGATTAATTTTAGATGGATTTGCTCATGGGCATAGCTGTAATGTTTTGAAGAAGTAAAGGTAAGATAGATGGGCAAGAAACAGGATAGAGGGGATGGGTCAGAGAGAGGGATGTAATAAACACAAAGGAAAGGTCATTAGTAGTTGTTTTTTTAAAGTGGTGTTCTCTAAGCACATTTACAAGTGGGTTCTTTATAGCTTTTTTTTTTTTTTTTTTTTTTCTCAAGCTGTTAACTATTTCTCATCACTTTCTATTAGGAAAATTTAATCTTTTGGAGTAGCAATAGCAAAACAGTATTGAAGCTTTGCGTTTTTCTGTTTCTTGGTCTAAAATAGAAGTCCTGGTGTCCTCAAAAAGCCAAGTGCTGATTATACTGTTAGAGAGGAGGGAAGGGACCAGGCAGGCCTGATTAAAATACTGCTTGGGGTTTTGGTGGTGGTTGTTGTTTTGTTTGTTTTGTTTTCCCTCAGGAAGCATAAATCTCTGTGCTCCAAAAGGGACCGGCTATGTGTGCGTGTAAGAGAGCAAGTGCGAGAGACTTAGAGTGAGTGCAAACACTAATGCATCACGGAGGACAGGTCATTCTGCTGAACGCAGTTTCAGCTCCTGAGTGTTTGGAGATTAGAGGCAGCAGTAATTTCTGCCTGCTGTGCTTTATGTTAATGTGGCAGTCCCTCAGTTGTATATTTCTGCTGAGACAGCCATTTTTGTGAAGCTTAATTCTGATCATAGAGGAAGCAGCAAGGGTCTCCAGTATTGGTGCTTACCCTTTTAGTCCGATTTAGCCAGGCAGTGAAACAAGACATTTTATTATTATTATTTAATATTGGGATTTAAGGTCTGTTTCTTCGGACTTCCATGTGCTGAAATTGTAAAATTACTTGGGACGAAACAGTAAGTGCTGCCTTTCACCTTTGACTAAACTGTCCAACATTAATGCTGAATCTACCACTTGATCCAGTTCCAGTGGATTGGTATAAACATTTCTCCAGAAACTTGACAGCAATTCCTCAGCCCTAGAGCCTTTGCAACCCCAGAGGTCTTGATTTCCCACTCCAGCTCTTCCATCATTCTATGTTTTCCTGCAGTTTGTCCCATCAGCAGAGGACAGAAGTACAAGTTACGGTCAAAGAACACACAGTGGAAAGACTGAAATAAGTGTCTGATATTGAAAAAGAAAACAAAGGTCAGGGAACAAAAGAAAAATGTTTTAGGAGTTGAAACAGTTGTTTTATGGGGAGTACCAGAGGAGTTAGGTTTATATTGTTTGATTAAGTGGTAGCAGGGAGAAAGAAGGGTAAATACAACTTTGCTAGTGGTTTAGGATTGTAAATACTACGGAAGGAGACAAGATATTTAGATGACTACAAGTAGAGAATAGGAAAATTTAAGGTAAGTGTTATGGAAAACTTCCTGTCACAGAGATGTGTCTTTGAACTGTCGAGCTTTGGAATCATTTCCCAAGGGAATAAAATAGAAACTCCATGGCTTGACAGGTTTTGAATTAGACTTGGAAAAATGTTACTCCATGCGGCATGCAGAATAATCTTCCTCTGGCAGCAAGATAGCATGTGAAAGGAGGAAACGATGATCTTGCAGAAGAAATTATGGTCTAGTGATTTATACACAGAAGTTTGCATCAGGACACCTGATTCTTTTCTATATTTTATCACTGATTTACTTTATAATACTGGGAAAGTTATTTAATCTCTCTGTGCTTCTGTGTACCGATTTGTAAAAGGAATATTTCATCATCTCAAGGGTTTACTCCCTGAACAGTGTTTTCGGAGCTAGATGATACTCAGGGGTGTTGTGATGATTTTTAAAAATGTGCATAGACTGGAGGTGACTGGAAACTCCCCGTCCCATGTGAGTTACTGCCTTACCTCAAGACCAAAATAGTTGGTTAAAGCATCCAGTCATTCATTTCCTTTCCCCCGACAGATTAAAGTCTGTATGGCAGAGCTGATAGAAAGCTTGTTCTAGGCTGCCCACAATTTGCTGCATTGCTTTTGTCTTTTGTGGTTCCCTTTGTAAAGTAATATTTGCTTGGGGAGACTGAAGAGAGAAAAGCAATCATTAGGCTGTGTTCATTTACATCCAGTGAGGCCCCAGCCTTACAGCGTGTGGTGCAAACCCAGAATGGAGCATGGCACTGCCTGCTTGTTACAGCAGATTGGTGCCATTCCTGTTTTCCACTAACAAGCTTGTTTTTCTGAATTGCTAGCTCTGTCTCCTCAAGAAGCCACTAGCAATCATGCCAATTCCATCACTGTTCTTTCCCTCGAGGATCTTCCCTCATCCCCTGGTACCACAGTTGCACAGTGTTGTGTGCCTAGCCTCAGCTCTTTGCAATGGAAGAAGAGAAGACTCTTCTCTCCACCTTGATTAAAAGCCCTTGGTGCACGTTACAAACAAGATGTGATCTGTGCTGCCAAAAGCCTGGCATCCCATGCTAAGCATAGTAAACACGTGTCTCACTGGGGTCTCCACGGTGTTATTCTGTCTAGCTTGCTACCAGATTTGAGATTCTGGGGAAGGGTTTCTTCAGCAGCAAGCAGCAGCAGAATTGTGATCCAGTGGCCCCCAGGCAAGCAGTCAGCTAACAAACCTTTAGGGAATACGCAGGGCTTATTTGAAAGCACCTGGGGCAAGTGTTTGTATGAATAATATTCCAAACAGCAGCAAACCCAAAGATCTCATTATTCAAACCGGGGTTTGCTCTCTCTTGTTTCTATTAGTTATCTATTTTAAATTATTTGCTGATCTAGTGAAGGGGCTACATTAATGCAGGTGCTAGTCTCCTCACCATGGATCTGATGTTTTCTTTCACACTAATGTGACTTATCTGAGATCAGTGGTATTATTGTTTATTCATGCCAGTCTAATTGAGAAGACAAACAAACAGATTTAGGCTATCTGTAATCCTAGAAATTGAATAAATCAGATGATTAAATCCGGGGACTTACCACCCTATTAAAAAGCTTCCTGATGTATGTGGAAAAATAGAAAGCCTTGTAGAAACTGTTGTCTAGAGTTTACATGTCAGTCTGCTCATACCTGTCACAAGATACTACTTTAACCTGGAATATAATAGCAGAAAAGAGTCAGAATGAAGTCAGTAGTTAGGACCCATGGAGAATAAGCCAGCTTGCATACACTAAGTCCCCCTTATGGAATACTGTCTGTTTTGCACTTCGTATTTTCCATTTGTAAATTATGCCATTGTGCCACCTGATCTCAAAAGTAGTTTTCCAACTAGCCTGTGAAGAAAATATTTAGAGTTTATTCCTACATGGAAAAAGAAGGAAAATATTAATTGATCAAAAAAAAAAAAAAAAAAAAAGGAAAAATATTAATTGCTAGGTGCAGGAAAAGAGCTCAGAAAAAAACAGTGTTTTTGAAGTACACATTTTAGCAGCAAGATATCCTCGCAAAAGCAGTTTTTGTCGCACTGGTTTCTCCAGGTCCATGAAGGGAGAACACATGCACCACATAAGCCCAGGCTGTCTCTGCAGCTCCACCTGCTCTAGCACAGCCTGCTGGAGTGCGATCCTCCCACTCAGTATTATCTGACTCACGTTGCAGAATGCTTTGTTGAAAAAAATAAAGAAAATACCAATGTGCAGCAGGCTTTGTTCCTTTGACATAAATAACAATTTCTCCTCCCTTTTCTTGGTGACTTGGCAATTCTCATGTAAATAATTTATCATAAGAAGCACACAAGATGACACAAGGGTCCAAGTAGGAGGGAGCTAAATTTGAATCTTAAATGAGGCCATTCTCTGTCCCTATTTTAAAATGTGGTATTTTCAATGGATGTTGAGCTTGAGTCTTTCTCTCTGTCATTGGGTTTTAGGACCTCTTTGTCAAAAATACCAGGCAAATAAAATCTAAAGGGGGGAGAGAGGAGTTATTTGGTATCTTTTTCTTCCTTACCTCCATCCATCCAGTGTTCTTCCTGCAGGTGCTCAGGGATGATATTAGGGCTTCAGCGGACCTCGTTAACATGAGAATAACAGGTGTCACACTGACTCCTATAAAGCATGATATAAATTTCATGCTTTTTACCTAATGTTTATAATGCAGGGTTTTTAAAGCACAGAAATTACTTAAATATTTTGTGGGAAAGTCTCTGTCAGAGCAGCTACAACAGGGAATAAACCTTCCAAGTAGAACCTGGAAAGGCCTCTGGAGTGGTAATGTGATAAGTAACTAAGGGGAAGGAGTGGGCTAAGGCGTAAGGAAAGGAGCTCACCGTGGATGTTCTGTGTCCACATCTTTTCCTGGAGGGCTTTCTTGACAGCTTTGTAGGTTTAGTCCCAGGCAAAGCTCACTGAGCAGTTCAGGGATCCTCTGTCGTAGTGACGGTCCTATAATGATGGTGTCTTGCTTCTCTTCACAAGTCAGCAGGGTGAAAGATTTGCTGCAATCAATAAAAATGGAGGGACCCTGTAAGGAAGAAAATCATAGTGTATGTCATTTCTGAGGCAGTGTTGATGTTTTACTTATTTATAACTGAAGTGGCCAAAGAATGAGAGAACAGACTTAAGAAAACGATTCTTTCAAGTTGAAGGAGCCAGTCACTACCTGTTATGCAACAGCTGACCAAATTTAATAGGCAAGTACACAGTCCCTTACACACCTGTGTACTCATTATTCAAGTAGTAAAGGCTTTTACAGTCTCCAACTTAGAGATGTTGTAAAGATAAGAAAGATATAGAAAGGTGTGGTTATCTCTTCTATGAAAACGGGATCCAACAGATTTGAAAATGTGTTATGCGCTTAAATTTTATTAAATAATACTGATTTATATATACTGATATATATAATGTGTAAGAAATCTGTGATATAAGGACTTGAACTTAGGTCTTACTCTCTGGCAAATCATGCATCATGTCATTAAGGCTGAGAGCTTACTGAGGTACAGAGAGATGACTTTTATGTAAATAATTGCTGTAACTTGGAATATTCTTGTTAACAGGAACAGGAAAATTGGAAAGGGCACCTAACCTCATGCTTTAGATCTAGTTTAGAGATTAGGATGTTACCTTTTGTGTGAGGATACGATGGCCTCATTGCTGCCTACTGCGCAGTCCCCGCATGTTAGTCCCCAGCCTCAGAGGTTGGAGCTTGTCAACTATTGCTTCGTGACCCAGGCTGCTGCAGCACGCCAGCCTCTATGTGTGTGTCTCTCCTGAGGCTTGAGCAGATTGCTGGTTGCCTACTCACTAGATGATCATTTTCTCCTTCCTTGTCGTTTGCCTCCTGCAGATGTTGGTTGTAAATGTTTTTTAACTCTTATTACGTCTTTTTTCTTTCTTTTCCTGTCTCAGAAGTGTCTTCATTACTTGTGGAGCTGGTGGTATGTATACAGGTGAAATAGCATATGACAACTAACATCTTAAAATGGTCATTTTCCTGTTTTGTTTTCTCTTTTCTTGATTTTTGAATCTCACATTGTTTTTCTGTACTTTTGGTTTCAGTGAGTGATCTTCTCCACAAGTTAAAAAACTGCTGAAGTATAACTAGCAAGATGTTTGTATTTAATATACATGGAAGTTAATTTCCATATTTAAAAGCTAGGTCACTGATTAAGTAACCTGTAGATTTTTTTTTGGCAATCACAATAATAAGAAGTATCTATGAAGTTACAATTGGTATTTAGGGAGAATTATTCAGGTTTAGAACTAAAATCTATATGGCTGAAAGAACTACCTTTGTTATATTCTAGAGAAAAATGAAGATGGTGCTAGTGGGGAGAGATGTCTCTATAGTCAATTAAAAATTGAAGGACATGCTTAAGACTGAAATGAAAATAAATCAGACAGAGCACTGCTGCTGCTTGGACTCTATCTGTTCCATAGATAACACAGGACATCATCTCTAGGGCTGTCAATCTGAGGTGTTTTTGTGAGTGCCAATCTCACTAAAAAATAATTAAATTGACAAAAGCTACCATCCTGGATTATTTCAGTGTCTGGAAGCCTCTCACCTCTGCAGAGCAAGGTTCACTTAAGCCCTTGATTATAGGAGAAAATGAATGTGTTGGTCTCTTTCTGCCTAATGCCTATCCTGTGCTTAATAAAACCACAGTGATAGTTCAGAATGCTAATTTTCATTTAGAAAAAAATAGACTTTTCTTTAGTAGTAGCAAGTGCTACTGGTATGTTGACAGGACTGATTGTGTGAGGTCCCATATCTGAGTGGGTCCAAGTTACTACAGATCGGTTAGAGCAGTTTTTGAAAGTCAGATCAGAGCTCTGCTTGAGGAGTAAGTCATATATAAACATATTGGCATTCTCAATAGTATGAACATTCATTTCCACGTGACACTTTAGCATAATAAATAGAGGAAGGTGTATAGCAGTTAGCATGATGTAAGTCAGCAGAGATGGGTTTTAAACCCTTCTGCATGACCACCAGTAATTCACGCTGCCTCTCTGTCAGTTCCCAGTCAGCTGAGTGGTGTAAGTAATATTGGACTGGCACTTCAAGATATTTGAAAGCAAAACGTAGATGGAGAATGATATTTCAGGCATCAAAGGTAGTACAGCTAAGTGGAATGGGTGTAGCTGTAATGATTCAGTAGATGAGTAGAAATCTGGAAAGCTTTTTTAATTGTTACTTGTAGGATGGAATTGAAAAAAAATAATAATTTATTGATAGAAAACAGAGGGTTGGAAGGAATCAAGCATTGTTCATTTTCTTTCCCTTATATCATTAAAATATACTTCAGTGTATTTCTATATGTGGTATAGGAAATATTTAGTTGTTACTTTTACTAAGTTAAAAATTAGACAAACTTGAAATTGAGAGTTTCACTTTTAGATGAAAATGTAAAGACTGTCTTTTGAAACACTATGCACGTAACCTTTTTCAGATTGTACTTAACATTGTTTTGGCTGGAGTATTCTGAATGTAATTCTTGTTCAGAGTAGTTTCAATTAGATTGGATATGCATTTTTGTGTGAATGAAATATACAATTAAATGTGGTATACTCATATTAAGGGTTATTATGTGAATGGACACACTCGTTCTTTATAGTAGAGTAGAAAATGTAGAGATATCTGACCTATTTTAATTCTCCATGTGTTCAGAAAACTCTTGCAGTGATTGAAATGACCACCTCTCAACATCCGGAGGAGAGAAACGTAATTGGGTTATTGCATTTAAAGTGGACGCAAAGCCTAGAAAAATTAAAAGCATTAGCAGAATAATGAAGTGGATGGTATAGTTAGAGAAGGATAATTGTGAAGGAGGAGCCATGACTGCTCCATAAAGCATGGTGCTGCTTTCCTAGGCAGAAGTTCGTGAGAAAAAATGAGCCTGTAAGAAAGGAAGATTTTCCTTGAACATCCCAGATAAAACTAATTGGGAAGCAAAAGTCTTCCACCTCTCCTGCTCCCTGGTGTTATGCCAATGGACAAAGCTTTTATGAAGGAATTTCTTCAATACTTACATCCAAAGCTGGAGGATTTAGAAGGTGCCCAAAAGAACTTAGGTTGCATATTGGTAGAATGAAAATTATGTAACCTAAAAGGAAAGAGCTGCTCAGGAAGTGAGAGACAGTCTTATTATGAAATTACCTTTCTGATTATTGCTCTGACAACCAGGTAATGAAGAAGTCCTGGCCACGTTTTGTGTTGGTGGGTCTCAATCTAGTTCAAAAAAAAAAAAAAAAAAAAAAGACATTAATCCTGAAGATCAAGAGCATAATTGACTCCCTTTTGGGAATCTTAGCAGCTGGAATAATTAAGCACTTCGGAAAATGAAGCTGACTTGATGTGAATTAATCAGAATAACTTCTAAAGTTTTAATATACACCCCCAACAGTACCAAAAAAGACCCTGCCTACTGTCCATGGTGCTCATCTTCAACCCACACACGTGCTGAGAGACACTGAAGATGATGACAATATATGTGAATATTATTTTTAATGGTTATAATAAAAATAATTAAAAAACAAAACACCAACAAATGGGAATACATGGAGGTGACTAAAATATCAACAGTTCCCTTCTTCCTACACAGAACTATTATGCTCAAACATTCCCAGGGAAGGCGTCTGCAGCAGATCACAAGCAGGATTTTAACCATTCGCTTGTCTGCTGTTCAGATGTCTCTGTTCATTGTTTTGTTTCTTGGGGAATGGGTAGCCAAGGTAAAAATTTTCAAAAGCTTATTAAATTTCCCTGGAATAATTGCATATTCCTCTTCTGAATGGCCCAAAGATAGATGTATGACACTAATCCAGTCCTTCCTTAGTATTTTCTATCAGCCTATCACCTTTATATCCGAGTATCTCTCAGGTTAATGGGTTATCATTATTCCTGCTCTTCAGTGCTGTGGATGCCAGGGAAATGAAAGAAGGCTGTTAAGATATTGACTAACAAAGAGAATATGAAATGTGCCCCAGAATGTCTGTGGTATGAGGTAGGAAAGGAAAAGTGTGGCTGGATAAAGAAGATATCACAGCACTGTGTTTCCTCTAGCGTGTGTTTCTTCTTGACTCCCTGTTTGGTGGAGTATTGTCATATCTGCAACTGTTCACTTCCACGTACTGGAGACAGTTAAAGAAGGCTCACTTTCGTCTGTAATGGTGAAGTCTTTTCATACACTTCAGGTTTAGCAGAAGATATTATGTGTTGTTCAAAAATAGTTACAGAAAGGGTTTAGAGCTGTGGAGGTGGCTTTTCAGTCTCGAGTAAGTTCCTTTTTTGTGTTGTGTAGTACACGTTTTATTTGAAGTGAGTCCTTCTAGGAGCAGTGACGTTTGTACATTCCTGGATGGGAAGCCCAGGCTTTTGTGCTCAGCCCAGATGCACCTCTGCAGCTCTGCCAAAGGCTGGTTGGGAGCAGCAGCTCAGTGCCAGTACTTGGGCAGTAGTATCTTATAATCAGCTGGAGTAAAGAAGCCACTAGGGAGTCACTATCTGCGAAATGCTTTCCGTGAGGTATCTGTGCAGGTCCCTAGTTCTCTGTTGCTCATAATCTTCCTCTGTAGTTCCTCTTTCAAACTGGGATGGCTCCAAAAATGACCATCCTGTTTTGTTCCACCAGACTGACCCCACATGCAGGCTAATTAAGCCCCAGCTTGCTTATTGTTTGTGTTCTCAAGACTAATGTAAATTGAGGGAGAGATTGGTGCTTAGCTTTGGCCCTGAATGCCAAACAAGCAGCCGACTGATTTCTAACTAATGCTGCGAAAACAGAAGAAAAAAAAAAAAAAAAGAAAAAAAAAACACTCCATTTTGAATGTTTAGCTTGGTCTAAGTAGCAATTTTCCCATGTGTGTTCTTTTTTTTTTTTTTTCCTAGAGTGTTGAGTGTTTGTCTCTGTTGGATGGAAATACAGAAATACAGAGCAAAGATGAGGGCAATTAAGAGCTTTGGTGTCTGCACGTGCAAGCATTTGATAGAGATACTGGAATGAAATAGGAATCTTTAACCTAATTAGTTCTGCAAAGAGAGACCCCCAGATCTCCTGTGCCACCCTGTGGCAAAGGAATGCCTGTATGTGGGACACCCTATAAAGCAAATATGGCAGATAAGGGTGTAAGCATTGCTTTTCATAATGCCAACAGAAGCAACAAGGTATTTGGTGACACTCAGTGGCGCTGAAAACTCTCATTTTCTTGGGAACCTTCCCTTCCTGTTAGCTCTCTTTTCACTCAAACATGTACAAACAAACCCTTTAAAAGATGGAGGAGAAATATCAGGAGAAATATGGAGGAGATATCTCAGGTTGATGTTACCTGAAGTGTCTGTTTTCTGAGCATCTGTATAGGGGAAGCTGCAGTTGTTACAGTTCTGTGGGATGTAAAGTTGGCATTCGATGCAAAACCAAGGAAAGATCATAATATTTTTTCTTGATTTTATTTTAAGAGCATGACTTCGATGCATGTCCAAACTGCTGAGGAAGTGGGAGATGTTTGCAAACTTCTGTCATCTGTAACTAAATATTCTGCAAAATATATATATATAGTTGTCCAGCTTCTCACAGTGGCAGCTTTACTTTATTTTAAGACTCCTCCCAGGGACAGACACTGAAGTGACACGGAGGTTTCAGGGAAAAGAATGGTGTGCTTAACCTGGCAATCTCTCTCACCTCTAATGAGGGGTGTTAAGGTCAATTATTTTATGTCTGCTAAGGAAAGATCACCGGGGAAATAAGAGTTTTCAAGTGAAGTTCCCACTGACTGGAAGAGGGGATTCAGTGCACCCTCAGCAAGTTCGCCAGTGACCCCAAGCTGTGTGGTGCAGTCAGCACTCTGGAGGGAAGGGATGCCATCCAGAGGGACCTGGACAGGCTTGAGAGGTGGGCCTGTGTGAACCTCATGAGGTTCAACAAGGCCAAGTGCATTGTCCTGCATCTGGGTTGGGGCAATTCAGATGGGCAGAGAATGGATTGAGAGCAGCCCTGAGGAGAAGGACCTGGGTGTATTGGTTGATGAGAAGCTCAGCATGAGCTGGCAATGTGCACCTGCAGCCCAGAAAGCCACCGAATGCCTGGGCTGCATCAAAAGCAGAGTGGCCATCAGGGCAAGAGAGGTGATTCTCCTCCTTTGCTCTGCTCTGGTGAGACTCCACCTGGAGCCCTGCCTTCAGCTCTGGGTTCCCAGCACAAGAAGAACACAGAAGTATTAGAACAAGTCCGGAGGAGGGACAAAAAGATGATCAAAGAGCTAGAGCACCTCTCCTATGAAGACAGGCTGATGGAGTTGGGGTTGTTCAGCTTGGAGGAGAGAAGGCACCAGGAAGACTTTATAGTGGCCTTCCAGTCCCTAAAGGAAGCCTACAAGAAAGCTGGGGAGCAGGTTTTTACAAGGGTGTGTAGTGATAGGACAAGGGGTAGCGGCTTTAGACTGAAAGAGGGTAGATTTAGGTTGAACATTAGGAAGAAATCCTTTACTTAGAGGGTGGTGAGGCACTGGAATAGGCTGCCCAGAGAAGCTATGGATGCCCTATCCCTGGAGATGTTTAAGACAAGGTTGGTTGGCACTTTGAGCAACCTGATGTAGTGGGAGCTCTACCTGCCATGGCAGGAGGGTTGGAATTAGATGGTCTTTAAGGTCCGTTCCAACCCAAACCGTTCTATCAATTCATGTCAACAGGAGACACTGGAAAGGACCTTCTGTCCATGATGCAGTGAGCCCAAAGTGTCAGGGTTTCTGCCAGTAGATAACAGAATTGGCTGTGACAAATCCAGAGCTGGGCGTTGAAGACAAAATCTTGGAAAGAGAGGCTGAGGGAGCATCTTGCCATTGTGTTACTGAAGAGTATTCCAGAAACAGTGGAAAAGTGGAAAAATGGGTAAAGAATGCAGAACAGCGAAGATGATTTAGTGATGCTTCAGATTTTGGTAATATATTCAGATGACTGTCAAAGAAAAACAAAATGTATCTTAACCTGAATCTGTGACCTTGGCTCAGCAAAGTCACCTCATCTCTGCATTTGCTGGCAAAGTTTCAGTGTGTTTGTTGTCAGCAGTGTGTTTGTAAGCTTTATCTTACCTTCCTGAATGTATGCTTTCATAATGGAAGTTCATACCTCTATAATACTACCTTCTGTGGAGATGTAAGACCCTCTAATGCAGTACCCTTTTTCCTCCATGCATGTGTAGTCTTCTGCTGCAACTACAGATTTTGGAAGCTGAGAACTTATTTTATGCTGCTCTGGGTATCTGTTGGCCCACTACAGGTTTGTTTTCAATTCCTTTTTACATTCTTTTAAGTGTCCTTAGTGATGTGATTCTTACCCTCTGAGAAATTAGACTTACTTTGTATTTGGGATCCAATCTTGAGTTTCTATAACAAATATTATAGGGAGTAATAATAATTCCATGGCATCTACTTACTTTCTGGAAGATTTGCATGCTCTTCATTACATTTTTTCCTGCTTGTAATTTGCATTTGATCTTCCTACTTAGGTTTTTCCCTCTTTCCTATGCATCTCTTAGATTTTTATTTCTCTTCTTAGTCAGCATTTGTACAGAGGATCTTCATATTAAAATTTGAAACTCTTTTCCTAAATCAAAGATTATCACAGATTTCCTTGGTGTCTACTGCTGCTTAGCATTGTCCAACGTGGCTTTCAGTATTTGGTAGGGAATCTGATGAAAACCAAAGGAGGAGATGTCAGAGCAAAATCTACTAGCTAAGTAAAAACGAATGATCAGTCCTTTAGATGATTTCCCAAGCTTTTGTATATTGAGGAAAAAATAAATTTGGAGTTCTATGGAGAAATCAGGCTTTAGTGTAAGATTTCTAAACCTTACTCCTTTCTGACAAAATTATGGATTCTACCTACAGGAATTTTCTTTCAAATAGCTTCTTTGTATGAGCAATAAGTGGAGAAAAAAATAAAAAGGAAAAATTAGTAATAAATATAGTAGTGGTCTCTGGGTGCAACATACAATTGTATTTATAACATATATGTAATATATTTTACACAGTATTTTGTTTTGTATTTTGATCGTAAGTCACATTGTTCATTCACAATGAGTCATTCTGTCTGAACCAAGGGAAAATTTTTAATGATAACCCATATTGTAAATTCATTTAAATGAAGAATAAACTATTTAAAAGGCTCAGTAGAATTCTAAATTAAATGAACATAAAATATGTAGTAGTTCTGGTTGCCTTAAAATCTGGAATAGCACTTTGCTGCAGTGCCATGCTTGGTGAGTGCACTTGCTTTATTCTTTGTGGAAGCCTCTTGCAAAACCTTATGAACAGTATTTTCTCTGTCATCACAGCACAAAACATTATGGCTGCTTCACTAAGCAGCAAAATACAAATGCAAAGTACAGCAAAAGAAAGACTAACTTTACGCAGTGAGGATTTGAGAAGACCACGATTCTTGCACTGAACTTATGCCAGATCACGTATATTGGACATCATTTATTTATTTATTTATTGTGATTGTTTTTGAGTGCTGCATTTAGGACTGCTGGCTGTTCTGAAGCCATTCCTCAAGAAGGTCTCTACTGGTGGTTGAAGTTCCCTCTTCAAATCTCCTTAGCTCCACTTCTGCTTTCAAAATAGTTTCTTCAGTGATCATGCATTTAAGAATGCTTAGTTTGCATTCCAGTTCTTCTAAATATTCCTGTTGCCTTCTCTGTACTTGTTTTTTTCACCTCTGTGTCTGGGTATTTGTCCATTTCTCTGAGTGTTCCTTTCCCTGTAAAAACCTGCAGCAGGTGGGATCCCCTGGGGTTCCCGTCTGGAGCCCTTTTCCCCCCAGGAAATCCCAAGCCAAGTCTGAGTGGGAAAGTATTTCCAAATTGCAGATATTGTACCCCCTCCATCTCTGTGACTGCTGCCTGGATTTCTAGAATAAAACTTTTCTTTTACTGTAGATTCTTATAGCGCTTGACTCCTTAGGAGACCCTGACATCTTCTTTGCTGACCATAGAGGCACACCTACCTATGTAGATCTGAAGCATCCAACTGCTCCATTTCTGGTGCTCTCTAACAGGACATATGATAAGCACTCAAAAGATTCTTGGCTTTAGCTGTCTGTATTGAATCTAATTTTAAAAAGAGAGAGAGAGAGAAAGCAAGCATAGGAGTTGGGGTTATTTTTGGAATAGAAATATTACTTTATTTTTTGTTTTCTCTCCCTTAGTGAGCTTTGTAGTTGGACACATGGTTAGAGAGAGAGTCTGGCTTTACAGCTGGAGCTATATAAAAATAGGTTCAATTAAAAAGATGTGGAAAAAATAATATAAAAGTATCACAAACATTTGGTTTTCTTAATAAAAGTGTGAAATTTACAGAGACCAGGATGGCACAGTTGGGTATAAAGCTTTTGCTAGTAGTCAGTTGATATGACGTGCATGAATCACTCTGGGCTTTTCTAGTCATGAATAATACCCATATCCAACGCATACCAATAAAACCTTTATACCATATCCCACCGTATTTTGTTGTCTTACCATATTTAAATGATAAACCGTGCACCTAAAATATTCTGCAAATTTCTCCATCTGGACCCTGTTACCAGAGTAGCTGGAAATGATTCACTGTCTTCAAGGGTTTCATAATGCTCTGAGTAAGGAAATGCAATCCACCCTAATTTCACAGGTAGAGTGGAGCCACAGGGGGCCTAGTGACTTTCCCAGTGTCATGGCAGTGGAAGGTCTCCTGTGTGCTGGGTAGGGAGCCAAATTATTGAGGCATTCCTCAGCGCAGCGGAGTTTGTGACCTAGATGAATATGTTTGGCGCATCTCGCAACACTTTGGTCCTGTTTCTGCTGGGTGCATCTGTAATGTTTGGCTGCCTTGCAGGTATTTTGCCTCTGTGCACATCTGGAATGCTGGCAGTTATGCAGCCATAGCCGTTGTGAATTTCTGGAATGGTTACCAGCTAGCAGTTAAGATTTGAGCGAATTATGTCTTATAATATCCTTGCAGAACTGAGCTGGGTTACCAGCAGTATCTGCAGCAAACTTAGAGAACTTTGGTTAATGGAAAAGTGCCATAAGCTGTGCTGTCAGTGGGTAGAAAAGGTCAGCTGTGTATTCTGTTGGGGAAAGAAAATTGTGGTAAAGGTCAGAAGGATTAAGACATTTTCAATCTACCTCAATCTGCCAGTCCCTCTGCTGCCTTTCTGCAGCGCATGTTTTATGGAGTGCAGCGTCTAATTAGAGAGCTCAGACACCCAACAATGAAAGCCCGTCTCCAAGTTTTATCTTTAGTCCTTCAAGCTGGGATTAAGTTCAAGAAGGCAAGAGATTTTTAATAGTAAGTGATGTTAATCTGGAATGAAACACACTTTGTTATTGAACACAGCTCTCTCTAATTGAATACTGAAATCACAGCACTGGATTCAAGCTGCAAGGTGCTCTGGGCTTCTTTAAGAGCCAGTGGATTTACTCTTATTTCTACTACCTCCATAACATGTGTTTTTTTATTATTAATTGCATGTCTTTCACAAATGCAAGAAGACAACATGTTGTCTAACACAACACTACAATACAGCAAATTAGTGCACATTTCCAGGAGATTTCCAAAGAAGCTGCATATTGAAACCGAAGGAAATCTTCTGTTCATCTGTACATAACCAGCCTCTGGAACTTACTGCTGTGCAGTGTTGTGGAGGTTAAAAGTCTTCTGTTAGAACTTCTGTATGGAACGCTGTATGTAATTAATAAACAATCTCTCAATAATGAAAGGTGGTTTAAAAAAATAAAATTAGAAGAAATAATAACTCTGGAATATAATAGACTTTAGAACATAAACAAGCCATTATGTAAGAAAGGAATACATATGTATTTAGGCCAGATATTCAGTAACTAACTACTAGAAGTATTCTTGTACTGAAGCATCTGTTACCAGCAACTCCAAAGCACATTATTTGTAATGCAGCTAGTGGCCAAAATATCTGTTCATTCTTCTCTTCTCCTGCGTATTTCTCAGGAGCTGTGCCTTGTCTGTGGCTTGGGCCAGGAGACAGAGTTGAACATCAGATGCTAGCGAACCATGTTCCAACCAAAGCTTAACCAAAATTTCCAACTTGTTTTCAATACTCACTATCATTGATCTGCTAACAATTGTCTGTGCTTTTTTGATGGAATTTGCTGAAACTGATAATAGCAAAAAGGTCTTTCTGATCTTTTTTTTTTTTTTTAATAGTGTAATTACTAAATAATGGAGTAAATAATACGTATTTCTACTGTAACTGTTTGTGAAGAGGGAGTCAGCACTGTGAGGGTGCAGCAGGAGGGGCAGTGTTTATCAGGATTGTGATTAACAGGGTTGTGGTGAAGAGCGCAAATCCACCGTGACTGAGACCGCTGCAAGCCTCTGGCTCTCTTAGCAGCAGAGATACCTACAGCAGCACTGAGGGAAAGATAAGAGCTAATGAAAGGCGAAAATGAGCTTTGTAAACACGAGGTTTAAAGCTGATGGTGTAGTCCTTAGGGACCTGAGAATGCATTTCCTAGTGAGGAAAACAGTTTATTAAAATATAAAGGTGGAAATATATATGGCAGATGAATCTAAGCCTAATGGTTTGCTGTTGTCCATGTTGCGCCTACTGCTTCTTTGCTTGTGGTTCCCATGCAGCTTTCACGAGAGTTTCTTCCGAGTGGAACTCTGCCAAATTGGGTCCAGGTTTTTGAGTATGCACACTTGCTATGAAACACCTGGAGCTGGCATTTCTGTTTGAACAGGCTGCATCCTAGGAATCTGTGCCATTCAGAACCACCAAACTTCACAGGCAGCTTTTTCCTTCAATGTTACAAGCCATAGTGTGTGAATCCTATTTCAGCGATGGGTAGGAGACCTGCAGCAGACTCTGTAGCTGTATGTGCTTTCTTTCCTTTGGCCCCTTACTGGGTCTGAGCTCCATGAGAGGAAGAATTTAACTGGGCACCTGTGACTTATCCGGTTCTTGTTTTGGCATAGCCACTAGTACATCTGGCTTTACTAACTAAAAAGTTAAAAGCTTAGTTCACACTTCTTGCTTTCTCTTGCACTGACTGCATGACCATCTTGCTTTGGGTTTCCTTGAGTGCTGTTCATTCAACTGGCTGCTGAGGTACCAACCTGTAACTGTTTCTGGTTTTGTGCCCGTCTTGCTCTATTCCCGTTTCTTTCTGAGCTGCCAGTTATTTTGTGTTTCATACTCAAATCACTTGTCAGCCAAGGTGCTGCAGAAGTGCTTCTTCCTTCCATTTCTGCCCAGGTGCATTCCGTGATTCCTGTCCAGCTCTTACCAGACTCCAATATCTTACTTTTCCCTTTTTTTCTTCTTCTGTTCATACCTCTTTAACAGATAGTTAGCATTAATGCTGTGCCTTGTCCTGTTTTTTTTTTTTTTTTGTTTATGTGTGTGTGTATGTATGTGTGTGTGTGTCTAATAACACCACTTTCAGCTCATTCAGATATTTCCTGGCAGGATCCTTCCGATCTGCTCTTCTTCCTGATTAAATCATTTGGGAAAAGAGAACTGTAGCAACACATGCGAAGAGGGAACTTACTGGACAAAAAAGTGAGTTTAGAGCCTGTTTAGCTTGCCATTTATTATACCTTGCGAATTTATTTCTAGTTCATGAGTCATTGGGCTAGGTAGCAGATGGAAAAGAATTTTTGCTCGCAAGAGCTGGATGATGCTACATTTGGACTATAGTGTTTTTGACTCTTGTTACCTAAGGGTAAATCTGCATCAAACTGTCTTATAATTGTTTTACATTTGGCCAGATTGGTGAGTAAACAAGGTGGTCTGGAAGCCATATATCTGGCCCTGTGCTTGAACAAATAATCTTAACATCCTAGCAGCTCTTCAGCTTCCAGGAAATAGTTGAAGCAGCGAGTAAGCAAGCCGTGCTTTGGATTCAAGAAGCATGTTGCCACATGCTGCAGCAAGCATAGCCTTGTTGAAACACTAGTGACTTAAGGGGGTAGCTCCCAGAGGAAACAGGGACTCACCAGATAGGTTTGGTGAGACAGAGAGGTTGACTACAATCCACGTATGGCTCCCAGTTGTGTCTGGATGTTCCATGAAGCTAAGATGTCAGGTGAAGCTAAGCTATGCTCATGGGTGATCGGGTAGGTGTATTGTTCTCCTGGAGATAGTGTTGAAAGTGCATTTAAATGTCTTGGACAGTTTTGTTTCCTTTGCTTGTTAACCCTTTCTGTGTCTTTACAAGCATGTGTTCTTTATTTCATGCTGTAAAGACTTGGATGGTGCTGTTTGTGTGCCATTAAACAGTGGTTGAACCTCTCCTGGAATTGGTTATAATTTATTTTTAAGGAAAGGAATTTGTGATCAGAATTCTACTTGTTTAAGGTAATGTTAACTTGCTCTATTATTAATGGAATACCACCATTTCGGGACATCCAAGAGTCTGACCCTTTGCAGGTGTGCTGACAGCATATATTAAAAAGCTAACCATTGGGAAAGCATAAAAAACCATTTGGATGAAAGAAGCTATAGAGATAGGGTTGCTTTCATTGCGGTTTTAGTAAGATGTTGCCAGATATGATGAATGACCTCTCATTCAGGATAATTTCATGTGATTCTAGTATGCCCATTCATCAGAGAGCGCTTTCCAGCTGTGTGGGATAGTATAGTTGTGTACAGGTGCAGTGTGTAGAATGTGTTGTCTTTAGTGGTTTGTAAATGCCAAAGCTACAGGATGTAGCAATTACTTTTAAAAGCTGCTGAAAAATGCAAAGGAGAAGTCCCCTGAAGGCCCTGTTTCATACCAAGAATTTTGTAACAGAGCATGTCATGGAGATAACGTCATGATTTTGAATACAGAGGAAGCAGAGAAGTTTTATCAATGCCATAAAAATATATATATATTCTATATGTTGCAGTTTCAGTGATGAACCTTTCTTTGATATGTTTTTTTTTTTTTTTTTTTTTTCTCTTTAAATATTGGGCTATCATTTTATTCTGTTTCTACTATATCTAGCAAAGGGAGAAACTGTTTCCCTACTGAGACTCCAGCATACCAAACGGTTGTGTGCATACATTTCCCTTTAACTTCCCTAAGCTGAAGGATCCTACATGAATTTCAAAAGACTTTACTGAACTCTACTTGGTAATGTTTAAGAAAACAGATATACTTTTTTCTCATGTTTAGTAAATCTGGTTGGCATTGATAAAGTACGGAGCCTATTACCCTTGTGTTACATAGATTTAAACACTGAAATAGGCGGTCATGGAGGAGTACTTTGGTAGAGAGGGAGCTCTTACTTTGACTAGTGCAACCTTACATTGATGCCATCCTTTCTCTTCTGGAGGCTGAGAGTAGATAAAGGGAACACGGGCCAGACCAGCAGCCATGGTGGTTTGCTGGTTCTTTTGGTAGTCTTAATAATTTGCTGCCAAAAATAACATCAGGAATTTGGTGAAGAAGGGCAGTAGCAGCTTTTCTGATCCTGCTTTGAGCTGGGCAGTGCATTTTTCAGCTGCAACTGCAAATCTGAGACAATTAGCACAGTACTTTTTTTTTTCTTTTTTTTTTTTTTTTTATAACAACGTCATATATTTATGATGGATTATAGCAGTTCTTGCGGGGGTAATAATATTTTACAGTCAAGAATATAGATGCCTAAACTTAGGCTCTTGAGTCTGTTTTCAAGCACCTAAAGATGTGGCCTGATTTTCAAGTTCTGAACATTGTACAGCTCTTGGCAATTTCAGCAATTCTGAGAATGAGGCCATTTCTGTGGATGCTTAAATATGGATTTTGGAAAGCCTAACTTTGGACATCTATTTTTGAAAATCTTGGCCTACATTTGTGGAGAAAATCTTAATCATGAAAAGATTCCCACAAAGCTCTCCTGGTGCAGGTGCGTATGCAGATATGCATGCGCATGCATAAGCACTTGGCACCACGAGCGAGTTCTCACTGCTAGTCCCAGTCTGGCTGTGCTGGTTGTTAGCTTGGTCCTCCCTTGCAGCCCCTTTCCCCGATTTAGTCAACAGTTCTATTTCTGGGGCTGTTGTCAGTGAACGTGGCATCCTTTGTGCTTCTGGTTCTGAAAGGGTGCGATGCTAATGCTGGTTGCGCGTATGTTGTGTCTGCAGATAACTGATGAGAGAATTAGGGCCAGGAAATGGGAATGTCATTGTAGTAAGCGTTCATTAGCTTTTGCTTAACTAACACTGTTGTTAAGAATTTTGCTTGCAAAGTCCATTGAACACCCAAATCATTTGCTAGCTGTTTACTTACTGTACTGCCATGAGGAAATCATTGTACTTGAACACTCAAAGTGCTCCTGTCTGGAGATGGGAACAGTCCAAATGAAATCTGTCAGGAAAAAAATAGGATGGAATTGTCTTGTTTAAATCTCAACCCCCCTTTCTCAAGTGTTAAGTATCTCAAGTGTTCAGTTTCTCAAGTGTATCCTGGGATGAACTTTGAGAGAGAAAATAAGGGTTCCTCTGTCTTTCAGATCTGCACCTGTTAAAACCTTATGGATATTTTGAGACTGTGTTTTGTTTTAGATACTATCAGAACTGTTCTGAATGTTCATATCATATGTGGGTTAAATTGTCAAAATCTTTGTGAGATCTAAAAGTAAGTATTTTCTTTTCAAATTCCCTTCGTCCTGGAAACACTCTTTCCAGCAGATTGCATTTAAAAGAAGTAGCTGGCAAAGTTTCTGCAACATCAATTTCATTCTGAAATAGGAAATACTGTGTTTTTTCCAACACAAGGGACTGTCTGTAACCCCAGAAAATATACAGTTTTTAAAAAGGCAAAATAATTTCGGAGTCTAGGGTGTTCCTTAGCTACTTGCAGAGTTAGTGAATTAAGTGCCTGCAGTGCCATGGGAGCAGCCTTGTTTTTCGTTCTGTCTCCCCACAACTTTTCTGAGATGCCAGGGGTTCTTCCAAATAGAACTCTTCTTCTTATGTGCATCTCTATTAATAAGGTATAGTACCTACAGAACTCTTAGTTTAATATATTTATACACACAGCATATAAGTAGGTGTGTGTGTAGCAAAACAACCCATAAGAATGGTTTCTCTGGGATGTTGTACCTCTATCCCTAAGCACCCCAACATCTATCTGTTCCTATTATTTCCTGTGCTCTGAACTTCATCTTCATTGTCACTGTCCCTGTTGCTGCAAACCTTTTACTTGAGGAGGAGGGAGAGGCACGTGCCACTACACCAGTGTGCAGCACTGGTGTTCAGATTGAACACGGTGAGTTTGCCTGCATCATCATTTTCACCTTTGGTGGGGGAGTGTCTTAGATTCCTTCCATTCGCCTGAGGTTCTGACATGGCATCCTCTTAAATCAAGCTTGAAGGGAAATTGATTGAAAAGAAAACACCATTATGGGAAAACAATTTATTCCCTTCCCCTTGACAGAAGGCAGAGTTTTGTCTATATTATGGAATAAATATTAGCTGGCTGTTTGCTTTAAGAAGTGGAAGCCACTCATTCCCCTGTGATGGCTTCGATCATTATTCGAAATGGGATTTTTCTTCCGCTCACTACAGTCATTTCATGTCAGGACCACATAAGCATGAGGTATCCCATGCCCTGCTGAATACCCGGCTGTTTTTTCTTCTCTTGCATGTGCACACACAAATGCTCCTGCATGTATGTGTATACCTACACAGGGGAAACTATTTTCCAGACAGTTTATTGCTGCTGGCCTCTTCTGTATTTGTCCATAACCCTGATCCAGCAGTCTCTACTGGAGTGTCGTGACTGAAAAAAAATGTAGATTTGCTCCTTGTTATCCTATAGTTTGGCTCCTAGAGTGGTCCTCTTTGGGTAGACAGGGCCCAGTACTGTTAATTTTCCTCAGGCATGATCACTTTTAAGTATCCAGGACTTTTATCTGAAGATTTATAAGCCTAGGACCCTGTGCCAAGCCTTTTGGTTGCTGTAGAAGACACAGGGTGGCTCAGGAAACATGCTGCCAGTGAAAGAAACAGTCCAGGTTCCCAGCTGTGCTGCTGGTCAGGGCTAGCAATTGGGGCAGATTGGTGTTTATCAGTGATTGCTTGAGCCGTCATACGGGGCTTTGGAGGCTGCGTGCTACCACAGCTAGGCCGTGACAAAACAATTATGGAACGATTGCACGTCTCTGCAATTTTGCCACTAAAGTCTCCTTGAGATCACGTCAAGAGCCCTAGAAAGGAAATTACAAAATGAAGAAACGACAATTTCAGGCAAATCAGGCACCTCCTTTGCCCGCAGTGTGAGCAGGTAAGGTGACCTAGAGGGGCGCGTGCCCAGGGGTGAGACAAAGGCTGGGCCCTGGGAAGGCTCAGGGGGCACGGAGGGGCTGAGGCGTGTGGCTGGGGAGAGTGCTCTCCTCCAGGAGCTTGCAGGGCTGGCAGCAAGGGGTCAGGGACAGGAGGGAAGTTTGAATGCCAGGCTGAAAAGCTAGGCATCCCCTATTGGATAGGGCAACGATTTGCTGCCTTGCAGGCTTCTGTCCTCTGTGCAGGCTTTATACAAAGATGCAGCTGTATAAGACAGATAGGCAAGGGGAACTTCGAAATACTTGGCAGGCAGGCAGGAAACATTAGTGACATCTTTCTCCTACCCTGAGAAAGTTCTTGAGGCTCTACTACACTCAGAGCCCATACAGCTCACAGTGCTGAATGCATGTGTATGAAAAGCTATGCAAGTCCCATTCATTTCCCCTAACATTTTCCTTCTCTTTGTCTGAGCAGTGACTGTAGGCTGTGTGTCCTGGAGTGTTTCTGCTGGGTGGCTCTGCTGTAATTCTCCTCACTGTTTGCAGAGTATCATTGGTAATTTCTATGTAAATTTGCTCAGGGTAGCAATTTAGCAGCTTTTCTGTTGACAAATGAAGGAACATCTTAATAGTGGAGAGGCTGCTTAAGTCTCTTTGGAGGGAGCTGAAGTGGCAACTTGAAGGTCACGGGAAACTCCTGTTACTGTGCTGCGGCAGAGGGGAGCCCTCCTTGGGGCATGTCCTGCTCCACTTGGTGCTGCTCATTCTCCCAGGTCTCTGCTCAGCCTGCTTTGAAAGGTGGTCACTAGGGCAAGCCTTTCAGTGTGCCATGGTGCTTTAAATAGTGTGCTTCAGCAAAGAAAAAAAAAAAAAAAAAAAAAAGAGGGGGGGTGGGGGGGAGGAAGCCACAGTATTTAAGAGTTTTTGAACCTCTTGTGTCTTGAAATTAAATCAGGGAGAAATGCTGGCAGGACTCACCGTAAGCAGAGGTGACAGTAGAAGCAGAACAATTTCACCCATGACCTTGAGCACTGAATGTACTTGGAACAGAGCAACTGTCTTGCCTGGAGTGTGAAATTGCACTAGGAAGGAGATATACATGTATGTACTCTTCTATATAATCCCTATCAGATTTGCAGATCGCCTGACAACAGTGTTCATACCCTTGTCTCCTATTATATTTTGGGGTGAGAAGCTGGATTATTTTCGTTTTCAGTAGTAGTTCTACTCCTTGTGAATTTGGTTTGGTTTTGCCTTCCTTAATTCTAGAGCGTACCTCACCCAGCCATCTTTGGAACAGTCACAAATTCATGGTTGAAGTTATAAAGGTCTCTACAGTAGATTGAGGGCTGAGTAAGCTAGAGGCCAAGTAAAGAAACAGCAAATGTTTTTAGGTATGTTGAAATAGGGAAGTCTATAAATCAGATCTGATTTTTTTCCCCTCTTTGTCTCAGTGTGGATGTCTGTACAGTGCTAGTAACCTTCTGGAAAGTAACCAACAGATACGCTGGGATCACCACAGATGTAGATAGCTATGATGAGTTGCCTAGAAAATTAGGAAGGAAAAAGTCTTTCTTCTTCTAATGCCAAAATCGTTAATAAGCAGATGAGAAAGCCTATTTTTATTGGGGACCTTTTTGTCCGAGTAGGTATCTGCAGGTAAACATTCTGGTTGCTGCTTCAACCATATTGAAGTGAAACATGCACAGCTGCCTCCCAGAGGACAGAAGCCAATGCAAGAAATGACAAAGAATTTCTAATTCAAACTACTATATGGTTATCTTTTTTTTTGGTTGTTGTTGGCTTTCAAATCCTCTCTCAGCATCAAGATCCTAGTGTAATACATGGGTAAATGTATATAATGACATGACTTAAACCCTTAGGAATTTACAGTCAAATAGAAGAAAACAGCAAGAAGAATACAACAAATGGGGAAAAAGGGAGAGTAGGAAAAAGTGTACTAAGTACAGATGTAGAGATAGCATGAAAATTTCGTATCAGTTGTGTTTACTTATTAAGTGCTTTATAAAATAAGATGATGAATTTGTATCTTGTACAGACCCCAACACAGGCAGGCAAATGGAATGGAAGCATTTTATAACAACCAAGTAAAATTAATGAGAACCTTTTCTCTGTTGAAATGTTCGAAAATCTCCCAACACATTCCCATCCCGAAAACTTCTTTTACCCCAACAAGTAAGCCAAGCAAGTGGTAGGAGAGAAACAAAATAAGTGTTTCTGCCCAGTATTCGTACAATTAAGCTGCCAAAATAGAGCTACAGCCTCAGCTTTGCAGTCAGAGACTGAAGTGGCATTGTGCTTCTGGAATATGTTAAACTCAATTAGAGCAACAAAAGAAAATACAGAAGAATGAAACTGCTGTATTCTAATTCAGTCTAAAGCAAATAAACAATAGAATAGTCAACCAGTGAAACCGTTACTGCAAAGGCGTTTTTAAACTGATAATCTAACCAAAAGGAAAAATAATCAGTTGAATTATCAGTTCACCTCTTTTAGCTCGTGTTCATTCATGTCATAGACTGAATGTGCAAACATATAACTCTACTGAGCAAATATTTCTTGGAGATGCATGGTCTCAGTAGGAAAAAAATTGAATTAAACTTTGACTAAAAAAAGCTGGAATTCCTTAATTGTACAAAAATCTATATAGACATTATTTATTAGTTTTTTCTTCTGGTGCATGCAGTCCTGAGATCAGAAATGCTGAATTGTCACCAAAAAAAAAAAAAAAGAAAAAAGTTGTTTTTCAATCTTGCATGGAAGTAGGAGATATCTTAAATTTCCTCAAGCAGCATACTTCAATACATTGTGATCTGGTTTCAGAGAACAGAGTGGCGTTCTGATGAAGTTTGGCATGAGTTTTACAGTATCTTACTGTTGTGCATGTTCCTACAACCATAACTTGACGGAGCCTGTTGCACTCAGCTGTGCATTATAGGGTCTGAATTGCTACCAACAGTTAATGAAGATTTTGCTTCAGGCAATGGCAGGCATGCATTTTTTGAAGGCATGGATGGGATTATGACTTTCCAAAAATTTACCTTATGTGTTACAGTAAAAAGCAAGAAATGGCCATGACTTCTGCAATGAACCAAAAATTGTAATGCCTCTCATCGGCATGTTCCATGCAAGTCCAAGGAGCCGCAAGTCTGCAGGAGATGGTACTGAGCCCATCAGCAGATTAAGATAGTCACGATTTGGTTTTGGCTTCCCTGTTTTATCACTATTGCTGTGAACTTGCATGACCAGAATTTCAAAGCATTTATCTCGCTAAGGGGCATCTCTCGATTTCTTAGGAAAAGAGAAAGGATACATTTTATGTTTTATTTCACAACTGTTAGTAGTGAACGTTAAGGCAGGTTTGTCCTGGATATCTGAATTTTCACATGGTCATTCCAGTTCTGAAGGGGTGAACCCACATAATTAATGTTTGTGCCTTTTAGTGTACTCAGTGAAGTGGTTCCAAAATTGTGGTTATTAATTGCTACCAACCTTGCTTTTGATAGTGATGGGCTGCTAGTGCGATTTAGTTGTGGTCTCATATCTTGATGACGAACTGAGCATCGAAATGTGGTATCCCTTGTGTGCATAGATGGGGCTAAATTTAATCCATGCAGTATCATAGCAGGCATCATTCGGATTACAGTCTGTGTCCTGTGATGACCCTTCTACAGGATTTGCATTACCTTTAAGTACTTCAGCTAAGAACTGCTGCTATACACTGGAATGCCAATACCTAGCTAATTCAAAATGAGGCATGTTAGAAATGCCTAACATCATATTGATGAATGGATCAGGGACCATACCCAGGAGGGTAGGGCAGATGCTTGTCACATACCTTTAAAACTCATCTGAAATCTGACTCTGCTGCACAGTGACATGTAATCAAGACTGACTCCTTTCTCATTGTGTAAATGCAATAAGAAGCCTAAGATGTGGAAAATGAGGTACGTTATGAAAGCATTGAATGTATTCAGTTTAAAGTTTGTGTGCAGCTTAAAATTAAGATAACATAAGAGAAACTTACTTGCAGGGCAGTAAAGGGATCCCATAAAGAGAGATTACAAAGGGAAAAAAGAAAAAAAAAACAAAAACAAAACACAACAACAACAACAACAACAACAAAACTAAGGTCTCCTTCCTGAACAGGGAATTAGGGTTCGGTATTAGTGCAAACTATTTCACTTTCAGAAAACTGAGACTGTAAAAGAAGGCATTTAGTATAATTGCAACAAATAGGAGTCCTTTTAGACAATCTCGTAATAGAGACTTGTGACTGCAGAGGAAGGAGGCAAAGAAAGTAGAGCAGAAAGAAAAAGCTGGGAGAAAAACAAACTGAAGGGAAAGAACAGTCAGGAAAGTGAATCCATGAGGCAAACGGGCTGAAAGAATACCAGGACCAAGCTGTAGTTCACACCCCCAGTGTTGCTTACCATGAGATGGTTTCCACATACTCTGGCAGCAGCAGCCAGGACACTGCAAGGAGACGGCTTCTTCACGAGCTAAGCCCACTGAGCGTGGTAACACTGAGAGAGCAGACCTGCTGCTGCCTTGCCTGTACTGTGAAGTAGGAGGACTGATGTTGGGGTGCATGTGCCATCATCTGGACTGCAGGCTTCTACCACCAAACATTTTGCAGCACCTGGGTGGGCTGGCTTAGATTGTAGCTGGGAAGTGGGAGGCTACTTTGTGTTTCTTCAATCACGTTCCAACTTTTTCTTGTTCTCCTTTTCTTCCATTTCTCTATTCCTTCCACTTTTTTTTAACCCTTTATTTGCTCTTCAATATATTTCTCTTTTATTCTCCTGCTTCCTTCCCCCTGTTCCCTTCCTCCTTTGCTATGTGCAGTAAGTGATATTTTTAACATTTTTCAGCACTGCCTGTCTGGACTGTGAAGATTGAGGATTTGCTGGCAATAGGTAATCATGTGCTAAATTGCTAGTCAGGCTGCAGGTAGCTATTGTGGTGATGAAACTTGGGCCTGGCACAGGTTGATTAGTAAGAAAAAGTCCTTTTCTATAACAGAATAAATATATTTATTCTAACAGAGTATACCTCAGACGGTATCAGGCAAAAGCGTGAAACCTCTGGGCTGTTCTGTAGTGTCTCTAAGGATCCTCAGTCTCTCTGGTGGTGGATGATGGTCTCTCTCTCAATCAAGACCTAGCTTTTCACTGGAATGTTGTAGGAAAATAGGCTTTAGCTTCCCCAAGAGGTTGTATGGAAAGTGATTGAGATACAGGTAGCAAATGGACCTGGACGTAGGTGAAAGTAGAGCAAATGGTGTGTCAGGGAATGGACAAAAGGCCATGCCTGATTTTTCTGAGTCCTTTTTGTCTCTCTGTTGTAGATATGTTGTGCTTCGGTTATGCCACCTGTGAAATATCTGTGTTTTTTTTTTTTTGTTTGTTTGTTTGTTTTGTTTTTGTTTTCTTTACTACGATGCTTTTGAAGCATTTGTGAAGCTGTTGAGGGAAAAGCTAAATGTGGAAATGAGTTTGGTTTGTATGTGCTTCAAGCTGCCAAGTGGATTGCCTCTGCTTCTTCCTGCTCATTTCCCAGTGAGGTGGAGGGAGACGTCTCCCTGAGGTTCAGGAGCAACGCTGGTTTGGAGTTTGATCCCTTCCAAATCAAGCTCTCCCACAAATTGCACCATTACTGCTCATCACAGCTTTACTTTCATGTGGACGTTTTCTACTCAGGAATTGCCATGCAGATGAGATGACAGATCTGCTATAATCTACTAAAATTGACGCTTTAGGAATTGAGGAGGGAGATGTCTCAGTTCTTAGACCATTACATCCATAGATGCAGGCTGAACAAGAACTTCGTACGTATGCTAGACCAACACTTAAAGATTTAATTTCAGCTTTTTGATTCAGCAATTTGATTTATATCAGCAAGATTTTCCTTCAGACTTGCAGAGAAGTATCTTGCTGTAGACCTATTTGATGAATAGCTTGATATCAAATTTAGACTATTAGTCTCTGGGGAAGAGGTCTGCTTGTTCTCCTAAAATAATATTTCTATTCCCATCAAACTTTGTTTGATTTTATTCTGTTTGAGGCCCCGTGTCAGTTAGGTTGAGCAGAGCCATAGGAGATGGAAGTGGTGGAGGAGAGCCTGCATGGTTTGTAGAGTTTATACAGGAGAGGATGGCCCAGTGGAAAGTATCTCAGCCATTTGATTTCATCCTCTTCTTGACTGTATTATGAAAAATGAGCCTGTCATTAAGCACTTCTGGCACCAGACATCCCACAAGGGGGCATTGGTGCTGGTGGTCACAGTATCCTCAGGCACTCAGCCAGGCTGAGGGCTCCTAGGTCCCACCGGTGTGTCCGTGGCCTTGATGTGCCTCATGCATGGGTGCTGTGGTAGC
This sequence comes from Aythya ferina, assembly GCF_964211825.1. Lineage (NCBI taxonomy): Eukaryota > Metazoa > Chordata > Aves > Anseriformes > Anatidae > Aythya > Aythya ferina. The sequence goes on along the minus strand of NC_140301.1, from coordinate 37,729,415 downwards.
ACATCGCACCTTCCCGGCGGGCCTGGCTGTCCCCAGCTGACCTCCCTGTCAGCCTGCTGCATAGCACTCCCCATTGCTGTCTTAAATCCAAATTCTTTGGTCAAAAATCATCTTTGTTTAAAAAAGGAGATCTTCATGAAGTTATGGAGAGGCATGAAAACATGACTTTTTCTGTTTCTACAAGAAAATAAAATGAACTCATCTATTTCCTGTCAGTCCTGCTGTGCAGTACTGGCTTCTCTTCTGATAGCAGTTTATCCATTACTTCAATACCAGTTTATGAGGTGTCTGTGCAAACCAGCCGGAGGTGCTTATGGGGAGCAGGCCAACTGATACTTACTGGAAGCTGGCCTCTTTTGGGAACACCCAAGCCATTTTCCAGAGCTCTGATTTCTTACACCTATTGGTAGGAAACTGAAGACAGAATATGGCATGGTGTGTGAGCCCAACGCTAACTAATGCTTCTCTGCTGCAGTTGATGTGAAAAATTACGGTACTTTTCACTGAAATAATTGACCACTTCATTACTAATTTTGGAAAATGTGACTGCTGTGGGGATTCTTCCATTAGATTTTTTTCACCTTGTTATTTTGAGCGAGTGGTTTAAGTCCTGGCAAAATTCTGAATTCATGAAAAAGAAGGTTGCAGTGCTCTCATGCAAGATTTCAATGGCCGCAGGTGCTGCAGGACGCATACCAGGTGCAGTGGAAGGATGGTGGGGACCATCACAAGGATATCAGAGATTTGCAAGCACTGTGGCAGAGTTACTACAGGGGAAGCTCGATTATCATTCTCACTATTTGTATCTAGTGCAATAACCAGGTTATTTCTACTAGATACTAGAATGACTCCTAACCCATGGAAAAAACTGCCCCCTCTCCCCCCTGTTCCCAGTTTTCAGCAGTGTTGCAAGTTCCTAATCGCATCACATTTACAGAGGCACCGATGCCCACACTAAAGGCTGTAAATTTTCTTTTGTCCTTCCCCTAAGCTGTCTCAAGATTTTTTAATTTCTCAGAGGAGGAATATGTGCCCCTTATTAGCATCTAGGATTGTAAAGATTAGCTTCTTTGTAGCATCGACTAAATGAGATCTGAAAGGGTTGGCACATAGCCCCATCTCTTGCTCTGTCTGTGTCTCCCACCCTCATTTGCTTTATATATAAAATAAAAATGTCAACTGACTCAGAGATAAACTGTGATCGGCATTCCTTGCGTCTCTATAAAAGCTGCCGTGATTATTCATCAGGGCACAGTGAGTGCAGGAAGAGAAGTGATGACATGTCATTTGGGTATAAGCACCTAGCACATTCCCTTTCAAGTTAGCATTGAATCAAAGTTTCCATCAGGCCTGGAATTCACAGTCAGCTATTCAATGTTTTTGGTTTTGTTTTTGTTTTTTAAAAAAAGTGTCTATTGATGACAAGAATGAGGGGGCGAGTCCTGTATTGGCAAACAAGAGGGAGGATTTTTGGAGCAAGGTGGGTAGGGTAGCTAGGCTCGCAGAGACGTAGGAAGTTTGTTGCCTTTCACTGTCTTGATTTTTGGCTGATTTCTTCTGACATTAACTCCAGCATTAGATTTTTCACATTTATTACTGCAAGTTCAAAATAAAAATGAAAAGAGGACTCGGAAGGAACAGATTCTGTTACTATAGATGGCTAGAGTGGTACTTATTATATCTGTCTCATTGCTGACTTCTGCCAGCTCAGACAGCTTCTTTCTCTGCTCCTTGCCTTAAACAAACTAAGTCCCTATGGCAAAGTCACAGCACAGCCACACCCTATCCAACTCAGTGCTGCAAAAGCACTCCATCGATCAAGCCACCTAAATGTCACTCTGCAAACATCGTGACACTACAACTCACCCATGTCAGCAGCACGCAGTTATCCGCTCACTAAATTATATAGCATAGCACCTCTCCTTCTGCTGCCACAGAAATAGCATAACCAACCCTTAGCTATTGAGGTTGACACTAACAAATTTTTGGCCATCTGCCTTCATGGTTATGATTATGCCTCACACTGTAATCAAAGAGATCTCTGCAGTGATTAGTTATCAGGTAGCGGGGAAAATGGGGGAGGGAGGGGGTGTTAGCATCACAGCTTTGAGAGGAAGATGTTCATTGCAGTCATCTATGTAGATGGCATGCAAACCAGGAAAAGAGAGTAGTGCTGATTACCCAGTAGCAAAGGTGTTGAACCTGCTTTAAAAGTCAAAAAGTTTTCTTGGGTATAGAATTGTTTGGCTGTTCTTTCCATTTGAAAAACAATAACCAATTCTTCAGTGTGGTATTACTGCCAGGGAGATTAAAAGCTCATTCTTGGATATTAAAATTTGCTGCTTAATGCAATAAGCAATTTGTAAATACTTTTTAAATTAAAGCACTGGATGTGATTATTGCTATATGTGGGGTCGGATTATCCCTTTCTTGTAGGTATTTAAAAAAACATTTCTCTATTTTGTAAGTTTAATAGACATTAATGTGAGTGTGTAATCATGCAGTCATCTAACTTAGAATGCTATTTATGAGCAGTGATTTAGCATTTGCTACTTATCACTCCCCCATTTAAAAAGTTTTATTCCTCTAGTCAGGAACTGGAAACAATACCATGCTACCACTTGTGCACTGTGAATAGAGAATAATTGAAGTGAGCAGTTTGCAAATGTTCTGGAGGCGGAAATGTGCTCAGATGAACTATTTGGTGGTTGTTTCTGAATAACAAATCCATTCACAGAAATCTGGTTCAGTCCACAAAGAATAAAAAAGGGCCAAACCTGCACTGAATTTTATTTGCAGTGAATTATTTATCCAGCCGTATCCATTATTATTTAATATTTTATACATAGTACTGATAATAAAAGGCTTTACAAAAGCAAGTTAGAGATGACGCCTTCAGTAGAGTGTAAAACCAATCATAAGAAAGAGTGAGTGGAAAGGCAGAGTTCTTCTGTTGCTTGTTTCCACATGTGCATCAGAGCCTTGTGGTCTTAGGAGGAAACTCTGGCTGCATCGAGGTGTGTATTCCAAGAATGGAGATGGGCTATGAAGTTATGATCCAGGTTTTTAGCCATTTATCCCTCTCTCAGAAATACGGGGACAGCTGGGGTTTGAAATTTGGTGATGATAAATACACAGCTGCGTAGATGCATTCGGCAGCATTTGCCTTTCTGCTTACACATTGACAACAGGAATAGATCCCCAGCCCTTTGGATTTGGTAGTAGGGATTCAGAAGCTCAGAGGCTCATCATTACCACACATGAACCAGTATCGCTAAGAAAGCTTGTCACCAGAATCTGCTCCAGCAAGTTTCCTTTGCTTCCTGGTTTCACCTATGGTGTATATATTCAGAGTTGCATTTACAGTGCTTTCTGGTTTCCCTGAAGGTCTTTAAAAGATGTTTAGATTTAGAGCTTAGTGATATGGTTTAGTTATTGTTAGTGTTAGGTCAGAGATTGGACTCAGTGATCTTGGAGGTCTCTTCTAAGCTGGATGATTCTGTGATTCTATAACAAGGAGCAGAACTCACACACGTGGTTGCAAAATCCATGTAGTGTTTAAGAGGCTTACTAGAGAACTTTTTCCCACCTTGTAGACCTGTTAAAGGAATTTGTTTTACTAAGTTCAGAAAACTGTGCTCTGCATTTGTCCCAAATATGATACCTGTTCTACGTGGTTAAATTCCATTCACTTTTGTAACTTCTGAAAGGTGAACTCAAGTGAAAATTAACAGCCTGCGTTTTCATACAGGTTCACAAAATTGTTCTTAGTTCAGAACATACTTCGGATGCCTTTGTGACTGCAGAAGTGGTAACTTTGTGAGATGGGAGCTGAAAGGAACTGAGGAAGGATGTTTTTCCAAAAGAAAACTGACAGGGAAACTGTTTTTCAGAAGCTTAATTTTTCCGCAGTATGGAGAAAAACAGCTAATCTCTTAGTTGAGAAAATAACTTTGCCTTGTGAGCTTAATGTAAAGCCTCACTAGTTGTCTCAGAGTGCATTTTTAATGTAGAAACATTTAATGATTGTAATTGTTTCCACCACTAATGAGTTTGCTGAAGACAAAAAGTATAGCAGCAGTCAGATTGTGTCGCTGTATGAATGATATTCACGGAGAAGCCTGGTGACATCAGTCCTGTGTTCTGGGAGAGAAGTCCTTGTGGAAAAACCACAAATGGAGGTGCTTGTTTTCAGTTTCTCCTGTTTCAGCACTGTGATTTTGGTCCAATCTGTGTGATCCAAGAACGGGTATTTTCTGTCAACGCACAGGATTTTTACTTGTGCTATTGCTAAATTCTGCTTGTGTATCAAGCCTTGTGCATTTAGTGGGAGTGGTATAAGAATAATTGGGGGGGGGGGGGGAGATTTCCACCCCCTGGAAAAAAAATAAAATGACTTCATGGAGCAGAGCTTGGCATTAATGCTTAAACAGATGGCTATGATGATGGGACTGCAGGCACCAGCAAGTCAAGGTAGAGCGGACAGAGAATATTTGTTTTGTACATGTGCATGATAAGTGGGAGCAGTCACATCACTTGTTCTTTTTATAATGTGAGTCATGACAAAATTACTTTAGCTTTCAGGAATTTGAAAGAGAATGAGGGGAAGAAAACACTTGGCATCTGCAATTTAATGCTTTTAACTGGAGAAAGAGAGCTAAGCTAATACTCAAGTGTTTCACGTGTTGCAGGCAGGCGCTAATATACCCACGGGGTAGTTAAAGACTCCTTGGAGAAACCTCACAGCCACCTCATTCTCGCTTCATCACGACAGCCTCACTTCCCACAGTCTTAAAAAAAAAAAAAAAAAAAAAAAAAAAAAAAAAGACACGGTGAGTTGCAAGAGTAAGGTGGGAGATGTGTGGATCATTTTTCAGTTCTGCTCATCTCAATAGCTCTCCTGCTGTTCTTCTCTTCAGCTCGGCCCTCAAATGTTTAAGTCATTATCTAATAATTTTCTCTGTGTAGAGAGTCCACAGGTACAAGTTTTTTTCAGGTCAAAAAACAAAATAATCCAGGGTGAGCTCCCAACTGTTGCTAGTCTAGAAAAAAAAAAAAATAGCATGGTGGTGTTGGACATGCCTGGTGAATTTCTTCCAAACCTCCCAGACTGTCACCAGCGGAGCTGGAGGAGACCCTTTGCTGTATATTTCCATTCTTTAAGTATATGAGCTATGCTGCCTGCTGGAGCAGCTCCACTTCCATCCTGGAGGAGCAGCCGTAGAGGCAGTAACACAGTTTCCCAAGAGCAAAGTAATTACTCTGTGTGTGTGTGTGTTTTAATAGGAAAAAAAGAGAAATGTAGTTGCTGTTTTGCTGAGACTATTACAGAGGTAAGAGATGGAAAAGCCCTGCCAAATTGTATTTAGTCTGTTCACCTGAGCACAAAGCAGAATTGTTACCTACCAGTATCACCTGCACGGATTTTTCTGTTCTGTACCAAGGTAGCATTTCTCGCATATTCATTGCTGCAGCACCGCGGGGAGTTTCACGTTTCCATCCAGCGAGTGACGCGGCACAGCTCTGCCCGGAGCTCTGAACTAGGCAGCGTCTGGGGCTCTTGTCTGCTTTCGTGTCAGCAAATTGTCTCTGGCTAACTTCCCTGTCCTGAAGGGGATGCTCCTGGGCTCAGAACCACTGAAGGGAAGGGTTATATGGATGAGGGGAGGGAAAGGATGAAGGAGAATAAAATAATTTATATTCTGGAAAGTATAACGCAAAAAGTGATTGCTGAGAAATCTCACTGGCAACCAATTACTCACTTCATTGGCAGCCAATTATTCAGTGTTGTGAACTGAGCACCCCTCAAACTCTTTTAAATCATGGGGTGCTCGTTAGCTTGTGGGATTGAGCACCACGGTAGTAGGTTCATAAACCTTAAGTACCAGCAGCTCCTAGACACAGTGGGCTGTGAGTCACAGCAATCAGGGCAATTCGGGCTCTATCTTAACAAGTTTTGTCTCCATGCCTGTGTACCCAAAGAGGCTCTCCCTGCCTCTTGAACATAATGGCAATGTTTCAATGACATAGTTGAACATAATGGCAATGTTTCAATGACATAGTTGATGGAGCTTTAGAACATCTGAGATAAAAACAGAATAACCAGGCCACGTGGCACCAATAAATTTATTCTGTTCTTTCAGATTTGTTCAAAGGATTTTGGTGTGTACTGGTAGACTTTGTGCTGGCTCTTGGACTATCTGTTTGCACATCTCTGATATCTCTGGATCAGCTATATTCACCCCTAGCTAGTATGATGATGGCCTAAATGCTTTGTCATATTCTCTGGCTAATTTAACAGTGGTGCTGCTGTGGACTGCTGCCTGATCTGCATCAAATTAGTACTGTTAGGCTGTCTGGATATCAGCTATTAATGATTGTGCAATCATGCCCTCTTGTCAAATAAGACGTAGGAGAGAAGTGACTTAAGTCTTCTTTCCAGGGTAAGAGATTACGGATTATTAAAGATGCTCAGCTCCATTCTAGCTGCACGCAGATATTACTGCTGATTTCATCTGCCTTGCTTTGCCCTGTGTCTGTGCCACCTGTGTCTGAAAGTTTATGCTCTAGCCCAAGCCACCATCATAAGAGAGTGCTTTCAGGGATGTGAGTAGGCCGCATCCAGCTCCTGCAGCCACTTCAGTTCCTGCATGTTTTCAGAGCCTGCTCTGTGATCTCAGAATGCTTTCGGTGATGTCATTGCTTTCACGTGGCAGCGAGAAAGCAGGATGTGCAAAGGGCGCCTCTGAGGGAAGAAGAAACAAGGAGCTTCCTTCACTGCTGTAGGGAAGCACCAGGTATGTTTGGCACTGTGATTGAGCTCAAGGATTTTTTGCAGCTCTCTGCAAATTTTGGTATCTTTTACACCACTGAAGTCAGCTGTTAACTTAGCTCATCAGGTTGCATGCAGAAATTTAGCTTTTGTTCTCAGAGTCCCAGGTGGTGCTGGGAGATGTGCTGATTCATCTCAACACTTCAGTCTGTACTAATGGGTCCTGCTGGACTCAGTTCGGAAATGAAGGTTGTCTTATTTTGGAGTAATCCTTATGGAAAAGAGATCTCACCATTATCCCCCCCTGCATATATGTTGATGAGCCGCAATGATGTGCTGTCCTCTGATGGTACATGAGGATGTTTTCCTCTTGTCCTTTATCAGCGAAGTTTGAGAGTCAAATCACCTGATTTATTTTCATCTTCATTAGTATGAGTTGTTTCCTGCTCTTCGGTATAGCTGTAAAGATGGCTCTAAAATTATACGCTAGGTATTGGAATACAGCCATTTCTGAGGTGAAATGTGACAAATTTTTAGATGCGTGGGTTCCTTTGCTCTGTCCACTGAAATTCCCATTTTGTCCTTCCTCTCTGGTCTTTTAAGCTTTGTGAGTTCACTTCCACTATTAACCTTTCTCTTAGCAGCATTTTCCTGTCTCTGTGCTGCCTCGCATTTAGCTGATCTTCTGCTTGCCCTTTTTAGGACTCATCTTTTTCTCTAGATTTGTGCTGTTGCCTATTGCTGTATTATCAGAACCAGTTCCCTTTTAAACAATAGAAGGAACAGCTTTGTAAACATTCAATATTCAGAAGACTAAACAGGATTCTTTAAGAGTTGACTTCCCCTCCACCCTTAAGCTGCCAGAGGTTTCATATGTGGCTACATGGGGCAGGGAGAGATGGTGGAAGAGTGGACTCTGGAGGATGGGTGGAGCAGGCACAGGGGAGAAGAGATTTTCCTCTTCTTCCTTTGGAAGCTTTCACCTGGAATGGGAATGAGGTGCCTCTGCGTAACAGCATAGACCAAGAGCAGAGAAACCTCTAGGGCACTGCTGGATGTCCTCTGTCTCCTTTTTCACCCTGCAATATACAACTTTATTGGGAGAGGTTCTTCATGATGTTTTCTTGTTTTCTGAAAGAGCAAAGGGAGTAGTTTGTGTTCTGAGTACTGTTCCTGCTGTAAGAGCAAAGCTTTTTGAAGTGAATCAAGCTTTTCCCTAGTTCTCAAGAGTTTGCTCTTCCCTTGCTCTGTCCTCAGCCAGCAAGCATGAAGTCTCTGGCACCGCAGAGGGAGGAAGTGTATCCTAGAAAGGTGGTTCTTACTTGTGTATGCATATAAAGCTGTTTCCTGGAGTCCTGAATAGAGAGCTGGCTATGGTCCCAGCTGGAGATGAGAGCATAGTAAATTCAGTCAGTGAAAAGCCCGCTTGCACAGGGTGGATAGCATAGGTCACTAACAATCTTTTCTTCCTTTTATTGCTGTGATGCAGAGGGAACAGGACAAGTCATCAGAGGACCAGCATCCTGGAGTGAACTTGTGTCTAGGATTGACCTCTTCTCCTTTGCTTACTTTCTCATCTCTCCTCCTTCCATTTTCTTCTATTATTTAATTTTCTAAACAAACGTCCCCCAGTGTGCACTGTGTAAATATTGTCACTGAATTACTGTCTGTTTGCTTAGCTCATTAGAGAAAGTCATGATAAGCTTTTTAATTACAAAATTAGCTTCGCCAAATCAATTTCTTTCATTTAATGAACTGAAGAAAACTGCAAATGGGAGGGGTAACACTCCCCTTTTCCCTGAAGCATAGATTCACTACCTCCAACCCCCAACTTCCTACAGAAAATCAAGGTAGCCAAGAAATAGATTCACTGTGTTTTTAAAAAAATTGTGAGCTGAAGAACATCTTGAGTCTCCCCTTGTTTGTTTGTTTTCTTGTGTAGTTAGTCCTTCCACGGGGAGTTGGTTTGTGCTCCTCTTTTTTGATTTTTCCTCTTTGTATTTATTTTATGTTCACTGTAGAGCAGCAGTCACAAAACTGATTGTGCTGACAGCAAAACCATTGGTGTAGCTTTTATATTGAGCTTCTTGGTGAAATGTTGCTGCTTTGTGAAAGGACAGCATCAGTAGGAGGAAACTTCTTCTGCATTTCCAGAGGGAACTGGTTGGATGAGAAGGCTTTACAGGCAGTTCATTTCAAAAGAACTGAAGTTTAGAAAGGAAGGAAGACAAACTATATATTATTTGAGTTGCTTAAAGACCTGGTGGATACATTTGCACACCCTAGTTTTGCTGAAAGACCTTGAATTGAATAGAGTGCAGTGATGAAGGCAGAATAACCTGAATCATCCTAGCACATCCACAGGTAGGCTTTGGCAGAAGTTGGTGTATTGAGCATTATAGCTCTCAGTGGTGGGACTCTATCCCAGTGCATGTGGTTGTCATCCCGGTCTGATGAGATGATCACTGAGATGGCAGAATGCAGAGTATCTGCATTTTCATGATGGATTCACAGTCGTGCAACCTCAGTGGAACCATCAGGGAAGATGGGATTGTGGTAAGGTGCTTGTTAGATGCTTCTCCTGTGAGCAGGAACAAGTAAGGCATGAACAAACTTCGCATGTTGTTGATTTAATTTTGGAGGAAGTTCTCTCCGGTGAAGTAGTGGGATAGACAAGTATTTAAAGTAGTGTCTTAAACTGCTTCAGTTGAATTTGCCAAGGCTTACTCGTCAGAGCTGTCAGCTGGTTTGCTTGTGGTTTTGTATGTGTGCTTTGTTTTGGTTTTGTTTGTTTTTAATGGGAACTTGCAGCAAGAGAGAAGGTTCCTCTGGATCCTTGTTTAAGATTTGCTGCTATTCTTGTTTTGTTATATTGTGAGAGTGATGTTTCAGAAACTTTGGGCCAAAGTTGGCTACCAAGTGGGTGGTGTTATCCCCAGGTTCTGCTTCAAGTCTAAGAACAATTAGATATTCCTGCTAATGCAATCAGAAGTGAAATAATTCACAAAGCTAACACTTAACTTGTCACCTGTACACTTCAGTGTCAGTGTTCTGCAGAACTGTGTGGGGACAACCCACACCTCTCATAGCCTGCTCATCCTTACCCATTTCTGTGGGCTCTGTCAGCTCTGCCACTAGGACAGATTTTCTTAACAGTTCTGGTGACTTTACCTTATTATTTCTACCCTTCTCAATTTACCACCTGTAGAGTAGGGAAGTGCCATGGCACTGAAAAGAACCAAACCCCCCAAAATATTTTTGAATCCTTAAAAAAAAAAATTAAATAAAGCCAGAACAGTTTGTGCTCAAAATTAAGGTAAGAGCCAATCCTTTTTCATCCAGATCAACTTTCCAGTCTCTTGACAGCTTGCTTATTTTTTAGTTGAGAGAGCACAGGGGCAACCAAGGACTTAGTGTGGAGAACAAGGTAAAGCCAAGTGCTCAAAGCTTCTGGAAGGGTTTCCCTGACACACAGAGGAGCTTCCTTCACCAGGCTGCTGAAATCATGTATGGACATAAGGAACTGGCTGTGATTGCCCTATAGATTCTGATGGAGCCTGATTCTCTAGTGGTGAGCCTTGCTTTGGACTTGTTCTTTAAGGTAATGAACCAAATTCTGGAGCCTTTCCCTTCTGCTGCTTTCCTAACGTAACTTTGGTATGTATCTAGTGGTTTTATTTATTGTGAAATTCCGTTGTCATAATGCTAATTTCAGACTAGCAAAAATGATGCAACAAGGATGTGCTGCTGAAGAAGAGGTAGACATGGCTATGCCTGTTCTCAACTTTTTAATACTCCCGATTGCCAGAATAGCTTTATGTAACTATAAATAGGATAACTGCAATCAAAGCAACTTCTTGGAGACTGAAGGGCAGCAGTTAGCCATTTCTGCCTTCCACCCTCACACTGTGCTAAGCATAGCTCTTCTACTGCTCGCAGCAGAACTGGAGTGTGTTTGCCAAGAGAATCCATGTGCTGGAGACAAACAGGTGTCCCTTATGTCAGATTTCAAAGCCATCCTAGAGCTGCAAGGCCCATGGCCTCCTGGGGTGCAATAATGAAAGAAAATCTAATCTTCTGTGTTTAAGCAGTAATAAGAATCCTCAGTGAAGCAGAACCCTCTTCTCTGCCTTTCTCCTGCTACCTGCTGTTTCGCATAATGATTATACCTACTGGGATGCTGCACCCAAGACGACTTATTATAGTAGCTTGGCTACTCTGTGGGGAATGCAAGATAGATCTTTGCTTTCAGCTCTTGCTTTGCCACACCTCACAATAACCTAGTGACCAGAGAGGTGAACAAGGAGTTTGAGGGTATTTGGCATCTGGAATTTAGTTTCAACTCCATTTAAAGTGCCATGGAGACTTTTGTTGCAAGTTACAGTTGTGAGAAGCTTGTGAAGGTCAATGAACACCTGTTACCATGTATTAGTGCTTTGTATATACAGGATCCAAGCCTATGTTTGGTGTTTGACTAATGCCCGTGGGCAGACAAGCTAATGGAACACAATTGGACCTGTGTTTCTGGATCACCAGAAGTTCTTCCTCCGTGTAATATAAGACTGGACCAAAAGATGCTTCCAGAGGGACTGGGCCTGCCTGATTTTATATAGATATATATATGTATATGTGTGTGTGTGTGTATATATATATATATATATATATATGTATATGTGTTATATATATATATATGTATATGTGTTATATATATATATATATATATATATATATAGTTTTTATTTTTTTCCCTGGAGAACCCTGCCTTCCAGAAAAAGGATGCCTGGCTTGGTGAGATTTTCTAGGAACTATTTCAATTAAGAGCTGGTGAAAAGACTACCACAGAGGTGAATAGCTAGCAAGAGCCCACTGAACCTTAGCTGTAACCCCTATCTTGTTCCTTTCTTGGCAAGGTAGAGATTAACTATCGGGAACCAGAGATGCCATTTCCCATTGCTTAAAAACAGAAAATTTATGAGTAACGTGGGCATTTCACTGTGAAAAATCCCCCCAGGGATTTCAAGTGGTGTGTCTTTGCAATGGACCAGGTTAATCCACAGCATAAGTAGTTGTATTGCCGTGGAGTGTACGTGAATTGCTCTCCAGAAGGAAGTGGGGAGAGGGCACGCGCTCACCCTCCTCTCCCGCTCTCTCCTTGCCTGCCTGCGCCTGCTTATGTAAGCCTGCAGCTTTTCCTCCTATTATCCTGACTGCTGATCCGTGCCTGATGGCGGTGTCAGGCCTCCAACACCACGACTTCTCTGATTGCTGCACTCTGTGCTCTTTAACATGACAATTAAAAATGATTTACAAATGGTCGTTTCGGTTCCAAACAGAGAGCAGCAAGAGGCTGTGATACTTGCCGTGGTATCAGAGAAACCCAGCTATCTCAGCAGCTGCTGCCTTTGCATTCGCCGCTTGTTTGTCTCCCGGGTTTTATATAAGATGTCTGTCCTCAAAGGGCTGCTTTATGAGAGCTCTCTGTAGAGCCAGAGCAGTCAGTGGAGCAGAGTCAGCATCTTGGGGACAGCGGCCTGTTCCAGTAAGGAGACTTTTGGTAGGTTCATGGGGCTGTTACGGGGATATCCCTGTAAGGAGGGAGAAGGCTCTGCAGGAGGGCTAGTGGGGACTGATTATTAACCATCAGTCAGGGAAGAATGAGTACAATTTACTCTTTTCTTACTGGCGGTCTTTTGCTCACAGAGGAGGTTGGGTCTCAGATTGATCCATGAGCCTGCTGGAGGGTATTCATGCAACCTAATTCTGAGTAACTGAAGTGCAGGGCAAGACTGCCTTGACTCACTGTACAGTCTGTGAAGAGAAATGGGATCCTTCAGAGAGCTTCAGAGCACTGGTATCAGGCTCTCATCCTGAATCGCCTTCTGAAGAGGGCTGCTAGGTCCTATAAACACAGTGGGAATTCCTGCTTCTCCCCTCTTCGATATGCTGAGGAGCTTTGCCTGCCTAGCAGTACTGTACTTAAGCTTGGAGAGGTTTAGCTGGTCCTGTGGCTTCCAGATCTGAAGATCTGATGCTTTTATCAAACACTTATGGTTAGTTAGGGTCAGTTATGTCTCTAATTTCTGACAGAAGCTGAGAAAGAAGTCTAGTGCATGTCTGAGCTCAGCCCCTAACTCTGAAGCAGATAAGCAGCATTATGACAGATCAGTTCTGCAGGACTTGGTTTACTCTGCCATAGTCTTTGGAAGGATTTTTCCAGTCATTAATACTTTTAAGTGAAGGAGCAGCACTTGCTATGATATTATGCCCAGAACTGTGGTCAAGTCAATCCATGGAAGTGAAGGTGAATGCAAAGGACTAATTCTACTTCCCCTTCCACTTCCTCCTTCTCTCTTGTATGTTTAGTTCAAGCTTATGTCATTGCTTGCTTCAGCTCAGTAGGAGAGGCCATCCTGAATTTTGCATCCTCTTTACAGTAAAGTCTTTCTGCTTACTGTTCACCAGCACACACAGACCCCCAACATCTCCCTCTGTGTGCTGCTCTGCCCATTGCCACGACTGTTCCTTTACTGCTGGGAATGACAAAGTTGTGGGAGTATGCACAACCCTGTATCCCGAAGGGACAGCACCATGGAGGGAGTGAGGGTGAGCCACCTAATCGGGGTTGCTGGTGTAGGTGAAATGCTGAAGGATCTTCTGATAGAGTGGGGCACAGTCATGCTGTTTCTCAGAAGCAGACGCATGATAACCCAGAGTTAATTGCTGCTGCCATGCAGTTCAGCAGAATCTGTTCGGTGGTTTCTGAGCCAATTGTGGTACCTTCTGCTGCCAATGAAAGATTAGCTCTGGTACAGAAAGATTTTGCTGCTTTTGAATGCAGAGAGACAGGGGTCATAAATGTCTTCAGGCCTGCCCAGGTGGATCACCAGTAGTTATAACTTTAAGGCTTGTTCTCATAAAGCATGGGTGAGCTACAGTGAGTTTAGTACAGCTGTGTACTGTTCTCCACTCCTCATTATTTCCCTCCCCCCAGAGGAGTAGAAATTAAATTCAAAGGATAAATATGTAAAGTAAGAAAAATGGTATGTACATGTGATCTGCATGCTACACTGGCATGAAGTAGGTGTCCTCTGGCCTTCCCCCCAAAAAATCCTCATTTTTCACAATGAAAGCAAGAAAGAAAACAAATTGGAAAAAGAGATTTAGACTATATTAAAATGGTAAGCATTAGATGAATGAGTTGCAAGTATTTCAGCTCTGTAAATATGAAAAATCCAGTGATCTCAGACTCCTCTGCTATAGCTTCCAGCCCCATAGGGGTCTTTTGCAATTGTTGGAAGACTGGAAAAGATTCAGTAGAGTTCCATTGGTGGAGTTGGTTGAGGTACCTTGTGGCACAATTGCTGTGGTTTAAGGAAAAGAAAGGGATGAGTTTTGAATAGGGTGGCAGTATTACTGCAGAGCCCAGTACTCAGCTATCTGGGGAGCTGTTGATCAGGACAGAAATGTTTGAGAAAATAAATTACGTCACCTCTCCAAAGTTTGTGCAGTTCTATTGATGCTTTCAGTCATTCTCTGCTATAAGCTCTGGAAATACTTTCATAATCAGGGGGAAAAAAAAGAGAGAAAAATTGCAGTGTTATTTTAAATAAGAGAAAATTTTCAACTTGATTTTTTTTTTAATGGTCACATCACCACAGACTTGGGATGGAGTATTTTGTTATGTCATACAGTATCATGTGCAATATGACATAGTCTGATGTGTCAAATACCTTGACATGAAAGAGACTGACACCACGGGTCAGGACCTGGGGCCCTGATTAATTGCTAAGCTAATTAATAAAAAAATAATAATAATAATAAAATAATAATAATAAAGTGAGTATTGCTTGTTTGACCAGATCTTTAGGATTCTATTAAAATGCCACTGTCCTGACAACTTTTTAACCCTGGACTCCTCCAAAGTACTCATTATTCAGATTGTGCTTTTGATTTCTTGCTTACAGAACACTTGACAGAGATGAAAGATACTACTACTGCTTTAAGAAGCAGGAATCAGGAATGGACAGAAATGATGTAACATGCCCCACACTGACTCAGTTGTTTTAGAACAAGGGATGTAACTTGAGCCCTCTGACTTCCAGCTCCATCCCTTCATAGTACTTTGCAACAAAAAGGATGGTGAACCTCAGAATTACAGCAAGAGATGGAAGTCAAGCAGTGGCTTCTGGGGTGGTGACTGAGCAAAGGAGAGGTTTCTTTGCTAGCTGGAGGTTGTATCAGGTGAGGTTAGAATTTCAAGGTAGTCCCTCAAAACCACTGAGTTTTCCACATGGCAACGTTCCTACTTGGTTGTGCTCTGCAGGTAGGAAAACTTCCACAATCTTTGTATGTACACACCAGGCATGGCTCCATTTCAGTTCTGTTTCAGAGTACACACTTAAATCCTTATGAGCAAGAGTTAAACTGTCTGGATTTCAGTCGAGCATGTTGCTCAAATCAGAGGAGGTAATTAATTCAGAGAACAACTCATTTTTCTACTCCTCCCATCCCAGCAACATAAAAACAAGATCAGTCTGTAGAGCTGAAGCGTTTGCAGCATTCACAAGTGAAAAGTTGTCAGACACTGAAACACAGGTAAATGCTTCTGAAATTACCCTTAATTACAGTGTTGTGTGTGTCTGTATCATATACGTTCCCTCCCTACCACCCAGCCTCCTTCCTACCTCCCCCACCTCAGCTGTGTTCACTAGCTTCTGAAAACCAAGGAGTACGTGTTGCAGACAACAGAACCTTTTCCAGCTGCTTAGGCTAATGCAGGATTTGCAGAGACTTTGTGATGGGGCTGTTCATTGTGGGCTATGTTAAGGAATGAGGGAGCTGGATAGTTCCTCAGGATATATCTGTTTCCAGCAGCCATCATGCAGAATCTTCTTGTATAGCTGTCGTGGATGAATCTTTTCTTTTCTACCATACAAATGCCTTTGGAGAAAGAAAGATGTAGTTCTTCTAGCTAGTCTGATTATCAGAGGGACAGGCCAAGTTGCTATAAGAGTTCAATAACCTGACATTGGAGTTTCATCTAGGCAGCTGACATCATCATCCAGTTCTATTTCAACTGAGATATTCCAGTAGTGCCTATTGCCCATGATGTAGCTAAGGTCTCAGGAAGGGCTTTCCTTCCTCACAGAAGGATTTGCTTTGGGGAAGTGAGACCCTGTTCAGATGCACATTAGGAACATATTGTATGTTAAATGTGTACAGCAGAGTTGCTCTGTAGAGCATCCTGTTATTTCAGGCTGCCACATAAACGTAAGACTTACACCAATGCTACACTGCAAATCAGCCTTGGCTGGGGAGATAGTTCCTGTGCTCCAGTCCAGGCATGTTTGAAAACGTGGTTCCATTTACAAGTGAGGCCACAAAAGACTTGGCTTTACTTCTGCATTATTGAGAGGTGTGTGATGGTGGGGGGAAGCAGGGCTGAAGACATGGAGATTGCTTTGCAAGGGGGAAGTATTCTGGTGCAGCACAGATAGGGCCTGTATCATTTGCATGCCCAATGCGGGCATGCACACAGAAAAAGATAGTGTAACAACTTTCCTCTTTTTCTTTTCCCTATCTTAATTAGCTCCTTCAAAATGACCCTCTCCTGCTTGGACTCCTCGTGAACCCTGTGGCCTGTGGATAGCACTTGTGAATATGCATGAGCTGATAAGAGAATCTAATGTGTGAATCACACTTAAAACAGACCCACCCACTCACTCCCTGACATCAGCTTTTTCAGAACTGTGAAGTGAGAGCGATTTTAAAATTAGAAAGCATGTCATTGGGAACTTTTATCAGCCCTCAGAGAAAATAAATAACCTCTCAAGATGTGAGAATGGATTTAACTAATGCAGTTATTTATTTATTTTTGCTTTGCGGTTAAAAAAAATGCTTTTATATTTCTTCAGTATCAGTGCTCCTCTCCAAAAAAGTGAACAATAATTGTTATGGATGTCAGAAAATACTGTTATCTCTAGTTCTTCTCCCATGTCTCCTGAGATCCTAGTGTGCAGTTCCTGGGGGATTACTTCTGCATGTGGTATACACGCAAATTATTTCATTGGGAAGAACAAAGGCAAGAAATAATCCTCTTTCTGCTATGTGTTTTTCCTGAACATTTGCATTTTAAAAGTAAGCAATCTTGTGTGCTTTTACAGTGGGTGAGTAAGAAGAGGGGAAAAAAAGAAAACAACTAGGAACTGAAATTGCCACATTTTTGCAGAGTAATTAAGCAGAGAGGAAAACAACCCAACATCTTATTTTTTGTTTGCAGTTGTTTTTCAAGTGTGTGACTTGTGGGTTTTTGTATTGTTTCAGAGATTGCCAATATTGATGTGTGCTAAAAAACAGGACAGGAGAATTGCCTACAAAAGAAATCAGTTGACTTCCTGCAGCCTCACTACCTTGTGCTGCGACCTTACTGGATTTCACATAGAGTTATTTAGGGCTTGGAGAGATCATCTCCAAAAACAAACCAACAAAAACAAGAAGCCAAGAAACAATGGTGTGTTTTTGTTTATTTGCTTGTTTTTACGGGAAGTAATAGTGATGAGTTCAGTAGATGGTCTTTTGCCCTTCAAAGTGGTACTGATTCCACTGCCCTTTTGGAATAAAACATAGGTCTATTTCCTGACTGTTGGTGTTTGTAAAGATCTTCTGTCAGTTTTCACAATTGCAGATATGTTAAATCCAGGGTTCTGGTCTAGTTCCAATTTGAGGAGCTATTTTCTGCTTAGTTTCTGCAGCAGATTTGTATTGGCTGCGATCTCCTCCTCCACTTGCTGTCATACATTTTCATGTTTGCTGAGCTCTTTTAAACAGCCACCACATTCCCCTTCTGTGTGTGTTAGCAACTACTTCTGGAGTGGAACATGGCAGCACAATATTACACTTCAGTTAAGAGGAGATATGATAATGCTCTAACAAATCAAAGCCACAAGAAGAAATTTAAGGTAGGCAGAACCCAATTACTAATTTGGAATTTTGCCAGGGTAGTGGGATTAACAAGCTTACACAGAAAGACTAGAAAGCACTTAAGGATGAAGCGAAAGATGCCTTCGCCATGAGAAATGGCAAACACCTGTGCCATCCAGTCCTTCCCTTGGCATTCACTGCAGGCTTATTCGTTACATCATTTTCACCAGTGATACATCCAGCCTAATTATAAATGACTAAAGCCATGCAAATTCCACATTCACTCTGTGGAGGCTGTTCCAGGGGATTCACTGCCAAAGAGAAATGCATCTCAGCGTTCCTCCTTCGTGTTCTTTTGTGTCTTTTTCTTCCTAATTGCACAACTAGAATTGCTTCTTTCCACAACTTCTATCTTCCCTCGCTAGTCTCTTCATTCCATGCCCTTTGAAAGCATGGTAGACATTTACCTTAGCAGACTGTTTTCTGCAGGCTTGCCTTTCCAATCATCAGGCAGGTTTTGTCAAACATCCCCTGCAATCAGTTGTAGCTTCAGCTACAAGCAGCCTGAGCTGTAACACTGACTTAAAATCACTACCTGCATTGGATGCTGGAGTCATTTACCCAAAGCTGTAAGGACAGGGTCAATGTTATGAAGCATAAGAGGGATTATATACCCAAGGAGGCCAGACTCGTTCACCCACTGTCTTCGATTCCTTTTGTTCAAGTGGGTGTTGCTCATGCCAGTTTAGATGAACTGCCTGCTAGATCACTTTGGAAGAGGTAGGCTTTGCAATAGAAAATGATTTATGAGATTTGTTGGGGCTTTTGTTGGCCTCTGAGATTTGCTGGAGCTTTGCTATTAGCCTGTGAATATTAGTGGTAAAACATTCTCTTTGTCCTATAGGGAACTTTACAGTTCCACTGTGCAGCTATTGCACTTCTTACCTTATGTAACACAATCAGTAAATAAGTAGCTGTAACCATTCCAGTTAGGGGCTGGGTCTCATTTCAGGACAGGAACTCTTTTCACAGAAAAGGCTTTAGTGTTTCAGTCAGACTGCTGTTCCCTCAGTGTCCTTTTCTCTCAGGCTGGGATGTCTGCCTGTGCTCAGAACCAGGGCTCAGGAGTGATGTTAGCTTTTGATTATTACAAATTTTCTTTTCATATTTTTTCTAATATTTGCAAAATAGGAGTTCTGTGTTTTTTTCAGTGTATTTCAGTATGAGTATCAAGCACCAAAAGCAGCACACAGATATTCTTCTGAGGACAGAGAATGTTCTCCAATATGTCAGGCCTTAGTCCTGCAGTGAGCTTCTCAGAGGAGACGTCTACATCTGCAGGTCTTGGTAGCTGCAAGGTCACATTATGTATCACCTGTGTCTTCTGAGTTTATGTAATATATTTGATAGATATTCCTAAAATTACTTTTGGAGGAAAAGAGAGTCTGTTTATTTTCTTTCTTCCTGCTAATTATAGAACAAATTAGACTTGGTTAATCATTTGTCTTTAGAAAAATGATAAAAGGCTGCAATTATTAAAAAGAATACAGTAAACAAAAATGGTTTTGATTGCTTCTGCTGACACATTGTCTCAAACAGAACTTGAAAGTCAGAATAGATCAGATAATCTGACAGAGAGCCAAAACTGAACAGATTGCTGGATTTGTCTGCTGGGGGTTTATATTCATTTTCAGAGTGCGTGATTGAGTGGGACCAGTCAGGAGCAGAGGTAGAAGGTAAGATGGAGCACAAGTCCTTAACGGGAAGAGAAAATGAAAGCTTTCAAAGTATCTAGGAAGTGTTTTTTGAGATAGTAGGAGATGATATGAGGCATCCTTGGCAAGCCTGAGGGAATCTTAGTAAAACCAGCAAGTTACAGAGTCTTCAAGTTTTATTTTAGAATAATGCTTTTAGACCTCACTGAAACCCCAGGGGGGAAATTTCCGACATTGCATTTGTTGCAGGTATGTCCTTTATTGTTATTTAATTTTTCTCTTCTACTTTTAGCATTAGCAGTTAGAACATTACAATCCAACAGACTTTGTTTGTGTTCTGCAACTGGAGCTGTCAGTCAATCCGTTGTTATCAGAGGTTTGTTCCATAAACGTTAGACAACTGGGGCCCAATTATCCTATCTATTAGGCAGTGTGAATTCGACAAATAAAGGTGCAAGTTACAGTTAATCTTTGCTGAGAGTGTCTGTGTTTTATAAAGATGCTATCATATGGTTTCAGAAGAGCAAGGGGAGTATGAAGGCACATAAAAGACTCAGGGCTGTATGATATGTAACCATGGTTGTCTTTAGATAAGGTGTGGTCAGATCCACATCCTTCATTATTTTTCTTTCAGATTCGGAATAAAAAAGGGAAGAACTTAAGCTGCTTTCAGTAACTTTCCTTTGGCCGTCTCTTTCTATGGGAATGCAATGTATACGGTTACAGTACCACTTCAGGATTCTCCAGGGACTCAGGATATCTATATGATACACTTACTCTTCACACAAGAATTGATTGATATTGTATTTGGGAGTTGGCAGAGTATTTATGAGTCGTTTATTTAGGAAGGCTAACTTTTAATAGCAGCTCCATCGTATAGCTGGTTGGAGGAATTCTATCTAAACAGCCCCATTCAGGAACACGTTTTTACTTCTCTAGTTTACTTGAATACAGAGTGTGTTGTTCTTTATAAATTAATGTTGCCGTATGTGGTAGCTCCAAGAGGCACACCAGAAGCACACCACTACATGTACATGCCCAGATTCAGCAGAATACAGTACTGATGTTTAAGAAAAGGTAGACCATAAAATGGGATGATTTCATATCTGCCCATACTCATCCAAATCACCTAGAGTTTTCTTCTCTGTGTCTGATGTAGCTAATTTATTACAGGTTATTCTCTTTTATGGGATTTAGGAAGGCATTCCCATCATGCATTCAGTATTAATATGCAAAGCTAATCAGTTTCATGTTGTGCCATCAGCTGCCCCTGCATTTTGCTCTGAAACCCAAAAGTTGTTGTTTTATACCTGTAAAACATCTTTTGAGTTTCTCATTAGAATTAGGTAAAACTATTAAAGAAAATAAAATGCTCTGGAAGATGTTTTGAGAACATGGGCCACTTCCTCTGTGTGCTGTTCTGAACCAGAACATAGACATCTTTCTTAGCTCTCTTCAGCCCTACTGGCACCACCTGACAGCATCCAGAGGTGTGCAGGTGTTTGAGATGCCAACATCTCACCTTCATATGGTTGGATGAGTCTGCAGCTTTTCCTGGCACAGTGTTTAAATCTCATAAAGGAGTTTTTGAGATCACTGTGTCTGTATTTAAAGTAGTTATACCTTAAAAAAAAAAAAAAAAAAAAGGCAGTCATACCTAAAATATACATAGCTGTATGTCTGGGCCTACATGTGAAAGAAAAAAAAAGTGTCAAACTTTTTCCCTCACTTTTTTCCCCTTTCTGCCCTGTTCTTTTCATTTCTTTCCTTCCCCTTTGGAGTGTGTACTCTTTTGTGCGCCCTTTCTTACTCTCTGTTCCCACTCACATTTGTGTTACACTAGTAATGGGGCATGATTGCACTGCACAGCATGTGAACATTAGGTAAAAGGACACAGCATTCAGGGAAGAACACGAGGTGACCAAAAGCATTAGGGTATGAATGCTGAGCAGACTTTTTATTACTCCATTTATCCTTCTCTGGCACCTGCCTCCACTCTGAAATCATGGTTCACTTTCTCCTCTGCGTTTGAAGAGGAAGCTCCCCTTTTACCTCTTGCATGATCTTTTTGTTCCTAGGGCTCTTTTTTTTTTACACTCAGTGAGACACAAGCCCAACGATCCATACAGAAAAATCAGCTCCCCGCTCTGGAGTGTGCCAGCTCTTCGCTGAGAATTTGGCACTATTGGAATTACTGTTGATTACATACAAAAGCATTCTCTTGGTTGATGTGGTGTTTTGATAATGCTTTAGCGATGTTGGTGTAAACAATTAGTTAATATATTATTAGAAGGGCTTAGCAGGTGTTCAAATGTGCTGGTGGGATTTCTCCAGCTATCCGTTATATGGAAAGAAAGCAGAAAACCTCACTGCTGGAGGTGTTCTGGGGTTAGGCCTCCCTTTCCTCCCCTTTCTTGGTCTCTCTGTTTTTTTTCATTTTCCCTGTTTTTCTTTCCTTCTTTCCTTCTCTTTTGCAAGTGTTACTTTTTTATTCTTTTTTCTTTTCTTTTCCTTTTTTTTCTTTTTTCTTTTTTTTTTCTTTCCTCCAGACTGAAAATGATGTTTGCTGCTTATGGGGTATTGATTGTATATTATCAGCCGGGCTCACACATCGACAATTACCCGTGGTGCCAAGGTAGCCGTGACAATGAGGGCCGGTTGCCATGGCACTGAAAGAGGCCCATTGCTGCTACCAGGCGCCTGCTCCATAGCGATAATCGCGCTGCTCATTTCATTTTAATTGAAATTTGAAATCATTTTCTCTGGGAAGAAGCAAATGGACCTTTTTCTCCATATGTTTTTTTTTTTTTTTTTTTTTTTTTTTTTTTTTTTACCCACCACCAAAAATAAAAAATTACAAATATGAAAGATTTGCACATTTCTTGTAGCAAAATATTAACTTCCTGACAGGCAGTCAACACCAAAAGACTGGAGTCAACATGGAGCTTCATAAAAGCAGTTTTTCAATCTTTATCATTCAGTTCCTAATTAATTCCCAGTTTCCATTTTCACTAGTTTAATGTTCTGTTTGCTCTACCGTGTTCTGGTTTTTGCTAGCAGCTGATCCAGCTACTCAGCCTGTTCTTCTCTAAACTCACCACTCGCTCCAAGCTACAAGCTTAGATCTGTTTTAACAGTGGATGAGAGAACTTCTCCATTATTTTTTTCATCATTTGTATTGTTTACTTTCTAGTATAAAGAAAGTTTTCTGCTGTCTAAATTTACACACCTCCACTGATGACAGTGAAAACACTGAGAAGTGGAAAACTAATGAAGAGGTGTAGGGTCTAATGCTTTCTTTGGGGGAGAGAGGAGGAAGAACTTGAAAACTTGAAAGCTTGACAGTAGTGAGAGAAGGAAAAATAGAAAAAAACATTTACTGATGGCATGAGGTGCAAAAGGAAAATATCTCCTACTGACAGTGGTGAGGTTGGGAGAAAGACAATGACAAAAGCTGACAAAGAGAAAATTAGGCCTGCTGTTCTTGAGGCTGCTTAGATAAACTTAACCCTCTTAGAAGCTGGGAACCACAGTGAGATGCTTTCTTTCCTCTAGTTCTGCATTGGTTCTGAGCCATGGCTGGCTTTTGTAGGGTGGTTTAAATAGTGGTTTAAATTAAATGTATATATTGACTCTGCCACTGTTACCCATTTGCATTTCTTTTTGTGACCATGGATTCAGAAAGCCTCCTAAACATGCGCCAGTCCTGCTGTCTAGTAATGATAAGTTAGACATGTTTCCCCTAACAATGCGATACATATATACACATCTATATTTTTTAATGTAGATATTCTTTTGATTCTGTTTGGACTCTTGTGGCTTCTGCATTCCAGGAATGGACTGAACAAATAGAGGAATTTATGCTTACAAGCTACTGTTTGAGAGAAAATGTGGGTAACATGTACTTTCTCATTTCCTGTTACTTTGTTGGTTGAATCCTTTCCTAATAACCTTCTGATTATTGGAACCTGAAGGGCAGTTCTCAAATCTGAATGCTAAACTTCAAAAGGTTAAGGCTTGTTGAGGCTTGTCTTTCATCCAAAGCCCTCTGAGTTACACTGCAAATTTCAGGGGCATACTTCATGGAAAGATATTAACTGCTCACATGGTCCTGTGCTGGGAAGAAGAGCCCTCCTTATGTGCTGCTACACTTCCCTTTCCCTGGCTGTTTCTGCGTGGCACTGTCCTCCATGAAGCATGCTTTGCCCAGTGCAGCAGCAGTAAGTCTTGAAAACTGTATTTATTTTTATTTTTTTCCCACTTTTCTTGGATGTTGGCATTGCAATTATGGGAATGGTCCGACTCTGATTTCCCATCTTCTTACTTGAAAGCAACAGATGACACATTTGTCAGGTCATCCGCTTTCACATCTCTTGCCTAAACTAGTGTTGCCAACCTCTGACCTCCCCTGACAGGAGCAGCAAGCGAGGGCTGTGTAGGTGGGTTGGTGATGCAGCTTTAGCAACTGCAGTGTCACTGGGTGCAACTCCCATGTGTTTTCCTTAAACTCTGATAAACCACCTTTAGACCCTGATAAGCAGGTTGGTTCTTATTATTTGGTTTTATTTATTTTTAAATGCCACTTTCTTAACTGGTAGTTTTTAAATAGATCACAGGTTTTACTTTCTGCTCTGGGGCCAGATCAAAGCGCACAGCCACCAGATGATACAGTGCACTGATACAGATTAAACTTGTGTTGCTGTTGTAGAGTTATTCAGAAAGTGTTAGTGGGTTATCTTTGCAGCAAATTGCAAGATTTGTGCTAGATCTGGTTTGTTTTCTTCCAACTTCATGCTAGAATAAGTATCGTCCGTCCTCCCATAGCCAACTGAAAGCCACTATAACCATGAAAACCAACCTAAGCTCTGAATTAAGTGCACTAGTCATTGAAAAGAAACATAATGACCTGCTTGCAGCACACCTAGATCGCAGGTTGTTCTGCTGGCTGATTGCTGCATCTTGTGGGTTGCAGCAGTGTTTTTCAAAGCGAAGCCTTTCCTCCGCAGCTGGCGAGGATCTGCAAGCACTGCGCTCACTGGGAGGCTGGCTGCTGACTCAGGGGAACTGCAAGTGCCCTCACTGGGGTTCCTCTCACTGTGGTGGCATGATTTTTCTGTGGAGATCTCTCCAAATGCTGCCTGAACTTCAGCCTGATTAGTGTGTGAGGTCCAGTGCACTTTCTGGTTGAAGTGTTGTGCTTCAAGCCTGTCTGCTGCAGCCTGCTTTGGAAACATCTGTCTGAAAGTAGATCTAAGGCCCTAGAGGGGTTTTGAAGTCATTACGGGTGGCATGGCTGAGATTAAAGCAATAAGGGAAAAAAAAGGAAAAAAAATAACCAAGTGGTTAGAGAGACGGGTAAAGTGTGAGGTGTAATATTAAGCTGGAAGATGAGCAGGAGCAGTGAGGGAAATGGAGGTGTATTTGTGCCAGGAGTTTTAACAACCTGCACTCTACATTGCATATCCAGACAGTCTGCTGCCCAACTTCTCCCCCCTCTTCCCTGAATCCTCACAGACCAGCAGAGTTCTTAATTAAGTGTCAAACAATTGATTAGCCAGAGCTCTTGCAATGCAATTCCATTGATGAAACCATTTTGTCAGGTCGACTGATATAATTAGACCAAGCAAGATGTGAAATCTTCAGTGTTTTGGGCTACAGCCCAGTAATTATTTAATTTGTAATAAAAAGAGTTAGGGAGGGAGATAGAGCAGCAGCAGAAGTCAAAACAATTGAGGAAAAAAGTTCACAAAATGTTTTCCTTTCCCTTCCTCCCCACCGTTCTTTTCTCTCACGGGAGTTGGAGCATTTGCAGAAAGCTTCTTAATGTCTGAGCAGAGAGAGTTTTGGTGAGCTGTCAGCACTTGTCCATTCCTCTTGAGACGTAATATCGCCTTCCTTGCAACTCATCAAACTGCCATGCCTGATTTACACAGAGCTAAACATACTACTGCTGTTGGGATGATCATCATTACTGAGATTGTGCTGTTCACTTGCTAAGCTGCTGCTACTGTGTCTGAAGGAGTTAGGACAGAAGCATCCTTTTGACAGTAATTAACACTTATCTGTGGGTCCTTGTGCTTTTGTGGAAGAATGCCAACACGTGCCCATTTTGCAGATGGTGAAATTGAACTTTGGAGAAGAGGTGTAACATGATCAGTACTTCACTGTGGAGCAGAAGTGTGGCTGGGAATAAGCCCAGACCTCCTAACCTCTAGTCTAGATCCTGTGGTACCAGACAATGTTTGCCATTCTTATGGATGGTACCAGGGTTTCCTCTTCCTTCATCTTCCTTCTTCTCCCTTGTGGAGAATGACCTTCTACACAGTACAGTAATGGGCTGCTGCCTCTGTGTCCTGGTTCAAAGCACTTGCCCCCTGTACTGACCATTTAAGACCCCTTTTTACCACAGCATGTTTCCTTGCATGCAGCATTTGATGATAGAGTCCTAACAGTTTTGAAACATTAAAATGAGGGAGGGGGTTATGCAGGTAGGCAGTAGTGATACTCCAGATTCTTACTTCCAAAGCCTGGAGAGCAGCAGTCTGAAAGCTCTCCCTAGGACTTCTGTTGCAGAACGTGACCACGTAGCAAATTCCCAAGGGAACTGTGAGGCCAGAAGCCCTCCATCTATATCTCCTATATTTGATCCAACTTAGTTGCTTTCCTGAGCTACTCTATCTGGATTTAAAGAGAGTGCTGTTTTTTGTGATTTTTTTTTTTCTTTTGTCAAGAACAGGAGAGAAAAAAAACTCCACTTTAATAACAGAAGTAAAATATTCCCATGTGCTACAGGTTGGAGAGAGAAAACGAGGGAAGGGAAGAGAATATAAAAGAAAATCTGGTTATCAAGTGAAAAACACATTCCAAAGATGTCACATGCTTTGCAGTGCAAGCTTTTCTCCCTGAGCTGTGATTATTGGATGATAGCTCTAGCCTTACTCCATCCCCCGCACACCTTCCTCCTGCTATTACTGAACAGACGGCATGGGCTGTCTTCCTCCTCTTCCTCTCTACCAGCCCTGTCTTGTATTCTTCGTCTCTTGAGGGAGAGGGAGATGTGCACAGCTGTGCGTACTGGAAAGAAGTGAGGCTGACAGAGGCAAAGATGGAACAGAAGTACCAGCTGAGTTACTGATGATACTAAGTTAGAAAAAGTCCCTGTGTGCATTTCTGAGAGTGATGCACCACTCTCTTAGGGCCAAGGGGCTCCCAGGTTCCTGTCCTCTGGTTTCTGCAGGGCAGGGAATATTACATTTTCAGAATAGCTCATGACAAAAAGGTGGAAGGTGAAAGATTTATCTACAGGGGAGGCAGCTGCAGTATAAGGCTGGAACAAAATTTTAGAGTTAAGATGAGGTGATAGGTAGGCCAAGATGCATGGAGGAGCAATGCCTTGTCGTCTGCCCACCGGAGTCTGTGCTGGCTGGTAAGGCAGAAGGCAGAGCCCCTGTGGAAACGTAAAGCTGGTCTCTGTCATTGTGGAGTCTAAAATCCAGCAGTTAGCAGGTGCAAAGGAATTTCCTTGGAGACCCCAGGAATGGAAACATATGATAAGCTGCTAGGATACAGTCATAATAGCAAAGCTCTAAAAAGCAAGTGGATGCTACTTGTCATCCTTTAGAGAAGGATGCTTTTCACTGAGATGTGGCCACAAGTGTAGGAATCCGGAGATGCATCTCTATAGATTACTTGTAGGTTTTGGCTATGCAATTTATTAGGATACAAGACCCAGCTTGTCACAGCTGTGATTAGTTTCTGGATGTTAATAAGAGATCGTTTATCTTGTGTGCATGTGTGTATATATAACTATTGGCACACACACTCACAGTATAGGTGTGTACATCTTAAGCTTGAGAAGTGACATGAAAGTTACTCTTTTCCCTGCTCTTTTTCTAATGTATGCAAAAATATACATTTCCTAATTGTCATTACCACTTTTTTTGCTGTAATCTTGAAATTTTACCTGTTAATTAAAGAGCCAGGACCAGTGATGAGCATGAGTGACCTACAGCCACTACCCCCGTGTTCATACTTTGCTTCTTCTCTAGTTACACAGCCTGTGCACATTTTGTACAGTGTGTCAAGAGATGTTTGTTTCTTACTGTTTAGGCAAGTGAAGTATATAGATCAAACATGGGAAGCCATTGAAAGCATGTTAAATCAGAGACACCACTAATGTAAGGGCATTAATGAGGGACAGCCCATGGTGTTTGGCAGTATCGATTCTAGTGTTAGGTGGCTGTTAAAAACATTAAGCATCTGATCCATACTTTTTACCAGCCTAAGCAGAGTGGGGATAAACATCTCAACACCCACTAAATGACAAGACTGATGCTGCTTTTGCAGGTATAGAACCTAGGGGATGTGTTTCTCTTTCAGCATGTGTGCCCTGGGGTTTGACACCTCGTGCAAAGAACTTTGAGAGTTATGTCTGCTCCGCATGATGCAGCCACGGGGTAGGGTGGTATGGAGAGATCCTGCTGCTTGAGCATGGGCTAAGTAATATCTAGGATCCATTCAGCATTTTTGCAGAACTAAATGTATGTTATTTCTGACGTGGAAGGAGTTTTCTTGTACCTGTGCTAGTGTTTCTGGCTCATGTTTGGTTTCATGAGTGAAACCATGTGCTTTTTTTGTTTGTTTCTTGGGCATTTTTTGTTTCTGAGTTTCATGAGTGCCTTTTTGGTTAGCTGCAAATATGGAAGAATAAATATGGAGTAACCATGTTTTTCAATATCTAGAGCATTCAGTTTGAGTTTTAGGGTAAGATGTAGGAAGTTCTTCCTCTGTCTGCTGAACTGTGCACTTGCATATAGCTGCCACTACCAGCTGGAGTAAGAATCTCTCAAACTGTGTCATAACTCTATCTCCATGGATGGTGATTCTGTTAGTTCAAGCATAAAGATAAAGACATGTCATACGGTGCTTTGAATTTGTGCATAACAAAATATATGGTTTCTGCCTCAGCAACTTTAGGGTCTAAATCTCATTCCTGCTGTTGCTGTGGAGCTCTGAGATGGCCACAGGATGCAGGAGGGTGCCAACCTTGTGGCTGCAGATCTGTTGTGTTATTCTGCTCAGATCTTTTGCCCATGCCTGGTTTTAGAGTGCTTTGTCAGAGGCTGTCGCTGCATAGCCTAGACAGTGATGGGATTCCTGTGGGTGTAATATGTTCAAGCTGTGAGTCGGGATGTCACTCATAATGACTGATGGCTTCAGGTGATTAAGAGGAAGTGTTGTCAGGCTTCCTTGGCAGGCCAGCAAGAAGGATGGTGGCAATAACTTGGAGACATATGTGGAAAGGGCAATGTCACTGAAACCTGCAGGGCGGGGTGAAGGGGATTTGGAGGTACATTCAATATTTGGACTTCTTTCTTTTTTTTTTTTCCTTCTCGGAGAGCAGATTTTGGGCACTTTCAGAGTGGAATTCATGAGGAGGGGATGCCACAGATCTTCAAAGCTATACTGAGGCCTCAGCTGTAGGGAGGCACTCTGTGAACCAGCAAGCATAAAAATGGATGCAAAGGAGAGCAGTCTTTCAACAACTGGCTTTCGTTGCATAGGACCAATGAATGAAGTGTGTCAAGGAAAAGACAGGTAGTATGTTGTACGTATTTTCTGCACCTTAAGCTGAAATTGAGAACCAGGTGAAATTAAAACTGTTTTTTTTTAAATGCACAAAACTTTACAGTTTTCTTTCTCTGGATTTCACACTTGCAGATCTTGCTTTGTGAGAAGTTCTGATAAAACAGGTATTGTGGTTTTGCATGAAAATGGTGCTGAGGGCAACGGTTTACAAAGCTTTGGAAGGAAGTTTACTTTTACTCACAAACTGACTCATTCTTCCTGAGAAAACATGCATACTTGGAGGCTGGAAGTCTTTCTGCATTGAAGAAATGGGACAATTTTTAACATAATCTGGATGGAGGGCCAAGCAGGGAGGTGAAAATGATGCTGTTTTAAAGAATTTACATTTTGTGCATTTGCCGTAAATTCTGCTGGGCACAAATGTGAAAAGTGAACCTGAGCAGTGCCTGGCCTTTCTGTGCTGTGCAGTGGGGCATGGTGCGGGGTGCATTGGTCTCGCTCTGTATAGAGCGGGTCAGGGCAGAGAGATGTGCTATACTCATAGCAGTGTTGTGGTATCCATATAGAGCTGTGGGTCTCTGCCTCTCAACAAAGCTAATTGATGTGCTCTCCAGGTGTGCTGCTTCTGACTGGTGTAACTCAGTTGCAGCTGGTTCATGTCTTTTTGAAGGATACTCTTCCGTCTGCTGCATTGCTTTCTGGCTGTGTTGTAGGCCTCAGTTGCCCAACTGTGAAAGTGATGTTAATAGCTCTTTCCTCTTTCACATTTTGGGGAGATGTGTACATTGAAGGTTGTGAAATCTGCTTCTGCCAGGCAGATGAATATGTTAGGTTCCAAAAAATTGTGGGCAGGATCCACAAAAGCACTTCGGTGTGTATAAAGTTCATCTTAGGTGGTAGTGAAAACTGCTTAGGCAGCATAACTGCCTGGGATACCATATATATATATACGCTTTTTCTGTTTTTTCACCAAAATGCATCTTACTGTGTTACTGCGTATGCCCAGAAGTGTTGCTGACTTAGCTGAATCGAATACTTGTGTATTTATCGTTTTATGTTGCCTGAGCTTTTTGGATTCTCTTGTGCCTAACTTATTGGTGGGTACGCTTTTTAGGCATTCCCCACCCCCACCCCTTCAGCTATTCAGACCATTGAATTTAGAAAATTTTCCTTCTTCCATGGTCTGTGAAAATGCATTGCTCACAGTCCAGGTCCTCTGTCTCTGAGCCCTTTACTGTGGTTAATGGGGAGAGCCCTTAATCAGCCCTAGGCCTCTAGATGTTTGGGCTGTGTATGTACTGGGAAAGTGACCAGTCATTTAACTGTGCTTGTCATCAGTTGGTCTAAGCCCCAGTCCACTGATGAAAGCAATTTTACTATTCAAGAACATGGAACAAGTAGTTTCCAGTAGCTGCCACTGTGATTGGAACCAGGTGGAATATGATCTCAAACCCATTTGCTCAAATAATAACAGAAACAATTTGTTATCCATTGTGACTGCAGACTTGGAGTTGAAAGATATACAGATTAAGATGCATTTGAAATATTTTTCACTCTTATTAAAGTCAGCACAAGTTAGAGAGAAAAGAGATTCATCTTCCTTCATGATTTATGCATTTTTATATAATTGTTTAAAAAGTCCAAAAATGCATTCTTTATTTCAGATAATGTATGAGCTGGAGAGGTGTAAACTTCAGATCACAAGCTGCGTTTACAAGGTTGGCAATTAGAAAACAGAAAAAGAAGAAAAAAAAAAAAACACAACATTTTTTTCTTGAAGACTAAGTGCACATGATATGAGACCCATAATGGCATTTTAACTGAGTTGCTTTCCCAGCATAATTGCACTCTAAATTGCTTTAAATAACATCTAAGGAGAGACCAGCTATTGGCAACTTTGGCAACACAAGTAGGTTTTTCAAAGTCTTTGTCAAATTCAGGATAGAGATCAACTAAAGAAAAAGCATAAGAGTTGTTTGTGATTAACACTTTGAAAGTTTTTAAATCCTTTTTGTAGTCATTTTGTTTTTACTCAACAGAATTATTCTCACTGTCTCTCTGTGCAACTTGTTCATTGACAACTCCATATGCAAGATCTTGCGTACCGTAAGGCTAATGTTACTGGTAGTCCTTGAGATTTGCCATCGGAAAGGCCTGAGGCCCAGAGCAGCTGTGCAGAGGCGAGAAGGGCTGGATGTCTCTGCAGGTCTGTGTTCTCAGCCTTCGGGCCTAGCTGGGTGCTAATTCTTGCCTCATTTAGCTGATGGTTTTCAGGGAAATTGTGTTTGTGCTGAGTGTATATAGCAATAAAATTCGCCCAGCTCTTGCTTTGAATGCCACTGCCAAGTCTGGTAATTAATCAAGACTGTACTGTGGTCGACTCTTTCTTATTTTCCTTTCCCCCTTTCTGAAGTGAGTAATGAAGAATGATGTCTTCACTTCTTCACCTCCACGTCTCATCGCCTGCTGAACACTCGAACTAGTCCCTTTGACAAGCAGCCTGCACCAGAGAGAAAGTGCCACAGATGACAAATGTGGCTTTGGAGTTTGGCAAGCGTGAGGTTGGCTTTGTGACACTTCTCTGTTTGCCACCATCAATCTTCCCCTGTCAAAGGCCCTTTTGTCCTGTCATTGTTGCTGTTTGTTTCACATTTTGTGTTGAGTCCTACTTCTGCATGGGCTGGCTGGACACTGTAGTTGTCCTGCACAGTAGGAGAAAAGCTCCTCTACCAATGGGCAAAGTACTATAATAATGGTTAATAGAGGTCAGTGCTGCAGGTCTGAAGTGGCTATTAATAAATAACACGGAGAAGAGTTAGTGTGAATTTCTGATTGTTTTCCAGCCCTTGCTTTCAGTCTTCTTTCCCTGCACAATAAAGTTTTAAAAGAAACTTTAAGGTTAAAATCAAATAAAAGCCTTCAACCAAGAGGTTTTTTTTCTTCCATACAAAAGTTAGATTTTTAAATGTTACAAGTTGTCATTGTAATAACATCTGCTAATCATCAGTAGTTTCTACATGAATATCAAAGCACTTCAAGTCATCTGAGAATTAATTCTCAGAAGCCCTCTGAGATAGAAACCGACAACATCATTAAACTCATTGTTAAAAGTAAGGGAAACTAAGGTACTGGAATTGGAAGAGACTTTAGATTTCATAAAGAATCAGTGGCTGGTTAGGAATTGGAAGTTAGGTCTGGTCTCTCCAGAGAGGCCTCAAAGGTCTCTGGTCTTTCTGACCAAGTATGTTGTAGGCAGTAGCTAACTGAAGTATTAGGGAATACATGGTGTATGTTATCTCTAGTGCCATCACAGTGTTAGAATGGCTTTCCATGAAAGCAACAGAGTTTCTAACCTGTTACTTATGAAGAACCTAATTTTTAAGGTGGCCTATTAAGTCACCTGCAGTTTTGGCACATTTTTGAAGAGGAGATGATGATTTGATGCACAGTGAAGTCATTTATTGGCACACTTTGCTAGACTGAAAGGAACATAAACCTTTTAGTAATTTGAATTATTCAAAACTGTTAATTGAGTAACTTTACGAAATCAGAGAGCTGGTCATTTCACAATAGCACTATGCAATCCAGTTAGAAGGTTCCAGAGAAGATGCTGCAGAAGCTCAAAGAGTATGTCTTATTATCTATACACCTAAGTAGAGAGATCTAATTCCATCTAGAATTTCTGCAGAACAACCTTTGTCCCAACTCTTATTTTAATGATGAATTCACAAGGCAAGACTTGACTTAGACAAATAGGCATAAACGTATTATGTATGGCCCTTACCTTTAACTACTGCTGTTGAGGAACTAGTCTCCTCTCTATCCACTTAAACACTGTTGGAATGGAGGAAACATGTCTATTTCTCCCCCCTAATAATAGAAGGGAATAAAAGAAATCTCTAACGAAAATAAATAAATAAATAAAAAATCAGGCAACAAACAGTATAAAAGCAACCATGTGAGTTATTCTTTCTGAATATTTAAATTTCTTCTGATTACAAGTATAATCTATATTTTCTAAAACTGAAAGAAGCCCTTTGTGGTGCCAGAACATAAAAATTGTGAAAAAAATATATATATATATTATACATATAAATATATTATTGGTGTTGAGGAGAATCTGAGATTGGGTTTAAGAGAGTTAACTCACAGAAAAGTCTTGTTCACTCGGTACCCAGTATTTCCTAGTATTTCACAGTATTTTGTTTCAATTAATTTTCATTGTTTCACTTTTATGCTTAATCAGTTATTTTTTTCCATTAATTTAGGTTCCTTCAAGTGGCAACTGGGTCTATGCATTTTTTTTTAATTATTTATTATTTTTTTTTAACAGATATATGTGAGTGAAATAAGCAAAAAATGTCAAGGGAAACCATGGGCAGGCACTCTTCTTTTTAAGTCATAAAGTTCACTATTGCTTTAAGATTCTTAAACGTTAAGGCCAGAAGTGGTTTGACCTTCCTGTACAGAACAGGCACTGGAATTATACCCAGTGATCCCTACACTGCGTGTTGAAGCTTGTGTTGGTAAGGCGAAACCTGCAGGACACCCGGTCTGGACTTCAAGATATTAAGGGTTGGAAAACCTTTCACTTCCCTTGACTGTTTATTCAAATTATTCAAAAATTATTCAACCTGGCTGGAAGATATTGAGCCCTGTTTTTCATCAGAATTTATCTGGCTTCAGTTTGCAGCTCCCAGCCAATTCTTCTTATGTTGTTTTCTGTTAGGTTGAAAAACCTGTTAACTCCCACTGTTTCAATCCATTGAACGCATCTACATGTTCGCTGTGGACATATTTGTATATGTGATGTAGTATGGTGCAGAGATCACTGAGCTGATTGGAAAGTTAGTCCAGTAAATCCACATAATGCAAGGATTATGTTAATGCTTCTGTTGCATTTAGCTCATTCAGTGTTTTGAGAGAGAGGTGTTTTGGCAAGTTGAAAAGACAGAAGCAGTAATAACATCTTCATACAAATATGTGTTGCACCTTCTTTCTTTGTAAATCTGACTCCTGAACACTTGCTGATCTTTATATATGTTTGCCTGTCCTGTGTGAATTATATTGTGAATCTCTTGAACTCCGTTTCCCATATATTTAGAATCTATTTGACAATATGTAAAGTAGACATACAACATCCAGAAATTGGCTTTTTTCCTCTGTTCTAATTCTTCAAGCATATGGCCTCATACAGTAAATACACCCTACCATGTGCCAGAACATACAGTGTATGTGTGTATATATATATACACACACACATTGAGGGACAATCTGTCGTTTTTCTCCTTTCACTAAAAGCACGGTTTGCTTTTCACATCTCCTAAGGGAGTCAAACAGTTGCATGTGAATTTATGTGAACAAACTAAATATGTGCAACTTGAGTCAATTCGTGACTAAGTAGGGATGAGATAATTATTGAAAATCAAGGAATTAGAAGTGTTGCTTACATTGAACCATAGCAAAAAAAAAAAAAAAAAAAAAAAAAAAAAAGGTACAACAAGGGAAAAGAGAAATGTCAAGAAAGGAAGCTTCAGCTGAATATGATAGAGGGTAAATCTCACATCAGTAAGATTCACCAAGCGTAAGTGGTGGTGGGTTTAGTAGTTGTTTATTGGGGCTTGGACAAAATGGATGGATAATTCTTGTTCATTGGTATGCACTGCCAGGACTCATGTGTTATAAGGGATTCCCCACTTGCCTAGGCCAAGGTACAGAATAACGTGTTTGCTGATTGTGAGATGAATCTGTAGATAATATATTTAGCTGTTATGTAAGTTTAAAAACAAACAAAAAAAAGGAATCTGAGTGTATGACAAATAAAGACAAGTGATTTGGCTGGCTGGAGCCAACAGCAGTCAGAAGGTGTCTTTGACTACCTGTTGTGAGGTGATAGCAATTGGTTGCTGGCATCAGACCACATCTTTTGATAGCTCTTGACAGGAGTTGGGAGACATCTTTTGAACACCTTCACTGAGAGGTGTTGACAGGGCTTGGAAGGTGGTTCCTGAAAATATTTGCTGTAGGCACTGACATCAGTCAGAACCCAGCAATTGTTTGAAGGACCATTTTCTGATGAGTTATAAAACATGAGTGGTTGTGGACTCAACTTGACAATATCAGGCTAGAAGGCAAAAGTGGTCTTTCCTTGCCCTGTTTGCATTAGTTGATGTTCAAAGCTGTGCAACAATTATTGGGATAGAGAATGAGCTGAAATGACGTTCAACAATATTGCTTACTTCATGGGAGGTTGAAGTGGAGGAAGAGAAGGAATGGTTGGAAACAAACAGATCTACTCACCACTTTCCTTTTGCGTGTACCACAATGGGAACAATATGCTTTTACTGAGCGGCAGAATTGTACAGAACCCCACATTTTCTAGTTTCTACTAAGCTAGGATATATGATCAGAGCAGCAGGGAATGTTTGTGCAAGCTGCTATGTCATTATAGAAGGCTTCACCTTCTGAATAGGTTCTCCTGAAACTTCTCTTAGGGATGTTTAATGTGTGTTTTGATGTCATTTCTCCTGTGAGTTCGTTTTGTTTGGTGATTTGCAGGTTGTAGGGAAGGAGGTGGTGATATTATTTGTCTGTTAATGGTCTCTGAATATCTGTGGCCTGTAGAACTGATAAGCTGGAGAGCACCAGCATGTTCCTAGCTCTGAAGTTTTCTCCATATTTTCAACAAAAGAATGTAGAGATGTACTTTCAACTGCACTCTTGTTTCTCCATTCCCTGTGACTGTGTTCCAGCTTGACAGTCTCATGTGTGAATGTGAGTCATTGTGCTCTAGAAGATGCTACACATTGTTCTCAGTCTAATTTTATCTTTGGTCCTTATATAATATGGTGGCTGGTACCTCCTAGATGGACAAACGCCAGCAATGTTTGCTCCAAAACTCTTCAGACTGAAATGTGAACTTTGTTATTGAGAAATGGAACCCCCTGTGCAATACAAAGTCAGGCGTCTTTGGGTTTTAAAGATCACTGCTATGGCCAGTGAAGCCCTCTGTGATTCTTACTGTTCATTCTTGAAATCTGTTTATTTGTATTGAGGTCTTCGTATGCTACTGGGTCACTTCTTGTGCTACTTATGTCACTGGGTAAATGTGTTATGAAGAGGTAATCCCTTTCCCACAGAGATTATATTTTAAAAAGAAGATGAGATGATGGGTAGAGATGATCCATGGACAGGGACAGCATGGATAAAGGTGACGGTTCTGACCAACACAATATGCTGTAAATACAGCCTTTCTGAAACTGAGAGAATAACGAGTGCTTGGTTTGTGGCAACTTGCTATGTTAGCAAGTATCTGGAAAAGATCCTTGCATTAAGAAGAGAAACACAGGAAAAGAAAGAAGTAGCATTTCACTTCAAATGCTCCGCAGCTGTAATGATGAAGGAAGTATCTATGTTGTACAAAACAGGATTGATGTGTTTGATATTAGCAGCTCTGAGCATGCAGTTGGTGTAGCCAGAGCAGTGCAGTAGTTTGTTAAGCCTGTGCTTATCCAGCACAACTGCTAACACATGTCTATGAGAGGATACAGAAGTGGAATGTTCTTTTCTAGCTGACTATATGAAGCCCCATCTATCCATGGGAAGCAGCTCTGGTGCTGAGCTTTTCTTTGCCATTCCACTGTATTAACAGCCAACTGTTACTACAAAACATACTCTGACTTGAAATATTCTGCAATAATGCTACATTTCCAAATGATTCTTATGCCACACTAGAAGTTACTAACTTCTAGTATTAATTTTATTTCTAATATAACTGTATATTGTTATATTGCTATATACTACCGTATGTTAACTACTATATGTTACTATAGAATAATGTATAGTTATATATTTTCATATAATGTAAATGTTCAAAGATGCTTGGGAAGAGCCCTTCAGTAGTCATTGAGGATGTCAGGTAGGAATTGGCTTCTTTCAGTAGCAGCTGCCAGGACTGCATTGTCACGCTACAGATTTTTCTCGGTCACAGTTGTAGAATGGAAACACTTGGAGACAAAAATATACGTGTCTTTGTCAATAAGAGAGAAGGGGTTTTGTTTAATTTGGAAGTACTAACTGCTATACACTTGTTTCTGTTTGGGTTTACAAAGGCTCATTCTGATCAAGTGACATACAGTAAAGAATAAAATTGCAAAATGTTGTTGTCAGATGCCAATGCGACCCAACAAACCATCATTTCAGGAGCATTTGCAGTTCTGGCTCTTTTAGCAGATGCCCTTAGAGCACCTTTATTGCAAGTTAAAGGCTGTCTACACCCTTTTTCTTTCTGTGAAGGGTGTCTACATCGGTGGCTATATAAAAGTGGTACAGAAATTATTCTCAGAAGCACATTGTAATAAACATTTGTTGACGGATTTGGTTTCGTTGTTGTTAAGTGTAAGCACTATGGAATAACAATAATTACAACGCCTTGCTCACATGCAGAACTTCTTTTCTGAAGAACTCATAGCACCTCAAAGTATCTTTGTCCCCTTACATGTACAAAAGGCATGTAAGTGATGTACTGAGGATGAACTGAATGTGGAAGATCCAGGAGTAAAAATCAGGAGCCCTTCTTTGTTCTGCTTTCTTTTCTGATCTCTTGGTCATAGTCCAGCTATTGTGTACAACATGGTGTTTTGCACTGGTCTTTTTCTTCTATGCTCTTCTCTGCATTTCTATTGCTATCATTTTAGTATCTGTAAGGTTCATAACCAGTTTGAAAGAAAACAGGTAAGACTGGGAAGTACTTCTGTGTTATTTCAGCACAGTATCCTCTCATCTCAGTTTCTTCCTCTGTCCATCTCCATCTGCCTCCACTGATTTGAAGTTTGATTTGAACTTCTTTGTAGGTTCACCTTTTGCATACAATGAAGTATAAATCTTCCATCAGTCCTAGTGGGGGAATTTTGAAGTCATTAGGGAAGAGTAAGCAAATATATCCCCACAAGGTGCACAGCTATCTTTGGGGGTAAGTTTGAGTCTCCGAAAATTAGCCACGTGCTTATCCA
This sequence comes from Aythya ferina, assembly GCF_964211825.1. Taxonomy (NCBI): domain Eukaryota; kingdom Metazoa; phylum Chordata; class Aves; order Anseriformes; family Anatidae; genus Aythya; species Aythya ferina. Next base: position 37,691,409 of record NC_140301.1, on the reverse strand, counting down.
GTTACCTGTGTGCTATAAGCAGGAAGCGTAGATGAAGCTGAGGGGACCAAATTGAAATAACATCACTTGGAAGTTTGACCCTGTTTTGTCTGGAGGTGGAGCCTTTTGTGCCTTTTTTTGCCCAGCAGGACTGTCTTGGGTGTATGTCTCTCAGTGGTACTGGTGTAACTGATGGAGCTGCCCTTGGGGTGCAATGATGGCAGGAAGGAAGCCCTTCTGTTGTCCCCGTGTTTCAGGGTCTATGCAGCTGAAAGGCTAACTGAAACACTCCTCACTTACCCTGATGGAGAGCTGTTGTCTTCTCACCTTCCTTGTGGACATTTAGTCCCTCTCCTCTCCCCTGATAATACTGTGTTCCTTAAGCTTTTGAGATTTGACTACCCTGTTCAGTTTGCAGCTTAGCAGTGGCTTCTGGCCAGTAATTGTGCGTTTGGTGCAAATCCCTATTTTTAGTTTCCTGTGGAAGTATGGTGCAATATGATTTATTTTTGTATTGCTACACTGAACACTCACTCCTCAAAGAGAAAAAAGGTTCTTCAGATGTCATAGAAGAAGAAGCTACTCAGGGATTTGGCTATAGGAGAGTTCAGCAGACTTTAGATTTATTTTTTTAAATTATTTTAACTGAAAAATTACACTGTGTTTTTTCTCTAAGACAGATGTAGCTCTTAAAGTCAGGCCTCAAATGCAAATAAGCTAAGAGTCAAAATTAATTTTCTGTGAATAGTTTCTTGTACAAGTTTAAAATTGTTCCATATACCTTTTTCTTCATTTTTTCTCGTTCCACATTGCATGTCACTTGCTATAATATTCACAGAAGGAAAATACAGAAGGGACTCAGTGCAACCAGCTCTATATTTATCTATCTGAAAAATAACAAAATTCAGAGGTGTTTGTCTAGTCCTATATTTAATATTGAAATGCTGCAAGAATTCTTCACGTTTCCTGTCTTCCAAATATCTCAAAGCAGTTGATCATCCCCATTAAGAGACAAAGAAACTTAAGTCCAATAAAAGGTTTTGTGAAATGTCCACAGCTGACACGCAGCAGAAAATAGAGCTGAGGACAAGATCCATGTCCTAAACCCCGAGGCCGCTCTGCCATCCTCACTGCAACAACTGTCGGATACATTCCCTCTTCTCCCTTGTCCCTGCTGTTCCAAGGTCAAGAATCAGGGAATTAAGCTTCAGGAGGAGGCAGCTTTGCTCATGCAGCCCCCTGAGCTGAAGCCTTGTTCTGCAATTAGTGCCGCCTCAGCAAGCCGGCTTGGAAAGGGAAACAAAAGAGAAGCCCTTCCAAATTGCAGTCATTATCTCTGCAGACTTTCTTCTCAAAACTGTGAGCACCACATAGGAATAGCATACTGAGAGATGCAGGCAGAAGTAGATGCATTCACGCTATGTTGGCTGCAGGGGTGCTCAGGATTATCTGTCTTGAAAGGTGAACCTGCAGCATCCAGACATCAAGATAGTGTCTTAGTCATGCAGAGTGCAATGCAAATACTACCACGTGGTTGCACATTGCTCTTCCGTTGGAGATTAAAGAATGTGGAAGCATCTTCAAAATAGGGATCAGTGCTACAGAAGTTTACTAGGTAACTGGCTTTTTAATTTAAGTTTGTGGATTTGGTAGTAAGGTGTGGAAAAAGATTTGCTGGAATGTCTTTAGTTTTTGACTTAGAGGTGGGTGGACTACACCTAAGCTATATAAAAAGTAATTAAAAGCAAACCTATTGTCATTTGGCTTAAAATAACTGCACGGAGATCTACAAAAGAGGTCTGAAAAAATGTTAAGTGTGTACAAACTGGAAGGGTTGAAAAGCATTATAATTAGATCACCCAGTCTCCTGAGGAATGTGTCATTGTTTCCTTTGAGTTGTGGATGTCCTAGGTTAAACAAAATATCTGCTGATGTGACTGAGAACTGCACGTGTTGGTAAGGCTGTAGTGACTATCTGTCATAGCTCCACAGGAATGCTCTGCCTCTAGACTTTATACAGCCTTTGGGGGATTTTAACTGTTTGTACTCAGCCATCAGGTTCAACTAGGGTGCAAGGCAGAGCTGTGCAGCTCCACTGGTCTTTGAAGAACTATTTGGCTTCACAGCCCATCTGTTACTGGTGTTCTTCCAGGAAGACTGAAGATACGTAAGATCCCCATCACAGACATGCTTCTTTTTGGTTCTGTTTAACAACAAATAGACAGAACAGCCTTGTCAAAGCATGACAGATTATTAGCAATTTCAGAGACAGCATTTGAAGTTCTCTATCAAAGAAGAAAAAAGCAAAATGTACACATGCCCATTTCCTCTGGCTAGTGTCCTTTTTCTAAACACAGAGCACTGTGACTATTTATTGCAATGGGGAGTCCAAGGCTTTATCTTTTCAAGTCCTCAACTGGCTTCTTTGTTGTGATTTGTAGCTCAGGTGTTGTTATATATTTTGACTTATCTGGCTTCAGTTTGATAAAAGTTAATATTCATACGATGTTCCTCCATTCAGTTTCCCAGAGTGGCAGATTTTTAGTTAGGTCAAATTTACTATGAGCAATTTACTAATACCTAATTTGATTGGTCTATTTCAGAGAAAAAGGAAATAGGCTTCTTCAGTCACAGGAGGTTTCTGTTAAAAGTGGATTGGGAAACTGAGGTTTGCATATACTTCGTTGAAATACTGATGGCATTTGCTGCTTCTTGCAAAAAGAGACAAAATGACTTTTTAGAAATTGCGTGTTATGACCAATAGTTATTACTGCATAAGGTGGTAAGTTGAGTTTTACAGTTTTCTTGTCTTAGAAGCTTCACTGAGGTTTCCCAAGTCTTTTGGGTCTTCACAACAGTGTAGGACTGGTTCTTAAAAGATATTTCAGTCGCTTCAGGGGTAGCATGAGAGATCCAGACTGTTGCTTTCCTTGTGATAGCTCAGAATTTATGCTTTAGTTATTAAGTAACTGCAGAGCAGGAAAAACTGTGGAAGTTAAATAGATTACCAATACATTCCTATTGGAAAAGCATTATGTATTATAATTGTTGTTTTTAGTATTATTTCATGGTTTTCAATGCTCTTTAAAATCTAGTGAGTATTTCAGGCCATTTTAAGCTGTACCAAACAGAGTGTCCTGTCTGTGATCAGGGACTGGGATCAGGAGTTTAGCAATGCAGGTTACAGTGCAATAGGATTGAAATGAGTAGCAGCAGCTGAAAGCGAATTGGTTACATCTTGCTGCAGACATTTGGCTGGTGTCACTTTTAGATACAGGAACAGCTGAGCCATTGATTGGATCAAGCAAGGAAGTTCTTGTTTCATTGTGGTTTTTTTTTTGGTAAAAATTTTCATTGAGAATATAGGATTTGATGGGCCCCTAAATTAGAGAGCGTTTTGTTTTGTTTGCTTGTTTCTTTTGTTTGTCTTATTTTGTTAAAGTTTGATTTTGATTGTATCTGTATCTCTGTCTCTTTTTTTTTTTTTTTTTTTGGGGGGGGGAGGTATGTGGTGTTTCACAAGAGGATGTAAAAGTCTAGATTCTCTGTGAGTCTCTTGATCCAGCTGAAGTAGCATCTATTGCATCCTCCTTTTAAAAGCAAAATTGCAAGAAATATTAAAAAAAAAAAAAAAATGAATTTAATCGCTGCTGTAATTCATCAGAGGGATTCTAGTCTTACATTTTAGGAGCAGCAAGGTATTTCTTAACCTTCCTTAGCTAAATACCACGTTGCTGACCATTGCAGCTGTTTGGGCTGTGCAATTTGTTGTCTTCATCACATTACAGTGTATAAGAAACCTACCATGAGTCAAGAGTAAAGAAATGAACCATAATGTTCCTCTGAATTACCTCCTCCATGTGGAAACGCACCTCAAACCATGTGTGATGGACCTGGACTAGTTAATACGCCGTTATTAGACCTAGCTAGAGCTCTGAATAGAGGATGCATCATTTAGCATAAGTATGGCCTTCATTTGGATGCCCTGCCCATTCTAATGGTACTGTTTCCATAGCAGCTAATGCACTTCGGGGAAGAGGGAGACAGGAATCAAACTCGTGACTAACATGGCTGTCCCGAGCTCGTGACGATACAAACTTTGCGGCACCCACGTTGTCACGTATCTTGCAGTGTGTGGTATGTCTAGGGAAGTCACTGAATAGTACACTAGGGTAATTAAACTCTACATTTCCCTAAGAGACTGTTCTGATTAGTCATTGCTAACTACCTTCCCTTCATTGAATTCATGAGAAAGAACCGGGTTTGCCAAACTAACCCCTGCACTCTGAATCAAATTACACTTATACTGGCTTAAATCTGGGTCCTCAAGTTGTAGTATTCTCTTGTTGGACTTCATCTGGGTTTACAGTCTTAGTTTTTAATGTCATGACCAGCCTCTGTTGACCAGTTGCTATAGCTCCCTGGTGCATACTCTAGATTTGGTGGCGAACAGCCTGGTGCGGAGCACGGTACGGATCCTGTACCACTTGGCTCCTGGCAGCACGCAGCGATACAGGGGAATGTACTTGAAGGAGCATGGTACCATTGCTGGTCTTTGTGGCACATGAGCTTCCATTTTTAAGCTACAGGACACTTCTTGTAACCTTTCATTTTAGCTCTGAGTACTTGAATTTTACATGAAGCTACCTAAATCTTCAGTTCTTATCTGTTGACTGGGGTACAGTTCCATTACACACGTATACGTATCTGTCTGCTGACACATTCAAATTTGGCTTTCCAGCCTACGTTTCAATGTGGGCCATGTGGGCTTAGTATCTACCCTTTTTCTAACCCAGACATCTAAAAGACACCAGATGACTTCAGCCTAGGAAATGCCGCCATTGTCTCTGAAGGAAATCGTCTGACTTGCCCAGGGGTAGAGGCCTACCTGTGGCGAGTCCCAGCCGTGCCGCCTGCGGTGTAACTGTGCTGCCTCAGGTCCCAAAATCAGGCAGTCCAAACCTCGGCCAGTGACCAGCGGTCACCCCCATGTGCTGATGACTGCTCTTGGCAAGTCTAGCTAGAAGACACATACTGCAACCAGTAAAGAATAGGTAGGAGTGATAAGAGCACCAAGTGGCTTGTGAGGCTTTCTCTTATACGTGTGCTACCAGTTCGTGGTTGTTTCTTTACGGGTATTCATACATTCATGCATTTACAAGGGCTGGGACTACATAATTGTTTAGGAAACAGTGTTTCCAGTGTGTCCCCTCTGAATTTTTTTCTACAGTCCTCTGGGGATATCTGTTCTATCTGTCGGTATTCAGATTTTTCTTTTAAGTGCTTTATAAAGCACACCTTCTGGGAGAGGGTACTGGCCGGGCACCTAGAAGGTCTGTTTATGCTCTCAGCTCTGCCTCTGCTTGCTCTTTGATGCTGGCTTCATCATTTTACATTCTCTTTGCTTTAATTCCATCTTTCGTTGAATGGAAAAGCAACTACTTTCCCCTTCAGGAGAAAGATACTCTCCAACTTTACCATCACCTCCCCTTGGACCAGTGTGAGGAGGACAGGCATGCTCCCAGTACGTTTTGTATTGCCGTACCTGCTGTTGTGCTGACAGGTTACAGTTGAGATTTTGGAAGAGAGGGAGTGTCTAAGGCTTTAACTTCAAGTCTTAAATTTTGTTTACATTTTCTCATTTCAGTAGCACTTTTGGATACCTAGTTCTCAGGTCCCGCTTCATCCATCCTGAAACAACCCAAATTATACCAGGTCAGCAAATATTGGAGATGAAACAGACTGCAGTATTTCCCGAGGGCTTAAACACAGGTAGAAGAGCCATTTCTCACCTGGCAGTGCTAGAATGGCAGGAAGCTAGAAGTGAATCAAAGGACTCCTGTGGTGCAGTGGAGGAACAAAGCGGACAGTCTGTAGTGAATACTGACACGAGCCACTCAAGCCTGGAGGCCCCAATTTACATTCCCTTGTCCACCTAGTAGATTACATGGTCACAGAGAGTGGGACAGCTCTTTTCAATAAGATTAAAGATAGACAAGGTCCAGAGAGCCTCTCCCTGCAGTATAAGCCCAGTGGTTTTAAGTCTTCTAGTATCACCTGAGGCACTGAGGTTTCCAGCACACTGACTTAGGGTTAGAGCAATATTCTCTCTCTAAGCAAGAAAAGCAGTTTCTTTTTAGATCTTTTAGTAGATTCCCTTAGGCTGAACTGTGTGGCCAGTCACATTATTTTTTCTATGTCCAGGAGTGCCGCAAGAGGCTGCCCCACATCTCCAGTTCTACTAGGTGAAGAGAAGTAGATGGCATTGTACTGTCATGAGTTCCCTGAAGCAATCAGCACTTCTATGCTAAAGGAGTCTTAAATTACTGTGATTTTTTTTTTCTAATAGATCTGTATTCAGCTGAGGAAAAGCCTCAGGAAGGCTTTTGGCTTGCATTGGAGGTAAAATTGGCCCACTCAGTGAGAAGCTGTACATTTCTTCTTCCTGTATTTGCCTGAGCTGATGCTTCATTGAATAATGTGACTCATTATTTACATGGTATATTAACAATAGATCATTGACTGGTACCTGTGGTTAAATCACAAAAGGAGGAAGATTAATATGCTTTGCATCTTGAAATAATTTTTCTTTACCTCCAGACTGTGCCATCTCGCTTATTTATGTGGAAACAGGGAGCTACACTGAAAGTTGTCAATTTATGTCGCATATTGTAGCAAATAGAAGGCTGCTGCAAGTGGGCTCTACACCACACACACAAAACTTCCTGATGTGGGAGCTGCCTGCTCCAAAAGCAAAGGAGCTGAAATAAGCTGACTGGCAGCTGCACATGCCATCTCGTGTGCTCCTGCTAGTGATTTTGCTGCTATAAGTCACAGACCTTCCTTGTACTGAATTTCCACAAGGATTGAAAAGAATCTGTGCTTGGAAAACAAGCTCCGAAGCATCTGTAGGAAGCACGGAAGATGTGGTAATAAAGGAGAAAAGCCAAGGAAGGTGTAAGGCAGAAGGGAACAGGCAAGAGGGAAGGGCAGGAGAGAAAATAAAAAGAGCTGTGTTTGGGGGCTGGGGAAACATTCTGGTGAGGACACAGTCTGATTGTACAGTGAAACACATTTCCCAGGGTGCTAGAATCGCTACCCCAGTGGGCAGCAGCACGTCTGGGCTTGCTTATCATTTGCCAGCAATCTGTCTTGCCCTTCCAGCTTCTTGTTTTCTCCTCTCCCATTCATTTTCCCTGCTGGTCTTTAGCATGCTCTCTGGAGCTAATGCTGCAACAGGGCCTTTAATATGACTGAAGAGCTACTGGAACCAAACTCACTGGGAAATTATTTTTAATGAGCAGCAGCGTGGCACTGAAGCAGTGAATTCCATCTCTAACACAACAAAGAAAGATCCTTACAGTGGAAATCCTGCAGCGCAAACTCTTCAGATGAATAGCTTGTTAGAGGATAAAGCAGTTAGGTGAATAAAAGCCTGATTACGTACCTGGAGGTAGAATGTAATAAGAATCAGAACAAGTAAATGAATAATTTGGCTGCTGCTTCTGTCTGTGGGCTGTGCCTGAGCAGTCTTACCCAATACCTGCTTCTGAAAAAGCAGCGGTATTACAAGAGGCAGAGTATTCAGAAGAGGATTTTGATCTGCATTTGACTGCCTCTTCATTTGTCTCTGAGCTGGGACTGTAAAGTGATAAGGAGGCATTTCAAGCTGTTGTCTACACAGGGCGGTCAGTTGGGGCAGGGCACGTGATAGCTGCAGTCGTGCTGAGACTCCCAGGCGGTGATGTGACAATGACATGACATCTCTGCACAGCCTGGCAGCATGATGGCACTGCATTAGATGGGGGTGGTATGGGAGCGGAGTGCTTACACCTGTATTGCAATCATCATCTTTCCTTTGGTCAGATGTGGGTATTGCTCAGAAACACACGCTACTCTGCCAAGCTCCCTGGGCTTCTTCCTGGCTCTGGGGAGCTCTTGCCTCCCCTGAGCTGCCTGCTCTAATCGCAATCCCCAGGCAGCATTTATTCAGCTTGGAGTAAGTGGTTAGTGTTAACCTCTCGCAGACTTAAGTGCCGCTTGCACATTGCTTCCCATTTATTTATTCTTTTTCTCATTACAGTCTAGCCCCATTTCCCTTGGGCTTTTGTGTTGTGTTTCTTTTTCTTTTATTTATTTAGGCTGTCAAGGTCCTTCTCTCTAAGCAAGCAGCCATGTAGTTCTCTACAGGCCTAAGTGTGAAAAGTTCACATACCTAGTATCTCATCAGTGTGTTTGGGATATACCCACTATATCATTACACACTAATCCAGATCAGTGCTGCCAAGGGAAGGGAAAATCCCGGAATCTATTCCCAAACTTGAAAGTACACTTGGTCCATTTGCCAGCACAGAGCTATCTTTCATCTAAGTCCATCCAAAAAGCCAACTACCAACTGCGATTGCCTTTCTTGTGCTCATGACCACTCAGCTTCCCATTGTCATCCCGAGTAATTCCCGTCAGTAACCCGCTACATCTCTCCACACAGGGATGGCACCACCACCTCTTCTAGGTAACTGGTATGCAGTCCAGACTGCTAGCAAAACTCCTCTGCCCAAAATAGGTGGCGAGTGGCTCCATGTCTGATCCAGCTGAATTCATCACCTTGCCTTGTTGAACAAAGCTGGACTTTGCATTTACAGTGGAGTTTCTGTTTGTCTGCAGAGAGAATCTCATCTCTGTGCTAAAGACAAAGTAGTAATTTTCCCCAATGCCTGGCACACGCACAGCAGTCATCTTTTATGTTTTCCCCAATGGTAATTGCTACCTTCTCTCTTCTGTTTTTTCAGACAAACAGCATTAGGAGATGTGCTCTGAGCAAGCCTCTAAGTGAAACATGCCATTGCTTTCACCTGTAGTTTTGCACAAAGGCTCTGATGTTTTAGGTGTTGCGAATCTGTTCATCTACTTGTCACAGATTTCCCTATCACATTAGGTATCAGATAGTGTGAATTTGCCTGCCTCCATTTCCTACCTTGTAATTAAAGATAACATAGCATTCACTTTGTTAAGATAATTTAATGTAAGTCTATGACGGTGGTGCTTTTTCTTTAAGGACTTCTGTTTGATGGTCTTGAATCACATTTATATAACTTAATGAATCAAGCATAATAGCTCCCAGTAGAGGAACACAAGAAATAAGAGATTTTCCCAAGGTTATGCAGGGAATCAGTGTCAGAGTCCCTAGCGGCTGAACCCTGTCTGTTAGCTCTGAGTTAAACTTTTATTATGGAGTTCACTTGGATTGTAACAGATGATATGTGTTAAGAACCGAATATGCAAATCAAATTTTTTGAAATGTGACAAAATCTGCTCTAATGAAGATACATTTTAGTAAGCAAAAACACTGAAGAAGCCACCAGTAATAATAATGTCTTCACAGAAGTTTTTGGCTGAGTGTTATTGCCATATCATCTGAATAGAGAGAACTTTACAGTTTGCCTGGCATTTTGTCTCTAATACATACAATACAGATGTACCTGAAGTGTTATATCATCATCAAAGCACAGAACTGTCAACAAGTGCAAATATGCATCCTTCTTTACTTTTCTGTTCTGCAGAAAATTAAGAAAAATGATTACCTAATCACACACACTCATTTTAGTTCCTTATTATCTCAAATTTAATTTGGAACAAAATTTGCACTTTTATTGTAATTAAAATGTTTTTGTTTGTTTTTAAATGGGGAAAAAAATGCTTTCCCTCTGCAAGGAGGGATGATAGTCAGGAAATAACACATGCAAGTGTGGCTCATTGTGGTGTTTGCAGAAGGAAGTGCTGAGGTTTGATAGGATAGTGTTTTACATTTTCTACTCCATCCCATTTTGGGCTACTGTTTAAATAAAGTTAATGTAGCCAGGGCTCCGCTTTCCGATCTCTAAGTGTAAATCTAGGGCATGCTGCTTAAATAAAGTAAAATAAAAATCTCTAGCATTCAAGAGTAATTACCCCAAATATTGCTGTAGCACCCTTGTTGTAAGCAGCAGTGAAGTCTTTATAATAAAAAGTAAACTGCATTCTTTGGGGTTGTTGCAGATTGATAACATTATAACAGTTGAATAATTTGTACCATTTCATGTTACTCTTCCATCTGCCACAGCACTTTAGCACAGCAGCATCTAGGCACACTGTGATATTTTCGTGTTTTGAAGTAGGGTACTGATTCGAATACATTTATTCTCTCTACATCGAAACTAATCTGTGGAGACTCCCCTTAAGGCCATTATTCAGACTGAGCATCTGTCTGAATGGAAAAGCCCGGCCTGGCACCCATTGCAGATGGGGGTGGGAGCAGAGCAGCTGTGCTTGGGCTCCTTGAAAACAGCTGGATTTGGCCAGCACAGTTACATAACCTCAGCCTCGCGTCCTCTCACGGCAGGCGCCTGCAAGAGCTGAAGCCACGACAAAAATTGTTCCTACGGGCTTAAGCAGGTCACGAATCTCTTCCTGCGATGAGCAGTAGGCAGTTTGAAGTGACAGACCCTGTCCTGGCATGTTCGAGGAAGAACCGCTTCTGAGGCGGGAGGTTGCAGGGGAGCAGCCAGGTGCTGCGTGGGATTGATAGTGAGCAATAAAAAATATTTGCAAGGGCAAATAGTGTTAATTCTTTCTTGGTACTTGAGGAACGGGGCTGTTGAGACAAGGAGAGCTGCTCGGCCCAGCAGTACTCCCCTCAGCTTTGTTTTCTGCCTGCGGGCTTTGAGAATTTTATGGGAGAGCATCTGAGCAGTATCTGGCAGGGAATTAGGCAGAGATGCTTGCGGAAAAAGAAGCAATAGATGAGCTTTCATCATTGAAAGAGAAAGATAAGAAAATGTACGTGTAATAAAAAAAGAGTGCCGAAAAAGGGAGTCCTGAGAATAGGCTTAGGAGCCAGGGGCTCGAATTTGATTTCTCGCATCTTGTTCTGTTGGCTAAGTCACATCACCCGTCTGCCTGATTTTTCTTATCTGTATAATGGGGGACATATTACAGACCTCTCTTTAAGGGGAGGTCTGAGAATTAATGGATGCTGATAGAGTGCCTGGAAGATGAAAAATGCTGAGTATTACCACAGCAAATAGTAACCCCTTTGACTCATTTATGATCTTATTACCACCAAATGTCTCTCCAGCTTCCTGTCGTTTCAACTGAGCCTCCTTCTGATCCTATTAAACACCAGGGGGAAGATCCTCAGCTAGTGTCAGTTGTCACAGCTCCATTGACTTCAATTATTTCTCTTGCACAACATATTTCATCCAAAGCACTTCAAGTATTTTAGAGATATTGGCCAATTAAGCACCACAACCTCTACGGAAGGCATGGAGTCATACCACAGTTAGAAAAGAAAGGTTAATCAACTTACCCAAGGTCAGGGAAAAAGTCTGGCAGAGCGAAAAAAACGGACCAAGATGTGTGCTCCTAGTTCTGCAGGTTGCCTTGGCCAGGTTTTGCTTTGTGCATCTGAAGGGACTCTTCCAAGCTTTGCGTTTTTCAGGATTTTACTAGTGTGAGACAAAGCAGAACTTGCTTCATTTTCAAGCTCCTCATACATGTTTAGCTTTTATCATTCTCATTTTATTCACAGGAAGAGAATTGTGGAGCCTACACATATAAAAGCTGTTTCTTCAGTTGGTGTAAATAAGAAGACTTCCCAAAAGCAATGGGAATGTGACAACTTATACCTGAGGATCTGGTTCCTAGGGCTTATTTCTAGAAACGTATGGCTGTAAGATTCCTAGGGATTTTCAGCCTCTGGTCACTTATGCAGAGTCTTTCTGAAGCTATGGGAAGCTAAACCACCTACTGGTGGTGATTGCTTTTTCCAATATATTGCAAGCCAGGACTTTATCATCGTATGTGCAAATGTTTCTCAGTAAGCTAGTTTGTGCCCTCATGCCTCCTGAAAGTCCAAAATGGTTGCATCAAATAGAGGTACTTAGAATAGACCCAAGTAGAAATACTTTCAATTATCCACAGTAACTCTGCTGTTTCTGAGATGGGATTTTTATTTTTTTCCCCCCAATGTAGGGAGTCTTTGTGCAACTTCAGCATTTTATTCTGCAAATTTAGACTCTCTTTCAAGGAAGCTAGTGAATGCTGTGATAGTGGAGTTTAATTTATAAATAGCCAGCAGACGAGCATGAGGAGAGGCAATGAATAACCCACAGATGGAACAGTTAAAGATCAGTTGTGACATAATCGCAGAGCAGCAATGCAGAGCTGAGGAGAAGCGCTCTGCCTGTTCAGCACTCAAAGAGAATCCACAAGTGTGGTGCTTAATTATAGATACAGTTTTAAGACCCAAATCAACTTATGTTTCTTAAAAAAAAAAAAAAATCTCTTGCCCTGTGAAATTTCCTAGCTATAGCTGTTTAGGCAACTTTGATGCAGTGCTCATATTGCCTGAGTAAGGAATAATTGTATGTTATTGACTTTTTTTTTTTTTTTAAGTTGGAATGGGAAACCTATCAGAGGTATGAATAAATAGAAGTATTTCTTTGCCTGAGAACTTCATTTCCTGAAGCTGCTTTAGATCCTGATAGTGTACTGTCTTTGACTTAAAACCAGAAAACCAGATCATGCCAAAATGCCAGCTATTTATTATTGAGGTAAAGCATAAATGAACCCTAAATGTGCTGTGCTTTTATATTTGAGGGAAAAAAAAAAAAAAAAAAAAAAAAAAAAAAACACACAAAAAAAACCACACACACACAAAAAAAAAAACCACCATATCTCTGTAAAGCTCATGAAGACTTTTACATTGAGGTATATTTTCACATGTTAGCATACACATTTGAGTGAATGCAAGTCAATTCTGGGAGAAGCCAAGTTTATAAGAACTCCCAGAAACACTGGAGGAAGGTCTTAGCTGTATAGAGAGAGAAGCTAGGGGAGAATAGCCAGCTGAAATTCAGATTGATTACCTGTGTTATTCACATTCTTCCCCTCTGCATGTGTGCTTCAGAAATTAGTGTTCTAAAGAAAAGTCCACTCTCTAGAAATTCTTTTGTCTTGTTCAGTACGTCTTGGGGTAGTGGGCTTTCCTGACCTTTTCACCAATCGTACCTTTACCAAAAAAATTGCTCAAGACTCGTCACCTGTGAATAGAGGTGAAGCTATGAAAAGAAGGCTCACTCCAGCCTGGAAAAATTTCCACTGCCATGGAAGTGAAACAATGGGTCTTGACCAGGAGGAGAAGGGGAACTGCTGCTTTGACAGGAACCCAACAAAAAGTAAATTAGGCAGTTGTCCTATATACTTGATATATCTGAGCGCTAACTCGGAAGATGTTGCCTGATTGTCTGAAAGTGACTATTTGGTCCTCAGAAAGATAATGGTTTGCTGTGGAATAAGCAAGGTCCCCTTCTCCAGAAAACAAGCACAGGATGTCTTTGTGTGTTCCCCATTTACCTCCAGTGAATGTGTAAAAGTGCTAGCGTCTGTCTTAAAGGGTGTAGAACTAAGAACAAATGCACATTGTGAAGTGCTCTAATACGTTATTGATAGGTGTAAAAACCTTTTTCTGTTGACAGCTGCAAATAGTTTGTATTATTCACTGTTAACGGGTCCCTAGGGACTTCCTGTTCATTGGAAGAATAAGAAAGCAAGATAAAACATTTATGTGCAGGCTAATTCTTTTTGCTAGGACCTGCACAGTTGGTCTAAACTGGGTAGCAGACCTGCTACAGAACACTGAAAGGCCAACTTTATTTTTACATGGCATTTCACAAGTCTAAAAGCACTCCTAAAAAGCAAGTTTCTCAAATACTAAGAAGTGACCTGGTCAACCCGACTGCACAGGAATACCGTAAACAAGCACATACTGTGTGCCCAGCATGTCCTGCTGCCCAGCAAAGGGTATGTGGGGCTCCCACCAGCTCCAGGTTGATCCCTGGCTGATCGGGTATCCTGTCCATCTAGCTCCTGTTTCAAGTGCTGGTAACAGGTCTACCTTGACTACGGGGCAAAGCTTCTGAAAATACATGTTGTATGTGGTTGGGTAGGGTGTGGCATATGAGGGTCATTGTGCATGACCTAGTGGGGCACCCAGGAGATGTAGGAGTCATCTCCAGAGGGTCATTAGAGGAAATTCACGGATCTCCCTGTTCAGGTAGTATTTTGTGGTCAGTGAGAAGGAGCATTGTAGGAGCTGCATGCTGTCTGCCTGCTGCAGTGTCACTTCTGACACTTAGCAAATATGCAAATCTGGTTCTCACTCATTTTTCCTAGCTCTAAAGAAATGTTAAAATGTATAAAAGCCATCATCCTATCATCAGTTTTGATGATAGCATTAAACAGTGTATTAAAGCATTCCCTTTGGTGTACGATTCATACCTCTTAGCCTGGAGGTGCATTTCTTATTAAAATGTCTCAGATCCACACATTGTGAAATAATATCTACTGAAATTCCCTGTTTTTATTTATGTATTTAAAAGATGTCGGTAAGGGATTTGGGGAAACAAATGAATTTACTGTTTGGTAATAATGTAACATCATAAAAGGTACAGTGCTTATTATGAGAGTTATTTTCTAAGAGATTTTTAGGCATTTCATTTAAATTGGCTTTGAAACGAGCAGTGTTCCAGATGGACTAAAACTATCAGAATGTCCCCAGGGACAGCACGTTGAGTCGGGGAGATAAGGGGACAGCAGAGTTGGAGGGCACTTTAGGAAACGTTGGGCTGTAAGATTAGCTTTTGCTTCCAATCAAAACAAGTCAAGATTTACAGAAGTGACTAGCAGGTTTGGTTACCTTGATTTTCATGATTGGAAACGGGGTTTAAAAGCTCACTGCAGAACGTGTTGATCACTCTTCTCCTGAAACTCAGCTTTCTGCAAGGGTTTGCTAGTTGAGCACCCAAGTATTGAGGTACCTAACACCATACTGCATGCCATAAAACATCAGTCTGGCTGAACAGCTGCAGTGTTAATCTGGAAAGGGGTTAAGTAATAGTCATCAGTTCTGTTGTCAAACAGGGAGGAATTGCAAGCCCCAGAGAAAAAAAGACAATATAACAAATTGTCTGTGTTAGAGAATTTGCCAGAAGAGTTATAGTCACTGCTTATATCAACAAGCTTATATCTTCTGCCAGTGTGGGGCAGAGATAGCTGTACTGGGGAAAAACACCTTATTTGTCGGTGTAATAGCATCTGTAACACAGAGGTTTTCCTCAGAAGAGCTGTGTCCTTTGCAGAGGTAGACAAGGTGAATAATTCACTCAACCAGAGCCAGACAGGGAGAACTTCTTGTTTGGGTGCCCACATAGCTGCCTGCTTGGGGCATCACTGTGGATTTGCAGAGGTCGTTCCTGTGAGCATATATGTATCTCAGCAGCCTGTGAGATCCTGCCCTTATGGGGTGCATATACGCAATACGACAAATGGCTTAATACAATTCTTTCCCATTCTATTTTCTTCCTTTATAATTCACTTATTTTAATTTAAAAGCTTAATGAAATATGTCTTTCTGGCCTGTAAAGGTAGTGCAGGCTCCTATGATGTAGGTGACAGCCTCCCCACCGTTATCAGTGCTCTCTTTCATTTGCTGTTCTTCTTCAGCACTGAAAATGTAATCAAAGTCACTGGGACCCCAGTGGACCTCAACCTGTTGATTAGAGTTGGATAAACTAGACAAATTCCGGTGGGAATGGAAGGCATTTATGATGACTACCTGGCATTTTTCTCTGCCCTTTTTTATGTACTTGTCACTGTATTTTCCCACATCAATCTCATAAAACATTCTTTTGCTCATGCTTGAAATATTGATATTATCCTACAGCAAAGATAAAAGCACATCACAGAGCAATATGGCTTGGTGATAGAATTATCTGCAATACACAGAAATCTCTACTGATGTTTAGGGCTGGCATGGTATTAAACACATTACTTTTGCTGACAGGCATTTTCATTTCCTTGCATCATGCAGGTAGGGGAATTTGAAGGAAATCTAGTTTTCAGTTCTAGATTTGTTCAATAAAAAATGTAAAACAGAAATGCTGGTGGATGTGGTAGCATCTCTTTAAATCAAAAGGAACTCACTGGAAGTTTAAGTAAGTTTCAGAGAAGGCTGTGTGGTTTTGTGTGTACATGTATGCATTTGTATGCATGTATTTATGAATATATCTATTAGTACATAAATATATATTTTGAAACTCACAACTGTTCCATATTTAACAAATCTGAAAGGAACAGGGAGAATTGAACATCAAACAGTTTAAAATCAGTGTTGGTGAACCGCACTTGTGCTCCTTTGGTACAGGCTTTATGATGTGATCGTTGCGAACGTCTTTAATTGTTATTTCCCCCCTATGACTTTCTCCCCATGCTGTGCACAGCAAGGATGAGCTTCTGGCATTAACTGGAGATTTGCTCTAAAAAGGCCTGCCTTGTGCGTAGGATGCCTGCTTCAGTTGTGCTGAAGCAGCATGTGTAGTGGATGGGGCGGGGGATTCTCACCGGGGAGGGAGGTCTTTTGAGTAAAAAAGCAGTAAGGGGCATCTTGTTCTGTCTGCCCCTCATTTTCCCCCATGGGCATGGTATGATGCTGGATATGTTACAAAAAACAGGACTTTTTTCCCAAGCCATCCCTGAATTATGTGTTCATTGTGTTCTGGTCCTTGACTGGAGATCCTACAGCTTGGATGGGAACAATATTGTGCCTGAAAGCAGCAGTCAGGTCAGCGCTAAGCGTGCTTCCACTGTGCGAGGTGCCATAAGGTGCTAAGCTCTCTGTGTAACCGGAATTTGCCATCTGAAATCGCACATTCAATCCTAGTGGGCATTTTGACTTAATTCCTCTGTTCCTGAGTTCTACGTTTGTAAAGTGAGCCTATCACCTCAGGAAGGTGCTGTCCAAAGTAATTAGTTTTTGCAAAACAGTCCACTGCTCCGCTGAGTGGCACCGCAGAAAGGCACACGTGGAAATAAATTACTCTTCAGAGCCGGATTAGACTTGTGTGCGGGAGAAGGGGCCACAAATTGAACAATGAAGATAAACCATGGTATCAAATAACTCTGTGTTCAACAGGCGTTATTCTTCCTGCGCGCTGTGTGAAGGAAAGGTCATGGCAGAACGAGTATTGTGTGCTCACGTAATTACAGGCTGTATCAAAACATACACGCACCAAAACCGGGAACTGCTTTTATGCTGGAGTTATGCAGGATTTTGTGCCTGCAGATCAACCTCTATTTATGTTAAAAATAATAATGCTTACTACTGGTGGGCTCGGCTGGGCGAGGAGAATAGTGGCAGGGGTCTGGGCAGAGCCTGCTCCCCTCTCAGAGCCTGTTCTGCCCCCAGGGCTTCAGCCCTACTTCCCATTAATCAGCGATGATTAGCATTGCTCTCTGTGTACTCTGCGGCACTAAATTCCTTTGGAAAAGTTTGATGCCCTATGTTATTTTGGAAGCTTTTTTTTTTTTTTTTTTTTTTTTATATTGTCAGGATTGCACATACATTGTAGAATAAAACTGAGCATTCTGCTGCTGCACCAAATAGACTCAGACCTGCCCCGAGCACACCTGCTGCTGTGCAGAAGGTGTTGGCTCTGGAGCGGGATATTCGGGGGTCTCTTCCTGCTACCACTGCATATTTTGGTGTTTTGTATGAATCTGACATGCAAATTCTATTTTTTTCTTTAATTGATGAATGATTTGCAAAAATTGAAAGCTGGGCTGAATATCACCAAGGTGACTGTAATGAAATTTGTTAATGGGCCAAATTAGCGAGCATACAGAAAACAAGATGTCTGTGTTACTGTATGATCTTGTCAGGCAGTTTCCCCACAAAAAGCAGAGGCTTACCAGGCTGGTTTGCACAACTGGTACAAAGAAGCTGTGCTGCTCCTTAACCTCTGCTAGCAGCACGCCATCTCAGCTCTAGCAAGCCACAGGCTGTACTTAGCACATGACACTGTATATGCCCACCCCTTGCTTGAGGACACCATAGAGGTGAAATGTGTGTGGTCTGCTGGGATCATGCTGACCAGGGGTTCCTACAGCTCCTTTTGCACGGGTGCTGTTGAGGTTGAACTCCGTAGTCTTTGTAAAGCAGCTTTTCCTGCTGGGTGTGACCTCAGCTGTGCTTTCAGGTCTCAAACTTGACAGTTAGGAGGAAAAAACAAAAACAACAACAAAAAGCCACTTTTCTCTCATCAGAATGTCAAACATTTTTGATCTGGTTAATTCCTAGAAGGTGAGAAAATATGTGTAATTTTACAGCATTCCTTTTAGAGCAGGAGTACCAAAAGGACTGCTCTCACTGTTTCTAGTGAGACAAGAACATACTGTCTTTTGAGATCCGTGGGAGAAACAGTTGCATTTCTCAAGAAGCCCTAAACCAATGTGAAAGCTTTTAATCCCATCCAAAAGGAACAAGACAGGTTATCTCCTGCTGTCCCCTTGAATGTGCCAGCAGTGAATCTAATACATGAATATGTAGACTCTACGTATAAACACACCCTACAAGCAAAGGCTGATCCTGTGCAGTGGAGTTCTGTCGCCTTTTACGTTGCCTCTTGTTCTAGGTACCAGTAAGGTCAGTGCTATTGAGCACGTTTCTTTGTGTGGCAATTTGTATTGTGTGCAGGGCTCCAGGGGACAGTGTGGGGGATCAGACGGCTGTAGGCTGTGAAAAGCCTCTGTGTGCATCCATCATTTTCAAGGCAGCGGGAAGGCTCATTCTTTTTGCCAGGCGTTAGCTGCAGGAGCTTGGATGTGCCTCCACCTCGGAGCTGCTGCTGGCCTGCTACGCAGGGAATATTCAGCATTCAGTGCATCCGTTCTGCAGCTGCCTGGCAGAGCACCGAGCTTGCAAGAGGGCATGAGAGAAAGCATAACCCTATTTAAAACTACTCAGGCTCATCAGCAGGCTGTAGTATTGCAGAAGAGGAGGGGTAATGTGGCTGCATAGCTCTTACTCATGCAAATAAGGTGCCAGCTGGCAATAGTGAGAAGGGAATAGTCCCTGGAAGTGAGAAACGATGCATGCCACAAGGTAAAGAGGTGGGGTTGTGCATGTGCTGGCCTTGCTCCTTGTCCTACTCTAGCCTATGGAACAGGGAGATAGGATGGGAAAAAAAAAAAAAAAAAAAAAAAAGGGAAGACAGGTGGTCACAGAGAGGGGAGACAGAGGAAATATCTCAGATTCTCAAGGGGAAGACAAGTTCTGGGAAAGCTAAGGCAGCACGCAGGGGAGAATGCTGTTGCCTAGCTAAGTTTTAACTAGACAAGAAGGCTAGTAACTAGCAGTGGGGAACCAAAACAACTCAATTTTAGCTTTTTATTCCCTCACTCCAAAGGCAAATAAATGCATATTTAAATGATCAAAGCAGTTAAACACTGCTCCAGTGAAGTAGCATTCTGTTGCATCTGCCTAGCAAACACCTGGATGTGCCTCCACAGAAAAGAGATTTTGAAGTGCTCACTGATCAAGGATTCTAGTTGGGTCTTAAATGTGAGATGTCTTTTTATTGCTAGTGCATAATTTAATTTTGAGGCCACTGGTGTCTGATGTGTATCTTAAAATCTGAGCTCCTGCAGGCACATGGTGTGTCAGTGTATCTGCTCATTTAATTCTTCTGAATATAAATTTTCTAGCTATTACAGATAGAAGCATGAAAATACCCCCAGTTTCCCTCTACCCTTCCTCAAAGCCAAAAGGAAAAGGCAAGCGAAACAAATGCTATTATGTTATGTACATCCCTTTTTGCACTGAGGGGCCAATTCCCAGTTTGGGACCTTAGAGGCTGGTAGATTTAGCAGCCTGGGCTCCTGGATTGTAGCCTGTAGTGGGGTGGCCCCCATTTCTGCTTGGGAATGGGCCGACTGTGGCAGGTGGTGAACAAGGAAAATGACCTTTGTGAGACTTAGTTTTTCCAGAGTATAAAGTCCCTCTTGAGCTGGCTGGCTGAGCAGACCCAGGGATGGCCCAGGCTGCAGTGAACTCGTGCAAACTGTCTTGCAGAGGGCTGCTTTGCAGTGATCCTGAGGTTCCCCTTCTCAATTTTCAAGTTTTCAAAGCTTACAAAATGACTTGAAGAACAAGTTTTGTCTGACTTGGGACCGCACATCTCACTTGACAGTGGTGCAGGACATGGAAATGCGTTAATGCAGTTCTGCTTCTGCTGCTGTGCAGTGATGCCATTTTGCAGCATGTTTTGTTGAACATAGGATGTGTTCACGAACATCTTGAACATAGGATACAATAATTTCTCTGAGCCCTAGAGTTATCTACAGAACAAAATGGGATGCTCCTCCTGACATGTTTTTGGTAAGATCAGAAATGTAATATATTGTCCAGAGCCATTTTTTCAAAATCTGAGAACACTGAGGAACGAGCTGGACCAAGCAGCTAGGAGTGACCTTTGGGATGGTGAAGGAACCGTGGTTGGTTGCTCTAAGAGGGAAGGAGATGATTGAGCACAGCCACCAAGCACAGCCAGGCTCAGCAGCTCTCCCTAATTCTCTGGTTTGTAGAATAGTCAGCGCTGCCTGCCCTTGTCTGTTATTGCACGGTTCTCATAACAATTTACTACACCACCCGTCTTTCTCAGCACGTCACAGCTACCAGAGCCATGTCTGGATGGGCACCAACGTGGAGGCCCGAGCTGTTCCCACTCCGTCCTTTTTAAGTGAAGTTTCCCCAGCTGCACTGTCTGCGGCAGGGCTGGTGTTTCGCTAAGGCCTCGGCACTGCCTTGTCTGTGGAGGTGCTGCAGGCTCTGGGGTCACAGCTCCAGGGGATTAGTCACTGCCTTCAAGCTCATGCTAAAAGTAATAATAATTAAAAATTATTAATAATAATAATAAAGCAATATATGGCTCAAATGCATTAAAAAAATACAGAGGGAGTAGTTTTATGTAGGAGAAAGACCTTTTAGGTCTGCTCATGCCCTATCTGGAGTCATTTTCTGCCTCATCTTTCCTTGTGTGTTTTCCCATCCTCCTGCTTCCCTGGGCAGAGTCGTATCCTGCACGATGCTGCGGGTGAATGCCATGAGCTGTGCTGTGGGTCGCTGCAGTCAGCTGGCCCCGGGAATGGTCAAGGGCAGTGGTCTGAGAGAGAGGGCAATTTTTAAATTAAAAGGGGAAAAAAAAGAGCAATCCATTTTAGATATGGGAGAGAAAAACATTTGGAAAGCTTTTCACTTAACAAGGCTCTTCTGTGACATTTAGATGCATTTATACAAGTTAAAAAGGAATTTGGCACCTTCCCACCTCACTCAGCAGGCTTAGAAGAGAAAAAGCAAATAAAAAGACAAGATTACTTGATATGTTGCTTTGTTTTGTTCACATGAAGCGTTGTGCCCGTTGATGTTGGCTGAGTACTATTACAGCCCACAAAGGGCCTTGACAGCAGAGTCATATTCAGCCAGGACCAGGGCTTTCTTTCTAATGAGGAAAGATAATTATCGTGCCAATCTCTGATCGCTTTTTACTAGGTGCATTTAATCTAAAGGAAGATAGGAGCATCTTCCATCTAATACAGACTTGAGAGCGGGGCCAGCAGGTGTAACAGAGTAATCACTCTGAAGGATTTGTTCATTATTTCCCAGAAAGACAGAGGGGAAAAGTCTTTGTGTCACTGTCTCGCTCCGTCTTTGCTGCTCTTGAGTTCAACTCGTGCCGTTTGACCACGATGGCCCCACTTCTCTAAGGATCTTTAGATCCCATCAGAAACGCTCCTGACAAGCATTTATAACTGGGTTTGACAGCCAAGTGCTCTCTCTCTCCCCCCCCGTCTCTTTCTGCTTGAAAGGGAAAATCTGAGTTGTGTTGGATGAGAAGTGGCTGATGTGGAGTCTTTTCTGAGGCATCTGCTCCTGTAGCTCTAGAGCTGTGTGGGCGCAGTCGTACGCTCGCGTGCATTTTTGTACAGTGCAGGTATCTCTGTAGATATGTGTGCACCTATCTGCATTCACGTGGATGAATGTACTTGTGTCTTTGCTGTGAAAACACACAGGTGCACATCCCAGGGGAGCGTGTTTTGAGCACATACTCTGGGAGATGTTTACATTGTGCACGTTAATTTGCACTCAGTGCATTCATATCTACAGATTTATGGCTTCTGATTATAGGGGTTCTCTAAGACTTCTGGGAGAGCTATAATTTAGGATTGTCTCATGTATCTTTTTCTCAGTTGCAATATAAATTCATGGAGCTCCTGGTTTTGCACACTTGTTCCTAACACAGATTATCTCACTAATCCCATTTAGTACTTGGTCCCACAGTCACACCAGAGTGGTTGCCACTGGCTTGGGAGCAAGTGGCTCTGGATAGCACTGCATAAAGTGATTTGCATCCAGGAAAAGGACGAACAATTCGATTGTGAAATACAGCAACGTTAGGAAAAGGGGTCTTCCTTTAGGACAAGGTTTTGGGATTCTCAAGCAACATGGTCAGATATAGAAACTCCAGCTAATCTCACTAAGATTTCATTTATTTTGTCTTTACCGTTACAGTTAATTCTTTTACAACATCTCAGTGTTCACCATTTCTAACATGGGGTAGGTCTCTGCAGTGAAGGTGCACACTGAGCCTGGAGACAGCTGGTGGGAACATTGAGCTGTAGGTGCTGTGGAAGTGGGATTTTTACATGTTATCTGGATTACTCCAGGACCAATAATGGAAAAGTTGGCAGGATTTGACTTGTTGGATTTAGTTGTCAGGCTTAACAACTCATTGCAGTGAATGGAAGCATACAGACCTCACAAGCCTGTAGTTTTATGATACCTGCAGGCTTATCACTGCATTGGTTTATGTGTGGTTCAAGATCTTCTCCCCATATACTTCTAGATCGAGACGAGTATATCTTGATCACCTAGTCCACTGAATAAGCAATTTTTCTTGCACTCTAGGAAGGTACAGCAGTGGTGAAGGAGAACATCCTGACCTCTTTTGATTCATGCACACTATTCACTGCAACACAAATTTCTCTCAGCGCAAGATGAGGCACTAAAGTCGCACTGTTGGCTCTGAGGAGAGAAAGCTGTGAGTAAATCTTTTTGATCCACATCCCAGTGTCCAGCTGCTGAAACAACTGTTAAGACAGGTGTGTCTAATTTTAGCTTTTGAAACAGCTGGGCAAAGTATTGGCTGTGTTTCAGCAGTTTTTGCTTAAAGAGAAGGCAGGTGGCATTCTATGAACATGCCACTATTGAATTAGACCTATTAATATTGGTGAGTCAACTTAACTTAATTCTCTCAACACACTAACAAGAGCATTTTGGAAGGATTGGAGAAGAATGACAGGGTACCTTGGATAAACCAAAAGGGAAAGAGATTGCAGTGTGCATGTTCTAGCAACAGCAATTTAATCAATTTAGGTGCATCTGTGCTACCCATCACTTTGCTGGCTGTTTGGATTTCTTTTGCCTGGATGACTTCAGGCATATATGTCCAATCTGTATTTTTTAAATGAAGGCACACTCCACTGAAATAAAGATTATACATGCACTTAAATAGATAGATAAGAATGAGAGAACATTAAAAATGCCACCGGCAGCCCTGTTCTCAGTGATTTTGTTTTTTGTTGCAAAATCAAGCATTCAAAGTTGAGGCATGCTGCAAGTAAATGTTACATCTTCCCCTTTCTACATTCCTTTCAGTCTTTAATTACAGGAGTTACATGTTACTGGGGACTCCTGATTTCTTTGTGAGGCAGTAACAATCATTGTTTGAAACACGTTCGTGTAATACAAAAATGCTGTGGTCTGTGAACCTCCTGCTTTAGTCACTATAAAAACGAGGAGTGTGTTGAATAATGAAGAGGAATGAGGGGATCTAATAATTAAAGGACTTGAATTCCACCTTGACTACCTGGGTTGTACTCCTGTTGTTACTGCAGGTTTCTAGAGATATATTCTTCCTGGAAACAAGTGAATATGTTGCAGAAGCGAGTCCTGAAAAGCAGGAACAATGGGTTGTTACTGGTGTATGCTTTTATTTTGGTCTATTTATATCCACCAGAACAATGGCTTTGAAAGCCCAATCACCTGGATAGTTCAAAATCTCTGTTAGGAAGGAGTAGAGAAGGTAATGTAAGATATTTTAAAAATGAGACATTCTGTTCACATTCCTTAGCAGCATCTGATCGTGCTAAGGAGGGTATAAGTAGCATCTAGCTCCTCCAGATGTCAGCTATTTAGAGAGACACACACCAGAAGTTCTGTGGACAACAAATGACTGAGTCCCACGCAGGATGCTCTTCTTGGCGAGAAGAGAAATGGGAGTGAGTGGGTGAGCCTGTGTGTGTTCGTGTGCAGGATGGGAAGGGCAATTACAAAAATGGGAGACGGAGAGGGAGAAAAGTGGAGATGGCTGGAGGTAAAAATACTTGCTAAATGCCAGCTGTCTCATGGATGGTGTGGGATTTTGCCTGGAGTAGTCTTAGTACTTTGTCTCGTCTGATTTTAACCCTTCAAGCTTTTTTTCACCATGACACATGTAATGTAAGCCAGGTTAGGCTCTGTATCAACATCTGGGTGTGTATCATTTTCAGCCTGTAACTAGCAACCTAAGAAAGCCGTATAATGAGAGCCATTTGTTGTAATACAGCTTGCTGTGAAAAAGTAAAACAAAACAATTAGACCTTTCTCTGTTGAAAGTAGAAGCTTTTCAGGAACATATTTCTTTAGACACAAAAAAAAAAAAAAAAAAAAAAAAAAAAAAAAAGCTAAGAAGTTCTCTAAGCCCATCAGTATTTCTGGAATGGAGCAAGGAGTCTCGTAGAACCCACAAGTCCAAGGATGGATTGGGGAGTTCCCTCAGGTGCACGGATCTGGGCTCTAATGCTGAATCCTGCCAGGAGGGGGATCTGGTCCTGCACTGCATGCGTTCCCAGTGAACACCCTTGTTTCAGACCTATCAGGTCAATCTCTTCTTCCTCCATGTATAGTTCAGATGTAGTTTCAGATTCAGATATAGTTTAATGTTCTCTAACAACGTGGAATGAGTTCAGTTGGTGAGCTTAAACTAGAAAGAGTGACTCAGCTGGTGGTTATGGGCTTTGTTGGAAAAGTAGGGAACTCGGAAATGCCCGAATGAGAGAGGATCCAGATTGTGTGCCTGTATGCCATCTGTCGGCTCTAACATCGGGGGCCCCTGGGGTTAGCTTTGGCCATTCTCACTGTTCATGATTTTCCTTGAAAAGTATTAGTTTTGAGTTAGCTTGACATCAAATGAAAACGAATATCAAAATCTCCATTTTCTTAATGGAGTGGAGTTGTCTTTTTCACTTACCCTGTGTACAATACACATTCCTCACTTGAGTCAGAGGTAAGAAAGGAAAGCTGGATTTTTAGAAGTTTCTTGGCAATGAAAAGCACGCCTCCTTTCAAAATTGTTAGTTTCCATTTTGAAAATCAAATATCAAATGTAACTGATAATAGGATGGGGATCTCTGGCTCCCACTGCTCCAAATAATGGCCCCTGCGCTTCTTTCCCTTCCTAGCTGACTTGTATGTGCTGTTGAAAAACAGAATCTGTTTTCATCTCATTACTACTGATCATCAGTAAATAAATAACGTTAAGGATGAAACAGTGGAGGGGTACAATGGTTGTGGGATCGGTGATATTGCAAACACAAAAGTTGTCTTGAATCCCATCTCATACCCACCAGAGCAAGATTGTTCCATACAGTTATTTTTTTAATCCTACTTTAATCCTACAGCAGCGAGACTTCTGGCACTTTCTTTGGGCCCATTTCCTCAACCGAAGTTGGAGATGCACTGTCACACTAGTTTTGAATTTTACATTTGTGAAATACTCTCCTGCTGCCTCAGACTACATTAGATAATTTATTTCTCTTTCTCCATGCAATTTCAGCTCAGTGGCTGGCTCTGATACCAAAGCAGTGTTTGTGTGGGGGGAAGGAGCAGCAGTCTCCCTGCATTTGTGTCCTAGCCAGGCTAGGTCTTGTTGCCAGCACTAGATGAAATCTTCTGTTTCCAGTGGAGAGTAATGCTTGATCAAAGTGGCACAGAATTACTCACCTTTGAAGGTTTCCTTCTGCTGCTGCTATTGCTGTTGTCCTTTAACTAGAATGTGCTTCATTACCATATATATGTAGTAGAGCTCTAAGACATTGAATTATCTGTCTTTCATAGCATATTGTTTGGCTCTGGTACTCTTTTTACAGAAAGGTTTCTTTCAATATAGCCTGTAGTGAGAAGCTGACACACTATAACTTAAGTAGTCGCACTACTTGAGGCCATACTGTACTTGAGCAGAAGCACGGTGTTATTTTAGTCTGGTTTTCTAAGGAAATGACACTTCTGAAGTCACCCTAAGGTCGTTGCCTCTTTGGTCGCCTGGCGAACAACCACCACGTTTGACAGAAGGGCAGAAGCCCCAGAGACGCTGAATTCCTATAGCATTTGTTCCTCGTCCCCGCTGAGGCTGCGGGCTGGTCTACCAGCTGGCAGGCTTACGGCTCTGAACCTACACAGCACAGGCTGCCTCTTCCTCTGCCAGGACACGACATGAAGCAAGGAGAAAGCGGAAGGGGAAATAAGGAAATATGACAAAAATCTGAGCATGTCAGAGGAGGGAGGGAGAAGGAGGGGGGAACTGAGCGTGGTATGGTGAGGTTATTACAGGGAGTATGGGGGGGTCTGATAAAGGGGGCACACGATGCCAAGTTTCCTACTCAGTTATTTCTGTAGTTCTGATGTCTGTAGAACAACTTCTTTTTGGGTAGCCAGGAATATCAGATGTCCTCTTTTTATCTGCCTACCGCTAAGTTTCTGAGGATTACATGCAGCGTAGGGGCTGGTAGTGGGCAAGAAGAATCTCAGTGTCAGTGCAAAAAAAGGTGTTATACCAAGCACCTGTATATCTGTTTATTTTGTTCATCACACACTGCTGACTGTCTCTTGTAGGTTTTTTTTTGGTAGCTTGGGCTGTCACAGAATAGCTATGTGCTGATTTCTGTGCAGGAGGAGATGAGAAAGCAGAGATGAAGCCAGCGACAACATGATTCAGAGTTAGTCATCCCGAAGACCACTCAGTTTTCTTTCATCCTCAGGATAGCCACCACACTTCTGCCAGTACCCTGAAGGAGTCAGTGACAGGCTGCGTGTTGCCTTCCTGAATGCTCATTTTTGGTGACTGATAAAAAGAGAACAAGCAAACATGTGATGAAATGTGGCATCTAGTTAGAACTAGGCAGACATAACCTTAAGGGATGATTTAAGGGATGGATTTGTCCAGGGTGTGGGTGGCTTTTCTGTGACCAGCCAGAAGTTCATAAGGAATGGAAATATGCGTGACTCTTCCATCATAGGGATTTCTTTATTTTTGGCCCTTTTCTGGGATCTTCTGTAGTTATCCCTGGTTGGCAGTCTGAGGAAGAGATAAGAGGCTACAGAGGAGAGAGAGGGGCAGAAATAATGTGTGCATGCAGGTGTGTATGTATGCATCTGACTAGTTTAAACATAATCCCTGCATTCCTGTCATTAGCTTTTCCCTTCACATGTTACAGTGAGTAGCTGGAGATGTCTGTCTGTCCTGTCCAGTAAATAGCACACCCGTGTTGGAGCAGTGCATGCTTATCTGTTGTATACAGCTTATCAGCCAGGGAGTGTGCTGCTCCTTCCCCCTTCTTTGTTCCCTCTTCCCGATTTTCACGGTTGCTTGGTGGTTAAAGCCTGTGTATTCCTGATGCCTGCACTTGCTCTTCTGCTAGCCTTTGCTAGCAGGGTCAGGATTTATTGCTGCTGGGTGCCTCCCCCTGCTCCCCCCACCACTAATTCCTCCTCATGTTGCTCAGAGACGAGGGTGCCAGGTGAAGGGAAGCGTTCAGTTTGAGAAAGCAGGCTTCTTGCATCCCTGTGACTAGCGCACACACGTTGAATCACGGGCAGGATGGGGGATTTGACAAGACAAGGAAACTGCTGGTGTCTCAGGAGACCTGCAGTGCTGGAGGAGCTTGTGGGGGTGGAGTGGAGCTGAAGACCCTGGGGAATGGTAGGAGGGTGAGGTGCTTCACACGGAGAGAGGTGTTTTTAAAGCAGTTTGTACTCCTTACGTTAATTCTCACTATTGTGCTTTTGTTCAGCTTCTCTGCTGGAGACCCCGTGTCCCAGTAAATCCTCCCATCAGTTGCCACAAGTGGACCTGCACTGTATTTTGCTCCCACCTCTTTGATTTGCCTGTGTGGGTGTGTTGCATGCCTTGAGGCACGGGCTTGCTGCCGGGGATTGTCCTCAGCAGCATTAAATGCAGCAGCAGGGAACAGGTGGCTGATACTGTACTGTCACCCATCCCAGCGCAGTGCTACGGTGACCTAAGCTGCATTTTCTGAGATGCCAAACCTATTAAAAATCTCGGTGGAAAAGGCCTCGTATCAGGGCTCAGCCGTATTTTCCATGTTACAGAATATAAAAATAGAAGTAGGTGTAAGGGTGTGAATATGGGTCCTTCTTCTATGCAAGAGGAACAAAAATCATACAAGTAATGTAAACAGGGCTATCATCAGTGAGATGATAGAGGTAATGTTCTTCTGTATGCAGTGCTAATGAGACTTCATTTGGAGGACTGCACCCAGTCCGTGGCACTGCACTTCAAGAAAAATTGAGATATTTAGGAAAAGTCTTTAAGAAACTAGCAATAATGATCACAGTCTAACAACCCTGGTTCTCTAAGGAGGAGTAAAACAAATTTCTTTGTCTAGTGAAGACAGACAGCAGAAGTCCTCAACTATATAAAGGGTACCTGTAAGGAGAAAGAAAATAATCTTTCTTCTGTGAGAGGGCAAGAAATAACAGAAGTAATATTGCAATTAAAAGCAAGTGAGTGTGACACTGTGTGTGTGTGTGTGCGCGTAAGGGCAGTACAGTTTGCCAGGATGGGAAACCTTAGAAGATTGATAAATAGGGACAGGTATAAGCTTTAAAACAAAACTTTGCTAAACTCATTCATTAACAGCATACTTTATGCTAATGGTTAATTATCAACCACTATCATAAATTATTCCTTCATGTACAGAACTGTTAGACTCTAATGCTTATGCCCCAGGTACCTGTGACTGCACAGTGCCATAGAGCCAATTCCCTGCAACTGAGAGCTGTTGCCCCGGATGGTCCTAGTTGCAGAAGGTGAAGAGGAGGATGAGAGAGGCTGGAAGTGGTGGTGGTTTGTCTTCTTTGCTAGCTTCTCTTTTCATGCCCAATGTTTTAATGCTACTTTCATCCTCTCAGAAGTGGGATCCTCAACTGCTAACAGGGGTGTTTCTCTTGTTCTTTTTTCCACTCCCTCCCACCCCGCTGTTCTTTTTGTGCCTTCAGCAGGATGTCCTGCCTGTTCACATCCCGTATGCTTCTCTTGTCCTTCACGTTGCAACTTTCTGTTACTTGGATGCCTCCTATGAACACGTGAATATATTGTTTTCCCTTTTGGTGGTCATGTTGCTCGCATTCTCAGTGAAATGCTTATATATACCATAGAAGTATTGCAATATATAATGTTGTTATAATATTATTATAAAGTTCCTTCTGGGTGTAAGGAATGCTGATATTAATTAAATGAGATAAAAACATTTTGATTTACAGATGTCAGAAGCCACTTCTTTAACTAAAACAGCTTTCTGAGAATAATAATAATAAAAAAAAAAAAAAAAAAAAAAAAAGCTGCTGATAAAGAAAGCTGAGCACTGGTGTATATAGAATTTCCAGAGACATTCTGTGTCTTCAATCGCTGCAAGTTAGACATCACCAGGAATGTCACAGGTTACATTTATTCCACCTTGGAGCAGAGAGATGGACTAGGTAGACTTGAGGCTCCCTGCCTGCCTTGTCTATTACCAGCCTGGTTACTTGGAGAGAAAATTTCTTTTCTGTCGTGGTTGAGAACAGCCGGACTACATCCTGTGTGCCACGCTCGGGTTGTGGTGTACCACCACACAGGTGGTGTGGTGCAGACACGGTAGGTAGAAATGGCTGCTTCCTCCGGGTGAGGAGGTGTTCATCTAACGGGCTGACTGATTGCTGTGCCCTAGTCAGGAGGTCGGTTTGCCACAGACCGTGCAGCATGGGCTCTTTCAGGGTTAAAAGCAGAAGAATCATTCCCCACAGTGTCTCCTTTTGTCCTTCCAATTTTTTAGCTTTGGCTGCTCTGACCTTCTTTTTCTCTTCATCTTCTGCACACTGACAAGGTATACATCTTAGGAAATTACACCTATCAGCAGCTCCCACACGAGCAGGCTTGGCCGCAGGAGACGCTTCACTCTTTGTCTGGCTGGCGGTGAGACACTTGTGTCATTGAAAGATTTTCCCCCTACATCTCTCTTTGCTTTTCTTTTAATTTTTTTTTTTTTTTTTTTTTTTTTTTTTGCATTCGGGAGACTACCGCAAACACCAGTCACCTGGCAGTTATTGCTGTGAGATGAACAGGTGATTACAGGCAAAAGCCAGGGAAGATGATAGGTGGAAGGGAGAAGAGAAGCAGAGGGGGGAGCCTGTGCAGTGTCTATTAGAGAGCTTGCCTTTCATTAGCACAGAAGCCAGTTTAAAGGAGCAAAAGCAACAGTTTTTTTTTTCCAGCTTTTCCTTTCTGCATCAGACAAGATTTCTTTGAGTGTAAAAGGAAAAGTCTCCCTCCTGCTCTCATGGGTAAAAATTAAAACAGTTCCTTATCTATCACAGCAGCTATTTTAACTCCGTCTATTCCCTGTCTCTTTC
This sequence comes from Aythya ferina, assembly GCF_964211825.1. Classification (NCBI taxonomy): domain Eukaryota; kingdom Metazoa; phylum Chordata; class Aves; order Anseriformes; family Anatidae; genus Aythya; species Aythya ferina. The sequence continues at coordinate 37,660,772 of NC_140301.1, read as the reverse complement.
TAGTTCAGCCTTTCAGGTACCATTTGAGTTTTAGATTTCAGAGCTCGTCAGAAATTATTTCCCTGCACTTTTCTTCCACCCTAAAAAATTCATGACATAAATGTTAATTCTGCAGCGTTAATATTTAGCACTAGCATGTAAGGTGCTGGGCTGGCAGACCTTGGACACCTAAATCTAGATCTGTGGAATAGATAGTGCCAAGACAACGGTAGGTCACACTTCCTCCCCTGTGCTCTGCTATGTGTCTAACCTTTCGCTGCCGTGAGGCTCACTGGTGGCAAGGGATTGATTGCAGCAGCGTGTTATCCAAGGCAGGGCTCACACCTCGGCTGGGAACAGGCTGGTAGCCTTCACCTGAAACTTGCCAATGCTGATTCCAGGCATGGGCAGAGCAAGGTACACATATATTTTTGTTTCCACAGACACAGTAACTACTTGCATCCATAGTATCAGTTGCTAGGAGTTATGCTAGAGATTAATTTGGCTCAGCATAAAACCTGGCTAATTGCAGAGTTGCCTGCCTGTCAGAGGGGCTGTTACGAATGATAGACAATGCAGTTCTCAGTGTGTGCTACAGGTCACTGCCGTTTTATTCTGGTATCTTCAGTGAAACATAGGTAGTAGTGGTACTCAGGTGTGAACTCTGTGACAGAAAGTTCAGGAAATGAAATCTATCAGGCTCCTTTTTTTTACACTGGTGATGGAATAGCTATCTAAGGTTGAGCACTGGGCAACCCTGATTTCTTCAAACTTGGCCATTCTTCTATGTTCTATAGTCTTTCTCAGCTTGTAAAACCTTTGATAAAAAGGCACATTGCTTTAAATGGTACAAGAGGTAAAAGTAGCTTCTGTTTCTCGGCCTGATGAGATTTGAGAGTTCTCACTGAACCCAGCGTGTACTGAGAGTGAGCAGGATCTTGTCATCATTTTGAGGCAGCTTTAGGAGAAGGGAGGCTTGGTGGGGCCATGTAGACAGCTGAGGTGTCTCTGAGGCATACTCAGAGAAGACAGAAAGGAGATTAACACGCTCAAGGCAGTTGCACTAGTCACTCCTTTGTAAAGTCACGACTGCCAATATCTGAACCTTTTCATTCTCTTAGCTTCACAGACTAGCAGATTTAAGCCAAAAAAGAACTGTTTGCTCATTAAGCTGGCCCAACATATGTTGGCTCGTGCCTTTCCAAGCAAGTCTGTAAACTCTCTGGGAAAGGGACTCTGCTTCTGTAAGTTTACATAGCGCTGAGTACACTGGATTGTCTTTTGTGCATTAATCTAATGAACAGGGCCAATTCTATCATGTTAGTGTCAGTTTGCGTTAGCAAATTCTGACATTGCTTCTTTCTCTATCACAATTGATTAATGATTACCAAAATGTGTTATATTGGTGCATTTATTGCTCCCACACTTGTTCTTGCTTGTTTCCACTAACCCAAGACTGTAGGTGTGAAATATCAGACAAGGCTGAACTTTGCAAGATTTCTGACCCTTAAACTGGATGGTTGGCAGAACTGAATTTATGCCCCTCATCTTCTGTCAGAGCTCCCCATGGTTACTCTTGCTTTGGGCTAATCTACTGCTAGCCCAGGCTAACTGCTTGTAATCAGCTTGCATTTCTCCTCTCACAAATGAGTATCAAGCATCTGATTGCCCTTCACTGATGTCAGTCCACTGTCTCTGTTGAATTTACTCACCCTGACATAAATGAGAGCAAATCTAGGCTCCAGCGTTTCTGTATTAGTTGCTGGGGGCAAACCACAATCCCTTGGGGCTGAGCTGGGAAAAGAATTAGACCTGCCTGTGTCACTGGTAACACCGAGGCTTATGTCTCGGATTTGGTAGGTAACTTAACTGGATGCTGAACGAAAGCACAGAAGCCCTGAGAACAGATTGCTCTTTTTTCAGAGATACAGAATAGAACTGAGAGCTAGGGGGACTGCAGCTGGTTGGGGATGCACAGAAAAGGTACTGCACAGCAGCAGCTGTGTCCATGGTCTTCAGCCCCATTCTGGCACACCTCTCCCCTCTCCCTCTGGTTGAGCAAACGCTGATAATTCCTTGGTGCTGTTGGCTCTTACTGCCAGAGAGGCGGCTCTGACACGGGCAGTGGGGTGCTGGGGACTGCTCTCAGAGCAGTTTGTTCTGCCAGCGCTGCTGAGGAGCTACCAGCATCCTGGTCACTGCTGTTCTCAGCAGTACTTGACGTAGCTCACTAAAGACAAAGGTGTCTTGTACGCCAGTCCTAAGCTCTATACAGCAGGCAATCTTCTCTGGTTTATTTTATTTTATTTTATTTAAGCCTCTATTTTAGGATTGTAAGCAGAACCGTCTTTCACCCTCCTCCTTGTTCTTGGGAAGAAAAAAAAAAAAAAAAAAGCAAATAATTAAATGATTTTGAACCTTGAGAGAAATAGTTTGAGTCAGGGAAAAGCTTTTGGGTCAAAACCTGTCCTTGCTGACTTGACTCTCTTGACCTCATCATTTAGCGTTGCATGGGCTAATGTGTTAGCCTCTGCTGGGTGGAGCCAACACTGTCATCTCTGCGGCTGTCACCCCGTATTGCTAAAAGCTAATGGGCATTCCCCTTTGGATCTGGTTTTCGAAATCTGTGTTTTTAGAGTAGAGCTGACTGCTTTTTCAGTTATGAATGCAGCAAAATAGAATATAGAAAATCCTGAATTGGAAGGGGCCCATAAGGATCATTGAGTCCAACTTCTGACTCCACACAGGTGCACCCAGAAACTCAGACCATATGAACTAAGTGCACAGTCCAAACGCTTCTTAAATTCTGACAGGCTTGGTGCCATCCTTGGGGAGCCTGTTCCAGTGTGCCACAATGTGAAAAACCTCTTCCTGATATCCAGCCCAAACCTCCCCTGTCACAGCTTGACCCCATTCCCACGGGTCGTATCGCTTGCTACTAAAGAGAAAAGATTGGCAACTGCCTCTGCACTCCCCCTCATGAGGAAGCTGTAGGCCGCAATGAGGTCTCCCCTCAGCCTCCTCTTTTCCAGGCTGAACAGGCCCAGTGACCTCAGCCATTCCTCATACATCTTCCCCTCTAGGCCTTTCACTATCTTTGTAGCCCTTCTCTGGACACTCCAATAGTTTTGTTAACAACAAAGATTTAATATGAAATAATGATTTATAGAGTTAGACTTGCTAACATGAGTAAGGTAGACTACACAGTTTTCCAGAGCTTGATGCCGTCTTGGTCTCTTTCTGGGATGTTAAAAACCCAGAAACATTTGGTTTATTATTTCTCATTTCTCAGAACATGTTGGCCCCCTGCTCTTGCAGTAAAAGAAACATATATAAGAAATAAAACTACTTTTCTCATATCTGTAGGGAGCAAGGTTATCCTTGAAGGCACCCATCTCAGTTCTGAAGACACCAGCACACTTGGATTGTATCTTTACCCAGATGAACCTAATAGGAAAATAACAATGCCTCTTTTGAAGTAAATCCATTGGGAATAATGTTGTTCAAACTGTACTTCTGCCTCTAAACTTCCCCGTGCCACCCAAGAGGGGAAATCAAGTTGAAGTCTGCCCTGTTCCTGCAGTGGTGCTGCTAAATAAATGAGTCACTTGTGAATTACAGGGCAGTAAATACATCCACCAGCACCTCATAAAGCAATGCAGAGTGAAGTTCCAGTACTTTATGGTGTCACCAGAACCCTGTGATGTATTTATAGCCAGCTTCACAGTTTTTCCTTTTTATTTTTTTTTATTAGTATTATTTTTTTTATGTTGTACAGATTGGCTCTCTTGGCCTTCCTCCTTTTTGCCTGAGGCAGTTTACCCGGTTGTTTGTAGCAAGGGAAGGCTGGTAGGCAGAGCTCGGCTGGGAGGGCTCCCCAGCACAGGGACAACACCCAGCAGCTCCCTGTTTCTCCTGTACAGGGTCTAGTGGGAGTTTTTTGGCTTAGGCCAGGGCAGCTGGAAGTGGTGCTGATCTCCTTTGTGCACCCCCTGCTCCTGCACTGGTGCCCGGTACGTGGGGAAGAGCTGGTGGCAGAGCGGGTGAGGGCAGTACCTCGGTGTGGGTTTGGGTGAGTGGAGAGCTGAGGGAAGGAGCAGTGACTTGCTTGGGAGCTTGGTAACTCCAAAGTAAGGCGGTGATGTGTGCTGTCAGTGTTAAATGGGAATGGAGAGCCCGAGGGTGCTGCCATAGGCAGTCCTGGTGGGTCAGCAGCCTTTTGTGCCAGGTTGTACCCCCCTCCTCTCCCCAGCTGGAGTTTAATGGTAAAGTCAGGAGCACGGGGACACTTCATGACAAAGCCACGCTGCTTCCGCGCATCCTGCCGCACACAGGGCAGCGCCTCCACTCCTCAGCAAAACTCCGGGCGGCCGAACAAGTGTCCGCCACAACACGCACAGCGCTCCCCGAGCGTGCGTCCTAACGGGACGTGCCAGTGGGAACGGAGAGCCCCGCTGCCCGTTCCGTTCCCTCCTGCTCTGAGGCTGTGTGCCCTGATCTGCAGGAGGTGCGGGGGGGCCCGGCCCGGTGCTACGGGGCCCCGCGAGGCGCCCCCCGGGCACCGCCAGGCCCCGGGGCAGGGCCGGGCCGGGCCGGGGGCGGCTGCGGGGGGCGGCGCCGCGCCACGGCCGTGCCCATCCCCGCCCGGCGCCGCCTCCCCCCGGAGCCAGCCAGTCCCTCTGCGGAGAGCAGCCGCCGCCCCCATTGGCTCGCCGCGGCCGGGACATTTGCATACGGCTCGCCCATTGGCCGAGCCGCTTCCCCGGCTGCGCTTCACCTGCGCCGCCGAGTTGGCCGCACTTGGCGCGCCGGCCGCCGGCTGCCCGCCCCCGGCTCGGCTCGGCTCGCACATCCCCGGCCCCGGCCCCGGCCCCGCTCCCGGCCCGAAGAGCTGGCGCTGCCCCCCCCGCTGCACAGGGTTAACCGGCATCAGCCCTCGGCCGCCCGGACACGGAGGACGGAGGATAACGAGCCCGAGCCGCGTGTGTGTGCGCCCGGCAGTCCTGCATCGCAACGCGTGTAGTGGAGAAGCACCAGAACCCCCCCTGGAACCGGGATAAAAAAAAAAAAATCCAACATTTACCTGGGGTCTCTGGCTTTTTCTTCTTCTTCTTCTTCTTTTTTTCCGCGCTCGGTAGCCCCTCCGAGCTCGGTGCGGGCCGGGCCAAGTCCCCGAGCAGCCCGGGGTCCCGGAGGACGGAGCCGGGGGAGCGGAGCCCCCGCTGCCATGTGCGGGTCCCCGCCGCTCCCCGGCAGGCTGGGACCGGCCGCGGGGCTCCTGCCGCTGTAGCTGCAGCCCCGGGAAGCGGCGCATCCTTCTCGTGGTGCGTGTGCGGTTCCCAGCCTCCCCCCTCCCTCCCCTTCCCTCCCCGCACACGCTCTCTCGCCCAGCCACACGCCGTCTCTTTGCCTCCTGCACACACGCCCGCCCGCCCCGCAGCCTCGGAAGCGGCTGTCCTCTCCGCTAGCATGGGTCCCCTGGCATCATGAACCTTGGCCTCTCTCCCCGGCTGGAATCCAGACCGCCCGCCTGTAGGTGCCCCGTGCCTTGACCATGCACCTGAGAACAGACCCCAGCACCTGCCCGGGACGCCGCCCCGCCTGGACCCTGTGGATGTGCTCCCTCTTTTGGGGATGTATCGTCAGCTCTGTGTGGAGTTCCTCTAACGTGGCTTCTTCTGCCTCCTCTTCCTCGTCCGTATCCCAGGCTCAGTATGAGCATCACTTCCACGGCAGCAAGCACCACTCTGTGCCTATCTCAATCTACCGCTCCCCCGTCTCCCTGCGAGGAGGACACGGTGGGTGCCCCTCTTGTTTCTTTCTAACCTTTCCGCGGAGGAGCCGGAGCGGCGGCGGGGGAGCCGGGAGCGCCCCGCGCACGATGCCCGCGGCTCCCAGGGATTTGGGGGGGGTCCCCCAGCCCACCGACCCTCCCCGGCCCCCTGAGCCGAGCCGGGTGCCGAGGTCGGGCCGCTTCCAGGGCCAGCCGCCCCTGCTGGGTGCTCCCAGCCGGCCGGGAGGGTGGGCGCCGGGGCCGGGTCGGGTCCCCTTGGGCTGGCGGCAGCGGCGGGCGGAGGGGGCCGGGGGGTCCCGGCCGTAATCGCGGTGGCCGCGGGGCCTTGCTGGGGATCTGGGGAAGGCGCCCACCGTGATGCTCTTACCCTGCCTTGCCCGGCTCTGCCCAGCTTTGCCCTGCCCTGCCCTGCCCGCTCGCATCCTTCCCACTCGGGGCGCACGGAGGGACCCGCCGCTCTCCTTACCCCGGCTCCCCGCTGGGTGCCTGCCGGTGGCTTCCCCTGAAAGCCGGCGGTGGGAGATAGGGGGAGTGGGTTTCAGCCCCGGCAGCAAGGGGAATTGGGGTGTGAGGGATGCCGAGGAAGGGAGACCCGCCAGCATCCTGCCTCTGAAACGCTGAGCAGCACCCGGCAGCGGGACCAGCAGTGCCCCTGCCCACTTCTGCCGAGCCTGCCTGCCCTGAGAGGAGTTCGCCTGGGCCCAGCCGACCTGGGGGCTCCCCCTCACCTCCCCCTTCCCCTGTCCCCTTGTCCTGTGCCCTTTGCCTTTGGCCGCAATAGCCGGGAGAGACAGGCAGGCCGGGCCTGTGCCTTCCCCAGCAGGGATGCAGGTCAGGGGCAGGTCCAGCCAGAGCGAGGATCCTGCAGCAGCCCTGCTCAGCCGCTTTGTACGGCAAAGGCAGCGGGAGCGACAGACTGGAAAGGTGACTGAAGTGTGCTGTCACACCCAGCGCTGTGCTTCTCCTCCCTCCCAGCCTGCTTTTCCCGGGGCTACTCCAGCTGGAGCTCCTCTGGGGCAGGGACAGGCTGGTTCCTCACTTCAGCACAACCGGGACTGTCTCACAGTCCTTGAGCACTGCTGCAGCCACCAGGGCTCCTGCTGTCGATGATTAATAACCGAAAACTGAGTTTCACATGGGTGGTACTTAACAGATGGTCTCGCTGCCTGGCATGGCACTGGTTCCCTTCCCATGTGGGGCCTGAATGTGCTCTGCCTGCTCCTTGGGGTGCAGGTGAACTTTGGAGTGGCAATGGGAAATTGTGAGGCTGACGGGATGATGCCACGTCTGTCTGCAGAAGTGGCTGCACACCTCTGGCTCAACCCGCTTCGCCCAGTGCCACTTCAGTCCCAAGCCCTCGCCTCTGCGGCACGGTGCTGTTCTGCAGCACCCCGGGCTGCCCCCTCCCACACCGCCTGAGCACCTGCAACCTGCCCTGCAGTGCTCCCTGACACCCTCTTCCCGCACCCTCCAGCAGCCCTGCCAAAGCACCTCCTATCGCAGCCCTGCTCTGCTGGTGCTCGCTTGTGACCCGCAGCATCTGCCTCCTGGCTTTCTTCCTGAGCCCGTTCCCTCGCCACTGTGCCTCGTCTCAGACCTGCAGTACCGAGCTCCTACAACCCTGCCCACGTTCCTATAGACTTAACTGGACGGCCATCCCTTGCTGTGCCATTTGACCTCCTCACGCTGCTCTGCTGCTCACCCGAGGGCTTACCCGTGACACTGCTGGTTTCAGTGTCCCTGTAACCCCTACGCAGCTCTGCCAGCGCATCCTCCTAGCACCCACTGCAGCCATGTCATGCGGCATTTCAACCTACCATCCCAGGGCTCTCCCCTCCCTTCTTCTCTCCTTCCAACCTGTCCTCTCCCTCCTTTCTGACACCGGTTCTTCTTATTCTGCCCCTGTGCAGGCTTGCCTTTTTAGCTAACTGAGTGCTCCTGTGATGGAAGGGGGATAGTGAAGTCTGGCTCATAGGTCACTTGTGAGGAAAGGAGAGAAGGATGTTGCAAAATGTGATAGTGGTTAGCCTTGACATAAAATGCAGGTGATAGTCCGCGGGAGAGTCCATACTGTTTCCTGGTCAAGAAATGATAGTTCTTTTCTCCTTGATGACTTTTCCATCTGCCCTGAAAACCCAGCAAAGCCTCATTTAAGAGCCCTGTGTGAAAGCTGTTATCAACTTCAGTGAGAGACAGGCATTTTTTCCTGTATCCTCATTGCAGTAAGGAATCGAGGGAAATGGAGAGCTCTTGGAGCTCAGGCCAGCACATAAGCCAGCATGAGATTTATTTTTTTTTCCTTTCTTACTCATGCCATGTAGCAAAGCTGGCATGGACACCCCCTTTGGCCACGAGTAAGGGGAAGAGTGTGAGAGAGAGAGATGAAAAAGAGACCACAAAGACAGCTGGTCTTGTAAACACACACATGGTTTATTTTTGTGTTTTCTTTCTCTGTTGCATGACAGAGGCCCTTGGAATTTGGATGTGTGACAGTGTTGAGGACTCAGATCCCTAGGAGGCCGTACGCTCCCTGTGCTTGTTGGGATTTTGATTTTTTTCTTTGCTGGAGGGAAATAAAAAATTCTGTCTGACTCCTGCCCTGCTCAGTGGCTCCGTGCTCACCGACTTCAGAAGGAGGGGGTTCAGGACCCCGACCACCCTGCCGTGCCGCCTTCCAGTCCCGCAGTGCCGGCTGCCGGCGCTCAGTTTTGTATCTAACTGTGTTTTGCTTTTTTTCTGACACATCCCAGTAGATTTCAATCTGTTTGAAGTAGTCTATTAGTATCTAGAACAGAGGAAAAGTAAACGTCTCCCAAGCGATGAACGCTTGTTTGGAGCCTCTGTTCTGCGCTCCTTTGAAATCAGTCAAAACCCTTCCCGTGGCTTAACATCAGCAGGACCAGGCGTGGATTGTGCAGCCCTCACAGTGCTGGTGTAAGGAGAGTTAATCCTGAAACACCAGGCTGGTGCTTGCCGGTAGTCAAGCTGCAACCTGCAGATGTACTGCTTGGCACAGTGCGTCGTCTCAAGGAGAAACTGTTTGTAACAGGCTTACCTCTCCGTCAGCAGGTGAGCAAACCTGCACCAGCTGGGGTGTTCTGCAAGGCAGGAGAAACCCTTTTTGCATGTGAGGACCTCTCCAGACTGCCACAATCTTGCTCCCCATACAGCAGGAAGGGAAAGGCACGACTCCTCTTTGTTTCACTAAGTGCTCTTGGGACAGAGGGATGATAAATGTCCAGCCATGGAACAAAGTTGGGACTGTGTTTACTGAAAATCCGCATGTGCAGAATCATTCTTCACCCCCTTATTTAGCACCCTGCTGGGTCAGCTGCCTTCCCAAGCCTGCAGCAGTGGCTTCACAGCCCCTCTTTCCATATCTTCGTCACCTCAGCTGCTAAATAATGCATGCCTGATCAGGTTAACAGATAAAATGAAGAGATTTGTGTATGTTTTGTCTTTGTGATGAATTAATTACTTTGGTTTCTCCTTTTCTTCTCTGGCTGTATTTTTCTGGCCCTTCTTTATGGGTGGGTTTCAGGGGTGCACAGAGATGTGTGATGCCTCGTGCAGGTTGCCCCAGTCCTCACAGTGCTGCTGAGCAGGGGCAGCTGTGGGAGAAATGGGGATGTGGGGAGCATTTCTCTTTTGGTTTTCACCTTGCAGGGGCTAGGCTCGCTCAGGCTGTTGGACAAGCCCCAGCAAAAAGTGGAGGTTTGTCACAAGGACTGGCACCGAGCAGTCAGTCACCAGATCTTGCAGGTGTAACTGTCAGGTCTTCGTCAATTCTCAGAAGTCTTGTCATTTATATGAATCATTTCTATCTCTTGTGTCATTTTTGAAATTAGCACATGAGAAGGAATGCTTGGACAGATCAGGGAGTGTTTCCATGAAACGGGCAGGTACTCTGCAAACCCGTGTCAAAGCTTGCCGCACACTGTGGCAAGCTGTGCCCCTGCGCCCTCTGTACAATACACACGCTCTACTCCTTGTTGTTCCTCCAGCGTGACCTCTTCCTTGTCTGAAGTGCCTTTGTTATTCCAATCCAGCCTCTTCTGTACAATAGAAAACTAATTCCTCGTCCCTGGCACTGCCCATTCCCCAGTACCAAGCTGGACCTTCCTTGTTCACCCAGGAGATTACTTTGAGAAATGGTTGGTGCCTTTAACAAAAGGGAAGAAGTCTTCCTATACAGAACAGTCAGTGATCCAGTAAAATTAACTTCATTCAGAGCTTAAATTAGGGTTGCAGTTCAGTTCTGCACAAGTGAAAAGCCAGAAGTCTCTCTACTTTCCGTGGCTAGTCTTTGTCAACAATGAAGCCTGTATTTTCTGCAGACCGGTGACTCTGTGTGCTCGGATGTTCAGATTCCCTTCCTCAGAACCACTAACAATAACTAATAATTTTAAAGAAAGGTGAGGTTTCTTTAAGTTGTCTCAATCTGGCTATCCAGAAACGTAAGCACCCAAACTCACTAGTCCCTCTTAGTTTTGCTTAAGTGTCTCTAGCTGAGCTTCCCCTTCCCCCTGTGCTGAGTTTCCATAGCTCTTCTGAGAAAACACAGGATTTGGTAGTTGCACACAGGGAAATTCTGGTATACACAAAGGCTGCTTCCTCAGAATGAGGTTACTATTATTTTGTGCATTATTAGCATAAGGCAGTTTCTAATAGGGTGCTTTGACTTCTCAGTCTGCTGTCCTATGGAGTGCTCAGAATTTGCTGTTCCTGACGTGGAGCAGCTTGCGTTGATCTGTAAAATCAAAGCTTAAGTCTGTTCACCTGGTACTTGATCCTGTGAGATCCCAGTGATTTTATGAAATGTGAAACGAGAGAAGCCTAATGTTACTGTTGGATCCTGTCACACTGATTTAATGTATGTCTCTCTGCCCTTTGAAACATGTTCAGACCGGTGCTGCTGAAGGTACTGTTTCTTAAGAAATCTTTCCAAAAAAACCTTTTTGATAGATACTTAAGTGTTTACTCAATATTTCATAGCACATTTTTGCAAAACTGGGAATGTTAGTACTGAGTCAGAATTAGATCAGGGCTTTCTTCCTCCCTATATTTATCTTTTTGCAAGTTAGCCTGGCTCCTTCTTCACTTTATCATTTCTGCTTTTGGATAATATAGCCCTGACTTGTCAAGCAACTGCCACACTCTGCTGCAGAGGTGACTGCATTTCAAAGACAGATGAAGGATTCTGCTGTATGCTCTGTATAGACATTGAAGTTGTAAAGAATATTGGGATATGTGACTCAAGCTCCACAGTCAGAACACTGCAGAATGAGAATGGTACTTTTAATAGTATTCACACACTTGGGGTTGGAAAAAAAGTGTAAGAAAATATTCTTAAAGATACCGGTCAGTTTTCCTTCTCTCTCTCCCTTTCTCCACCACCCTCCCCTGTATTTGCTGTAGCATGAAAATACGTGCTTGTATAATGTTATGATAGTCACCAGGATATTACATACTTGGAAGCCTCAAATTCTTTACTCAAGTCTTACTAGAAACAGGAGGAAGCACCTGGGTAATCTCAGGTGGGAATCGCCCAAAGGACAGGATGGTCTCCAGCTGGAGGTGGGGCATTTCCACAGTGTCCCTCAGAAGGTGGTTGCGTGAAGAACTGGAATTTGCAAGAGCAAAGAGTGTGAGTTTTGTTTGGGAAGTAGGGTAAGTGACGGGTTTTTATTCTCTCCGTTTCCATGTGCTGTGACTCAGGAGGACCCTGTCTACTTGCTCAGGATGACAGACCCGTGCTGCTAGGCAGATATTCTTTGGTTTTGCATTTCAGTTGTTCTGGAGGGTTTTTGTAACTGTGAAAGATCACTTGCACTAAAGAGAAAAAGGTGGTTTTCCTGTTTTCTGTGTAACCTCTACACACAAGACTACAGACTGTTGGCCAGTGGCTCAGGCTTACTGCGTGACCTTGGTGAAACATTGCCTTTCTCTCTGGCTTATTTCCTTCATCCGTGAGACAAAGACAAAACCATTTCTCTCCTAGGTGAGGTGAGCAGTTCTGGTGCACCTGTGTGCTTTGAGATCTGTGGCAGGGAGCCACAGAAATCCCGATATTCCCCTTGTGCTTTAGATGCACTGATGTCTGCTTGAAGGACAAGCGAGACACTTGCGTGTTCTGAAGGTAGATCCCAGTCACGTCTTCCCCTTGGCTCAAAAGCCTGGACGGGCTGTAGCGCTGGTGCCACCGTCAGTGTTTCTGAAGAAATCAGCTGCCTGAGCCAGGGGCCAGCAATTCACCACAGCTTCCTCACCACTCACAAATTACTTCTCTTGCACTCTCTTTGTATGTGTGTGTGTTGTTTTTGCACATTAAAACATAACTACGTATACCCCTGAGTGACTTTCCCCCAAACTATGAATTTAAAGTACTTCCGACACTGTCTTTTAGAATTTGAATATAATTATATGCTTTGGGTGTAAATTGTGGTTTTTGCTACATAAGAAACTAATGGAAATGATCTGCCTGTTCCTGTAGTTTACAGATTATACGCTTTATATCTGGGGATGTATATTTAGGCTGCTTTTCTGTATGGTATATTAAAATGAAAATGAAGTTGGTGTGAGCTATAGTGGTTGCTAAGCGTGAATAGCAGGCTGATAAAGGACATTACGAAATTGATCCAGTGCTAAGGTTTATTTAACATCTCCTACTTTTGCACCTTTCATCTGTTTGCATTCTTGATGATGGAGAAGAGGAGGATACGAAGTATTTCACAGACTATAGAGGACCATGTGTTGCAGAAGCTCAAGGGACAAGGTGAATGAATCAGAAAGACGTAAGATGCTGCTAAAAAAAGATCCTCCACTTATTCTGTAAATACTGCACAGCAAGGAATTAGGAAAGACTTTGTTTTCTGGAAAGTTCAGGAAAAGAGTACTATCAGGCTGACTTGCCTGCTTACCCTCAGGCCAGGGTTCATGTAACAACTGCAGAGCAAATCAGTCTCTACTCTCTCCTTGGAACATTTATTTATTTATTTATTTATTTATTTTTTGAATTTAGAATGGGTTCAGCATGTCTACATCAAGCAGATCAAATGATTGGAAGGGGAGAGGAGGAGAAGTTTGTGTTTTTTGGAGTATGTGTTGTGTTTTTTTCCCTAACAGTCTGGGCTTTAACATCTTTCTGGATGACATCCCCCGATTGTCTGGACCTGTTTGGCGAACCCTTTGGTTCCCTGCTCAGCCACTGCACCGCCTAGTGAGGGTGTTCAGGACTCCGTGTTGTGGCTGGATCCTGCAGTTACAGCAGCCTTCTGCTCCCACCCCACCTGGTTTGCTTAATGACCCCAGCCAGTGGAGATGGTACAGAGCTGATGTGTCTGGAAACGTTTCCATCTACCTGGATCTGCAGGTTTGCTGTTTCAGCTAGCAGATGTTTCAGTGCAAAAATGTACTCCACCACTGGAGAAGGCTTCCAAACATAGTATGAGGGCAAAGCTGATTATAAATACTTTCTGAATAGTGTTCGGAAGGTACTTTCACTCCCAAGATTATTGGAACTGCCCTGAGCTCGCAGTTATATAGACACATTTTCTGACTTACAAGTGCTTTGGATCTTTTGATACCTGGTGAGGTAAAAATGGAAACAGTAGGTGTTTTCTTATTGATTTACTTATCTAATGGTAGCCTATCTTACACTTCTCTCACATTCTGATTATTCTGCTGATAATTATGATGTCCTGGGCTTTCACAGAAGAGTTTGTGGACTCTTCATTTCCACTGAGTACAGTCCTAAGGAATGCCAAGGGCCTGCACAGGACCTAGAGAAATCTGAATTTTATGTGGCCAATATCTAGTCATCTGCCTCCTTATCTCTCTGCAGGACTGCAGAGTAACCTGCTGCTCCCCCAATGTCATCTTTTCTCTGCAGTTAGGTAACAAATGCCAAAGATATTCCTAGTTTCCCTGATGTTTCTCCCCTGTCTGCAGTCCAACATATTTCCATCAGTGTAAGTTTGCAAGATACTGATGGCATTGAATGCCTTTTCACTTTTTATTATCTCACCACAGTCTGCTCTCCTTCCTGTGCCCTCATGCATTCAGAGGCAGTTCATTAGAGGCAAGGAAAAGGCAAAGAAATTAATTTTCCTTGAGAAACATATTCAGCACCTTATAAGGGCTTGAAAAAGAGAAACAGAGCATAAAATTCTTACTATTTTCTTTTTTTTTTTTTTTCCTATGTTCATGGATGATCACAGAGAAAAATGTCTGTGCCCTGCAAGCATCCCTTTACCTGGTGATTTGCTTTTCTGACACTAGGCACTGCGAGCAAGTCAGGCTTGCAGGTGCCTGGAACAGGGTAAGGTAATGGGGGTGCCCATCCTTCAGAATGGATGTTTATTGGCTTAGGAAGAAAGGGGTATGTCATATAAGTAAGATCCAGGTAGCAAATTCTGCTCGGATGAATGCTAATGGTGTGTATGTATAAGCTTATTTCATTTCAGACAATTGTTATTCCAGACAGGTTGTTTTCTACTTAACAAGCCATAGACTCAGGCTACTTTTCCCGGCCATTCATTAGGAAAATATACGCTGGCAAAATGAGCCGCCTCCCCTGCTGGACTGATTAATACTCGATAGCTGATTTACAGAAATAGTGAATCATGAGCCCTTTGGGATTCCTTGATGAGAACTTCTGCCACTGATGTCAGTGAAGCCAAGTCTCACTTTGCAATGGGCAATGCTGAAGAGGTTTCTCCTGGGCAGCAGCAGAAGGGAGAACTGGGGACAGGAACCCCCAGATGCTTTCCCTAGCTCTTGCAATACACTTGAAGGGGTATTTTTGAACTTCGTCCATGCTATTTGGTCCTTTGAATTTTGGGAACGTTGCAGTGTTACAGCCTTGTCTTTTCATGAAGTCCTGGGAGCTCATCTTAGTGGTGACCTGAGGACAGGTAACTTCCCATGCAGCCAGTTCTACAAAGAAATATTAAACTTCAACACAGAAATACAGTGTCAGAAAAATGGGAGGTGCCTGGACTGCATGGTTAAATGCAGTGTTTTGTTTCAGTTATTCCTTTCTGAGAGTGAGTGATTCTCGGCTGTTAGTGAGTGTTTCATTTACTGCTGCAAGGAGCATTTTGGACATGAATTTCCCTTCACTGGTTCCAGAACTTTGGAGAATTTTTGGAGACACACACAGAGCTGTCCACATCACCCCAGCCTCTACTTTCAGTGTACCCTGTTCACGCTCTTTCTTCTATCACTGGTTAGGTCTTGCCTCCAACTGTTCAATCAGTTCATTTTAAGAAAAAAATGTGAACTAAATTATCTGGGTGATTTCAGCTAGCAAAGAAAGAACGGGGAGGGAGAGAAGAAGAGGAAGACGGAAATTAAGATGAAGTGTAAATCAGTCAAGGGTACAATTCCCATTCGTTCTTTCTCTTTAATCAGAAGTAAAGGAGGTAAGGATTATCAGAAGAATCATTAAAGATCCAAGTAGTTCTCAACAGAAGACATGGACCATTTGAAGCTTAAGGAAAAATAGATTAAGTAAAGAAAAAGGAAATGGAAGGGGAGTATCAGAGCTCAGCAGCATGTTTGTCCTGTTGGTCTGAGCTGAGGATGTTCAAGGTGCTCTGCAGAAGGCTCTCGGGTCTGTAGCTTGCCCACCGGAGCCCTGTGCTGCTGATGTTCAGCATACAGTCATCTTTCAGTGATGTTTTTTCTTTTTGCCTTGGATCTAAATTTGACAGTATTCCATTAGTTTTTACAAATCCAGCTTACTATGATGATTGAAACATCCACTTAGCTTAATTCTTATTATTTTTTTTTTACTATTGCCTGTGTTCTTATAAGTCTTATTGCCAATATTTAGAACGAGGCATTAATACGTTTTGTCTATTACCTACTTTTCTAAAGAGTCAAGGCACTTTAAAAAAAGTGTTTTCTGTGGAGAGCAAAGAGGCGACTTCCATTCTTGCTTGGCATGGGAACAGCTGTGAAATGCTTCCCCTGTATTGCTGAGCGGGTCTCTGGGATAGGCCCAGGTAGGGGCTGTGCTGTGCTGCAGTGTGCTGTTATGCTTGGGCTGTGCTTGCCCTGTGTGTGCTCCTGCTTTGTACAGGCAAGAGCAGTTCTGTTCAAGTACAGTGTCTGAATAGTGGGCATTTTTGTTTGCCCCCCTCAGTACATGTACATAGGGATATCTGTAGTATTTCTCCTCAGGGAAGCTTGCTTCACTTCAGAAACCCTGTCTGTTTTTTATGTTTCTGTTGAGGTTTAGGATTATGCGTAATTCATGTCCATAGGGAAGCTGTGTACAGATTCCAGAAAAGGCCAGGGGCTGTGTGTCTAGAATATTTCCTCTGAACACCAAGTTAAGACAAAGCAGTCATATCTGCAGGAGCAATTTGTTTCTTCTTTTATCCCATTTCACCTCTCGAGTAACCATCCTACAGCAAAACTTTTTCTAAAACCTTTCTAGATTTCCTGTTGGATTCAGAGGCGGCTTCTAGAGAGGCTGCCTCAGTCCCTCATCTTCATGTAGCTGAACTGGCCTGTGTTTACAGAAGTCCTATTTACTCAAGAAGTTTAAGATATGGCAATAGAAAGCAAGTCCCTGCTGTGATGCCACAAGCATCATCATCATTTTATGGTGTAGTGCTACTGATTTCTGTTTATAATTATTTAAAAATAATTGTTAAGAATATAAAATAGTTATTATTACTTATATGATCCTCATATAAAAAAGAATGCAGTGCAATGGATGGCTCTTGAAAAAAAAAAAAAAAAAAAAAAAAAGATTTCTGTTTTTCTCTGTTTCTTTCTGAGATACTTAAAGAAAGGAAGATGAATTCTCTACAGTTTGCCGAGGAAAGATCAGGACTGTGCAGTCATTCCAAAAGAGTTTGTAGGAAGGTTTTAGGATCCTGCCATGCAGGTCTAGGCTCTAAAAATTCACAGACAAGACTGCAGCTGTAAGAAGATCATTTGGAGTCTTGCAGTCTACAGCCTTGTAGGTTATAGTCTTTCAGTAGCAGAGATTCAGGAAGTAAAAAAGATTTTTGGTTTATATTACAGTTGAGTCATGCTTTCTGTTGGTAATCTCTGAAGACAAGATTTAGAAAATGTATGAGTAAGTGTAGAAATTTACTGATAAAGAAATCCTGCATTAGGATTGAACTAAGCAAGGAACTAAAATGTCCCAGAATGCTGAGCTGCAGATAAACTCACAGTACAATCAATGGTATGTCAGCACCAATTTTGGTTATATGTTGATATGCAATTAGAAAAGACATATCCAACCTGAAGGAAGAAATTAATCACACAAGACGATAAGAATTGCCATACACATTGGTCCATCTGGTCTGGTATTCTGTCTCTGGCAGTGGCCAGTGCCAGATGCTACAGATGGACGCAAATAACCTCTTTGATATGTTTAATTGTATATCCCAAGGGAGGGTTGTGTTTTTTTTTTTTCCTTGACCTCACGAATGATTATCACCTTATGTTGTAAAGAGCAGAGAAGAAGACTTACTGCAGTTTTATCCTAGTTATAATAATTTCACTCGCCATTCTTATTACTAAGTCTATTTCTTATGATAAATTTTTGCTTAGCTATTTTTATATTGCTATCTGAAAGCATTTTATATAGCTTCTTAGAGCATCACAGGATTGATAGAGGGCAAGCAACCAGTTTTTGTATTTCTTGTTCTAAGAAGAGAAAATGGGGCATGGAGAAAGAAAGCGGTTTGCTGAGTCAGAAACAGTTGCCACATTTAAACAGCCTGAATTCTGCTGAAGCCCCTGGCTTTGCTGGTTTTTGTCACTTGACTTCAGGCCATCAGGGTACCTAATCAATAGGCTTTTGTGGATAATAGACTTTAGGCTATCTGAATGTGGCCGTGCAGAGTCAAACCTGACAGTAGAACCCGGCACTAGTAACGTCCTGTCCACTGCACCATTCACATTGCTTTTACTTTGTGGTGTGGCTATGTTTCTGTTTAGGATTTCCTCGCAGAAATGAGTGCACAGGGAAAGAAGGCACATGCATAATTAGTGTCATGCTGCCAAGAAGTGTTGACTGTCACCTGTGTACTGCTTGATTAATCCATGCATAAACCTTGACTCCAATGTGTCTCAGATACTTGTGATTATTGTTTGTGGGCAGGTCTTTGGTGTGATGTATGTGCATTGGGTCTTCTTGGAGAATTTGGTTCACTGCATATGCCTTGTAGCACTGAGCTGTACAATGAGCACAGGAAAACTGGATGTCCAGAAATGCCAGACACATGTACACAACCCTCCAGCTTCCTCAGCCAGAATTTCCAGGTAGAAGTGTAAGATGCCTTTGTGGAAATCTGCATATGGCAGCCATACTTCTTCCTCTTCCCAATAGAAACTTGCATCAGTGAGTTCAGAGGGTTGGAAATACATGGTATTTACACGTGAGAGTGCAAGAATACCCATTGCTCTGCAGAAAAGCTGGATTTATTTGTATTTGTGTGTAATAATAATAATAATAATAATAATAATAAAAAATAAAAACAACAACAACAAACTTCAGGCGTGCTAAATGCTGCCGAAAATGTTTTCTCTTTTGCCTCCAAACTGTATAAAGTTAAGCCTGTTGTGACCATTTTCAAACAGCAGCTGCCATGTACTCACAATGTATCAGTTGCAATTTATGGCACATAAAAATAAGTCCTTTCTGTTCCTTGTTTTCTTCTAAACTAATGTAAGCCTCCCAAAGAGCAACTTTTAGATAAGAATATCCTACAGAGGCAGAGTGGTCTATGCAGAAGTGATGTCTGAATATGACTCCTTTGACCATGCTTTCTGTGCTAGCTCTAGGAGAGCTCCACCTCTACATGCTGTAAGCTCACAGGTGGTAGTGTCGAGATGAAATATGTGTGTATTTCCTAGAAGTTTGGGAGCCCTAACCAGCCCAACCTTACTTTTTTCTTTTTCTTTTTCTTTTTCTTTTTCTTTTTCTTTTTCTTTTTCTTTTTCTTTTTCTTTTTCTTTTTCTTTTTCTTTTTCTTTTTCTTTTTCTTTTTCTTTTTCTTTTCTTTCTTTTTTTTAATTAATATTATTTTTATTACAAACCAGAAAACATTTGGCATCAAGACAGAATGTATTGTATTGGCATTGTGTTCCTGGGAGACTAGAGGTGCCCTTGTTGGCACAGTCTGTACCTGCATGGCCAAAGAAGTAGCTGTCATCTGTAGTTCCCCGTTGCAGCCTCAACTGTAGCAGTGTGCAGAGCGTTCATGTAGATGGTGCTAACCACAGATGAAAATAGCGATCTCTTGTATTTATCTAGCTATTGGCAGACTCAGTAGCAGAAAATGAATGCCAGGAAACATCTGGTCTGGGCATAAAGAACTTCATTCTGTTGTAACCTGTGAAGTGACTAGGGT
Source organism: Aythya ferina (assembly GCF_964211825.1). Classification (NCBI taxonomy): domain Eukaryota; kingdom Metazoa; phylum Chordata; class Aves; order Anseriformes; family Anatidae; genus Aythya; species Aythya ferina. The sequence goes on along the minus strand of NC_140301.1, from coordinate 37,641,614 downwards.
AATGTAGAGACAATGAAGGGCTGTCCCATACAGTATATTCAAGATTTCTTTCTCTTTTCACTCAGTGAAATGTGTCCACGGTGTCTAAAGGAAGGCAACAAAGATGGTAAAGAGTATAGAGGGCAAGATATATGAGGTGTGGCTGAGGTCCCTTGGTTTGTTCAGCCCAGAGCAGAGCAGGCTGAGGGGAGGCCTCATGGCGGCCTGCAGCTCCCTCACGAGGGGAGCGGAGGGGCAGGCGCTGAGCTCTGCTCTCTGGGGACAGCGACAGGACCCGAGGGGACGGCATGGAGCTGGGACAGGGGAGGGTCAGGCTGGGGGCTAGGGAAAGGGTCTGCACCCAGAGGGTGGTCGGGCACTGGGACGGGCTCCCCAGGTCAGTGGTCATGGCACCGAGCCTGCCAGAGTTCAAGAAGCAATTGGACAATGCTCCCATACACATGGTCTGATGTTTTGGGTGGTCCTTTGTGGAGCTGTGAGTTGGACTTGAGGATCCTTGTGGGTCCCTTCCAACTCAGGAAGTTCTATGATTCTATGAAATAGGACAAAATTCTGAAATGTTGAAAATGTTGAGGTGGCTATTCCAGGGAATTAGAGAAAGTGGGTCCAATTTTCTGCTTTCAACAGCTACTGTTTAAGGAATATATATAGATCATATCTTTATGTGAGACATCCAAGCATCTCACAAAATTACTGTAATACAACTCTTCCCCTGTACACAAATATACCGTTGTATATATACATTTGTTCATGACTTAAAACAATATGCAGAACATTTAACAGAAAATGATCGGAAAAAAGAGTAATTAAAAGTTGTTTTCCCAGAACTCATTCCTTCACTAAAATGTCTGTAGCCCTCAGTTTACCTCCACAACAACCTTACTAAAATCATCACCATAAACAAATTTAATTCCATGAAGCGAAGGCACAGACAGCCTGGTTTATATAGTTACCCCAATAAAACATCACAGCAAAATCATCCAAAGCCATGGGTTTAACAGATAGTCCAGGATACGGCATACTTCATCCAGTGCTGCAACGACCCTCATGCAATCTAAGCTCATGGGACCAGAAGCCTGCCCTGTACCCTGGTGAACTTGCACAGAGCTTCAGTAAATAGAAACATCCAGTTAATAGTAGGAGAACATTTTTCACAAATAACCACTCTAACCTATCAGCCCTGATCCTCCAGGGAGTACTTCAAAACAGTTTCAAAAGATCTTAGAAACTAAAATTTGTAACTCTGTTAGACTCTAAAAATCAAGGCCTCAGTATAGCAATATTGATTTATAGTATATTTCTTCTTACATGCTGCTGCCTGTGAACTCCTTCACATCCCATAGACATTAATTAGTTCTCTCTCTGTCCAACTGAGGGGCAGATCGTATTACCCGTCCTTTTGCTAGTACCTCTCCCCACGGATCTGCAGGTAGCAGTGACCTGTTCTCTCAGATTTACTAATTTCTTAACATAACCATGTTCAATTCAGAGCTGTTAACCTAAACCTACATGTAGCTTTGAATGCTTCCGTTGCTCTTTTAGATCTGATTCCTGTTTTGCATTTTCTCCCTCTCTGCCAGTTGGACTACTAAAGGCAAACCTTGCTCATTTATATCCTTTGATCATCATGCTTATAACAACATCATTACAAGAGTTTCAATCTTTGACATTTTTAAACTAACATTAAGTATTTATTAATTAAGCTTTCTAAACAACACATATTTTTAATGAAACTTGAAACCTTGTTGTTAAATGCCTAATTTTTTAAAAAACTGAATTTAGAACAATTCCTATAAATAGCTTAGTTCTGACAAATTACCTTTCAGTGGAAAATTCTTAGCCAATGCTGGTCATAAAAAGATCTGGACACAAATGCAAGTATAAACGCACATCTATGCCATTAGAACCATTCTGAGAGCCTGGGTTACATGAGCATTAATCCATTTAGAAGGCTCCCAAAATAGTTGCTGTTATTTCTCCCTTACTTGATACAGTGTGGCTTGAACAGTGGAAAGAATGAGAAATATTTGTGGATATTTGCTGTAGGTGACTGGGGCTCTGCAAGCTAATGTTCTAAATAGTTCTCAAGTTTTTAGCTTTAAAACTGGATGTGCGTTGCAAAGTGGCTCTGATGTTGAGATTTTATTGAAGTAGATTTTTTAAACTGAAATTGGTATAAATGGAATTCTAAAAAAAAAAAAAAAAAAGCATTCAAAGGCCATGGAGCAGTGTTGTACATCAGTTCGTGGTATTTTTTTTAACCATCGCTGTGAAGTAAATTTTAGATTTTTCCAGTCTGTGGTTGTGGACATCTTCAAGTGTTGTTGATTCTGTTATGAGAGTATTTTATTGTGAACTTCTGCACTAGTTCTGCACCAAGAAATCCAAGTCTGTAACCGGCTACTGGAGCAAGCCTGAATCATGGGTCAGTCGCACCTTTGCTGCTAGATGCCATACCATATAACATTTTAGTGGTTAATCATAAATAAATTTTAATTTAATTAAATTAATAATTAAGTAATAATAATTTAATTGCTTAAACAATTCACTGGTTAAGCAATATGTTGTTTAGGATAAACAATATGATATGTTAATGCAGTACTTTACAATGCTTTATTTGGGCAAATATGAGTCACATTTGCATAAATAAATAATCCTTGCATGTATCTACACGCTACGGATATGCACACCTAACCTAGATGTTTTAAAACTTGTTTCTCAGCAGCAGTTATAGAATAGAATATATAGTTTCAGTGGGATCACAGATGTGTGGCACATGACTTAGCCTTCATTTTGCAAGATTTCTGTCTATATTTTTCTTAGAAAACTGTTTCTTGACTAGCATCGTTAATGCATAGCTGTGTACTTGACAGCAGGGTCTGGGAATCTGGATCTGGATCTTCCATTTTCTGTTTTTAGTCAAGTAATTTTCTGCTATGTAGGGGAAGTGTGATAGTGACCTAGCTTTTTAAAGCCTTTTGAGATGCATAGCAGTTTTTGACTAAGTCAAGTATTATTGTAAGCATACACATAGAAAGAATGATGTATGTCATATGTCTTCATATGCACATTATATTTAGAAGAGAGTCCTTGATTTTACCCTTAGCTTGCCTTTCTTTAAACAGCGTACATCAGAAACTTAATCCTCTGCATTGTGTGGTTATTGGACTAGGTATTTGAGGGTATTTTTAAAGTGTATATTCATTAACAACCTGATCTTATCCAGTTCCACATTTAATCTGTGCTGAGCTGCCTAGATGTTATTCATATTCCCCTACCAACAGCAAGTCAAGGTCTTGGGGAAATAGACTTGATGCATTCTGCTTATCCCCGATAGTTCATCATCTGAGATAAGCCAGGGTTGTCTGCAAACTGCAATCTCATCAGGCAAGCTCAGATAGCATCTCACTTGACTTCTTTACTTATTCCATTAACACTACTGTCCTGGAGATTTGGGTTGCTCAGCTTTACCATGCTGGCAAGCACAAATGATTGACAGAAGATAGAGCCATCATTGGCTCCCCTCTAAACATGACAACCCTTTTAGTTGTTACACTGAACCTCTCTGAGGCTGTGCTCCCAGAGAACATTTAAACAAGAGTGAGAGGAAGGATCACAGTGCAGTGGCTTTTATGACAGCCGTGTACCATTACATCATCATTTAAAAAGATCTTAATTCATGTCTCAAGAAAGGTTTTATTTTCTCCCCTTCTGTAGTTGTTTATTTCTAATACAGATGTTCAGTAGTTCTGGCATGTTACAGGTAAAAGGCAAGTAGGATCCTGATTCGTGTGGTAAGAACCGCTTAGTGTTCTGTACGTTTTCTTGCAAAGTGTGTCTGAGTGAAGCTTAAGAGTGTCCTGAAGCTGTATAGTTCATAATTTGTACATGAAATTATGAACATATGAATAGCTAGCCTCTGAGAAATGCTGACTGGTAGGTTTGTAGGTGGGTATGCTGGTGTGTTAGTAGCCTGTGGGAAGTTCAGTCTCTGTTGTGTCCATACTGAAAGGGATTGAATGCCAGCCTCACTTCAGTGCTTGTCTTTGCAGAGAAGAAAGGAAAGGGAGAGAGCACAGCAAGGAGAGAGTTAACTGCTTGCCTTTCTTACAGCACTGGGCTGGAAAACACTTCTCAACTTTCAGTATAGCGGTTTTGATGCTTTTGCTGTTTCTCATGGTTCAGAATGGATGTTTTTCATGTTCTAAGGAATTTTGCAGTTATAACCATTCTGATAACAGTTCCAATAGTATTTTTGATAAAGGAATTAGCATTTAAAATGTTGCAAAAATTAAAAATGTTGAAAAGTAAAATATTGCTGTTTTTAAAAGACCGTTTTTTCAATTTAAGAAGCCTTTAGTTTGAAGACATTAAAGCAACTGTATTATCTAAGAAAATCTGCACCAGAATGCTGCCAAAGGAAGCAGAGGCTGGGAGGGGAGGAGGAACAGGCTGCTCCTTCAAATCTAACCATGGGGATCCTCCCCTGGAAGGGAAAAATGCTTATCCTAGAGAAGCAGGTCATCTCCCTGGGTGATGCCAGTAGCATGTGAAGGTGTGGGAGGAACACAAAAGCGTTAAGTGGATTGAGTTGAATCACCTTGTGTTTATGACTGACCTGTAATACGGAAGCATTTTAATCCTTTGCCCAGCATGGCTGGTTATTAAACTTCCCCAAGCAGTGTAAATCCCTAACAGCTGTTGACTGCAGTCCGCTTCTGTTTTGAGGGATAGCCATGCACATGCCAAAGATTTCCTGGAGAGTCCAGTCTGTTGGATTATTTCACTTGTTGTATGGCACAGACAATAATTCCTGAAGTTTCTGCAGTCAGGTTTGTAAATGCCTGTTGGTGCTGGGGAGAGTTTCAGAGGCCAAACACGGTGTCTGATGGACCCACCTGGAAAGCTGCACTCCACAGGGGAGGGCAACACATAGGTCCTGCCTCTTCTGTGTACTTTGTGTTGGGATCTGAGGAGGACTGTTCTTCATCTTCCATTCCAGACAACAAACCCCAGCCTTTCAGAGCATGGACATTGCCTCCATAACTGGTTCCTGCAGCTGGGAGAGAGAGTGCTGTACATGCAGTTGTATAAGGTACCTCTGCAGCCACCCAGCACGCTCTGTTTCTTAGTTGTATGCGCAAATACCATTGGATTTTTCTCACCATCTAACAGCCAGGCAAAGTTCCTCTTACTGTGGTTTTCTCCAAGTCTGATTCTTGTATATTCCTGTCTGATCGAAGAGCTGTGGACTGACCTCATAGAGGATAATGTTGGTAATATAATTAATGAAGAAAAGTTGGGAGGTTTCTCAAGGTTAAATAATAAATTCATGATCTAGTACAGTAAAAGGAATGTGCACAAGAAAAAGCAAGAGAGCACATTAAATACAGCCCAAAATGTTGTCGATTCAGATACAGCAGGAATGTGGTGGTTCTAATCCTAGTTATATTGATGTAAATTTGAACTATTCTGCTGTTTTTAACAGCGGTCTTGCAGATTTATGTTGATATCAGTAGCAGTGGAACGTGGACCATTTTACTAGTAAATAAAAAGCAGCGCAGGTAGATTTTTAGAAGCCTGCTTAGACTATTATCTTCATTTCCTCTTCTGGTGCAGGGAACTTACAACCTGACAGCAATGTGGCTGCAGGGCAGGGACTGCTCCAGGGCAGAAGGCGGGTGCTCAGGAGGAGGAAGGTGGCCAGCTGGGGCAGCCTGATGCCGCAGTTCCTCTGTGACTCAGCCAGGCTCATTTTAGCACATATGCATGGTAGGGAGGTTATATATTTAATAGGATGAAGATCTGAATGGGTGAGGTGAAAAAAACCTTTCCCTTTTGCTTTTTGTTGACTCTGCTGTTAGTATTTTAAGATACACAGGATAACTTCTCAGTAGGTATCAATATATTGACTCATTCTATTCATTGACTATGTGAGAGCTATGCCACTCTCTCTCTGTTCTTTGTCTGCTTCAGGTGTCTTAAAAGAAAAAAAAAAAAAAAAAAAGAAAGAAAAAGAGAGTAACAGATTGTATATGATCTAATTTCTTCCCTCGTCCATCCGGTGTGTCAGCCGTTTCATGACAGAATGCAAAGGAAGCTGTGATTTGGAAAAAATAATACATTCAGTATGTTGTAATGCTACACTGTTTGTCCCTTCCCCCAGATCTTAATAAGAAATCTTATTTTGTAACTCAAAAGAGAAGAAGATCAAAGGCCAGGTAGAATGTTCCTTGCAGACCTGGAGAAATTTTGCATTTATGGATGAACTCACAAAGGAGTAGGGGATCTGGAATCATTAAGCATCAATATTAAGTATACTAAAGCTGTCAAATTCTACTTTTAAATGGGTGTTTCCTTATTCCCTCTGACTTAGGACTGAGAAGATGGCTCAGCATGATGTTTGGGAGGTGGTTCTGTGCAGGGACCATTGACAAGGCAGCGTGACAGGTCTTCGCTGCTAGCAATAAGCCTGCCGCTTCAAGGCTTATCCCTAGAAATGAGGATGAGACCTAGGAAGTGCAGGAGCACGTTTTCCCAAACCTGACTAGAACAGATTGCAGTTAATAGTGTTGTTGTGGCTGTAATGGTTTTAACATATACCGGAGCAAGGTTAGTAAATTAACCGATGTAACTGGACTTATAACAGTCTAGCTTTCTAACATCTGGCTGAAATCAACTTTGCTTACTCCAACTACATTAGTTCTGTTGAACTATATCAGTCATCTCTTACGGCAGGTTTTGCTGTGTCCTTTCACTGAGAGATGGCTGCTGTCATAGGCACATACTGGTCTACGTTGACCTAGATTTCATCTGAAATGTCAGTTCTGGCATTTAAGCACTGAGCTCGCTGTTCTTGGTGCTAGGGAGAAGTTTGCCACTTGCAGAGTCATTTTTAGTATTAGACAAGTATCTGGAAATCCTCATCAATCACTGCCCCTGAAGCTGTCTAGTGCTTTCTCCAGATTCTGGGGTGTTAGTCCTCATTTCTGGCTGTCCCAGTTCTGTTATTTTTATCCTGACTCTTTAAATTCTTCCTGCAAACTTACTTGGATACTGATATTTTCATCATTTCCTGGCCTACACCATTTCCTCTTGCTTTTGTGAACTGTTCAGTTGCTTTCAGGCTCCATGGCAGAGACTGTCATGCAGCAAAGCGGTTAAGAGCAGAATTAGACCACCACTGAATGGTTTGATACAACTACTAAGTAATGCTGGTTTGATTCAGGGCTAACAGCAAAGCAGGGTGCTAGAACTGAACAAGCAAAGGTTTTCTAAAGATAGTGCCCTATTCACCCCTCTATTCAAGGAATAGAGGAGGATTGCTCTAATGTTGGGAATTAGTAACTAAGTTCTCTTTTAGTCCTCCAGGTAGCTGATAAAACTGGCACGCATGCAGGAAAGCTTTTAGGGAGGTGTCAAGTGTGGGAATGCAGTCTGCTGGATAATACGCTGCACTTGGGCTTTGGGATTAGAAGATACCACTGCCAACTCCTTAATGCAGTAGCTAAAACTCTCAGGTTTTAAAGGATTAATACCATTTATTTGCTTCATTTCCTGCCACCCCCAACCCTGAACCCCCAAAGCAAAACTTTCCTAATCAGCATGTAGCTCCTGCTGAGCCAGCTGGCTGCTTCTTTTTTTCTTTTTCCTTTACACAATTTTTCTTCCATATTGAAAAAGCCTGAGAAAAATGGGTGAGGTAAGGGAGAAGGGAGGGAGGACAGGGGGACACATGCTTCTGTAATTGATTTAACTCTTTCAGCTGTTTGTCACTTTTCTGCTAGGATGCCTAGGGTAGCAGTGATTTTTTTTTTTTTTTTTTTTTTTTTTTTGTGCAGCAAATTTAATGCTCTGTGTATTTGCAGAGGAGGGAAGGCATAGGGAGTGTTTTCTTTAGAGCTGCACAGCACAAGAGATGAGAAAGCAAGAGCCCTTGTAAGGCTGTGAGGCTTGTGTGAGCTGAGGAGGGGAAGAGGGAAGGAAGGGGCTCCTGGCCTGCTCCAGGGCAGCTCTGAGCCATGGAGCAGGGCACAACAGGAGGTGCAAGAGCAGAGGTGCTCCTGTCTGTGAGGTCACCCCTGCAATCTGTTTTAGTTCTGCCTGAGACCAGTTTAACCCTGTATCATCAGTATTTCCCACATCTTAAGTGTGATAAAAGGCGTGTTTCACAGGGTTTAGTGACTGTCTAAATGGGGATGATGTTTCTCATTTCTACCACACCAGATAAAAAATGCTTCTCCTACCTGGTATTTGAACAAGTAACTCATTTAACTGCTAAGGGATTTTCATTACTTCGCTTCTTATTCCACTGACAATCCTTTAGAATGGTGTCATGGCGTGAAGATTTGTGAGACTGAGGTCAAGCAGTGAAGATTATTTGGTATTTTGAAATTACCTATGGTTGCTAGAATTTTTCTCTAGATGCGAGAGGTGAGTGACTCATACTTTATTATGTGACTAGTGTCAGGTTAAAATCCCAATTCCTGTCTCCAGTTACAGAGCAGACATACGTAAGAGCTTATAAAACGTTACAACTTTTACACCTGTAAGCAAGTGCAAATGAGATAAATTTACTATTTGCAGTTTCACAGCTGTTTACATATCTAGAGCCATCTAAAACTATCATACTAAAGATAGGACGGTGTCATTAATTCCATTTCACTGGAAGTGGAGATTCATAAGGAAACTAAGTATCATAAGATCACTGAGGCCTAGAGGAAAGAAGCATCTCATCCAGGTGCACAAAACTGTTCTGTTGCAGAACAAGCAGAATCCAGGAGCTGTAGCGTGTCCCTGGCTTGCTGCACTGAGCCATATGTAAGTAGTAACGTTGGCAAATTCTTTCCTATGTTGTGGTTGTGGACATTTTTAGGTTTATACTTCTAAGCTCCAATCGAGTAAGCCACCACAGCACTTGAAGACCAATAATCAATAATCATCTTCAGTATTCTGATGTTATGTTTCCTAGATAGCTACATTGATCAGCACTCTAGAAATAGCATAGCTAGGTAAAGAAGCTGAATTATATCTTATTTCTGTAACATCAAGAGCTTGGCTGACAGGATCTAACTTCCGAACAAAGAAGTGTATACCAAATTGCTGTGACAAACAACTTCCAAGTACAGAGAGTTCAAGAAAGGCCATTCTGTGGCCTCTACATTGTAAGTCTCGGACCAAAAATAAGTAGGGCAAGTGGGCCTATGGTAGCTGAGCAGCAGTGGTCCTCTTTCGTTGAAAGGTGAAAAGTTCTTGTAAATTGCTAAAATGACTGAGACGTTTTCTCCTTTGGGGAAAGAAAGTCCTGTGCAGTGGCAGTACGTTGGTTGTGGACCTTGCACCACTTTCCATTTTCAGTGATTTTAGGTGTGGAGTTTTCCTAGAGACGTGTGGTGGTTTTACTCAGCTGGGAAGCTGGGCTCCACCACAGTGCTTTTTGGTGTCCAGTGTGGGTCCCTTCCCACGGGATGCAGTCCTCCCAGAACTGCTCCTGTGTGGGCTCCTCTCCACGGGCTGCAGCTCCGGCCTTGGCCCTGCTCCTGCGGGGGCTCTCTGTGGGCCGCAGGGGAACTGCTGCTGTGTGCCTGGAGCACCTCCTACCCTCCTTCGGCACTGACCTTTGTGCCTACAGAGCTGGTTCTCACTACTCGCTCCCCCACATGCTGTTGTGCAGCAGATTTTTTTCCCCTTTCTTAAATGTGCTGTAATAGAGGCACAAACAACATCACTTACTGGCTCAGCTCTGGCCAGTGGTGGGTCCCTTTGGAGCTGTCTGAAACTGGTCCCTATTTAATGTGAGGCAGCTTCTAGATTCTTCTCACAGAGGCCACCCCTGCAGCTCCCTCCTAACAAAACCTTGCCATGCAAACCCAATACAAGCTGCTGTCCCAGAGCATTAACTGAGGCCTGTTCTTAGTAGCATTCTCTGGGATGTTTGCCATTAGTTACCTTTTTTTCATCCAGTCTAGCTTTGCCTTCTCAAGTTCTTCCCCAACTCTTTCCCTTCTTTTCCATCTGCACCTTCTGTGTCCTTGCAGATGGCTGTACCCCACAGTTAGGGCTTTATCTAGACAGACATATTTAGCTGTGTGTAGGAACTACAAGTTGATTTTTATTTATTTATTTTGAAAGACTCCCTTAGAGAACTTGGCTTCCATCTGTTAAAAATGCTACCTCTGCTTGTCCTCCCTGGTGGAGCCTTGAGGGAAGGGAGGATAAGCCTCTCTCCCTAACAAGCAGTTTATATTTAGATGAAGAAAAAAATAAACCAGATCTTTGGGCTACTTGGGCAGATTAGGCTCCTGATGACCAGGGTTCCCACTTCTCAGGTTAATCAGATCTGGTCCAGATCTGATTCACTTTTGACTTCACTTTCCACTGTAACAGCCACCCCAGTCCATGATAAATGTTTCTCATTCCCTTCTTTCAGAGGTAGGGAGGGATGGAGAGATGGAAAAAAGTGTGAGAGTCCTCTTCCTTCCTTTCCATTTTTTCTAATTGCTTCCACATAGAAACTACACTCCAGCCCCTTGAGCACCTTGAAGGATTAAATGCTGATCAAAGGCAGGTTTAACCATATCCCCAGGACAAGCTGCTTAGGCACCAGGCAGCACAAGCTCTGGGTTAGCACAGCAACCAGAAAAGCGGAATAAATTAACAATTATCATTGTGACAGGAATAGAGGAGAGTTTTGGAAGAGGAAACACTGGGAGGGTTCAGGGGGGCAGGGTATGGGTGATACAGATGGAAATGAAGTCAACGTTTATCTCATATGTATAGCCAGGAGACATGCTCTGCTTCTGATCTTGGCTGATTGCTGGCATCTGCTGCCACACACTGCCTTTTCCATCCTCAGGTTTGGGCTTTCCAGCATAATAGCATTAGTGGCATTAGATAGGAGTTTGTGTTATTAGATACAACCTAAGGGAGGAGGAAATCTTTGGGGAATAAATTAACAGACCCCTCAGCTATCCTGCCTGGCACTCAGCCCTTCAGTTCCTGCCCCCTCTGTTCCAGCCCAGCTCTTTATAGAGCTGTAAAATGTTGAGTATCTTAATCATCTGTTTATTTCGCAGCGATTTCCCCTAGTGAGTTCTGCACTTGCAGTTTCTGGCTTGGACATAATCAGAGCACACACTGCTGCATTGGAATTTCCTGGCATTGGCAAAATCTGGGAAGAAAGATGCACTCACTGACTGTTGAAGTTTGTAAGTGGTGGAGATATTGAAAGCTTTGAGAGCAGATGAATTAGACTACTTAACTGTTAGTGCAAGGACTGAAGGATCAGGCAGCAAATGATCAGAACCTAGTTTTCAGTCTTCAATAAGATGGCACCTAAGGGCCAGCCAGTTACACAGAGAACAGAGATGTGGAAGGAAGTATCATTTTGCTCTGCAAATAAAGCCTACATCCTTATACTATCTATTGCCGCTGTGCAGTAGGGCCCAGTTCATACATTTTCTTGAAGTAATAACACTTGCTGGTGTAAGACTAAATTGTGTTCAACCTTCTTCATAGAGAAGCAGGAGAGATGCCATAACCCTTGCCTCTTTTTCTTGAAGCCTAACTCCAAACCTTTTGGTGACTGTGAGCATGGTGGCAGGCTTGTGCTGCTGTAAGAGCAGCTGTTCCTAGGAGAGCAGGGGTGGGCAGAGGGGAGGCATATGTAGGGTCTCATAGATACTCCCTTCTTAACCTGAGGTAGAATTAGAATAGAGAGAGTCAGAGTTCCTGTTTGAAGTCGCAGTTCACTCTGTGCCCTCATGGACAGTGTCTCAGAGGCATATTCTGTCTGTAGCAGAGGGATAATCAAATTGCATGCTTCAAGTCATTATCTAATCACTGTAGAGGTCAGGAAGGGGTCTCTCATATCTCCCCGTGGTGCCTGGGTTTGCTGGATGAGTCAAGCATGCTGCAAGCTCTTTTCTCTCCCTCAATGGAGTTCAGAGGCAGGAGGCATGATTTAATGGACCATCAGTCCAATTCAGTATGAAAACCCAATGTTCTTCTGAAAAATCAGCAGTCTCACAGAAGAACCTCTCTTGCACACTGGTATGGAACTGGCAAAGGGCTCTAGCTCTCTGTTAGCTATCAGATACAAATGTGAGCAGCATGAGCAGCAGAAGCCTTTCACAAAGGTAGGTCTTTACTTGTACTAAATAATGAAAGGAATTCCTTATGAGTGAATAAACCTGCCAGAAGGATTCAACTCGCTCACTAAGAGTTTTCCTTTGCTGTGAGGCTACAGTGCTACATAGATTAGAAACCATCATTTGCTACAACATTACCAATCCTTTATAACCAGAATTTAAATAAAATGACTGTGTGACTTCACTTGTCCTTCCTGAAGAACAACCACAAACATTGTTTTGACCCCGTGGACTGTTTTGTTGGAACGAAGATTTTGGCATAGGAACCAGCAAGGCTTAATGATTTACTGGGCCATCAAAGTCTTGGAAAACAAAGGGGCCAAGAGACTAAGAAGAGTTCATAGTTCATAATACTTATTCTACTCTGGAAACGTTTGATGTGTAGTCAAGCCATTCACCTTTGTTGGCCACAGAGGGTCATCTAAACCTTGGATTCTGGGATGAAGTGAAAAGACTGAGCTGTGCATGCCTTGCGGAGGTCCAGTGAAATGAAGGCTTTGTTGAACTGGCATTAGTAAAGTATAAAAGGCTCTTTACTCAACCTTAGCTGCTGCATTGTGTTAGCATGACTGGTTGAGGAAAGAGCTTGTGGAAGAAAGGGTTGTCCAGTAGTGTTAGAGGTACTCTGCAGGTTTTATAGCTTTAAGGTGGTTTTGTTTCATTTGGGAAGCAACCAGCCTTCCATGAGCACATCCTCTGTAAGCTAAGTAAAGCTTTGCCATGGCCTGTGTAGGTCTTTTGTGCCTCTGTGAGTTGTGTTCTTGCAGTAACATGTGCTTCAAGAATTTTTATATTTATTCTCAACACTTGTGATGAATTAAGGAAGTGCTATTATCTGTGTTTACAAGCAGGAAACCAATACCATCAGATTATAGCTAAATTTACCTCTACACATGTACTGTGTTGCCCCATGAAGTTCTGGTCTCCCAATCATCTACATCGTTTGCCAGGATTAGACCATGTGTCACCTCCCCACCATCTGATTTTTCCAGGTTTTCCATCCATGAAAACTAGGGTGTCAAGTGGGAGGACTGACGTGTACCTTGTTTTTGCCCTAGTTTGGATGTGGGACAGAGTTAGGGTACAAAGATGGACTTGGGAGCATGGCAGCTTCCCAGTGCCTAATGCATATGCCTTCCCCTCAGGATGGGGAGAAACAGGGAACCTGACAAAGACTGGCTTCCCTATCAGCCCAGAGAGGATGGTGCAGGAGCAGAAATATTAGTGGTTAACAGACAGTGCGAAGAAGTTAGTGGCGGTAGAGGTGTTTGGGAAAGACAATATAATAGAAAAGCACCTAAGAGACTCCACTTTCAGGACACTGTGATGCCAAGGGCACAGGGACAGACAAGGAGGAGGGGAGACAGACAAGAATGAAAGTTCCTAATGAGCTGAGAGAAACAAGATGGTCTTTGAAGCAGCAGTGAGAAGCCTTTGCGGATGTACAGAGACACGTAGGAGACAAACCTCATAAAATATGCAAAGTGGCTGTCATTTTAGTACCTCTTTTCTTTCTTGGCCAGGGGCAGTGTTCCTTTGATGCTGCGTCTGTGGGGTTTCGGGGAGACACGAGTCTCAGCAAACACAGGCAGCTGAGGATACATATGCACATACACAGAATTACATGCACATACGCACGTGCTCATGTCATTTATCACCAAGTGCCACCAGACTTCACATCGTTGAAATATTGTTTCTAATATCTGGCATGAAGCTTTGGAGGCTGATCCCTGTGGGAAAGGAACGAAAGGCTTGCAAATGGGGTCTTATCTAGGATGGAGGCATCACTGCCACCAGGAGCTTGTGCCTCAGGAAAACTGCTCTTCTAACCCATGGGGCAACCTGGGACAGGAGTGGTTTGGCTGGCTTCTCACCTGACCAGCAGGAGCTGGGCCTGGGGGATTCACCGTGTCCATGTTTTAACACCCAGGGCAATTATGTGATCTGAAAGGGCATAAGGTATTCACACAGCATTTCTGAAGCATGTCAATATTTTGTCTCCTTTTCACTCCTTTGTACTGAGTGTACCTGCTGTCTGCCACCTCAGGGAGGCTATGATCAGTTGTGCTGTGCATATATCCTGATGGAGTACTTTGAGCTGAAAGCTATTGACTAGCGAGACTATATTCCATCCATCAGAGTTTTCCAACAGGTTTTAAGAAATGATACCCTAACACCTAGATTATTTCTTGGCCGTTTTTGTCAGGAATGAGGGAATCATACACAGTGCCCTTGGGATGCTCCTGTAGGAGGTGTGCTGCTGGTTGTGCTTTGCAACATGTCAGTGAAAAGGAAATTACATTAGAATATGTGGCTTTATTGCAACGTTTGTTTCTTTTAGTTTTGGCATTTGTTTGGCCTTACTGGGAATTGGGATTTCTCACCCTGAGCTCTAATGTGAAAGACTCTGTGAGTTTTTGATGCAGCACCTCCAAATCAGTGGGGGCCTGTTCTCAACCCTTCTGAATTCTGAGGGTGAACTTGACATTTGTGCATGTTGATTTTGCTCCTCTATTACTCTACTTCCACCACAGCCTGTGGTGTGGAGGTTGATTCAGTCAATCCATATTCAGGCCAAACATCCATAGAAGTCAAAGGCAGCTGTTCAGTGTCAGCACTGCAGGACTTGGTGCCACAAAGACCACTTACAGCTATTTGGGATATTTATGTGATGTGGGGTATTTGGCATGTTGCTATCGTGTCTGTGCCAAATTTCCATGTTTACATCCCAAGTAAAAGACTAAAAGTAGCACAAAAAAGACCAAGTACAGTATAGACTAGCTGGTGTTGGACCAGAGGAAGAAGGTGTATTCACAGGCTGTTTGACGTAGTAGTTATGGTGTGCGGGAGTTGGACAAGATCTGTCCCATGGTCTTGTCACAGGGAAGTCAAAAGATTTGCACCAGTTCTGTGCAGTGGGCTCCCAGGTACCCTGGACCCCGTCTTAGGACAGGGCTACAACTCTTAGCAATTTTTATGCTGTCGAGCCTTGTGTTGCCTTCTTTCTCTGTTGTTTCTCCCACATTTTGATCAGTTTTCTTGATAGTTGTACTACACTCTGTACACAACCGTTTAGGTATAAATTAGGCACCATGAACCCAAAAACGCACACATAATACCTGTAGCCAAGGCACATTGTGCACAGTATATTCAGACATGTAAAATATCCCTGATGTTAACGTACGTATAGATCCAGCCTGCTAAAAGCCAGCCAAACCCCTCCACAGCATGTTCTCAAGTGTTCTGGCAGGCGCAGAGCCAGAGTTGAGCCCAGCACAAACAGATGCTTCTCTTCTGGCTTCACCGTGCTTCAATTCGGTGCACACGCCTGCTGGGCAGGCTGTTCCGCACTGCCCTTCTTTCCTGTAGCTGGGGAGGAAAGCAAATCTGCCTGCAAGTTGGAAAAGGTGGGTGAGGGCAGCAGCATCTGTCCCATGGCCTGCGGACTGCAGAGAGCCTTCTGTGGGTGAAGCCGCCCTGCTGGCACTGGAGCTGCACAGGGCAGATAAAAGCAGGCCTCCCTCTTGCTCGTCTCCTCTGCAAATGCTGTCCATCTGCACTGAAACTTGCACCTTCTGCCAAAGTGACAACATCATTACCTCTTGCTCAGTATTTGAGGTGCTGAAGTATTTTCTGCGTAGTTCACTGCTGAGATGGGATAATGCGTTTGGGTGGGCAGGGGAGTGCTCCGGGCTGCTGGCTCCCCACTGTAGCTCTGCTCTAGGGGTACCTGGATTGCCAAACAAGTTACTTGCTGCCTAATCCTGATGCCTTCAGGTGGGGAATCCATCCCTCTCAAGCCTGAATGGCAGGAAAATCCAAGAAGCCGTGATAATTATAACATTAAAAACATTTCACCTCAGAAATCAGGGAGTAGGTGGAAAAGCATATAGGAACTGATGGAAAAGGAATTGAAATGACCCTGGGAGAAAACTGGAATGCTGTACTTCTGAAGCCAAGGCAGCACTAGAAAGCTGAGATTATCCTCACAGAGCATAATCTTCTTAGGCTTTGTTTGCAGGCAGCGCTGGGCTGTTTAAACAGAGCGAGAGGTGGGGGGGAATCCAAACCCACATGCCTGTTATTTAAATGCAGACTAATTTTGCTCCCTGTGTTCTTCACCCTCCCACTTGGGATTCTGTTGGTTGGCTCAGAACAAATGGCTGTAAATCCAGAAACACACTTTTTTTCCCTTTCCAGTCTTGCCATTGTGCTTGCCACAGTATTTCCTCTGGGTCTCCAACTCCCAGAGGATGGAGAAGAGATTCCTCAGAGCTGTGACTTCCTCAGCAGCTCCTGACTTGTATGGGTGCAGTGCAGCACTGTGACAGCTGAGAGGGAGGGGGAAGGACTCAATGTCCTTTTTTGTTTTCCACCTTCAAGTGTTCTCACTACCTTTACTAGCTTCCCAACATGTTCTGTTCTGGGGCATGCACCACTGTGTGGCAGGTCGGATGAGGCTATAGAAGCTTTTATACTCCCCATAAGAGAAAGATATATTCTTTAGCAGGAAAAATGCTTCCACTTTTCCTCTTAAAAATCTGGTAACTTTTGTTGCCAAAACCCCAAGGTTGAACTGGTTGTTAATTTAGTTTTTTCTTCGAAAAAAAAATCAAATTCCTATCAGGAAAACTACAATCCATTTAGACCCATTGCTTCTCCCTCCATAGCAGTCTGATGTATTTCTTCCCATCAACACTTACTTGCCACATAGCTTCAGTGCCAACCCTGGGACAGAAATGACAGCCTTGGATTTTGGTGTTTAGGATGTAGGGAGGCACCCAGGCCTACTGGTGGGTTATGTGGAACATGGAGAAGGGCCATCCCTGCTTCCCTCCTATGCCACATATGCCAGCTCTGTTATGCTGAGCCAGTCTCCCAGCATGAACCTTTCTTTATGCCTTATCCAGCAGAGTTGGCTTATTTTCTCTCCTTTTCACAATGTCACTGCTAGCTGTATTGCAGTATCCTCTGAAAGGACAAGGGTGTACAGTTATGCCTCAGGCAGCTTTTTGGAGAAGAAAAGCATATGTATGTGTATAGGTAAACGGTGTCTGGTGAGTCCTTTTCACAGACTGCCTGGCATTGAAATGCTCAGAGTAGTCCAGACATTCAGAGAAGACACACTACTGTTAGACTGCACCGTATTGTAAATTGAGTGCAGTTGAGCAAGATATGGTTAAAAAAACTGTGTTGAAATGCATTGGTATTAAAACAAAGAAAGTAGGGCACCCTTACAGAGTATTTTAGGAAGCAGCGATTTTTGCAAAAGACTCCGGGGCCATGACTGTTACTCAGGTGAATATGAGCTCTGAGGTTAACGTGGCCAAAGGACTAAATCACTCCCTAGCTATGTAAATGGGAGAGCAGTGAGTAGGAATAAATAGATCTAGTTTTGGTAAGTGTGACTGCTATCCATTTCTTAAGCTTACAACTGTTATTATATTAGAGGGTGTTCATTATTAGATGCAGGAACTGTTAAACGATTGGAAAATTTGCCCTTTAGTGAAAGTTGAAAGGTATCTACCTGAAAAAAGAGAAGGTAGAGGGGTGATGATCATAATCTACAGTTACCTACAATGGTAAACAGCAATTTAATAATAGAGAGCTTTCACATTCTTAGAAGTAAAAGCATGACATTATCATGTGGCTGGAAGTTTAAGCTTGACAAATATAGACTAGAAATAGCCTGCCCATTTTAAATAATGGGGATTAAGTAATAATAGAATGGTTTTCTACGTAGCGGGAAAGCCATCATCACTGGCAATTTTCAGTCAAAAATCCCCTTTCCCGCCCCCTCCAAAGGATTAAAAAAAAAAGGAATACTATAGTTCAGACACAGCTATTGGACTTAAAATAGGAATTAAAATGAAGAAGTCAAGCAGCTTGAGTTGTGCTGGCGTTCAGAGCAGATTTCTTCATGGCTGTGGGGGAAAAAAAGTTATGAATATCCATCTCTTATGTCTACTGCAGAATGTGCACTGTTGTAAGCCCAGCACTTGATGGCTTAAGATAAAGGCTTCTCCTCACTCCCTGGTGTTTTTTTTCCTTGCATTTGCCCAAATCCCCCAGCCTCCTCCCGCTGTGTACAAAACTGCAGTGTAGGTGACTTACAGCATCAGCCTTTTCATCCTAACAGGAAGTAAGCTAACACATTGCTCGAGTCATTTAGGCAGACTGAATTTATCTTGCAAAAGCCTGTCTGCTAAACTTTTCTTTCTTCTGCTGACTTGTCATTCCATTTCACATATGGATTATGTGAAATCACATAATCCATATGTGAAATGAAAAAAATCAGTCAAAACCATTCTCATAAAACACCAGCATCTTATCATTGTCTCGGATCCTTTCTCCCTACCCATTAGATATGAGGAGCTTTTTCTTTTTTGATTAGAAGGACACATGTTTTTTAACAGGTAATTCCTTAAAGCTGTAATTTACAGCTCCTCCTCCTCCTCTTCACCAACCCACCTGTCATGCTCAATCTCCTGTTACATTTTGCTAATGCCACCGAGTGCTGGTCATAAACCATTGCCCTAATTACTCAGAACATGGGGCTGAACGGTTAGTTAGCAGCACTATTGCAATTATGGCAGCTTTTCAGGTCTAATAGCACTTTATGTTTCACTGCTTTTTATATGTCACTGGTTAAGATGATGAATTAGAGGTAGTACTGCACCACCTGCTCCCCTTTTCTCGGCAGTGGTAGCACACCAAGGAGGATGCTGTGTAGGTATCAGCTGGTAGCTAACAGGCAGCACCTGCAGGTGGCTGAGGCACTTGACCTATGTTCCTTTGTGAACAAACCATTCTAGGTTTGCATTTTACCATGTTCTCTTCAAGCGTGGTGATCTCTCTCTGTTACCCTACCATCACTACTGTGTTGTTTTTTTCTCCTCGGTCATTCTCAGACAGCATTGAGGTAAGAGCAACAAGTACAAACCTTGGGAGAAGGCGCATATTGCACTGCACACAACTTTCCCCTCTCTTAACTTTTACTTCTTAAAATGTTGTATTAAAGGAAAGATAGAAGCTGTGGCTTTGAACTTTTAATGTATCACAGTATCTTTGAACTAACTGGTGCATGAAATGTTCTTAAAATTCTTTAAAAACATGATAGAGAATTATGATGTGTAGCTTTTTTTTTTTTTTTTTTTTTTTTTAAGGAACATGGGGGATGAACATCAGTATAGAGAACAGAAATTTTGAGCCTGGGTATGTTGTTGGGTGTTGCCTTGTAATTAAGAGCTTTAATTGTCTGGTCTTCTGCTCTCTGAAGAATTCCCTTTTACACTGCGCTTTATCAGTTTTAGAAGATAATATTTAAGCAGCACTGCATGACTGCCCTCGTAATTGGTAATAAAAAAAAACAACAACATGTATTTTTCTTGTCATACCTCTGATTCCACCTAGAGGGAAACTGGCCCTTTACTTAGAGCCCTTAGAGGAATTGTACCACAGGCATATTAGTTTGGGTGTGTGTAGTGCAGCTGGGTAAAGTGCTGAATTGCTATGTTATTTAATTGATTTAATGTGGGTACAGTACTAGACTGACAGCCTTTCTGCCAGCTTCCTCCTTTTATTTACAGCATATTTATACAGTGACAGTCATGTGAGCTCCCCACGTATGTTTAGCCTGGCTTAGAGAGCTGGCTTATCTGGCCAAAAAGGGAATCTCCATTACGTACTCGTTCCTGGTTTTCTCCGTTGAGGTGTTCCTCAAGGGACTGCATTTCTCCTTGCTTTTAGGGTGCTTGTAGGAAAACGTGATGCACTTATGTTTTTTTGTTCTATTGATCTGATTTTTAGGGACAGGATCAGTATCTATGAAATTCATGCCAGGAGAGTCTTGAGTGACCAGCAAACACTTTCATTTGATTCTGCCCTGGATCAGCTCAAGACCAGCAGTCCATCAGTGAAGCACTATGTGGCCGCTTCTTGTCCACTTTGTGCCATGTTTGGATCTAAACTTATGTGAGATAAGTTTCCATATTCTCTTCTTAGTCCCAGAAATACTCTGAAGCTGGAACAACAGCTGGAGACAGAGAGGAGCCTGATAAGCTATGCAAAA
Source organism: Aythya ferina (assembly GCF_964211825.1). NCBI lineage: Eukaryota > Metazoa > Chordata > Aves > Anseriformes > Anatidae > Aythya > Aythya ferina. The sequence continues at coordinate 37,621,394 of NC_140301.1, read as the reverse complement.
TACGTCAGGGAAAGAAACGTAATAAGGATGTTGATTAATGTTTCCTTGAGCAGAAGCGTATGTGGCAACTAAAGAGGTTCTCCATGTTGTTGAGGAGACATTCTCTGAGGAGAGCAAATGCAACACACAGCAGAGCTGTGGTTTGTCTGCCATGAGGGTAGCTAAAATATAGAAAAGTTTTAAGACCAAATTGAACCATACTGTTGAAACCAGTAGTACAGCTGCAGTATGATGTATCAGCCAATCGCTAGAAAAGAGCCAGGACCCTTATGACCACATTTCAAACAGGTTATGGAATTAAACTCGAGGACTGTGAAAATGTACTTCATTTCTTTACATGTAGGCTGCATTTATATAATTTAAATAAGTAAATAAATAGGTAGACATTTGTATTTCCAGTATCCATCTAAGGTAACGTGCAATAAGCAGCTGTGGTAATGAATTGCCACATTTCATGCCAAAAAATTCTTTCTTGCCTTTGCTACTGATATTAATGACCAGATCTGAGGGTGCTCGTGCATCACATGCACCATTGCGTAACAACCTATACCAGTTTTGTGATTTATTTTCAGCCTTCCAGCACATGACTGCTGTAGACTATTCTCCTCTCTTGTCCCAAATTTCTGTTTCTACCTCCCACTGTCTTCCTCAGCCTGCTGCTGCTTTGTGGCTAGTGCCAGCCTGAGTATCCTTTAAGAAAATGCCCTTAAGGGATACCGTGCCATTATGAATATGTCCCAGACTTTTTCCAAGATATGCTCAAAATATTTTTTTTTCCTTTTACTTCTACACCATAGGTTGTGTCTTCCCACATTTCCTTGATTTAAGCTGACTCAACTTGTATTTTCTTGAGTTCAAATCACCTTATTCTTTGCAAAGCTTGGCACATGCCTCACTTGAACTTGGCCAGTTATGTCTGAATTTGGACTTCCATGTGCTGAAAGCAGGCCAACCTGTTTGACTGGCTTAGCAAAAAGAGGCAGTAAGTAGAGGAAGTTAAGCATCCTTGGGGTGTGATGTGGTTTACAGAGATCCCCAAGACAGTAGGGAGACTGGCTACAAGACCCTAATAATTGCCTGAAAGCAGGGAGGAATGTTTAGCCCTTCAGTCCTCCATCATTTCCTGAGCATTATCATTTTTCTCCAGTCATTTCTAATGACTGGAGGGGCAGATGGAATGAGAGTGACAACATGTGATTGTTTTACACCAGATCTCTAATGCAAAACTCTCTTAGCTGGGAATGTCACCCCTGGGCAGAAGCCTGTCCTATGTTGTGTTTAAGATGAGTATGTGTGCAATGTATTTCAGATTTTTTCCTCACAGAGCTTCTGTTGCTAATAATATCAAGACAATGAAAGTGGTGTTAAGACTTGCACGTGTTTAGTGTGAACTGGTCATGATATTCTGTTTGTATACCAGGACCTGATGTATGCTTATTCTCTCTGAAATTTTCAGACTTCCTTATTTTCAGACTTCCTTACTCACAGACTTCCTCTGTGGTAGCCCTTTCTTGCTGTCAGCGTAGTGTCTTTTTGTAGGATTTTTTTTTCTCCTGTCTTGCCTTTCTGGTCATTTTGTAGCAGACTAGTGTTTGCTGCCTGCACTGTCCTCTCTCCTACCTGGTAGAATTCTTTGTTGATAATTTGTTCTTTTCCCACTCAAGTCCTGAGAAAATGGCAAACAGTCACCTCCACTCCCTGCTCTTGATAGTGTTGCTGATGTTACTCCTTTTCTCCAAGCTGGTTCTCAGTCCTGAAAAGCAGTCTCTCCAAATTCTGATGGGAGTTTGAAATCCAGAGCAGGACTTGACTCAAGGCTGAGCCTGTCTTTGGGTGTAATACGTGTTTGCATTCTCTCTGCTGCGCCTAGCTCATCCTTCTGTCTGCAGCCTTGCAGAGATGAGGAATGGTTCCCAGAGCCATGCTCCAGCAGTTATTCAAATACACTGAAACCTGCATAAGCAGGGCAGGTAGGGGAGCCTTTCCTTCGATCCCCTTGGTTTCAAGGAAAGGACAGGATTTAGAGCTAGGCGTTTTTGTGCTTCTGTGCATGTGGAAGCTGCAGGGAGAGAGAACAAAGGAAATGCAATGTAGTCTTTTGGCTGCAGCTCTGGGGCTAGCTGAGCCTCTTGAAGTAGAAGTATTGTTAGCCCTTTTCCCAGCAGCACGGAGATAAAGAAGTTTGACCGAGAAGCAGGGACTCTGAAAAGAGAGTCCCCATCCCCAATTTGTATTGTAATAATTAGTCAGTATGCTCTTTCACAACAGACAGCAGAAGCCAAAAAACGTAACGGAGCCAAGCCTCTTGATTCCTTGTTCTCATTGCTTTTCTTCAAGCTTTATCATTGAAGTTTATAGGGGACAACATTATTCCACGCAGTGTACAAGCCTTCAACTATACAGTTGCTTGGTGAAAGCGTGCACTGGAGCACCGGGAGAGAATTTTCCTTTGTTTTTACATTTATTAAAGAAAGAAACAGAATGGATTAATTATAAAGCTAGCAGTGCACGTGACCTTATATTATCATTGAATGTCATCGTCAGTTTAATAGTCACTGAGTAGACGGGGGAGAAAAGCAACAGACGCATGTGAGGGAGGCCCAGGTGAGACAGGATGGTGTCCTGGTGCTGTAGGAAGCCCAAGTTAATGATGTTGCTACCTGGCCACCCCAGAGTGCCGCTTTCTGGAACAGCAGCTCACAGGCTGCTCTGCTCTGGAGTCAGCGCGGGCTAAGGTTACCTTCACAGCTATAATTTCATTACTGCCGCTTTTTCACGGAAAGTGATTTTTTTCATTTGTTCAGCAAATGAGGCAGAGGAAGAATGGAGGGATATGTGGCACGGAAGTGATTTCCTAAACCCCAGGCTGAATTTGTGTTGCTCAAGATCTGGGAATAAGAGCCCTGGATTTGGTTCTTTCCTTGGCGTGCCTGTGGTCTGAAAGGAGTGCTACAGAAGTTGGAGAATTTGTCTTAGAGTGAAATTGGCATAAATGGAAGAGGGTTCAGGCTAATTTTTAACATAATTGCTTAGTTTCAAGAGGTTTGTCTGAAGAATCAGTCCTGGTTAATTCTGCTTCTGTACAGTTTTCTAATGTGATTACATGAAGTTCATTCAATGAACCAGAGAACCTTAACTCTTGTTTTGCCTACCCACAAATGAATATCATTGCTTGCCATGTCAACTCTAGGGTGAAGAAAAAGATCTCTTTCAAAGAATTTTCAATACCTTTTCACAGAAGATAACTTTCTAGAAGGCAAAGACCATGGTACCTCTTATCTCCAAATTATTTTGCATAGGAAAGGTGGAGAAAACATTCTATCCCTTCTTCTTAGAGGAAATTTGTGAGGACTGGGAATAAGAAACAGGCTGAATTTAGGAGAATGACAGCAGGAACCATATACAGAAAACACTGTCATTCTAGTCTGGAAGAATTGACCCTTAAAAAAGAATTAGGAGGCTTTCTCATGCATTCCTCAGCTGTCATAGGCGTTATTGACGCTGTGGCAGCATAAAAAGATTATGAGGTTTGAAGGAGAGGAAGGGAACCGTTTTCTGCATTCATTTCACACGGGGAACATCTTCTAGCACTTATTTAGATATTTATTCATTAAGTGAAGAAAGTGAAAAACTAAGAGATCAAGTTGTGTGCCTCAATACCATTAATAATCTCAGTCTGAATATCTTTAAGCATAATTATCTTCAGGGAGGACTATGTATTTTTTATCTTGAAAGTCATACTTTTAAGAAATTATTTCATTTAGATGTAAGTGCTTACCTTTAAGTGGTTTTATGTCTAGCAAATGAAACTGATGGCACCTGTACCTGGAGGTAGAATGCATTAGGACTATTCTGACATTGCTCCTTTTACTTCACTGTAAGTATTCATAATTTAAGTGTTCAAGGGTTCAAACCTAGTACTGCACACACACAGCAGTGGTTTGTGTCTGTTTAGCTAGTTCGTTATATCATAGAACTTTGGCTTGACATTAACCTGGAGGGATTGTAATGTGGTATAAATTAATTTGGTAAGAACTACAGGTTCATTATCCAAGAATGAGATACATATGTATGCCCCAAATTGTAGATAAAAATACTGAGCAATTTAAAGCAGTTAAGGCTTCCCATATAGGTGATGGGAACTGTCTAGCTTGCTATATTGTAAACTGGTTACTGAATTTTTTCCTCTTTCCTCTATTAGAATCAAACAAAATTTGTCACCATTTGGCAGTTCTTCACTGGCTTTCAGATACAAATGTTGGATGTTGCTGATAAAAGCCTTACAGTTGCTGCCTTTATGTGACAAATGGATGCCAGATATGGTCTGAAACTAATTTTTAAGCACTTAAGGGCAATTTACAGTACTTGTTACATTAGATGCAAACGCTGGTTTCTGCAAAGTCAAAAACAGTTTCAAGGATAACAAGTAGATTGAATTAATATAGCTGAAATTATATTGGATTGCTTCAAAGGCCATTTGTTAATGTACAGAACACCTGGAAAATCTCATATTCTGAAAAAAAAACATACCACCACCCACCTAAGCAAAGACAAATCAATACAGAAAGTACCTATGCAAAATATAGCAGAGCTGAAAGGACGCTTGGGGAGGATCTGCATTAAAGCCTTATGGGAACACTGAAAATCTCATCCAAAATTTCAATGCACATTTGTAGTTTTCTTGTTGTTTGTTTGTTTGTTTTCACAGCCACTAAGAACTCTTCTGCGTTTTACGTGAAAAATCCATGTGTTAATACCCAGTATTTAGGTTTCATTTTTCACTTCCAAATTACTAAGCAGAATCTGAATCAGTATTGTTGCTTTGCAGATAGGTAAATTGAGGCACATGAGATAACATTGACAGCTATGAAGCGTGTCACTGATGGCACTTCAAGTATCAGTCAGCTCCCATAAGTTATCGTTCAATAGGTTACACCGTGTCCCTAGCTGCTTGTGCATCACTTCACCCATCTTGATGTGATAGAGCAGGGCTCTTATTCCACACACTCACATGCACACACACCAGCACGTTCCTTTTCTATTTGGGAAGAAAATAAATGTAAATACTGCTGAATTTGGAAAAAAAAAAAAAAAAAAAAATTTTCTTTTCTTTTTTTTTTTTTTTTTTTAAATGAGTATTTTAATAAATAATAAGGAATTTCTAACCAGGCCTTGCACATTTTTAATATGTTTTCCTCCTCCCTTCCCACCCCCCCCTTCAAATGCAACCAACTTGTCAGGAGAGAAAAATGAATTAGCTTGTGTAGTTTGCTGCTGGTACCTTGGATTTGACCTCAAATACAAAAAATAAACAGTATAAAGAGTTTGTTTTCCAGCTTAAATGATTTGGATATATAAAAAAAAATCTGTATGGTGAAATAACAGTTTTCAGGGAGTGTGAACTGATTTCAGCAGAGCTGCACAGATTTACCTTGGCTGAACACCTGGCTCAAAATCAGATTCTGTTTCACAGCAGAGGAAATGTCTTAAGACATTCAGAGAAAAAATAATTCAAAGCAATATAGAATACCTGGCAGGGTCTTTTTAATAAAGATGGAACTTAATCATGTCTCAGAGAGGAGCTGGTTAAAGCTTGTAATGAAGAGATTATTTGGTGTCATTTGTTGTAGGCTCTTCAGCAATTATCTGGAATGTGGTTTGGATGGCATAGCTATACCCTCTCTCCCTCCAGCAGCACTTGAATCATCTTCATGTTGAATTTCAAGAGCCACTAGAGAGAAGAGAGACAGAGGCTGGTGTCAGATCCTGGCTGACAAACCAGGTTGGCTTTGCAGTAATCTTATACGTTGTAGCAGGAGTGCAAAAAGCATGAAGGGGGTTCTGAGAACGAAATGCTCGTGTATGATTTACTCAGAGCATAGGAGAGGTTAAGAATGAGTAAACCATTCCAGAGAGATGGAGAATATTCTCCTTTTCTTGGCTGTTTGGCTCTTTTAGAAATAGAACTGGATTTGTGTTATTGGTTTGGAAAACATTTGGTGTAAATGTGTTCTTCAATTGCTTTGAATGTTTGCATTAATAGAAAAGATGGATTAGACCAAAAGTGAAAATGTCAGTACTCCAGGAGGAACGTTGTTGTTGTTTTTTTAGCTCACTACAAATAAAAGATGGATCCAACTAAAAGCCATGTATGAATATACATTTCAAGGTATATGTGCCCAGTTATAAACCTGAACTTTTTTGATTATGTTTGTCTTTGCTTGGAATTAAGAGTCATTAGAAATGTTGTGAATGAACATATACTCCTCTGAGATTTAAAATGCAGCTTAGTGAAACAAAGGACTCTGAACAAACGTGAAAAGGTGTTGGAAATGTCAAATTACATCCCAGGATATATCAGCAGAACTGTCATATTTCCAGTAGAATTAAGGGATCATTGGTGCTACCGCATACAACACACGTGATAATTCTCTTAGAAAGTGTGTGTGTTTCTGGTCGCTTCTCTTGAAGAAAGATGAATTTCTTCTGGAAGAGATAAAGAGAAGAGCTCCTATGTTGACTGAGGGAAGGGAAAGTCCTTCACAGAAAATGATTGTCAAAGAATTTGATTTATTTAACCTAGCATAACCAAGGCCAGTAGGGAATATGATAACTCTCTGTGCATCTACATCAATCAGTTGAGCACCAAGGAGGACAAGTGCTCTTTGGTCTTGTAAAGGCAAGTTTTCCTTGAAAAGAAAAGAGTGTAAATCTGAAATAGTTAAATGGACTTTGGAGATAAAAGGAAAATTGTTAGCACTTAAAACTGCTTTTGGTGTTGGCTTTTTTTAGATAGTTTGCGAAGAAATTTGAGTAGGGAGAAAAAGGGTCAAAAAAAAAATAGTGTTTTTTTGAGATGGAGCTTGAACCTGTTTTCAGACAGAGTTGCTGTGGACAGAATGGACAGATGGAGAAAGATATGAGATCTCTGAACTTGAAGTTGTTCAGACATGACTAAGATCTGATCCAGAAGTTGCAGGGCTGTGATAGTCTGCTACTGCAACCCAGATAATGAGACCTGTTGAGTGGGAGGATGCATTAGCCTGGGCACAGCACCACAGCAATGTACCTGCAGATCTGCAGCTGGTTCGTTTTGAGCCAGTACTGAGCACAGACAGGACTAAGACATAGTTATGTCTTTTTCTGTAGACACACTTCGAGTTTGGCAGAAACAACTGAGGCAAAAAGCCATTTGTGCTGCTTTTGTACTACAAAGATGGAAGGCTAGAGTGTGATGCTAAAAGGCTTCTTGCAGCAAACATAAAAAACATACCATGAATGGTAGGAAGGAGCCCTAATTGTTGTGTTTATCAAGATATGTTATGAATCCATGTTTTGGATTTCAAGGAGTTGTAACTACACAGTCTCCCTCTAAAGCCCACCTCCAGTGAAGAGTATACATCCTGTGTAGCTCTACGTTCTTGCATTCTTTCTTTCTTTCCCATACTCTGAATTGTAGTGGGTGAATTCATGACCTACAGTAAGGGAGATGCTGGGGAGGTGGAGTGGTCTGACCAGGCAGCTGGCAGTGTGGGCTTCGGGTTTCTAGCCCAGTGTTGGAACTCTCACTGCCTTCCGGGGCCAAAAGAGCCTGGATCTGTTGACCATCTACACATGCCATTTGTTTAAGGAAGGGGTACAGAAGAGACAGATTGCTTGAAGAGAATTTAATGAGTTGTTCATTAACTGAAGATGCTTTTATTATTGTTTAATTATAGCTTTTGAACATGTCTTGAAAGGCTTACAGATAATGGGAAAAGCACTATAAACTCTGGAGTGTTTATGGGGCCTTAATGTTCTGTTCTTCCATTTTCCACATTACACTGGGAATTTCTTCTGCCTTTGACGTGCTGACAGCCTCTCTAACCTGCAGGAGATTGACAACTACTGCTGTGGGGGCAGTCCTACACTTCGGCAGGCTGAGATCTGTATGCAAGCATGGAATTGCAGTCCATAAGGAAAATGCTATTTGAGCTGCATAATTAGAGGATAAATTGTTATTTGTCAACCAAAATAGAATAAAGAAACCTATCTTTATCTGAAGGTTTATCATTAGTTGAAGCAGAGGGAGGATTTTTAAGTTCAATTTCAATAAAGAGAAGATAATATAGAGCTGAAATTCTTAAATTAGCTGCCTTTATTGTAGTTAGTACTTTGGTTAATCTTTTTAATTTATCACTTAGTACAGGGCAATTACCCACCATATGGAAATAAGCCAAAGTTTTTGTATTACTAAGATATGTTTACAGTGTTCAAGCTAGAATTAAACTATACCAACTGTTTTGGTGCAATAGTGGTAACAGCTCTGTTGAGAGCTCTAGGTAGATTTCAGATGGTGACCTCTTGATCCCTCTTATCAGTTCAGTAGTAGGTAGAGAAGCTCTCCTAGGGAAACTTGACTTTGATTAATGCTGTCCTTTCTTTAATTGAGAAGGGCTGATTGATAGGATAAAACTTTATGGATTTATTTCAATCATTTAATGGGGCAAATCATCAATTATCATTATCTAAATTAACACAGATTGGCTCAAAGGCAGAAGTAGTAAATTGCTTTATGGATTACCTCAGGTACAGTACACAGGTAATTTATTTGGTTTAATAGATGTAATTTTTGACCTGGTAACCTGATGTATATAGGTTCCTTAGGTTTTCACATGGAGGTAATTGTTATCTTCTCCATTCATTATTTTCACATAACATGTGTGTTCAGCAGGTTTTGCTAGTGTTTAAAACACAAGAAAGGAGTAGTGGAGAACATAGAAGAAAAGAGGTAAACACCAGTCTACTTCTGTAGTGGTAGTTATCAAGTGGTCATTTATTTTTTGTAAGATTGGCTGACTTTTTCCAGTTTCTAGTGGAAAAAGTTGTATTAGTCTGTAGACTAGTAGCTAGCCCACTTAAGAAAGCACACGAATAGTTTGCTGACATCCTCAGTGACAGCAGCTGAAAAACCGAAGGAAATGTGACCTTACTGGAAAATGTCTTTCCCAATTTAACACATTTGCAGGAATCACTATTAATCCCTCTTTTTTAATCCAAACTGTAACTGTTCTGTGAACTGGATATTCCAGGGTCTAGCACTGTACCAATGCTAACGTCACTGCAATTTGATCAAGTCCTACTGCAAATCACTTTAGTCAAGGCCACACCACCCATGTGTTCTTTAAGCAAATGGTTGTTTCCAAAATACAGAGAATTATTTCAGTTCTTGGTAATTTGCTCATCCTTAATGCCACAAATATTCTAAACAGAATTGTTCTGTTTCTTAGTTATGAAGTAAAAACACCTATGCAGCCAGCTATCTTCGTGTCTTCCTCTGCTCTCCTCTGTTCTGTGAGAGGAATCGAGATGGAAGAGTTATTCTGATGTAGATCAGAAGAAGGGAGGTTGTAGACTCAGAATCGCTACAGCCATGTAGACTAGATGGGAAGAACTACAGGATGGCTTGGAGACAAACCAGTTATACTCTGAAAATGTTGATGGTATCTAAAAGACCTTTCTTCTGTATGTCTCCATTAAGCACAGTGCATGAATGTAAGACAAACATTAAGCCTGTGCTTAAAGCTCTTGCAGTGCAGTATTGTACTTGATTAGAGCTCATTGACTTTGTTGAATTGGAGCCCTGGGACTGTTATTTTGATCCATATATCTGGAAGTCATAGATTCCCGTCTATGGTGCTACTACCTTCACCTCAACACAGAAGATAAGGCCGGAAGATGCTTTTTTGATAAATAAATAATTGAACTTGTTGCATCTTTTTTATTTATTACATTTTTAAGGAATTATTGACTTTATGAAGAAATCATTAGTTATCATCAGCATTTTGAAGGACAAATATAGCCTTAATGCAAATTGACAGCTTTAAGTATTCCCTCCGATAGCCAGATTCATCATTGCTGGCATGGCTAAATGCAAAGCATGTGTGGTTTCAGATTGCTGCAGTGGATCTGGAAAAGATGTAACCTGTAATCTCAAGGTCAAAAGTAAAACTTGGACTTTTTCTTTTCAGAGTTTTCTTGGCAGATATTTATATTCTAAACTAATTAATTACATTTACTTTATATTATAAACTAATTAATTGCATACCACTTTAATTTTCCTTAAAAAAAAAAATAAATAGTAGTAAACCCTGGTAATCCCTAATAACTTCCAGTGTTCAGGAAACCTTTCAAAACCTAGGTTTACGTAGCCACTTTTGAAGGGGGGTGTGAGGAGGACAGAAGGTAAAACCCTTTCTGATTTTGATAATGTGGTGTAGCTCTGCAGATGTGTGGTTCATACTTTCAGCAAATTCCTGATTAGTTTACATGCAGAGTTTGCATACACAGATCCTGGAGCATCTGAAATCTCAGAGGGAAAAAAATCAGGTACAGAATAAAATAAGTGCCTGAAAGTGTCCCCAGGTGTATTATCTGCAACACTGTTCCATCACTATTAAAACACTACCTTAGTAAAGGAAAAATGAGGTGACCTGGTAGCAGCACGAAAGTGTGTTACAGAAGGAGAATATCAAGCACTAAAGGGATCTTTAATCTGGAAATGAAAATATAACCAAAACAGTAACTAAAAGCTGAATCTAGAGAAATTCAAATGAAGAATCAGATACATTTTTCATAGAGAAGGTGATTGATGGTTTGCGCAAAAATATCAAAAGTACTAGGGAGTTCTCTCTCTCTCTTTCTGCCAGGAGGTTTTTAGGGAGATGTCTTTAGTTTCTTGAAGTACCTTCACCCTGCTTGCTTATGGGAATGCATCGTTTTGAAGTAGAGATGGTTGCATGCCTACTATTTTATTTTGTGCTAATTGGAGACCAGCTAAAAATGAATGAATTGTGTTCCTACTATCTGGTCTTTCATGGCAGACTCTGCTGCAGCTTCCACTATGCAGTTTGAAAAAGTTTATCCACATCCCACTGCCCTCATTCAGGACCTTGGGATTTCAGAAGCCTTTGGATTATGCCATAGCTAAGAGCGAACTGAACGCTGGTAGTTTTTGTTTGTTTTTTTCTCCCCTGTCAGCACACCACTATAGGCTTGTTCCTACTATCACATGATTTCATTGATTCGTTACTAATTTACAAGGGAAGGTACTGTTGCAAATGAGACATCCCTTCATAGCTGTATCAGAGCTTTGTTCTTCTCACTACAACATGCTCAAGCATTAGGAAAGGTCTCCCTTGTTAGATGTTTGCAATACACAGCATGGATCTAAAATTAAAATTCACTTTTGAGTGTGAAATACGAAATCCAAGAGGACGTCTAATGGTACTCCTCAATAGACGATGCCTAGCAATAAACTAGCAATGAGGACAAAGATCAGAGGAATCATTTGTTAGCTGATGGCATGTTGTTGTTGTGATGATGGCTCTTCCAATTGCATCTTCTGCTCTATTGCACACCTAGTTCTTTGACATAGTGTAGTCTCAGCTGCTGGGATCAGCTTTAATTTACTGTAAGCTGAGATGAGCTGTACCCATCATAGTGACAAAAGATGTACCTGAACCTTTTGATGAGGCTGCAGATCTTTAACACATCCCAGACGTGTGTATTTTTCCCCCTCACAGTTCAATGAACATCTACTTCAAGAAGCAAGGAGAGAGTGAATAGCTGTTTACAAAGATGTGAGCAAAGCTGTTTCCCTCAGGCCAACATACATTTAAAAATCCATTTTAACACATGCACTTATACTATCTGTTTCTTACAGAAACAGTCTGTCTACTGAATCTTACCACTTGCTAATTCTTCTATTAAAATAGAAGGTTAAAATGACTGTTTATGGCTTTCGTACATTTATTTCTTTCCATCGTGATACCTAGGGCTATACATAGATGAGGATCTTTCTTCGGTCACAAAGAACTTTTGGGAACAGGGCACTCCCTGGAACAGGCTTTCTCTGGTCCCTTGAGTTGGAACTACCCCAAGTCCATTTGAGAGGCTGCCGCATCAGTCCTGCTAGGGTAAACCTAGCCTTCAATCAGCAATGTCCTTCAAGCAGTTGCTGAGATGTGGAGTGGGGGTTGTGTTTAGTAAGGTACTGCCTTGTGACCACATGCTGTTACAGGCACGAGGCCAGCACCTCCTGCATCATTGGCTAAATTTTTTATTTCCAATGTGTAGCTATCTTTGATGATGATTTAACTCAGTAAGTGAGCCTCCTAAATAGCCATGTTTGCATTGAATAAATCAGCTGCTGGGTACAGACCTGCCTTCTGCAGCTATCACAGCATTGCATGCATGTTATGAAGGAAAGAAGTGGAAAGCAAAATGACCCCAGTCATTTGCTAACGAGCAACCTTAGGTAATCATCCAGACATCCTTTTCTATTAACAGAGTGAAGCTGAATATCTCCACAGGATGATGAAGAACCAAGGGTAAACTCTGTTTGCTCAGACACGCTTGTTCTCTGCCTCTTCCTTGGATGTTCACACTCTGATCCTAGGTGATGTGGAGGCTGATGGAACCTGGTTCATTATTTCTGTATAACCTTTCCTGACTCTATCCTGCAGCACTGTATTTTATATATGATGTAGAGGCATCACTGCTGACATCCATACAAATGTAGGGAGAGAAAATTCTTGATCTGAAAGCTGTTGCTGAAGTGGCCACAGAAGCTCATGCAGCCCACTCAGAAGTACTCTGGTTTTTCAGTCCAGCTGCAGATCATGATCTTTGACATATCTTTAAAGCTTTTCTGAAAACAGTTTATTGCACTTGTGGGTGGTTTTCAGTATATCTCATAGCTCATGTGACTTGTGTACAAGCACCTGCTTGCTTTTATACGTAGAGATTGTTGTACTTTCCAGATGGAAATGATTGGGACCTTATGAAAATCAAAACTGCTTCTCGGTCTTAAGAAAAGGTAAAGTTGAATCCTAATGAAATTCATTATAAATAATAACATATGTTGCCTTCTGTGAAATGGCTTATGATGAATTTTCTTCAAAGTGCTGTATTGTTCAAATGATTCCCTTTGTTATGAAAACAATCAAGATATTGACTGCACAGCGGATTGCATGTGGCTTCCGAGTTCTATGAGATCTAAGCTTACAGGAGACAGGGAGGGAATTGGTAGATCTGATAGAAGTATACTGGGTAAAAAAATAAAAATTAAAAAAAAAAAAAAAAAATCACCGTCTGACCAAGGCAGCACGTTTCTCTTGTCAGACCAGCCTCCTTGCATTTCTATGGAGGACCATTGTAAATGGAGCAGAAGTTTAGTTTAGCCACAGGAGTGTTTTTACAAGTGTCTCAAAGGTTCTTATGTGCTCTCTACCATTTTCTGGAAGGAACTAATTCATGCTAGGTAGCTAACCACTCTGTTTCCTGGATTCCTCAGTTGGAGAGATAAATGGCTTTGGATAGCCTCTAAAGAAGCTGTGAAACTGATGGATTTGCTTTTGTCTTTTCATGACTGGAAAGGTTGAGCATTGCTGGCCAGATCCAGGTACCATGCAGAGGTATGGTAGGCTCTGCCAGGGCTGCTCTCTCTTCCATGCTGTCTCAGCCTGTGCTTGGTTGGCTGTATTTCCAGCGTGCTTTGTTTTTGACATAAAATTTTCACTGCTGTCCTTGGCCTCCACACAGGCCAGGCTGGTGTTTTTATCCTGAGTTGAACAGATGTTTGTAGATTTGCTAGTCCATTATGGCCAACTGCAGCTTTTACTGTTCCAGTTCGCAACCCCAGCTCTTGCAAGCAGTTCTGCCATGGCCTTCAGCATCTTTGCAGTCCTAGACCAATGCTTTTTGCTGCTGAAAATCAAATGTGACTTACATTCTGCCTTTGTTCCTTGCAACGTGTTTTTGCCCTGGTGCGCATAGTTGCAAAAATTTGCTCTGAGCAAATCATCTGAGCACTGAATGATCAGGAAAAGCCCCCAAGCTGCACTGTGGCACTTCGGAAATAATTTTCTCGAGATCATTTAGTGGGTAAAGCTATTTACAATTTCACTTCACTCAGAAATAATTGCAGGAGGGAAAGAACCAATGATGGAAAAAAAAAAAAAAAAAAAGAAATCCATTATATTTATGTGAATGTATTATTATTTATTTGCTTATGTGCAGAGCCACTTTCTTAATAGGATGTAGACAATTGGGAGTTCTCTGTTCTCTGCATTTGTTAAAACCCTTTGCAATGTCTGCGGTTCCTACAACTGGATGTTTTGAAGGGTATCATAAACACTGCTAATCCCCACCTGGAAAATGCAGCTGTCTGCGCCAGGAAACAACTCTTCTTAGAGGCAGGCAGTTGTACAAACTGTGGAATGGAGAGAAAGGATGGAGGGATCTGTGAGTTATGGGCTATGGCTGCCAGTCTGAGACATTATCAATATGGCTCTTATGCAGTGCTAGGTTCTGATCACACAGGCCCCTGCCAAACTCCTCTGCACTGAATAGCCCCTGATAGCTGCATAATGGGTGAATGAAAGACTAATGAAAGAAGACACAATTAAATTCCAATTCTGTTGACCTGCTGGTTGGTAACTGTCCGTAAATCTTTGATTAGAACTCAATTATGCCTGGCTTTGCACTAACAAAGTGGGATTTTGATTCAGATCTGGATTCATAACTTGGGAGTCTGGAAAAGGTAGTGAAGCTGAAAGGCTCTTTTAGTGGTGTATAGGCTTACACAATGTGGTTTGTTTTGCATACCTGAATTTTTCACATTGAGTGGTTGAGTTGAAGCTTAACTTTACCAAATGTACAGCGATTATGCATGTAAGTAGTTATCTACAAATTTATTAATCTGTCACTTGTTTGTTTATGAAAAGCTACTGATTATTTTTCTTGGAGTACGAAAGCAACACTGAATGTGAGAGTTGTATAGCAGCAGTGTTCAGAAGGTATGATTATTGGGTAGGCACATAGAAGATTACATAAGCCATATTCTTTACAGCATTTCTCCTGGAATGGACGTACCTCATACTGGATAGTCATTTTCACAAAGCACTGAAAGTGCTTAGGTTAAAAATGAATTAGCTTGTTTGAACTGCATATAGGAAGCTATGTTCAGATCTGGAGCTCAGTTTGTGTTATTCACGTCTAAAGGTTTAACTTTGAATCCAGCTGAGCTGATAACTCCTGAACTGTGCCTTTTAGGTTTTAGTCATATTATTTCACATGCTGTTATATACATTATTTATGATAGGGATTCCAAAACATTTTAAACATACATTATCTTTTGGGACATCTCTTCACTGATTCTCAACCCACAACATCCTTGTAACATCAATATAAACTGCTTGCAAGGAAAAGTGAGATATTAGGAATGCGTATGTTGGTGTCTTTCTTTTTAATGCAACTCTGTCATTGGAAGTAAGGAGACAGAGGAAGAGTTTTGTGATGAAATCATTCTCCCCAGACAGTCAAAAAATGTCTTATGTACCCTTTGTGCTCCACAGACCACAACTAGGGCGTTTCTGCGTTGTGCCACAAATCTATTTTCTTTTTAGCTTTTTATGACGATGACTTTGCTTTTATATTTGTAATATGCTGTTAATGTTATGGGCAGCACCTTGCAAAAAAAAAAAAACAAACGCATTCTCTTGTATTATCACACTGTAGTCCTTTACTCTTAACTCTTAGATACTCTTAAATGTACAGTGAGTGGAACTGAGCCAGTCCACAAATGCAGAACCAAGTCAGAATTCTGATGGTGTCAGACCTTGACGTAATGGGATTTGTATTGTCTTTTAGGAGGTATGCCTTGCAGAATTGTGGCTGTCTAAGCATTTCAGATTTTGCATTATACTAAAGTTTTTACCACGTGGTGATCACTTTGAAGTCCACAATAGCATTAAAGAAACAACGGAAGAGCTTCTGCTCCAAAAGTATGCGCATCTGCTTCATGAGCTGAAGGAACATCTTTGTCAGTGTTAATTAGCTCTAATACACAGCTGCATGTTCCTGATTGTTTCTAGTCATGGTCAGTTATCAAAATAGAAATAAAAACATTATAATAATAAGAGAAAGTATAAAAACAACACAGAAATACAGTTATTATTTTCCTGAAATACCCTCCCATGTTCCAAAAAAGAATCTTCCAAGGTCAGAAGTTTTATTTACGTCTCTGGTTTTAAATCATCAGTGGAATTTTCTTTTGTGAATTGGTCTAATGACTTTTTCAGTTCATTTGTACTTGTGGTAGAAAACTGGATTCTGTCCTATAAAAATGGGTATCACTACTGTAATTAAGAATTATGTGGAAAAAGCCTTTCCTTTTATTTTTCATAAAGCTTTGGCTTGCTATTCTGATGTCCCCTCCTTATTGGGAAATAGTGACTAATTGTTCCCTATTCATCTTCTCTGTGCCTTTCATGGCATTGTCTGTTCCTCTCGTAAATCTTCCTAATCATGTCTTCCAAGTTGAAGAATCTTCATCAATTTAATTTCTCCTTGTACATCAGCAGTTCTCATTTTGCCCTTTCATGTACTTTGTCTGGTTCTGTTGTATCGTTCGGAGGTGTCTATGACTCCTACTAGGATGATTTTCCCTCTGCAGAAAAGACTAGTACACGTGTTTGAAATATATGCAGTTCAATGTACTGCTTATCAGTAAAAGGCAGCCAATTTCAAGCACTGCTGATTACCCTCTATTGCTCAAAGGTGTACCTGAAGTGCACCTCTGTGCACACCTGATGGGCACTGATAGAGAATCCAGCTCGCATATTGATATGTACAGACAGCGGTCTGTCACGGCAGGCTCTGCTGCAGCTTCAGCTATGTAGTCTGGAAAAGCTTATCCACATCCCACTACCCTCATTCAGGACCTTGGGATTTCAGAGGGTTTTGGATTATGCCATACCCAAGAGTGAACTGGACCTTGGTAGGTGTGGGTATTTTTTATTTTGTTTTTCCCTTGTCAGGTCACCACTAGGCTTTTGGGGGGTTAAAGGAAAAAAGGGAGATTTTCCTCTAGCTTCACCAACTCTGTTGTCTCCTGGTCTCCTGGAATAAGCAGAAGAAGAAAAAAAAAAAAAAAAAAAAAAAAAGGTGCAATCATTTGAAAGCCTTGGAGATTAACTAGAATAGCTGGGCTTTTGGGAATGTCAGCTTTCACTTGTTACTAATACATGTAGCTTTGTGGAAGCTGTACTTATTTTCAGAGAGGAAACAAATAGCCTATGATTTGAGTCATCTCCCCTTAAATGTGTGGTCTAAACCTTTCATTTTTCCTCATTAGACAACAATATTTGGGCCCACATGTTGTAAACATTCTCTTAAACCTCAAGTCATAGAAAATCAGAAGGAATACAGGAAAATTAAATGGCATTTCCCCAAATCCCCACAGGAGAAAAACAAAATATTGAGTTTTGGAGGAGGAAGAAGGGGACTGACAAGGAAAAGAATAGGAAAACAAGAATTCTAATGCATGTTTAATGCAGTGCTTTGATTTGTTACTCATTTTAAATAACTGCATTCGTTTAGGGAATAACTCTTTTATAATAACATCAACCTCAATGGAAGAATCAGGTGCAGCAACTTGTGTAATATTTTGATCAATTTCCGTAATTGAAAATGCCAATTTTCAAATGAGTGCCTGCATTCATTTGCAGAATATTTTGCCCGTATGCGGCACTAGCACAGCTATTCTACTGCATGCACCTTTTTTATTCTAAGCTTACTAAACTGGGATATTTAGAAATTAAGTATCTTGACATTTTTCCTGTGGGTGGAAGTCACCTTCAGGGAAACCAGAAGAGTTGTTCTTGCAGAGAATGAAAGGGACTGAACAATATGAGAGACCAATGTACATAAAAATTTCATCAGACTCTGAAAGTTGTCCCGCCCTTGAAGGGGTCGCAGTACATGTAATAATTTATTTAGAGTCAACAGGGCTTTGTAAACAGTCTCTTTGTTTCATGACAAAGGAGAGGAGAGCATATGTATGTTTCTGTACAAGAACATGGAGCTGATGGCCTGCTAAGCACAGAATGCTCTAGTCTCTTCAGAGCCTTAACATGTTCTTCCTTATATTTTACCTAGTCTCACTTACAATAAGTGGTAAATGGTTATCAGTGTTCATATGTGACAAATAAGCACCAGGAGAAAATGATGCAGTTCATCACAATACATCAGGGGAAGATATTTCATTGTGATTATGAGTCGTGGCTATTAAAACTTATCATCCAGTGAACTTCAGTATAGTCTGTGGTACTTGCTTGGCTATTTATGAGAACATCAGTTAGGTGATAATTATTTATAATTGAAATAACAATATAACATGTGATTCTACAAATGTTCAGAGCAGGAGAGTGTCTCACGACACAGGTCGAAACAAAGCATACTTGTGTTTCATATGCTGACCATCACTCTTAAAATCATCAGTTGTCAATTTTGCCAGTAACTAGTGTCTAGTAACTCATGCTCTGTTGGAGATCTCCTGCATTTCATAACCAGAGAAGCATGAAATAGTCAAAAGCTGGAAGATCTGAATTAAGGTGGTGGCAGCTGCTGTTTCTCCCAGGAATTATGGGAGAAGATAATAAGGAAATGGGATTTTCAGTTGCTAAAAGATTGGATTATAAAACAAGGTCTTTGTGCATTTGGCCTCTAATTTTCACTAGCTTCCCACCACAACCATTGGGTTGTGTTTTTAAAAGTACAAGTAGGAAGGTCATGCTAAGAGGTCGAACCAAGAAGCAGTAGAGATGTCCTTGCTATGGCACAGTCCCTTGAGGTTCAGGCATCTAGAAAGAGGAATTCACTTTCTAAGGAGGGATACTTTAAGAAATCCTGACCACAACAATCATTTGTCTGTATCTGTTGCTTTTCTTTTTTAACATACCCTGTGGTGGTATTTAGAATGGAGTATATTCCTGTTTAGAATGGGAATACATTTATTTTGTTAAAATTAAGCTGATAAGGAATGAGGATCTTGTCAGAGGTTCTAATTTGCAATTCAACTCCTGAGTCTTGTTCTATATCTGCCCCTTCTGACAGCATTATAGTAAATAAGCCTGTCAGTTTTCTTTGAAATAAGTCAGCCAACATTCGGTGAGTAGGTGAAAGCACAGCACACGGAATAATGAAACTTGCCCCAGGGGACAAATATAATAAGTTGATAACTAAGATATCCAGGTTCCTTGTGGGCTACTTACATTAACCATGGGAGTTTAAAATAAATAAATAAATAGGAAAAAAATAAGTGACTAACAAAGAACTAAAAACATGTCAAAACTTGTACAAAAAATAAAGATAATTATTATCATAATGATAACAGAATGTGGAATTTGTTAGCAAATCAAAGTGGTTATTTACAGAAAACTGTACTGGTATTTCTCAAAATTATTCAAAATTCATAAATGTTCAGTATAAACTGATATAGATAAATATTTTCAATGGTATTTCAGCTAATGAGCATCAAATATTAAACCAGAAGGCCCTATTAGCATTGGTGTGTAAATTAGTGATAAGAAAGACTTTATAAACCATGTCAAGTGTGGTGTTTGTGTACGTATGGTGTTAATGATGATTTTATATTGTACATCCTGTATGGAAAAGTACTGTGTATTGATTATTGTGAATTCAGAATTGTAGTCTTTCTTTGGGGATTTCGAGACCATTGGTAGAAACCTACATCGAGGGTCATATCTCTTCAGGAGACTTGAGGATTAATTTCTGAAGGACTTGCTGCAATTCACTGAGGGCTGTAACCTTCTATAGGATTTTTATTCATTCCAGATAAAATGACCAATAGACTAAGGCATCTACCATTTTCCTTTAAGAGAGAATTTCATAGCCAGGTAGAGCACACTGTCAAGAAGTTCTTTTGCTAATGAACCTTAATTTTCCTTTTACTGCTCCTGTTGAATCTTTCACAAACAAATAAAACTCTATAATTAACCATGTTTTCTTCAGAGTGGAAATGCTGGCCATAGATTAGATCTCTTGCTGTCAACAGCAGGTATTTATTCTCCTAGGAGCAAACAACAAAGCACTTCTCATTAGTTATAATTTGCAGGCCTCAGAAAGTTTGATTAACAAAATTTGCACAATCCTGTCTCTCTATTCCTAGAGTTCCAGAAAGGATAAGACTGGGCCAGAAAAGCACTGGTGTTTAAACCTATAGCTCGATGTCTTAGCAGTCATAGGTCAGCAAGGAGAAATAGCCTTTCAATGCTGAGTCCTGGAGTGGAGCTGGTACCCAACTAGTAAGAGGCAAAGAACATGTTTTGATTCTGACATATATTTGTGATGCTCTTCTGATTGCTGTAAGGGAGCTGCAACAATGATGATCTTTTCAATCTAACACAATTTTAAACTGTTTTTTTTGCCCATATTCTGATAAGGAATATATCCTGGCACAGGTTTATTGGCGCTGATAGCGGGCTCTGTGGCTGTTGGAAAATGTTGATACTATATTTCAGCATCTCTCATCTCGATATCTACTCTTTAGCAGATTGAAAAGAATAACAGAGACTTGAGGTGTTGTATTGTAGTGGATTGTCAACAGGAAGAATGTGTGATTCTAATGGGGTGCATATGTCTCTTCTTATATATCATATTGTAGGAAATGTTTTATCTTTTTTCCTTCCTTCCCCTTTGAACTTTTTTTTTCTTGCAGACTTGCTTTGACATGTTTTCATCTTTCATTTCTCCATTTTTTCACTCTTCTCACACCATCTTTAACACTTTCCCTTTTCTCACACACACACATTTATTTTTCCTTTTTCTTTCTCTCTGTTTTCTTATCTTCTTTTCAATAATAATTCTGGACCAGCCAAGCCAAAACATACCCCATACATTAGAGAGTTTGGAAATGTAATATTGGAAATCTTCACTGTGGGAGAAAAAACTATGCAGGAGCTTTGTGAAAATGGGAGAAACCTGGATGAGGAAGTGGGGAAATGCTTCGTGTGCTCCAAGTTTATGGTTTTATGTGCTATCTCTGTATCCTGCAAGCAGCATGAAGTCTGCTAAATTCTGCACTGTGGGGACATGGTGTAGATCACGGGACTATAGAGTTCTGTTCCAGAACTGGTATAATCAAAGTATAATGAAGAATGTGGTCCCATGTGTGAGATGCAAGAATGGTAATTCATGGTGTTTTCTGATGAAAATAAGGATTTGAGAGGGTGATTAGTACTTTACAGAGAGCACACTACAAGTAGATGCAAATAGCTGTGCAGCTTGTATTCTAACTGGTAGATTTTACTTACAGGGCCTGGCGACTTATTCACCTAGATCTAGTTAATTAGTATATTGCTATCCTGTGTATTGTACAGACATCTCTATTTATTATATCCCTCATGACAGTGTATGGGCACCTTATGTAGATACGTCTTATAGTTATGTCCCATAAACAAGGGGAGGGGAAGTTGCTCTAGCTAGACTCCTAAGTTTTCCTTATGCTGTCAGTAAAACAGGCTTCTGATATGTCCAGGGTGAAAATAAAATTAATGTAATGTTCTGACTGCAGTCATTGGCAATAGACTTCACTGGAAAACAGGGCAGTAATGAAGTGAAATAACATCCACAGTAAAATATATATAGAGAGAGAACAATAATTGATTATAATGTAGAAACATGATTCTCATTTTATTCCTTTTTAGGAAGTGATGCTGGTGTAGAAGACATAGAGGCAATACTGAAGTGCTTGAGAAAAATACACGTTTAAGGATCCTTTAAACTAAATGAGTAATGTGTCCTTACTATAAATAAGAACGAGGTACTCCGTTTCTCCAGAGTGGTTTATAGCAGCAGACGCATAGCTCTGCAGCTTGATGAATGCACCAGTAAGGACACAACCAATTTTGGATCCCCGGTAATGCACCTGTCCAGGCCTCCTAGGCACTAAAACTTTGTTGCTGGAAGCAAAATATCTGCATGCTACTATTTTTTCCTGCTTTGGAAAAAATGTTTAGAAGACTCTGAAGTGTGTCACACTTTGTAAATCAAAAGCAATATCAGATTTCTACCTTTTTCTGCAGTGCCTCCACTCGGTACCTTACATTTGCTCTGTTCTCTGTGGGGTTCTGAGGCTCATTTTCTTCGCTTCTCTTCTGACTTCATTGTTTCGTTTCTTTAATTGATCGCTTCCTTCTTTCATCCGCCAATGATGCAGCTTTTGTAAATGTGCATGGAAAAACATGATTTATTTGTGATGTTTATTCCAACTCTCTCTCCCTGTCCTGTTCTGTTTTGATGCAGTCTGCTCCTGGAGCTGTATGCATCTAGCAAGTGACCCTGTCCTGCAGCAGTAGCCTGCAGTGTTGCTGATACAAAGCTTTCAGGGAAGCCTGATTCCTGTGAAACATTGAGTGAGCCCCATTCTCTCTGGTAACAATCCACCTCCTGACGTTCTCAAATGCAGGATTGCCTCAGATTCTCTTCTCACACAGATTTTCCACCTCTATAGTTCCCATGCAGGCAGTGGAGATAATCTTTATTGGCACTGGTGTAAGCAGGAGGTGGCTCCTACCCAGTAACTTTTTATTTTGCTATGGTGCCTAGCATTCTAGTGTGCTCGGTGTGAGTAATATTATGTATGTATTTATCTGCACTACAGCTTAAGAGAGCAGCTTTGGTCCTATAGCTGTTGGAGTATGAATGCTCAGCAATATTCTGGTTAGCTGTGTCTGGTTAGCACCTGCACTTCAGTTTAATGAAGGTGGCTGAGGACCACAAGAATTCCTGTTTTCTATGTGTGTTTTAGCTAGAACTCAGCAAAAACTGAATAACACGTAATCTCTAGAATAGTCTGTACATATCTGTGCAAAATTAGATTGTGCTCTGTGACAATAATGAGGGAATGATAATAGCAGACAACCTATTTTTTTTAACTTATTCCTTGACATTTTTATTCAGACTTCTTGTCTGTGGTGACTTTGATCTGCTTACATGGGAGTATTTTGATTCTGTGATGTTAAGGATGATGTGTCTCCCAAATCTGAAGTGAAAAATTTCTGTTGTTTGCTTCATTATATTTGCAGGGTTGCATATAGAAATTAAATGAGTGTACCTAGACAGGAAAGATTGCACTGAGGTGAGAATCTCCTCCTTTTGCTGCTCCAGCAGGTGCTTCAAGCTGTAATTAGAGCTTTCTTAATGTAGTAGAAATGCATAGCCTGCAAGCAAGCAAAATGATTTCCTGTACTTAAAAACTCGTTGTGTTATTTTGTCTCATTGGACTTTCATTACGGCTTTTTGGTCAGTAGCTACTGCAAACAAAATTTGTCTGGTTGAGTAAAGTTTCCAGGGTTATGTGCTATATGACTTTAAAGCTCAAGTCTGGGAACTGGGACAAAAACCATCAAGCAAGTGCTGCCATATTTCTTTCTTCATCTGTTCTCTGCCTAAAGAATTTGTCTGCTTTATTTTCACGTCCATATGATGTTATCAAGCTTCCAGCTTCTGCTGGATCTGGGACTGCTCCTTCATCATGTGCTACTGATCAGCTCTGGCCACTTCAAAGCAACCTGTGCAGGTGATGATCTCTGCCCAGTGTGCCTCTTGAAACAACTGCTGTAAGCAATTGGCATCTAAGGACTTACTGAGATGGTAAGCCATGGACAGATGTGGTTGACACTTCAATTGAGAGTCAGGATCTAGGGCACAAACTAAATAAACTAAAATCCAAAAAAGTGTTGATTGCCTTATTCCAAAAGGGAGTATCCCAGCAGCCCTGTGCCATCAACTGAAGGAACAGTAGAAAAAGAAAAGTCCTTTTTTACTGAATCATTGGCATTTTTGGTGGGGGCATTGACTAGGTGATTAGAGGGATGAGAACTCTCAGAAATCACTCCATAGCTAATTTCTTAGATGACCTGACTTCCAAGTACCTACCAGACACAACCAAGCCCTTTTTTAGCTTGTGAGATCACAGAAACTCGGGATCAGAAGAAACTTTAAGAAATCATCTCATCTGTCCTCCTGCCTCAAGGCAGGATAAACTGTACCTGTGTCATTCTTGATGGATGATGATTTAGGCTGTTTGTAGAGACTCCAGTGACAGAGACTCAACAACCTCCCCAGGCAGTCTATTCCAGGGATGGCATATTTAAGTAATGGAAAGTCTTTCCTTATATCTAACTTGATTCTCTTTTGCAGCAGTTTAAGGCCATTATTTCTTGTCTTGTCCACCCTTGACCAGGAGAATGGCTAATTTTCTTCTTTGGAGCAGCCTTCAGGTACTTGGGGGCTATTATGTCTTCCACTGTTTGTTCCTGATAAAGCAACGGCCAAAAAAAGGTATATGGGAAAAAGGAAAGGTTGGTAAAAGCAGAAGATAAACAGTTCTCGGTCATCATAAAATAAATATTTAGAGTATTTACTGGTCTGAATCAGTTTGTTTTTCATGTTTTAGTGGCTTTTTACACCAGAAGGGAATCTGGTCTCAAATTTGCTTGGTAAACACTAGATTTATCATTTTTGTTTGTTTGTTTTTGTTTTTTTTTTTTTCCCCAGTATCCAGCCCCCCCCTTTTCTGTGCCACAAAAATACAGATTAGAAAGAAGATGGGGGGGGGGGGGCAGGGAGAGATATTAAGCCTTTTTTTATTCCTCTGTTATTGTGCAGAAAATTACCCAACAGTAATACTTGGTGTAATTAGGGAAGAGTGTGTCTATGCTGTATGGATTAGAATGATTCCATGATGCTTTTATCAGTAACTTCAATTTTGTCATTGACACCATTGTAAGCTAAATCAGTGAGAAAAATATTAGAGAGAGCAAGAGAGAGAGAGACAGCTAGAAGCAATCCAGCTAATGGAAAGTGTACTGAGTAAAATGTTTTGCTTTTGAAGTATGCTGACATCTCAATTTTTTTTCCCCTTTAATCCAAACTTGTTTATCTGCTGAAGTAAACAGGAGCTCAGAAACAGGTTCTGCCTTTCTCTTAACCTCCTCTCACCCAGCCAACAAAGCAATGATTTTAGCAGAGATTTGTAAAATGCTTGCTGTGCTATTCTTCTGCCCTTATCTAATCTCTTTTTTCTTACCCTCTGCGTGTAGGTGTTTTCTTCCCTTTCCTTCCCTTCTTAGATATGTGCTTTGCAGCTTGTGGTAGCTTAGTTCAACAATGAAGGTGTTAATTAGCTCACAAGCACCTGGCTAGTAGTTCATATGTCTGTTGCATTCCTACTGTGCAGGACAGATAAAGTATTAAATCATATTTGCTACTAGAATTATTAACGAAGTGCAATTTATACAATGGGTCTGCTGCTATGGTGGTCAAAAGAGAAGCATACACATGTCACAAAACACAGGCAGGTTTTTAGTACCATGCTAAACTTTTGAGCACTTGGAAATTCTCTTTGAAACTTAAAAATGACTAAAGGAATATAGTAGAAATAGCTTGGCTTCTTAATGTGCGTCATGGTTGTTTATTCTTCCTTATCTTCTCCCTCTGACAGTCTGCTGGTCAGACTGTCAGAGGGAGAAGATAAGCTGGTCCATCCCTTAGGGGTCATTTGATCATAACTTTATGTTTCCTCTTGTTTAAGCCCCAGAGTTGTTTGCAGCTTACTTCACCACTGAACAAATTGTGCTGAAGGGAAGTGAGTCTCTCCCAGATGGGGCTTTTGATGTTACCTTCATGTAAAATAACATGGGGACGCTGGGATGTGTCATGCTTTTTCAACCCCGGCTGAAGAAGTCTGGGAAAAGGATTCCTGCTTCTGCATTAGTTTTGCTCTTGGGATGTAGTAAAAATTGCATACTTAAGGGGGTGGGAGAAGGGTTTGGGAAGTCCACATGGGAAGAGTCTCTTTATGCTGTTCACTTAATGCATCTACTTTTGGTCTCTAAATAACAACGGGTCAGCTCTGAGCTCTTTGATGTTGTGGAAAATCAACTCCCTCCCTGTGTTTGTGGAAAGAAGTTATCAGAAATGCTGTCTTATTGCACCAAAACTAGAAAAAATATGTATTAAGGTGTATAAAAGAGGTACCTGATGTCGTATCTGCCTCAGGGTTAAAGGCAGAGGCAAACAGTGAATTAGTAAGTATTTAATGATAACTTAGTCTGCTTCTAAAATGTTATATTTGTGATCTTTTAGTCTTACAGAGTTTGCATTTATCCTTCGGTTTTCTTGAATCTGGGAAAAGGGGTCTAAGGAGCTTACAGTTTACCCTTTGCTTGCAAGTGTAGTATACCATCAGATATATCAAACCAACTGGGAATTGGGACTGGAGTTCAGCTCCCTATCTTTTCAATTTAATTACACAGGTCTGAGTTTCTTTCCTGCCATCATTAACAGTGTTTACAGTCAAACAGAAACGTTCAAATATTTTAATAGGAGATGGAAAGAATTGAATCTCTGTCAACTCTTGGGAAGTCAAGATTGCTCCTTCAGGGGCAGTTGGGATAAGTAAGCATAAAGGTACCGTAGAAAAAAGAAAAGGACAGTCAGTGGCCTTTGACCTCTGTGCACAGAGGGTGTTTTGATGAGGTGCTGCTGATTTGAACATATGATGAGTAATTCACCAGTGGGAAATGCAGGAGGAGAGCAGATAGAAATTACTTTTGTTTCTCACTGGAATTTTGTTTCGACGTGTTTCCTGGGCATGTTTCTCACTGATGTCTGTGCATTTATAATGATAACAGAAGTTTGGAGACTTGACAAATAAGGAGATGTTTCTAATTGTTATAGAACATTTAAAGCATGTAGAATGAAATTTTTCCCAAAGTCTTGACAAAACCTGGTGAAACAAATTGCAAACAAGTGCTCAGTGCTGTTCTCTGCTTAGTCAGCAAGAGTCTTGATGATGCATTGTGAAGATCAGTCAGGTGTAGAAATATGTGACTGCAAAACCCACCAAACGATAATGATTTAAAATACAGCACATGTAACTTTTCACATGATTCATTTATAGAACCTTTCCTCCCCCCACTTAGCAAATTCCTGGAACTTTTTTAGCAGGAGGATTTGAGGGGAGGGCAGAACATCACAGCTGCAGCCTGTTAAAGGTTAAGGAATGGCTTCATTATTTCCTGCAGCTGGGACTCAGTGACCAGATAGATCTGGCCACTGTGGAAGAGGGCAGTCTAGGCAGAACTAAAGCCATGAGCCTGATCAGTAGGGGAAATGTGTTGATTGTGAAGCTGGAAAGATACCTGGAATGTTGGTGGACAATAAGAAGACTTCATAACTAAAGGCAAGAAACTTAAGGAAGGAGCTAGGGATTTTTCTGTCTTTTAAAATAAGAAATGTGGTGGTGGTATATAGCAGTGGCTTTTAAGATTTGGAAGGTCTGATGCAGGGCTGCCTAGGTGTCTCATCTTTGGGATGTAATTCTGAACAAATACATTGATAAGGATAGTCTTAGCAGAAGGGGTTTTGAATGATAAGATTATTATGCCAAATCTGGTCAGTTGTAGCAGCGGGAGGGGAACAATGAAGTAAAATGCCATTCTTGACGGGCAAGAGTAAGGAAATGGATGTTGTGTGGTAGCTTTTAATATCAAGAGCTTCTGTGTGCAGGACACTGTAGCTATGGAGAGCTGTAGAAAAGAAGGCTTTCCTAGCAACTGTAGGTGCTGGAAGAGCTAACCTGTAAAGTAGGTTCTGGAGTGAATGTTGGCCCAGGGGCACTGCCTAATATCTAGTTTACTGTGAAGCTTTTCCATTTTCTCTCAAACACCTGCCATGGACGGTATTGTGGTTTTGCTTCCTGGAGTGACAAGGGTATGACTTTTTTTTTTTTTTTTTTCTGTAAGCCTGCATATCCCCCACTTTGGAGGATGTTTTCCTTTGCTGATCTGCAGTAACTTGACAAATGGCTAAGTACTGGAATGAACTTAAGGTTTTGAATGCTGGGAGAAGGTTCTTGCTGCAGTATTAGATACTAATTCAGTTTCCTGCTTTCTTTTCTTGAGGTAAGTGTTTGTGAAGAAGGGAGATCCACCTGGGAATGCAGAGTTCAGTAGCCTCAGTCTGTGCCATCAACCAGAAGTCAAGTAATACGTTAAATGGAGTAGAGGACACTCACAGGAGGTTAAGATGCCTTAATAAGTGTTAAAATCCAAGTTGAATGTTTTTTTTCCTTCTATAGACCAAGATAGCTTCAGACTACTTGGAATACAGATTATCATATGTCACAAAATAGCTTTTCTGGGGGAGGAGAAAAAAATGTTGTGTATTTTTTTTTTCTTTTTTTTTTTGTCTGTACTCATCTTAAAGAAAAGGAGTGTTAATCATACGGCAGTGCTGTGTATTAACAGAAACTTCAGTGCCAGGTAACTTGCCTCTGTCGAATAGTCTTCTTCTTTTGGTGTCTGTAGTTTGGCTCCTAGAGCCAGTCCACCCCTCAGATGGCCTGACCTGTGAGCTGGTGTGAGTGCCACAGCTCAGCCTCTGCAAGTCACACAGCTGCTGCGTCTCAGGGGCTCAGCCTGGTTTCTGCATTCTGGTAAGAACTGGTGCTATTTCTGGTCAACTGTAATAACATCTTCAAATTTCTCTTGTTTGTGTAAACTGCATGATCAGAAGACCCTACAGTATCACCGTAATTCTGCTTGAGGTTGATTTTTGCCAGCAGTCATCAAAGTGTTTTCTGCTGGACTACTTGTAATAATAACCTATGAGCAATATATGGTAGTGGAAAGGGTAACAAACACTGGGGGGAAGGAGGGAAGAAAACCGAAGTATTTGTTAAACATCATAGCAAGAAATGCCAAGCAGTTATTTAGTGCTGCACATTACTTCATCATCATTTGATTATTTTACTGTTTCATTTCTGTTTACATACCACATTGATTCTTTTGCATCTGGGTTTTGCACAATTCTTTCAATAACATACGGTTCAGTGGCTATAATTATAGGATTGTTAAAGTTCACATTTCACTATTCATCTTGTTATCTCCAGTAATGGAAGGTTGAAATAAATGCATGTAATTACATGGTTGGTCCTAAATTATTTTTGTATTGCTGTTACTAGGACACACTTGGAAAACAAAACTCAGTTTCAATGCTTTTGTGGTGGGCTGTTTCTTGTGAAATGCTTTCTTCATCTGAACTTATGTGCTTTGGTGTTCTTGTGCCTCCACCTCCATACTTTTGAAAGCCATGAGTTTCATTTTATTTGTGTGTGAGTGTAATAGAGGGTGTTATTCCCCTGTGCCCCTCCCAGATGCATTGGTAATACCATTATGGACATGCTAGCCAGCCCTCAAGACCAGCAAGCAAATGATGATCGATGTCACTTCTGATTCTTCTGGAACTTCCAAGTTGTTTCTTGGATCTACTGATGAGCCCTCAGAAGTCTTTTGCTAGAACAACCTTAGGTGGCAATAAATACAGCCTTAGACAGATTTTAATGTTTGCTGGCCTCCTGGCGAACTTGGTGTAACTAGTTTTAAACTTTACTTGAAAGTAATTCTCAGACTAACAATGGGGCAGAGGTTGGGAAGATAGGTCTCTGCTCTTGAAAGATGTGGATAAGAGGGGTTTAATAGCAGTGTTAATTTAAGGTGGGTGTGATTAATGTGTTTTGGCTGTGCCTGCCTCTCAGAACTATAATTTGACTGCCCAGCATGGATGAGTTGTGTATGAGAAGTAGGAATATGTTAGTCCAAAAGGTTCTGTTTGCTGTCAGTGCTCCTTATAAGCTACAATTTTTACTTCTCCTTCCTAGCTGTGAAGTGTTCAAGTATCAGCTGGAGGAAACTTACTTCACAGTTTTACCTGTGTTGGAGGGGAAGACAGCAACAGGTAGCTTGAACTATTTAAGTGAAGCCTAAGAAAAGTAGCTTGTTTTTTGTTTGCCTTTTTTGACCTACTGTGTGCAAGTACAGTTTATCTGAAAGTGATAGCTGCATGTAAATGCCAGACATGAAGTAAGTCTAATTTTTAACCTTTAAAAAATAATTGTTCTTTGTCCTGAGTTCACAAGGCTGAGAATGAAGCATACATAAACAGGATTCTACCTTAAGTTAGAGTTTTCTATCTTCTTTTGTGAAAGACCCCATACCTTATTATGTAGCTTGTGTGGTGCTATGCTTGTGCTCACAGACCAGTTCAAGAGCTTATTCGGGTGCTGATGAATTGGTGTCAATTTTACTTCTGGTTTAAGTGGAAGAACAGAAGGATGAGAGGGATGGAAGTGAAGCTGATATTCTACCAGTTCAATTTAGCTTTAAAGTTACTTTCTAAAATTACTTCATTTTTGGTAGAATCACAGAATGATTTAGGTTAGAAGGAACCTCTGGAGGTCATCTGGTCCACCCTGCCTGCTCAGTATGAGAAATGGCATTTAAAAACATGCTCTGTCTTCCAGCATTAGTCTCTTGACCCTTAAGGAAAACCAAAAAAAAAAAATTTTTTTCAAAGCTGTGGTAAGATATCTAAGATGATATAAGTTGTGGTCATATAAAAGGTACAGTGTGTCTAAGGTACAGGTCTCTGTAGTTAGAATAGCTGGTGTGAAAACATTTTATATATATATATGTGTGTGTATATATATATAATATTATAGGAGTTGTGGGTGAGTTTTCTGTAACTTGTCTTCAGAAATTAGCCCAAGTGTACAGATTGACAGAAGTATACAATAAGTAATTGGTGTGACTGTAGTTCCCCTAATCTTTAGGTCAGTGATGGAACAGTTTATGTATTGAATCAATACGACATATAGAATCACAGAATCATCTAGGTTGGAAGAGACCTCCAAGATCACCTAGTCTAACCTCTGACCTAACACTAACCAGTCCTTCACTAAACCATATCACTAAGCTCTACATATAAACACCTTTTAAAGACCTCTAGGGTTAGTCAGTCTGTAAGTTAATAACATGAAAATCCCGTTGAAACTATGAGAAATTATTTGTTTCTTGGCATTCCAGAAGGACTGTGTTTGAAATGAACACTCAGCAAGTAAACGTATGCCAGCCTTGCTTTAAGGTTGCTGGTGACGTACTTGAGGATCATATTTGTGCAAAGGAGGTTTTAAGATGGCTTTCAGGAAGCAATATGCTCTGGCTACAGGAAGAAAACACTTTTTTAATGCTCCTCAATATTCTTTTTTTTTATCTACTTCTGGACACTAATAAGCAACTAGAGGGGCAGAGACTAATAATATTCAGAGAAGAACTAAGAATATTCATATATATCTTGTAAGCAGAAAAAATATTGCACATAATTAGGAAAAAGAGTATCCCTTGATGAATAAATAGTGAATGATGTGGAAATCAGCAGACCGAAGATTAACTCTGGCCAAGTATCTGCTGAAAAAAATCAAGTTATATGTAGATTATTGCAACTGACAAACTCTTAACAGAACTTGGAAGTCTTCATTCTGAACCTTTCTACTGGAAAATAATTCAAGTTAGCTGGTGACCTTTGCACCACATGGTTAAAAGGGACATGGTCTATGGGTAACTTAGAGTTATGCTTCCCCTTAAAACAAGGACCACATAGAAGAGGCTCCTTGCGTTGATTGTGGAAAGCTGGTAAAAGTTTCTTAGTAGTGAGAGGTGTTTCCTTGCCCCAGAGGAAGGTGGAAATAGGTGGATGTTGGGGTGGAAGGTACTAGGTTCAGCACTGAATAATGACTTTGCTGCAAGTTCACATATTTTGTTTGAAACCATGCCTGTGAAACCATTCCTGTCATTCATTGCTCAGACCTCTAGCTCTGCTTTAGCCATCCTAACTCTTTATGGATCCTTCTGATTGCCATACAAGCTGCTCTGGAGTATATGAAAAAGCTGAACCCATCACAGCTCCCACAGATGAAATTCTCCAATATGCTGTACATAAAAGTGACAAGTTGCCTTGTCCTTAATGTGTATAGACTGA
This sequence comes from Aythya ferina, assembly GCF_964211825.1. Lineage (NCBI taxonomy): Eukaryota > Metazoa > Chordata > Aves > Anseriformes > Anatidae > Aythya > Aythya ferina. Next base: position 37,589,666 of record NC_140301.1, on the reverse strand, counting down.
GAAGGATGCAGAGGCAAATGTGGGAGGAATGAGAGAGCAGACAGCTTGCTGAATCCAGAGATTGTCGTTCTAGGTGACCTCTGTGTGTGGCCCCTTGCCAGGAGAGAAGCTGAAACCAAGTCATGTCAAATTGCCATCTGGTGTGGTGCTGGGGCCCCTTGTCAGCTGGAGGCCGTCAGCCATAGGTTTCTGACAGAAAACAGCTCTTGAAATTGGGGATGGAGGAAGGAGCAATTGTGCTCACTGCACTGTGAGGACAGGGGAACATCCTGATACCTTCACCTTGCAGCCTGCCATCGGCCCCAGTAAGGGAAAAATAAGCAAAGTGAACATATATTTCTTATGTGTCCATGGCTCTTTTTTTCTTTATCTTGCTTGTTATGTCTGGATATTTTGGAGAGAGTACTTTGCTTTTAGGCTTTGGTTACCAAGCACATGGCACGTTATGCAAGCCTAATCTTCCTTTCTCCCATCTCAGCAGGCCTGCAAGGTGAAAGATTAATTTGGTTATTTTGTGTCCCTCTCTGATGTGCCAGTAGTATCTTCAGAACTCTTAATAAAAAAATGTAATAATAGTAATCTCTGTACACCTTTTAAAGTGACATTTTGTTTTTCTTATGTGCACCTTGACTAGTTAACACTGCTGTTGGCAGCATGGGTCTGATAGCATGGAGTTTCCTAGGTTTTATGCTAGCCTATGTAAGGCTTCCATCCAGATCTTGAATCTAGGAGGTCAAATTAGGCATAACTTAGATACTTTCACTGACTTTTTAAGAGAAATGTACAGCTGATGCCTGAAAGAAGGGAATGCACAGCTGTGCACTCCTATGAGAAGCACTGGGCTTGGTCAGAGACAGAGCCCAGATGCTGCCATAGCTACAGTGCTGTCAGTATTTAACAGAGCCAATTTGTGGCTGATACTGCGCTCCATCAACTTCAGGTTTGATGGCATAACTAAAACAGCTCACTGTTAACCAAGCAGGGAGAGTTGGTTGAGCTTGAGGAGGTAAAGCTGGACAGAAGCTGTGTGGTACCGAGACTGTTATATATGCTGAAGGTGAACAAATGCAATTACCTGTTAGTCTCATTTGCATTTGGTCTGTGGATTCATTTTTTTTCATGCGTTGAATGAATCACAAGTTGCTAGGGGGTTTTATAGCATGCGCCCTCCCGAGACATCAGAATTTGTATGTTTGTTCACGTCGGTGTGACAACTCCTATAACAGCAGCCCAGGTGCATATCACAGTACCAGCCTGTACACTGGATGACTATTGGTTCCTCCCGTAGTGCTTGAATAAACCTTACAGAGTTTCAGAATGCTCAACTATTAAGTTACACTCCTGTGGTTCGCAGTATCATATTTAGAGATGTCACAGATGTTGGCTTTGCCATTAATTGTTTTCTTTTCCAAATCGATGGAGTTTAGTGCTTGCACAAATGATGTGCTGATACGTGTTTGGAAGCTGTATCATGGGGTAGATAATGTGATCTGTTTGTGACATTTTCCTTCTCCCTGTCACCCCCACCCTACTCCAAGTTACCAGGTGTACCTCCCTCTGTGCACACACTGCTCCCTCTCCTTGGTTCTGCTCCGTGTCCCTTATGGTTTTGCTCAGCGAGTCTAGAATTTGAAGCATGGGCTACTTAAGCAAACTGTAGGAGTCTGCTTCAGTCCTGACCTCGAGCAGCCTGACTGCTGACACGTCCAGCTTTGCTAGCGTGCTTCAAGCTGAGCCAGTGGCCCGCCCCTGCAGAGTCCCATGGTGCTTCCTTCTTGTATCTGCAGCTGCTTGCATCTTGCTGAAAATGAAATGCACTAATGAAAATAATTGCATTGCTGTCCTCTGAGAGTTTTCTCTATCATACTAAACTGCATCTCAGTTCTGTGATACAGACCAATGTGTTCTTGGATGCCTTTGATTTTGTATCTTCGCTGTTTCATTTTAATCTATGAACCTTAAGTTAAGCGCAGGAGCTCAGAGGCAAGGGTCTCTTCAGTATTGATCCTCATTTTTTATTTTTTTTTTTTTTTAATGAAGTTGGAGACCTCACACGATGTTGCAAAACAAATTGCAGGCAAAGTTTTTATTTTATTTAAGACCATCTGTTTTCCTGTTTAAATTTCATGATTGCACGATTCGTACTGCTGTGCCTATGTAAGGGTTATAGACATTGCCAAAGATGTATTGGCTTAATTAAGGCTTTGAAGCTCATTTCCAAAGGTACCAGTGTGAGGCTGTTGCTTAATATTGAGTGCTGTTCTGGCATCTGTCTGATGCTGAAGGTGAAGAAAGAAAAACTATGCAAGCTTATTTATTTTTTTTTGGTCAGAACTTGTTGAGTAACCAGTTCAGGAAGGATTACTGTTCTCAATGTATTTCCAGCATGTTGTCCTGAACCTCTTTAATCATGTATTACTAACAGGGAAAAAAAAAAAATCCCCCAAAGGTAATACTCTGGCATTCAAACTACCATTGTCTACGCCTAATTTCACCCTTCTCTCCCCTTCCCCCCCAGTATTTCTTCTGTGTTAAGATATTCTTTGACCTTGTTTTTACCCACTCCAAATCTTTGCAAGTGGTTATATGCACACTGTGCTGAGGCAATCGTTCTGCTTTCCTGAGGTTTGTTGATGCTCTTTCTTCCTTGTCCTGTGCCACAATCTTGTGCAAGCTATGTCTTTTTTTCCCCTTGCCTCTGTGTTCCTATGACAAGCGTAATGATACTTAGCCTATCTTTGCCTATTGCTCTTCAATTTACAGATTGAAAACTCCTGTGAAAACCAAATGTTTCTGTGGGTAGAAGTGGTACCTTTACTTATGCTAAGTAGCAAGCAGGTAAAAAAACATTTTCTCTTGTTCAGAGGTACCCTTGCTTTCACTGTCAGGGTGATTTGGACAGCTTACACAAGGATGATTGGTGCAGTAACTTCTTTAAAAATAGCCTGTCCTGTTTACTGCTGAAAAAATCCTACACTACATCAACCACACAGGAAAGGACTTCAAAAATATATCCATCTTATCATTCTGTGTAGCCCTGTGTGGATACATTCAGCCCATTAGAGTTCTTCATCTGCAGTATTTGTATCTTACCTAGTGTTTCTGTATTACAGAGCATATTGAGATGACTTGTGTAATTGATGCAAAGTGGTGTTTATGCTGTTTGTGCTGGGTAACTCCAGCCATTTAGATGGATAAAGGTTCAGCCAGGAGTGTGGCTCGGGAGGCGTTATTAACTAAAGCCTTCTCTTGCCTATTCTTCCACTGGTCACCTTGCTGCAGGGATGCTGCAGAGCTCTTGCGACACAGCTTATGCCAGCGCTAGGGAAGAAGCAGGGAAGCAGAAGTGGGCTGCAGCCACCACGAGCCAGCAGGAGTGAGTCGTGCATGGAGGAGCACTGGGCTGCTCTGGTGCCGAGGCTGAGCTGGTGCGATCTGGTCTAGGAGAAGAATACAGAATGTGATGGGAGATCTCACCTCCAGGGTAATGAAGGTTTCTTTAGTTGATACTGGTTCCTTGGACAAATGAGTTCCTGAGTCAGCAGCTGCATAATTTACTTGTGAAGCTACCTTATCCTAGCATTTTACATCTGTGTATATGGATGGGGTGGGGAGAAAAACCATTAATCCTCTGCCTCAGCACGTCGTGTTGTACAGCTTGGTACAAGATCATCACAGATTGTGCATCTGAAGTATTCCCCTGGTGCAAGGCGCTGACACAAATAAGTCAATCATGGGTAGCACAGTGTCCATCTAAGTTTCAGTGCATCCTTGACTCTGAAAGCCTGCAAGCTCAGCAGGGAGCTTAAATGGAGATTTCAAATGGCTGGAGCCTGTCCTATGTGGATACTGAGCCACTAAATGTAACCATGCACAATTTGATGCCATCAGTGCTCTCAAGCTTGAGAGGAAGAGAGGGTGGAAAGCAAGAGTGCAGACAGAAGTGCAGGTGGCTAGTGCTGAAGAGTAAGGAAGAAAAGAATTTTTCTCTTTTTTTTCCTTAAAATATGGAGGCAGATGGGTTGTGAGGTACCCCAAGAATGTGTGTTGGGCTGGACTGGAAAACTGAGCACAAGATACCAATGAAGATGAGCTGTGTGAGCCTTGGGTTGACATCTGAAAAAAAGAGAGGGTCAAGTAAACATAGGTGGAGATAGCTGATAATGTTGCAAAAAGAATAAGGTTTTTTTTTTTTTTTTTTTTTGTAGAGTGGGTGATCCCTCACACCTGCTCAGAACCTCCACTTTGTGCTGTTCCCTAACAGGGACAGAAAGGGATCCTTTCTGACTAAAGGAGAGGTGTGATGTGCTACCAGGTCTGGGTGGATGTGGGAAACATCAAAAAGAGCTCTGCCTTCTGGGGCTGAAGCGCTTAGGCAAGACATTTTAGGGTGAAAACTGGACTGGAAGAAAGAAGATACTCTATGCTTCAGGCAGTAGGTATGTAGCCTATACAGAAGAATAGGCCAACTCATCTCAGCACTGTTCTGGTACTTCCCAGTTCTTATTTCTTGATTAGTTAATGTTTGTAAATGTGAAGTGCCCTATAAGTGCTAAGTATTATTATGGATACTAAAATTGACCATAAAACTTAATACAGAGAAAAGTAAACCATGCACATTTAGCTGCACAACCGAAGCAGTTCCTGACATCCATTGACTTAACTTATGTCACAGAACAGAAACTGCAGTAGTTGTGCTGAAGTAGATGTGATCTAATGGAGTTTTAAAATTGGGTGGTATTTATCTTGGAGACAGCTGTAGCTCATCAGGGGAGAAACAGATTATTGAGTTGGTATGTGTGTGGGGACATTGAAATCAACTGTTATTTACCTGGTAATGAATAACAGTGATGAACCAGTGGAATCTGTTATGGAAAGTTTTATCTCAGGCTCTAAAAAGAAAAGTCCAAGTTTGTTAAAGACTTTAATGTTCTGTTTTGCAATGCTGCAATTCTGACCTCAGGTGGCTGGCATGTCTGTGCTCTGAGGAGTCTAATTTGAACTTCAGCATATGGTCCCAGCAGCATATCCTCCTCGTGTGGCCCAGTAACACCAAGCAGGGTTGTGTATGGAGAAACTGCATCTCCGTGCATTTGTGTGCACCAGGAGACCAGGAACTTTTTGTGGAAATGCAGTGGAACAGAACTTGTAAACTCATTGCCTGATTTTTATACAGCCTGGAGAGTGTAAGCTCTCTTATCAACTAGAATAGACTTCCAGCTAACTGGTATCTTACCGTGAATAATGTTGTTTACAGCATGCATGGAATACAATATTGGGCAAAAATGTTTCTTCTAAAACCCAGACTGGGTAATGCTACAGTAGGAAAGCTGATCTTTGATTTTTATTTTTTTTTTTCTAGCAAGTATCATCACTGAGTTGCTTCTGCCACTAGAAATGTGTGCTTTCCTCAGGGGTATTACTCAACTCTTGGAACAAGAGTATGCTGAAGTAGATAGCTTCCCCAGGTTAATAATACAGCTAAAATAAGTGCAATATTTCCTTCCATTTTCCTTGAATTTGTTGCCTCTTCATGTTGAGGATAGTCTTGTTTAAAAATACAAGTTATTTCAATATCTATTAAATATCCATGAAGGAAAACAAATCGGCATTAAAAGTAACTAACTTCTGGATTTGTGTTTTTGTCCCCAGTTTAAAAACTAATTGACTTGATGCGTTACTAACAGGTATTGAACAGGCAGAAAAGGAGTCAGGAACCTGTTGTTTATCCATGCCACTCTGGTAATTCTTGCTCAGGAGGCTGCCAACTTCCCTTGTTCTCATTCCACACATGCACAGCTGCCTTCAAATGGGTTTGGAGGGATGCCTGTCTCTGGGTATTGTCTGGCCTCTTACAGAAAGGTCAGCAATAGTGCAAAGTGCAGCGAAGGTTTTTGTGCAGTGAAGCTTCCTTCACTGAAGACCTGGAAGGAAATTTGCATAGTTCAGTCTGTAAGGATAGTTTTGCAGTTTCCTTATTTGCCTTCCAATTTTTGAAGTGTCAAGTTCTGCAATACAGCTCAAAACTTTTTTTTTTTTTTTTTAACAAGTCTGCATAGCATAACTTCGAAAACATAAACCAGGCCTCAGATAATCATTAGCATGTCATCCTTTTGCAGTGCTGGCTTAGACTGGGAGCTATTTCCAAGATAAGGAGATGTAAATCCCTTGCAACTGTTCACTGCTCAGGGAGTCTTCTCAGCCAGGGTGTTGTCAGAGGAGCATTAGAGCAATTTTTCACATAATCGTACCCCTGAGTATCTACAGTTTGTATGTGTTAGGAAACTGGAATTGTGTAGTGCTGTTGGATTGGGGTCAGTTCACCACTGATGGACTGTCCTGAGCAAATACAAGGATGTGGTATGAGCTGTCAGGTGTCTGAAACATATGAAATGCTTCTGACCAAGTGTGTGTGGGGATTAGGTGTGGTGTGTTTTTCTTGAAATACACAGGTAAGATGCATGTCTATGGTGCTCTAACTTTTTTTGATATATCTCAAAGTTCTAAAATTATTTTACTATCTGCAGTACATAATTAGAGGGAGTTGCTTTAACCAGTCATTGAAGTACAGCCACATCCAGGAAAGCAGCTTTTTTTTTTTTTTGACTTGTACAGTGAACGAATACAGTCACTTCTGTTCATTCTCTTTTTATTCAACTGAAACATTTTATAATTGTGTCCTCTGAGTTCTAAATGAGCCAAATCCCACTATTGTGCTTTTGAAAACATAAGGATATTGTTCTGTAATAATGTAGTCCGTCCTTAAGTGAAGGCTGCAGCTATAAGCTGCTGGCCTCGTGCAGGTGTTACTTTAGGAATTTGGGTGAAAAAATGACATTATCTCTATGATCTTAACCAGCCAGAAGTAGAGACCCTGCAAAATGACTTTCCTTAGTCAGTTGGATCAGTACTCTTCAACTATCTGTCTTGAGCCAAACCACAGCATGGAGTCTGAAGAGGTGAGGATTGCACCATGGAAGGGAGAGGGAGACCACAACAGTTCCAGTTAAAGTTAGCTCATGCTTTTGGAGAACGTCAACCTCATGTTTCATTAGTGGGGCTTGGTACTATAAAAGAAGACAACTAGTTTGTGGCAATACGAAACAGCTTTACTTAATTATCTATTAATTCTCCTGAGAGCTGTGAAGAACTCTTTTTCTGTGAACGTAGTTTCTAGCTTATCAGCTGCCTGTCCATCTTGAGCTCATCAAGGTTGCAGGCTGCCTTATTCAGTCACTTGCCCTCATGGACAAAGCCACTGTCAGTGCTGTGCAATATCACTGTAGGATAAGTATTTCACCTTCATAAGGTGTTTTGGAGATATCCTTAGGTGTTCTGAGTTTGAGTTTCATGTTAAAATAGGACTTGGAAAATGTATGTGTTTATGGCAAAAACACTTGTGTGTGCAGGAGTATGTGTACCTTTTGAGGAAAATGAACTAAAATCTCAGCTTTCATCATCCCATCATCCTCATGAGCTTTGCTCTCTGGAATTTCTGTAGTCCTGCTGAAAACAAAATGCTTCTTCAATTATGTGCATTGAAAGCCCTTACAAGAACACCTGAGATAGTAGCTAACTCCCTGATAACATAGCTGTAGACGTACACTCAAATATATTAATGTATGTGATCTGGAGAAATTGTTTAAGTGAATCAGTGGCTTGAGGTATGGAATATGAGACATCTGAGAAGTTCTGCTTCTCTTTCATAAGATGAAGGACATTTTCAATTGAGCTCTATCTCAGTGGGTGGATTCCTATTAGTAGGAGTTAACCAGTGGGCCAAGTATCTGGTACTGATGGCCATCAAAGGAGAAACATTGGAGTAGATGGAGTGTGAATCTGACACAGTGTACCTTCTTTATGTGTGTCAATTAAAAACTATCATTAATAATTACTTGGGTTTTATAGGAGTGGCAGTTCAAATAACACCTTGCAGAAACCTGATCTGTTACCTGAATTAGAACAAAGATGATCCTTGTGCCAAGGAGTTTCAAGTTGAGATCTAAAATAAGAAACAGGCTGGAGAGCAAAAAAGCAGGAAAGATCAAGCTAAACCAGTTCAATACTGTCTAGTTCAGAGAAAGTGTGGTTCATTCTTTATTTTCATGAAGGTGTTGAAATTCTTGCAATGACTGTCACAGATGCATTAAACAGAGTGGCCTGTATAAAGGGTACAGCATAAGGCACTTAGTGATTGAATTCCTGTAAGGAAGTACTGTATATGAGAAGACTATGGCAAATATTGCATCATTCAGCTTCTGGAGGTTTATGCAAGAAGGAAGGAGATCCTGACAAATGTAAGAAGGAAATTGAAGAAATCTGCTTTGAGACATCAGAGACTGAAGTTCTGAAAAATATTCTAAGTAAGTTTCCTTAATAGAAATTAATTCTGGATTTTCTAATATTTGCTTAGCCCTCTTTCTTTCTGAAGCACGCTTTTTTTAGCTGCCTTCTCAGAAGAAGTGATATTAAAAAATCCAGAATTTAAAGTTACAAGCTGCATTGCCCCTGAGATTCAGGCAAATAAAAAATGGTGCTTATTAAACTGAAGCTGTCTGGAAAGGCGCTTTTTTTTTTTTTTTTTTTTTTTTTTTTTTTTTTAACCATTACTAATGAGGTCTGTTAAATGTAAACCAACAACAAGAGGAAAAAATTAGTGGAAAAATCTGCCAAGTGAGGCTTCCCTATGGAACGTGTTTCTAGTTGATTTTTTTTTTTTTTTTTTCCCCTGTGACTCGCTTTCTGCTCCTCTGTGCAGGTTTATGTTATGAGAGCTAGCTCTGGAACTGGAAGGGCAGCAAGTATTTTAAAGCCTGGATTGCCGCTTGAAAATCTTGGAAATAGGATCTGCAGTTGAAATCTAAGGGTTGTAGACATTATACTAAATTATGAAGGATTTCCATCTTTCTCTGTACCCAGCAGTCCTCTGTCTATAACAAAATCATAAGACACATTACCAGCAATATGATGCTGCAATTCTATAATATGTTTGCTCTCAAATTAGATAGACTTATGCCTGTGGTCTGCATTTGTTGGTTTGTAGAGCTTCCTGTGTCCTTCTTCTGAAGACTAAAGGCCAGGAATGATTACATCTTTCCATGTATTTCCATGTATCCACTTTGTTTTAACTGTGGCGTATGTATGATCAAGTATTGATGCCTGAGTGTCATACTCAACTGACAACAACTGAAAACCTGCAACGTTGCAGATGTCTGTCGATTTTAGGGAAATAAGCTGTAGGGAAAATCTCCTGAAAGGAGGTTCCTTCACCCTGCCAACCTTAGGCATTCAGTTAGGTGGCTACACTGAAGTTTTGGAAAAAATTGATGTGTAATGGCCTGTTGGCTCATAAGGTGCAAACCTAGGAGCTTTTAATTATACTAGGTCCTGTGTATATCCCTGTGGCATCTCTTTTGAGCAGTTGGATACCCTTTGTAGGGAATTTTGTCCACAGAAACAGCAATAGGCTTGGAAAGTAAATAGACAATGCAGAAGAAAATCTGAGAGAAGCTATTTTCCCACTGCCTGCAAACGTTTGTTAGCTTGCAGTTGTTGTCTTCCCCCAGTGACATCAGAGAAGATGCCGTTTAATAACGTGGCCCTTCTACCTAGAGGCATTGTTCTCCTTTAGCTCAGGAAGGCTCCCTTCGCTCCTTGAAGTAGCATAGACAGATTGATAGTTGTTCCTAAGTTATAAATGTTTAACAACTCAAAATGAGACTGAAGAAAAAGTAAATAAGGGAGGCCATAGGAAGGGAAAAAAAGGCCTGTTTGTCTTTTCAGTGACTGGAATTTAATTAAGTATTGGTAGGATGTGGTGTGTGACCTGGGGGAGATAGAGCAGTTGATGGATGACCTTGTAATGGTTTCTGGATCCTCATAGCTGTGCTTTAGAAAGAATTGTAGAAGAAAAAGAGTAGAAATGAGCTTGTAAGAGAGCAGAAGAGAGGAGAAAAGAACAAGAAGCAAGATGAAATAGGGAGGAAAAAAATGAGGAGAGAGGCAACAGGATGAAGGCTGGGAATTAAGACCAACTAAGGATATGTGCCATTAGGCTGTGCTGAGACAGAGCATGGGAGCAGAGGAGACAGGAAAAAGGAGGAGGGGAGGGGGGAAAAAAAAAAAAAAAAAAAAAAGGAAGCAAAAGCACCAGAGTGGTAGGAGAGGTCACTTCACTTGGCATTAAACCAGCTGAGCACCTGTTATTTCCCTAGCATCCCCATCCAGGAGGGATGGAAAGGGCTGGGGGCAGCTGTAGGTGGTTGGACCCGAGGAGGCAGAGGGGTGGCTGAAGGGAGTGGGGGTTTTGGGGTCCCTGAGCACCTCAGGTTATTTCCCAGGGGCCTAGGACAGGCCTGCCACCGGGAGGGTGGGGGGGGTTGCCATGGAAACGCGGGGCCTGGCACATCGACTCACAGTAGCAACAGGCCAGCGCCGCAGTCTAAGTAGGATTTATAGCACATTATAGTGTGAAAAACAGGAGAAAATTACTGTAAAGGCAGGAATTATAGCACAACAGAACGTATCAGCTCTGAGATCCATCTTGCTAATTAAAACAGCATACTCTGTGGTGGAGCACACGATAAGCCTGTTAGCCTAAATGGGAAGATGTTATCGATGCTTCATTATAAAGTTTATTGTCTTTAAAGTAACTATGGAGGAGGGGCAGGGATGTGTGGAACCTGACTAACCAATGCCACTCACTGTCTGCTTAGGGTACTTTATAAATAACCATTCAGTGTTCAGTCTTAAATCTGGAATGCTCTTGCTTCTCGATTTATTTCCCCCCCACAGCTCAAATGCAAGTCAATTTGCTTATGATTGTGGGGTAGATAAGGAGCCTAAGGGCAGGGGGAGAGCGGTGGGGCCATGAGCGGGATGGTTGTGCTATGCAAGTTTTAGTGTGTCTTACCAAATTCACGGAGCATGGCACCTGTGTTCCAGAAAGAGGCCTTAATTTTGTATAGATCTTGTATCTCTTTGCCAAGACTCTCAAATCCAGTAACATGCCTGGTGAGATTTGTAGGGACTGACTCAAGGTCACCAAGTAAATCAATACTAGGGTTGCAAATTACTTTGTGTTCAGAAAAAGAGTTGTGGCTAATGCCTGTCGAGTAATTAGCAGAATTCTTCTTCTTCTTCCTTAAAACTGCTGTATCTCCTGTATCCTTTCGTCAGCTTTATCCCAGTGGTAATCAAGCAACCACGACTTGAGCTTTGGCTGCATTAGTCCTAATTGGCTTGACAATTCCTGTGTAATAGCACACATGTAGAAGGTCAGAGTGAACACTGTTGTAAAAGTAGCAGCTGGTGCAATCTAATCCATGTAGTGGGTGATAGTGCGCTGAACAGGAGATGAAGAGCCCTAGGACACTTCTTTTCAATGAAGTAATTAATATTCCTGTTTGAATATCAGAATACTATTTAAGGGGAAAAAAGGAAAAAAAAAAAAGTGAACACTGAAACTGTGGTAACACGTTGACTAGCATGTTGGAAGTGCTTTCATTTTACAGAATCCAAGGCAGTGTATTTTATGATGTGGCTTTTAAGCACTTTAGCACATTCCAATAGCACAGCAATGTTTAAAAATAACTTAACTCATACTTATCAGCTTTGAATCCTTAACTGCAGTGAGTTTCTACCTCCTTTCTTGCTTCTTATGGTTTTCTTTACATCTTTGTGCCAATGTTTTCCTACGAGGAAGGCTATAAAGGGATTGGCATTGGCAGACCAAGCACCTGTAATGAGCCAAGTGATAAAACTGATGGTTACTCATAGCAAAGAGGTCTAGCAGCCTATCTGGCACACGCATCTAACACCTGAAGCCCTCCTACTTATTCCTCTTCAGCTGAAAGCACAGGTCTTGTAGGTAGAGGATTATTCCTAGCTGGACACAAGCTATGGGTGGAAGTTACCAGCTGGTTATTCTTTAGTTTGTTGCATCTTGCCCAGGTCTGAGGTACTCCATGGCTTTTGAAGGCTGTTAGGGTTTGGCTGCTCTGCCCTTCTTCCCAATTGCCTTTCTTGTGCGGTGTTCCTCAGGCACGTGATACACTTCAAGGAGCAGCATCAGGAGTGGGTTTTGAGCTTTTGTGTCAAGAGGTCTCATAGCGCTTCAAGCTCTGAGTTGCTAAACCTTGTTAATTTCCAGCAGTCACTTCATTCATTGCTTGTGATAGGTACAGTAAGGGAATTGAAAAATTTTACAAGAATTCCAAGAGGAATAGTCATGACCACCAGACGGCATGAATCATTGTCAGATTGTTCAGAATTGGCTGATGAGTTCCAAGATCAGCTGAAACATGGAACTCATGTAAAGCATCTGAACCTGAAGCTGAAACTTGGGAATAATCAGTTCATGGGTCATAATCAAACCCAAGGAAAGTTCTAGTGTGTGACTTGTCAGTACCTACTATATGTCCACTCATATACAAAGGGTCTATAACTTGATGACTTCTCAGTGAAATACCAGTACTTTGTCTTACTACTGATTTCAATATTTCTTTAGAAGCTGCTAACAGGTTTTAATTTCATACTTGAGACATATTCCTCTTGCCAGCTGCTGAAATGGGAATACATTCCCTAATGAAGTTTGAGGTGCCTGTGTTGCTTGAACAATTTCAGCTTGTGGCTATTGGAGAACATGCTGTGTAAATCTTTGTGATCGTGTGGATTTTTCTATCTGTGGCTTCTGCCAGTAATGCAGCAGTTAAGCTTTCTGGCTCTGCTTTCTCTAACAGCATGTTTTTCTGAAGTTAAAGCTCAGATGTAATCTAAAAATACTGTATACGGTGAGTCTGAAACAGTGGGAGCTGTGATTGTTAGGGCAGTGTTCTGCACTGAATAAGGGTGTATTTTGTTACATTACCTTTCACTGAGACAAAACACTTTTTATGGAGAATGGTAATTCTAATAAGGCAGTCATAGCATTTGTGTCTGGGCTGAGAGTACATTTCTCCCAGGTAAACCAATTTTGGGGTAGGAAAGAAAATAAATGCAATCTTGGGAGGCTGAAGTGGGTTGAATAACAGCCAAAGATGTGAGTTGGAAAGCAAAATTTACCTACAGAACTTACATATTCTAACACTAGATTGAGTTTTTTAAGGCATCTGATGAGTCGTTGAACTTTAACCATTATTTGATTTTTATTTTATTTTTTTAAAGTTCAAAAGGGGGTAAAGTTCAAAGTTCAATAAACTGTTTCCTCTTTTACTCTTCAGGACTTTGGCTTACTACTCACTTTTGTGTCTGTATAGAAACAAGTCTATTCAAGGGATAGGGGAGAGATGCAGTAATTATATTTTTGGTGTCTATAACTTTCTGATGTCTTGTGATCTGCGATCAACCAGTGATCCACATGCTGGGTTGTGTTAGCACGTAGTTGGTCACTTTTCCCTGCAAGAATGTGGCTTTTTTTTTTTTTTTTTTTTTTTTTTGTATGAGGTTAAAAATACTTAACTAATCAATGTTTAATGATTTATTGATATTGTCCCTTTAAGTATTGGCCAATGTGTAGATCTCGGTAGCACTGCCAGCTCAAATGCTCCCACTTCTGGCCTTTGTTTTTGCGTGGAGGACGTTGACCCTATTGTGCAAGTTTGTGTTGCGAACCGGTAAAATGAACTGATCCAGCTGAGAACTAACTGAAGAAAACAGCTTCTTGGTTTGGTTCACTCCAAGAAGCTGCATCAGCACAATGGAGACAAAAAGCAGGGGCAAGGATGTAAACCCTTACTCCTGTCAAAGGGGACAGAAGCAGATACCTTGCAGGTAGGTTGTGTTAGGCATTAATGCTGCTGTGGCTTTAATACTTGTTTCAGCTGTATTCTCTCACTGTTCACAGGGTCTGTAGCAAATAACCCTGTTCTTGTGCAGAGAGCCTGATAGAATAGTTCTATTCCTATCAGAATATTTTCCAAGGTTACTGTGTATATGAAGGCATTTTCCATCTAGATATTGATTAATCTACAAGTAGATTGATTAGAGATGGATGGATAAAGCAAGCAGCTGAAATAACTGAATTCTAATTTTCTTAATCTTTTTCTTCAAGTCTTAGTGTCTGAGCAGTTTTTGTTATCAGTCATAGTCACTGTAAGTGCTTGAAAGTTTGATCCATTGCCTTCATGAGAGCTTTCCTTGGCATACTACAGAGGAGAGCCCTGAGGATTTTGCCTGGAGGAGTTTGAGCTGGCAAGACAATCTCACAACCTGCAGCCTGTGGGGTGTGCTTTGCATTCGGGCAGCAGCTCGTGAAAACATATGCAGCATCAGCAGAGATCTTTTTAAAAACAAACAAACAAACCACAGCCTCTTAGTGAATCATCGAACTCATTGCATGGACTTTTCACACTTAATAGTTTTTCCAAGAGGCATTAAACACACCAAAGTACTGTCTCTGAGTGCTTTGGCCATGACTTCTTCTTAGTGTTTTTAGGTGGTCCTTTTACAACTATAATTATTTCTAAAGGACTTTCTGTTCAGGTTTCTAGTAAATTCAGAAGATCAGAGCATGACCTCTTCTTGGGAAGGGCAGGCAAGTGCTGCTGAAGAGGGTATTTTCATGGTCTGTTACAGTAACTGAGTAGGAGAATGTGTCTGTGTGTTTCTAAAATTTCTTTATTTGCCTCTTTTCTGCGTCTAAAAAAAAAAAAAAAAAAAAAACAAAGCCCAGAACCCTACTTCTATATTATTGTCTTTCCTGTCCTACCTTCTTTTTCCACCCTCAGCTCTTCACTGTTGTCTTTATGTGCTTTTGCTGTTGTTTATTGCTCTTTCTGTACCCTGTTCCCCCCCCCCGGGAGCAAAGCTGTTCCAAAGCTGATACACTTGGCTGGCCCTGCTAACTACTTGCTGCAGCCAGTGTGAGGCATTCGTGCTGCCACTGAGTGGTACCATTTGAATTGGTATGCTTATTTCCCTTTGGCACTTGTCTTGAGATCATGTCATGGTGATGTCCTGGGGCAGCACCACAGCATGAGATGGATGGTGCTTCATTAACAGTAGTATTAATTTACACTAATGAAGGCTGTAACAGAGTAATTTAAAGAGAGGATGGGGATGGAACATGAATTATGGTGCCATGTTTCATTTTGTCACCAGCACCTTGCATGTGTGCTTCCGGTGTGGAAGGAAGAAGGAAGGCATTTCCAGATTTAGATTTCTACTCTGAAAACTTGGAGAAATGTGTTCTGATTAGCATCCTTGCTGTTTTGGGCACTTTTTTTGAGCAGAAGCATCATTAACTGTGTAGGTTTGTAACATCACTTAAGTGCTGGTGACATGAATGCCAATGTGATGAAGGAAATGGGAATGCTGCAACAATGTGGTAAAATTATAGCATTTTCTAAGTCTTTTATACCATGTGATAAATTATATAAAAGCTATTCTTTTCTTTAACAAAGTTGCATGAGATGGCAAAAAGAAAGCTCTGGAAACCATGGGTGGTCTTTTCCATGCAAGAGCAAGATGCTCTATATTGCAAATAGCCTTCCATATTAGATCCTACTTTAGCACACACTGAGGATGGTATTCAAAATGTGATGTGAACTGGATTCATTTGGTTTGTATGTAACATAGGCGAAGTGACAGCAAGCACTTGTCTGTTCCTTTTGCTATCCCAAAAGTAGATAATAAAGTTTGTTTAGTTAAGTCATTTTACTCCCATAAAACACCTCTAAATATTTTCAGGAAGGCAAGATCTGAACTGCTGGGTGTAATACAGCAGCACTTTGTGAGGAGGAAATTGGAATGCCTTCCCTCTGGAAAGTGGTAATTGTTGTTTATGTGTATGTACATTGTCAGTGCAGGGTCAAGTTTGAAATCAATTGAAATCACAGGAAATGCAGAAGTCTCAGATAATTAAATCTGTTTTGTGTAGCTTTCATGTTATGTATTTGGGGAAAAACAAGTCTGTTAAATTATGTTTGCAGAGAGTAAATGGGAAATAATCCATACTGTACTTTTTATTCTATTGAGTTAAAGCAGCTGTGACAACTTTAGTGGTTCCTACTTCTAACGTACAATTTGAAAATCATGAAGAAGTCTGTACACTTCTGAGTTCTTTTTTAATAAAAACACTAACTGCAAAAATATGCACATCGTTAATAGCAACTTTAGATCAGAATCTGCTATTTGAATCAGGGTTGATGCATGTCCCTATTTTATACACTTTTTTCATTATTCTGCATTATCTTAAAAGCTGCCTGTTTGAATGTTTTTTCTCTAAAAATATACCTACTTCTTGTTTAGAAATATTTATTATTTACATATGTTAGTATCACCTGTCTAGGTCTGGACTGTGTCTGGAGGAAGAGATGCTTTCTTCCTAAAGAGCATTGCATTGAAATGTTGACTGAGTAGTTGGTGTTCATATTTTGAGCTGATGTCCTGTTGACCATATGTTTGGAGGAGAAGAAAGAATGTAGGGAGGGTAGAATAAAATAATGGAACAGACTTGTAATATTCATGTGCTTTTTGAGATATACAGGCTATGCCAGAAATTTGGCTCTTCCATCTTCCTTTTCATTTTGGCCAAGAATAATGTACAAAGAATGACTTTACCCGCAGACACCACCATGGGGAGTTGTGAAGCTTTCTTTGCTGGTATTTTGGTTAAATTGCTGAGAACTGTGAAAGGTGACTTGACAAGCTGAATGTCTTAAGGAGTCGGGTTGTGTGATTCATGTGGATTAGTCTCTAATCTTTAACATGATTTCATGGTGTGATAGGTAAGATGTTTTAAATAACTTTTTTTTGAAGTATCAATTTCATTCAGCTGTTCATGCCTATGTGGGTATAAATGAAGATAATATAAGAACAAGTATGTGACAAGAAGTACTCTGTCCACGCAGGATCAGGAATCAAATTATGCTGTTTTTATGATGCAGAATGAGAGAGCAAACTTAGAATGCCAGCCCCATGAGCTCTGAAATGAATGGTCAAAATCAGTGTCTTGAGTGGAGAGGGGTATAAAGCAGTCCTTTCACACCAACAGATTTCTTCATTTAGGCCAGCTGTGATAAACTACCTGATAACTACCTTTGTCTGGGTAAACCTTTAACCTTTAAAGTTGAGGCACGGTGAAGCGGTGTCTTTGGAAGAAGTAACCTTACTGCTTTCTTTCCACTTGACTAGGCAGTACGCTTCTGCTTGTCAACTGTTTTCAGCAGTAGGTGAGAGTCCTCCCCAATAGGACTGGGAAGATTTGTGTAACCCTGACCTGTTTCTCTTTCACTCCTAGAAATTCCATCGGTACCTCTTCACAGTTACGCTGTTGCTGAATTTGTATGCATCTATTTCTACTTGTTTAGGAAGATGTATTCATATCTAAAGGTCAACTAGATTCATAAACTCAAGACTAAGAAAAGAAGTGGACAGAACGGAGTAGGCTTACAAATCCACAACTTATTGCAACCTGTTACAAGGTGATCCAAAGGATGTTTACTAGCATGCATACACTTGTTTTTAATATTTTAGTGTGGCTGATATTGTTCTGGTGAATGCCCTTGAAAGCAGAAATAACACTGCCAGCTGTGCAGAGTAGTGCCCTATTTCCAGCAGCTCTGTTTCGAATACTTTGCATTCCTTATAAGATCCCTTGTAAAATTCATAAGTGGCAAACTGTGAATCTATTGCTAGCTTGCATCAGATAGAGAAAGGAGAAATAGTTGGTATAGATATTATAGGCTTGCACCTAGAAGACCTAAATAAATTGCGTTGCTGTAGCACACAGAAGAATTTCTTTTAACCTCTATCGAGGTAATTTGGAAATCAGCCTAAACAGGAATATATCCCACCAGGCTTACTATTTAGTTTTTGTAGCAACTTGTTTAATGGTTTCTTTCATTAAATAATATTTTGGTGTTGGACTCCTGGAAATAAGGAGTTGAGATCCTCCATGCATAGGAAATAAGTTGTTGGGACTAGACTGAAGAAGCAGTAAATACAAACCAAAGGCATTCAGCAAGCACCAAACATATTCCACTGGCAAGCTGCAGGTGTTCAGCAGCATGTCATCTGTGTATCAAGTAGTCTTAACATATTCATCGGGTGATACATATTGATTAGGAAGCTGCTTATTTGCCAGTACGGTGACATGTGCATCTCAGTAAGAACCCTCAGAAGGTTCAGTCCCATTCTAATTTTCACCAATGTGAAAGTAGTGTGACTTTGAATTTAGCAGTAGTACTCCAAAATCACAGGAATACTCTGACTTTGAAAAGTGACCATCTGCAGGAATGTGTTTTTTTCCCCATTGGTAAAATGGACAATATATCCTTTAAGTTCTTCTGATGTGTCTGATCGTTGTGGTTAAACCATGCTTTACCTTACCACATCAGGTGGCTGTGCCTGATATACTTAGCAGTGACTGAATGAAACTTACATGATGTGGCCTGTTGATGTACAGTGCCTGTGGCGTGTTGATGTACAGATTTGCATGTGACATCTTCCTTTTCACGGGATGCGCCTCAATTTCTCAGTGCAGTGCTGAAGGAAAGTAGTACTCAGGGAAGTTGTCTTAACTGCAATAACTGAATTGAACATTGTGGAATCAAAGAAACCCTTAAAATCCATCACATTGTACATTCAGTTTATCCCTGAGCTTCCATTCAATAAGACGTCTCAGTTGCTCTTGACCAACCTAATCCATAGTCCTGAGTGATACCTGATCTCAGCGATCAAAGAGTACAGTTGGAGATGTTGCGGCAACTCTTTGCTAACCAAGAAAGAACCTGCTCTTCTCACCAGAAAAGAGGGTAATTAACTAAGAAGTAAAAACTGAGTAAGGATCATAAGACTTAGCCCATAGTAGAATTGTTCTCTTAATGCTGACTACATGTGGTTGTATAACTATAGCATAATTGCTTTTCAGTGTTTAAATATTATTTTTCAAGGTGTCGTGTATCTGCAACGTTCCAATATAGTTATCCTTAATATTGCTGGGAAGATGTAAGATCAGCTGCCATCTACCTCTTGGCATTTCGTATGTGTCCTGATCGGGCAACAATTTTTGTGTCTGCTGTTGGTAATTGAGTCACACTTGATAAAGTGCACTGTTTTATTTGCTGGCCGTCATCAGATATGGGTGGACTTGAGGTGTGGCAGTACTAAAGATACAGTCTATGTCCCTAAAAAACCGTGTGTGTGTTTCCTGTTTTTTAAAGGTGAAATAAGTGCTTTAAAAGTTGCTGGGGATGTAAGGAGGAAGCAGTAACATGTTTAATGGAGTATATGAGAACATAAGGTAGGGCTTTGCATCAGCAGCCTTTGCAGGCTAAGGAATTCTGGAGTTGCTATTCTGGAGTTCAGATTTATTAGTGAGATTATATGAAAGAAGACAGTCATGAACGGAGCTGGATACTGCTTTGTGTTTAGTCTGTGGATGAATGGAAGTTTTTCACTAGTTTTAATCCAACATCTTCAACTCTTCAGGTGTCTGTGTCCTGCTTGATGGAAGTAAGATGTCTTGTAGTTTTAGGCTGTGTGGTTTGTACCTCATCAGTATTTAGGTAGCTGCACAGCTTGTGAATTTGCTTTGTTTGTGTGTGTTGGTTTTGTTTGTTTTCCCTCTGGGTTTTCTCACAATAGGTAGTCTTGCGCTGGGAGGGGGCATCTCCTTTTAGCTGCTGCTGCAAAGGAATTCACTAAGGTCTTGGCATTTGCACTCCGATGTTAGAGAGCAAGAAGAAAAGACTGGGAAAGCACCCAATCACTAAGACCTTTAGAATCAGGCTATATTTTCTGAGCAGCTGTCGATGGAGTGTGTGTAAGATTATTATTGTTTGCAGAAGCTTTATTGATCTTGGCTTTGAAGCCCAGAAATCTGTTTACAGCAGCCTATAACAATGAGTGGCTACTTCTTTTGCTGAAGGTTAGCACACTATGTTTGTTTAATTGAATTGAAATGGCTTTATGTTGTCTAAATGTCAGTGTTAATGAATTTTCAAGTGATTCTAGATTCTCCTAGTTGGATAAAAATATATAGATAGAAAGCAATATGTTATAGGGGGGTGCTATCCACTTCATTAAAACAAGGTAAACGTAGATCTGAAGAGAAACATTGCCTTTGAGACATTTGACTATGGGGAGGTCCCTTGGGGTTTTCAAATCTGTGTTTTGGGGTTTTGTTTTCTACATTTTGTGTATATGTATCATTATTTTTTTTTTCAAAACAATGGAAGGAAAAGAAGAAATGCATTAGGTCAGAAGTGGAACCTTTGTAATACCCAGTTTTTCTGGAAAATCACTTGATGGAGGGACGATCCTCCCATAGTGAAATAGAAATCCATCCATTTATATCTTCTCAAATGCAACAAGAGAGCTGGGAGCTTGCAGAACTGCTTGGCTGCAGTGAGTTCTTCAGTGGGCTGCTGTGGGCTTTTTCCCTTCTAGCTTCCTTGTTCTGAAACCAGCTTGCTGAGTTCACTGTCGAGGCTTATTGCATAGCTTTCTCTTTGCCTTACTATTTGTCAGGTAAATGTAGTATGTGCTACTGAGTGTACAGTGAGCTTAACCCACAAGTGTTAATCTAGAAGCAGAGTTCACTCTAAACATATGTATTTGTGGGTCAGGGTATTTGCTTTGCAGCCATGTTTTTCATCTAAATGTATTGACAGGCTTTCTTAAAGAGACTTTCATTTTGTCACAATCTAATTAATACAGTCCCATGTTTATAAAACACTAATGGTCCACGACACTGCTGTACATCTGAAGAACAGACTCTGTGGCACTCCTTTCCCCAAATACTTCAGCATGTGCTTGAGTGTCTGTAATGTGTTATCTATTTATAAATGGATCAGGTTGTTGCTGAACTAAATGTTGCATAAACACAGCAGGAAAAAATTCTCTGTATAGTGTTATGCCTCCTGTACTTTACCCACTGTGAAGCAATTTTCTGTTAGGGACTTTTTCCATTTCAGTATCCCCTCCTGTGGATACTGGGCAGTTACACAGAGTAGAGACCAGTGACTGCAGTTCACAAGGGACTACTGACCGCTGCACCTGCCTCTCAAATTTTAGGCTGCTTTCACGTTCTGTGCCCCCACTCCAACCTACACGTGTACAGGAGACCACAGAATTGCAAACTCAAAGGGAAAATGGACACTGGATAAAGCGTAGTATGCTTTAATATATGCAAGAAACTGAAATATATAATACTGATGCAGCAAATTTATCTTTTTCAGCCCAACACCATGAATGCGCACTAACTTTTTTTTTTTTTTTCTGAGAATTGCCATGAATTTCCCACACCGTTTGAGAGCTCGCACAGCAGTGGTGTTCCCCAAGGAATGTGAAGTTATACACATCATTGCTCTTTGTCAGGGCTTTCAATTCTCACAGTGCTCTTGAGAAAGTTTGTTCATGAAACAGGTTCATCATCTATTAAATGTGATCACCAGGGAATGGTTGATAATATACAATTAAGAGAGAGCTGAGCACAGAATATCCTGAGCAGCTGTATCCCTCTGGCTAAAATCTACTATTAGCAGATGCTACTTAAAGGTGGGAGAAACACTAGCAGTCAAAGATGATAAAACCAGAAAGATTCTTTGAGCTCTTCTATATCAACGTAGTCTTCATCAGAGCTCTGCAAATATTTGTTCTGTTATACCTTAGATAACTCCATCATGAAGACTAATGCTACAAGAAGAAAATAAATTAGCCTATTGGAGATCCCTTCCAAACATTCAAGGTCCTGTTTCATAGCCTTTGACCTCAATAGGTTTTGGATCAAACTAAGACTGTAGCTCCCACGCTATTGTGACTTGCATGTCTAGAACTTAAAGGGATGGAAAAGCAGTGAGTTTCAATTTGCATGTTCAAAATGCAGTATGTACAAGGAAAGTGCAAATGTGACAGAGGCTTACCTTTTTTTACCTTAATGAAGGCTTAACTGAGAAACAGTAAGTGCCTCTTCTTATTGTGTTGAAGATCTGTGAAAGATCTGCAGGTCTGTTTGTCATGAGCAGGAACAGAACCCTACTTGGGTAGAGAAGAAAGGTCATGATAGGACGCATCCTAGATAGCTTAGAGCTATATTTAGTTTTGATTTCAAGCTTTTGCACCTGTTTGTGGTAAATATGTTAGTAAATACAACACTACATTGTTACCGGAAACAAGGAAGTCTTTGTTTTTAATTCTGGGTGTTCTTGCAGGTGATGTAATTACATTTGCATTGAGAGTTGAAGAGAATGCTCTTTAGGAATACTCATTTTTAAGACTGGGATTCGGCATTCTAACAGATCAGTTGGCTTTCAACTGCTCATTCTATAATGCATGAAAATGTATTATTAATTACATCTATCACTTTCCCTTGGTGGCTCTCCAAATTGCAAGATTTTTTTAATTTTTTTTTTGTTGACATTCCCAGCAAAGGACCCCAGGGTAAGCTCCAAAGGATGCTTGTGCTATTAAAGTCTTGGTCTGACCAAGATATGAATATAGGAAACACTCCTGCTTTTTCTCTAGCATGTACATGCAAAGCTCCACCGCTTTTTAAGTAAGCTAGAGCTAATGTAGTTCCTCTGTTAGATGTAAGCTTGAGGATTTTCTC
Source organism: Aythya ferina (assembly GCF_964211825.1). NCBI lineage: Eukaryota > Metazoa > Chordata > Aves > Anseriformes > Anatidae > Aythya > Aythya ferina. Next base: position 37,567,114 of record NC_140301.1, on the reverse strand, counting down.
AGCTGGGGAGAGTATCACTCATCTTCAAGTCAGCATACTGCAGGAGCACCCTGCTTGCCTTGGAGGTTCCATATGCTGTCTGTTGCTCCAGGAGAAACCCAAAGCTCTCAGCTCATGCCTTGTCAGGCCAAAAGAAGCCTTTCACTGCTGCATGGTTGATTGTTCTAGTCATGTCTGAAAACTAGAGGGGAAACTCAGAATAATTTACATGGTCGCAGAAAGCTTCTATCAAATGGAATGACACTTGGCGTGTCTTTCTTCCCACCTTAGATACACAAATACTTAGCTCAGAAAGTATGTGTAATGTATTCAAATGGTTGAACATGCTATTTACTACTGTTATTGGTAATAAGATTCCTGCATGTTATGGTAATAACCTTATTCGTAAACCAATTTTAGATGATTTGTATTAAATGTGATCTCTTGTGGTTTTCCTAAAGAGGGAAATGTTTCCAAATGATTTTTTTTTTTGTCCCCATAATCCAATGATATACACAGAAGTGGTCTGTCGTCCCTTAGAGACTTAAAAAATAGAGCTTGACCAGCAGAAGGAAATTGCCCTAACCATGTGGAAAATGTAGGTTTACATTTTATTTCACTGTCACAAAGCTCTATGGCCTGAAATCTTTTCTTCAGTTATTCCATGGTCTCTATTTCTGCAGTTTGGGCAAAAGATGAGATTTAGATACTACCATCCTGGGTGAAAAATAGGACGGTAGCAAAAGTTTTTGTGTTTGGAAAACTTCTAGGTTTGGGCTTCAGAAAGAGCCATGTAGACAACTCTGGTTATATTAGAGATGTATGAATTTAATGTCTTGCATACATCCCACCAATTAATTTTCTGTTCTGATTTGGAAACCATTTTGTTGTTCTCCAGTGAAAAATCTCTGTGAATGAGTCCAAGAGGAAAACTTTGAGTTAAAATACATTTCTGTTTGGCAACAGCTAATTAGATGTTCCTGACCATTCTGCTGCAGGGCTCTGCGGCATAGTTTCCAGTTCACTGCACTTCTGTACGCACCCTTTCTTCCCTTGATCAGCATATTTTTGACTGTAATTTTTGTAATTGTTGTGTAGCTCATAGCTTCTACTAATTCGTATGCAGAGACTGCACTTGTAGGATAACGTAACAGGCATCCATGTGGTAAGATCCACGTGCACTGCCTCAGCAGAAAACCACCTCAGGGCTCCTGGTCCCAGCTGCAGGGAGCAGAGGTTAGGGGTCTGCATTGGTGAAGTAATAGCCCCTGAATCTTACGGGGCAAGTATTTTGCTGTTGTGTGTCTGCATTTTGTGTGGTGTCATTTCACCCCCGCCCAGTTTCTGTTGAGTGCCTTTTTCAGAAGGAGGAGGAGGAGGAGAAAACAAACACATACAAACATCACGATGCTGTTAACAGTATTTTAAGCAAATACAGACCTCTATAAGCATCAAATGACTACATCAGCTTTGCTTACATTTCTTGTGCCACTGGTAGGTCAGGATAAATCTTGCTGTCTTTGTGAGATGTAGCTGCTTCTGAGCAAGGTTAGAGAGCAGCAGAGGTCCTATTGAATGTGTTTGTGAGGAAAAGACTTAAGAAAGCATGACAGTGATTTTGCATCTTCTATTTTCAATAGTTGTCGTTCTTAATTGTTTCTTACTAGGGACTCTTCCTTGTAAGTTGAATTCCATGAAAAGGGATTTGTTACCTCTATTATTGGTGCTTCTCCTCAGAAGCTGTAACTCTGATATCAGAATAGGCTTCTAGCAAAATGACTGAGATATTGTAAGGAGCAGATGTCGTTCTCTGGCTTTCTGACTTTGGACTATTTCTTTTTCTCATAGCAATGAAAAGCTTACAACTTGGAAACAGAAACAAATCTGACAGCAGTAGGGTTCTCTGCAGACCACTTTTACATGGCCTGTATTGGACTCCTAGGCCACTTCTGGGATCCCTATCCTGGGTCTGGGAATCCTGAATTCTTTCTGTACTGTGTCACTGGCTTTGTGGTGCTTGGTATGTTGTGTGGGGCTAAAGATGTGCTGTGCTTCTGCCATTGCTGATATAATCTACTGTGAATTGAAGGTTTTTCTGGACGTGTGGAATGCTGAGAACTCTTATCCCTGACTGTCAAATGAAGATATTTATTTTTCCTAAGCACTGAAATACATGAAAAATGCGTATCAGTTGCAGAGTGTTATGATTATAGGTTGAAAATAATCATCACAGTTCATAAAGATAGTGCCATGCAGGTGCTCTTCATAAAGAAGTGGAAGGTGAGCTCCCAGGGTATGTCAGAATTCACTTAAACAGAAAGTGGCTGAGTGAGGAGGTTGCTGAACCTGTATGGAAGGAAAGCTTTGTGGGGGTGCTACAATTTGCCCCCCAGCGGTAGGTAGATTGGGTGCCTGGAATCAATGCAAGCAGATCGCAAAAGGAAATCATATTTTTTTTGTCTGTTGTGAGTTAGCTGTCAATGACCTTATTGAAGGCTTGCATGTGTACACATCTGTGATGGCGTACATCTTGAAAAAAACTGTATTATAAGATCTCATTATCATGTTCTCCTGATAATTGTTTTCTGAGTAGGAAGGAGAGAGAAAAACACTTTGTTTAAATTATAAGGTCAGGTCCGTTTCTAAACATGCTTTTTATTACAGATTCCTGGGAGTCATTTACTGCCCTTTAATTAATAGTTTTAGGCTATTTCTTTGTGTGCCAACATAGATTTGAAAAGGAATGTATTATTTCCTCTTCCCTTTAATTTCAAATGAGATGTTACTTACTGTTTAGGAAGGCTCGTGTCTCTGGGGATATTAGTACAAAGCATGCCTTTTCCCAAGCTATAAATTTGAATGGCATATGTTTGTCAAGTCACCCTGTAGTAATGTTTTACACCTGTCACATGCTTACTATTACCAACAAAAGCACACCCTTTGCACGAAGTACTTTTAAAAAGTTTATTTCTTAAAAAAAAGGTTGTTGCAGATTGTTGCTTAGAGGTAAGATGCTGGTTTTCTTCTTCCATATGGAAAAATATGAATACAGAGTAATTCTTCCCAATTCTGATCTTTGTGTTTGGCCTGGAGTTCTGTGCTCTGTAGGACAGAGGGAAAACTGCTTCCCTACAGCTAATGAGAAGGCAGAGCAAGTACTACTCCATGACGTTTCATTAACCCTTATTGGCTTAGTGCTGTGGCTGCAGACCAGAGGCAAAGGCTGCTGTATCTGAGATCCATTTGGCAGCTCTCATTATTGCTCTTGACTCTGCTCATCTTCTTGGCAGCCCTACCTGGGGTAGCCAGGAGGGGAAAACAATTCAAAGGTGAACTTTAGTTCCCAGCCCTAGCAATTCATGACTCACTCGCAGTGGTATTGGAGGCAGTGCAGTTAAAACCTTTGTGGGCTTTTTCTCCCTATGATAAACCTGTGAGCAGATGTCCTTAATACAGAGCTGTGTCAACTGAGAAAAATTTCAGTGGTTCTAAATGTACTAGCAAAGAAAAACCTTTAAAATCTCTACAATGTGCCCTTGTGTGCTCTGCATCCTTTAGAAGCAGTTGATGAGTTTAAATCCACGTTCACTGGTACTTTCAATGTGTTTTGGCACTCTGACAAACTATTTAAAACTTTTGTGTTTTCACAGCTAATTATATTTCCTTCCTGGCAGCATTAGAGGCAACAGCATCAAACCAAAGGAGATGCTTACATAGAAATATATACATAAAACTCCTTAAAGCACATTTCTTTTGAACTGATGTGTGGGAAATAGTACAGAACCACAAAGTAGACTCAATATTAAGAAATATTGAAATAACAGGATGCAACAATATCCACCTGTCAGAAAGGCAAGTGTTAGTCTTTGTTGATAAAAGTCACGCTTCATGATGACTTCAGTCTTTTCTGTCTTCTCTGAATCAGGCAGTCTGGTTCACTTAATGTGATTAAATTTCCCTAGGTGATGCATCAAGAAGACTTTTTTTTCTTTTTGTCTTTAAATACAGAATGGGTAGCTCTCTTTCTGCAGTAGTGGGTATATCAGCTTATCGGTGTAAGGGAAGGGGAAGTAGAACAGGAGTTAATGCAAAGCAGTTGCCTGATAGGGCAACTGATTTAAAATCTATGAAATCTCCATTAGGAGGTTTATTGGGGGCAAACAGTCAATCGTAGTGTATTGCATCATTTGCTAATGCTGCCTGCTGTTTATTTGCTTGCCTCTTGCTAGAAGAGTTTGTGTCCCAAGTAATGGAGCGTTCTTCTATCACCACCTCTCTGTGCACCCTGTAAAGATGGAAGCATTTCTCTTCTCCACTTTGCAGAAAGGGAGAGGGAGGCTCTGAAACTCACCTGCTGTCCTAGAACAAGCCAGCAGCAAACCCAGGAACATAGCCCATGTACCAAGCCCCTTATCTGCTGAACTTCCAGAGGGAGGCAGCAGTTGCAGCTAGCCCCTTCCCAGCGTGCAAGGGTATGTGCCTGTGTGTGGAAGAGCTGAGGAGATAATGTTAGAGAAGGAATTGATTAGGAGCAATTTGCCAGGGGAAGGGAGCTGTACTGTGAGCTGTCAGCAAGTAATGAAGCAAGGATGCCAATTGACAGGTGGACCAAAGACTTTTCAGTAGGAGGGAGGAGGAAATCGGTTCCAGGATGCAATTGCTCTAATTGAGGCTGTGAAGAGATAAATGGATAAAGTTTGCAACAGCTGGAGGCTGCACTGAAGGAAAACTTTGAGGGTTTGTTATCCTCTCAGGAGGTCTTTTAGTCACCATGGTGATGCCTCTGGCAGACATCAGGAGGGGTGGGCGGGGAGGGGGGGGACAGTAAAACCAAACCCAATGTCAAACAAAAGCCCCCAAGCAAAAGGTTCCGGGTATGTGGGGGAGGGGTGTGGAGAAATAAATATTGGTGGTGATGTGCTTCGAACTGGCACTGTAAGCACACGTCTAACGGTGCCGGGATGCCATGGTTACAAGCTCTGTGTAAAAATGTCAGCAGTTACACAGCAGTGCGTGTTGGACACCAGGAGCAGAGATGTGGGCACCAGGTTTTCAGGGCCCATAGGTGCTTCTGCAGGACAATTTCTGTGTGTCCACTGGAAAAAAAATGAAAACTTTTCATGTATGAAAATCACAGTAAATTTAATGGTTGGCATAGGTATTAAGAAGGATGGTCACATGAAGGTCAGCTTCAGAACCACAAGGGAGCAAGCATTGTGTCTCACTGTTGGCAAGAAGCAGACTTTTCTTACAGCAGCAAGCGCTGCACAGTAGTTGGTTGGGCCATTGAAGGACTTAGCTGGAAGGAAGTACTTCGACTAGAGAGAGCTGATCAATTCTTTTACTTTTTGTTTTCAATTCTCAGCTACTTCTTCATTTCTCCCAATACCACCACACCCCAGTTTCTTCTCATGACTGCTGCCTGTTTATTTTTGGTGTTGCTTTGGAAGTTTATCTCAGTACTCACTACATGCATCTTTCAAACACTCTTTAAATGGGCTATATGTATACTGTACAGCTTCTTAAAATCTTGTCAGTTACTCCTTCTAGTTCTGGATAATTTATGTAAGAATATGGGTAACTCCACCCTTTTTTGCTTACAGACTTTTATCTGTTTTTCTTGGCAAATTTAACTAGGTTAATAATTTGAATTCAAGTGAATGAATGGAAATGCATGCTTTTCAGATGTCTATGTTTCAACATTATTGATGGATACCTTGGTGTTGACAAGATTATTTGCTTGTATAGGGGTGGCTGGTAAAAGATCAGGATCCTCTTGGCCAGCACTGAACAAACCAATGAGTAATCTTAGTTGTTGCATAGGAGCTGGTACTCTGGAATGTCGAAATGGAGGCAAACGAATGTAGTAAGAAACACAAGGAAAATCAAAGGAATAATGGGAGCTGCAGTAATAGGTTTGTGTGCCTGGAAGCAAGAAGAACTTGATTTCAGAGTGCTGGAAAGGATGTAATTTCAGAGAGCAATACCTCTGGATTGTATTGCAGTAGTCTCTAGAGAGTCTAATCAGTGACCAACCTTACATGATATGCACATGTAACTAGGAACTTAATGACACTGTTCCGTCTGATTAAATGCTACTTACCCTAGCCGTCGTTTCATAACTCGCTTCTCATGGGTCTTGAAGATGTACATCACGGGAGAAGAGTTGGAGGAAATAATGTTGGGATTTGTCTTCCTTTCTGCATGCAACGGGTAGCATGGAAGGAGGAATAAACACGAGTGCAAAAATGTATGATGATGACGTTGTTGAAGTAAAAATGAGTTTTGCTATCTGATCAAAGGAAGCTACTTCTTTAGCTTTTCCCCATGTAATGAAAAGGTTTATAACAATATGCTTGCTGTATGTAACATGAAGCATTTCAGTTGTATATTACTTAATGAATCTATATGTAAATATATATATTATATATAAATCTATATATAAATATAGGTTATAAATCTATGCATCTGAAATTAAGGGTTAAGTGATAATAAGATGATGGAAATCGCTGGAGGAGTTGGGCTCAATTATCCTTGTGGGGTCTCTTCCAACTTGTGATATTCTCTGGTTCTAAATTCATGCTTTCCCATAAACTTCTTAAGCAAGGTGCTGTTAAAAGGTGTGCGGAAGGGAAGTGAATGGCTCTTATGTTGTGTTTTTTTTTTTGTTTTGTTTTGTTTTTTTTTTTGTTACATGGGCATCAGGAGTTTACAACTGCTGTGGGACCTGAAACTTGTGCTTTTGGGAGTTTATATGGCAAACTTCTGCTTTATTTCTTTTTGTGCTGCCATTATGTTGTTGTTTTTATGGTTTATCTTGATTCCTTTGTTTCTACAAAATTAATCTTAAGTCATGTCAGAAAAATCCAATGTTTTTTTTGTTACTAATGTTCTTGAGATTGCTAACTTGTTTAACCAGCAGTTAAGAGAGTTGCCATTTTGTGAGTCATTGCTGACTGAACACAGAAATGTCATAGCTGCTCAATAGCTGGATTGCTTTATTTTCAGTGAGGACACAAATAAGACCAAGTTATTCACTAGTTATTCACACACCAAGTTATTCACTACAAGACCAAGACATCCACTAGCACGCGAGCTGCGTTTGTTCTTCGGTAAAGCATTTTTTATATATGCTGGGGTAGTTTAGCCCTAACCACAGCAGTGCAAATTATCTCACACGAGGCAGTCTTAAACTTTTTTACAGCGTATACCCACTTGACTTAACTCAGAAGATAGGACTCTATATCTTTTGCATTTTTTGTTTGGTTTCTAGGGTTTTTCCACTGGATGGTCTAGCTGCCATGTAAATCATTTCCTCCTCCTTGACTGTGATAAGAATTGGTTACCGACAGTCTATGCCTAATGCCAAAATAACCAGAAAAATGTCTATTATACTCTTTCACTGTGTGGGGGATACATCTGCTCTTGCAGTGTTTTGTGAAGATTTCCTTGAAAGAGAGAGATCTGTTTCACTCACTTGCGGAATATGTTAGAGAAGAATGCAACTGATGGAGGAATTTCTTATATGTTCTGTAATAGATAGAAAACTTCATTAGCAGCAACTTCAGGTTTCAAATAATTATTTTCCCCTAGTATTTCCTCATTAGGTTACAGAAGGTATTGTATTTGAGTAAGAGTTAAGGTGCAAGTAGATGCTGTCTTAAGTACTGCAACTGGGCATGTTTTCATTCATAATTAAATGTATTTGCATTTTCAAGTCATGGACCAAATATGAATTGCTCTAGACTGACATTTGTTGCAATGTCAGAATGTCACTCCCTTTCCTCGTGTTTTTGACTTCATTGTTCTGCTGTGCCAATTATTGTGCTCTTTTCTATCCAGCATTTTATGACTTTACTGGAGGATCAAATGGAGAGAAAAGGCAGAGAGTCCTGTTTATATTTAAACCATTTTAAGATTTAGCAAAAGTGATAGGGAAACTGTAGGTAAAAAGAAATGAAATAATGCCTAAACATAACGAGTAACTCAAAGTTTGCCCTGTATGGAAGATACCTCTTGGAATTGTCGGTGAGCCTTTGAACAAATTAGAATAAGGCCATATAACAGCCTATACTTCTGAGGTCAGTGAAAGAAAATGGGCTTTTTCTTGAGTTTACTTTTTGTTGTTGCATCCTGATGGTTTTAGTAGTACTGAAGGGAAGATACAGTTGTCAGAACGACATGTTAGAAGGACTTCCCTGAAGAAACCACAGCTCCCACAGGCTTTGTGAGCATCTTGTAACAACAGTCTCTTTTGGAAAAGCAAAAACAATCCTGTAGTAATCTTATTCCCTGCTAAAGGTAGAACAAAGCTGTGAGTTGGATCTGGAGAAGAACGCCTAAATCTGAAGAGCCAGTCTATAGCTCCAAGTCTACTACATGACAGAGACCATTTGACTTGGTCACAATGAAGGAGAAAACATTAGATTAATTAACTGGGTTTCTAGGCACGTTCCCACCATAAGGAAGCAATTGCCTGGGGAAGCTACGGAATGTCCTTCGTTTGGCATATTCAAAACATAACTGGACAAGTTCTTGAGGATCCTGATCTTGTCAGCCCTGCTTTGAGTTGGAGAAGAGGGGAACAGTGTGACTTTGAGAGGTTCCTTCCAATTATTCTACAGTTCTTTGCTTCTAGGCAATTGTAGGAAATAAGCCGATGTGATCTTTGTGTTCAATAGACGCAAGAAGTTATGGTTCCTGATGGTTGAGCCATCAGTTACTCAGCGTTGCCAATTTAACTTCAATGCAAGGTGCAGTTCTTGGAAGTTACTCTTCATCTTGGGCCAAATTCTGTTTGTTATATTGTATTCAGAAGGATGTTTCTAAAAAATTAAATGTAAGTCATCTGAAGTTTAAAAACCTAGGGTTTATTTAAATAATAATAATTTTTAAATCTGTCTACTTTTCTCACTCTCCGAAGAAGTCAAAGATGTAAGTGATTGTGCTATTTGCATTCTCTCTAGCTGTCACCTGTAGGGCTCTGGAGGATGCAATTGCTGCAGTTTGAGGAAGAATGAGTGACCCTTGACATGGGGCTTAAGGGGCATTCCAGGCCTAGAGATGAAAGGATGAAGAAAAAATCCTCTGTATTATTGAAGCGTGTGAAAGGCATGAAAGAGTGAGAGGTAGATCAATAGTTTGCATTTACAGTGCAGGAGAGAAAAAAAAGATATACTGGGATTTATTTTTCCAGCTTACTTGAGAGAGATTTCTTCAGCTTCCACGCACACGCATCATCTTTAGGAAGAACAGAACTGGGGTTTCTGAAGAATTGTATGCCTTTGGCATCCTGTAAGGTGTACCAAAAGTGCACTCTTCTCCACGCTACCTGCCAAAGAAATGATCTATCAACTAAATGCTTTACTGGGACTGTAGCTGGCATTTGACAATCAAGCTATACTAAAATATCGAGGGTCAGTGCTCAAAGAGATGGAGATGAAGATGCTCTTGAAAGATATGAATGAAGGAAATCTTTATCAATTAGAGTAGGGGGTGAGGTTAAGAGGATGTATTCTATCCATTTTAGCTGTTTCCTTAGCCTTATTCATTTAAATTTGCTATCTAAAACCTCTTAGTAATACCTGTTAAATGCCATATGGTTAACTGAGTCCCTGCTCCCTGTCTAAGTAGGTGTTTGCATAGCAGCTATAAGTAGTCTACCATAGTACTATGTGGTGATGGGGTGCATTGCTTTTTAATACAATGACAGGTTCATTTCAAAGGCAAGCAGTTAAATTCCTCCTGATAATTTATATAAACCCTCTTCAAGAATAGGACATGCCAGGGCATTTAAGATCAAACGCTGTATACAGGTGCAAAAATGTAGCGTTAAAGCATAATTTAAAATTTGTAAGAGATTACAATAGCCTTCTCTGTGAGAATGTTATGGATATTATCTGTAATATTCATAGAAACTTATTGCTTCTGTGCCTGAAGTCACCTAATACTTTCAAAATGAAGTGTAGGGAAATTGCTGTGATCATTAGATCAATGCAGGCAGCCCACAGCCCTTTCAATAAAATGTCTCACACAAATGAGTATATTGTGCCATGCTACTGAAGGCCATGCACTCTGGGTCTCTGAGATGATGATGCATTTTATAGTCTAGTTTTTAACTGCTGATTTCCTGACAATATACTTGCCTCAGATGAACTTTTGGAGAGTGGCTGAATATCAAAGCCATAAGAGCCTGTGGTAGCCTCTGCCTGGGGTAAGAAGTGTTGGCTTCTTGTGGGCAAACGTGCCTTGTGCGATTTGTCTGGTGATGTTTCTCATAGCAGTGGGAATATCTTGGTCAGCCGGTGCTGTTGAGGCTGTGTGTTACATGAGGAGTTGGACTCAGTGATCGTTATGAGTCCCTTCCAACTCAGGATATTCCATGGTTCCTGTATTGGCCTGCTCCTCCAGATGAGGCCCAGGTACAGCTTTGCCATTGAGTCCCATGTTAGGAGCTGTTGCTGCTTGTAGCTGTAAGACGTAGGCCACTCAAGTCTGGTGCAAAAACTGTGATGTCTGGAGAAGCTGCTTTCTAGTAGAATGATGAAAGAGGTGTGGGGTGGCAGTGCTTTTCTGCTAAACTTCGTATTTTGCCTTGAAAGAAGGGTAGCCAGGCATGGGAGATTAGATGTCTCCCTTGAGTGATATTACGATTGTAATGGGGATGGCAGAGGATGCCGGGAAAGAACTGATACCAAAGACAAAGCAAACTGGCTGAGGGGAAGAAAGTCCTGGGTCAAGGTGAGTGAGTTATTCAGAACCACTGTGCTTTTTCTCTCCTCAGCTGACTGTCTTCAGATACAGTTGTTCTTGAATGATCACAATCAGTATATCAAAATAAACGCTTTAGAGAGTAAGGTAAAAGGAGTTGCTGGCAAGACTGTAAATCCTCTCATGGAACAAATGATAACTCAGCTCAAGAGCCCTTTTGTCCTGGGAGTATGGGAAGGATATAAATTCTCTGAAAGTATCTGTCAGTCGGAATTGCTCTGCATTCATCATGCCAGCCCTCTGCATCATTCATGAATGTCATAAGAGACTAAAGAATTGGCACTTCATGGTGAGAATGATTAAACAACCATTACACTTGTCTTTTACTTTGGCACAGTACCTTTTAAACAGATCGCCTGTATAAAGCTTACACCAGTACACTTCTTGTAACGATGACTGTCCTTTCATGGTGGTGAGAAGAGAAGAAAACTAAGAAAAGTTGCGTTATCATTTATGGAGGGGTTTGTATGCTGTACTATTAGTTCTGGATTGTTTTGTTTTTGCATTCCCGCTATGTGACCTTGGGGGGAAGGTTAGAGAGTCTTTGGGAAGGTAAGCTTCTAAACAGGTATTTTTTCTCATCCCTGGCCTTCCGGTAGTTGTAATGGATAATGATGTATTTGGGGTGAGGTGAAAAAGCTCAGAATTCCTAGTGTAGGTTTTCTTGGCAGACCAAAACAGCCCCACTTAATTCTAAAGGACTAGTCTGTGTTTACAGTAATAAGTAGCAAAAGAGTAGGTTTTCAGAATGAAACTTGCTATTTTTATAGCATGCTTCTGAAATGCTTGTGGCCAGCAGGTTAGAGTAGCTTTGCTGCAGACTTGGTGTGTGATTTAGTCACCTTCTGTGGCTCTGGGGAGTATCTAGTAGCTAGTATTTGGAGTCTAACCCATTTCCACATTCAACCCTGAAAGTTTGGGCTTTGGTCTCCTGCTGTGGAGACCATAAATGTAAACTGTATTTACTGTTTTTTTCTACATAGACTATAGAAATGTGAACGCGTGTTTCAGGAAGAAAAAAGAATTACTTACTCTTACTGAGTGGCCAGTTTAAAACAAGCAAAACCTTGTATTCTGTATGTTATCTCTTCTAAACATGAGGTGAGTAAATGAAAGTGAGAGAACAGTGCTTGTGTTTGTATTTATTTTTTTTTTCCTGATAGTTCATTTGTTTTAATGCCATAAGCCATAGCTTAAGGATCAAAACTAGAGAGAATTTATTTTAGGGAAGAACTGAACGGGCTGGGATCAGTAATAGCACTCTAGCCTCCATCCATTCTGAGCTGTCTAGGCCATCTTGTTACCATTCAGATTCTGAAAAACTATTTTAGTTAACTAACATCCCTGTTCTCACTCCAGGCCCCAAATGTGCTATGAATCCTACTGTGCTTTTGTCTGCTAACAGTAGTCTCTGAGTTAAGTTCCTCTGGCATGCTGCCTTCTGGGCTTCTCCAAGGACATTCTCTCTGTGGGCTGTTTTATCAGGAAATGCCAAGAAATAAGAAATCACATCCAGATTCCAGTTTCTCTTTGGCAGATGAATGCAACTAAGAAATTCTTGCATCTGCTTTTACTGAATTTAGTTACCATTGCCCCGATGAAGTTTCTCACCAGGTGGCAGGTAACATTCTCTCCCTGATATCTGCGCTCCCAAACCTGTCCTGCAAGGGTCACAGTAACTGGGCACTGTTCTCTGGGCACTTACACTCAGCTATTTTCATATTTCAGTTGGAGGATTTTTAACTTTTTTTGACTGCTTCTGGTGCATTTTGGTTTTAAGACTTTTGTCTTCCTCTAATGCAAGTTCTGTATTTGTTACAAGCAGTACATGTTTTTTGTAAGATGTTTTTGTTTTTCTGTGGTGCATAGAGAAGTCCTGGAGGGATTGTCCTTGTGGACCTCTTTTAGATTGATGTCTGTCATATGTCTGCCTAAAGATGTGGCGGCTGAAATTGATGATTCAACTGAAAGACAGGACTTGAGGGCTGAGGCTGGTGGTACGATAACACTCTACGAGGCAAGGTTGACACTGAGAGGATAGATAAAGGGACAGATCACTGTGTCTTCCAGTACAAGAACTAGGGAACATCTATTTATCAAGAGCAAGTATGAAAAATGAAGGTGATTCTTCACTTAATAGAGTAACAGGCTGGAAGGGACCTTAGAAAGTCTCTACTTCAAACCCCTGCTCGGAGCAGGGTCAGCTATGAGGTCAGATCAGATTGCTTGGGGTTTCATGTAGTCAGATATTGAGAACTCCATGCATGGAGGCTCTCAAATCTCCTTGAATGACCTGTTTGACTGTGTATCTGTCTTTGTGAGGAGGAAAAAAAAACACTTTTAATCCCGTGAAGTCGGAATCTCTTATTTCAAACTATGTCCATTGCTGCTTGTTCTCAAGTTATTCATCAGTGAAGGCCATGGCTTTTGTCTTCTCATTAACTTCTGTGCAAGTGCTGTGAGATTGCCCTTAGGTCCCCTTGAAGTTGTCTTCTCCAAGATGAGTAAGCCCAATTCCTTTGGTCTTTCCTAACAGGCCAGACACTTCAGTCTCCTGTGACAGTATTTGTGGCCCTCCAGTGAACTCACTTCAGTTTGTCAATGTCTGTTTGTGTTAGGGTCCCCAAAATTGGATGCATTACTCTAGATATGGTCTAACAAACACTGAATAAAGAGGAATAATCACTTGAACTGCTGGCTGCGGTCCTCTCAATGCAGCTTAGGATGCTGCCAGTTGCCTTTGCTAAAGCACATGGCTGGCTGTTCAGCTAGCTGAATCAGTGACAGAGTTAAGTATGTGAAGCTGAAGGTTTGTAAGCCATTATTGTGAATGCAAAACTTCTAAATGCTTTCAAGGGGAGACTTGATAAGTACCTGGAAATTAGGTCTGTTTGGAATTACTGTATAAATGAACCATATAAGGCTGAGGCAGTGTCTAAAAGGGCTCACAGTCTGGGTGTGTACTTTAAGAAAGTAACGCTTGCTCTGTTCTCTGTTTTCCCTGGGTGTCCACTTAAGGTCAGTGATAAAGATATGACAATGAATTAGTTAACACGTTCATTTTATGTAAATGAAAATACTAACAAAGAATATTTCCTGGCTGTAATCTGTTATGTTTAAGTTGGTACGTCTTCGGTAATCTTGGGCATACTTTAGTTAGCAGCTAATCCCTAAATTCCTTCCAAAATAGCAAATATCCCCGATGTGCCCTATCACTAACTCAGATTAGAGGGAAAAATTGATATTTTCTGTGTGCTGGATTTAGCGAAATTCATGGTTCAAGTGTGAACTTGAATCTTGGACTGACTGGTAGTTCTAGGAACACTCCCTTCCTCTTTCCCTTTTTTTTCGTCCAATCTTTTTAATGCAGTGTAACTAATGAGAAGCAGCATACTGTCTGATCCGATTGTTGGCTGATGCACACATACGGGGAGGAAAGTGACTCGTATTAATTTGCTGTCATTGAAAAAGACAAACAAAGAAGGCATGATCCAAATTGCTGCTTCCATTTTGAGTTAGTCTTGCAGATATCCTAACTCCTTTTTGCGTAGAATAAGCTTCTTCATATTTTATAGGTGGAAAGGAATTGCAGTTTCATAAAAAACAACGTATGTTTTCTGAGGAGGGAGAAGAAAATATCGTTCAATCTGCATCTCAGAAGATTGTCAAGAGAAAAAGTGTCCTGAAATGAAAAAGAGCTACTTCATAAGAAGTCTTTTTAAGCACAGATGCTTGTTTTTGGGGGGATTAGACAGGAAGCTTTGTGTTCTTCATGGCCTTATATTTTTTTATTCTTAGGCAGTTTAAAACTCTTGATTAAATAAATGGACATTTCAGCAGTCATGTCATAAAATGTTATCAGGTCTGTCTCTGTTTTCTCCCAAGAAGGATCCTGTGAAGGAATAATCAAGTCAGATAATGATGGCCAGCTCCCCTGTAAACTTTGCTAAAGCACCTCCCTTTAGTTCTTTATTATTAAGAAGGTGTTAAGGGTGGCTGATGTTTTTGCAAATATGGAAGGACAGAGGGAAGGGGGTTGGCAAGCTTCTTGGTATTAGTGCTGTTATTTTCTTACTTGAATCCTAAAACCATTTATGAATCTTAAATTCAGTCAACCTGCTTCTTGACTTTTTTTTTTTTTTACCCCCTCAGTCCTTAATTAGTTTGATAATGGTACCTGTATACAGTGTGTGTAGTGGATAGCACCCATAGGAATAATTTTTAAATGTTTATCACAAAAACTGGAAATAGGAAACACATAATAGGTCTTCTCTAGACAATACAGATCTTCCAGCACACTTAGAGTTGACCCAGTTCTGGTGATTTCCAGTTATGAAGTCAGTCAAATCCATGCTATTCAGGAGTTTATTGCAAAATTAGGTAAGGATTTTACCTGTTTTAATCACTGTTAATCTTAATAGATATGGACACTCATTATCTGTCCTCAAAACATTCTTTTACCATTCTTTTAATTTTTTACTCCTAAGAAATTAATTTGGAGGAAACTCAGAGTTGCACAGTTGCACGGCCTATTTGATGTGCCAGAAGGAAAAAGCTGGAAAAACAATTGTCAGAAGCTTTATTTTTAATCAGTCTGTGTATATTTTTCCTGAAGAGAGCAGCTAGTGCAAATAAGATGTTGAACTGAATAAAGCCATGAAGAGCTATGCCATTCTTTTCCTGTCTGTGAACTGAGTGGTCAAATACGCAGTTTGCCTTAAGCTGTGAATATCTGGGAGAGACCTGAATCTTTGGGGGTAGTAATCAGGTTAATCTGATTTACCTTTACTTATTACTTTTATTTTTATTTGAAACACTCAAAACTGTTGGGCAAAGACCTGGACGCTAATTTGAGATTTTCATTCACAGCTATTTCAGTCAAAACCTCTACTCTATTTGATCAGAGATTTCTATTAATCTGAACATAAATTGTTTTACAACTCTCCCTTGTTGTTTTGTTCATCTCCACTTGCTAGGGCAGAATAGTTCTCTCCACCTTGTTTTTTTGGGAGCTGTGTTTTTTTTTTCATTACATGACCACCTAACATTTACTGCTGCAGGAAGCATTATCTCCTTATTGAGTTTCAGCAGTTTTGTGTCTGAACTTTTCTCGCCTGCTTTCATGCCAGAATTCTAACTTGCATTCCTTTACTAATGCCTTAATTATTAGCAAACATGGTAGGACCTTTATAGTTACATATGAAGTACCATAGGTGCCTCATCAGAAAAAAAAAATTGAAAAATAAACTATCAGGAAATATAGTAGGACCATGAAGTAGTCACAAAAAGGAAAAAAAAAAAAAAAAAAATCCCCCCAAAAACATAGCAATAGGGTAAGAAAAATAATAGGGTTATTTTGTTTTTATACTTCAGTCTGACTTCTAAAATTGTGTATCTTCCATTTCTTCCCTTATTAAGGAAAGTAAAAATAGTCTTCCAGTCCTTTTACCCAAATGTGAAGTAACACTATGTACTTAGAATCCTATGCAGAACAAAGACAATAACTGAGAGAAAGGCACATGCAGTGTCTCGTGTTATTTTAGGTAGAGAGATGTTACCATGATAAATAAACCGAAATATCATTATGGTGAATTACCACCATGAGCAGGAGACTTCTGGCTGCATGAGCGGCAGGGGGTGCAGAGCACCGGTATGGTAGGAGGCTGTGAACTGCCCTGCGCTAGTCACAGCTGGCTCTGACGTGGGTGAAAACAGCCCACCGCATGCTAGAACTTCAACTGATCAGAGAAGCATGTAATGCCACTGCTCAGAAATGGTCAAGAACGGATGATAGCTGCTAGCGATAGTTAACACAGGAGGTGGCATGTGAGGAAGCATGAAAGGGGGAACAGAAGAAGGATCAGGAAAAGGCACATGCAAGCAGATATGGCTGGGGACATGCTGGGAACTTCTTGGAAACTGGCTCTCTGTGCCGGATGACATGTGCCTTTGAGGGCACTGCAGCCTGGGGTAGTGACATCCCTTAAGGAATGGGGCCTCTGGGATCCTGTGTGAGAACATGCACGCTGCTGAGGAACTCAGTGAGGCCTGTGGACAATCACGTGCAGGGGCATGCCTGGGGCCTACAGGGGACCTGTGCAGGAACAGCTATGTCCCTGAGGGACTGGGGTCTGGTGGAAAACCCATGCTAGCACACAGAAAATAAACAAGAAGTGGGGAATGGCAGAAAAACTTCCATGCGTCAACCCTGATCTCCTGCACTGTCTCTGCGGAGGGCAGGGAGGATAAGGAGCCAAGTGTCATATGCTGGGAAGTTCAGACTAGGAAGGGGATGGTTGATGGTGGGCTGCAGGTCAGGCAGACGAGGGGGAGGAAAGGTATTTTCCTGAGTGTTTGTTTAATTGTTTATTGTCTTTATTTCCCTGTGCCTGAATAAAAACAAAAGTTTGTTAGCTGTCAGTATAACAATGTGAGATTACCTCAGTTCAGATTGTTTAGTCAATATTGTCATGAAGGAATGTGGGATTCTGGTCATAAATTTTTGTTCTTTTAACTCAGACCTGGTTAAAAGCTACAATCATTACCTGAGATCCTTATTAATTTTCATGTTAAAGGTGCTTTTTGGTTTTAAAAGTCTGAACTGTGCAGCTCACAGTACATTAAACTCATCCCAGTCCAGAGTTGCTGTTGTAAACTATGTCTATGTGTTCGTGGGCTGTAATATCTGTCAGACATGATATTTTCCTGGCCACAGTGAAGAATAGTTTGAGTTATGGTGTAGCCAAGACAAAATGGGCTGTTGATAAAATGACTTTGTAGATGTAAATAGAGAATGTTTTTATTTAACAGCAGGAGATTTGCAGAATCCCTAAGGGACAAAAGAAGTTGTATCTTGTGTAAATGTGGCAGACTTGTTCTCTACTGCTTGACAGGATTAGTTCTAGGCAAGATGGAGCTGCTGCAGTTCTTCAGCATTGATTGAAGGATACTCTTCCTTAAGATAGATTTTGAGGACTTTGGGCAATGATTAGAAAAAATGATAACTGATTTAAAATTATAGATGGTGGTGCCAACTTCAAGTAAATGTTTCTTAGCACAACTCACTGTGAGGTTTTACTTGCTGTGGCTTATAACATTGTTGATAACTTTTCTGTTAGGAATTTTCTGTGATGAGGATTTTGCCTTAAACTATTTTGTTTTGACTGGAACTAAATAATCTAACAGTTCTGTCCATGAATGTAGCTAACAAAATGCACAACTTCCCTAAGCTAAGTAGTCAGGCTCTGAACAGCAGCTTTGTCACATGTATTGTGACATGTCGGTCTCTAATTTTTTACATCTCTAAATACCAAAGTTATAGTAGTCAACTGCCATTTTGCTAAACTTTATTTTTATGAGAAATTGCAGTCTTATGTACACTAAACGGGTAGTGGTGTCCTAGTAGCTTAAATCTCTACAGTGTTTCCTTACCATATATTTCTTGGCTTCTCTGAGCTCCAAATTCTGCATGCAGCATCCCAGTAAAGCAGCTGAACATATTCTGCTCCTGTTTGTTTTCGCACATTTGTACGGTAAAGGTGGCCCAGGGCACTGTGAGAAGTGGGATTTCTCACAGTTGAGGAGGAAAATCATTTTTGTGCACTTGTATCTTTTGTTGTATTTACAAAGTGTGGGTAATATAGTGGAAGTAGTGAAACACTAGCAATAAATGCCACGGAATTAATAGTCCCTCAGAATTCCTTGTTTCCAGGGCATGGTTGGGGTTGTTTATTAAATTAGTTATGCAACTAAGCCTTGAACAATGAGGAAAACCTAGACATCCAGTAGCTGCTCGTTAACAGTGTCCTATCCATCATCAGTCTTAAATAGAAATTGTCATGGGAGGAAGAGAAATTCTACTTTTTAATCTTGTTCGGTTCTCTTAAGTTTCAAACTCTGAGAATGATCGCATGGCAGCTGCAGTCAAACAGAAGCACTCAAGTCAAATGTTTGTTTGGATTTTTGTTTGCTTTTCTAATATGATCGCTTTGTAGTAGTAATTCCAATTATTCTTCCTCTTCAATTTTTAGTTAACATCTGCACCTTGTGTTTTTAGATAGGAGTGACTATTCTGTTTATACTTCAGGAGGAAAGCTAATTTATTGGTATGAAGTTAACATGACATGGATTTCAACACAGAGCAACTTGTATCCTGTATAGCCTCAAAGTGGAAGGAATTGAAAGGGGCACTTACATACACAACAAATAATAGTACATTCAGCTATGCACAGGTGAACCAACCAGCCCATCTATTATTATGCAGGTAATTTTGACCTGTACAATAAAGAAACAACTGCTGGCCATCAGGCTTCCGTTAAAAGGTTAGTTTAGGTAGTGATCTCTTGGTGGTTTCATTTGATGGAGTTTTGTGCATACATGTAAACCCAAAGTACTGAATTTCTTCAAGTTAAGCCTAGAAACAAAAGCTGTGTTTTGTGAGGGAAAAATGAGCTCTGTTAAGCAGTTAAGTCCCATGACAGGCCTATGAAGACATAATTGGTTCTAATTGGAGCTCACAGGAGCTCTGACATGCTCTACCTGCAGCCAAATGGCTCTTAGGCAATGAAATCATCTGTCTTTATAAATAGCGAAGAACTCTCTTCCAAGTTTGTCTTGCCTTTTTTTTTTTTTTTTTTTCTTTTTAACTGGTTATCAGGCCCTTTATAGGGGAAGCGGGGAGGTGGTAGTAGAAGGAAACCAACCAAACTTGCAGTTCAAGTGAGAATAGTTTTGGAAAGCAGGTTTTAATCCATTAAGTCATTAACAATACGTAAACTCATCTTGCTTTACTTAACATGCTGATGTGTCTTGCTTTAATCTGTAATGAAATACACACAGCTTTCAGAACAAGCTAATTACTGAAGGAAGATATTTGTAATGTAGTTTATAGTGGGCAGTTTGTATTCCCAACTATGGTGAAAGCCATAGATAATTCAATACACAGTCACTGCTAACATTGCTAACTTGAAGAGTTTACATATATAGTTGGGGATGTGTTTAAAAGCAAAGAAACTAAAACATACTCTACATATTTTGCAAGTCATGCATCTTCATCTTGATGAGCAGTTAGAGTTCAGTCTGTAGAATTAACCTTTCTGAAACTGAAATGATGCATGCTCAAAGTTCCAGTATGTCAGTGTGGTTTTCTGTTAACTCACACTTAAAAGTGAAATTTCCTACTTAACTCTGATTTCAGACATCAGTTTGAATTTACTGAGTGTGTGTTCTGGTGGGTATGCGGAGACCTGGAAGATAGGGAACATGGATGCGTTTTCACTCTTATCATTGAGTCAGCTGTTTATAAATCATTTCCCTTCTATGTGCCTGAGTTTTTGCTGTCTTGGTAATATGTGCTGAGAGGAAGCTTCTTAAACTAGGGTGAAGGGTATCAATTATTTCCACTAATATGTACTATTCAGTTAGAATTCAGGTCATGAAGAGCTTTACTGGAGCTGCAGCTTTGTAGGCAAGTGTTGAAGTGACCCATATAAGATTCAACCTGTTTCTTTATCTAGTTATGCTTATTCTTCTCAGGGTTATTTGATACACGTTGCTGGTTGGTATACGTGGGGGGAGAAATAGCATTAGTTGTAGTTTCACTCAGACTGGAAAATGTACCGCGTTGTCCTGTGCTGTCCACAGATGTTGCATCCCTGGTGCTGAAATGGGAACTGGATATTTTTGCTTATTATTTTGTAGCTTGTGACCTGTTGTAATAGTACTTAGAAACTCAGGTACAGTAAGTTGCTGAGGCACTGAGATGTATTCCTGACTTGCCTATAGATTTGGATCTGGAATGGCAATTTTAATCACATTTTCCAAGAAGCTCAGAGGCTGTTTTGATGAGTTATAAAAATCCTGCTCCTAACTTTGAGTGTTGAGTACAAGTGAGAAAGTGGTCTCTGAACACTTCTGCTTCTCAGCTTATTCATCTGTGATGGTAAATTTCTCACTGGTGTGTCTGTCTAACTGAGCTGAGATGGCCCTTGTAAATGTGAGAGGACAGCATTCGGGTTTGGAGAGGTTTGGTATTGTCCTTCTTAAAAAAAAAAAAAAAAAAAAAAAAAGTCAGGGAACAAATTTCCAAACAAATTATGCTGGAGATGCGTGTACTAGATTTCCAAAAGTCTTAAGCGGTGTTGAAAAAAATAGTCTCCCACTGTGAGGAGTCTTGAACTGAAGACAAGGTAAGCCTCAAAGAGGCCAAGTATTTCCTCTGAATACCCAAATAAGACTGAGTCCTATATCCCATGCTTCTGAAATAGATATTTGATTGGTTGCTTTTTGGTGTTTCTCTCTTCTTTACACTCTTCCCCCCCTGTCCCCTGAAAAAAAAAAAAAAAAAAAAAAAAAAAAATCATTATGTTATCTGGCATTGTCTGGGATGATATTAAGCATTAATGAAATCATTCATTCTTGATAAGCGTTTCACTTATCTTTATCTCAAAGGCTGCTTGCCTTTATTTAGGAACCAAAATATCTCAGGCTCCCAATGTAAGTTATAATTTAGCTGGTTGCATACAGTAGAGAAGTCTTCAGTGATTTATACCTCAAGAGGAAGCGTGTTTGTTTGCTTGTGGTTCTCCTGCTGTTATGTATGTAGGAACATGAGGATGCTCTGAATAACATACATGCACATTTAGATTACTAACTGGAAGTATTTGGAGTCTTGAGTCCATGTTCATCTGAAGGATGAACTTTCCATAAGGAAGAAATTATGTTGTTTGTTATTGAGTCTAATGGTGCAAGGCTAATGGTGGGAGAACAGATACATTTTGTCTGATTTAAAAAGCTATTTCATCTTCTTATCTCTTTCTGTTAGAAAAAGCATCTAGCATTTCAGGGTTGTGGCTCAGCAAAGGAAAACTTGTGGAACACATGTGAGAGGGCAGTCTAAATAGCCATTTCATGTGCATTATAACATGTGTTGTAAATATCCAAGAGGACTTTCCATGTCACTTGTCGCAAAATGTATTTTATTGTGCTGTCCTCCACTATTACTTAGCAGAGCCTGGAAAATACATTTCCCTCATTGACAAATTGATTTGCATGGAGTCTTCTCTGTGTGTTGTCAGTAGCCTCGTCAGTAGGGGGCCTTGATTTTCCCGTGTTAACTAATGAAAGCATATGCTTGCATATATTCCTTTTCAGAAGCCGCAGAATTATTTCCGGAGTTGACGAATAAACGAAACGAATAATTAATGCTTCTTGTTCTTTGGTTTTCTGTTTTGTAGCTGGTGCCACATATATATTTGGGAAGAGTGGAGGTCTCATCTTGTACACCTGGCCAGCTAATGACAGACCAAGCACAAGGACAGACCGTCTTGCTGTGGGCTTCAGCACAACAGTGAAGGATGGCATTCTTGTGAGGATTGACAGTGCCCCTGGGCTTGGTGACTTTCTGCAACTGCACATAGTGAGTATAGATAGACCCTATACTATTAATATAAAATAACAAGCGTCATACTCTACAGTTCTGTGTCTTCAGCACTCATCGTGTTTATTGAATGACTGAATGGGACGAACAGGGAGCAAAGATTTGGTGCCAGAAGAAGGGGAGTTGGTGTGTGTGTGTGCTCATGAGATTTTTGTATCAGTAGAATCTATTTGAGAACTGTAGAAGTACTTCATGGCAGAGTTAATCTACTTGACAAATGCATAGTCCTGAACTTATGGTGTAGTATTGCTATTCTCAAGAAGGCAAAGAATGAAATGGAGTGATAATTAATTTTTCTCACTGAGAAAGTTAAGTGAAAACTGACCAGATCCTCACCTACTGTAGAAAGAGTTGATCTAATCTGCTATTGCAAGCATCAGTTAGTTCAAAACAACGTGGCTTGCAAAAAGAAAATAAACTTTTCCTTTGTGAGAGCAAATATTCAAATATGGAAGTTGGGGTGAAAGTGGCTTTAGTGAAAGTGTGGAATTCTTTGAGAAAATGAGACTAAGACTGGAAAGTTTTTGAGAGTTTTTTTTTTTTTTTTTTTTCAGATGTGGTGGGGAGGGGGCTGGGAAGGAAGCACTTGTTTTCCTTTCTAAATGAAGTAGCCAAGACATTTACTAGAGGTAGAAGCTAGTCGTATTGCTTAATGCTCTTGTTTGCCATGTCTTATGCATCAATTCATAGTGGAAGAGGGATGTGACATTTGCAGGATTTGAATGAGCTGGGGAGTTGTTGACATTTCACTGGAACCTAGAGAAAGTATAAGTAAGCATGAGGAATGTCAGGGTCCAGTATACAGACCTGATGTGAATAACTGACAGTCTTATTCTTCTGTAACTCAGCAGCAGACTTTACAATGTTTGGAGTCTTCTGGAAGCACTTGGTGTATTGCAGGGTGACTCTGAAGCAAGGGTTAAGGCTAGCACTCATTGCCACCATTTTAAAAATCCTGGCACTCTATTTTTTTCCCATACCCTTTTTTCTTGCTTTCTCAAAGCAAACATTAAAAAACAACAACAAAAAGGCTAAAAAGCAGAAGATACTGTCAATATGAACGTTAAGCCTAATGGGTTAGAAGTCCATAACTCATGTTAAGCATAAATGGTTGGACATAATTGAACAAGCCACTATATATTCTTCAGCTGTTGTAATAAAACATGTTTGTAAAATGCTATCAAGTAACTGGAGAACATGTGAGGAGAAGTACAGATATATGAATTTATTCAGTCTTAGGAAGATCCCATCTTAGTCTAAGATGGGATCTTGTTTCTTTTGGTTGCCTTCTGGGATGTTAATAGGGGAAATTGAAGTTAGACTCTTCTTGGTGGTGCTCAGTGGAAGGAAGAGGGGATATGTACACAAGTACCAAAATGGGATTTCTCAGAATTAATAATGAAGGCACATAGTCTTTCTCTATAACTTGGTTTTGAACATTATCAACTCTTTTCTTACGAATGAGTTCAACAGAACTTTTTTTGACTTTTTCCTAACATTATCTGATATCTACAGACATCAGATATGTAAATCTAAGCTACTAATCGCAGTTGCTATTAGTGCTAAAAGTTCTGTTGACTGTTTGTGGTGTAGTTTGGCTAATTTTATGCCTGAAGATGTTCACTAGCAGCAAATACAGAACTAGTTGAACTTCAGTTTCTCTTTTGTGGTCAGGATGGATTTAGGAGCATTTGTCTTATATTTGTGAGTATCCAAAGCTAAGTTACAGTGCTCTCTTGGGCCTGGTATTACTGCTTATCATGTCTATCACCAACAATAGCCTTTTGAAATGACATTTTAAATGCGAGACGATATGACCTCTTACTTTGCAAAATATATGCAAGCTTTCCATGAGATCAGTCTTTTTGACTAACTGAAATCTACCACATGCTGTGTGCTGTCATGTTCGAAGATGCTGTCCGTCTTCCTTTTTTCAAAGCCTTATTCTTCCATTAGGCAATTTTTTCTGTGTTGAAAGAAACAAGGCAATGGATCAAATGATGATAAAAAGTATAGGAGAAATATATTTATATATCCTGACAGTTACAAAAGTTTATTAAACTGATAATTAAATAGAACTTTTAAAAAGGTAATTGGTTAAACCATAAAGCAAGCTGTAGGAAGAAGAGTTAAACCAGGTATTAAAACAGGCAAAACGATGTTAAGGTAACTCATTTAATATGTATTTAACAACTTGAATTTTCAGGAGCAATTGTGTTGCTTTGTTTTTGTTTTTAAAAAAATGATGAACTTTTTCTGGATGAATGCTAGGGAGGTCTCTTCTTTGGGGACCTTTCTGGGTATTCCAGTCACTCTTATTTATTTTTTAAGGATGCTATCCACTGAATTCGGGCTTTCTTGCTCTTCCCTGAGTACTCTGTTGGTGATAACTGGTCACAGAAGCAATTTGGTGATCATTATTTTCTACTGTGTATCACTAGATTAAAATTTAATACAAAATTCATCGTATGGCCTATGGTTTATCAAGATCTGATACCATTTTTAAGGTTGTGAAAGGGGCTTGTGCTCTGAGGAGACTTTTTAATAGCTTCCATGTATTTTGAACACCATATATGTTCTGGAGCATTCATTATAATCTCTTTTGATTTGTAAGAGGTTAGAAGCGAAAAAAAAAAAAAAAAGATATCTTTAGTAAAGACTTATATATGTGCTTATGTAATTTATGGTTGTTCTGTTTGGATTCATTTTCTAATTAAGAGTCTTTGAGACATTGTGGAAATTCATTAGCTAAGGTATCTGTTTTATACGAGGAAAAATTAGAACCTCAGACTATTTTCTCTCCTGATTTACAATGAGGTATAGGTTGGCAGCCCTGGGAAAATGCATGGCATACCTTCCAGATCAATGTCATATATGAAGCCTGAGGTGTTTCTGTCAACAGAACTAACTGTAGCATGTGGCTTGAAAGTGTTGTTACAGTATCAGATCCTTCCTTATAAGATTTTTTTTTTTTTCCTTACAATTCATTCAAAGAATGAAGTCCAAACATGTACCAGAAAATTGCATTCTACAATGAATGGGTGGTTAAAAGACTGCAGATTTCACTTATGGTTGCATGTTTCTATACTATCATTCACCTTATACTACCACACCTCCTACTTTGTGGTTTTACCACATGCAAAAATCTTTACAGAGAACAAACTGGGAGAGGAAAACAGCTGCAGGTTATAATGAATATTGTTCTGTTGATGACTACAGAGAGACAAATCATCTACCCATGCACGCTGCTGTTTTATTTTGCAGCTCTAAATTTTTGTTTGTTTGTCAACTGTCATCTTACCTCTGGTTCCTCAGGCTGGTCTTCTAAGATGAGTAAGGGTTGGTAGTAAGAGTAGTCCAATTTCTTAGAGTTTGCTTTTTACAAGCAATTAAGTTGAAGAAAAAATGGTAGTGATTTTGGAAGAAACACTGCTTAAGTAATCGTTATGTTAATGACTATCTATCACTTAGCACCAGGTGGCAAATGAAGGCTACAGGATTTGATATAAAACATTCTGATTCTCAAGTGATACATATGAAGAAAAAGTTTTCCCCAAGTTAAAGAGGACATTGCTAAATGAGAATCTGCAGATAAGGAAGAAAATGTAGGTGTAAGTTCTGCTAAATTCATTCTTCAGTTATTGGAAAGACTCTCCTACCCTGTACTGATTGGCCAAAGTCTGTGTTTGGGTTTATGGCTCGAGAGGCTTCTCTGGCTCCTCTTTGCTAAAAGTCCCCTGGAGATTCTCTACAAAATTGCAGTGCCCAGCTGAGGTATGTCATCTGAGAAGAGACAGACAGCAGTAACACAAAAAAAAAAAGTTGGAATAAGGAAAAGAATAACCATGGAAGGTGTATGATGAGCTGAGTATCTTGAGGACTAGGCAGAAATGATAAATGTTGGTAAAATAATAATAATAATAGCAATTGGTGTTTTTCTTTTCTGAGAGTTATGTTTATATACTCAAGCAAGTAGAAAGAAGGGGGTTTACTTGAGAGTAGCTTGCTTCATTTTCCAGATGTTAGGTCTGTAGAGGCTGTAAATCATGTGGAGAGGAGAGGGGAGAAAAAAAAAAGTTATGTGCTTCAGTTTCCTATTTTGTTTCATTTTATTTTTTTTTTTAGCTACTTTCATTATCCTTATGATTACTGTTTTCTTTTAAAGTGCATGTTTCACTGTGTTAGGCTTCCTTTTTTTAACAACTCAGACTTAATGTAGGAATAAATTAATTACTGTGAATACAAAAACTTCACCGTATCTTAATCTCACTTCTAGTGATAAGAGTTCAATATAGTGTTGTTGTTCTTGCCTTTCCAAGCTTTAAACCGGTATAAAATAAGTCTTTGCTTGATACAGTTCTTACAGCATACCAAAAGTGATTGAATATTAGTATTCCAAAAGGTGTTATCACTTGAGGCTTAATGCTTATCATTTCTCTTTTCATTCAAGAATCAGTAATGGCCTGTGTATATTTCTCCTGCTTAATACTAACCTGTAAGGTCTCATCATTTGTTTAAATTTAAATTCAGAGATAGATGTTTTATACTGAAGCATGCCAACGGATCACCAAAAGGTAAGGTGGGGCAGGGCCTTCTTCGGTGAAGCAAGGAGTTGTTTACTGACGGGCTAGATACAGGAGGCAATGTCTTCTGTAATGGGTATTTGTATAGTTTAGGAAGTGAAGCAACTGGTGCATGAGAACAGCTGGACCTATCTACTGGTTAGGGGAGGGGATTAGAATGAGTTTTCAAGCAAAAGATTATATTGTCTGGATCCTTGGAAAGTCTAAAAAAAAAAAAAAAAAAAAAATGATAAAAAAAAAAATGAAGACACTTTAAACCAAGACAAAACCCAGCAACCTATCTGAATGCAGCTTTCTGTTACAAGTGAGTTCTCTGGTGCATACTTCTGAATTGGTGCAACTTGGGGATTAACATATGCACAAAGACACAAAAGCTTGACTGCTAACCTTACAGACAAGGTGGCATATGAGCTGAATGAAGGAGTCAGAGCAGTTACAATTTATGTTAGCATATGAAGATTCAGTGGAGTTTCTCTCTCACTTCACATATATTTTTATAAACGTGTAACTGTAGTTTATCAACTCTTCAAGTTATCCGAGTGGACCATGTATTGTGCTGCCACCGTAAGGGTGGGGATGGATGTATTGATCCTTAGCAACAATGGGTAACTTAGACTCTGTAATGCTTGTTGAGCATTGCAGACATGTTCTAAGGATCACACAGAATGCATCACAAGTGTCTACCTCCTCTCTATAATTATTGCTGAAACTAAATTGTAAGTCACATCTTCTTTTTTGCTTAGATGGCAGTAATTTTCAGATGAGACTTGACTGTTAATTACACTCTATTTCTTTATGTTGATCGCAGATGATTTAAGTGCATCTGTATTAATCACCATTGAGAGAGATTAACATCATCTACACAGTCAGTTACTACTTCTCTTGAGAGAGGAAAATAACTTTTTGTTAATGACTGGTAAATTCCTAATTTACTTGAACTTGTTTGCAAGAGGATTTAAGACTGCCCAGTGTTATGATTCATCTGAACAAGGGGGAAGAGAGAAAAATAATATTAATGAATCACTTAAATACTAAAAGCTAAGAAATTGGGCAGAAGACCAATGTATGTGTAACATGGATATCTACTTCACATAAAAAAGCCTATTCAAAGGCATAACAGGCATTTTGTTGAGATGCAAATCATTTGCTGTCTCTGTGTAACGAGGTGTGGTACATGATGTAGGGATGAATTTTGTGGTATTTCATACAAATGATAATTGTTTTTTATGTCTATGATGACATGCTCAGTGGGCATGATTTATTATTGGAGATGCTTGTCTGGAGATAATTAACTTACACATTAGACTTTAGGGTAATTTTAAAGACAAATCTCAATGAACTCATAAACCTGTTGTCAACTAAAGAAAATAGATTACTTTAAACCTGGCCCTGAAAACTTAGGTTGTTTTTATTTCTTTTGGATCAAATGAAAACAGAGATGTAGATATAGGAGACGTGACAGCAGCTAAATGTTCCTGAAGTTCTTAAAGGTGGTGTGTCCACATCTGAGTTGAAGTACCTTTTTCCATTATTAGACAGCATCCTAAGATGACACACAAAATTGGAACTTACTGAGAAAGAGAGTTGGAAAAAGTATATGTAACATCAGCAAAGACCTGCTTTGTAATCTGTGCTCACCAGGGTAGCCTGATAGATGTAATTTTTACCTGGAAAAAGGTCTCTGTTTCCTTACTGAGTACTTTGAAAATATTTAACTGTACAAAGAGGCATGTATACCCAGATCATGTGCACAGAAAACAGAGCCTAACTGCTTGCCAGTTACGTCAGTCTTATTGAATGAAAAAAACATGGCAGTCACAGCATTTCTAGGTTGGAAGAGACCTCAATATCGAGTCCAACCCCTGACCTAACACTAACCAGTCCTCCGCTAAACCGTATCACTAAGCACTACATCTAAACGTCTTTTGAAGACCTCCAGGGATGGTGACTCCACCACTTCCCTGAGCAGCCCGTTCCAATGCCTCACAACCCTTTCAGTAAAGAAGTTAAACACGTTAGACTTCAGCATCATTAGTCTGCTTGAGAAGCTATATCTGAATGAGCTTCAAATTTTAGGTATACACATCAGTGTCTGTTTTGTCTGCTAGTGTAAAATCGCCAGCAATTCTGATCTTTTTTATGGAACTGTTTTATTTAAACGCTTAAGGATACTGTCCCAAAATGTCCTCAGCCTTATCCTGTCCTCCTCTAAACTCTTTGGGTCTACTAAGTCCCATGTACTTGTGCATGCTGCATTGATTATTCCCTAGAGTACAGACAAGTTAGTAAAGGAAAACTAATTGAAGGAAAGAAAAATTGACCTTCAACTTCAAAACGTGCTGCTGTTACTTCTGCTTTTATTTTGAGAAGTTGATTAAACTCCACTTCTAATTTATTTGAACTGGTTCACATTATGCATAGGAACGGTCCATCTGTTGTTACCTACTAGCTTGCAGGAAGATATCTCTGGTAGCAGAACAGGAGTTGAGAGTAAACCTTTGAAGGTTAAGGAGCTTCCCACCCCGGTATGCCTGTTTATGGCTGCCACAGCTTGTCAGTATGCATCATCAAGTTATCCTGATGACCTTTTGAGGTTCAGTCCCTGTTTTGTTGCCAGTGGCTGCACCAGGTGTATGAATGAATGTATGTAGCTGAATGCAATAGTGCAGGAAATAGCACACTGATGTCCTGCGGCTAAGGATGATAGATTTTAGATCCCTGGTTGCACTCAGGCAGCATGGAAGCTCAGTGCTTTGATACAGAGATTCATTAATTCCCCTCTCAGAAACAGTTTATGCGTAGATCTTAGTGCTTTCAGTGTTACTGAAGGTTGTGAAGCTGATGTGAGATACAGTAGAAAGAGCTGGAAGGGCTATGTTAGCATGAATGGGCAAGTTATGGTAATGGGCAAGTTACCACAGATTAACCTAATTAGAGCCACAAGTCTGAATATAATTTTAGGGCTTCAGTTCCGCAGTCTGGTTGACTTCTGGTGGACAATGGAGAGTGGAAAATTAAGAATTGGAGAATATAGAGGAAGAATCAATGGCAAATTACATAAGTAATTTTGTGAAACCTTCCTTAAAGATATGGATAACTAAATGCACTATCTTTGCTCATTTTTCCATAAAAAGAGAGGGCTTTGCTGTTCTTTAACACATCATCGTGTGTTTCATCAAGGAAGCTGGCTTCTACTCATAAGATTGTCATTTGGTGTAGAGGACAGAACAAACAGCTTTTTACTTTTCTCCCCAAATACAAATCTGCTCATTTTAGTGTTGTATATCTAGCAAAGCCAGACCCTAGTGCTTCAGTGTAAGTGCAGAAATAAAAAATATGCTCCTAATTAGCAGCAAAAATCTTAATGCGATTGCTGTTGAAAGATTCATCCCTGAATATACAGTTTCTGTTGAAAATGAAGCTTGAAACCTGTTTGATTTGTGAATATCTGTTTGGGGCTCTGCTGTGGTTCTTTAAATCACTGACAGCTGTTAAATGATCGGTTCTCAGAGCCTTCCATAGTATCTATACAAAGACCC
This sequence comes from Aythya ferina, assembly GCF_964211825.1. NCBI lineage: Eukaryota > Metazoa > Chordata > Aves > Anseriformes > Anatidae > Aythya > Aythya ferina. The sequence goes on along the minus strand of NC_140301.1, from coordinate 37,536,806 downwards.
TATATGACAATAAATGTTATGTTATTGCTTGTACACTATATAAGCATACTGTGTTTTGCTTAATATTTGTTTTAGCATCTCCTGTGATTATAATATTTGTAGAATACTTCATCTAAGGCTTTGATGTATTATAATTTCAGTATAACTTGAGCTGAACTGCCTTTACTGCTTTGCAGTACTTTTTTTTTTTTTTTTTTAGTATTTCTCAACTAATTGGAATCTTCACATTTTGGAGCACTGTCAGTGACTGAGTAAACCAGGAAATATTGGGACTCTTTCTGATGCTGAGAAAATAAAGATTTTGCCTCTTAACATTTTTGTTGTTATTTTTCTGAAGAATTAAATACGAGGTAGTGAAAAGGTGGGTTTGGGTTTTTTGTTCATTTGTTCAGCAGGCTCAAAAAATAAAAAGAAACACAGACAAGCTCCAGGGAAGTTATTGTCTTGAAATATCAAAGACCTGAAGGAGTTAAGTCTGAGTCTTTTAGTGTTCATCTCTTGTATTTGTAGACTTTATACTACCAACTGGCAGTCTCTGTATTTTTCTTTATAAGAAGCACGGAACCTACAAGTTTGTTCAGACCAACACATCTTCCTTCTGTATGCATGGATAAGTTGCACTAATAGATTCTAAATTAAATCTGTTTGTAATTAAAGCCTTTATCACCTTCTCTATGGTTGCATCTAAAAAGTAAAATAAAATTCTTGATCTTGGTGTTAATGGATAGCAGCAGGGTACGGTAATAACTCACTGTGTATTCAAACATACCAAGTACTACTCAAAAGCAATTAAACAAGGGCAATCGTCAGTTTAATTTACCCCTGACTTGGTATCTGATGTAACCTTCTCATCAAAGGTTAACAACTGCTTGGTACTACATCAGTTACAGCAAAATGAATTGTTTCTCTATTAAGCCTCTAGGAAGAACATCTTAGATGAAAAACATATTATTAAATAGTACTAGCAAAATGTACGTCTTATCTAGTCCAAACATGTACATGTTTATAAAATTAATTTTTGAGGTTTTCAAAATATAATGAAGAGAAATGACAGCTTGATCAATGACATACAGCTGGTTCTGGGGTAAAAATCCCCTTTTCTGTACAACAGGAAAGAGTAATCCTGCACAGTTTTACATGGGAAATGAAGATGCTGCTTTTTCCATTCTGAAAAGACAATGCAGAGATAATTTAGAGGAGAGAAGGATACAGAACTAGAGTTCTGCTTGAGCTCCAGCATCTAAGTTCCTGCAAGCTTATTCATTAAATATTCTCTGAGTTTGCAAGAGAGCGGTACAGTTTTTTATTCAAAACAGTTCTTGTAACTGTTGTTATAATGGTTAAAACATACATGTATGCATTTCATGTTAAAAGATCTATACAATCATGATATATCTTAATATCCCTTTGAAAGGTACACATGAACGTCCTAATAGAATGAGAAAACAGAGATTAAATGACGTAACAAAAGCTATAGCACCAGAATCAGAGGTGGTATGCTCTGAATGATTTATCTGTTCTTAAAACAGTAAGGTCTCCCAGTGCTTCCTTGTCTGCCCTGAAAGAGTGGTTCAGTACCAACTTCCAGGGAGAGGTAATGTCTTTGGAACTACTGCTATTGCCCACAATGTATGAGGACCCCAAGAGGTGCCCCACTTTTATGGCAGGAGGTGGTGTATGGTGTGGGTTTGTGTTTTTTTTTTTTTTTTTCAGTTTCCATTTAAACGCAATGGGTCCTGAACTTGCTTAGCTTGTGTGTTGTTGAGATTGTAGGCTGAAGTGGTATTATTTGTGCTAATAAGCCTCTCCCATTAGTTAACCTTTCAGTACATAAAGCATGATTGAACTGAGAGCTTCCTGCTGGTTTGAAAAGCTTTTATGTTAAATACATGATACAGGCATTTTCCTCTTCCATCTCCTTATGCAAAAGAAGTAGGATGGGGGAGACTGCAAACACAGTGAAACACAGTTGAAGTAAATCTTATGTAGTGTGAAAGCTCTCTTAAACTTCTTTTTTTTTTTTTTTTTTTTCTGCTACATTTAAATTCTTGGTGCTTTAAGCAATTTTCAGCCTACAGAGACTGCCTTGTAACTGGTATAATTTGGGCCAATGTAAAGAATCAGCTGAGAATTTTGCCTGTATGTGATCACCAAGTACGTTACTAGCTCGGAAGGTCCAAACTTACTTTGAGTGCACACAGTTCCTGTTTTAGTTTATCCTTTATTCTTGTCAATTACTGATGTCAGGAGTGCAGTTCATAGAAGCTGGATAATAGAAATCATTCAGTATGATAAAGAAAAATACCTTATACTCAAGCTACTTCTGCTATTTTATCATGTTTCTCCTATTATTTTCAGGCAATCTTATCAGAGACCAATAACATACAGGATTTCAGCTTTTGGATCGTGTAAAGCTCTTTAGCGTGATGCTGTTCAACCTTAAAGAGATGATGGGATTATTCATTTCTGTGGAGAACCATATTATGCTTCTTGTATGCAATTTATACTAGAGATAGTAAAGAGACTCAAACTTCACAGGCATTTCCCCTTCTTTAAGGGGAGCAGGATCTACTTTTTCCTGGACACTGCTTTGGATGCATTAAGTTTTTACAAACATTCTTATTTTTGGTAGGTTATCTTTTTGTAGGTAGTATATTGTAACCCAAGTACGTTTAGAGAGTAGGGCCATCACTGCAGAATGATCTTTTGGCATAATTCAGGTGGGCTGGACATGCTGCAGCATTTCAGATAGAAGTAAATGCATCTCTGAAACATGAGAGGTCGACACAGCCTTTCTGTGGCAACTGGTGGACTTGCTCAGGTAATGAGTTAGGCAGCACTTCAAAAGAATTGAAGACTGCAGCTAGAGGGGTTCCAAGGGAGAGAAGGCTTCCCTACAGGTCCTGTTTTATGGATGGTACTATACGTGTGTACTGAAGAGTTGGGGCAGGAACGGTCATGTAAACAAGGAAGTCTGCTCGTGCTGAGTGTATACGTTTATACTCAACAGCTTCCAACGTCATGGGGAGTGTGAGACTGTCAGCACCTCACTACAGATAGTTCTTTTATAGAACTATCCCATTCAATCACCACTAAGACCTAACTTATTTTTATAGCCTTATGATATTGGGAGGGGTTTAAGAGAGCAATTGTAGTCCATCGTTGTGTTACGCGGAAAGGTAATGCAATAACGTCCATTGTTGTGTTTCCCGTGATATGGTAAAATCTAGCTGTGCTGACTCTGTTCTCTTGTAATACTGAGTAATTCTCTTTTTGTATTTGTTTCAAAGAATGTGTCCTTATGTGAGACTTCTTTATTTCTTACTCTTTGTGTGTTGTTTTTTTGTTTTATTTTGTTGTTTGTTTGTTTGTTTTCAAGCGCTTGCAGTGTATTCTTGTCTTCTGTCCTCTGTTTCTGTGCAGAAGAGCACTTGGTTGTGGTTACTCATTCATAATTCTTTAAATCTTAACCTGTGGGGAGCCAAATTAAATGTAGCTCTTCTATAATGGTTACTGTGAATTACCTTAATGTTTTTAAATGAAATGATCTCCACTTTGATTGGAGTCTGTAAGAAGAAGACACACAGTTCTGTAATACAAGATAGTCTGAACTGTTTTGCTTGAAACTGATTTTAAAACCCTTATTGGTTTGTGTTCTGATCAGATTTTGTTTCTTGTGTAAGAAACATTTACTGGCTTTCTGATAGGGAAAAATATTTACTTTTGAAGCTTTGCAAATGGATGACGTTTTTTAAGATGGTGGCTGTGCATCTTAATTTAACAATGTAGGGACCTAGATAGATTCATGGAGGGACCTAGATAGATCATCAAGTTTAGCCCCCCTATACTTGATGGTGACTGTACCATACCTTCCTCTTTTCTGGCCTTATGGGATTTACTTCATCCCTTCTGATTTTCCCCTTCTGCTATTTCTCTTGAAATGCTGTTCTAAATTTTTTTTTTTTTCCCCTCAATGATCATCTTAAAGTTTAACTTATTTTCCAATCTATTTGCCTTCATATATGTCATTTTAATCTCGGTTTGTTTTGTGCCAATATTGTCATTCAGCTCCTCTCTGTTTTTGATCTTCATCCATCAGCTGCATTTATGGAAAGTAATTTTATTGCCTGTGCTTTCTATCAGTGGCTCCCCCTCAATTCCCCTTCAGGCTTTTCTGGGCTATCTGTATAGCACAATGGGGCATCAAGATATCCTGGGGCTAATATTCATTCAAACATAGAAGTCTACAGTCTGCAGCTATAGACAAACTGTATTGCTTCTGCAGCTGAACTATTCAGCTGTGTTCAAGACTTATTCAAACACAGTACCAGATAAGCATTGCTGCTTTGTTATAGAATCACAGAATGGTTTGGGTTGGAAGGGACCTTAAAAGATCATCTAGGTCCAACCCCCCTACCATAAGCATGGATGCCTCCTGCTAGAACAGGATGCTCAAACCGAAGACCCAAATTGGGTCTGTGCTGGTTACTTTGGGTGTCTTAGAGCTGTATGTTTAGTTCTGAGCTTGGCTGTGTAGGTGTATCAAGCTTACATGTACATGCAAGGTTCTGGTAGAAGGGAGAGTGCAGTGGTGTTTTCTGGGAGAAGAGTCCAAAATCTGCCCCGTGTCAGATCAGAGCCAGTTCTAGTCACCTCCAAAAGGGACTGGCTCACTGCTGGCCAGAGCCAAGTCAGTGAGCAACACTGGTTGCACTTCTGGGAGAGCAGATTTAAGAAAGGGGAAAGGACTGCTCTGCAAAAAGCAGCTAGGAGAGTGAGGAGTGAGAATTGGCCTGCAGCCATCAAGATCAGTGCAGCAGGAGGGCAGGAGGTGCTCCAGGCACAGTGCAGAAGTTCCCCTGCGGCCTGTGGAGAGGCCCCTGGTGGAACAGGCTGTCCCCCTGCAGCACGTGGGTCCCACATGGAGCAGATCTCCACGCTGCAGCCCCCCCATGGGTGGAGGAGCCCCCGCTGGAGCAGGTGGATGTGGCCTGGAGGAGGCTGCGGCCCATGGAGAGCCCCCGCAGGAGCAGGCCCCAGGCTGGAGCTGCAGCCCGTGGAGAGGAGCCCATGCAGGAGCTGGGGGTCTGGGGGGAGCTGCCACCCACGAGGGACCTGTGCTGGAGCAGTTTGCTCCTGGGGGATGAACCCTGTGGTATGGAGCCGTGTGGGAGCAGTGCTTGAAGAGCTGCTGTCTGTGGGCAGCCCCGCAGGCTCAGTTCAGGAAGGATGGCATCCCGTGGGAGGGACCCCACGTGGAGCAGGGGCAGAGTGACCGTGAAGAAGCTGCAGAGACAAAGCGTTAGGGACTGACCGCAGCCCCCATTTCCCTGTACCGCTTGAGTGGAGGAGGTAGAAGACGGTAGATGTGGGAAAAAGTGTTTTCACTTGGCTTTTATTTTCTCACTGCTCTACTCTGTTAATAACAGGCAATGAATTATATTAATCTCCCCATGCTGGTTCTGTTCTGCCTGTGATGGTAATTGCTGAGTGATCTCCCTGTCCCTATCTGAAGCCTTGAGCTCTTTCCACTGTGTTTTCTCAGCCTTTCCTTTTGAAGAGGAGGAGTGAGAGAGTGGTGTGGTGGAGTTTAGCTGCCATCAGTGAAACCACCGCAGCTCAGTGCATTTGCATGCAGATGTCGTCCATTCGTACAAACATCTTTTGTTTCAAAATCCTTTTACAGAAGTAGTGCGATCAATTTAAAGAACATTCTCAACTGAAGGCTTTAGGTTCCTTTCCAATGTGTTGCCATGTGTCATAACTTCAATGCTTTGTATATATAATTCTTCTATTTGATCACTCATTTTTACAGCTTTCAGTGGCAGCTGTGTTAAATGATAATGCTGAGTTAGAAAGGAGATGGGCTGTCCTCTGGTTTCTTATTGTCAGCCCAGGAAATGATAAGCATTTTGATACGTTAGCTGACATGTTGGCTCGGTTTATAAAACCTGTATCAGACTGGAAATCACGTGATACATAGTCTGGAGCCTTGATTCCTGAGATGGTTATTAATGGGCTTGTGAACTTGTGAATAGAGCATGGTAAATCTGGCCTTTGAGATAATTGAAAAGACATCGCTTGTAATGTGAGCAGCTGCACTGAAGGATGATTGCTGCTCTTTGGGGACAGAGGATAATACCTTGTTACATGCAATTCTGAAGCAATGCACCCAATATTGATCTAGTTTGGCCATGTCTTAACATCCCTGGAGTGGCTGCCCAATGTATTTCATACTTGTCCTGCTCCTATCTACTTCCTATTGCAAGGACAATCTATTGGCAGAATAATTTGATTTCCTTAATGAAAAATTAGGTTATGGAACTGGTCGTGATAGCCAAGAAAATGATAGCTTTATAGAGGCACAGGAAAGTATTTTGCATTTTAAAATGTAGGAATAGGCAAAAAGTAAAACTTGTGAGCTCTTCTGTCCGCTTCATTTACATATTACTGCTTTCAGTATTGTTTTTCATGTAACTGTCTTAATCTGATACATGTTGTTGCAACCAGAGAAACTGAAGATATGATGACAATCCAGTAAACTTCTTGATAATGCTGCAGTGACATGTACATGGCTTCTGGTTCGCACTGCTATGAATAAAACAAAATCTTCAGCAAAAGCAGAAAATACTAGTTTTTAAATGAGTTAAATACACTGAGGTTGTTATCGTTAAGGCAAGTTTTGATTTCAACAGGGATATTATGAGTGCAAGATCTCTCCATTAGGGTTCTTGAAGCTGTGTGGGAATTTGGCTTACGATACATGTTCCACAATGCTCACTGAAAAGCTCCTGATTTGGACCTACCCATGAAGGTGACACTAGATGTTAATCATTAATCGTCACTGAATAATTGATGATTAATTGATGATTCCTTGGATTCCAAAGGAAAAAAAAAAAAAAAAAAAAAAAAAAAACACCACTGTATTCAGGTTCTTATAGAAGCTGCTTGCCTCTTGCAATTTGTTTGTATTCCTGTGTCAAAAGCCACCCTTCTCCTGGGAGGATGAGTTGTGTTCACAACTCACCAGAACTCCTTCACCAGAATTACTGATGGAGGAAGTTGTCTGGGGGACTTGGAGGTCGCTTGTATCACCAGGGCAAAGCCAGGTCAGAGCAATGTGTTTGAACTAGTCAGAGCTCAGAGCTTTAGCTGATGACTATTGTTCAGTGCTTCTTAATAAGTCATTCATTTTTAATACTGATATGTTAGCAGCGGGGGGGGGCTGCAGTGCACCTGCAACCAATTCTTTATGTCTTCTGCCGATTGGAATTGGCCGCTTGTTTCTGGAACCAGGTGAACATGGGGTGGGATGAGTTCATCTGCAGGGCTGTGGTCTCTGGAGGGATTGTTGCTTTCTATCTTTATCTAGTGAGCTGATTAGTGTTGTTGCCTCTCTTTACTTGAACTGTGTTTTTGCCACATAGAAGAGTGAAAGGGAGAATAGTTGTTCTTGTTAGTGGCTTAAGATCAGAATGAAGACAATAAGTTCTGGGTACTTTGGGACTCTAGGCTTATATTGCTTCAACTAAAGAGCCTGTGGTCCCTTTCACTGTCAAACTGCACTGTATTCAGTGTATAAATTAGGTCTAGACATGAGAGGAAGCATTACAAACTAGTGTAAGTGGACAGATCACTGTGAAGTTACGCTAATCAAACATAAATGCACTACATCCATAGACATGAATGCAACTTGTCTAAAGGTCAATGGGGAGAGGCAAGAGAGGGAATTGTGCAGCCATGTGGTAGTGTTATTGATACACAGAACCACGAATGGGATGTAAATGATGAGGGGTTGGCAGCAGGAGGGGCTGTGGGGATGGGCTTTGTAAGGAGAGGTCAGGGGCTGCCCTGTGCCAGACACCAGGTCTAGCAGACCCACCGCTGGATATGGCCACAACTGATAGCACGTCTGGCGGTGCTTCTGTGATAGTGCTTAAAGAATGGTAGAAAATGCCGTAGAGAGAGAAGGATGGGGAAAGTTACAAACATCAGAGGAAACTCCTACGTCAGAGGAGGAGGTGCTCCATGGCGGGGAAGGTGCCTGGTAAGGCCCATGGAGGACCCCGTTTTGAAGCAGATAGCTATTCCCAAAGGAAGTGTGGCCTTTGGAGAGCCCATGCCAGAGCAGAGGAAAAGGGTGAGAGGGTGGGAGCAGCTGAGAGAAACTGCTGTGTATTGACAGTAACTACCTGCCCTGGCCCTTGCACAGCTATGTTGAGTGTAACCTGTGGTAGAGGCAATGGCAGAGGACAGGAGTGAAGTTCAACCTGGGAAAGGGGAAACACAACCCTTTGTGTTTAAACTTTGGTCTTTTTTTGTTTCCCAGTTACCAATTCAGTAATCAAATGTGTTAATTGGTAATAAACTGATTCCCCCAAATTGAGTCTTTTTTTTGCCTATAACTGTCCTAATCTTGCTCCACGAGCATTTCTACTTCAGATCTTCCTTGTTTGTCCTTTGTTTGCTGAGGGGGAGAGAAATGAGTGGCTGGGTAGAAGTTTGACTGCTACAAGGGCCAACCCACCACTAAGCATCAGCAACACAATTTTATGCAATGGGAGGGTATAAATCCTTTAATCCTCTTGTTGATAGAGCTGAGCCCACCCCATATGATGTTGGCTAAATTTGACACTAAAGACTGCATTGAGTCTAAATATATATATTTTTTTAATGAGGATGGAAATAGGCCAGGATAGCCAAAGGTGTACACCTCATAGTCAGTAAACTTAGCCTTCAAAGATTTGTCACTGTCTCGCATGCTGTCTATTTTTTCTCTTTCTCATGAACTTTCTCATGATTCTTGCTTCCCTTTCTATGTCAGAGCTGCTTATTAACATACAGGTGGTATGCCTGGGAATGTGTAGTTATGAGGGTGAACAGCAAACACAACTCTCAGATTCTGTGCTGATTTAGATGAGACCACAGAACAGAACTATACTTATTTGTTGATTTGAAAGAATCTTGAAACCATCAAAGGAGATGGAATTAATTTTCAGGGTATGGTAGGAGTTATGTTTGAAGGTAAAAGGGTGTTTTATTGTACTAATAGATATTGTACATTCTGAATGTACTTTGATTATTCTTGATAGGAAGAGAATGTTATTTTAAGAAAGTTCTCTGAAATCAGTATTAGGTCTGAAGGTTTGATAAGGATATGGTCTCAGTAACAACCCTGGTAGTTTTTGTTGTTATATTTCTGTATTACTAACGTCCTTTCTGTGACAGACTTACCTTAGCCTGAAGAAGCACACCACACCATTTTAGCCCATGCTTCTGAATATGTGCATTTCCGAAAAATCTGCCAAAAAGGTGCAAGTTAATATTTAAAATGGGCCAGGCCTACCTGAGGGTTTGTACAAAAGAGAATGAAGGTATAAAACAGTCCCAAACGTCAACAGAAGTCAGAAAAGTCCAATGTAATCTTCATTTCAACTCAGCACAGATTCTGTTTTGCATTTTCTGAGTCTTTTTCACCTACTCTACCATTAACAAGTGATGAGGATTTGACCACATTGTAGAAGTGATGATTTCACACCTGAGTAGGGTTTCATCTTTAATGTGGTAATAAAATTCTTAATATAAATTGTTGAAAAGACATGTTTCTGTTAATACTACTTAATTGAACATTTTCCTCTATGAGGGATTTGTTTTTTCAAGGGAAATAAATTTCACATATGTGAAGACAATTAATAGAATCTGTTTTCCCTTTCCGAAGATAACTTTCACTGCTAATATTCTGACATCTTTCAAAGCTGCTTGTGATTAGTCAAAAATAACTGTCTGGCAATGTCCTGACGATTTCTTTACTATCTTAGCATGTGCATGTTGCTTTCACTGATGCACTTTAACGTTCACCAAATGTTGCTCCTTTTTATAGACCATGTAGACCCTATGTAAAAACCTGTTCTGCCCCATGGTTTGGTGCTTCATTTTTGGCCAAAACTCAGTGATTTGGATGCAAGACCAGAGCCCACTGCAATGCCAGAATCAGAAAGGTTTTGAAGGGTTCATCTTCTATTTTGCATCACCCAGATTTTTTTCTAAGAAGTCTGTCTAAAAATATATTCGACTTTCTTTACCTGTGAGGTCCAATCATACAACCAGAATAATACAGTTGCTAAGAGGTATCAACCCTAAAAACTAGTCACTGTCTTTATAATACTTTTGGATATGGGAAAAGAGAAGAGTGGACAAACTGATTAATATTTGATAGCCTTCATTTAATGGCTTCAGCCTTCGTAATTAACCTTCTGTTTCACCTGAAACGTGTCTACATTTTCAGGTCAAGCACTTGGGGTGGGATACACTGAACTGTCAAAATGAAGGATGAAGTGATGTGCTGGGAACTACAGGTTATGCACAGTACTGGGAGCCTGAGACAAGTGCTATTTAAAATTCACTGTTGTGTGCCAACTTCATTACACATACTTGTATTACATCAGCTTTTTGGATCAGTCCACCTGTAATGCTACAGCAGTTGAGTAAATGATAGGAGGAAGGAGATGACTCATCCTCGAATCCTTGTGCAAGATCTCCGTATGCAACATGAGAGGGAATGTCATGCTTATATTGCACACAAACCTTTCAGTTAAGCTCACTTTTTCAGCCTTTGAATATCACATAGGCCTCTGTTTTGCTGGGTTTTGTTCTTTGGCTGAGGAGAGTATTCCTCAAAACATTGACTAGAATCAGAGAGTAATCTAGCTTGGAAAAGACTCTCAAAATCACCAACCTGACTTACACAGCCTCGTCATTAATGGGAGGAGCTGCTGACTCTGACTGTAGAGAGGCCTTGCAGAGAGATCTTGACAAATTAAATTAGAGGGCCAGGCAATCACCAACAATATGGAGTTTAACAAGACCAAGTGACATATTCTGCACGTGGGATGGGGCAACCTGGAAAATGGGTACAGACTAGGGTGATGAGAGGCTAAAGAGCAGCCGTCCAGAATGGGATCTTGGGCGTTTTGGTTGATGGCAAGTTGAATATGAGCCAACAGTGTGCCCTGGCAACCAGAAGAGCCAGTCATATTCTCAGGTGCATCAAACTTGGCATTGCTAACCAGTGGAGGGAAGGGATTCTCTCTCCTTGCTCTGCACTGGAGCAGCCTCACCTCAAGTACTGTGTGCAGTTTCGGACGTCACAGTATGAAAAGGACATAAAACTACTGTAGAGTTTTCAAAGGAGGGCTATGAAGATGATGAGGGGTCTAGGGGGGAGATCCATGAGGAGCGGCTAAGGTCCCTTGGTTTGTTCAGTCCAGAGCAGGCCCAGGGGAGGCCTCATGAGGGGAACGGAGGGGCAGGTGCTGAGCTCTGCTCTCTCCTGTCCTGACAGCAATAAGAGCTGAGAGAAGGTCATGGAGATGGGTCAGGCTGGATATCAGGAAAATGTTCTTTAACAAGAGGGTAATCAGGCACTGGAAAAGACTCCACAGGGAAGCAGGCGTTTGGACAACACTCTCAACCACATGGTCTGATTTTGGGGTGGATCTGTGTAGAGCCAGGAGTTGAGCTCGATGATCCCTGTGGTTCCATTTCACCTCAGGATATCCAATGATTCTAAACCTTTAGTGCCATGACTAGCTTGCATTCCAGTTTCAAACTGAAACCTTAGAAGACACTTATTCCAACTCAGTACACACACCCCCACCCCCCAAACACGCTCTGTAGAGGGAGCAGGGGCTCTACTGGTAACTTCGGATGTTTTTTACTAGGTGCCACTGAAATTAGGGCAAAAGAACTAGTAACAGCTGTGCCAGCTGCCATTTAGTTTTACTGGACTGTTTCTGCATTTCATTAAAAACAGCCCTGCTATATTTTATTTTATTGATATAAATAAACCTCTGTTATGTTTAAAGATAGAACCCAATGGAATGGAGATCAGAAAAATCTACTTTAACAGCAATCATCACTAGCAATAATAAAGAAATATAAGGGAATATACATGGGAAATAACATCAACAAATCAAAACAAATTCACCCCAGAAAAGTGATGTGAATTTACAGCAATTATTACTTTCAACTTCCATCTAAGCTGAGTGAGACCGAAACAGACTGACCCAAGAATACTTTAATGGGAAATAGTTGATGCTTCAGTAGCCTAAACGAAGAGCTGATTCAGGCTCCATTCACTAAGAAAGGCTGGTTGAAACTATTGACATTTCTGCTTCTATTTGCAATTATAAGAAACATTATTGCCACCTCTTGGAAGATGATTAAAATAATTGCCATCTTTTTGTTCTTTTCCTTCGACAGCAATCACTGGGTGCCTGCCTCCTTATGCGTCTTGATGTGTTATGCTTTGAATCTGTTTTGCCAGGGAAAAAGCTAGGCTCAGCATAATTGGGCCATTTCCCTGTCACAGTGGTTTCCTTTTGAATCTTGTTACTCTCCACGGGTTGTAGTGAGGTCAATCACATTCAGTCAAATGGCTGAGCAGTTAAAAAGTGTAGTAGAACGAAGTACCTGCTGTCCATGAAGGCTGGAGATAAAACATGGAAGGGCAGTCTTGGGAAAAGAGGTGCCTTTGCTGTTTTTAGCAAAACTTTGCCCAGTTAGAACTTGCCTTCATCTGGATTTGTCCTGTAAAGAGAAAATTAAATGTCTCTGTGATGCAAGTCACCACGCATTAATGTCATACGTGACAACTGTGTGCCATAGTATCCCGCTATACTAATTTGCTGTCACAGGAAAGTATCTCTGTATATTCATGCAACTTCATGGCATAGCACCACTAAACTGCTGCAAAGTGACCTTGCAGTATTATGCAAGTTGATGCAACATCGTAATGCAAAACTGTCTCAGACTGATGGAGTGCCATGACCTGGCATAGCGATTATTGATTCAACATTAGGGTTCAGTCTCATATGTACTGTGCCATTGCCATCATTATTGACTTAGGAGCATGATGCAAGGTTGTTCTGTGAGACATCACGGAGCGCTGTTGAGATCCACTATCTTTGAATATTGATGTAATGCTATTTGTTGTTACAGTCTAGTTTAGTTTTATGGAGACTGTCACATGTTTGGGGCAAAGCTTGTTCCTGTTTGTAAATTATTAATACAATATTATAGACTGAATAATCCTTTAGCATTCTTATGTACTGATATTCAAATATTCTTCATTAGTAAAACGGTTTAATCAGTATAAAATACTGATCATCAGACAAAAAATACTGATACGTTTGCAAGGGCACAAGTATATTCTTGCTCCAATGAGCGAAGCCCTTACTTGTTACCCCTGCATATTCATCTCTATTGTCACCACCAGTGCACACCACACAATTGTATTGGAAGATACAATTCGAGAGGCAGGAGACCTTTTCTCCATTAACACTAGTGACAGGACCTGCGGGAACGGGGTTAAGCTGAGGCAGGGGAAATTTAGGCTGGACGTCAGGAGGGGGTTCTTCACAGAGAGGGTGGTTGCACACTGGAACAGGCTCCCCAGGGAAGTGGTCACTGCACCGAGCCTGTCTGAATTTAAGAAGAGATTGGACTGTGAACTTAGGCACATGGTCTGAACTTTTGGGTAGACCTGTGCCGTGTCAAGAGTTGGACTTGATGATCCTTAAGGGTCCCTTCCAACTCAGGATATTCTATGATTCTATGATTCTAAGATTGTTATGAGGGCTAGGAATTTTTTAAAGAGCGTCCATGGATTTGGGGACAAATTTACTATCCTTATGAAACTGTTTTAGCACAGGATGGCATTTCATGTATTCAAACAAAGCTCCTGTTGCTTTCAGTTGTAGCTGTGACTGTTCAGAACTTCCACAAATCATATCCTAGGGTCTGTAGTTAGCAAGTAAAAATGAATAGTCAATTAATTCTGTTTACTGTTTTTGAGTACCTGGCTATGTAAATACTTACTGTGCAAAACTAACTGTTCAGTGTGTTCTCCTCTTTTTGGGTTTCTTGGCTTTAACCATAACAAACAAACCTGAGATTCTGTTATGTGACATTATATGGATGTACCCAGATCATAACAGGACTGGAATTTTAACCAAAACTTCACTTATTTTTCCTACTTAAGCTAGTACAGGAATTGAAATACTATTATTTTTGTTTAGCTTTAATGTCCGAAAGATCAAAGCAAGATTTGTATGGTGGTGAAAACTTCCAGTAGACCAACAAGCTGATGGGGAAATAGTTTTCTTCTTGAAAGCCATAGTAAACCAATGTTATCCTGTTTTTGGATGTGAAGAAAGGACTTGCATGCCCCTAAAGCTTTTTTTCTTGCTGTTTAGTCTAATAAAAGATGTCACCTCACTCCATAAACCGTCTGAAGGTTGTTAATACTATACTTCGTGTAAAGCAATTGCTAAAGTGAATTGAGAAAATGAACTGGATGAGTCACACTCATAAATACTTGTTTAAAGTATAGAATGGTTTGGTTCAGGAAGTTGTGGGGGGCTCTGCTTGGCTCTGGAGAGGAACAGTAACGAAGGAGCTAAAATGAAACAAACAACCTAAGGCAGACATGTAGTATGGGAGACTTATAAATATTTTAATTTTGCAGTTATAATAGCTTGAAATAAGTTATTTTAATGGGAAATGTCAAACACCATTATTAGGAGGAAGTCCCCTCTGTAATAGGGGGCTGTTGATCTGTTGTTTTTATTTGACTTATCTCACAATTCAGACTTCGATTCTCATTAACGTAATGCTCATTCAGAGGTTGCTTGACAATATCATTTTATATTGTAATTTCATACTGCAGAAACGTTTGTCATATCTCTAACACTGGATTATGCCATCAAATAAATCAGGCAAGTTCGGCAGCACAATGACAAAACGGGGGAATGGAGAGGATATTTCTTCATGTTGGTAATTAGCAGTGTAACAAAAGGAGGCAGAGAAGTTAAATGAGACTTTAGCAGTAATATGTTTACAGATGGCCTGAGGTTAGTTGAATGTTTTTTAAGCTAAACTGCTAGGTTATTCCTTGAGGTTGTGTAACTATTATTTTCAATAACAATAATTTCAATATCTAGCATTTTTTTTTGCCTTTTTTTTTTTTTTCCCTCTTACAGTTTTAGTTTACTCCGTTGGATTTTTATATTGCAACTTTGTGCCTTTTGCTCTCTATTGCAGTACAGAGAAAAATATCGGTATATCCAAGTTTATACTGTTAATAGATGAAACAAGTTATCTGGAACTATACCAGATATCCCTGTTAGAAATACATAGTTAGAATAGTGAATAGGCACAAAGTATCTCGTTTTCCCCACTGCAAGCAAGCACCTCAGCCAAGGAGCAATAACTAGCTTTGGCTGGAATTTGTTTGGGGTACGTGTGTGTGATTTTGTATAAAACTAGACTCATCCTATAACTATACATAACTTATATATAAGTTATATATATAACTTAAATAGTTATACTCCTATTGCAGATGCCCTTATCAGAAGTTAAACCACTTCATGTTGGATGCTCTACGGCACTCAATTCATGCTCCAAGTTTTTATTAAATCAATCTTTGTGAATGTTCTATTATTACTGTAAATGAAATGATAGGACTAGTCAGTTTGCCCTTAAAACTATGTAGTGTTTTCACTTAAGTCTTCATTGGCTTGGAATACGTGCTCACAAAATAGAAGACATACGGAGTTTATAGGAGGACAAAATGGGTCAGGTGAATAGCTGAAAAGTATTTGAGAAAATTATCCTGTATTATAAGTAGGTAGAATCGGATAGTAGGAGACTTTGTTCAGCGCTTTTTTTTTTTTTCCCCTCTAGCTTTATAGATGTAACAATGCGTATGGGTGTGAAGTCTAACTGTAGCCACAACCAGATCATTGTCTATTGTGTATATATTGCTTAATGTTCCATATCTCAACCTTTCATTCAAAGGGGCACCTGTCTGAACAAGATGAAAAGATGTTTGTGGGAAAGAATGTTTTCAAGTGTCTGTAAAGAGATTAATGATGAAGATAATCATAGGTATTATCAACATTGCTGTATGAATAGGTAGCTAGGGTTTCTACTGTGATATTTTGTTTGCTCCAATATTTCTATTACTTTATTTATTTATTTATTTGTTGTGGGGACCAGCTGTATTCCAGGAAGCAGTTTCTGTCTAGAATGGTAATTTTGATGGATTTTTAGGTGGTGCAGATGCTATTTGTAAGGAACCAAAAGGAAACCATCCTCTGACCCAAATATATTTCATAAAGGCTGGAATGCATCCATTTCCTACTAGATAATTCACCTGAAGTGAATTTTGAATTAATCACTTTAAGAAGGAAGAACATTTAAAACCTGGTTTAAGCTGTTATGCAGAGGCTTTTGAGGATGGATAGGGATGAGTGGAGGGAATGAAATTTGCAAGACAGGTCTTGCACTTCAGGGGGAAAATTATGTTTTTCAATAGAAAACAATTATTTTTATGCAAATTGTTCCAGATTCTTTTCTGTAATTGTAATTTGTAGTTTCAAAATCCTGGCTGTTGGGTTTTCTGATTGTGAATACTGTGAGGGAGCATGTGCAAGATGGTCCCTTAGATGTTCCGGATAAGAGAAATGCAAAGCAATGAAGGGAAGTTTTACCATCACGCAAGGAGTGAAAGTGAAGTGAAAAAAATCAGCTGCATTTTGAAGTGGGGGAAAGAAAAAAAGGAAGAAGAAAAGCTCCATCATATAATTATGTTGTTCTATGCATAGTTAAAAAAGAGAGAGTTACGGTAATTGGCATAGCTCTCAATGAGCAATACCTGAAATGGATGGAGAACTATTACTGAAGGAGGAGCAGATGCTGAATGCCACACCTTTCAAATCATGGCAAGTTCTGTTATTTTTATATTAGTAGCATATCCTGCCACCTTTGTTTCTTCGTTTGTTTTTTGTTTTTCATTTATAAGTCTTTTTGTACTAAAAAAAGTGAGATGGACAGTAGTATTGAGATTCACATGGTTTGTAGGCAAATTTGAGTCTGTGGTTGGATGTAACAACACAATTAAATGGATTTGCCACCTGTAATTTACAGTAAAGCTTCCTAGGTACTCAACAAAAACAACAAAAGAAGCTACAGCTAACTTCAGAAAACATCCACACACAAGAGTGCTACCTGCAATCCCTGCTGTTTCCAGAACCAGCCAGGATAAGATTGCACGTTCTTTTTTGCCTTCAGTCTGGAGGGTGTCTGTTCCTTGGGTACTTTCAGACTTTTCATTTTTAGCCAGAGCATGTACACAGGAGCTTCAGATACTTCATAGTAAGTAGGTTTTAAAAATAAATAAAAATTGGAGCTATAATTTTTTGCCTTTTGTGACATCTCCACCTTCAATAAACATCGTGACTGCCAGTCATAGAATAAACACTAAAAGTTAGTTTTAGCACAGCTGCTACTGGCAATTGTGCTTTGGTATCAAAGTATGCAGGTGTATTTAAGCTTAGAAGGGGTTTCTAGCCCACATTAACATGCTGTGCATTAACTGCTTCCAGCAGATGAGCGGTAGTTCAGGTCTCTGCTATGTTGCAGTGATGCCTTTAGACATGTCCCATAGTCAAAAGGTCTGTAATGCTGCTTTTTTCTTTCAAAGAACATGGGAACCCCTTAGTAAAGGGAGGTTCCTAGTGCCCATTAGGTTGTTCCATAACTACACATTGACTGTCCAGTTGCTTCTGGGAATTTCTGCCTTGAGATATACTCGAAGCTACAGTTCGTCTACAATGAATGTCTAATCTCTTTTGATCATCAGTCATTAGCCACCTCTTTCAGCAATACCTATGTGAGTGTATGGGTTAAAACTATTCCCTTTGCTTTTATATATTGCTTGATAGGGCTTTTCTATACTCAGAAAAGGGGGTTCTTCCTTTGCCCTTGTTTAGTTACAAATAGTCTTTTTCTTTAAAAAACATTCAGTTGTTAACAGATACCTGGTGTTTGTTAAAAGAAGGTACTACTTAGAGCTAGTGTCACCACTTCTTTCTTTGCAAGCAATCACACATCCATTTTTGCTGAAGGCACTATACAATTAGAATAGGCTGTTTGGTGTTTTGGCACTGTTTAGGACCTTGCAGGTATTGAACAGCTGTATTTAGCTGACCTGAAGAACAGCCTTGTAGGTACTGTCAGGAGAACAATATTATTTCTATTCAACAAGTATGGGCAAAATGAGGCAGAGAGGTAAGTGATTTACCTTAGATTTCACAGCACACCACTGGCAAGGTAGACTGCAGCAGTTATGGCTTAGTGCAACTTCAGTAGGAACGACCATCTGGAAACCACACAGTTACAGAATGTGCAGTCAGGGCTTTTCACTGTAAGTGGTGCTCCCACTGGATGAATTCAGGGTCTGAGCTCAGTGTTTTAAAATTAAAAAAAAATAAAAATCAATAATACTTAAAAAGAAAAAATGCCTCGATGCAGGGGTAAGGAGTAGCTGGAGTAGCTAGATGGTCATTATTATACCTGTTTTACAGATGTGGCAAATGAATCTTGGATGTATGAGCTGTTTAAAGTGAGGCCACACAGGGTTTCATTGGTAGAGCCAGATACGGACTCAACGAGCCCGATGGTATCAAACGGAGCCACCCTAGCTGCTGCACTGCTTTATCTGAATCCACCCTGCTGCGTGCCTGAAAAATGCCACTGCTAAAAGGTTTCCAGGAAAATCATGTTTACATGACACGGGTCAATCAGCTAGGCTAGCCAGTCTTTTCTTCTCTGCCAGCTTGGAGAGGGCTTGAAAGCCTGTACTGAAACCCTTGAGACTTGTTTTGTTGCCAGCTGAGGATGGTATTGTCTTTTCTTATGTACTGAGATTATGCAGTATGATAGATGAGTGGCAAAGAGTAATTAAATGTAGCCAACAACAGAGAGACTATTCCCCTGCACATTTCTGTTTGTGTGTTCCTGAGTCCCCAGCTGTTACGAACAGAGGCATTGTTATAACTAATCCAGCCATTCCTAAGGGTGGTTTTGCTTGCTTACATTAATGTTAAAGGTGGTTTATACATATAAATGCAAAACAAATTTGGGGTGTATGCTTCTCAGCCTGCTTGATTTCTAAGACAGAAGAAACTGTGAAGGAGAAACTGTTTTCATCAAAGGGAATTCTAGAAGTCTGTACCTAGAAGCTATTTGTCCCTTTGTGCATCTCACAGTTCATATCTTAAGTGGAATTGGGTAAAAATGCCGAGAGAAGTGGCGTGGAAGTTACAGTGAACTATTAGCACTTCAGAGGACTCCCCAGGGAAATATTATGCTAACAGCTGCAGGAACAGTCCCCAGCTTGGGGAGGATGCAGATCTTTTCTTTGTGGGCTGGCTGGCTGCATGTACATATGCTTGCAGAAGAGGAGGAGAAGGGTGGAGGGGAAAATCTTAGCTTGCAGAAAACTGAGGTTTCTGGGGTTTTAAGTGTTGAATAGGCGGATCTGTGCTGTGTATGTCTGTTCACTTACATGCAAGTTGAATCTGATCAACCTAGTTGGCTGTAGGCTTTGAGGAAGAGAATTTAGTGATTTGAAGTTATCCTTCATTGTAATTGGTGGGAAGGTCCACTTAGCTCGGAAATGGCTGTCTGCTGCCTTTTGTTCATGTTTTCTGTAGCGGTTTCTTGCTTTTCTTTTTGTGCTTATCATCTGTTACTTTATGTAGAAGAGAACTTTGAAAGAAAATGAGTAAAAGATATTGAATTTCAGAACTTGGAACTATTACATATTCAGAAAGTAGCTGAATTTGCATGTAAAAGAATGTGTATGTTATCCTTTTTATAGTGTTGCACTACTGACCTAGTGAAACAGGAAAGACAACAGATAGAGCTGCTTATATAAATTGAGGGAACAAGGAATAAGAGAGGAGTAACAGGTATGGGAGGTGATCTCCACACTTCACGAGTGATGACAAATTTTAAATAGAAATTGAAGGAGAGCAGTAGGGTACTTCTGTGTGTATTTAATTGTGAACTTCTCCCAGGTATGAAGCACAGTACTGGCAAAAAGATGCCAGCATGCAAATTTGCATGGAGGCTGACACAACAGATCATTGGAGGTGACCTGTTAATAAGAGAGAAAAATTAGGCATGCTAGGCTGTGAAAGTAAAGACTGTCCCTGTATGTTGGGCAAAGAGGGGAAATCCGTGGAGCAGCACAGAGCTCGGGTGACTGTGATGTGTGACCATGTCGCAGTGACAGATTAGGAAAATAATCTTTGTGGCAGAGTTATAGATGGCTATGAAGTGTTAGCAGAGATTAGTGTTGTATCTGCAGCTGTCTGAAGACTGTAAAAGTTAGTGGCTTGTTAAACTTTTGTAATAAGAGCTCTTAAATTCAGATGAATTTCATCAACTGATATGGTTTATTCTTATCCTGCATTTTATCTTTTTGTTTACAAAGGTACATGAGATCCTGAAGCAAAACATAGACTAAAGTCAAGCAAAATCAAGGTCAGCTTCTGACTTCTCTCATACAGTACAGGAAACTGGCCTGAGTGAACTTTTTCACCTATAGATACCAAGTTGAGATGCTTAAGTAAACCAAACAGTTCTAAGTGTCAGCAGACCAATGATAAACAACATTTTGTATATTTTCTACACATCATGGGTGTTAGGCTGAATACAGCAGTATATGATAAGGGTGAAGACCATTCTCCCAGAAAGTGCTGGCCTTCACCATTTGGGGGAAAAGTATCTTTACCAGATCTTAGCGGTATATTGTATGAATCACACAGATGTAACTAACTAATGCTCTGTATATCTAGAGGATACCATTTTATATGTATGTGTGTGTGTGTATATATATATATACCACACACACACTTGAAACAACATTATATGGTAGAATTATACAGAATATGTGCAATATGTGTAATAATGCAAACCATGCATACCAGGAGACAGCCTCCCAGGTCAAGATGTTGGAGTCTAGTTTTTCATGTGACATCAGCAAATGGGAGCAAAAACAAATACTGCAACACAAATTTCAGGCTTATAAGGCTGGATGCAAAATTATTTCACCCTTGCTTGAGTGCCTTCAGAACAGTACATTTATTTGATAAATTTGTTGGCAGCTGTGGTATCATAGCACTTACTGGCTTTTGGTATTGATGAAACAAGCCCGACTCTTATTTTTCCGTTAAAGACTGCAATATCAATTACTTGGGACCCAAAGAAGGCATGAAGTCCCACTTGGCATACCCAGATCAATATTGGTATTTTAACCAATATCAAAACAAGTATCGGTGCAGCATGTACCAAAACAGATTTTACCTCTGAGTCTGAGCAAGCTTTTCTCAAATACATAGTGTCTGCTGCTTTCTCATCATGCCCAGTCACTTAACTTACAAAAAAAAAAAAAAGAAAAAAAAAAAAAAAAAGACTGTATTGTGAAATGGTTTGGAATATCTGGGGTTTAAAAGGCATAAAACCACATTTTTTTTTTATGTAGTACCTAGTGTAGTACCGAATATAGTCACTACAGACAAAACTGTTTCCCCTACAGTGTCAGTAAAATCAACATCACATCATGAGCAGGAGCCATTTAGGCAGGCATGCTGTGCCAGCAGCACAATGCATTAGTCAAAGGTAGGAGCCCAGATGATTTATAATGGCTTTTGCCACGTTGTTCTTTTTAAGCTAAAATTACATGATATTCTAATAGGTGCTGGCTGCAGATAAGTAGTCTGGTGGAGAAGGGAAAAACTCCTGAATTTGTGTAGTCTTTCAACTGGAACACCCTTGTGGAGAGATGGGCATTTTGATAACGCTACTGTCTAACCTGCGAAATCTTAGAGCTTCAGCAGTTCTTAGCAATAGCTTGTTGCCTTTGCAGCGTTTTGGAGTTATTCTTCTCTGTGACATCTTAGAAGCAAGGCTCATGATTTATTTCCATACCTGTCACATAAATGGCCTTTGAGATTCACATTAAACCCATACACATATTTACATGTGTATTTATTCATGAATATGCGTATAGTATGTGTTTCTACCTATACATGGGTGCGTGTATGTATATGTGTATATATATTTTGGGGGATTGGAAGGCAGGGTGGGAGGGAGTGGGAGAGGCTGAGGAGTAAGTGGAGAGAGCATGAGTGTTACGTAAAATGTTATGTATTTAAAGGTAAATTCTACTTATATTAAAGGTATGAGGAAAGCTGAGGCTAAGACTTGAATCTACAGGACAAGATTACACAATGTTGTCTTGGTTCAGGTTTTCTCCATATACCCAAGACAGATCTAAAGCAGCAATGGAGTGCTCAGGTTTGCTGAGATTTTGTGCCAAGCATTAGAGACGTTGTCAATTCTAGATTTAGATACAGGGCCAGACAGTAGTTTTGGGGAAAGTGGAATTTTTGAATTACCATGAAGAAGTTATGCTTATATTAGCTGACTAGAGAAGTAAATCAGATGGATTGAGGCATTACCTGATGGAAATTTCTGTGTGTTCAGAGCTTATTTTGAGACTCTGAAACAGTGATGCTTGGTTTTCAATGAGCAAGGGGTTAGCCTCAGCTCAACCTTTCACTTTCTTTCTTCATGGCATAGGGAAAGAAGAATAAATCAGCTTAATGGTCGTGATCAGGGGGCTTTGAAATGGGTTGAATCCTATGCTCATTGTAGAAATTACAAGATGGGGGAAATTTCACGTTTCCTTTTACGCCTGCCTGCATTAATTTATTCTGTTTTCTTGTTATAAGTGTCTTTCCTTGAGGACAATATAGTGCTGAGATTAGCTGCATTTGTTTCTGATGACTCATGCCACCAGCATGCATCTTGATAATTGTTATGTGTGTATTGCTTCTGTCTGCTTATAGGTCTGGGCATAAGAACTTGCTTGTTTGTGTGTTCTGTGTCACCCAGTACCTGGTAAAAACTGTGAATGTTACTGCAAGGGTTACCGGAACAGGAAGTCAATGTCCTTAACCTTCCTTTCCGCCTGTCATGTTATCTTTAATTCTTTACTTTACTCGGGTGGACGTTCAACAGCCTCATCTCCAGAACCTGTGGAGAGCTGAAAACCCCCATTTTAATCTTCAGTGAACCCAATGGCAAAGCTACAAGACCTACCCTGGTCCTAAAGCCACACCAACTCCCACAGTTCCCCAGAGTTGAAGTGTCTTCTTAATTTAAGTCTGTAGTTTACATTGTGTAATGAAAATTCTACTTGGGAGCATCTCTCGTTAAGTCCTTAAGCCTTGCTGATTTGTAGAGAGCTTCTAAATGTCATTGAGAGTCCTAATTTCTGTTGGCTGTCCCTTTCTGTGTTGATTGCCCAAACACTTACCGAAGAACTTCAATCAGTTACGGTTTCTCCCCAGTACAATAGTAGTTAAATGCATGCAGCAAGATGGAATGCAGGCTGATCATCAGTTGAATATGGCTCTGCTGTTTTGAGAAGTGTACCCATCTGTAGAGAATAACACATGGTTTAATTTGTATCTTTCACAGACTACCTCATACTCCTAATAGAAGTTAGAAGAAGTGTGTAACCTACCGTTGTTCAACTACTTATCTGGTAGCATGAATATTAGTTTTCTGGAAATTAAAATGTCCATTAGTCATCTTCCTTCCGAGTTGTTTGACTTGTCTGTTATTTTGTGCACAGTCAAGAGCCCTTAATGAAATGAGCAGAATGTGGTCTTAAATTCTCTGAAGCGTGTCCTAGCATCAGGCTGTTGCCTGTTCAGAAGTAGCACTGGTCAAACAGTAGTGCTGAAAAACTTCATAACAACCAGCTTTGTTCCATTTATGTGAAGGAATATTTGGATGATCTTAAACACTTTTCAGATATTCTCTGTTAGAAAAATATTATCTGTCATGTAAATGTGACAGTCTCATTCTGTGTTGCTTGCACCATATTTTGTGAACTTTAAATACCTAGAAATACCTTCCATCTCAAACATGGCTATTCAGAGTTGCAGGCCTGGACTTTTACCTAGCGTAGACTTTCAGTGGTTCCAGTAACACGAGAGGATTTAGCCCAGACTTACACAAGTGAAAATGCGAACGGGATCTGGCTGGTCTCTCTTCTGCCAGTGGCATTAAATGAGGCTCAGCAGAGTGCTGGTTTCTCCTGTTACCAGTAACATGTGTCTTTCTGGTTCACTCTGTCTTGCAGAGCCTTAGGAGAAATGCAATCTGTAGTGAGTGGAAAGAAGCTGTGTCCCATGTATGTGTTCAGGAGAAAATTATCTTAACAAAATCTTCTTGTCCTGAAGGTAGTTTCTATGGTGTATCACAGATACTGTGGAGTATAGTGGCCTATGCCTTCAAGGTGCTCACTTGTAGTTGCCTCATGCCTTTTTCCTTGAACCTTAATGAGGATCTTACCAAGATGTTATGGGAATCAGAACATGGTTCCTAGAAAAGGATTGGGAGACTCCTGGTGCCTCCAGGAGTTTTTAGTTTTAAAGATCTGTCTCTAAGTGGACCTGATTGCAAGAAAATGAAGCAATCTGTGTTAACAGACACATTAACAAACAATGAGTTAAACCAAAAAGCTGTATTTGTTTACAAAAGCTTTTTGGCTAGGCTCTGTGTAAGCAGCAAACTAAGCTTGAGAGAAACTTGTGAAAGTGCTTAGGCTCAATGCAGAGTGTGGTTTAAGGTGGCTAGAGCAGAGCTAGGGGAAAGGCATAGGGAATAGGCTGAATTAGTAATGCCGTCTAATTCCAGATTGTATATGTGCTCTATAATACATGCCCTGACTGCTTCCATCATGCCAGAATCCAATTTTAACTGAAAAACGGCTTTGAGTTTGAAAGGCAAATTAAAAATGATAGATTATTTAAATAAAATAGCCCTTTTTCTGTGAATGACATTCAGCTAACGACAGAGCTTCAACTGCTCTTTGTATTTGTGCATTTCTACTTCCAAGCTTCCCTCGAATACTCTTGAAAATTGCTCTTGGGCAGTTAGCTAAGGAGCAAATCTAATACATTGTCTACGCAGGCAGTGTTTGCCTCCCCCCTTACTGGTGCTAAGTTTTACAGTCTGTAGTCGTTGCCATTGTACAAAACAATGAGGAATGGGCTGTTAGATTTTCCTCTCAGCAAAGAGAAAGAGAAGGAAACAGTAGTAGAGAGGGGGAAAAAAAAAGAAGACCAATTGCTTGTGAAGAATAAGGAAGAATGAGGGACAGGAGTTGTTATGTTACTACACAAACACTGGTATTTGCAGTGCAATGTATGCAACTCTTTATGAGGTATGCTTCTGGCAAGGAGGAAGGTGGGTTGTTGAAACAGTGGTGATTAAGGGGCACAATCACTTGTTTTTTTTTGTAGCTACGCTTGTTTTTGAAGAAGCATTGATTTGTACTATTTCAATCAAAATTAGCTTGACCTTAAAGCCATACAGTCACATCACTATAAAGTGGTGGGATGAGAGACAAATGAGATTCATCATGCAGAGGAAAGAGCAGTGACAGTATCTGTGGCCGTTTACAGACTTCTGCAATGCTGACTAGCACAACAAATGCTTTGCCAGCTTCAGAGCTGTAAAAGTAGTTTGAATGGAATCTGTATAATTTGCCAAAGATGTTCTCTTTCTTCAGATATCTTTTTTTTCAATAGTGAAGCCAAAGGCTGACTTAACCACAAGTGGAGTTGTTTTGCAGTTCCTTATGCTTTCTCTTTAGGTCAGGAGAGATAACAGTGGTCAGTGGAGGTAGCCAGAAAATGCAATTTCAGAATCCAGAAATTCTGCAACAAGTTGGCTTTTTAGAAAACATTTAGTGGTAGATCTTCTCTGGAATTTTTATGTAAGTGCATGGGCAGGTAGATGAGAGCCATCGTTAATTCTTGGAATGTCCTTGCAGCCTGTTTGTAACTGGAATTCCTGTGGATTCCTTTGCATCCTGCTCAGTCTTCTCACTGAACACGATTAGGAAGAGGGGGAAATGTGGCTTGGGTAGGGAGGAGAGTGGGGGGAACTCATGCTGATGGCATGGTCCATGGAGTTCTTTGGTGCACAGCAGTGCTTTAGAGTTTGGGCAGCTTCATCATGTTGTCTCGTTTGGAGATTTATTCTAAAAGCCTTATCTAAGAAATAAGGATGAAGGTGGTACTTTAAAGATACCTTATGTTGTTCACTTTATCAAAGAGGTTCTTATCCAAGATCTTGCAGTCAGCAGTGCTGCAAAGCCAGAAGCATACATTCAACAGCGTAAGCTGTAGTTTATGCTAGTTTTGCTCTGAGCGTGTGTGTGCTTTGGCATGTGCAAGATAGCGTTTTACAAACGGGAGTGCTCTTTATAGAAGATGCATTTAATTTTTGTAAGATGTTAAGAGTTCAAGTGAAATGAGACTGATGGAGTCATGATTTAGAAACTATAGGACATTTGTTTGTTTGGCAGAATTACCAGAACAGGATGGAGGTGACGATGTCACCTTGGTAGGTCTGGGAGCTGGAATAGCAGAAACACTGCTAATGGTGGCAAGGTGCAGCTGGAGCAAGGGTGTCCTGTGCCGGAGCTAACAAGGCTTCTGGAGGTTAGAAAACAGGTACCTGATCAGTACAGGACAGGAAGATTTAGGAGACTGAAAGGGGGGAGCAGATGCATTTCTTGTATTCTTCCCCCTCCACCCACAGGCATGCAGTTCAGCTGCAGTATGAACTTCTCCTCAATAGATAAACACCAGTTTCCCCCACACTGTTCTTTCTTTCTCTCCACAAAGCTGTTATATCTGCAAAGCTACAAAATAGCTTCCAAGAGACCCCCTGCTGTGTCTGTGCTAGACCTGCCGTTCCAAAATATATCCGTGTGTGGCTCTGTGTACACCTAATTTCAGAACAGCGGATTATCATAGTATGGTCTTCAATTCGTGAACACCTTGCTGTTGTAACAGACCACACCTGAGTCTAAAACTGACTGAGGCTTGTTGTTGACTATAGCACAATTATTATACAGTTGTTTTAACCGCATTGTGATCTTTTGTTTAAGGGGCCAGTTGTGTGTAATTAACAACTACAAGTAATAGCAAGAGAAAAAGGCCACCACACGTGAACGTGTAGTCATTGTATAGGTTTTTCAAATGTCAATGAACTTGTTTGTACCAGCTGCAGTGCAGTCAAAATGCAGAGAATGCAAAGCTGGAGGTCAGAGAGGAAAAGTCATCTTTGTGCTGTAATTTCATATGTCTGCACTATTGTACTGCTCTGTGAATTTTCATCTTCATTGGGCTTATGTAATTTGTCGAACTCTGCTCAAGAACTTACATGGCCCTAACAATTTTAATACAGGATTTATGGTACTAGAGACAGAAGACTGATGATCACGAGGGGACGGATAAGTTACCTCAGGGGTAGTATAACAGCAAGGCAATTTAGCTGTGCTCTCTTG
The DNA here is from genome assembly GCF_964211825.1 of Aythya ferina. Taxonomy (NCBI): domain Eukaryota; kingdom Metazoa; phylum Chordata; class Aves; order Anseriformes; family Anatidae; genus Aythya; species Aythya ferina. The sequence goes on along the minus strand of NC_140301.1, from coordinate 37,509,517 downwards.
TCACATCCCCGTCCCCCATTCCTCCTGTGTCAGCAGCATGAGTGTGTATGAGGCACTCATCTCTGTCAGCACTCCTTTCCCAAGATCGTCCTTCTGGAGTGACCGAGATGGACTCTGCATCTCTCTCCTCTGCCTTTACAAAGCAGTCACACTGCTCCTAAGTGCGTGCTGCATGATAGTTTTGAGAGATGTTTCCTTATCTCCGGTCACGACTTGTTACACTCTTACTCATATTTTGTTCTAATAGGAGACCTAACAGCATAATAAAATGGAGGGGGGTGGAGGAGTTGGGGGTTATGAGGCAATATTTCATGGTGTGGCTTGTTTGTGTGTAAGCCCGAATCTGTGAAGGACCTGACTGGATGAGTTCCTCGGTCTCTGTGCAGCAGCTGGGACAGCTGCAGGCACGCTTAGGCTATACAAAGGCACTAGTTATATTCAAAATGAGAAGCCACGGTGATCTTGCACCATTTCCATCTGTACTTAGCTCTTTGTAATCAGAAATATGCGCGGTAACAGTACATAGCCAAGGCAATCTTTTACAGTTGCTACATGTGCTGTACTTACTGCATGTATATGGATAGTCACCAGAGCACTTTTCACTAACGCTAAGTAGATATAAATAAAAGGAAAGCTGTTAAATTTGAAACTGGCAAAGTAAATGTCATGAATATGCTTTCATGTTGAGTGCAAGTAAATAACAGATGTGTTGTCAAATTTATTGGCCTATATTTGTAGCAGCAGAAATGAAATTAAACATGCACCACTGTGGTAATGTAGGCAGTATTGATATTGCTAGAGGGATTTAGTCTGTGGCATTATCTAGGATAAACATTCTCCCTATAGGACAAAATAATTTATATTCACTGTTTCAAATCTATCAGCCCTTGTATCCCCACTGAGTCCACTGTACTTTTTCCCACCGCTGCTCCTCTCAGGCACTTTTTGGGTTGGCCTCTGGATCCCCCAGGAGTGGGAGCGCAGTGCTGGGAGTCAGTGCTGAGCTGGCTCCTGTGCGGCACTGGTGGTTGCTGGCGCTGGCTGACTACTTTGATGTTTTCTGCTTTTTGTCCCGCTGGTGAGGGAGGATTTTGTCCCTGGAAGTCATTACTGTTAATCTCCAGAAGTCAGGCTGTTGTCTTTACAGACGGGAGCAGTTTGAGAAGCAGGTCTTTTCATACTGGTAAGTGGGCAAGCGCTTTCCAAATGGCAACAACTGTGTCCGCCTTGCTAACAATGGGTGAGTGCTGTCACCTGCAAAATGGGCATGTGTGTTTTAATGTTGTCACTAGGCATTAGCAGTCAGTCTGAAGGTAATTGCACAGACGTCTTTTCCCTTCTGCAAACGGCTCTGTTGCAGTTTCATTTCTCCATGCCTGAGAGAAGAGGATGAGTGGTCAAAAGCTAATCCTACACCTTAGAGAGTTAAAGAGCCTGAGGAAGTGGAGGGAAAAATCATGAAAGTAAAACAAAGCAAAGAAATCGTGTAAACAAATTAATTAATTGTCTGGAAGTGAAGTGTGTGTATGTAATTTTGCCCCTGTCGAAGGGAAATTGAAGTTCATTATGTTCACTGACTGATTTAAAAGCTCTTTCCTGCACAGCATCACCTAGAGAGAGAAAGAGAAGGAGGCCCATTTGGAGCTCCTGCATTGGCTGCAGCTTCAATTAAAACAGGAATTCATTACTGGAAACCTCCAGAGAGAAGGCTGTTACTTCGCTCTTCAGTGTGGGGGGAGGAGGCTGTGTTTTCTTTTGCTGATTCACTCTTTTGTTTTAGTGTGAAGCTTTGGTTTTCTACTAAAAAAAAAAAAAAAGACATTTTGGCTCAAGCTAGTAATCATCTTGAAATGCTGATAGAGTAGGAGATGCGAGACCATATTTGGAGGAAGGCTATGCTATCTTTTGCTAATATTTACTGTGGTGTTTATGTTAACAGAGGCAGCATAACACATGGAGGGGAGGGAGGGGGCTTGCAAAATTCAGTTTCTCACATTATGAATTCTAGGGTTGATGCAGAGTGAATCTGATCACAGAACAGCAATTAAATATTTCTAATTAGGTGCATATGTACTATATTAAAATCCCACAACATACTTCTCAGCATCTTTAGCTACCAAATGCAAAAGCCTTTAGTATATCTGACCACTGATGTCTGACAGATCCCCAGGCTGTGTTTTGTTCTGGACCACGGAAATGTGTGGGAGGGGTAGGATCCACATTCTCTGAACTAGATGGTACAAAATAGAGGGAAAAGTAAATGTTTTTTGAAAGCTTTTCACAATTCTATTTCAAAGGCTTCACAGGTTGTATGGGCAGAAATGCTTAAACAAGGTCTCTGTAGAGAAGTGAGCTCAGGGGTTTGGGTTGCTTCCTTAAACTTGTTTTTACCTCTTATGCTTTTCCTTTTTCTCCCTGTAATAGGGAGTCTACTGGGGCTTATTTTTCTATGAAGCACCCACAGATGGTGGCTGTCATGCTTTTGGCTGGGATAGAGTTAATTTTCTTTGTAATGGCCTGTACAATGCTGTGTTTTGGAACTTTGAAGAAAAAAGCATCAATAGCACACAAATGTTTTAGTTGTCGCAGAGCAGTGCTTACACTGGGTCAAGGACTTCTCTGTTCCTGCTGCTGCCCTGCCAGCAGAGAGGCCGGGGGTGCCCCAGGAGCTGGAGGGGACACAGCCAGGACAGCTGGCCCAGGCTGACCAGAGGGTGTCCCATGCCATGTGGCACTGTGCTGAGTAATAAAAGCTGGGAGGAAAGAAGGAGGAAGGGACGCTGGTGGTGGTGGCGTTTGGCTTCCCAAGAAACCGTCACACATGATGAGCCCTGCTGTGCTGGGAGCGGCTGAGCACCTGCCTACTGACAGGAAGCAGTGAATGGATTCCTTGGTTTGCTTTGCTTGCATGTGTGGTTTTGCTTTACCTGGTGAGCTGTTCTTATCTCAGCCCATGAGTTCTCGCACTTCTACCTTCCCAGTTCTTTTTCCAGCCTCACCTGGGGAGAGTGAGAGCTGAGCTGCCTGCCAGGTTAAAGCACAACAGTTGTGTTGTCCTTTCCTCTTGTTCATTACAAATGCAAAATCAGAGCTAAAAATGAAAAACACAGCCTCCTTCCTGGAATTAGCAGATACTAAAGCAATTTAAATTTTTTTTTTTTTTTTCCAAAAGTAAGATGTTTGGCATTTCTCCAACTCTTTCAGCAGGTGCAGTATGCCTGAGGCTGTGTGCCATGTGTACATCTCTGAGATGGTGTGGTGGTCCTGTGTGGAGCCAGGAGCTGGACCTGATGGTTCTTGTAGGTTCCTACCAGCCCAGGTTATTCCATGATTTTATGAAATATTGTAGGCCACTGTTTTGGACCTCAAAGTGCTTGAGGAAAGGAAGTTCGTGCCTGTATATGCACAGATAAATTAGTCTTCTGTGGTCAGTAATACATACTGATTAACGAGCCCTGGATCAGGGTCAAGAGATTTCTAATTGGAGATGTTAATTCCCTAAGAGCAAAATGTTCCATACAAGTATTTTGGTTTGGAGAAATCTTTGAAAGAAACCAAATGGATTTGCAATGGAAACCTGTCTAGCCTCCTGAGAGGCGCCCATCCAACAGACTGCATGCTATCTCCTTTCCCTTCTTTTCTGGCATTGTATACAAACTGCCTGGAGATGTCCCAGAGGTATAGGATAATGGTTTCTTCTTGGCAGAGTGCCTAGCTTGGAACTTGGGATGTGGAGATCCACAGACACCCAAGGCTCAGGTTTCTGGTACCATGAAATACAAGAGATTCATGTAGAAAGGTGCTTGGGAGAGGCTTCTGCATTTTTTAAGCATCCAGGGAAAATGAGAAACATATTTTACTTAGGAAGCTAAAATACTTTTTGCACCAGGAACTTGCTTGTACTTCTAATGCAAAATACCTTTTAATTTCTACAAAAATGGTTTTATAAAGGATGGTGAAGGATTTTTTTTCTTTTTTATCACCATAACCTTGATTTCCTCGCTATCTTTTCTTCTGATTTCGGGGCACATCACAGTATAGTGGCGCATGTGTTTTCACATGAACATGTAAATATGTCTGCTGTTGGACTGTAAAAAGAGTAAAAGGTGTTTTACATCATCTGAACTAGCTAGTACCTGAGGTACAAGCCAGAGAAGTGTCAGAAGAAGCGCACGGGAAGTAGCCAGGACTCCTTAGCAGAACTCTTCTCCCCCACTCTGAGCATCTTCCTTTCGCTTGCCGCTTTTGTCCCCCAGTCAGTTGTGACCCTTGATCTTTCCCATGGCAGATGACATGGAAGACTGGGCTGGAGAATGGAATTTAGGTCCATGCAGGCAGAGGGCATAAAAGGATTTATGCTAAGAAGCCAAAATTGTGGAGGAAGTAGGATGAGTGGGATTTTGAAACTTTTCCCTCAGTGGAGTCTCATTCTATGATAACAGGACATAAGTCCTGTTTGTGGTGGTGGAGGGGAGAAGGAATTCATGAAAAGGGAGACAGCACAAAGATTATTTTTCTTTTTAGCACAGTCTCTTCTCTGACTCTTCCTTCTGTGTCTGTCTTTTTTTATTTTTATTTTTTCTTTATTGTCTTTTACAGTTATGTCCTTGAGTCTGGGCTGTCCTTTGTAATATTTGCACAGCACAGTTGTGTCCTGACCTGAGGTCTTTTCTGCGTTATAGCAGTATAAATATTTAACAATAACAACAACAAAGCAAGCATGCTTATCCCTTGATTTATTTATTTATTTATTTATTTATTTATTTATTTGAAACATAAAACTGCAACCTTTATGATTTCAGCAAATCTGTCTTTCCAGGAGAGTTACCAATAATAAATACCAGCCATATTGTCCAATATTATATAGCCTATTTTTTCCCTTGCCATCCCCCACTCTGGGGTGGAGGAAGCCAATTGCCAAGCTTCTCCCAGTTATCACGTGGCAGAAACTCAGATCCATTCTTGCTATGTCAGAACAGATTTGCTCATTCCCTGCTGTCACTAGCATTTTCAGCTTATTGATGTTGTCATACCTTCCCCCTCCTATTAGCCTCTCCATATGTTACAGAAATGTCATTATTAATTGGCTAATGCTGGTTCAGATCTTTGTGATTTCTCCCGTTATTTTTGTTCTCTGACCTCCTACCCTATGGCAGCGTTCTGCAGTACAAGACCTTGGAGTGTGCTTTGTCCTATGGGGATGTGCCCCAGTGTGTTTCATCCTGCCACTGCTTTGCCCTCATTTCAGTTTGGGTGCTAGGATTGCAGGTCATAAAGGGCCCCCAAACATCTTCCCTTTAAAATCAGGTGGCAAAATTAGAGCAACTTTGAGTGTTGGGGGATTGATCACAAAGAAATGGCAGAAAAAGTAAAAGTCTATAATGGGTAGTGAACATTAAAACCTGCTCATGGAAATGAGTGTTGTGGGGACTGTTGCATAACAAGACACGAAGCTAACAGGTTTTATGCCAGAAATGAATCATTTTAGAAGATGCACAGGTCAATAAAGGAAACAGAAGATGATTAGGGAAGGTGTGACTGTGTTTGCAATATGATGAAAGCAGAGAAGCAAATTAAACATCATTTAAAATGGATACAATCTGAATAAATCTTGGATTGGGTGCAATCTAGCAGAGTGCATGCAGCTCTGGGTTTCCACACTTGGCAAGACATTCGGGATGGTTATTAGAGTCTTGGAAGTATTTCTTCCATGCCAGTTTTTACATTTCAGTGAAGGTGCCCTAACTTTATTTTTATTGGAAAATTTGTGATGAGGCAGCACTGACTCATCTGAGCCATGCAGGTAATTTTATTTAGTTTCATCAATAGCCCTGTAATGTGGAGGAACCCTAATAATGAAGCAAGGAGCTTATTGTCTGCCCTGGAAAGGGAGCAGGAGAAATTCCCTGCCTCAGTGAACTTGTGATGGGAAGCATAAGGGAAGAGGCAGGAGCTGAATGAAGCGTGTACTTCATGTGCACAGAGACATGGGGTGGCAGCAGACATTATGAGAGTAAATAGGAAATAGTTTGTGAAAGTAATGAGGTCTTTGTTACCTCTGCCTCTAAGTGAGTCTTTCAGCACCTGCAAGGGATACTGTTTGTGCATTAGTGCTGTGAGAGTTGACAGTCTCCTGTGAATACTGGGGCGTACATCAGAAACAGATGGAGGGAGCTCTGGGGTCTGTAGGAAGCAGGCTGAGGGATGTGATGTTGAGCATCTTTGCTCTGAGTGCGTGTTCAGAACTGGTCTCCAGTTAGAGCAGCAGGCCTGAGTAGCCTCTCTGTTTATTTGTTTTGGTCTTTAGGATATTTTACTTTTCCATGCTGGGGTTTTCCCTCTTGAATCCTTTAGTTATGAAGTATTTGATCTCGCTAGCCTTCTGTCTGTAATTTTTACTTTTTCTGTCTCTCTGCAGTCTTTCTCCTAACTTTCTTAGGTGTTTGATCCAAGGTTTGCAGCTGAGCTGTATCAGAGCTAGGCCTTGGATTTTTGATGAAGTCTGCTAATTGTGTTGTGGAAGAGGAAGCTGCCAACAGCAGTTTTTGTCTTGGTTAGTGAGTCATATGGGAGAATATCTGTAAAGTGAAGGAGATGTTCCTGAGAGTGCAGTGTCCACGTTGGCTTGTTCTGGACTAATTTTAATTTCCTGCTGAGGAGTGAGTGGCTGTCAGTCACTGGAGTACATTAGGTGTACTTCTAGAGCTTGTCTTTCAGCTCAGTTACTCCGATGTGAAGCAAATCCTTGTAAGTGGAAACAATTGGATAATTTACTTCAAAATGCACACCTTGCACCGCTTCACTTTTTTGCCTGAATGGAAAGTTTAATGTAGATATGTACAATAACTTTTTGTTTCTCTTTATAGTCATGCTCTAACTACTAATCACCACGTACTCAGTACTCCCGATTAGGTCACGCTATAGAACTACTATGGATGCAAATCCCACTTTGCAGAAGGAGGTTGGGATTGTTCTCTTGATCCTGTGCTTTTATTCTGACTTGTTACTTTACGTCTAGATGACTCATCCCCTACATTGTATGAATGAACATTCACTTCTACATGACACTGCAAGATTAGCACCACGCAAAATTCCTCGGGTACAAGAAAAATTCCAATTGCTGGCTTAAATGGTAAATGTAAGCACAGCCATAGCAAAACCACTTTTGTAGTAGACCATTATTTAACATGCATATTGGAGGAACTTATCTCATTCTTATTCATTTTTAATGCTTTGTAGGGTCAGTGTGACTTTTCTTCGAGTCAGATGATTGAGTAGTCTTTATAGCAAATACCTTGAGGAGGGTAGCCAAGGGAAAGAGCTAGCGAGTTTTGAAAGAAAATACAATATATTTACTGGCTGTTAATGAGTTCTGAGAGCCTCAAGTGTCATAAATCCCTGGATGTTGGCCAATACTGCTAGACTGGTGCTTTCAGATGTCTGAAGTGAGGCTGCTCAGCTGGGAGTGGTGGTGAATCAAGGTGAACATTTTTGCTTTACAATGAAATGTGCTAGTATATTGTCTGTGGGGTCTGAGGGGTGATAGAAGGGGTCACAGAAGGCCTCCAAGTTGCTCAGAATTAAGAAAATAAATCCCAGTTGCCAATTCAGTCTCTGAAGCTGTAACCAAGAAAGACAAATAGATTTTCTTTTCCACTAGATTTACTCTCTGATATCTGAGTTTATCACTCAAGCCAGGACTATTCATCAACCTTACTGTCGATAATCCAAGCCTAAGTCAGCAAGCTCCACTTCTGAGATTCACTTCTTTCTTAAAAAAAAAAAAAAAAAAAAAAAAAGTTGCTGCTTTTGCCTCCAGGATTTAGCAAAAGGGAAGAAACGTAGGAAAAGTAGGTAAGAGAAATTGTTGTCCATTGAACGGTCTCCAGGAAGCATTGGAGATGATCTATGTAATGATGCACAGTCTCCAAAGGCTGCCAGCGAAGCCCTTGTGTGTAGTGAGCTGTAGCGTTTCCATCTCACGGCCATCTGTGTAATGGCCATCCATTTGAAAAAGTGATGAATGAGTGAGTGGATTGGCCCAGTTTCTGATGAAGAAGGGTTCGTGTTGCAGAACTGGATGTGATAGTTGCCCCCTCAGAGAATCACATTGCTGTAGTAACCTCAGTACAGGCACTTGGTCATGGTGTTTTCATGGTGGCATCACTGGCTACTGGTGATTCCATAACGGCAGAAGTGCATGGACTGTATGTGGATGTTGCTGAATAGGCAGAAATCCCACATTTAGAAGTCAATACTAGAGCTCCCATGGCTAAGGACCCCATGTATCTCTGTAGTCCTAGATTAATCCTGACCCAGCCTCTGCCCTTCGGTTAATACCATGCCAGTTTGCTCTTCTAGCTGCTGCTTTCTGAACTTTACAGGTCTCAAACAATATTGGCATCTCTTTTCAACAGCTGAGCATCCAGTATGTGTTTGCAGCCCGTATGTTAGTTCATGCAAGTTGTGAGAAGAGGGGAAATCTACCCCGGGGCAGAGGTACTGAACCTAGCACACAGTGCCCTCTGCTTTGCCCTGCTCATCTTCCTCTTTTCCCTCATCCAGATGTTGCCAGTGTCTTAAGATGCTCAGGATCTGAGAGTGCATCATATGTGCCTATAGTGTGAATGAGCTTTTCTGAACCTGAGCTCGTTGTTTGTTGTCAGCAGCAGGTGCCACGTGTTTTGTTTTTTTTTTTTTCCCCTTTTCTGTTGTCACTGACAGACAAGAAATATCTATGCTACTTCCACCAGCCCCCCGCCCTGGTAAATACTGAAGAGTCAGGCTTTCTCTAGGTCTGCCTGCTGCTGCCGAAGCCTGGGTCAAAGCCCCTGAGGGTGCAGGAGGTTAGCGCAGAGCTGTTTGATGCAGAACACCATGTGGCAAAATGGCTTGGTGAGTTATGAGAGACGGTTCCGCTGGGCTGCACCGCAGTCTCAGGACATCTTGTTTGCTGCCTCTGGCACAGTCTTGATAGGGGAGGGAGAGGTTTTGGATGTCTCAAACGCTCAGTGGGTGGAGAGGGGGGTGCAGAGGGAGGGAAGGAAGTTAGTTGAAGGAATAACGAATGTATACATACGTTAAAAGGGGAAGATGGGAAAGCGGAAGAAATTGGTCAGGCAAAAAAAATGCAAACAGTTTGATCTGGGAGAATTTTTCTTTCAGCCAGTATGCAGAAAGGGAACCATTACAAATTCCTCTCAATAAGCAATATTTTAGGTTAATGGGAATGGTTGGAAGTACAGCATTAGTGAGATGATGTATATGGTTTGGTGACTCTTTTTATTTATTTTTTTAGCTTTCTAGCACTCCAGGATTATATTAACATCCTGAAGAGTGATGGGAGAGCCCGGGATGCTGCCACAACTGCAGTGCTCTCCCTCTCAGCATTGCTCGGGGAAATAGGTTTAGTCTTGGCCTTTGCGAAAGGGCAGCAGTGAAGTATGAGCTGCTTGCTGTGATGCTGCCGGCTTTCTGAGTGGGGGTTAAAGTGGAGAGGGGAATGGTTGAGTTAATACGTCCTTGAGGTATGTCTCGGTAAGGCTGTGAGTTTGTAAACATACCACATTAATGATGGCAGTTGATTTCAGCAGTGAGACTGGCACAGCTCCTGTGAAGAGGCAACAATTTACTTCCTTTTGCTCTAAATACTGAGTAGTGACCTCAGAGGCCGACTTGTTTGTCAGCTGCTGTTGATTCCCTCAGCTCCAGTCCTAAAAGGGTCCAAGAGAGATGACTGGCAGACAGAAAGCCCACTCCTCCTCTTTGAAATCAGTGTTTCCTGGCAGTGAGTTCTCAACCAGAAATCCCCTGGTTTGGGAAGGCAGTGTTGTTCTGTTGACTACAGCGTTGATGCTAAGAGCTCCAAGCACTGATGGAGTGACCTTCTGCTTCCAGTCTGTCTACGTTTCAAATGAGGAGAAAGGACTAACTTAGAGTTGCTTCAGAGATGGGTTTGGTCATTTCTACATCTGAGGGCTGCTGTGCATGCTAACAGATATCCATGGCGAGATCTGGCTGTGTGTGAATTTACCTGTCTTCACTAGGCTCCCTGGTTTCATTGCATGATGAAATGATCACAGCTGCTTAAAAGTACTTAATTGTACCTGAGGATAGAAAGTCTGCAAGTTGTTGAGGCCTGGCTGGCTCTTATCTGTCCTGCTATACAGTTAAGCGTAACAGCAGACAAGCCACTTCTTTCCAGCAGAGAGAGACTGAAGCATCCTAGAAGATTCAGTCTGGGATTTCTGTCTTGTGAATTACAATTGCCTGTAAGGAAATACTGTCAGAGTGGCACTTCTTGTCTTGCTTGAATTCACATAATAAATATAAAATCATGTGTCGCTCTGCACTCTTGTGATTTTGAATTATCATATTTTTAGTCCATATGCTAGCTTTTCTATTGCTCTCTACTCATTCCTCTGAAGACAGCCTGAACACAAGTAGTTTCTGTTCCACTTAACTCAGTAGTTATACTGTTACAGACAAATTGCTGGAACAAACTTGGGTCTGGTCCTTGTTTCTTTGCATCCTTGTTCACCTATTCTCATGCCCTCATTGCAGCCTTCATTGTCTGCCTTAGCCCTTTAGCCCCTTTTTTTTTTTGTGTGTGTGTGTGAGTTGTTCCGCCCTCAATGCATGCAAACCCTTGTGCCCCTCCACCCCAGCAAAGGATTCTGGTTAGAATAGTTTGGCTTCAGAAACCTTTTTTTTTTGTTTATTCTTTTTTTTCTATTTTTTCTATTTCTATTTCTATTCTATTTATTTTACTGGAAGTCCTCTGAGTTGTCCAGACTGGTAATTGCCCGTGTCATCTCCGTATCGATTGCTTTTAGAGCTGCTGAGCTCTTATTACTGCAGCTCATTGGGGAGAGAAGGAGAAGAGTGAAAGATCCAGGTCATCATGGTCTCAACAATGGATGAGTCTTATCAAACCTCTTTTCTCACAGCTACTGAATAACAACTTTACTAGTTTTAAATAAAACAATAAAAGGAATGTGAGATGTGGATGAGAGTAAGAGGGGGGGAAAGAGACAGAACATTGTATATTTGGAAAAAATAAAGGTAGATGATGGGGTTCTGAGCTACCTGGAGCAATGAGAGAAGTGGAGGGATACCCAGCTGGGAGGTATGATAAAGTAGCACTATGATTTGCTCTCCCACTGACAAAAATCTCTTCTTCAGTACAGTTCCCAGAATACAGGAAAGAAAATAGTAATGGAAGGAACTGTTGTTCTGGTTATATTACATGCAAGATGTGGTATGCTCATTGCAACCTGCTCACTTCTGAGATAAGAGAAGGATGTGACAGAGCCTGAGCATTAGTCTCTCATCATTAGATCTAAAAGAGTTCCTATTCGTATGTATGTGTACTTCTGTCGTACATGGCTGAATATAGGGCTTCAAGTCCTTTAAACAAACAATGTCTCAACTGTAGGTGTCTGTTGCACCTGCTGTGTCATCTTGGTGTTGCCTATATTACTGGAATAAAAAGGTCAGTATCTCCATTGATCTTGGTAACATTAAGTACAGTGAAATCTAAGGCAGGTTGTGTTCTGGGGAGGTGGGTGCCATGCAGTGTGGGAAAGTGAACACAGCTGCAAGAGAGCAAAGGTCGCAGTCCCAGTATAGTCATCTGGTAGCAAAAAGACGTTTCTCCTCCCTAGCTGACTTATGGCTGTATTTTCCTGTGCCGTCTTCCTGCTGCATTGACAACTGAGAAGGCTTTGGAGTATTGAGCCTTATATGAATGCCTTTTAAAAGCTCTCATATAAGGATCTGTAAGAGATTCATAGTCTAGAAATCTCACCAGAATGTATTTCCTCAGGAAGCTGTCATTGTAATCTAATTTGGATTTGATCTATCTATTCTTTTACACTCTCTTTCCTCTCCTCTCTAGTGATAAACTAGCACATAAACTTGGGGGCTATCTGGCTATGGCAAACCCTTCTCCAGACTTCTACCTTCAGCATTGTCCTAATCCTGGAAACACTGATTTCTGTTAAGAAAAAAAAGATGCTTTTCAGAGAGTTTTTCATGCGTTGTTTGAAAGTTCAGTCTGCTCCTTTAGTTAATCTAACAGGGCAGTCATCTTTTCCCAAGTCTTGCATATCCAATGGTCTGTTAATGGTTGGTTGATGCAGTTGCAAAAGCTAGTGTGGTGAAAGCAAGGAGGGTTGATAAGAAGTGCACTGAACTGTAGGTTTCCTCTGGATGTTTCCGTGAAGATTAACTGACATAAGAAACCTATGCATCTTAGTATGCTTGGCAATTCAGCCCTTTTTCTCCATGGTTGTCTGTGGTTTTTGTCTGGAAGAGAGACTGTTTTTATGCATGCTCCGTTTTGTTGGAATAGGGTTAATATTTGTGCTTACCTTTTTTGGGAGTACAAGGTTATGTTTTGAGTTAATCTGTGTGCTTTTTATTTTCTTCAGAACAGACCGGCAGAAGTGTTTCCTTGGTATTGCACCATTTGTCAGTGCTATGGTTTCCTACCCTTATGAACCTAGAAAGTGCCATACATCAATTCATTCTTATTGTGTTTTTTTTTGTTTGTTTGTTTGTTTGTTTTCTAGCTGTCATGAACCTGTGAACATAATTATTTAATTATGCCTTTTTGCTCCCCTTCCTAGCTGGAAGGCAAACTATAGTCATGTAGAGTTAGGTAGCTAGTCAGTTCCACAAACAAAGTGCATTACTTGAGCATCTTTCTCATTTCTGTCAGTGGAAGAAAATGGCTTCAAATTGGGACTGGTATGCAGTAGCCATCCCCCAAAATAACTCTGTGCCATCGTGACTTCCTAGCTTAGGGAAAGAAAATTGTAGCCCAGATGGCATCATGCAGAAGCCAGACAAAAACCTACTGCTTAAGCGGTGTGTTTTGCTTTCTACTTGAATTATGCAGTAGAGAGAGGGTAGGGGATTGTAAACGTTGTAATGTTGTGCTGCCAGGGGAAGATGTCCATTAAACACTGTGGGAGCGCTGTGAGGTTATGTACAAATATAGTTTGTTTGCTCAACTTGGTTCAGCTGGCTGCATTCCTGAAATTGTTTTCTTCTACAGCTATGTAAGGGGTCCATATACACACGTGCACTTATACAAGCCATAAATATCTTCGGTCTCACCTTAAGGGGAAGAATTAACAGGATTAGGGTAGGGGGGAAGAGATAAGTCTTGGCTTTCAGCTTTTCTAAGGTTTTCCTTACTTTGCTCTTCCTCAGACTTTTGTCCTGAAACTGTGTACAAGTAGAAAGTAGCAGACAAAGATTCTATTGGGATCGGAAAGCCATGCTGGTTATTTTTCCATTTGCAGTTGTAATAAAGGCCTCCTGTTTAAATGACACTTCTTTTCACAGTGTGTAGTGCAAAGGAGACCCATCTCTTCTATTGTGATGTTGCTTCAATGAGATATATGAAATGAGAACTGTTGTTCTGCTCAGAAAAGACAGCCTGTTTGGTTCAGAGGTATACAAAGGAGATGTCAAATGAAAAGTTAAATTATAAGCCTTGCATAATAGGGACTATTGTTCTCAAGTTTTTGATGTAATGTAGTAACAAATATTGTAACGGGTGTTCCTTTGATACAGTCATCTTCTAGGATATTCTTAGGCTCTACAGAAGTCATGGGATTTGGAACTATTCAGTATTTCCAAGATTTATTTGTTATGAAAGCAAGGGTTTTACAAAATACTTTACTTGCCTATCACCAGGTAAAAATTAAGATTTGCTGTTGAGGGTACCCATTCTGTACAGCACGGGGCATGCCATGTTGTGATGTTCACACATTGGCTTGGATAGACTTTGAGTTGTCATTCTCCAGTTGAAGGTGCTTCCTACAGTATTCCCTTCCTGTGTTGTGAACAACTGCAAGTAGGGAAACTGGCTTCATGCTCCCTGTGAGGTAATCCATGCTCAGATGTGGGTGGACAGAGCAAACTGTCCTCTTGGCTACGTGAAATACTAAATGAGACCAAAGTGTTTTTATGTTTCTTTGCACCACGCCATTCGTGTATGTGTTGCAAGTAATCTGGAGGCACACAAGCATCTGCTAATAAAATGGAGGCCGTTCCTTCTCAGTGTTTAGCATTTCCTGTTATAGTTCAATTTGGACAAAGTAGTATCCAGCCTGAACGAAAATCTTTTTTTTCTTTTTTTTTTTTTTTCTTTTTTTTTGGGGGGCGGGGGGGGGGGACGACGGGGACAATCTTTGAGGAGGAAGGGATGCAAAATGGACAACTCTGCATATTTCAATTTTGTTGGTGTCTTGGAATGGCAGCAGTGATAAGGGGGAGCTACAATTTGTATTTACTGTTACTCCAATGCTTTTGCAACCAGGAAACAAAACTGTCAGAATTACATTTTTTCCAGATGCTCACATTCAAGCTGTCCTGCAACCTTGCTGTCCTACTGTATATGTTCTCACATTTTCTTCCATTTCACACAGTCTCACATTTAAGTAGGTCTTTCTCCTTAGAGTAGACATTGCTGTTCTTGGGAGGTACTCTGTTTCAGTCAGGTAGGATATTAAAACTTGAAAGAGTAATTTTTGTTAAACTTACTCAAACGAACTTTGAAGCATATCTCCCAAATATGCTGTGTACAGCAGAGACTGGGGAAAACACATCATTACATGAAAAATGTGAAATCTCTGCAACTGATTCTCAGTCTCATCAGAAAGCTCAAATTGCTCCTGCTGTAACTGAGGGTGTTATTTAAATATAAGCATCATTTGTAATGTACAAGTGGAATGATATTAATAGGCAGATGTTGGTTTATAATGGCTTTTAGCATGGGTGGGAGTGAGAGAGAATGGGTTTCCCACAGCAGGATCTTGAGCTGCCACCAGTATGAAGACAGACGCGTTTGCAGGGCCTGCTATATAATAGCATGATAGCGATTATTCTGACAGGGAATCTGTATTGTCAGGCTGCTGTTACTTCGGGTTGTCTAGGAAGATTATACCTTGCCAGGCCAGCTGACGAGTTTTCATAGCAAATAAATGGCATGGTGTAGTATGCTTCCCCTTTTCCAGTAAATCTTCCCGGTTAGTTCCTTGACTGCGTTTTTCTATTAGCTCGCAGGAATGAGCCCTACCATTAGCACTGAGCATAGTCCTGCCCTTAAGGGACTGTCTTCAGGTGGCAGCTCCTTGCCAAAGCACTTGCCAAGGCTGCAGGAACACACATCAGTACTACAGAACACCCAATTACAACATTGTTCCTGTGACCTAGATGGTGACAGCCTAAACAGCTTCTCTTACTACCGTAGCTTCATTTATTCCTTTAGAATACAGGCTTTGACTCTGGAAAAGACCCCTGGTTACCAAGCCCAAGCCATTGCTATTGCAAATAGTCATGTAATTTATTTCCTTTTGTTAGTAATAAACTCTGTCTCTTAAATTATTGGATTTCTTACTCTACTGTGTTATTGAAAAGGTGCTGCAGAACCCAAGTCTTTTAATGAGGAGATAGTTTTTAATTTGTATCCCATCATCTGGTTTTAGTCCTTGTAGAGACCAATTCTTAGGGCATTGTTTTCCTTTTTCTTTACTTCTTTTCTTTCTCTTTGCCCATCTTCATTCTAGAGAAATTTGTGGGGAAGAAAAACACAGCTTTTCAGATGTCATTGCCCTGGCTAAATACTTAAGGTAACATAGGTGAAACAGTCTTCTTGTTGTGCAATGGTTTCTGATTTTCACAACACCCACTCTTTCCCTTAGCACAGGTAGAAACTGCTATGCCCTGAAAATTAAAAGTCTTGTTCTTTGGGGAAAACTAAATTGACTTACGTTAGGTGCAGACCAATGTCAATAACACTTCAGGAAAATGTGTGCAACCCCTCAACTACCCCTCCCTCTTTCTCTCTCGTATTTTAACTGTGTAGCCATGCTGTGTAAATGTTTTTTTTTTGCATTTGTTTTCTTGTTGTTGTTGTTTTGTGTTTATTTTAAATGAACATTTCTCTCTGGCCATACTAGCAGTTAAACAATCCATAATTGCAATTAATGGCACAGATGACGGTCAAGTTCCATTTTATAGGTTGCTGCTGTCTGCATGCAGAGTTTGCTTTAAAATTGAATTAGCAGGACACTATCCCAAGATCTGGCTGTGTTTGGATGGCTATTTCATTCCAAACTAAAATGAAAAAATGGTTCTCTCTCTCTCTCTCTCTTTTTTTTTTTTTTTTTTCATTTTAATGGAAGCTTAATGTGTGCTCCACAGTTTAGCACAAAAAAAATGTCAGGGAGACCCTAAAACTCCCACAGAAGCTGTGCTACTGTCTGAGATTTTTTTCAGCTAGCCGTGGTGTTATCAAAGTGTTGGGAGGAAAGAAAGAGTTGCTCAATGAAATAACTCCTGTAACTTTTTTTTCACTTCAGATTTACACTTTGCATATGTCTCAAGCTGAGCAGATACATACTTTGCAACAACTATATCGTCAGACCAAAAGTTACCATAAGACTTTGGTTTTTGCTCTTACCTCCATTTAAAGCAAAAGGTTGTCATTTAAAAAGAGTGAATTTAGGTTCAGAGAATTTAGAGATGACTGAATTCTGAATTCTTTGAATTGGTTCTCCTTCCTCTTACGCATACAAGACTTCACTGTAAGCATGACAGAATGTGATTTCCACTGTGCAGTGATCAAGTCTAAAATACAAGTTTCACAGGTCATGACATACTGTTTCAAAGTGAACAGAAACTAAAAAAAGGTCTTAAAAGTTACAGCTGGTAGCTCTACTGTAGCTCCCTTCTGTGTCCAAGGATGGGGGAAAACAACAAAAAGTAGGACTGCAAAATCCAGAATATATCCTAAGCATAGATTTTGTTCTTTTGTTGCTGTTGTTTTTTAATCTTGATGTATGCTAAGTCTGGCTTGTCTTGCAGTAGCTGAGGAACATCATAATATGTATGGGTTTTATACACCTAATGCTTTTAGGTCGTTATCATTTGTTTTCAATTACTTATCTTTGATTTAAATATAACTTTCATTAGCTCTCTGTCCAGCATCGGCATGCCATGGTCATAGGAGTTTTAGCACAGATCAAACTCCAATATTAATATCACCAAGAGTATATTTTAATGTTACAGACCTGTATTTCTGTACAGAGTATCTAGTAAGACACTTCTCATGTTCTGGTATTTAAATAAGCTGATGGATTGTCAGTACAAGCGACTGACCGCTGCAGAAATTGATGAGCTTGGAACAGCGAGAACTAAAGAATATCAAATACAGACAAAGATTGCCAACTGGTTATTATACATGGCTAATAAGCATTTAATACTGCCAAATGAGAGTTGGGTGGTGAGGAACCTCTATGGAGTTCAACAAACGGAAGTGCAGGGTCCTGCACCTAGGGAGGAATAACCCTAAGCACCAGTACAGGCTGGGTGCTGACAGGCTGGAAAGCAGCTCCCCAGAGAAAGACATGGGAGTGCTGGTGCTCTAAAGCCAGTTGTGCTAGTAGACAGACAGTGCATGGAGACAGTACGTTCAGGTATAGGGTAATGAGTTGAAAATAGTGTGAGAGGATGTACCTGAACGGATGTGGAAAGAAAACTCAGAAGTGGGCTAGGAGAAAGGAGATGATGGGTGCAGATCTTTTTTCTACAATTTTTCAGACTCTTTCCATCATCTAGGAGAGCTTTTAATACCCTTGATATTTTCTGCCCACATAAGCAGCTCTCAGTCTCACCCCTAGCAGATATTTCCAGCTGCATAAAGGTTTGAATAAATATGCTTGTGGAAAAAAATCCTTCCTCTTTTTGACTATTAAAAATGGGAAGACTGACTTCCCGTTTGCAGTCACTAGCAAATATTGTCAGTTAATCACATGCTCAATCCAAGTAGGAAGATGTGATTCAGATGCAATGGGCTGTCTGCTGGAGAACTGATCAGTCGACGAGGCTGCTCCCCCCTTGCCACTCCTGCCCCCAGCTGAGACTTGCCTTTCTTGCCAGAAATAAAGAAACCTATGTAGCAGGAAATTCTGCATGAAATTTTTTTTTGCTTTTTCTGAACAGTTGCGAAGGAAGTAGCAAAGGCATGTAGGATTGCTTCAGTTTGGGAATGCTGCAAAGACCCGTCCTACTCTGCCACTACTCATGATCTGGACTGAAGGGGGAAAAGGAAGAAAAGAGAAATGTAGTTACTTTAGAAACTCACTTTCTTAAAGGCCTTCTTTGAAGTTATTCAAACCAGTGAATTTCAAAGCTCGGGAGCAGTAGTTACATGGGGAAAGATAGTACTCGTATGGCTGCTGTAGACATATGATCTGACTTCTCACAAATGGGAAGACATAGTGGAAAAATAGACAGCCATAAAGAGATAAACATATATTGCAGAGTAATCTATGTGGACTTCTTCATGCACAGAGGCAATATGTAGCTATGAAAACAGCCAACTGACAAAAGTTATGAAAATACTTGGAAAAAGTATATTCTTTTCCATGTAGTCAGCCCATTTATATCTCAATCTGTAGGTGTCATGGGGACCGTGGGCTCCCTGCTCCATTTGGATACAAATCTTTCCACCTGCAAAAAAATCACTCCCCTCCATCCTTTTAAAAAGTGAAAGAGGTAGATGGAAATTGTTTTGGAAGAGAAAACAGTACTTAGTGACAACAGTACAGCAGCCTGGCTTCTCCACCTTAACATCAGTCTCAAATTGCTGACTTCCCTGCATTTACTCTTCCTTGAACTTCACTTTGCCCATAAACCATTCTTGTGATGGCTGTGAGTGTGTGTTGCATAGCTCTTATGAAACTATTATACTGACTGTTCATGTTTGTGGAGAGACAGCTGCTCTTTTAGTGATGGGGGTTGAGAGATGAAAGGATTAACCAGGATGCATCATTGCAGCACTGTGTACTGTAAGTAATATCAGCCACAAGTCTGTGAAGGTATCATAAAGATGCAGTCAGTTCCCTGGAAAAACTGATGGATGTCGAAATACTGCTTACTGTCATTACATAGCTACTTGTACTCTGAGTTTTTAAGCATTTAATTTACCTTTGCTTGCAGTGACATATTACCAGTACTGTTAAAGGAGAAGCAGGCCTGTTAGGGAAAGCCAGGAACTCAGAAATTAGTTCCTTATCATTCTCATTGCTTAGAGTGCAAAAGCAAACTTGGATTGAATTTAAGACAAAAACAAAACCACTTGCATCTTTGAAATCATAAGAGAAATAACTGCAGTATCCTTGTTTTCTGTCTCTAAAATTAAAACTCCACTGAAGTTATGAATTCATCCCATCTTCTCTCCCAAAATCCATTTTGAGTGTAACCACCAAGGAGGGAAAAGAATTTGTAGGGTTATCAAAAGGTTGTAAAAGGAAGGAAAGCATTGTAATTAAAGACAAGGAAAACACAGGTAGTGCTAAAGAGTAGAAACTCATTGCTAGTGAGATTCAGCAAATTGGGGAATGTAAAAGCCTAAATGCTACAGTAGTTTCCCTTGTGCTTGTGATATAGATTTGGGATTTTTGCCACTTCCCTTTGTATTGCTGATGATATGAATACTATAAAACAAAACAGGACAAAGCATTAGGAAATGCACTAAATAATTAAAATGTTCTAGATTTTTATTATCTCTTTCACCTGAGGACTATCAAGTGCTTCATAAACAAAGTACTTCATAAGCATCATACCTTCCCTGAGGAACAGATATCCTGTCTTAATAACGGAGAAGCTAAGGTGCTAGGAGAAGTTAGACAATCTTGCAATGGGAGAGAGGAAGATTAAATAAACATCTGTAACATTTTTCATACCTGATCGTTCACAAAAATACACAAGTAAAACATGCTGCTGTCATGAGTTACCTCCTTTCTGGTTTTCTTGTCATTTGATTTAGTTTGCCGTATAAGATGTAAACATCTCTCTCTCGTTCTCTCTCTCTGCTCTCCCAGATTCTTTTTCTGTGAGGAACATTGTTAAATACTGATCAGGTACTACTGGCCTAAATCCACTTAATGAGGGAATTGAAAGTAAATGCATGGGTTTTATCCCGTAAAAACTGATGTTTACCAATCTATGCCTTGCCTACTGTTACATATCAAAACATTGTTAACTTCCCTTATAGAGCAGGAAAAGAAAATGTAAAAAGACTTGGTTCTTATGACAGACCGTAGACTTCTCATTGCTAAAGAAATAGGCTTTACCCCCCCCCCCCCCCCCACACACACACACGCATTTATTTCAACAAAAAGAATGACTTCAGAAGAAGGAGGTAAGCAAAGTCTTCAGAGTTAAATGTCAACGCTAAAAATTGACTTCAGATGGTCCTGTTCGTTAGTTCCAATATGTAAAGTTGGCATGAAGGCCTTCTTGTTCATGAGAGAAAATGAGAATGGGCCTTAACCTCTCATAAGATTAGCAGGCTTCCCTAAATGAACATAACAGTGGAAAGGTGAATATTTTCTGGCAGAAACTGTGCTCTTTCTGTGCTCTTTTCTGTTTTGTCTCTGGGTCAGAGTGAGCTTCTCATTGCATTGCATCAGATTGAGACGAGGCCAGCTAATTCTGTTATACAGCCTACAGCAACCCAGCCAGTTTGAAGAGATTGCCTTTCATTGATTGCATGCTTAGCACACCATTTAGGAAGAATGGAGTGCTTTTTTGTTGCCTTCCCTGCAAGGATCTGCCATAGTGGGCCCGTTCCTTCACTTGTTCACTTACTCATCTGCTCTCATAAATGAGTTTAATTCTGCTAGAGCAGAACAGTCCGAGGTCAGAACAGTTAGTTTAGCGTGTGATGCTGCACTTGCTTTATTTGATTGTTTTCCATAGCAGTGAAGGAACTGTTTTTTCACCTCTATTTTCTGCTCTAGAGAAGTATCTGTGTCAGTCAGCTGCCATGTCTGAACATCCTCAAAGTTCTGATTTTGCAAAGGGAAGCCACAATTACGACGGCAAGTCTTTTTAGGATTTTATTTGCTGAACAGCCTGTGAGGAACTTTAAAATTATAAATGGTCGAAATGGTAAAGTGTAAATATATGAATTCCCTAGCAGCAGTTCTTTAATAAACTGAAGCAATAGTTCCCAGTTCAACTCGGTGCGCATATAAAGCGGCAGCCTTGTTTTGCATTTGGTCAGCTTACTCAAAATTCTTTCCAGAATCTGTGATGGTAGGCTTGTGTTGAATCAAATTCTGTATTGGGTGCACAGTGTGTTCTTTCCCTGATTCTACAGGATAACTTATATGGTATTTGCTCTTCTTCTGAATTCAGCAGTTGCTGTGTTTTATCCAAGAAATAGCACTATTACAAGACTCTATTAAATGCTTTGAGTTCTCAACTAATATTAAATTTATATGCACAATCAAAGCCACATCCTCAAATTAAATGTACAATGTTGAAGTGTTTTTCTTAAGAAATTGTGAATAATTCCACCTGTAAAATTTACTGCAGTCTTTTTTTTTTTTCCTCTTTCTGTATTCATCCCAGAATTTCTTTGCTGCTTTTACATAAGTGAAGTATAACACTTAACTGAGATCAACCCATGGTTCACAAGAGACCCAAAAGGGACCCTCTTCACTTACTCATAAAATCTCATTTATTTTGTGGAAATTATTTTTGAGAAACATGCAGCTGCTAGATTGAACGCACTTCTTCCAACTCTGAGAGACTATCTTTTGGCTTGTGTTTAATTGCAGGTTTTTGTCTTTCTCATGTGACATCTGTCAAGTAGAGCACAAGGGGAAAAATGCTATTCCAAATCTTACTCAAGCTCTTCCCCTCAAGACTTGGAAGCATCTGTGCTTCCTCTGCTTTTTCTTGTTTAGAATGGTATATCAAGTTAGAACTTGTTAGGAGCAAATGCCAGAACTTTGTATAAATAAGAAGCCTTTTTAAGGCTTCCAAGTCAGTAAGTTTCTGATAATTTGAAAGGCTAATAAAGGTTTAAGAAATAAAAACAGTTAAAAATTACTTAACCTTCAGTTTACTTGGAAGGCTTGATTTCACATTTCAGCTTGTCATCTTTAACCTTTTCTTACAACTTTAACAGCATTTATTTCCTTTAAGCACTGAAGACCCATTCAGATGAAGATCCAAATAACAATATTGAAGATTGACATGGGGTCAGGATTTCAGCATTTGGCCCAACTGACATCATATTCAGAATCTGTCTGATATACGAGAAGAGTAAAATCCAGGTCATTGTCTTGGAACTACCTTTTCCCTGAATTACTGATTTCAGTACCAGTTTTGTCAGTCAATTCAGTAAATACATTGTAGAAAAAATGTGTGTTTAGTAGACTTTATTCCTCTTCAGCAGAGCCGCACCAGATACTCCTGCTGGTGAATCTGGTTCATGGGGGGGGAAAGACCTATACTACCTATATTTTCATTTATACGGTGTGTGAAAAACTGGCTGAATCACAGACTCATTGGCTGCTTATAGCATCTGTGCAATCTGCTCTTTCCAAATATAAAGCACGGTTGGACAAAGGCCTGAGCAACCTTCTCTGCTTTGAGCTGGGTTAGAAATATCCAGATTTCCTTACAACCTAAATTTGTCTACTTTCATTTTATTGAGTCTTTCTCACTACAATGAAAATTTAGGAAGTAGGTAATTCATTATAGATGACAAATTAATGTCTCATCACCTACCACAAGTCTGCTGGAATCATGCCTTGGAGATTTGAATAACATTTCTGTACAATGGAAAATGATTCTGAATATTTGTATTGTACTTTATTAATGTTTTAAGCAACTCTTAGTCTGTTTGGCTTTCTTCATCATGTGATATATGACAAAGAGGGAAATGATGTCCACATCCTGTGACAAACAGGTGTAGGTGCTTCTTAAATGTGACAAATAGACTGGAATTTGGAATGAAACGGCAGCAGAGGGAAGATTATTATTCAAATAATTTAAATTCAATAATTTGAAAGATGTATTTGAGGCTAGGCCCAAGTTTCTCCCCTCTTCAATACCATTCACCTAATACTATGGCTGAAGAAACTATATAAACCAAAAGGAAATCCCAGGAAATGAAAGGGTGAGAACCATGCAGAGAAAAGATGGATGGTATGTTAAAAGTTAAGTGTGAGCAATCTGGAATACATTTTATCAAAAATTGCTTTTTAAATGCTGCTTTCTCCTGCTACAGAAGGCATTATTGAACACACACACACACACACACAAAAAGCCCAATGCAATTCAATTTGAATTTATCACTGTATTATTTTAATATATTTACTCAGGGTTAACAACTCATTAAGCACCAAATTGCTCACTCTTAATGAGTCCCTGATGGTAAAAATGGGCTGCCTAAAACTGTACAGTAAAATAACAACAATGTCATGGCAGAAGGCTGTAATAAAAAGCAAGTAAATGCTTTTGAATATTTGGTGTTAATGCCAGACTGGTTTACAGAACAAGTGGTTCCATTAGCATAGTTAAGTTGGTACGTTGGCTATAAGGCTATTTTTGTTTTCAGGAAAGATAATTTGAATTTGGCTTTTAAAGTAGGTCGAGGGGCCAACTACTATACGTATACAATTTCTTAGGCTTTTTTCTCTAATTAGTCACAGTAAATGAAAATAATAAAGCCAAGGAATCTGTTCTCTGAAACCCTCTTCTATATGGTCTTTTATGATCTCCTTGAATTAACTAAGATTTTCAGATAACAATATTTCTCCCAGTCTTCTGTCATTAATATTGCAGTGCCTGTAAGACATACTGAAGCACTAAAGCCAAATTATGCTAGTATCTAACTAAAACAGTAAAACTTAGTCCCTAGCCCTGACAACTTGCCAATGCCAAATCTGACAAATTTAATAAATAGGAGGAGGAAGGAGTAGCTGAACCAATTCTGTGGTTAAGTACACAGATGAACAGCTTGTAAGTTCTTAAATGGTTAAATATTGAATTAATAAAGGATCACCATGATAAAAACACACCTACAAAAACTTGTTGTTCTGGCAAACACTAACGTTTGCTGCCGCATCAACTGCTTCCTCCAGTTTCTTTCTAAAAAGATTCTTACCTGTTTTATTTTTTAACAACTGTATCCATATACTCGAGAAGTGATAATGGGCCTGTGTAAGATGTCTTTCTTCCTCCTGTTGGTAGTCCCATGGTGCAAACAGGTTGTCTTTGCTTAACTTTGTGGTGCTTGCTGCCAAGATGATGAGGATGTCACAATGACCTGAATGATGGAACAGGGTGCACCCTCAGCAAGTTTGCTGATGACACAAAGTGGGGAGGAGTCCTAATACCCCAGAGTGCTGTGCTACCATTCAGATGGACCTTGACAGGCTGGAGAGATGAGCTGAGAGAAACCTCATGAAGTTCAACAAAGGCAAGTGCAGGGTCCTGCACCTAGGGAGGAATAGCCCCAAGCACCAGTACAGGCTGGGGGCTGACCTGCTGGAGGGCAGCTCTGCAGAGAGGGACCTGGGAGTCCTGGTGAACAGCAGGCTGACGGTGAGCTAGCAATGTGCCCTTGTGGCCAAGGCCAACGGTATCCTGGACTGCACTCAGAAGAGTGTTGCCAGCAGGTCAAGGGAGGCAATCCTCCCCTCTACTCAGCCCTGGTGAGGCCTTACTTGGAGTATTGTGTCCAGTTCTGGGCCCTCCAGTACAAGAGGGACTGGATTGTGTCCAGAGGAGGGCTACTAGTTGAGGGTCCAGAACACAAATCCTGTGAGGAGTGGCTGAGGGAACTGGGGTTGTTTAGTCTGGAGAAGAGGAGGCTTAGGGGAGACCTTATTGTTCTCTACAACTATCTGAAATGAGGAGGGTGGGGAGCTGGGGGTCGGCTTCTTCTCACAGATAACTAGTGATAGGACTAGAGGGAATGGCCTGAAGTTGCACCAGGGGAGGTTAAGGTTAGAAATTAGGAGACAGTTTTTTCTTGGGAAGAGTGGTCAGGCATTGGAACAGATTGCCCAGGGAGATGGAGTCACTGTCCCTGGGGATGAGGGTATGTAAGGAAAGGTTGGATGTGGTGCTTGGGTATATGGTCAAGTGAGTGATATTGGAGGTAGGGAGATGGTTGGACCAGATGATCTTGGAGGTCTTTTCCAACCTTTATGATTCTATGATACTAAGATGGTGAGGGGACTGGAGCACCTGTCATACGAGGACAGACTGAGAGAGCTGGGCCTGATTAGTCTGGAAAAGAGAAAACTGAGGGGAGACCTTACCAATGTGTATAAGTATTTGAGGGGAGGACGTCAAGAGAATGGAACCGGACTTCTCAGTTGTGCCCATTGACAGGACGAGAGGCAACAGGCACAAACATAGGAAGGTTCCAGCTGAATCTGTCACCTCTTTACTGTGGGGGTGACAGAGCACTGGCACAGGTTGCCCAGAGAGGCTTCGGAGTCTCCTTCTCCGGAGATATTCAATCCCTGCCTGGATGTCATCCTGCACAATGTGCTCTAGGTGATCCTGCTCGGCAGGGGGGTTGGACTAGACGATCTGCAGAAGTCCCTTCCAACCTCGACCGTTTTGTGATTCTGTAATGTCTCTCAATGACCAATGCTCATCCACAGGTCAGATACCTGGCTTTTATGTTGTCGTAACCAGGTAGGCTGTTGTTATTAATATGTATGCCAATGGTGTGACGCCTTCCTCATTTGTCCCTTTTTCACACCTCTGCCCAATCTGTACTTCAGCTAATTTTACACTCTGTGGACATGAGACAAGTGTTCCTGAAGTTAGGTGCTACAAGAGAGCTGTGGTTTGGGGGAAACTGGCTACTTGTCGTATGTTGCTTTTCATATCTTCTGATTGGTGTCAGTTCTTTTCTCATTTGAATGATAGTGCCCGTTTGGCTCCAGTAGTTGTGTTGATTATTTAACAGTGGCATTAACTGGTGGAAGTAGACTCCTAAAATCAGCAAATTTATATCACCTTACCTAGCTAGCTGTGTGAGGCAGGCAAAACTGTAGCATCACCAAAATTTCCTGAATGCAAAGTAGAAGAGATGCCAAGCCTTGCAGTGTCCTATGATTACTATTCACAGTACTTACAGCAAACTTGATGCCTTATTTTATTGATACTTCATCTCTGTGCCCAGCACTTGAGGATGAACAAGAAGTGCTGCTTCTATAGTATTTTTCTTATGAGAAGAGTCCACAATATGATAACTATCTCCTGTTGTGCAAAAGCTGACTTCCTAAATCCTTGTTATAAAAAAAATTAGCTCTGACTCTGTGCCAAGCAGAGACTCCATTGCCTACAAAACTAAAGGATAAACCTCATATACTGCTCAGAAAGAACTGGCAATGACAATGACAGAAGAATGCTCAGCTGACAGGCAGGTGTGTATGGTTTTATTTATTGGGTGTTTTTTTTGCCTCCCTTCAAAGCAGCACATAGATTTCTCACTGCGTTTGCAATGGAAGACAGAGAATTGCTGTGTGATCTAGTTATTTGTTTGTGATGGATAACTATTGTCTTGGGAACTTTGTTTCTTGTCTTCATGAAATAAGTGGAAGTTTTTGTTCCCCAACCTCTCTCTTTTTACCCCCTTCTCAAAAGGGCTCTCTGGACTCCTACAACTGCTAATGTAGCACTCACTTCGTGTAGGAGGAGATATTTGTCTAATGTAATATGAGTTTCCTGGCACATCATCAGTATGAAAATCTTAGAGGAGGAAAGAGAAAAACGTGGCTTAATTTTTTTAGGTTGTCTTCTTAGTATATTGATTGTTTTGCAGCATTAGCATCCTCCACAGAGAGGAAGGTCAATGCTATTATAATTCCCACTGCTCTCACCCACTCTTTAAAACAAAATTGAATCCTGAGTGTTATTGAAATAAGAAAAACATATGTGTGCAATTATTTTTTTTTCACTTTTTAAGTTACACTGAACAATGGACACCTGGCATATCAGCCATCAAACAGAAAATTAACTGTACTAATAGCAGAGCAGATTCAATGCTGATTTAATTCTTCAGAACTTAATCATTTCCAACACGATGGATGGTTATTTAATGAGAAGGATTCATGTGTTCTGGAAACCATGCTGCAAGCTAACAAATCAAATCTGATGCCTTCACCTCCTTACTGAATCACTGTTTCAGCACTGCAGAATGGTTGGACATCTTCATCACTCAGTACAGCCAGGAAGTGGGGGATTACAGCAGGAATTGAATTCTTCAAGCTGCTGTGTGTATGTGAATGTGCAATTCTGAACTAAACTTATGCACAAATAATTGATGCAGTAATAGGCAAAAAAAAAAATAAATAGCAGAAATCAAACCCTATGATTTTTACTTATATATTTATTTTTATATATTTATTACGAGAAATTATTACAAAGAGTTAATTGGTAATTTTGCGTGTTTGTAGATCATTATCAAATGCCTTTTTAATAGACAAAATTAATTGAAAAGTTTATGGAGTTTCCTTTGACATTTCATTATCTTTATTATTATATATTTTTGCTTATTATTTTAGCCAAATTTTAACGAGTGACAGCTGTGTAAAGAATAGTGATGATCCCTTGTCATTTGATCAGTGGTTATCACAGGAGTGATCTGTGGAAAGTTCTTGTATTCCTCACTTTCTGTACCTGATAGGGTTGCTTTCAGGTGGTCCATGAGACAGTCACCGTTGGATTTTATTTTTGTTGTTGAAAGTAGCAAAAACAAGGGGAAATTATTATTGTACACTTCACTGATTCTGTAAGATGGACGTATCTGCCCACTGGCAACTGAACTAAAATCCACCTACTGGTTTCATGCAGTCCACTGAACATCTGATAGATAGCAGTCGCTTTCAGCCTCTCTTTATCTAGACAGAATTGGAACGGGTAACCCAGAGGCTAGGAGTTTCAATACTTTTCCTTATAGGCATCTAATATTTTGTTCTCTTCAGACATTTAACTCCTATAAAGTATTCTTTGTTGAAAGATCTTATACGAATAAATCTGTTTCCTTCTGTAGAAGATTCCACATGGTTTTAACCTTCTCTGTATCCTACAGTTAAGATAAAGAGAAGATGCCAGGGGCATTTTTACTAAGGTAGCAAAATATGTGTTACGTTATGGTATTTTTCAGTACCTGGAGTACACTCATTAGGAAGGGCCATCAGAGTGGTGATAAATGGCTTACATTAGTTTCTGTGTATCCAAATTATTCCTCTGGGAGATTCAGTCTTTGTTCCTTCCTGTTCAGAGGAACAAAGAAAGTAGTCAATTTGTTTCCGGTTAATATGCCATTCGAAGTGTAAGATGCTGTTACTGGGTAAAATGGGATCTTTATATATTATTTTACTCTTCTGTCATTTACTACTGCTGTAGAATGTTTAAGTGCCTGTGAGAGATACAGGTATAGATGCTATAGCTGTATCTGCTGTAAAGTCTGCTCTATATTGACTTGCCTCTAGTTCATCATAGTTTAAAAACCTGACACCTGACAAAGATAACTTGAATTTCCTTGTACATTATTTCACTTTGAGTGTAGTCAGTGTTCTTCCAATGTTAGTTTCCTGAAATCTTTTGCAGTGCTCTCTCTTAACTCACAAATGCTGTGATCTCTTAGGAACAGCAAATAATCATGCTTAAGAAATAATCATTTCACAAGTGTAATAATAAAAAGGAATCACATTTTGGCAAATACAGTTGTTGCTAATCTTGAGAGATACATGTCTGGTCTGAGGACGGTGGAGGCTGAAGGGCATGACTTGCAAGGTCAAAAACACATTTTTCGTGTGTGTGATCAAAGCTGATGAGAATGTAAAGATAACATCTTCATAAGTAAATAACTATCTGTTTATCAGTGTTTGAGGCATATCAAGGGTGGGGGAAGGAGTGTACCAGTTCTAGGTGAAGTGATAGGCTAACATTTTAAGGTCTTGTTTTAAATATTTTTTAGTGTCAGGGGAGAATTTAGAACTATGAGTTATTTTGAAAGAGTCCAGTCCAAATAAGTGAGCCATTTTTGAGAAGAAAGCTGAGGGAAAATAGTTGCATGTTTGGATTCCTTGTGCAAGCAAAGGCCACGTGTGGCATCTGTCTAGAAGCTAGTATATGTGAGAGGTATCTGAACTTTCAGTCCCTGTGCACGTGGTTGAAAGGCTGTGGTTCAAAGGGTGAATCTTTAAGGCAAAGTGAAGCTGGTAAAGAATACAATGAGTAGAATCTGAAAAGAAAAAAAATGGTGTTTAGAAAATGTGAATAGCTGTTACTACGTAGAACCAGCTTGGTGGTTTTGCTTTGCAAAGCAGTAGGGCAAAAATTTGATCACTGTGTCATGCACTGTTTTATAATGGTCAGGGTCTGAGATTCAACATTCAGCTTTACTTTGATTCCTCTATACGCCTTGGAAATGTTTGAATGTTGCTCACGTTTCTAGCAGGTACAGTTAAGGGATTCCTGTGTACTTCTAGTTTGGAGATTTGAAAAGGAAAATTCAGACTAGCCTCCTTTTTGGGAATGCTTCCTTCTCCCGTAACATGTCGGTTTTCTTTCTAGCCATAGAATAAGAGAATTCTGGGAGAAAATAGGTAATTTAGTAAAATCTTGCTTGTAAGCAAAGATGAGCAGGCATGGTATCAACATTTTAGAGTCATGATCTGAATTGGAAGGTATATGAAAAGTTTCAAAAGATCTTTGGCTGACGCCTCAAGCAGGACTTTTTTGCAGACTGCAAAAAGACACACTACATTCCTCCTATCTCAATGTAAATCAGAAGGCAAATTATTAGTAAGATGGCTATATGTCATGGAACCATCTTCCTCTTCCCAGGACTCACCTGTTCTGTGTCTCTGTTAGTAGTCTTCCCTCTCTGCAGCACTGCCAAGGACCTGTTTAACAAGCTGAGAAATTCCTGTTCTGTAGTGGAAAAAAACCCTACACAAACCAAGCACATGAATTGTCTAAAGTGTACAGGGAATAATGATAGATTTACTATTGCTGATGCACAATAACAAGAAAGAACAAGGGAAGAAGGGAAGAGAGAAAGGTGTCCAGTTGTGAAGAAGAACTAGAGTCCGAGTTTTCATATCCTACTTCTTTTTTAAGTCCTAGAGTTGTGGGTGAGGGAGGGAGCCATATCAGTCGATTAAAAACAGATGCATCTAATGTTGCTATGAAAGAAGTTTATATATGCAGGTAAAATGATTTCTGTAACAAAGAGCAACAAGCTCTTCTGGCTACTGTATTACCCCTTACAGAATTCAATTGAGGTCACTTTCTACCTTCCAAGATAGTTTTTAATGGTTCATTTAAGACTACAGAAGTTGCATCTGTCTCAGGTAGTGACACAAGATCTTTTCTTTGTACAGGCAGTGAGTTGGCTCCCATGTTCTTAGCGCATCTATTACCCTATCTGGAAACTAGCAGTAATAATGTATTTACCCTTGATAAAGAATATCCTTGGGTGTCAGTGAAGTGATTATTTAAATATATATATATGTTTCTTATTCATTTCAGTGTGAGATTTTTTGTAGGCTGGCTGTTGTAGCACATCCCTTGAACTGTGCACCAGTCCTTGTAGATGAAAATAGAGCTTAAGCTCCCAGCATACTCATCCTTACACATCATACATGAGACTTTCCAATTTCAGGTAAAACCTCTTGTGTCACTGCTCTTCCTAAGCCTGCCACCGTAATACAGCTCGGTGGGGGCATGACTCGGATCCAACTGCGGCCGGTAGGAAGCATGCGTCGCAGTCAGGAGGTCCACTGGATGACTTCAGTGAGCTGAGGACAGGCAAATATAGAACGGATGTCAGTGACGTATGTCCCAGCAGCACTGCCAGAGTCGGTGCTATGACTCCTTTAAGTTTAGCATCCTGGGAGCATGTGTGGAAGCAAATGTGGCCTGGAGGAAGCTTGAGGGAGCAGCTGTTTTGGTGGCTTGCTTCTGCCTTGCTCTGACAACAGCAGTCCCTTTCTGGGCAGCAGTGCCCACACTGGCCTTGTGTTGTCAGGGCTGGTTGTGGTGTGTGCATGGCTGCTGCCATGTGCTCTGTGGCAGGTGGGCAACGGTGGAAGGGTGCCATGTGTGCAGCATGGGGGTTGCTGGCAGGCACTGACAAGAAGGAGAGGATGCCAGTTATGACATCAAACCTCAGAACAAGAGGTGTACAGTAAGAATGTGCTCAGAAGTCCTTGCTGGCAGATCACACCAAGCTGATGGAAGAATTGCCTAATTTGGATAATAAAAATACCCTGAACTCTAAGCTGAAGCTTTGTAACAGTTGTATGCTGTATAAGTAGTTAATGAGACTTCCTTTGTTTGAGTCTTGGAAAGTCTCCAAGATCCACTCAAGAGAGAAATTAACAAATGTCTTTTTGTTACCTGAAGCGAAATTGTCTCACTGAAATGTGGAGATGTACTCTCTCCATCATCACCACCTAATCAACACCAGAGTAGTTTTGGTGGGGGAATGAAAAGAGTGGGAGTACAGGGAAGAAAGACACTGGTAAATTAAGACTAATTGAAGGGGGAGGAAGAGAAGTGGTTTGAAAATTATCCAAGGTTTTTCTAAACAGTGGGTCTTATGGCTGCAGACATGAGGCAAATCTCCATCTAAATCATTCTGAAAGTCTTTTTCTAATGTGGGAAAATGATTAGTGGAAGAATCGCAAGCTACTAGAATACATGAGAAACTAAATGAGCCCTAATGCAAAAATGTTTTTGGCTTTGATCTGTTCTCTAGGCCAGCCTAGAAATAGGGCACATATTCATCAGCAGCTGGAGATTTTACTATCAAGTCTTATTTTTTTGTGTTTGTTTCATTGATGTAGTGTAGTACCTAAGTTCTTCTCCTTTTTATTTTGAGGAATCTACTCAAGTTCAGTGATCAAAGCAAGGATTGTAAGTAAATGTTCCTGAGCTGGGTGTCTTGCCACTGTTTTGAAATATGTTCATCTGGGCATGTCTTCTGCCCGCATGAATATATGCAGCTGCCTTCTCCCCAGTTTTAGTTTCCCCATCTGTAAATATGAACAGCTCTTCAGAAGTGTGGGATAAGTCCAGGTTATTTGAGGCTATGAGATACAAAACAAAACAAACAAACAAACAAAAAAAAAACAATGAGATGGGGACATTAGATGACTCGGTCTTTCAGAATGATGGACTACTTATAGTCTACTCATTCCTAATTTCTGAGGTTCTGTTATGACCCTTAAGTTCAGGGCTGTTCATCACTGCCCCTGGCCTTCATGTCGCTGGCAGCAGTAAAATAAGAATGGAGTTGATTTTGATGCTTTGGTTCTGTTTTATGAACCTTCCTTGCTCTCATGTGAAGCAGTGATGTTGAAGGCTAATTAAGTATGGTTGAGCATATTTGATCATTCCCATTGTTTCTTGTCAGTCTGTCTGCTAAAATCATGGGTTACACCAACTTGTCAAGCAGGAGGCCAAAAGCCAGAAAGAGAAATCAGTAAATCATGTATGAATCAGTGGCAGACAGGCAGAAGGGAAAGGTTAAGGAGGGGACATTATACTGCTTCAGTGCTACTGGGTTGAATTACTCCAGTGCAACCTTTCTAAGAAGAGGTGACACAGAAACATAACTGTTTGATGTGTCAGTGAACAATGGGCTGGTAATTAAACACAGGATTTTGAAATTAGAAAATTTGTTTATGGCTTTGAATATATTACCTGGGAAGTTCTTAATTTATTTTTTTTTTTATTGTGCTATAGCTTTTCTTTCTGAATAGTAGGCCTGATACCTCCTTCGAAATTCAATTGGGAGGCTTATGGCATGGATATTTGAGAAGTGCTTTGAGATGTTTGACAAAGGACAATCTGTAAATACAATGAATTGCTACTATTATTATTGCTTCTATTAAACGTTTGTCAGCAAATGCTCATTTAGTTATTAAACCACAAAATGTACACAGTCGTTCCTGAAACAGCATATTCTTGAAACAGGAATATTTAAGCCAAAAGTTGCATTCTTTCATTCTTAGTGCGTATAAGCAGGAAAGCTCAGAGAATTTGGGAACCACCTGCAGTCAGGGCAGAGGCCAATAAATGTGTAATTCTGTGGGCCTTACAAAGCACATCCAAAGAAGTTATTAAACAAAACCAGTGAAACACTAGAGAAAATGACATTTGAGAAAGTTGCCTGTGGGGTCTCAGTGGGCTTCCTCCTTGTTTATTTTCCCATTCCAGGGGCTCGTAATACCAGTCTAAATAGTCACAACTCTTTTTGAATTCAGTGGCAACTTTGCTACTAGCTACGGCAATACAGAGTGATACAAAGCCCCTTACAGATGGAAAGTCTGTGGTGCTTAGTGCATTTCTGATTGCCGGTTCTTCTTTCCAGCTTGCATGGTATGGTTAATGCACCAAATTCCATCATCTGGCTGTGCGTGGAGGAGAGAATGTATGCAGTACATTTAGAAAATTGTCATTGCTCAAGTTATCCTTTTTTTTTTGACTGCTTTCCTAAATAGTTATTCACATTAGCCAGGGGCAGAGAAGACGATGAGAAAGGTAACTTAACCTAAAATCTAGCGATCAGTTAGAAACAGGCATTCCCATGGCACATTGCAGTTTTCTTGCACATTGCTCAGAATGGAGTGGTCTACAAGTGATGAAATAAGAACAATTACTAGAATTACCACCATGAAATGATTTGGTTGTTCCCCCACAGGGCTACATTTCCAGTAATGCTTGCGTGTGCCTGACCTGTGAGCAAAATATATAATTCTATCTTAACATGCATCCAGTACTGTCCATCAACTAAGATATTACAAGCAGTTGCTTTTATTTTAATTTTAGAAAAAGCCGTGGTGGTTTGTTCTGGATGCAATGAATGCGAACAGATGTTTATACATACTTCCTTATCTGCATGCTTCATTGTCCCTTGTCTTCTTGTATAGTATTTATGAAATCACAAGTTAGCTGTCCTATAACTATCTTTAATGGCTTTCTGATATGCTTTGTGAATTGAGTCTCATAAGAGTATACAACTGACTGTCTTATTTCGCTGAATGAAACCCTTCTGAAACTTTCAAATTTTCACCTTTCAGAGTTGTTCGTATTTCTTCAGATAGAAGAAATGCAGTGTAGCTGTTTGAAATAAATATTTCACTCAGATGCAAGCCACAGAGAGAAAGTGTGTATACAAGATCCAGCCTGTGGAAGGGCTACTGCTCACTTATTTATGAGTGTAAACAGAAAGACCAATTAGTACAGAGACCTTTGAAAAGGTTTGGAGTGCAGAGTGGCCATAGGCTTTTACAGATGTGTTTCTCAGCCTGTGCATCTTGCCTTCATTAGAGAACTGAATCCTTCCTAGTTATGTCATTCATTTATGTCCAAATCTGCCACAACACCTTGGACAAATCTTAAGCCAATGTACTGTTGTTTTCTAGTTTCTCTAGAAATGACTCTTAGTACTTTTGTTCCTCTCTTGCAGCACAAAGTAGTTGTTTGGAGGTTGTGTTTTTTTCCCCATTTTTTCTTTTGTTCAGTTCTACTTCCACTTATTTAAGTGGAAAGACCATTGCTTCTACTATACGCCGTTCCACAACCTTTCAATCCTGTATGACTTACAGGGTAATTACATGGAATTTGTTATATCATTGCCATCCTTTGCAACTAGCCCTTTCTTTGTAATGCTACAGCACATTGTTGCCTGGAAGGCCTTAAGTTTGCATCCATAGTGTATATTGTGATCACCTTCTGTTGCTACTGTTGGCACCTCTATTATTCAGACGTGGTATGTTTTTTGATGTAACGGTTTGGTTTGACTTAGTTAGGACAATGTATAAATGATGTATAATTTTGAGCTAGAAGCTGCACGTACCTCAGCTGTTTATATGTGTGGTATTTTTCTTCCATAGCTCTCCCAATTACATTTCATGATGTATTCTCATACCTTTTGTAATGCCCAGAACCCTCCCCCCCCCCACACACACACACCATTTCCTGGGAGTTTTGCTGGGAAAAATGACAAGAATACATTTGTCTCGGTCTTGGAACACGTCAGTATTGATGCAGTTGTGATTAGGTTGCCTATAATTATGCAAACAATATTTTGTCAAAACTGGAACTATTTTGTGGTAAATAGTGAAGGCTAAGATGAAGCTGATCACTTCTCTGGAACATTGCTTTGTTTTGTGCAGACAAGCCCACAGCACTACCGTGTCACGTCTGTCTCTCCTCCAGTCTCTTCAGTGTTCTTTTCCTGTGTTGTTGCAAGGATTGTACGCAAAATTGTCAGTTGCATTACACAACTGCATTGCTGGTAATGGTCAGTATTGAATTCCAAGGGTGGTTAGCACTGTTTTCAGCAGTCTAATTGCTTCTCCTGTATCCACTAAAATGTTACATTAAACAGCAGTAGTAAGCAGATTGCATTCAATTTCCAGCAGTGTGCTTAGGTGGCCAAGAAGGCCAATGGCATCCTGGCTTGTACCAGAAACAGTGTGGCCAGCAGGGCTAGGGAGGTGATTGTCCCCCTGTACTTGGCTCTGGTGAGGCCGCACCTCGAGTACTGTGTTCAGTTTTGGGCCCCTTGCTACAAGAAGGACATCGAGGTGCTTGAGCGGGTGCAGAGGAGGGCAACAAAGCTGGTGAGGGGCCTGGAGAACAAGTCCTATGAGGAGCGGCTGAGGGAGCTGGGCTTGTTCAGCCTGGAGAAAAGGAAGCTCAGGGGCGACCTTATCGCTCTCTACAGGTACCTTAAAGGAGGCTGTAGAGAGGTGGGGGTTGGTCTGTTCTCCCACGTGCCTGGTGACAGGACGAGGGGGAATGGGCTAAAGTTGAGCCAGGGGAGTTTTAGGTTAGATGTTAGGAAGAACTTCTTTACTGAAAGGGTTGTGAGGCATTGGAACAGGCTGCCCAGGGAAGTGGTATAGTCACCATCCCTGGTAGTCTTCAAAAGACGTTTAGATGTAGAGCTTAGGGATATGGTTTAGTGGGGACTGCTAGCGTTAGGTCAGAGGTTGGACTCGATGATCTTGAGGTCTCTTCCAACCTAGAAATTCTGTGATTCTGTGATTCCATAATAAAATGGTGGGATTTCAGAATTAAGGTCTCTAGTGTTAGGTCACGTGGCTGTTCCTCCTTCTGTGTGTTGCATCTGAATCATTTTGTCCAGGGCAAATTTCTAATAAAGACTGTATGATGCGTGAGTGGCTGCAAGTAAGGGAAGAAAGTGGGAAAAAAAAAAAAAAAAAAAAAAAAAAAAAAAAAAAAAAAAAAGAGGAGGGAGTATAGAATGAGGCTATGGCCAGGGGAAAAGTGATACAGCAATTGTGTGTTATATAGACCACATCTCGACTAATAAGGAACTGTTTGTCAGTAAGGGTCCTAGAGCTGTAAATGAAGTGTGAAGCACCCTATCACAGTGTAAGGACAAGAAGAGGTGTTAATTGGTTGGGGACTGGTTGTGGGCTAAATTGACAGGCACTGGCTTAGGCCAAAGAAAATGAGGAAATCTAGTTTCCCACTTGGTCTTTTTGACACTACTGTCACAAATAATGATAGGGTCTTGTCTCAAGAGCTAGCCAACACTGAAATTGGTCAGTGTTGTTGTATTTTTCCTTTAGCAACCACCAGGGCACTGCAGCAATTAATTTGACTCCAGTGTATGATGTTCTTTCCTTCCTTTCCTTCCTGTCTTCCTTTTTTTGTACCACAAAAAATGTTTTTGTTTTGTTTTTAATGGCAAAAATGACCAGAGGTCCTTACTATCTCATT
Source organism: Aythya ferina (assembly GCF_964211825.1). Taxonomy (NCBI): domain Eukaryota; kingdom Metazoa; phylum Chordata; class Aves; order Anseriformes; family Anatidae; genus Aythya; species Aythya ferina. The sequence goes on along the minus strand of NC_140301.1, from coordinate 37,472,893 downwards.
CTATGAAAAGATGCTCTTGGTCAAAGGCATGCAGCATCATATTTGCAGTAAACAAAATCTATCCATCCTAGAAATGCTATTTTGCTTCTATCTAAGGGTGCATTCCTGCCATGTTTGTGTGTTTTGATGTCTTGGGGTGGGATGATCCAACCAGTCAGGCAAAGAAGGCTATTGCAATAGGATAAAATTATTCCTTGTTATAAAGTGTCATGGGGTCCTTTGAACTCAGAAGAGATAAAGAAATGTGGTGGTTGAAACTACAGGGGGAAGGGACTGTAGAAGTCCAACCTCCTAGTCAGAGCAGGATCATCACCAACAGTGGGTCAGGTCTATCCAAAGCTTGGAAACAAAGTGATTTTTGTCAAATTGGGCACATCACCATGCTCCTCAGTGGTTCCTATTCACCTCACATACTCTTGCAAGCAGACTACTCTGGGCACAGGGTTGGAAGTAATATTTACTGCTGCAATTTTATGCTATGTACTGAAAAGGGTATGCTGTGAGTATATGAGCAGTGCAACTCTGAATGCTATTAACTTTGGGTATTATCATCAACTTGTTACTTCATAAATGTGCAAACTTACTGCCATGAAATTGAATTTGTGTATTACTGTAATGTTTAGAAACATCCAGTCCAAAATGACGGTACAGATATTTTGAGTAGTATGTACTCACTGCCCACCTGTTACAATAATGCTGTGTAGCATCAGTCCAGATTTCTCTGAGACATAAACTTGGAACCTATCTCACAGAAGAAGTCAACCGCTGATCAAAATAACATTGCCCTCAGGTTTTCTTTAGTTGTACACTGTATAAGACAGTCACTGTTCTCACTACAGCCCAAGGAAGAGATTGAGCCATGAACATAAACATTTAATTGGAATATTTGTTATCTCTATCCCGTGTTTGTAAACAGAAAATTGACAATTAACTGCATTAATAAGTAGGAAAGCAGGGAGGAAGGAAAAAAATGTGCTACACAGTTAAGGACTGAAGGGAGAGAGAAGAATCATGGAATATGGAAGACACTCTTGGAAGGAACAGGAATTAGATTCCATGGCCTGTTCTGCTCCCTGCATTTCTGATAAGCATCTCTTGAAGTACTCAGGAGTTATCAGTGTTCATGGTATGCTTGACTGGGAACTACATTGGCAACCTGTTTTCATACTCTTCTGAAGAAATTTCAAATATATACTTAAGAAATAAAAAACCCACTACCAAATATAACTCTTATCTAGCTAGCCTCATCCCATTTTTTTCATGGATTGAGTCTTTCATTTATGTAGCATACATTTTGTTTTGAATGCTGTTGAAAGGCACACATTGCTGAATAGAAAGTGAGCTGTACACGAGCTTTTAGCAAAGAATCAGCTGCCTTTGCAGCCTGCAGGCTTTTACAATGTAATGTAGTTGTGGCAAAGGTAAGAAAATTTCATAGTCCTCTCACCTCTACTACTGTAGACACTGCTCATCACAAGAACATAATTATTTCCATGAATGTGGTACTGTAGCTGTCTCCCAGTGAACTCAGCAGGTAGGCTACTCAGTTCTTGGGTCTTGCAGCTGTGGCTTGTACTTTCTTGTAACTAATCTTCAAGCTGACAAGTACTCTTATTAAACTTCATTCAAATGAACCTTGAAGAAGTCTGATTCTGTCTGTGAGGTAGGGACAAATTTGAGTATCACGACAACAATGGAGAGCTAAAGGAATGCAGAAGAGGCAAGGAAAATAATGCAGTGAACCCATTTTCGGAACAGTACTGGTGATCACACTTGTTAGTAACTTCACACAGTGGACACTTCAGTGGTAGGACTGCAGCAGATGGTGGTCAAGGTACTTCAAAGAGACAGTCAGCCACTTAGTTGTGTGACTCTTTGTAGCTTTGTCTAGCACTTGTTCACATCTATTCATTTCTCAATTCTTAGGGAGACATCCTAATGGAGTATAATGTTGTTTGTGATTTGCAGTGCTCTTACAGGCCTTGCAAAAGTGTAATAAAACCACCTGTGCTGTTAGAGAATGTGAACTGTTTAATGGTCTTATTCTTTCCACCTTTTATAAATTGTAATAGACCATACTAATTTTTTCTTTGTGCTGATGTCAGCTGGGAGGAATAGGACAACTGTCATCCTGTGTTTCTCTGAGCAAAATATAGGAGGTGCAAATAGAGCCACTGAATCTCTTATAAAAATATATCTTTACACTACATTATTTTTGGCAAGTGATAGATGAGAAAATGAACAGGGTCTTAATCTTATGGTACAAAACCAGGTATCTTCAAAGTGAGTTAAAGATGTACAGAAGCCAATAAAGATAAGAATTAAATATTTAATAGGTCAAGTCTAATGCGATCAATCAGAAGGATCAAGGACAGAAGAAAATCCATGCTAGAGACTGATGGCAGGTGATTGTTCACACATTGGAGGCATCTCTTTTTTTTTTTTTCCTTTTTTTTCCCTGATTTCCTTGATGACAAAGACATTGGAAAAAATATTTTTTTACTTTGAAATTCAATTACTTCGGTCTTTCAGAATTGCACCAGGAAACACCTCCCTCTGCCCTCATACATTAGCAGCAGAGATTACGGGAGGAGGGAAAGAAAGGTAGATGTTAGGAAATGGAAATATAGGCTACAAGCATTTGTGGTGGTTTTACCGTGCTGGGCAGCTAAACCCCACAACCGCTCTCTCACTCCCCCTCCTTTAGATAAGGAGGGGGAGAAGTAAAGCAAAGAACAACTCACGGGTTGAGATAAGGATAATTTAATTAAAGGGAAATAATTATAATAATTAAATAAAGACTACCATGAACTAAACAATTTAACTAAGGGGAAATAAAAGGGAAAGGGGAAAAAGGGAGGAAAACAAACAAACAAAATAAATGAAAGCTATATGGAAGTGCAGAGGAAAGAAATTACTCTCTACTTCCCACAAATGAGCGATGATTGACCACGTCCTTGAAGCAAGGCCTCAATGCACGCAGCCGGTGTTCGAGAGGAGGACCGACGTCTTCTCAACGAGAGCCCACCCCTCCCCTCTTCTTCCTGTTTCCACCTTTTATTGCTGAGTGTGACACCACATGGTATGGAATATCCCTTTGATTGGTTTAGGTCAGCTGCCCTAGTGATGTTTCTCTCCTCACTTTTTTGCCCACCCCCTAGGAGGGTTAGAGAAAGGCCCAATGCTGTGCCACTGCTGCTCAGCAGTAGACACAACACTGGTGTGATAACACTGCTGTTCCAGCTACAAGTACAGAGTACGGCACTGAATGGGCTGCTGCCGGGAAAGTTAACATTCCAGCCAGACCCAGTACAGCATTGCACTGCTGCTTTGTCTGACCTACTTGCCTATGTTGTCATCCAAACATATTTGTCAAGATAACAGGATATTACTTTTGGTATGCCAGTAATTCTGTGCCTGGTAGTAATATCATTGTCTCTCTGAATTCAGTTAAATTAATTTTCTTCACTCCCTGCCCTGAATTGCTGCATGTTGTGTTGCAGTCCATTGAAGAACTGTCATATATTATCCACGATATGCCTCCATTTCAGTGATGGACTCCTCTATGGTAGCATGTAAAAATCTGAGGACTTGGGGAGTGAGAAGTGCTATAACACTGCACATGCAGAGAGTGTTTAGGTACTGGATAGGTGAAGTAGAAAATATCAGCCAAATAATTTCCCATTTGGTGCAAGATTGTAAGGTTAAACTCTCAAGACAGGAAAAACAATCTTGGCTTTTTGCTAATGTTTTATGCAGTATGCTGTACGTTCAGAATTTAATGCAGTTTATTGCTGTACAGGATGGGAGACTTCTGATCACTGAGCAGGTCAAGTAATCAGCTAATGACTTGGCTCGACTAGGACTCCTGCCAATAATAATTATATGTTCTTTGTTTTTTGGGGGTGGATGTCAGAGAAGATCAGGGTATGTATAAGAAACACATAATAAAACAGTGGCAAGTGGTGTTAAAAGAGGAGAAATGAAACACAGCCAGGAGTATTGTCAAGTATGGGAAGAAATAAATGGGATAGCCCGAGGAACAGCCTTAAAGGAGAAAAACGTTCAGGGATGTGGGTTATCTTGGTCCCCGAATGAAAGGAGGGCTTGGTAGCATAACTTTGCAAGGGAGTATGATTAGGATGGGGACCACAAAGATAACCTTGAGAAAAAACATTTTGTATTGCCTTGGAAAAGACCAAAATATCCATCAGAAAAGCAGGAGGAAAAAGGGTTGTACTAACTAAGCAGGAAAAGTGCTTTTAGCAGTATGTGCAAAGAGAAATGTGGAAAGTATTGCCAAATGAGATGCAGAAAGAGTAGAAGAAATACTTCTTTCTGATCCTTACAGACCTGTAAGGGATAGGAAAGGATGTACGAGTAAGTCACAAGTGATGGTGAAAGGAAAGATTTGGGGAGGTTAAGTTGAGGAGCTCCACTTCAGACATAGTACACTTGAGTGGACTGTTCAGAAACCTTTCACCCTGACTTCTGTGAGAAGGCTAAATGTTGTGTACAAGCTGGCCAGAAGGCTAGACTGAGGCTGTGTTGAAATGTAAGTAGGCAAGGTCTAGTAGAAATGTAGGTTTGAGTCAGTACAAATAATGTACAAAACTAAGGCAGAATATGGTACCAGAAGAGACTAGACTGAAGGCATTACATTTCCACTCATATACAGCTATTCTCTGTTCTTTAATATTCCAGCCAGCAGCACTGCTGATGCCTTAATGGAACATACTTTTCATACAGCATACACAACAATTGATCTTTCTGCTCTCTAATTTATTAATTATAAATATTTATGAATTATTTATTTAGTTAAAATATGGTTGTTTAGAGCAGCTGATGAGGTGCTGAGTTATTATAATGCCATTAATGAACAAATCATAAAACAGAAATTTTAATGTGCTGAACACTGAACAGGGAAATTTAACTATTAGAGTCACTTCAGATAGCTATTAGGCATTTACAAGAAAAGAATTTACATAATTCAACTGATAGGTTCTTCTGGTGTTCACAAAGGTATATCTCTGGAAAAAAAAGAAGTTAAGGCAGTACAGTGGCATGATAACCATGTCTCCAGTAGATGCTTGTCAGTAACCTTGTACGATTTACCTGCAACTACGCCACCATGGCATTTGAGATGTGTTGTTTCCTATCCCGAGAGGAAGAATGTCATTCCTCAGAAGCTCTGTCTACTAACAGCTTGGAAATATTGACTGTTAACTTGCAATTGACATTTGAAGAATGCAAACACTGAGGAAAGATTGCTTGGAGTAGATGAAGTAGATTTAACTATGAGGAATAGTTCAAAGGTGTAAGCACAGTATTGTGCTTTCATTTTCATTTCAGAGAAGAATCTCCTCTCCTCTGGCCTTTAGGTATAGGATTTTGAGTAAAGCAGGATGGTTTTGATGTTTGAATGGTCAAATATGGCACTGCAAACAATAGGAAGAGGAAAACTCTTAAAGGTGATAAAACTGGGCTGTGTGCAACTACACAAGCCCTTTCTGCCTCCAGAATCTATGGAGCTGTCAATCAAACCATGCGTTGAGAAATACTGAGAAACAAACTGAGACGTGCCAAGGGACTTTCTTAGTACTGTCTCTCTAACAGACCTAGAAGATAGGAAATGGGGTGATGCTTTGCTGTAGGTGTGAGTGCTCCTTTCTGAGTGGACCGGTGCTAACTCAGTGAGCTGTAAGCCCTGTGCTGCTGATGGAAATGCTCTTTTAGCTCCAGTGGGAAAGGCGTATAGTTTTGGAGAGGCAAGTCTGAAGTTTACTCTTCTTTTGACACAGGAGGTGAAAATAACAGTGTGCAAGGTGGCAAGCCAGTATGGTAGCCACAAATGTGTTACTATAGAACTGAAGAGCAGGGTCAAAGCTAGACCAAGTATGTACTAGTAACACCCCCCAGTGGAAACAATTATGAGAAGACGGTTTTATCTGTTCTGAGCTATGGATTTTTGCCTTTATGTTAGTAGTGTTCAGTGCTACGGGGTGATTATGACAAATTGGGAGGGAACAGACTCTCATGGCAGCGCTAATCAAGGAAGACTGCTTTTATCCAGCTTTTTGTGTGATGTGAAAATCCTGCTGTGGGAAATGCAACTTTAATTCCAAAGGGAAAGCTGCTGTCCCAGTGAGTTAAAAAGGAATATGCAGCTCAGTAGCTGGTGAAAGAGTGCAGTAAAGAACTAAGTGCCCCCCTACCTCATCCCTTCAATTATTGTATTTGGCTGTAATATTTTCAGTTAACATTGCCACGAATACAGTTGTTCTTATGTTTTCTCCTTGTTGCTTATAGCAACTTCAAACAAAATCTAATACTATGGTAGCTTCCAAGCATGTCTCCTGAATTCTCTGTATTCATATCTTAGGTTGTCTAGTTCTGGGTTTACTGATCTTTTTACTGCATAGAAAACATTAGCTTAAAAACCTATGGCTACTTTTGGATCTTGTTTCATACCACCTGGTGTACAAAAAAAATACTGCATTCAGAATAGGATTTTAGTCCCATTAGGACTGCAACAAAAAACAGTTTTGCTGTTTTGCCCTCTCTGAATGATGAGATGAGGTGAAGACCATTGAAGGCAAGGTGAATAAGAGTGCACTTACTGTGGTAAGGGGATCTATTGTGTGTAAAGAGCAGTTGTAGCTCTTGACAACAAGGACTAGCTAGATGTGAGGAAGAAATGTGGCAGCTTTCCATCTCTGGTAATAAGTATTACTACAAATGTGGGATGAATGATGAGTGAAACTTTGATAGATTTAATGATGGAATTCTGCAGTTTACAATGAAGTATTTTAAGCTCAGTCATCATTCCTCAGCATTCTCAGAAGGACCTACCAAAGAGGCAGTGGTACACTTTAAAAATGATTCCAGATTGCCAGAAAGAAGAAGCTGCTTTTTTATTTCCCCTTCAGCAGTTGCAATGTTTATATGCAGAGATAAAGTGATTGTGTCACATAAGCAAAGGACATTCATAGAATGCGCTTCAGCATCTCATCACAAGCAGTACAGCTTTAGCTGCATTTTGCAGCTGATGTGTGAATGTTTGTAGTTCCAAATTCATAAGGTGCATGCCATAGGCTGCTACTCCCTTTCCTCTGCCAGTCCTTGCTGCCTTTTGACCCAGACTCCTCCTCAGCTCAGTCACAGGCTGATGTACCAGCTCAATCAAGTCCTATTCCTTGCAAGCTGTCTACGTGGTCCTCAGTTCTCCCTTTTTGGGGGCATTTTTTTGTTGCATTTCCACGTACTCTAATAACCAGTCAAAAAGAAGATACTGAACAAAGATACTTAGATCCAAACAGAAGTACATCACGAACTGTGCTTACCAAATCATGATGCTTGTTTTTCAGTCTCATTCACCAATATGCAGAGATTTTTTGTTGAAATTTGACTAGTAAATTTCCATCTTCCCTGATGTAAATCATTTTTTATTGCAAACTACTTGGAAGGTATCACGTTTTTATATTTTTAATGAATGGGTTGAAAACCCACTGAGCTCAAATGGATTCAAAATCCACTTTGTTTGGATAATTTTTAAATGGGTTAGAAAATTGTTTCCAAGTGTTTGTTTGTGTTTTGTTTGTTTGTTTGTTTGTTTTTAAGTTCATGGATAAGAGGTGTTTTTTTTTTTTTTTTTTTTTTTTTTGGTGAAATACATCGGTTTGGGCCAAAAGCCAAAATTCTGTAACAGGAACATTTCCAAACAACTGTTTAACTGTTTTCAAGTTGCTCATCCATTCTTAAAATGTCACCTTTACCTTGAAGGGACAAATTGTGTTTTTATTTATTCCAGAATGTTTGCTATGTAGCGTACTACTGACAGCTAGTTGTTATCACAGAAGAGGTCAACAGATTTTGAGCACGTCTTTTTGTAGAAGAAAAGTATCTAACTCATTGTTAAGTTCAAAAACTCTTTTAAGCCCTTTTCTGTGAGATAACCAGGAAACCTCTGTCTGGTACAGGAAAGATTTTCACAGTCACTCCCCATCTCATGACAAAGTATTGCTTTGTCAAGACTCTACTATTTAAAGGTCTTGTTTTTATAAAATGAACCACACTGATGACATTCTGTAGACCACTAACAGTGTTAGACCACTCCTTAGACCACTTCTAGCCTCAGTAGCTTGCCTATCAGGGATCCAGTGCATGAATTTCATGTGCAGTGCTACTTCTGTAACCTTACCCCAGAATCCTTTTTTTATTCCAGTCAAAGCATCCACCATGAGTGGTTACACTGGCAGTTTTTCCGTAAAACATTGTTTTTAGTAAAGAAGTCATTTACTGTTGAAAATTTGCCAGTACGTCTTTCCTATAGTAGCTTACAAAAAAAAGAAGTTATTCCTGCCTTTCATTACTGAAACAAAATCTAGCAAATCCCATAAGCTGAGACATGTTAGAAGCATCTGTACTTTCACCCAGCCATAGAGCAGACCTCCCACACCGTGTAATTTGTTCTGATACTCATTTCTTCAGATCTCTAGCAACATTTTCTATACATCTTCCAGCAGTATTTGCAGAGAAAGGAGTACATTTTAGTTCATCTCCATATTTTCCATGTATTTCAGACATTTTTACCGTAACAGGAAGAATAAGTGTTACTGTGGTGTCATGTGGCTTTGTCTTTTGCTATTCAGTAAGAAACCTCAGAAAAGGCTGCTAAACAGTTACCATTACATTTTGTAAAGTACTGGATTTAATATCTCATGACTTCAAACATTGCTGAAAAAAATTATAGAGGCCTGTCTTCATGTTCTGGATGCTTAGTTTTTAAATGTCTTGCTAATCATGGTGGTTTCATACTAACATTAGTTAATACCTCAAAGCAAGGTTGAGATCATGAAAGAAACATTGTTGAGATCATGAAAGAAAATCTGTATTTCAAATAATCTTAATTTTTCGACAAATTCTTGTCAGATCTGATTTAGATCGCTGTTTTCACCTCATAATTAGGCAGATGAGGAGCTTTTGTACTAGAAGTGTCAGCTCTGCTAGTTTTGTTTTCACTTGTTTGCATTATCAGTCTAATCTTTGGTCTGCCATTTCTTCACGGGAATCTTTTTAGGCCACTTGCAGGTTTTGTGAGTTTTAGCTTACTTAATATTAGACAATATAACCCACTTAACTGGGCACACATCAACTGCAAAAAGTCAAAATATGCTGACAGTGAATGAATTAGTGAGGGTGTAGTGAACCTCTCCATGCTACAGAGCACTCACTCATCCTACAGGTCACCTCATAGGCCATGACATGGACAATGGACTCTGACATACAGACCAATGGAGTAGGGGCACTGCTGTCCAACTAAATATCATATATTAGCAAGCTTATTTTCTTCCTTATTTTTCCTAGGTAAAAGATAAACGGAAGCGCTAGAGTTTTTTTTCAGGTGGTTTGTCTTGCGCACCCTCAGTGCTGTACACACCCCACTTTGGAGACCACTGCCATACTGACCACTGGTCAGTAGTTGAGTCGGTAATGTTTAGCATGTTCAGTAATGGTCTAGATTATAAGATGGTGTGCGCTTCCAGCAAGTGTGCAGATGATACAAAACTGGGAGGCATGCCTGATATATCGGATGGTTGTGCTGACATTGAGAGGGACCTCAACAAGCTGTAGAAATTGCTCCACTAGTACCTCATGAAGTTCAGCAAAGGGGAACACTAAGTTCTATGCCTGGAGAGGCATAACCCCATGCCACCTATGTGGGCTGGGGGCTGAGTGGCTGGAGAGCAGCTTAGGAGAAAAGGACCCGAGGGTCCTGGTAGGCAGCAAGCTGAACCTGAGCCTTTTCTGCCAGTTTTGGCACTGTGGGCTGCATTAGGAGTGTTGTCAGCAGGTCAAGGGAGGTGATCCTTTCCTTGTGCTCAGCACTGATGAGAACCTGTATGGAGTTCTGGACTCCTCAGTATAGGAGAGAGAGAAATACTGGAACAGGTCCCACACAGGATCACAAAGATGATTAAGGGGCTGGAGCACCTGTCCTATAAGGAAAGGCTGAGAGAGCTGGGACTGTTCAGCCTGAAGAAGAGGAGGCTCAGGGGCAATTTTATGAATGTGTACAGGTACCTGATACGGGTAGTGAAGAAGACAGTCAGACTTCTTCTCATCGTGTCCTGAGGAAAGAACAGGAAGCAATGGGTTAAAATTTAAACACAGAAAACTCGATTTCCTGATTAATATAAAAAGGTGTTTTGTCATTTGTTTGCTTGCTTGTTGGTTGTTTTGTGGTTTTGTTTGTGTTTTGTTGTTGGTTTTATCTTTACTGTGATGGTGAATGAGCACTGGAAGAGGTTGTCCAAGAGAGATTGTGGAGGCTCCACTTCTGAAGACATTCAAAACCTGACTGGACACAAGGTCCTGAGCAGTCTGCTCTGATAAAGGGTCTTGGACTAGAAAATATCCAGAAGTCTTTTCAAACCCCTGCTGTTCTGTGTCTTTGGGCTACTTCATTCTCTAGTGCAGTCTCCCATAAGATCCAGCTGAGCAGATTGCCTAACAATCTGAAATTCACAACCCTGAAGTCCAGGTTTTTACATATCTACATGATTTATTTGCTTCCCTGTTGTGATCTACTCTCATTCATGATTTTGTTTATGATCATTCTGGTAGTAACTTACATATATAGTTATTGATACTGCCTAAGAACACTCATCTGAACAACAACAGATGATAAATAACTATGAAATAAATGTCAATTGATGTAAGGCTTTCAATTTATATCAGTCATTTCAATGTTTATTGATTAATGATATGTTTTCCCAGACCATACTTCTTGGTATTTGTCATGTCAATTAACAGAGTATTCTTTTAGTACAAGGAACCAATAGATCTTTTAGATGAGTATTTGCTGACCTTGTGGGTGAATATAAAAGTACTTGGTGAAGTATGTGTTTTATTCCAGCAAGACCTGGGGTCCTTTGGGCTGCTAAGTGTTCTGCAACAAGGAGGTGGGGTGAGCTCAGAGCAGGGTTTTTTATGGATCTCAATAAGAAAGGCCCAACAACAAATGGATTAATGGATTTATCTTATTTTTTCAATAAGATAAAGTGGCCAATCATTGATCCATTCAGGTCTTGAGAAGCCTGTTTTCACACAAGCATTGGATGCACCCCAGAAAGATTTTCTCACCACATGTTACACAGATCTTGTCTGTACACAGGTTCATATCTCTCTCCCATCTTGTAGTGCCTTTTATTTTGTGTAGAAAACAGAATTGTATATTATCTTCTGACAGTCTGGGATGTTATTTCTGTCATAACATCTGCCAAGAGGGCACCACAGGCCACCATGGGGCACTCCAACAGATTCCTCATGCTAATGTATATGCTTCTCAAGCCTTAAGTACCACACCAGGTAGAGCAGACATGGCCTGGACAGTATCACTAATACCCAAATGCAATGTCTTCCATGAAGCAAGGCTTCCAATACAGTAGGTAAGAGAAGCCTGCATCTCTAGGAAGAGAGCATGGCTCGTATGCAGGAGTAGACAGTATTTCCATCTGAAATTCAACAGAAATAGAAAATGCTATGAAACAACCAGAAATAATGAAAGCTATAAAAGCATGCTTTTTGTTGTTGTTGTTTGTTTTTTAACTATTGGAGATTAAAACAAACCATGTAGCACTTTAGATAGTTGGAAGATCAAGAAGCTGGGCAAGCTATTACTACAAGGCTGAAGGGGATCATAAAGATTTGATGCAACTGAAGGCAACTAGCTGTTATGTTCTCAAGGTGACTACTGCGTAGCATTTTAAAGATCTCTCCAGTAAAATAGAACAGAAATTGGCATGAGATATTCCTGCACATAGGTCTTCTGCCCACTTAGAAAGATCAGCTGGCTTGAGAAGAGATCTCCAAAAATTCAAGAAAGACATAAATAATCATTTTAGCTAGTTTTATTAAAAATAATGGGGGGAAAAATGTTCAGCTGACAGAGAAACAATAAGAGTGCGTTGTTTACCAAAACTTGAAAAGCAAAATGTGAGTTCTGTTTTCTTTTCAGATATCACTAGGCAAGAGCTAACTGACTACAGAACTGATTACAAAAGTAACTGTTAAAATATCATTTCACAGTATAACTCTTTGGTCTGCACAGAAAAAACTCCGAGTAGGTGAAGGGGAAGAAAGTTGAAATGATTTTTCTCATTTTTCTCCTGTATTATGAATGAAACAGCTAGTTTCCTAAAAGGTTTTGATTTGGTGGAATAATGGGTTTATTTATAAGTGGTTGAGGGGTAAAAAAAATGTAAGATTTTCATAGTTTTCAGTAAAGTCAGTGGAGACCTTGCAAGACAGGCTATAATCATAGACTTGTAACAGAAGAGGAGTGAAAAAAGAGATGAATAAATGAACATTAATTTCAGCCTGAATCTAGTTATTGCTTTGATTAATTTTGTTCTCAACAAAGACTCTGAAAGGAATTTATGTTTCGAACAGTCTGTACATAGAGATTAGGGACCTGACTAATAAGTGAAAAGATTTTGAATTGCTCATTTATATGCATAATTTGACTTACTTGAAATTATGGAAACCTAGGAGAAAGAGATGAGATATACTGGTGCTTTTCAAACTATTGAGGATTGTATGCATGGATTAAAAGAGTGGTGAATGACACTGTAAATAAAAATGTATCAACCACATGCACAGTGTGTGTGTGTGTATTTCTTTCCAACTCACTGAAAAGTGAGAAATAAATGATTTTGAATGTTTATGGATAAGTGTCATAATGGAGAAAGCATAGATAACTTTGCTGTTTGGAACCTTTAAAACTTGCAGGGAAAAAAGGCTGTGTTGTTATAATAATCAACAGCTGCAGAAGATGTATTGCAAAGTCTTGAACATCCTTTTGGCTAAGGATTATAAACGGACAATATCCAGTTGGTAAAGGATGTTCTGCTGAAATATTGATTATGGAACTAAAACGTTCTGGTAACTTAGGTCTCATCCTGTTACATTTCTCATGCGTATGCTTGTTTGGTGTTCTAAAAGTGGCAGTTTG